>NC_136288.1:7695878-8914211 GCF_964198595.1 Lampetra fluviatilis
CATTTAAGTCGTTAAGCGGAAGGTTAAGTTCTGCCCCCCCCAAAAAAAAAACATATTTCCATCTTGAAAATAAAACATGCTTTAAATCGCTAAAAACTATTGTCTTTGTAGTGCGTATTTAATGTAGTGCTGCACTCTGATGTTGTAGGAGTGTTGTTATAACAATTAGTGTTGTTATAACAATTCTATATTTATTTAAAGTTGCGCATTTTGATGTGACGTCACATTTCTCAACCCCCCCCCCCCCCCCTAGTCACACATCGTCACAAATGTCTGACCCCCCCCCTCTAGGTGCGTGGCGTCATTTATGGACGGCCCCTAAGGGTTGGATGCACGTGCCACAAAAATATATTTTATCACGAAAACACTTTCGATTTTTTATAATATATATAAATATAAACACAGTAAGACCCCAGTTTACGTCGGGGATGTGTTCCTGAAAGGTGCGAATGATTATCGAAACGAGGTGAATCAAAGCGATTTACAGGTTAGGTGGAGGCTGAGGCGACGGATACGAGAAAGGATGGATGGACGATGCTGGCTGCGACGTATGTTGTGGTTGAGGCTACGCAAATCGGGTAGTGGTACAGGCAGTCATCGAACACCCGACTTACGAACAATTGTCCATTAAATACATTTAAAAAAAATATTGAACTTGAACTTGCAAACTGAACTCTGGAACTCTTTCGTTCAGAGGAGCGATCCTCCGCGAGATGTAATGAGCGGGCCTCGCGCTCGGAGTGTTTGGTTGTGTGTGCGTTGGCGGACACGTGTGTGTGTGTGTGGGGGGAACGGTGGTGTAGCTGCTAGCGCGCTGCACTACGAAAGCGGCGACCCTTGTTCGATTCGCGCTCACGGTCAACACCGGTGACGATTATTTAAACCGGTCCTGTGCCTCCCCTAGGTCGACTCAGCCTCATATGCGTACCTGGTGCGGTGTGTAAATATCGCTAATGGCGAGACAAAGGCGGCCGGGCGTGGTGATGGCCACCCACCCCCTCGTGTGCCGTTCTGGCCTTCATAGGTGCTCGCTAATGGCACTTGCCCCAAAAGTCTGTTACAGGCTATACGGGGGATCTTTGTCTTTTTGCGTGCGTGCCCCGCGTGTGTGCAATTCTGGTGACTCGGTGCCCCCCTTCCGACGAGCAAGCCAGCATCAGGACTCAAAGTAAGTGAAAATAAAAGGTATGTTACTTTAATATATGTTTTATTTACGATACAATACTTTTTTTTACAGTATTACAACAATGAGTTAACAATGCTTAGCTTTTTGTTGAACCGTAACACATTTCATAACACTGACCATATGTTTCGATTTAAAGCTTTCGTGACTGCAGGGATTCATCTTCTTGGTTCTTTCGGTAAAGTCACGTGGAAGGGAAATAATAAAATAATAAAAATAAAACATAATAAAATAATTCTCACGACGTTTCGGCCACAACGCAAGCAGCCGTCCTCAGGTGAAGGACAGGTCTATCGGGAAGACAACGTCTGAATGAAATACCCCAGGCTTGGAGCGTATATTTAAGCTGGGTTGGAGGGGGAAGAGCGCCTTGACAAAATAATATGCAAATCAAAATGATTCATCTTCTTGGTTCTTTCGGTAAAGAAAGAACCAAGAAGATGAATTCCTGCAGTCACGAAAGCTTTAAATCGAAATTTAAATCAAAAGGAATTTAGCATATTTATGGGAAATGCATTTCACAAGTAGTGACTAATCCCATATCTGCATTATTGTGTTCCGACTTAAGAACCCTTTGACTTACGAACGGGTCTCAGGAACGAATTGTGTTCGTAAGCCGAGGACTGTCCGTATTCATAAAGTTAATACGTATTTGCGAAACGACATGATAGTGCGAGACGTAAATGTGGGGTTATTACTGCATAAATATACACTTACAGCTTTAAATGTTTCTCTCACAATAGAATGTCACCAGTTTGAAATAATGCCTCTCTGCACACTTGAGTGTGAGCTGGCACTCATCTCAAATAGTAGCCCTAAGCCAGCGGCACTAAACTCCACATTCCAATAATAGGTGTGTGCCTCTCCGCAAGGCAGATGCAGTAGTTACTTGAACAGCCCATTGGACGTTAAGTACAATCGTGAATATGTAACTGAGGCTACATATGTATTTTGATAAATATGAGTTGTCCTTTTATGTGCTGTGTATAATAATATTAAGTGTATATCGCGTACAATCAGATACTATATAGTGTGCAATTATAGAAATTTAACTGAAAAAGTCACACTGACCATTTTGTGTGCGGGGCGAAATCAGATTATATCCATGTACGTATTGGGATAACACTAAAAAAGCAATACCAATAGTTCAGAATCCCACTTGCTGTACTGCCACATACTGTTCAACATATAGCCCAACAATTTGGGTGTCTCGAGCAAGGCATAATCTCTGCATGATCCATCAATCCACAAATGGGCAATGACGTCGCGTATTGGTAGCGCATGTTCTGCCTCTTGCAGAGGTTTAGCAGTTCGAACCAAAATCTGAATATGTATTGAGACTGGAAAAATCCGATGAGCTATGAAGCTCTTTTTTGACAGATGTCCAGAGGCCGCACTGGTTAATACTGCAAGTATATTAACCATAAATATGCATGCTGTCTGCTTCAGTGGACGTTACAAATCCCTGAGGTCATTCTTAAAAATCGGATATTACTGTCAAAATTTGATAATAACACGAAAATAATCAACAAACTACTTAATTGGGATTACTGTATAGGAACTCCTCTACTTACCAACTTTCATGGATATGAACAAACTTGTCCATATGTCCAGTTGCCTGTTCGGACCGAGAGTCGTAAGTTCAACTGCCGCGCAATAAATGGCGGTGGTGGCATCTACATCTGCAGAACACAAAGGACCAGTGGCATCTACATCTACAGGATATTGTGCAGCTTAGTTTACATGTCGGACAACATGTTTGAAATCGACAGGCATAAAACTGGACTTATGAACAAATCGACTTACAAACAGATCTCTGGAACCTAACTCGTTTGTAATTCGAGGAGTCCCTGTGCACGTATCGATAATTGCCCCCTGCTGGCAAAAGTGTAGTACCGTTGAGGACGCGTGGACACCCGAGTAGAGGCACACGTATTTATTTCACAACAGTCACTGGGGACATACAGTACTGGAGGGGGTATCGGCCCCCTCACCCGGATAGCTGGGAACACACGGCTAGCTACCCCTAGCCTGCCTCCTAATCCTCCAAATACTGGGCTAGGGGAGGCTGTCTGGCCCGACACTGGTCAGTCGGGCTACGGTACCCGGAGTCCCAGAGTCCTGGCTCTGGTTCACGGGACCACGCCGCTGGCTCGGTCCTGCGCGGCCCTGACAAGGGCGGCGTCCCAGGGGAGTCCAGGGCTCTAGCTAGGCAGTCTTCGGTTTTCAAGAGTTTACTTAAACATTCTGCCCCGAGCCCTCTGACACATCCCCCTTTATACTCCACCCCCGCTGAGGGGTGGGGCCCCGGGCTGCCTGGTGCGGACGTCGTTGAGAGCACCCCCCCCGTGCACTCACGTAGCCCCGCCCACTGTGTTTGTTTCCCATAAGCTGCCATGCATAACGGCTCTCTCTCTAACACCCCTACACATACAGCTCCTCCGTAACACCCCTACAAAAGTATGCCAATTCGGCAGGGCATGTGCTTTGTCATCTTGTATCCACAGGGGACAGCAGCCACTTGGGGTGCCCTTTTAAATGTGTGAGATGAGATGTCATGTGAAGGGCTCTGAGACGCCCACATACATAGGGTGCTACATCAAATGCAAATTATTATAATTTCAGGCTTTCACTTTCCACCGACAGGTAAAAGTTCCTCTCAATAGCTTGTTTGAGCAGGTCGACACTGACGTTGGACTACGACGTTCATGCAGACATGTGAGAATACACATAATGTGTTAACGCTTGTGATTAAGTAATCAATTCGGTCTGTAATGTCACCGGGGCTTGTTTTAATTCATCGTCTTCATTGTGCGGGAACACAGCGAATATGAAATCATTGTTGGGGATTAAACAAATTTGCCTTTGCGTTGCCAACTAAAAAACTGTGCAAAGTTTTCAGACACAAGTAAGTAACAACTGTATTAAAGGAGGAAGCCACAATCTGATAAAATGTGCTAATATTATGATAACTTTAAGCTCAGCAGTGTTGGCATTTAATTGATTTTTCCGCACGTTAAATTACTGAACGAACTTTGACAACATTAAAGACTGGATTTATTTTCTTAAAAGCATGCTGTTAAATCCTTAAAGAAAACAAGTTGACTTTCTTTGCAAATACATACTTTGTGGTGCACTTTTTGGGAGGAGAATCCCTGACTGTTAGTTATGCAACAGCTTTACACTTAAGTCCGGGGTAAAGCATAATGCCTGGATTTTAACAGAGTTGGGAACCAGAGATCTATATTGGCCTCATAAACCAATGTGAGCTACTTGCAGAGACAGGTAATAAAGCCTCCAACAATATGGAAACTCAGCCAAAGAATACTTGGCCTGGCCAATGATAACGGCTAAATCCTCAGTGGAAGACCCTAATCAAGATCAAATATTAATTTAGACGTTAAACATGAACTGCGCATACGCACAATGGCCAAAATAGCTCACTCTCTAGCAGCGCAGCGTGCGCGTGATTTTGGAAGGCCACGAGTTCAGGTCCCACTTAGACTTTAATTAAAATCAGAATAGGCAGAACTATCAGCAGCAGAATTCCACCTGACATCATCATCCATTGTCATCATAATAATCATCAAAAAAGTTCACGCAAAAACGGAGCAGAACCACCAATGGATGTACGCGTACTGCAAAGACAAATATAAAGATCCCCTGTATAGCCTAAACATACGAAGAGGGCAAGTGCTGTTAGCAAGCACCTTTGAAGGCCGGCACGATACACGGCGCAGTCGGTGGAAAGCACCACGCCCGACCGCCTTTGTCTTCCAAGTGGCGATGTGTACACAGCACACCGGGCACTTATTTGAGGCCAAGTCGACCAAGGGGAGGCCCAAGACCGACTCAGAAATCGTCACTGTTGTTAGCCGGGAAGCGGCAATTGAACTCAGGTCACTGGGTTCGTTGCACAGCGGACTAACCGTGGCACTGCCGCCCCCCACAAGGACTGCACAAACACAGACACAAGTTGACTTGTTCATTGTCGACACTCATGTTACTACATCCAACCAGTTATGCATGAAAAAAACAAAGCGTTGATCTCAAACGAGATGTATATTTTTTTTTTGTCTGAATTACAGCACCCTGAATTGATTTGATTAGTAAGGGCGTGTATTATTATTATTGAGGTCGCATACGTACTCAGTTGCGGTAGGATGTTCAGTACTGGTCCTAAAACATTGACATTTGATAGGTCGTTATGCCTCGCATGTATGAGTGGTCATGGCACATGCATTGTTGCTTTTAGGGAATGAGAGCATTAGGTAGTGCGAGCGTCATGTTCGGCCTTGGTCAGCTTAATTCGTTGGTTCATGATACGTCAAATTGTAATGCTTTGAAGAGCCACACAATTAGCTATTTGTATTGGATCATAACATATGTTTTTGAAAGTGGTTATTGCAGCATTTTCTGAAAAGCAACGAGCTTTTAAATGTTAGCAGATTTCAAAATAATAACGTTTAAAAATGTGATTGAAAGGCATTTTTCGTTTGGTACAAGACCAAAAGTTCACCGTGGCAATTGCCACTCAAGACACATCTCATCACCAACATTTACTTCCTTCTGCCAGATCTCACAACTGTTGCACAGTCAACACATGACCCACAAGAACCTGCTCTTACATTTAATCAAACTCATCTACTAGCCATTTGCGAAGTTTCGAATCGAAATATGCATTACACCAATCTACACTGTTGTGCCAATTACTCTGGCTTATAAAGTCGCCCCATGAAGCCCCAGCATTGGCCGTGTAGGAGGCGGTCGGGACAGGATGTGGAATCTTACCAAGCTTAAGCAAATTACATTTTAGTACGAGTGAAAATGTCTCAGTGCTCAAACTGGGAGGGAAAATTGCTCGTTTTTTGCTGGCGGCCGTGTATGTTGAACGTCTGTCGCACCATACGAAGCCAACCCGTGCGAATCGGAGGTGCGGGCCTTGATCCAGTCGTGGACATTCCACGATTCTATGCCAGGATCTGGTAAATCCACGTGACAGATACTGTTGTTTTCTCACAAAGACGTATGTTATCATTCCTAGAGTGGTGATGTGTTTAGTCTACTCCTGACCAGGATTTGAACTCATGAACTTGACAGTAACCTTTTAGATGAAGCACTGCAGTACATCTGTTCCAGGCATTTTGTTGTCATGGGATTGACTTGCAAGCGATCTGCTGAAGTCTGTGTCCATGCTGGATTTTACGCAAGCGTCTCAATGAAATTTGGCGGCCAAACTAAAGGCCTGTTGGTTGGGCATTTATTGATTACTTGCCGGCCCTTAACGGAACACTGCGATTGAAGGAGCCCATCTGACATTTAGTGGTGAAGTGTTCCACACTCTGGTGCTTCTGCGTCTGAACATTCAGTTTCTCTGCTCACTCGTTCAAGCTGGCTCTGCATGTGGCTGCACGGATGGAGTGCTTGCTCTGACATATTAGCCGTGCGCAAACAGCTTCTATTCGAAGAATATCAACGCAAAGTGCAAACAGCTGTTGCCCCGTTACACAATGACCAGATCATTGGATGCACTCACCACCGACCGCATGAGGACTAAAAGAAAATAAAAAGAACAAGTTGAGGTTCTGGGGTTGTTCTCTTCGTGCACCTGCGCTCTGCTACGTAAAATGTTATTTTGGGACAAATTGCCGGGTGCACGCTAAGACCCCATATCTTTGGGCGCTTTTCAACTTAAGGACCAATTTTGTTGACAATTGAGATGGGGCTTTTATCTTAAGATTTAGCACAAGCCGATGTAAGTAAGTGATGGCATATCAGCATTGACTTTTTATTTCAGGGAAACCTTTAACCGTGTTTATTTCACATACAGCTACATTGCATCTTTGTTGAAATGCTCACCTAAGACTTTGAATATACTTACACGATATGCATTCTGAAATATTCACATCTTCCGTGCTTATGAACATATACTTAAACATTTTCGTACATATTTATGTTTTCGTCATGTATAAATACATAGATTTGAAGCTTTCGTGACTGCAAGGATTCATACTTTGTTTTTTTCGGTAAAGTCACGTAGGTAAAAAATTTAATAAAATAGGTGTTTTCATTTATTTTATTTTTATTTTTTTACCTACGTGACTTTACCGAAAAAAACAAAGAGTATAAATACATACTTCACTTCAGACCGATGGGAAAAGTCACTGAAGGTGCTGTATCCAACCAGATACTTATAAATTTAGATTTAAAGCTATCGTGACTGTAGGGATTCATATTCTTGGTTCTTTTGGTAAAGTCACGTAGAAGGGAAATAATAAAATAATAAAAATATTAAACATTTAACATTCTCACGACGCTTCGACTGCAACACAAGCAATCATCATCAGGTGTGAAACCCACAGCAAGAAAATTTGAAAAAAGTGGCGGTTTTTTATAACGTGAAAAACCGCCACTTTAACGTGAAAACCCGCCACTTTTTTTCAAAATTTCATGCTGTGGATTTTACACCTGATGATAATTGCTTGTGTTGCAGTCAAAACGTCGTGAGAATTTTTATTGTTTTATATTTTTATTATTTTATTATTTCCCTTCGACGTGACTTTACCGAAAGAACCAAGAATACAGATGCTTATATTTAATTGTTTAGGTTGACTACTTCCCTTCAGTGCATATTGTCTTATCATTCATTCACTTTACCAATCGTGAAGGCATCATCCAATTCATGACAAGGCACGTCATTTCAAATACTTAATTCACTAAATACCATATCAGCATCAGAAACAAAACACAAAGTAACATTGCATTTTCCGAGTGGACCATTTACACCGCGGCATTGTGAGAGGAAGCGGCAGCTTAGGCGGAAGGCCTTCATCCAGCAGTGGATTGACCATGGCTGATGATGATAACGATGATGACTAGATTGCACACGCAGGCACTCTCACACATGCCAGGATCCCCTGTGCATCCGACCGGTCTCTAAGGGCAAGTTGCTCTTGAGCGAGCACCTCTTGAGTCTTGAATAGAACGTGAAGGGGGTGGTGTGCTGAGCGCCACTCGGGGTCACCGCTGTCTCCGCAGTGCCGATGTTTATACGCAGCACCACCTCGTCATCCATGTCTGAGTTGACCTTGGGGATACACGGGAATTAACCCCAACTTTTTCCGGGATCAGAGTGCAATGAATTAGCCATCGGGCCACCTCTCCCTCCCACCCCACCGTGCCACGACCCCCAGCCACCTGGCTTGAATCACCGCCAAGTGGCATCTGAAATTGTCACGGGCTTCCCCCCACCCCCCCTCTGGGTCGACTCAGCCTCAACGTCGGTACCTCGTGCAAGTGTGTTGAGGAGAGAGAGAGAGACAAAGGTGGTCCCGGGGGAATTGCCGCTGGTTGCACGAACCTCTTCGTGTGCCGGCGCTCGCTAATGACCGACTACGATTTCTCGTGATGAAGAGTAAGGGGGCGGGGGGGGGGGCACGTCTCTGTGTCTCGCACGCGCTCGCAAACATCCATTAGCGCGTGTGGTGACGGCCGCACCGGCTGACTGCGGGGAAAACGCGAAACGAAACGTGACGTGGAAAAATAAATCGTCATCAAGCCAAGGGGGGGGGGGGGGCGGCGGAGCGTGCGGCAAGACTAGGACAGAGCGAGGAAAGAATTCAAAGATTTGGCCCCGAGATGAATAACAACTTCCTTGTTGCACGCATGCTTCAACAGCTCCTAAGAGAGAACATTTTATCAGCGCCTGTCACCCTGCCTTCATTCTCCGCGAAAGAAGAAGAAAAAAAACAGAGGGTTAAGGTGTTTTAGGAGCTAAAATCATCGTAAGCGCATGCACCTGCCCCATCTGACTCCGTGGCATTTAGAGATGAGTACTTTCCGGCAGGTGATCTATTTCAACAGCGGATATGGCAAAGACAGACGCCTCACAACTCCCAGTGCAGATTATAGCAGATAAGGTGGCATTTAGATTCTCCGTGACCCACTATAAACACGCACTGCTTGGGTTTTAATTTATTTTTTTCTCTCTCTTTTGGGTGTGCACGGCGGGGATATTTTATTTTTGTCTGCATGCTGTCAGTCTTTACAACCGCGTGCGGTGCACGTGGTGTGCGCATGGGCGACGTGAGTGAATTCGTGGCCTGGAGATGTAAACGCGCCGCGTATGAACAGCATCGTAAATTAATCCGGAGCCAAATAATTTCAGCCCCCCCCCTCCCCGCAAAAAAAGCACGCACTTTGTGTGCATTCATGCAATATAACATTAAGAGCAAAGCCTCTCTCTGTGCTCAGATGTTGAGCGGTCCTCATTCATAGCTGGCAAGCCCCGCGCCAGTGCGAAAAGCTCTGCAGTTTTATGGCAGGTGTCGTCCTATGCCTATCAGAGCATCACAACAAATACACCCGATCCAAATCCGATCGTGGAAGCTAAGCGCGGTTGTGAGCCTGGATAATGCTTTGGGTGATCACCATTCACGAACGAACAGGTGCTCGCAGGGCTTGCTGTGGGGATACGCTGCCAGCAAGTTCAGCGAAATCTACCCTTGTACTGTATCATGCTCCACGGTCTATGCTCCCATACCTCCCCAACACGCACTGGCCAGGGTGCGGAAGTGTCGTCCGTCAAAGAACTCGCGTGACCCGCACGGCAAGGAGGATACGCTCGCGTGGCGGTGTCAAGGCAGACCGGGATGTGCGTGTGCTTCTCTTTCCAGATGCATGAAGACCAATGTCCGATTCCTGTATTGTGGGGAGCGGTTGGCGCGCTGCGCTGCGAACCTGGCGAACCGAGTTCGATTCCCGCCCATGGCCAACACCAGTGACGATTATCTGAACAGGTCCCTGGCCTCTCCTAGGTCGACTCAGCTTGGCGTGGTGTTAGCAACCCACCCCCTCGTGTGCTGTGCCGACCTTCATAGGTGCTCTCTAACAGCACTTGCCACAACAGTCAGGTAAGGCTACATGGGGAATCACTATCTTTGTGTCCCGTATGATGATGCTCAATTTCGCCAACTGAAAAATAATAATGGGGTCCCTTGACCTCTATTGGAGTTTGACCTCGTAATTTTCCATGCGCGAGTTGAATTTTCTCATCACAGGGCCACCCAGATGGAGGCACAACGCGAGTTCATGCTTCGGGATGGCGATGCAGCCTAATTGAGAGGACTTACGCTGTGAGGTCTTAGCCTTTGATGGAACTGGCTTTTTGTACACGTGTACTTTGTATGGATATGTTTTAGTGTGTTGTGTTCATAAAAGCCACGTGTGTATGCATACCTTCATAAAATGCCCTTAACACAAACTTAAAACAGTAAAGTGAGCCATCTGTTAAGATACACAATGGGGTTGTATCGAAGTGTCAATTCATTGTTAAAAATTTACTATTTGAAATACCGTGGTGTATGCATCAAATCGCATGTTTAAGGAACGATGTTTTTTTTTTATCTCAACAGATGAGATACGGATGTCACATTGTGGCTAATGGCGCCAACAACAATGGACACGGGACGGCAAATGACAAGAAGCAGTACGAACGGTGAAACATGAAACAAAGAACGAAATCGACTCTGGAATCGGACCGTGGTCCCTGAATTGTGACAACGCACAGCGACTTGACAGTTCATACCCTACAACATCTCGAGTGCACTCAACGCAGTTTGACGGCTCGTAGTTATTGTAGATCTTTGGAGCCAGGGTTGGTGGGTTTCCCAAAGATCATCACGTGCTGCAAACCCCCCCCCCCCAACTTGCCGAGGATGAGGGGGGTCGCTAAGAGATGGCAGTACAGCAAGTTGGTGTCTGTCCAATTGCCGCCAACGTTGGAGGGCTGTCCCCGCATGTTCGTGAGCTGCCGCCAATTATCCGCTCCGGTTTCCTCCGACATGCAACCTACTCGTCAGGGAATGAACCAAACGCGCTCACGCGGGACCCATCCTGAATGTAGCTGTGCGACTCGGAGAAGATTGCCTTAATAAATAGGTAGAGATGTTAATAAATATATTAATAGCGTCATGTTTTTATTTTGAAATGCACACAACATAGATTCCGTTTAACACGTAGGCTTTCGCGACCGATATCATCGCGTGAATATTTACGCAATCTAACCCAAAAAACCTCTATTATGCACATAGATTCCGGTTTGCATAGAACTTTAACTCAACTTTAATTGCGTGCAATTTGCAGTGCCTCGTAACATTTCAATCCCAAAAGACGTAGGTTTCAAATGTAACAAAAAACGTTGAAGAGATTTGGTCATCGTTCACATTCTGTGTATCACCGGCACTGTTTTTCCTCTCCCAATGGATACATCCCCAACCGCATCCCACTTCCAAGCTTGCTCCTTCGAATCGTATTCAGGGATTGACTAGCCACCTTTAACGGTGTTGATACAAATTAATAAAATATTTGTTTCAACAGTGGTCATGCTGACGAGGAAGTGGGATAGAAATGTGGAATTTCCACCACTGGCTCAGAGCGAACAACCAAACTGTGAATTTGCTCGTGTTTTGTGATCGGCTGGGGGGCACTTTTTCCTTTGAGCTTAAAGAACAATTAAAAAGGTTAAAATTATATTGTGCGCGAGAGAACATTAAACGTCTAACCGTCCCTGTCAAAACACTCGTCTCTGTAATATAGAGCTGCCATTCTGACAATTTACTTTCTATAAAGGGTTTTTAACTGTTAAACACCAAATGCAGTGGTTTTCAAATTAAATATTTAGTCTGGCCCTACAAGACAACGTCTGCCTAATGGACACGATGTCTAAAATCTCTGCCGCAGAGCCAGATGCGGCCTCACTGCAATGAAAACTGTTTAAGTTATCGTCTTGTTTAAATCGGGTGCTGTATATAACATCTAAACCCATATCAGCAGCTCCAGTGAAGACCAAACGTATCCTGTATATAGTCTGCACTTCTGGGAATCTGTACAGCATGTGTGGCAAAGCTGAATCGGGCCCTCAAATCTGAAAATGTATCAACACACAACAGCAAACCCACACACAGTCACAGCCATAAACACATCACGGTATATATGTGAAAGTGACCTAGCCTGACCTACAATGCAACTGTTAATGGTAGCGATGGATCTCCACCATTAAACCAGCTCTTTAGGACCTCGCATTGCATGCCAAAAAAGTGTTAGTCTCTGTCCTGCCACTTTCATGGGCACACGAATCCTTGTTTAAGACATGTCTGTGTTTGTCTCAGTACAAATGCCTGCACGCGTGCGTTGGTGCGTGTGACAGTTATCTGCATGGCACATGCACAGTGGTGTAGCTGTCTCCCTTCTGTTATGTCCGTGTGCCGTTATCAATTCCCATACCTCTCAAAAATGCTGTCGTCCTTCCACACATCTGTGAGTTTGTCTCACCAGTTCACAGAACACAGAGTGGCGCTCACCGACAATGTCTACGTTGGTGACCAGTTTCTATATGGAACCATTAATCTTGACTTACCACGGATTAGTCATTAGTTTACCAATGTTCGGCTGAGATGATGGGCTGAGTCGAGCCTTTGCTTGGGATTTTCTGTGAGCCGGTTGATCTAACCAGACCACCAACTGGCAAGATATCAACGCATTTATTTATAACCATTCTTTTAAACTTGTTTTTATTTTGTTTACATGACTGAAGTGTTTGTGTTGCCTTATGTCTACAATAATTTTTAAACGTTATTCGATTAAATTACAAATGATAACAAAAATGTATAGCCCTTTATCAAACCACTGCTGGATGAAGCCCTCCATGTGCATTTTTAACAGGGGAGTTTTTTTTTGTACGTGCCATGTTTAACATCTGAGTTTTTTTTGTTATATCCGTTTACTCAAGAAAGCCTCAGTCTCGAGGAGAATCTTGCTAATTCTTTCGCAGTAGAGGACTATGTTGCTATGTGTACTCACCATTGAGTAATATGTTGGACATTTTTCAACAATGGGTTGTTAGGCCAATACCGGTTATATCGTTTTAGTTTGCCATGGAAGGAAAACAAAGAATCTGGAGAAAACCCAAGCAGAGTAGGGGGAAACATGCGATGCACAAACTCCGCACAAAAAAGACAAAGATCCCCCGTATAGCTTTTACAGACTTTGGAGCAAGTGTTGTTAGCGAGCACCTATGAAGGCCGGTGTGGCATACGAGGAGGTGGGTGGCCAGCACCACGCCCGACCGCCTTTGTCTCCCTTCGTGGGGATATTTACACATCGCACCAGGTACTAATTTGAGGCTGCGTCGACCTAGGGGAAGCCCAGGACCGGTTCAGATAATCATCACTGATGTAACCATGAGTGGAAATCGAACTCGGACTACGGGGTTCGTAATGCAGCGTGCTAACCACTACACTACCCTTAGACTACACTTGCACACATACTCGCACAAACTCACTCTCATTGGCACACACACCAACTTTCACATTCACACGCTCACACATTTTGTAGAATACTTTGGCGGACACATAAACTCGACACACAAAGGCACTTCGCCACCATACCGCCTCTGTTTGACCTACACGTCCGCACACGCTGGTCAGTGCAGATTGGTGAACGTTTATATAATGTATTGAAATGCAAGTGCATTTCATCTCATGATTCCGTACTAATGTGGGTAGGACATAAGGTCTGAATATAAAGTGAGTTTATGGCGCAAAAATAACTGAGTTTGCTTCCGCGGATATACCACTGTGGTTAATCTCATTCTGCTGAAGGATGGGTCATTTACATTGCATTCGCTTTTTCGTTGTTACCAGGTAAATTAACAACACGAGCGAGTTACATTCTGGGAAACAGCCAAACATCTACATATTATTGGCAAACTATGAATGGCAGTGATTCGATGTATTTTTTTGTCGAGACATTTTGCACCACAAACAGCACGTGTACTTTTTTGTTATGCGTCGCGGCTCTCTATGATTCAAAGCGACGTATAGAAGGCACTGAGACTTAGAGGACATGTGTTGTGTCCTTCAGCGCTGCTGACCATTCCGGATCATTTCTTTGGCGTCAATATGCAAGCCGTGTTGCCGCTTTTAAATGTAGCTTTGTGACACGTACATCCGATATGTAATTTAATTTTAGTTTGCTCGTCGGAATGTATCGTGCATTATTTCCCAATTGTGTTACTGGAGTCAAGTTATGGGCCGAAAAATGTCCTTCTGGAACTCTTTAGCCAGAAGAGCATCATGTTCTGTCGGAAAACAGCCCTGGAAGATGACACCACTCGACTAATTTTGGAGTAAATTCAAAACGAGACAATGCCGCTTCATGCTATGCAGCCTTCTGGTTTATCACATTTCAGTCATCTGGCAAGTCAACTGCATAGATTTGTACAACTCACGGCGAGGATTGGTGAAGAAGTATGAGAAAAACAAACGTCGGTGATGATGGTGTTTTTTTGAATATATATTAGTAATGTATCTCTGGTCTGAGACCATCAACTCGGACACGCTTGCAAACTACGTTGAATCACAACGCAGGGCCTCAGCGCTGATGACCATACATAGAGCTGCAGCATGACCATCATGGACCCTTTGATCGAGCCACCCACCCACCTCAAGCCTACAATACTCATGACTGCGACGCCTTAACTTTAACTAAGTGGCCGAGCTCTGAAGTTTCAACATCCCGATAAACACGACCAAAAAGAAAACTATGCGTGCGAATGTTCAAAGCCCCGAAGGGACCGCCCCCCCTGGGATCTGTGTTCATTGTATCCTGGAGCAGGTGAAATAAAATGTTTAACTGCCAATTTGTCAAATTGTCTCAAGTGTTAAACACTGCCCCGGTCTGGGCATTTTTCTGTGACAGGTGACGCAAGCCAGACGCAGGCGTTTGCGATCCCACGCGTGGAGCAGTGCAGGTACACGGAGAGCAGCACCTACGACGCTCGCCAAAGGACAAACTCAGTCGCTCCCCATTGGAGCCGCTCAACGTGACAAGGGGACCCGCGCACGCGTGCCCCGTTCACGTAAAACGATATCCGCGAGTAACCATTACGGCCGACTGTCATTTAGTTCACATTTCTCACAAAACGCGATCTCCGCGTGTGCTGGGGGTGGCACGCGCTTTGGTGCCCCAGAGCACACTGTCGCGTTGTGTTCAACGGCCAGATGCGATGGACGTCACGCAGAAAGGGGCCGCTAAATATAGCAGGACTGCTCGGCGGCGGGCGGCGTGCGTCACGTTAGCGCCGCTGCCACGCAAATTCAGTGGCTAAAACTACCTCCGCAATTCACCATTTCATTATGGCGCTGCACTGTAACGCACTTTAGTTCGGGGTTAACAGCTGACCTTCCGAAATGGCAATTTAATGACCCTTTTTAGGCATTTCAGTGCTCTGGACCATTGCGCGGAATTCTTTTGGGCAAAAGTTTTTTTTTTGTTGGGCCGTAAAGGGAACTGGTGGGAGAAAATGCAGACCCGCAACGCATACCGTCCGGCTATGCATCGTCCGCACACCACGTCTGCCACCACCAGAGGTGAAATACGCTGGAAGGTCGACTCACCCGAGGGGCAATTTATGCCCCGTTCGGGAAGGAGGTGGGGTGTGTGCAAGAGTCGAGCTCTTGAACTCCCTTTGCTGGCGAACAAGAAGGGTGGGCAGAGGGGCAGGGGCAGAAGTTTACACTTGGTCTTAAGTCCGGTATGCAACTTGGAGTAAAAAAACATAAGAAAAGGAATACGTACACATGCCCGCACACATACGAACGCAAATGTGTGCGTACGTGCGCATAGATGCCCCCCCACACACACACACACACAAAAATCCATAAGATATTCCCTGTACAAATCAAGTGTTTTGGGGCAAGTGCTGTGAGTGAGAAAAGAGTGCTTTTTAAAATTAAAATATTTGTTTTTATTCCACATCCTCTCTTACATCAGACATTGACGGGTATAGATCAACATTGTGACGTTGTGGGCGGTAGTTCAATGGGCATCGACGGTATCAGGGACACCGGACTCATCAGAGGAGGTGGGGAGGTGGGGGTGGGCCAGTCATTGACGTTCTGGGTTCAGGTGTTGAAGACTGGTCTAATGTTTAGGAATGGACCCCCTTATTCGTGGGTATTGCAATGGTGCCACGGTGTCGAGATGTTTACTACCTTGCCTGGTATACAGAAGGTTCGTGGGTTTAATCCCCGCCCTGACACCTGTATATTTGGAGTTGGCGTTTCCTCCCTGTGATCGCGTGGATTTTTCTCCGGGTTCTTCGGTTTTTCCCTCCACATTTATAAAGACGTGTTCACTGTATTTGGCTGCTATACATTTCCACATGATAAGCCACTACGTTGAGCTATAATTTGTGGCCATGCGACTTCTGAAAAAGAGCTATAGAGCCCAGTGTACCTTACTTGGTAAAATAAAAATGGTTTAGTTTTCTTCTTCATTGTCTCTGAGTTTAGAGCTCAGATGCTGCAGGGCCGAGGTTGGGCCTAATACAGTTAGCCATTAGGTACGGGAGAGGAGTTATTGATTGTTTTATGTACCAAATATATGTATTTTTGGCCACTATATTGAAAGTCCTGAACAAAGCGTTCTGTTCTTCGGTCAGCCCCACTTCTCTCAGTCCCGACAGGCTAGTTTCCACACTGATCTTGACCGATGTATTTGTTTTTTTCAATCTCATTGAAAACCCCTATTATATGTTCATAGAGCTCAGCACCAGTTGCTAGTTGGACGTGATCAGAAAGCATTTCGTAATCACGTAATATTCCTAGGTGGCACGTCGGGCAGTCCAGAGATGAGGCTGCACCAAACTTGGCCCTCCTCTAGTTGGTCGTGTAGGCCCAGTCGAGGAATTTGAGTTCGATAGTTCTCGGTGGGGAGGGATCTGGCCCCCTTGGGAGGTGAATTTCCAAATCTGGGTCCACGTCTGATTGTGGATTGGCCAATTCGCTTTTTTGCTTCCACAACGTCCAATATTCGTCACTGAGAGCAGAAGCCGATATGACTCAGATAATTTATATCTCTCTTTATCTGACGAGAGGCATTTTATTATTGCAGATGGGGGTGCTAACAGATAGCAGAGAGTACCTATTAAGACTGACAGGACACATGCGATGGTGCTGTGGCCAGCACCGTGCATATAGGGCCACTTTTTTGCAGAGGGTAAAAAACATTGGCGAAGTGCGGTGGCATCAATGACCTTGACCACGATGACTTCTTCACCTAGGGTGATGATGTTTATACACTGTACCAAGTACCCATTTAATGCTGAGATGACCATAGTGACGACGACATGTTCAGATGCCACGTGCTGGTTACTGAGTGAGCAAGGCTGTTATTATTTCCCTTCTACGTGACTTTACCGAAAGAACCAAGAAGATGAATCCCTGCAGTCACGAAAGCTTTACATCGAAATTTAAGGCTGTCCAGGTTTGGGCAAGGCCAGAGGCCACTTTTCACCCAGGCAACCAGAGACCACAGACTTACTCTATGGTTCTTTCTCTGTAAAGTCACGTGACTTTACCAAAAGAACCAAAGAGTAATTCCTGCAGTCACGAAAGCTACGAATCTAGTTTGAGCACAGACTTAGTTATTTGTTGACCTATCACGGTAACAAACATTTACACATATATTAAAGAACGCACAATTCCAATTAAGAATACAAATATGCAGTTCAGAATAAGAACTGAAGCAACATTTGTTGAAACTCTACATCGTATCATTGATTCTCATACTTCCAGTGATGTGCATGGCCGGGAATTTAAGCCAGGTGACCGGGATTGCAGTGCAGCGCCCGATGTACCACGCTGTCTCTTGTCACCACACGCAACAATCCTGTGTCTGGCCATACAGACTATAGACACTGGTGCTGTTATTGAGCAATTACGACAACTCGCACGGTGCAAGAGGCAGTGGTTTGGACAGCACCACGCGCGTCTCTCCACCAATATCTCCAGAAGCCATTCTGTTGACACAGTGCAGCAAATGCTCATTTTCTAGGGCCGAGTCCACCTGGGCGAGAGACCACGGCTCGGTTCAGATTGCATTTGGCGCCGGTGTCTTGGGACGTTATTGATGTCAAATGCCCATTATTCAACATGACTCAACAGTGAACTCCACTGCTTTATTCACATTATTGACAACCTTCCGAAGCAGATGTAAAAACTTTTGGGACCGCACCCCTTAATATTTCAAGATTTATAAATATGGCACTGCATTATTAACAAAACAAAACTTTCGATGTCCTGCCTCTGGTAAATATCAATAAAATAATGGAATCTTTATAGCATACATTTTATTGTACAAACAATAGTTCACGTGTGATGAAATTATCGTGCTCTGCAACCTGAATATTTCACTTGGGTTGCATCCCTTCAATTTGTATAAATAGTTGTTCCCTTAAAAACGAAATGGAATTGTGATGTATTGTCTGTTAAGCAGGAGGGCGCTGCAGTGTTTTTTGTAGTGGGTGGAACAGTAGTGGAGTAGTTCACGCACTTCACTTATTCAACTGGTGAGCTGAATTCCATTCCTGTCCACACCGTAGCTTCAGCAGCTGGTGACATTTGAACTGGTCCTTTACCAAGCTGCATAGTCACGTGTGGTAAAGTATGATAAAACAATCCCATGCATGGAGGAAGCCTTCATCCACAATTGGATTAACAAATGGGCTGCACTTACGTATAATTGTATTTCCTTTTTATATATGTTTGTTATAGCAAAAAGAAAACAAGTTTCAAATGGTTACAGTTTGTCTATTTGTGTTCCTTCTACCTAGCCATCACAATTTTTTGTCACGTGACACAGAACTCAAGAGACAGCACCAGCGAAAAAATTGCGTTGGTCCAACCATCCACGATGATCCATGATAGCCGCAAGTAAATTCAAGAGGACACAACATTCAATGGCATTGGTGTGGCCAGACGTAGGCCAATGCCTCCTTCCTTCTGCAGGACGCCTCATCTGTGGGACAGTTGACGCCTGACGTCTATCATCCACTCTTACAGTCTTACCTGACTTTTTGCGTCTCACCTTGGGCTCTGAACTCTGCCCACCACTCCAATGCTTTTGTCTTGGTTGCTCGCCCTATTCCATCCTTACACACGTGCCTGCCCAATGCTTCGTCCTCTTCTTCCCCATTGCATCTTTACCACCTTTCCTCCCCAAGTCCTATGCTGACCTTGCACACGTGAACTTATCTTGCACAAAAAAATATTTGCATCCTCTGCAAATATCTATTTGCAAAAAACTATTTTTAAAGATTTGACGTTTATTTGTTTTGTTACTTTAATAAATTCCCTGACAGGTGCTCACTATTGACATTAACCAACATGCTGAAGCAAATAAAAAGATACATTTGGACACGTGAGCTCAATGTGTTAAAACTGTTCCCTCCAAGTAATAACATTTTCACACAGTTCAGCAGCAGCAGCAACGCCACTGCAAAGGTGTCATTTTACCACCACCCTGAAATGAAGCATCTCGTCCCGTCCGCAGAGATCTCCGAGAATGAACAGAGAATCGCACAGCTCACAAATCTCCGCAACAGCCAGTCAAACTCATCACCACACTGAAACAGAAATAACTCCCGAAAAAAAACCAGAACAGGCCAGCCAACTTTACAGCGATAATTAAACCAATACATCAGCGCTCATTCCCTTTTTGAAGCCACAGACACTTCCACTTTAGGGGGTTGCACGTCACGTGCTTTAGGGTTGCTGGAATTCGGGGAGAAAGGAAGCGTTAGGAGATAATCCCAGAAAGCACAAGCGGGAATGGAGTGGCAGCCCACGGGGGGCTACAGGGAGACAAATTGCAGACGGACCCGCGCTAGGCCTTCTGATCTCCAAGGGGCAGGATAACGAGGGAACAGCAGAGGCCCTTGTGTAGAGATCGCATGTTGGGGAGCGATCGCGAGCCGGAGGAAGGAAAAGGAAAACGGATGAGGTTTTGTGGCCGAACATTGTGCCAAAGGGCCCGCTACAGCCTGCGTGCACACTGTATAATTAAAGAAAAAAGAAGAGTTAATTATGGACAAGGCCTAAATGAATGGCTTCAATTGGAGCCACATGTTGCTTGCGTGTGCCTTGTCCCGCCAGCAGGAAGCGGAAAAGTACACAGAGACCAATGTGCTTACTTTGGCCCAAAGGACCAAACCGTGCATCCTGGGCGGCGACGAGCCCTGACTGCGGCGCACCTGCACGGTTCGAGAGGCGCCGTCAGTTGCATCCAAGTTCAGCGACAGCGAGACCAAGGGGATCAACGTAGCCAATGGTTCCCGTGTTTGCCTCGACCGAGGCTTCGGTCAGCGTGGAGTACACGCTAACATCACGTGGCTGCTGGTAGGAAACACAGCTCACAGCTGTAAGGTCGATCGTTCGAATTCCAGTTTAGGGTTGAATCAAACCATCATCCCCCAGTGCTCACGTGGTACAATGCTTTAAATGAGGATTCAACTGTGTCGGTGTATGCGGCTCGTGCGGTACAGCTCTTGATCTCTTCCATTTGTTTTCATGGTTGTGCAGTGCCTCGTCCAGGGGTGATGTCTGATTTTTTTGCTCCACGTGTTGGGAGCTTCTTCAGGCGTTCAATGGAGCAGCTCATGACCTACTCGTACGCACACTTTTTACAAATCTGATACATGAAGATAACGCGAGCCTCTCCGTTCAGTTCCTCAAGATGCCTCAAGCATGTCGAGCTAAACGCCGGACATAATCCCGAGCCACACGCGGTAAGAAGCTGAAAGCACATCGGAAAGCTCATGGAGCGTTCAGTCACCGACAGCGCTCACTCTATTTCGAGACTGGGCCATCTCCATAGGAATGTTGAATTTCCACTACCGACTCAGGGTCGCCAAGTTAAAACAGGTGTTTGCCTCAAAACCTGTTTTGTTTGGCAGACACTTGATGCTTCATGTGTCAAGGTCAACGTCCCACTCCATATTACACGAAATAAAGTGGAGTGCTTCATCATTGAAACGCGTGGGGGCCGGTGCTCGTTTCCACGTTGCGGGTTTATCGCGGCCGTGCTCTGCAGCTACCTTGGTGTCGTAGCAGGTTGGTTGGCACGATGTCCGACGTTTCGTGGCACACGCTGGGAGGTACAACCGTAAAACAAAGAAGTGCTCATTTCTCTCAATAGCGAGGCTCGGTCTATCTATAGATAAGCCACTGTTGGCATTCGACTAAAGTGGTACTAATTTTATTCAAGGAGAAGACGTGATGTGCTGAGCGGACCCCCGAATGCAAATTTCGACTATCAACTCTCGAGTGACAAGTTGAATATTCAGCCACACCATCACGCAGTGGAAGCAGAATAGAACTACATCAGGGATGGATAATCTATCGGTTTGCTTATCAGTGGCTTTGCACAAACAGACTTCACGGCAAGCCAAGGGTTAAGCCCGGGGTATAGTGAACGCCCTCCGTTTCACCCCAGGGTGACAATCCCACAGCACTAATGTGGCTTCTCATCACATGTCCCCGGGTTCGTCAAACATTTATCCAAAGCGTGGCATCCTACGGGCCCCAGGGAGATCCATGGCTCGATTTACAGGAGCGCGTGGATGGATCACCGCACGTCCCACGCACGTCTGCCCAAGGAGGAAATTGTACTCGTGTTTGTGCACCGAACGACGCATGCAACACAACTCGGCTTAATTCAGACAGACGTGTTCAAGGGGTCAGTGTGTCCAGCGAATGCGGCACCCTGCGTGTCATAGTTGCGCAGTCTGCAGCAACCGAGCCGACACGGAGGCTGTAAATATATGGCCAAATCATCTCGGTAAACGCCGGTGATGTTGCAAGCTTCACCTTGTCATACGTAAGAAGAACTCCGCATCGACTGCTTAATGAGCAGTCTTGTGCATTGCATTCACGAGTGTAATTGCATTTCCATTGTGTTTTTTTAACGCAGTTAAAATCAATCACTCCGTGGGAAGTTATGCCCAAGAGATATTACAGCAGGTCTCGACCTAGTTTACAGGTATCATTTTAGATTGTAGACACATTTAGCCACGGCTATGTGTACACGATTAAAATAACGGTTAATTGTTTCGCGTAAAATGTATTCACATGGTCATCCCGACTCGAGAAATCCTCTGCTAGCATAGGTTTTATATACAATGACGACTCATGTGCAGTTGTTAACAGGCTGTTGGCGAGCACCTATGGCATGGCTCACAAGGGGGTGGTATGGTCAGCACCACACCGAGTAACATTTGTCTTCCCAGCGCTGATGAACCCATATGGATTATAGACCGCACTACCAACATAGTATCTCTGTGGTTAAATATGAGACTAGGGCTGCTACGACAGAGAACTCAGAACATTCTGAGTTTACATTCCGGTTGGAGGAACGTCGACTTAGCCCATAATCCCTGTGGGTCTGCTTAAATGTGTACCACTTTGTGGGAGATCAATAATGGTAGTGATGATAATATAGAATAATCGGGCCCTTGCCATTAGAATGTGGAATTGACTCAGGACCACCAATTAATAATTGCCTCCCCAATGCTCAAACATAGACACTCCAATGTGCACTTATTCAAGATCAAATCACATGGCGAGAGCAGTGGTGTAGTGCTTCGTGCATTGTGTCTTGCAGAGTGATGTTTTAACCGGTCTTTCAGTAAACTGCACTGGTAAGCATGATGAAGTATGGTAAAAAAAAAACATTACCAACAGAGCGTGGGGAAACCTACATCCAGAAGTAGATGCACAAAATGGCTTTACATTATTATTACAATTAATATGGTACAGCAAATGTTTGATATATTCCTAAAACATGTCTATCATATACAATATACTGTATACAATCAGCACAGTGCAATATTCTTAAAAAATATATTTTACATATAATTCATATAGTATTCACGATCCATATTTAGTATTTGTATATATATTTATAGAATATACAATTTGTACCAACAAAAATATATGTACTTGTGTTTGGTGTGGCAAACCATCATTGGTTGTAGTACAGGCAGAGCCAAAACATTGACATTACATTGAAACTACTATTTTGTATTTGACCAGGTAAGACCTACTGAGCTGTATAGCTCTTTTTCAGAAGCGACCTGGTCACAAATGATAGCTCAACGAAGTGGCCCATCACGTGAACATTTATAGCAGCCATACATTGTGGAGGTTAAAACCACGGGGAGAGACATCCAAACTCCAAATATACAAACGTCAGGGTCGGGATCGAACCCACGACCCCCTGTATACCAAGTGAGGTAGTAAACAACTCATCACAGTAGCGTCCCATAGGCCACACATTGAATGTATGCATATACTGCACACGCGTCTCGATTACAAACTCATAAACACTTCACTTTATTTCACATGAAGTCCGTTGAGCTCGGAAACTATTTACAATGGCGACCCGGCCACAATTGTAAGCATGTTACATGGGAAGGGAGGGTTTAAAGGATCCACATATCACAAAATCAAGGACATTTTACAAGCATGATCAATCTATGATAATCAACAAACCTGAGCTATGTACAATGGAAATACAGTAAGCAATCCAAAATAACGTTATACATGTCACTAGTGAGAGGAGCTCACATATGGCATTAATAACAGAACGAATTGAAATTGCATTTTCTATTTTGAATGAGCAATCTTTCCAAAAACGGCATTTTCAAAGTTGCAGTCACGAATGGGTTCACGAGCAAAGCGTTCCAAACCCAAAACAATTCATTCCCACTCCTGGATGACTACGAGTGTGCATTTTCAACAGAGACGTTTTGTTGTTGTTGTCATTGCTATTATCATCGGCTGTTAGTGCGATCAATGTGCACCGTGTATCAGAAACACCTTGGACATCTCATTGTAGATCCAGTGCAGTTCCACCTCCTGCCCCGGAAGAGGGCGCCATGTCTCTCAGAACATGAACGTCGCATGAGTCGCGCAGGTGCGTCCCTGATGCCACGTGTTACTGTGATACTAAACACGCACACTATGCATGCACTCTCGTATACGGTGGCGAGATGTTAACTACCTCGCCCGGTATACAGGAGGTCGTGGGTTCGATCCAGACCCTGATGCCTGTATACTTGGAGTTTTCGTGTTCTCCCCGTGGCCGTGTGGATTTTTCTCCAGGTCGTCCGGTTGTTCCCTCCACATTTAGAATCAACATCATGCGTTTATAGTATGTTTCTGCGATACATTTCCACGTAATAAGCCACATCGTTGAGCTGTCATTTGTGGCCAGATCGCTTCTGAAAAAGAGCTACATAGCTCAGTGGGCTTTACCTGGTAAAATGAAAAAAAAAAGTTTCATAGTTTAGTTTCATAAGCACATCAAAATTCGATCGCAGTTTAACAGTTGCATACGTTAACAAGAATGCATCTATGCAATGAGTGTATTCTCTAGCATGCAAAATGTTATGAACAGTGGATGTTTACAGTTGTGGCTGTGAACTATGCATTTTTAATGTTTGACATAAAAAACGGACAGTATTAGCTACCAGCTGATATCGCCAACAACACCATACATTACTTTGGTAACACAACGCGTTGCATAATCTACATAGATTTACAAGTACAACACAGCAGGGCAAATATGTTTGCTGGTCCTGAACCAGGAATGGAAATTCCACATTCCTGTAGCAGAACGCAGTTACCTCCATACGACGACGAGTGCTGCTAGCTCGTCTTACTGGCCCCGGATGGGTGATGGATGATCTGCCAGGTCCAGTCCCCGACTCCAATTGAGGGCAAAGATGCCACCTCTGAGGTCCAAGAAAACCGGGATATGTCCTGAGAAAAAGAAGAACTCACAATAGCAGAAGCGGGGGTGCTCCACGTAAATGCATTGGCATGAGTTCACCATTAATATTATTATGTAATGTGACAAAGAACAGGGCGTTTAATGTCCGGGGAGGACTGAGAGATATTCCTCTGAAGCTACCTCAATAATAGGACGATTCTTGGATTTTGGGGACACAAAGAGAGGTGGAAACCTTGGATTGTGAGTCAAGTACAAGACAGTGGCACTGTTTGATGAAGGCAAATTGAAAAGGGCATTTTTCACTTGCAGTCGACAGAACAAAGACTTCGCTACAGTGCAGATTGTCACGTGCTTACGATCAGCCACTTAGGCTCAATGCATGCATTGTGTTTGTGCGGTTACAACTTTTTTTTTCTCAACGAACAATAATTCAAACATCCCTCGTTGACATGCGCACGCGCTACAGTCAGATCTCCACGCTGTAAAAATGCATTACAGGTGCAACATGAATAAGGCGGAGGATGTGCTTCAGCCAAAAGCTTGCGTTTCTTGAAAACAAAGCAGAGAGAACGTGTCTCTCTGTGAGTAAGCGTTCCTGAGGTCACAACCATCACGGACCGTCAAAATTCGCGTCGCACGCGGCTCTTAAGAATATATTCGTTGGCAAAGCGCACATGCAAGTGGGCTAATTTGCGCGCGGCACTGCCGCTGGAAAAGATCATTGCGACACGGATTACGTAAGACGACGACAGCACGAACAAAAAAAATCCGGGCCCCGTATCTCGTTGCAGCCAACATCGCAGCCAAAATGCCCTGCCGCGAATAATTTCAGCGACAAAAAAAAAGCAAATGCGAGTGCAAATAAATAGCGGAGCAGCGATTGTTTACAATCAAATAAATAAGCCCGGCGCCACCGTCATAATTGGCGACGCTGTGGTGTAATCAAATTTGCGCGCGTGTGTACCACAGCGTCACTCGCGTTACAACGTTAATAACGCAACGGGGCTCGGAAGCGGATTGACCGCAGAGCGGTATTGCCACCAAATAACCCTGCAGTGTCACCCCAGAGTTTTGCATCTGTTTGGGTGTCACTGCAAGTGCGTAGGGAGACATCGGCTCGCGATTGAAAAGGGTGCGAGTTCAAATGCTGACTCGGGGGTCAATTCAATCCATCACCCCTCGAGGTTTTAAGGATCCGTAAAATAAGTAGCACTTTGTTGGAAGTTGACCATTTGTTTTCGTTTAGTGCAGAGGGTTAGCCTCCACCATAGGAATGTGGAATTTTAATCCTTGCAGAGGGGCGGTGACGCGGGCCACCGGTAGCGCGCTCGCCGTTCGTCCCAGTGGTTCGAACCCCGCGGCCGCCCTGGTTAACACTGCGGGTGTACTCACCTAAAAGAATACGTGTGCCGTATTGTTATCGTGGGCATTAAAGATCCAGTGACGCCATTCGCAAAGAAAGTAGGTCGTGTGTGACGGGCGTCACAGTCCGATTTTGACAAATTTGAACACCGTAACAAGGATCCCTATTTGCGGATTTTACCCATCTGTGAGAATAAGTGCCTTCGTGAGAATATTTGCATTATAATGTAAATATACTAAAGATAATTGATATTAACATGCTTTAAATAACACTGATACTTGACTACGTATAGGCTACTCAGCATGTATCAGTCATTCCTATTTTATTGAATCGCAAAACAAATTGAGAAAAAAACCAACTACTTAAAAACTATGAAAAGGTCAAATTGTCATCAGATTAGGTGATGTGCGAAAGACAACAGCAGTCAATTGTAGTACAGACCACACCACAACGCCTTCAATAATTGCATATTGCTATTACTTTTGACGTTCCAATACGTTAATAAAAAATAATGTGGTGGGTAAAGGTACAAGTGCAGCCCTGATATTACTTGATTATGCCACTACTGGCCTAAGGACCTGCACTAAAGAGCCCCACCTAGAGAGTACTTGGTCTCTTCTTCCACGGTCGAAAAAATGAGTCGGGTAATTAAAGTATTATTGCGTAGAGATGTTGCGGTACTTTGAGAAAAAAACACACACCAAATAACACATCACGTTACACTGCTTGCAAAACCTCGAGTAATCAACAGAAAATGCCTACTCTCCCAGAATGACCGTCTGTCCGAACGCTGCCCATATGGTGCACAGTGACCAACCCCCCTCCACCCCTGCTTTGTCTTTACTGCCCGCGTGCACACTGCTACCCTTAACGCGGAGAGGTCAAGCACTCGGCACATCTGGCCCTAGTTAGCTCCGGGGGGGGCAGGGGGTGGCGTCATCTTTAAATGAAAGAGATTGATGTAGATGCCTCTAAAATGTGATGTACAGGCAATACAATTCCTCGCGCGTTTGTACCTGCACGACGCACCGAGGCATGAGTGTGAATTATGTCACGGAGACTTTCATGCGCGCACCGTGGAGTCGGCAAGTGGGAGAATCCTGCGACTCCGATGGGTGCGTGGGGCGAGCGGGTAGTGTAGCGGTTAGCGATGCTGCCCTACGAACCCCGGCCGCCCGAGTTCGATTCCTGCTCACGGTCAACACCCAGTGACGGTTGTCTGAACCGGTCACGGGCCACCCCTAGGTCGATTCAACCTCAAATGAGTACTTGGTGCGATGTGTAAATACCACTGCTGGGGAGATAAAGGCGGCCGGGCGTGGTGTTGGCCAGCCTACCCCCTCGTGCGCCGTGCC
This sequence comes from Lampetra fluviatilis, assembly GCF_964198595.1. Classification (NCBI taxonomy): domain Eukaryota; kingdom Metazoa; phylum Chordata; class Hyperoartia; order Petromyzontiformes; family Petromyzontidae; genus Lampetra; species Lampetra fluviatilis. The sequence continues at coordinate 7,723,414 of NC_136288.1, forward strand.
GGCCTTCATAGGTGTTCGCTAACAACACTTGCTCCAAAAGTCTGTCCAAAAGTCTGCTATACGGGAGATCTTCATCTTTGGGGAGGGGAGGGGTTAGGGGGAGGGGGGGTGCTGCGGGTGGGAGCGGATGAGCAAAGGTCGGGACGCAGGGTGAGTGAAAGGTGGCAGCAGGGAGGCTACCAAGGGAACATGGTCGGAAGCTCGGCAGTGGATCATGCATTTGCTAAAGCGATCATCGCCAACGGCCCAGCCATTCAATCATCGCGCACATCCTATGCAGCAACGATAAATGCTTGTGAGTCTGTGCCTTGTTTAAAAAATACCTATAACAAAAGGATGAATTGTTTAATAAATTACTCTGGTAGGTTGGGTGGCGCCGTGATTGGAGAGTGACTTATTCGGTAGGTTAGATGTTTATATCCCAGCCGGGGAAGCTCTCAGTCCACCCCTCTGGCACCCCCAGCATTATAAAATATATAACAATTCATGAGAAATTACGGTTTACTGTCCCATACATTAGAAATAGGGCATTTCACTCCTAAACACTGGATCAGGACCACCAACAACAATGGATAATGCTTCATTGTTTGTTTGAGCGGAGGGCACTTTGAGCAGAGGGCACTTTGAGTTGTGTTATAGAGAGATCACATTGAGGTATAAAGAGAGGACAGCCGAAAACAGTCCAACCAGCATGGAGATGAAGCAGCGTGTGGATGACATCATCCATCAGTGGATAAATAACATTTTAATTAATATATGCAGAGCACTCTTGTCTGGCCAAGAGGCACAGACACGCGAACACTCGGCTGACATTCGCAAGGGCTGTGAGTTCAAATCTCGAACCATCTTCCCTCTGGAGTACTAAATCGAGTACGACTTTCTGGCCATACCAACCCTCAGCGCAGGAATGTGGAATGTCCACTGCCGGCGCAGGGCTGCCAGTGGAGGTGAGAGCCACTCCACGCACATCTGAGCGGGTAGACACTTTGACCTTTGACTTGACCCACCCAGAGCAGCCATCACAGGCTTCTGCCAGATCCATTGAACCGTGGCCCCCACCAACATGCGATGAGCTTTGCTTCCTGCTACAATAACTCAGACTCACCCGTCCGCAGACCACAGTCCCCTTTCTCAGCAGTGAGATGTTTAATTTGCACTGGTCTGTCACCGCTCGGCGATTTATGACCGCTCGAGCTACGGCCGACAACGCAGTTTACAATATCCAGCCATTTCCAATCCATGATTTATCCTCGATCTATCTACAGCTGTTATTCTTTAAAATTGCAGATGATTTTTTTTTGGTGAATATGTATGTAATTTTCATGGTTTTTAATGCGATTTTGTTTTTATGTGGTTTGTACATTTCAGTCGCAGGTATAAATGTTTTCATGCCTAAATTAACTCCTGGTCATCGGTGGTCCTAGGCCAGTGGAATAAATTCCTCGTTCACGTAGCAGGGGCTGATTTCTCCTGAGGACAATGATGCCTTTAAGGGTGAACCATAATTTCTTAGCACGTGTTTTTTCGTGAATTATTTTACGTAATATGTTGCTTTAAGGACATTTCTATTCACGACGCAGTCGTGCCACGGGTAAAATTGAATTCACGCAATGGTTGGTGAGTTGCGGAATGCTCACTCACAATCAAAAGATCACAAGTTCAAATTTCAAGTGGGGGTCAAATTAGTCCATCAGTCCTATTGGGTCAGTACAACACGCACTGCTTAGCGAGAAATCAAGAGTGGTTTCCCTATGGATAAGACTTGCTCATGCCATAGGCATGTACAATTTGCAGCACTGAATCAGGGCCACCATTGGAGATCAGTGCCACTCCAGGCTCGTTTGAGCCAGAGGTCAATTACTTGTTGGCAGCTTAATAAAGTATATGTTGACATTTTATTTGCTGCTGTACTTTCCTATCCTGCCACCGCATTATGCTGGGCTCCGTGCTACAGACGTTACGTTGCATTATTTAAGTGGCATTCGCTTCGCAGCCTGTGCTGCTATCATTAAAATCACGTCCAGGTGGCCTAGTGAAACGGGCTTGTTTCAATGTCAAGGGTTTTGCTGGTTGGAATTTAACCTCCACACACTTAATAATGTGCTTTGGGAATATTACCGAGTTTGCTAATTCACATGGACATAAACTATCCTGAGACGTTGTTCGAAGAGAACACTATTGTGTGCTTGTGTCAAGGCCAAATTAGAAGAATTATCCACAATTGATGTTAGGAGATTACCCCCTTCCTGAATGACTGCCATCATTAGGTCCTCCTGTGCTGAGCCTAGGGCATCTTTCTGCGCAGAATTATCTTAAAGATTGGCATGGAGATTGCGTACACAAACGATAAATCATCATTACATATTTACTTAGCAAAGCATCACTGAAAGTTTGTATAATTTTTAGTATTTGTGTTCAAATTCCAGCCATGCATTAACTAATCGTCTCTACGGGGTCATAATAAAGTATGCACACATTTATGGGAAGTCGTGTGTTTGTTCTAGAGATAGACTAGTCCCCATAATCATCATCAGCCATGATCTATATCTACTGCTAGATGAAAGCCTCCGGCAAGCTTTTGACATCTCTGGCGATCGCGTGATACAAACATTAATCCCCATTTAGCTTGTGCACAAAAGTTGTTCTTGTCACTCCATCTCTATGTGAATGCCTTCTTGGCCGTCCGTTAATCTTCATAATCTGAATCGTTTTAGTCAATATATAATGCCGCTAATGTGTGCGTGCTCTCTGATCCACGTGTTCCTCCGATTCACGTCTGTCAGTGTAATTACAAGAATGCACCTCTCCATGCGTCTCCATGCCCTCTCAACCCTTTGTTTAATTTTCTTTGTCAGTGTCCTTATGTCAGAGTAGGTAATGTGCACGGATTTAATATATTTTTTGTTCAGGTAAATGGGAATGCCTGCATTGGCAGTGTTGCATTATCACAATTATCATTTAAAAAAAACTCAACTGACTGGTCAATAACACTTTGGCCTTAAACGAAAATACGTTAATAAAATGTCATATCGTTTTTGTTTAGTCATGGCCATGTTATTGACGAATGTTTTGAGTGTTTCATTCAGTTCAGTTTTCCAAAATCACTTCAACTTGCTGTCATCCACGTGTTTTCAGCCCACATTTCGCCCAGCCCCCTTCAACAACCGTTCTGAGGTGTAATTACTTTGGTTTTCCAGTTGTGTCCCTCCAACAGATATTTTTGATTGATTCGTGAACTGGTTGGACGTTGCTATTTTTTTTGCCAACATTTATCCTGAGCTCAACTTTGCAGCCATATTTTGTTTTATTTCCTGTAATTAATGTACATTGGTTGTTATGATGAAAATCAATATAGAGAAGGGCCTCTGATGGCTATGTTATCAGCAAACGCATTTGGATTATTTGGCTGCTATACATTTCCACATGATGAGGCACTTCGTTGACCTATGATTTGTGGCCAGGTCGCTTTTGAAAAAAATAATTAATAGCTCAGTGGGCTTTATCTGGTAAAAAAAAATCGTTTCAGTTTGTTTATGTATTTTTAGCTATTTGCTTATCTTTCCTATACTTTGCACTCTCATCGTTGTTTTTCATTTGGTGGTTGTTGTAACTTGCTGACCCGCTCCTACTGGATATCTGTGAAAAAGAGCTTCACAGCTCATCGGATTTCTACAGCACAAATAAACATTCTGATTCTAAATATGGTTAATATTTTGATTTAAAGCTTTCGTGACTGCAGGGATTCATATTTTTGGTTCTTTCGGTAAAGTCACGTAGAATGGAAATAATAAAATAATACAAATTTAAAACAATAAAATTCTCACGACGTTTCGACTGCAACACAAGCAATCATCATCAGGTGTGAAATACATAGCAAGAACATTTTCTGTGGATGTCACACCTGATGATGATTGCTTGTGTTGCAGTCGAAACGTCGTGAGAATTTTATTGTTTTAGATTTTTCTTATTTTATTAGTGCCCTTCTACGTAACTTTACCGAAAGAACCAAGAATATGGTTAACATTGTCTCCATTAATGTTTGTTCTTTTGGTTCTCCAAATCCAGTTGTTGGAAGACATCTACTCATTTTCGCTGTGAATAGCTTTAGAGGAAATCTGTCCTTAAATCTGACTCTCGTTCCAATGTCTATGCTGTTACTTTCTTCATGCAATGAGACTATAGCCGTTCCACGATTAGAAACGGTTTTTGGAAAGCTGGGATGACTGCATCAATTCCACCAATCAATCTTAATTCACTCACGTTAATGTGTGTACTCCGTTGGCAGTGGTGCACAAGCACAAACAACAAAAACTCAACATTCGCCAATAACACTGTGGAATCTAAAATACAAAAATAGGATACAAGAGGTGACATTTCAGGGAGTGGCCCTTCTTCGCAGCACATAGAAAGGACAGAGAGGTAGAACATGCATTGATGTAGCACACTTCAAATCAAAACAAAAATCCCAAAGCACTTTACATATCTGTGATAAAGAATACTGAGTCAAATGCCTTGCGTAGTTCACATCCCTATGGTCCCCGCCATAGGAATGTGGAATGTTTCAATTTAAAGCTTTCGTGACTGCAGGGATTCATCTTCTTGGTTCTTTCTGACGTTTCGGCCACAACGCAAGCAGCCGTCCTCAGGTGAAGAACAGGTCTGTCGAGAAGACAGAGTCTGACTCACGTCGTGAGAATTATTTTAGTATGTTTTATTTTTATTACTTTATTATTTCCATTCTACGTGACTTTACCGAAAGAACCAAGAAAATGTGGAATGTGTCATCTAGCCCACGGGTTTAGAGGGCCACCAAGCAATATCAACGCTGCCCCATGCATTGTTTGAGCAGGGGGGCAGCATACACTCTGACTAATACTGCACATTCACTGCGGCCGAGGCGACCCAAGTGAACCCGCTTTCACGGGGGGGGGGGGGGGGTTGACCTTAATAACACAAACCTGGCCCGTGTGGACAGACCTTTTAGCCATTCCTCTGGTAAGAATGGGGCAACACACGTGGCTGTGGAACGCCGTTGCAGATTCGTTTGGGCCCGTCCTCGGGGAGGTTTCCAAAACACAAAAACACACACCCACCATCCCCGCCCCCCCCCACACCAAACGAAGTGGTACATTCCACAGCTAATTACCAAATAAGTGCGGCGGCCCCCGAGAGGACTGCTCCGAGGCGTACAGGTGTACGAAATGGTTACATTCTTTTTTTTTGCCGGTTCAGTTTTGACCCCCCCTTCTCTCTCTCCCACCCCCTCCCCCGTATACATCTGCCGCCGGAGCCTTCAAGCATATCGCGACGCTGTGACAGCGCGCTGAGAGCCCGTGGCTACAACAACGGCCGACGTCGTTCCTCGCCCACCCCCCCCCCCATCGCGAGCACGCGGCTGTGATAAATGTCGTGGCCCCATCGTAAAGTTCAACAATTGAGGCGTGTTCCGAGCGTGGAGTTGTTGTTTGTTGTTGTTGTTGTTTGTGTTCACCAACAATGAAGCGTGTTCGTTCGTGTCCATCGAAGGTAGTTCGAGTTAAAGCGCAAGACGAAGATTTGATGGTCCCCATCACCTTGTTGGGCTACAGCTGTTGAGTGTTGAATGCAAGTGGTCAGAGTTCAATGTGTCATCGACGTTTTGTAAAAAAATGTATTTCACTTCAGCGTTACTCGACAGATGTTTACGATTTGAAGCTTTCGGTACTGCAGGAATGCATACTCCTTGGTTCTTTCGGTAAAGTCGGTAAAGTCACGTAGGTTGAAATAAAATAAAATAAATAATGTATTTCTATCTACGTGACTTTACCAAAAGAACCAAAGAGTAAAACTATTTATGAGACAATTTATGATAATTTCTTTGGCTGAGTAGTTTAATTTAAAAATTTCTTGTTTACTGTGAACCGGAAAATGTATACGCCTTATTCGTAGTAATTGTATACCATCTTTCATATTTCTTAGTGTGTAGAAATCACGGTTGCTGAGAGCAAAGGCCTAAAGGCTCAAAATACCAAGTGGCCATTATCACACAGCACTTCGAGTTATCATAGATATACGAGTTAATGTCTCTTTAATTGAGAAACGTTCTAAGAACTTGTAACATTGCAAGGGAGGCAGTGTCGCATCAAGGGGTGGGTGGGAAACCTCTCTCCTCGTGAGGTCCTTAAAATTGGCATTTTCGAGATATTCCCCAGAAATAGCACGCTTAATGTTTTTGTTTTCAGTTTGTGTTTATTACTTTAGGGCCCTATTTAAAATGCTTGATATTTCAGGACCGCCACAATCTTGGGAAGTTTTTCCGATCTGCCTCTGGTGGGAAGACGCTGAGAGAGGTGTTTTTACCTGCAGTATGTTGTGCTATGCTATGAAGAAGGGTAATTGCCCGAAATGTTGTATATATTTATTTAAGGCCACATTGCTATTGAGCACAGACCTGACGGGTTGTTGTTGTGTTATTTGTGCTTGGCCAATGCAGCAGCAGCACCAAATAATTAGCAGTATGGTGGTGAAGCTGAATGACACGATTACCTGTACAAAGCACACACGTGCTTACGTTAACACATGCATACACACATGTATGTACTGTATACCTTACCACACGTGAATACATATAAAACCAACACAAATGCAAAGTTCACCAGAGTAAGTCGTTAACAGTGAGTGAGCGGATTAACACCAAACAAAGTTGGTAGATATTCGAGTGGGCGGTTAGATCTGTGTGTCGGTAGGTCGGTATGATCGGTAGGTAACATTGATTTAAAGCAGGTGACAGCACGACGAGACAATGCGCCTGTTGTGACAAGTAGCCTTATGCGTCCTTTGAGCCACTAGAAATACATATATCACTATTCTATTTTGAAAACACACGATTCCATTTATCCGCGCGGCGGGGTCGAAGTTTGGGGGAGGGGGAAGATGTCCAGAAGGCGAGCAGACAGCTGAAGGGGACCCTTGAATGCGGCGATGGCCGGGAACTGCGTGGCCGATCCCACGAGGAAGGATTAATGTCCAGGTGGTTGCGCACTCGCTCGCGAGTCAGTGTTGATACTGCGAGCGCGGCAAACACTCAAGCCGCGTGCGTGTGCGCTTCGTGACTCATGGAGCAGGTGACAGGCACCGGGGGGGGGGAGGTGGTGGAGGTGATGGGGCTCTCACTGTGTGGTCTCTCTGGCGAGCGCACGCACCTCTTAGGCAAACGGAGCGGGCCCGCGCGAGCTGAAAGCGACCCTAAGCTGCCCATCACGCCGCGTCGTTCTGCCGGGGACAAGGGGCAATTTGTGAATGCCGCACGGAAGCTCTCGAGCAAGCGAACCCATATTTTTTTTTGGGACCGATTTTGTTTGAGCTCGGGGCAGCGCGTGGTCGTCGCCGATCCCGCACGCGTCGTGACGGACGCGGCACCATCGTGGGGGGGGGGGGGCGCTGGTTTGTCGCACGGCCACGTCCGCACGTGCGATCGTGAGCGTCACGTGCAACGTGCAACCAGAGCTCACGGGCCTGGTGGCAAACGTGACGACGACCCATTGTGTGGATGCGCTCGGCGACACGCGGACAGACAGACGGACAGACAAGACACGCGGACAGACAGACAAGGCACACGGACAGACAAGACACACTGACAGAGAGACGGACAGACAAGACACAGACAGACGGACAGACAAGACACGCGGAGAGACAGACGGACAGACAAGACAGACGGACAGACAGACGGACAGACACGACACACGGACAGACAGACGGACAGACAAGACACACAGACAGACTCACGGACAGACACACGGACAGACAAGACACGCGGAGAGACAGACGGACAGACAAGACAGACGAACATACAGACAGACGGACAGACACGACACACGGACAGACGGACAGACAAGACACACAGACAGACACACGGACAGACACACGGACAGACAAGACACGCGGAGAGACAGACGGACAGACAAGACAGACGGACATACAGACAGACGGACAGACAAGACAGACGGACATACAGACAGACGGACAGACACGACACGCGGACAGACAGACGGACAGACAAGACACACAGACAGACACACGGACAGACACACGGACAGACAAGACACGCGGAGAGACAGACGGACAGACAAGACAGACGGACATACAGACAGACGGACAGACACGACACGCGGACAGACAGACGGACAGACAAGACACACAGACAGACACACGGACAGACACACGGACAGACAAGGCACACGGACAGACAGACAGACAAGACACACACAGACGGACAGACAAGGCATACGGACAGACAGACGGACAGAGAGACGGAGCGTGTCATCGCACATGGTGCTCCTTGACCCGGGACTAGGTGGTGGGGCCTCAGCGTCTTCCCTTGCAAGACGAGAAGAACGATAACAAATAACCAACGATGACTGAGCGTGTACTGTGGCTGATTGTTTATTGTTTTTGTGTGTGTATGATTACTTTAATAAAACAGAGACTTCGACGATATTTAAGAGGGAAATATGATGAGTCTTTGTTAAAAATGTGGGCTGATACAAGGACAGAAGCAGACATGGTATATATGTATAAATCATTACAGATGTGTCATCTCGATATCGGGTTCTCCAATATGTTTACAGGTTGTACTTGCACGCTGTTCGGCATGGTGTCTGACGCTTCACTCCATGTCAAGAAGCTCCCACAGCATGTGGTGCAAAACGTCGGACATTGTGTCGAACAACACACGCTACGACCAGACTGCACATCGGAGAGCTACCCAGCACAACGATTGCAATACAACACTAATATTTATGAGATTAAATAATACAAATAAGGAAAGTAAAAAAAGTAATAGCCTATTCAGATGATGTTACTTTGAAAATACCAATTGTAGCCGTGAATTGCATAAGCTCACATTCTAGTTTTTATTTTTGTCAAATCAACCAATCACCACTCCAGGTTGGGAAGTCAACGACGCTCATCCCACGGACAGATTAGCCTTCGGTTGCGATTCAATTAAAATCAATATAAACTAAAGTCGTGTAAAACATCTCCCTCGTCCCACTTGCATTAAAGAGCGCTCCCATTCACTAACATCTGTTTCAAAATCCCCAGTGTGGTAGAATAATGGTGTTTATCTGGTATTCTTTGTGCGTGCGCGTACTTCTGTTCACATCAATTAAAGTTGAAAAAAAATCCACCAAAATGTAAATTATTCCAACGACGCCGTGTACCTTGCCATAAGCAGCAATGCGCGGAGTTTCCCAAACGCCGTGTGCACGCACGGAACCATTTATCAGCTACGTGACGTAACCTTTTAGCAATGACTCCGTCAGTGTGGCCCACAGACAGATGCAGGTGAACCTGAAATAACAGGCCACTGAAAGAAAAACTCATCCTTCAGCAGAATGTCACACACGCACACACGGGGGGGGGGGAAAGATTCCATCAAGGTTAAGCCACTACTCAGAAGCTGACCTCATGGCCCAGCTACAGGGTGCCCTGGTGAGGGCACACAGCTGGGAAGGGAAATCGGCTGCCTGAAAACGAACCGCGTTCTCGTCGCCGTGATGCGTGAGCTCGCGGGCTCACGACGCGGCCTGCCCTGGTGCGTGCGCCCACGCTCCTCGCGCCCACGCCAGCCGGCCTAGCCCTCACCCCACCCACACGAAATGTTTAATACATTTTTCAAAGATAAATAGCTGAGATGTGGTGCACACATGGACGTGTAGGAGTGGGCGCGTGCGCGCCACGCGCACCCGATCACGTACACGCGATCACGCGTGCGCACGGTCGCGCACGCGTAATCGCACGTACACGTACCCACGCACACGATCGGGTACATGCGCACACACGCGCAACACGATCACGCGCGAACACAAAGACAAGGCGGCCCCGCGAGCGGCGAGCCCGCCGCTCGTTGCAAGGGTTTCGCAGTTCGAATCCAACGGCCGCTCTGGTTGTCACTGTGGATGTAAAGCCGTGTTTGTGCCAGGCGCCGACTGCAACACAGTTGAAGTTAAAGATCGCCGAGGGTAGGCCATTGTGTGCCGGCGTCAGCGTCCAAATACGCTCAATTCGAAAATTGCACCGCAAATTACTGAAAGAGGATTATACAGAGCAGCAATCATCACCCCCTACTGGCAGATAAATGCCCTAGGTCACTCTTGAGAATTAGACATATCCTGTTCCTTGAGTTCTCACCTGGTTAAACAGAATAATACGCTTTACAACTAAACTTGAAAGTGTGGGGGGGGGGGGGGGTAAATACTCTTGCAGAAGTATTTCAAGTACACAATTCTTTGGAAAATGTATTTGAAATGCGAAAATAATATCCTACAAATTAAATTTGAAAAAGCATATTTCGAACTCATTTAAATACAACGCGGCTCTGAGTGTTCGTAATTTTGGTTGACATTTTAAAGGTGGCATAACCCACAAGGCAGTGGTGTGGCCAGCACCACGCCTTTGTCTCCCGAGTGCCAATTGCTACAAATCACAGTAGGTATAGCACACACACACGATGACAAAGCTCTCAACAGTCGCCGACACAAAGTGTTGGGGCAAGTGCTGTTATTGATCACGATCTGTGAAGGCCGAGGCAATTGCGTGATAAGCATCATGCATGCATGATGTTTACAAATAACACCGCATACTCAATTTAATGCCGAATTAACCGAGGCAAGGCACAGAACCGGGTCAAATATTCCCCACTGATGTAAACCATGGCTGGGAATTGAACCTAGCTGGCCAGGCGTTGTAGAACAGGTGTTAACCACTATGCTACCACTTCACCTCATCAACTACATACATACACACACATTCACAGTTGTACAAACACATACACTAAACACACGTACAGATAGACAAATGAATGCACACACGATTTCACACATGCACAATGCATTTCCTTTGGTTCACAACAGTAAACCAAGGAAATGTATTTAAACCATTTACATCTCATGAGCGTGGTGCAGAAGTGCTACTCAAGCAGAGAGCAAACATGCAGAGTGTGTCCATTCTTTTTTTAACAGGCACTCACTTTAACCGTATAGCCTCTTAGAGTAAGTGCTATTAACAAGGACCTATTCAGGCTGGAATTACAAAGAAGGGGTAGTGTGGCCAGTGTTGCACCAGTCTCCCACCACTGATGTTTACGAACTGCAGAAGCTGTTCATTCAAGGTTGGGTCTTACCTACATATGGTCGATCGAAAGTTAAGATACTGGGCTATTTTCACATTGTTTGCCATGGCCAGGTATCGAACCCAGGCTTCAAGGATTGCAGGATAATGCGTTAACCATTATGCTACCGCTCCAAAAGAAAATCTGCATTCTCCATTTAGACTTGTAAGCTGTAGGGACAAGGGCTCTTAGTGAGCACCTGTTCACGCTTTCCCAATCCAAGACGTCTGCAAATTGCGGGGTGGGTCACGTTCACCGCTGAATCTCGGAACGCGCAAGAGGTTTGCGCTCATTTCATTTAGAGAGGCATGGCTCCCGCGGTTTTAAAATACATTGTACTCATCACAGAGAACTGTAGCGATACGACCACAGTATGATAGCTGGCACCAAACTCTGCCACACGCCCTCCCACATGGCCTTTTGGGAGCCTCAGTACATCGTCTGACCTGATGTTCCTCTTCCGATTGCATTCCCATGACGTTCCAATGACGTACACGTACGTACGTCATCCGAACGGAATTGGAAGAATAACTGAAGACGTACATGTACGTCATCGGAATGGGAAAGGGTTAAGGTCAGCATGGCAAACCAGGAGGTGGTGCACATGTGCTTAGAACCACTCTGTACCACCTTTATATCCCCAGTGTTGATGTTTACGCACCATACAAGGTATACATTTCAGGCTGATTCAACCTAGGAGAGGCTCAAACAAGTTGTGATACCACTCGCCATGGACGTTAGCCACGGTTAGAAAATGAACTCAGGTCACTGGGTTGGTAGCACACTGTGCCACCGCTTCCCTCCGTTGCTAATCTCACGCTCATACTGTTGCCTGTTCATGCCACTGTGGGTGAGAAAGCCCACTGTTGGAGTGAACTCTTGAGGGCATTTGACCTCCTCTTACACGGTGGCCAGAGGTGGGCGAACTCAGTCTGTACCACACCACACGCGACCTGCACCCAGCCGCACACTGGGTAGAAAGAGGCGGGGGGATTTAATAAATCCCCTCATTGATTTAACTTCCACACTGCAATACGGAATAGAAACCGGGAATTTTGGACTGCAAGTCCAGTGTGCTGACCATTCTGGCAGCATCTCAGCTACAATGAACGGTATTAAAATGAAAATTATAAAAATTTAAATAATGTAAACTGTTCCAACAAGCGTTGGGGCAGCCCTCATATGTGGCCCCCCTTAAGTCCAATGTGCGAACCATTGCACCAGGGCAGCTCACACACACACACGTGCATTGAAAATGCGTAATTGGCTCAAATTAATGAATGTCACATAGCAAGGTCATGTGCCGCGATGCAATGTCAAACTACTGTGTGACAAACGTACGCATGCAAACTATTGTCGTCAATGCCAAATTAGAAGAAGAAAAAAATGTACCCGATGATTAAAGAAAACAAAGCCCAGTTGCTCGGGTTAGGAGGCAGGAGCTGCAGTTGTACAGAACAGCAGAACAAAATAAACAGGCGCCGACGATAGCGTGTTCGGCGTAATTCAATTCAGTCCCTGCATTCGGGCAATTATGGGTCGCAGGGTTAAGGTCGTGTGAAAGGGAGGTCCCGGGCACGTGACATCGCGAGGGCAGCCTGCCGCGTGCTCAGCGATGGCAGCCAAAGTAGGTCGCAGGCTACGGGGCAGAGCCTCGGCTGTGAGATGCATTCCCCAGAGACAATTGTCCTGAGCTCATTTTGTCCGCCGTTCTAATCCCCTGGTCACAAACCCAAACCCTCTCAAAGCTGCCAATCAAAGCGACTCCTTTGCTTCTTTTCCTTCTGCCCGGGTGTTGCTTGTGAATGCGAGGGGGCATGAACTATTGCCTTCCCCCCGCACCTCCGATTAGAGCGGTAGGCTACGTAGGGTGTGAAAGAAGTTCAACATACATACGTACAAAGGCAACCCTTTTGCTTAGCGCCTGGACTGTTTAAAGAGAGTGTAAAAGTATGTAAAATAAATCAAGGAAACATTGTCGTACGGCTAATATTGTGGTGCGGCAATGAAACACACACACACTGCCATATCTGATACATTTGCTCGAAAGCCACCGCTCTTTGCGAGTGCTGTAGTAGGGTGAGGACCCTTATATTGCGGAAATGTGAATGTTTCTTGTGTAACGTTGCAAAATGCATTTGCTTGCTTGCACACTTAGGAAGAAACTTTCAAGGCAGTGACAATATGTCCGTGGGTTTTCCCCCTAAAGATGCTTTAACATGTATTTTGCAAATACATCGGGACAAATAACATGATTTTGACTAGACATTCAATTTTAACATTTTTACATTTCAACCGATGGTGGCATATACATTCCACATTGACGATGACAAACACTGCGAGTATTCGGCCCTTGCGGATATGGATGACGAGCAAACAAGAATGAGGTTCACTCTTCACGGCACCCGGCAGAAGCAGCAAATTGCCATCGTAATCCCTAAGAGGCTTACGATAAGAACGTAATTGTGGGGCTTTTAATCACGCTGCACGCTAGGCCCCTTCACGGTGTTGCGACCGTCCGCCACTCGCCCGTTTGGGCTGCCAAAACTGTTATTCTAGCACGAGCGACGGGCGAACCGAGCGCCGGAGGTAAGTGTCCTGTACGCCACGAGCGACTTTCGTCTCCGTGTCAACAACGCCCATTGTAGTGTAGCAATGCAGATGCTTGAAATCACCTCTCGCTCGTCAGTAGCTGCTCACTTTGATGGTTTCTTGCGAGCGACGAATGGCGATAAGTGGATATGGACGTTTTTTTCTTTCTCTTTTAACTAAAACAAAATGTGTATGTGTGTGTGTTTCTGCCTTGGACGTGTTTTGACATGGCCAGGATGGCGCTGTGCAATAAACAGGTCAAGGGTCTGAAAAGAATGAAGACGTACATTATTGCGGTGCTGAAACGGTGTCCCGTTCAACTCAACGCGAGCCTTTTTTTTTATTTAACGCAAAAATAAAGCGAAAAGTATCACGGCTTAGCTTCAGTGTTTATTTTGGAGGCCCGTATTTAAAGAGTGGAATGCATGGCACATTTTTTTTTCGTCGCAGCCAAAACTATGAAACATTAAACAACGATTGGCCGTCAGTTGTGATGTTGCGTCTCATCACGCGACGGCGCTTCACCACTTTGCTATTTCTCGTCTTTGTGAGAACGGGACGACTTATGACAACATTGGACCTTCGATTGCTGCTCCCACACATCGGGCGCTGTCTGCTGTGACTGCCGGTGTGCGCTGCCGCAGTTTCAAACTCACGGCAAAAAAAAGAAAAGTCGCGTGGGAGGGCCTCTCTGGGTACGCATCGGAGTCAGAATCTTGATTCAGACTGCAGGACGAATCAGATGAGCTATGAAGCTCTTTTTTTAACAGATGTCCAGTAAGGGGTGAGTCAGAAAGTTACAACGACAACACGACAACCGATAGGAGAGCAAAGTATGGGGAAAGGTAAGAAAGTCACTAAAAATAAATACGTAAAAATAGAACACATTGCTAAAGTTTCTAAATTCCTGCCGATTTTTCAACAGTAAATGCAAGCTTGGGCAAGGCACCAAAAGAACAACAGTCCCAGACCACAGCATGGCAACACACAGTCCCTCAATAAAAATACACGTTTAAATTGAACTATCGATACACGGGTAAGGATCAAAGTTACAAATCACATGAGCAACTGCGTTCGTTTCCAGCACTAATATTCTGCTTCAGGATATTTTTTTAAAGGAAGATTTACGATGTTAAGGGAGGAAACAAAGTTGTTTCCAAACTTCGGTGCTTCAGTGGCAAAGCCTTTGTCACCTATTCCGATTCTCGTTTTTGGGATAGGGCAATTAGATTGGCGACTTAGGTTTCTTGGGTTTGGCAATGGGGAAAACTCCAGGCTGGTAATGGAGGTCTATCTCTCCATAGGACGACCATTGGTGACTTCCCACAAAAGTGGTACTCATTTTATAACCACCATGGATTTCCTCCTTTCGTATTTCAGGGGGTTGATCAGACATGTGTATACGTTCATGCCGAGTTGGTGAGTGAGTGGATGGACGGCTTCACGAGTAGCCTGCTGAATATCTGAATTGCTGCCAGGTAATCGTTGACGTTGGCAGTGAGGTTTCTACGCATTGTATGTATGTTGAACTTCTTTCGCACCATACATAGCCAACTTCTTTCGGACCATACGTCGCCAACCGAGTGCTAATCGGCGGTACGTGGTAAGGACAACAAACCAAACGCAAAAAGCAGTTCTAAAGAAATGTTGTTAATCTAGATTTAACAGTGCACATCTCCTGTGGCTTCCCCATGTGTGGTTCACGGTGTAAGATTGGTGACAGCAAGTCACACTGTGGGCTCTTCTTAATCGTCCAACGGTGGCGTGTCGGAGATGGCCACATTTGCCGGTGTTCAAATGACACACCTCACAACCTTCTGATTGTGGGTTGGGCATGCTATCCAATGATTCACCTGGCTGGATGTTTTGTTGAATAAATATTAAATGAAAGTGTGTTTGTTTACCAATATAGTACCAACCAATATAAAATTGCCCGCGTACAATTTGCCTTCAAATTCCCCAATGTTTCAAAGTACAACACAGTAAAATGCTGTCTCTTCACTGCTGCCAATCTGGCTGTCGTCTTTGATAAACGGTCATTGACCAGAATATATTGTTGTGCTGAAAAAACATTTTACTGTTATTTAGTAAAAAAAAGTTTTGAATTGGTTTGTGTTTTTGTAAAAATAGTTTCACTTTGCTCATTTAATGTTTGTATTCCTTGTGTTGTCAAAGTCGTTTGGTAAAATCCACCTCTGCCACTGTGTTCTAGATTCCCCATCGTGGACTCCGTTGTTGTCAGCAGGGCCCACTCTACGTCTCGTTGGACTGCACGCCGTTGTTGAATGAACTTTGTGAAATTATTTTTAAGGAAATCAGCCGACAGCCTGTTTACAATAAGACAAGACTGCGTGGTTATATTTTTCTCTCTCTCTCTCTCTGCTGTGTGCTTTCTTTATTTACTCCCAATGTTTTATTTCCCGTATTGGAGAGGAACATTTTCCCATGGGGAACTCTTGCACTGAGTGGTGCACTACCTTGAAGGAAATAGCAGCTCCCAGAAGATGACACCACGTAACTACTTCAGAAATGACCTCAGTAGGACTCTTATCCACACGATTTGGACACATTTTAAGATGCCCGGAAAAGAATACATTTCTATCAATAATTCCCGTCACGCACCTCTGACTTGTGTTAGCGACTCGCTGCGCGAATATTGTGTGCGTTTTAAATCGGATGTACGGTTCTCAGAGCTAAACTGCGGCGTGTTTAATGAAGTGACAGATCACATCGATCATCATGGCTTTTGCTAGACGTGAATACACCTATCTTCTTGGTTCTTTCGGTAAAGTCACGTAGAAGGGAAGTAATAAAATAATAATAATAAAACACAATAAAATAATACAAATAAAACACAATATTTTATTGTGTTTTATTTTCCCTTCTACGTGACTTTACCGAAAGAACCAAGAAGATGAACCCCTGCAGTCACGAAAGCTTTAAATAGTGAATACACCTAATTAAGTGAATAACCAAATCTAATACATTTTTTTGTTGCGTGGTCAATATTGACCAAGTTGAGACCATTGACTCGCTACGCTTGAGAGTTCTGCTTAAGCATAGACGTCTGAAACCTGGATTCGAACCCAGGCCTCTCAGTCGTGCTAGCTCAGCGCTCTGACACAGGCATTAGACTCTTAAGCCGCACGGCCACCTCCCTCCCCCTCTCTCTCTCTCTCGCTGCTCTCTCCGCTTCTCCCTCTCCCTCTCTCTCTCACCAGTGGGGTCCCTGGCTCCATGAACCAGAGGGGGTGAATGGTTACTTAAGGGATCAGGTTTGTTTTCATACAACCTCGGTGAACTCGCTCCACATGGCGGCCGAAAGGGTGCGTCTCTCGGACGAGGAGGGATTAACGAAGGAGATGGACAAGAGACAAGAGAAATGTACACACGCGACCACACGTGCTCGGCCGGTTGTTTTCTCCATGGTTTCGGATAATCTCTGCGGCTTGGAAGCGCGGACATATGACTTCACGTACCAGGAATTGCCAAAAAGCCGCCCCCCATGTGTTTTTTTTTATAAATGTTACTTGTTTGTCGCCGTGTGCGGTATAAACGTGCTCACGGCAATGGGCTCGCCGTTTCGGTGGTCGATTATGCAATGTCAAGAGCCGAATGGCTCACATGGCTATACCAAATGAATGAAACTGGGAAAAAAATGAAACTGAAAAACTCTGCACCATCGCAAACATTCTCATCTCCAAAACTACCGTGGGCCAGGCTGATGACAATCAGTGAGTGAGGTGCTTTCAACAATGATGTGACCTTTCAAACGCCCGTCGTATGTATATACCACACTGATTTATGTATATGTGTGTATATCAGTATGCATTGGGGGATACTGTCATGGTGTAATGGTTAGCGCACTGGACTTGCTAAACAAAGCTCACCGTTTCAATCTCCATTTATGGCAGTTGAAACAATGGCCACGTTTATTTAATTCCACCCCCCCCCCCCGAACTATGGGTTCACCGCAGATAGTCGACATCTGGCTAGCATGGAAGAGTAGGCCAAATACCTCTACAGAGGGACCCGTAGGCCATTCCACCAACAACGGCGTGAGCGAGGAATTGCACGGGCTGCCCCTTCAGCTTCTTGCCTCCCACGTGTCCAGGAGCACGTGGGTCACAAGTGGCGTCCGTGCACCTTTGCCGGCGTTGCGCGAGGCTCAACAGAAGTCGAGCTGAGACCACAGTAGTCTGCTGCCGAGTGGGGTCTGCGTTTTTATTGTCCAGGCTGACCGTGTGCCCGGGCAGTATGGGAAGTTAGAGGCTAATGAGTGGTTGCGGTTGCAATGCCACCAGTGAGGCAGATAATTTTAATGGAAAACAGATCCTGCAAACTAAACGCTTAAGCATTTTCTTTGCCCTCTGCCACAGCCTGCAGCTGTTTGGGTAAAGCGATGCAAAAAAATAAAGAGGAAGGCAACGGGTAATACGTTCAGTATTGCAAGAATAATGTTTTTGTTAATTGTCTATAAGCAATTTGTTTATGACTACACTGTTAATTCGTGTGTGTGTGTGTGTTGTTATGCGCCTTTTTGGTTTATTTGTGCTCTCGTCCAATTTCAGTGGCAGCTGCATGAAGGCTTGTCCAATGAAAACAGCGCAAAGCTCTAATGCGAGAGACACCCCTATTGGCCTTAAGAAAACTGGAAGAGAAAAACCCAGCGATAAAAACATTGTAAATATCAAAATACTGCAGCTGAACGTCCTGACAAAACACAATAATCGTGCTGGCTGTTGGCAGAACGCTTGACTCACAATCAGAGGTTTACGAGTTCAAATATCAGTCAAGGGTCGAATCTCGATCACATCATCTCTCCGCGGCCAACAAAATAAGTATCACTTCATGAAAAACCTCCAGTGTTTTTGTCCCGTGTAAGAGACTGGCCCCTGTCATAGGAATGTGACATTTCCACCACTGGCTAAAGATTGCCGAGTTGAGAAATGTGCTGCCCCAACGCTCATTGGACCAATCGAGACACTTTTGACTCTTTTGTATGTACAATAAAAAAAATGAATATGAAACACAAACCATAACCAATAAGTAACATAATGCTTAAAAGTACATTGGCAAACGATCCACTTTTCATTATGAGTTGATAAAACAATATACATATTGTTGTTTTTAATATGAATGGATTAGAGTGTGGGCGAGGAAAATAAAGAAATAACTCAAGTCGGTGCTGGGAGGAAGAATAAATCAACGCGCGTCCGGCTTCGTTTCAAACAAACGGAACAGCACGGCCGCACGGCCGCACGTCGCCGTTCCCGCACGCTCCTCGGACGTTCGCAGCAACGTGGCTGCCGTCGCCGCGGGCACCAACGAGCGCACGCTCACGCACGCACGCGCACGCACGCGCGCGCACGCACGCGCGCTCACGCATGCACGCGCGCACGCACGCGCTCGCTCTCTCGCAGGCGTTCGCGCGCGCACGCCGATCGTCGCGAAGTGCCTTTGGAAAGTCTGCCGCAGGAATAAAGGAATGCACGTCCAGAGTGGCGTGCCGCGATAATCTCACAATTATGCACTGTTTGCGCACGCGCGCGTGTACCCGATTCTGGTAGAGCAAGAGACACGACAGCTGCGTAAATAGACTCGGCGCAAAGTGTTCCCCATTATGTGGAGAACGCACGCGGGGTGGACGCTGCGCACACACACGGGCATTAACGCAACCCGAAGGAACATACGGTTAGGCTGGAATGTTCGAAATTAAGTGAAGAAAAATGGTTCAAATATTGCGTTGTACAAATTCTTGGCTCAATGTGTTCCGATGTCGAAGTGAGTGTGGGCTGGTACTAATGCATCCGCCTTTGAAGGCCCTGAGCCTTTGTCGGAAATGCCACGTTACTGAGACACAGACAGAAGAACACATGTATCTGAGAACAAACGCAAGCCAGGCGCATCAAAATTGACGGTTGTTAAGAGAGGTAAAGTGAGCTAGGATGGGGCACGTTCCTAGAAGTGAAGACGGCTGATGGAAAATACTGGGGCTGCAACGGCAGCCAAAGGGTGCAGCAAGTGCCTGAGAGGGTGACCACTGTGACCACTGTGAAGACGGAGCAATGAGAACAGTTCATGAGCAGGAGATATATTGTGGCATCAATATCACGGATGGTGATGGTGGCATGGGAAGGCCTTCAATCAGCAGTGGATCATTAATGGATTATGCTGATGGTAGGAAGCAGTGTCTCCAAAATTTAACCCGTGTTGACTTCCCACAAATTGGTATGTACTTAACTAACCCTGAAGGAATGATGGGTCAGTCGAACCCTGGCATGGAGTTGACCTTCCCAGTAAAAATGCAATGTTTTCCCAAAGTTCCATGTTTACTGGGTTGCAGCTTTACAAATGTCAGTCGAGCAATCTAAGCACGATTCCACCTGATCTTATGACAGTATTGATCCAGTGTGGGCTGTGGAAACATTACTATTGGCTAATAGCACGAGCCCCCACTGCCCTTCATGACCAAATGGGATCTTTTTGGGGTTGTCTATATGTATATACATAAATGCACTGTCACGTGCGTCTTAAACGATACTTGCCCCACTTATAAATATAAAGAGCCCCCATATGGCCTTTAACAGACTGTTGGAGCAAGTGCGACACCTCGCCGCCTTTGTCTCCCCAGTACTCATGTTTACACGTCGCACCACGTACTCATTTGAGGCTCAGTCGACCTTGGAGAGGGACCAGAAGCGGTTCAGATAATCGTCGCTGATGTTAGCCGTGGCCGGGGACCGAACTTGGGTGACGGGGTTTGTACATGAGCCACACACACGCACATCCAAGCTCACACGCTCACCGCACGCATTACGCAAGCTGCGGTGAATATAACGACGTGAGCGTTGGAACTGGAAAAAATAAACAGGCAAGGGTACAGAAATTACTTTCCAAACACCGAGAATTCATTCCAAAACCTTGCTCACGCACAACACGCATTCTTCTCCCAACCCACGCATTTCTTTCCTCTACCGCATGACTTTAATCATGTGGCCTTCCCCCCCTCCCCAAAAAAAAAAAGAAAAAATCAACGATCTCTCTGGTGGCAAATTTTTCAATTAAGTTATTTTAACAGATACGGCCCTCGCGTGTTTGAAATTTTCTGCTGACAGCTTCCTGCAAGCGCTTGGGTCGCGGCGGCGCGTCTCGCGTTACGGGGCGGGCGAGCGAGCGGGCAAGGAGGGCTTTTGTGGAAGGGCAACAGGGCCGGCGAGTCAGCCGGTACCAAAGCACACAGTCGTCAACACCCATCAGCTCTACCCACTCCCCAGCTCCGCACCGCCGTGTCACGTTCAATCTCACGCGTGCGGCGGGTGAAACGTTTGGTTGTTTGTACAAATGCACGGTCGCAGATCAATCTGCGGCATTATTTAAACAAATTAATTGCGTGCTCGGCGCGTAGAAAGAAAACGACGTCGTCCGTTTGTCTCCTTGTTCCCCCCCGCACCCACTCAAGTATTGACCTCTATTACGTGGTTCAAAATAGACAACTTTGACGCTCTGAAGTTCACTGTTTGACAGTTCTAATCAGTGAAAAACAATTGACACCTTTTGCTCATTGGGTTGAAGTCGCGTCCAAGACCATTTGCGTTGCAAAAGCCCTATGTTTGTTTTAAGTTTGCAGACTCCCGTCGAACATCGGTGGCGATTAACTCACTTAAAGTGCCGTGTTGTTTTAATTCGCAACGTGGACGCAGCAAGGGGTTTATTGACCGCTTAGCACCATTAATCCCGCTGCGCCTTGGTTTTTATCCCAACGTTTGACAATGCGTAGGGACATCGGTTCAACGTAAATATGTCGATAAATGTCAAGTGAAAGTTACGAAAGTTCACATTTACACTTACATTACATTTTTATTTACACAAAAAGGTAAACTTTATTGAAAAAACATCGTTGTTTATATTCTGTAGGCAGTACCAGGAATACCTATTAATTATTTACAAGAATCAATCGAGCAAATGCTGTAGTTGTCCGATAATATGCTGCTAAATACTACATGTATGTTTAACATGATTATCCCAGATAATATACACGATTACTTTGTATATCATTGGCTCTTAACAGTCAGCTATAACCCTCTTCTTAGTTATTTCGGTAAAGTCACGTAGAAGGGAAGTAATACAATAATAAAAATAAAACATAATAAAACAATTCTCACGACGTTTCGGCCACAACGCCAGACGCTGTCGCCTCGACAGATCTGGTTTTCACCTGAGGACGGCTGCTTGCGTTGTGGCCGAAACGTCGTGAGAATTGTTTATTATGTTTTATTTTTATTATTTTATTACGTCCCTTCTACGTGACTTTACCGAAAGAACCAAGAAGATGAATCCCTGCAGTGACGAAAGCTTTAAATCGAAAAAAAAAGTCAGCTATAAATTGGCAGACAAAAAAAAACTATGTCAGCTTCCACTGATAGATATCTACAGCGTGTGAATTGGTTTCACATCTCTCTGGCACATATAAGCCCGATTCACGTGCTTAACTCTGTTCTTATCTCGAGTCTGCTGCCCTGCGCCAGGTTCAAATGGTCCTCCGCCAATATTAAAAGCACATTCTTCACTCAATTTCTATCTTGGTACAAACTCGAATGCGTATCTGAAATGACAGTTCGTTTCGGATCATGTTGTGGTCTGGAATCAGAACAAAAATAAGCACCAATTTTGTTGATGAACAACAACAATAAAATAAATGACAAACAAAGCAATAAAAACGAGGACAAGGCTGTGTCCAACCAAACAGAGAATGTGTGCTGGAAAAAGCTCGTGGTCACTTTTAAAGTGTGACTGCCGTGCAGGCAATTGCACAATTATACGTGAGAAGGTTTTAAATTGAATACGTGATTAGATAAACACGCAACATATGCGGAAAGTGGTCGAGCATTTGCATTATGAACCCCGGTGACTTGGATTCAATTCCTGGCAATGCCCATCGTCTGTAGAAATCGGTATCTGAAGCAGTGCTAGACCTGCCCTACGTGAAGTCGACATTAAAATGAGAAATCGTTTAGATGGCCAACTTTATACCCGTGGTTGTACACGATTGGAAAGGGGAGCAGGTTCAATGATATAGTGTGTGGAAGAGAAAATTAAAATAATATTTTTAAAAAAACTTTTTAAAAACACGCTTTTATGAAATCCACTAGTAATGGAAGAACTCCACGACTCCAAGAAGCAGAGGTGGGACAAAGTCATTGTTATGCAAGTCCAAGTCGAGTCGCAAGTCATCAAATTCATGACTCGAGTCTGACTCGAGTCCAAGTCACATGACTCGAGTCCACATCTCATAGGTGGGACAAAGTCATTGTTATGCAAGTCCAAGTCGAGTCGCAAGTCATCAAATTCATGACTCGAGTCTGACTCGAGTCCAAGTCACATGACTCGAGTCCACATCTCATAGGTGGGACAAAGTCATTGTTATGCAAGTCCAAGTCGAGTCGCAAGTCATCAAATTCATGACTCGAGTCTGACTCGAGTCCAAGTCACATGACTCGAGTCCACACCTCTGCCAAGAAGTGGCCCCGAAGCTTGCCATAACGTAAGGGACCGTGGCCAATTACAGCCAACGTCAGTTGACTGTGGACAATTAGACCCAAGCCGAAACATAACATAAAAAACGTTTAAAAATATATATTGTTTTTTTTTTTATGATAGAATATAGTATTGTCGTCGGTATGACATAAGTATACCAAGTTTACAGTCGATACCACATTGGGAAGTGGGTTAAAATTGAGTTGCAATATTTGAGGATGCAACAACAAAGACAACAACAGACAGAGTTGAGTTAAATAAAAGCGCATAAAAATAACTGAGCAAAGGAAAAGAGAAAAGAGAAAGAATTGGAAATACGAAAAGAAGGATGTAAAATGAATGGAGAAATGGGAGCGAGAGTCAGAAAAGGCGAGGGCAGGGAGGAAGAGGCTACACAAGGGCCTCGACGCAGCTGCACGGAGCGGCGTCTGTTCTCACAGGGGGCGGGGAGAGAGATTCAGAGTGGGGGTGGCCACACACAAGTCACGTGATTTATGTGAGGCTTGAGCTGAGTTAGATACTTTATATAGATGTGTGAACACCATTGCTATGGAGGTGCTGGACACATCACCCCATCCATGTCCTGTGTTGGCCTTTAATATCTTCTTCATAATACACTAACCTCAGTTTAACACGTAGGCTTTCGCGACCAATATTGTTCATAATCAACGATTTTTGGGTTTAGATCGCGTTATTTATAAATGTGTCGTAACCCTCCACCACCCGACACGGCCAATCAGTAAAAAAGTGTCACGTTGACAAAAGACAAATAGTTCACTGCTTTAGCCCACCGGTGTGTTGAAGCGTGAAACCACAACAGTTACAATTTGAGTACGACGTTTCGCTGGTAATTGCATCCAGCATCATCGGGCAATTCGCCAGAATGGTGAGGCTCTGCTGTGTCTCCCGTTCTTATATAGAGCAGCAGCAGGGTGACGTCATCATTAACTCATTAACCTCCACAGCCTATGGCGCTAAATGTCCATATGGATTGTATTTGTTTGGGTAGTCTCCTACACATTGTGTAAGAATGTCATAGCCTAAGATATAAACTCGAGCCTCACACACAACAACATTGACAATTGGAATGAAAGCCTTGCATGTGCCTCAGCCTAAAACGAATACCCGATGCGCTCTTAGTATCCCAACATTATCTCCAGGTGAGAGCTTTTTCTCAGGGGGTGGTACAAGCTAAAGTACCTGCTCCCTTGCAGTGTCGGCCTTAATAGCCGCTCACTGGGCAGCACTCAATGTACAGTCGAAATGGCGAAGCTCTGAGATTGTTGTGAACGCCTACGTATGCACGTATGTGTGTATGTATGTTGAACTACGTAGCCAAATGTGTTCATGGGAGGAGAAGGACAATAAACTAAACACAGAAAAAGCAGTTCGGAAGATATTATCTTTCAATGTAGATTTTAAAGTGCATAGCGGCCGCTGCTTCCTAATATCGGAATGAAGAGTGTTCCAGATAGCCGCTTAAGTGCATCTGAAAGCATACAAAGTCGACATACACTACACAAGAGTCCACATGTACATACACATACCTATGTAACCTAACACACTATGCACAATGCCAATCACACGTGTAGCTTCGTATTTATTTTCGATTTTTAAAAAGCTAGAAGGGGTCACGTATATAAGAGACGCAGGAATAAATTCCTGTGGGCAAGGCTGTCAACGGAGCAGCAGCCAAAAGGAGGGAGCACGCCTGCGAGGACGTCTGCTGCGGAGATGGAGCGGTGAAGTCGGCTCAGCTGCGGGAGATGGGACGGACCGCTGTATCAAAAGACTGCAACGACTTGGGGAGCCCTGTGCCCAGCAGTGGATAGATCACGGCTGATGACGACAAAATAGCAACAAGAAAAACAGCTCCTATCGTCTAATGTTGCAGTCACAGTTCTGTCACACCCCGGTGCCATATTAAATGTTACATTGCACTTGTATTGATGGGAGGCTTGATGGTCGTCAGAAGCCAGTGCTCTGTGATGAAGAGCAGTCCTGGCGTTGGCTGAGTGGGCGGTGAAGGTCGTGGTCATTTAAACGTGGAGGTCAACTACCGAGGTCAATGTCGCCCAGCTCTAATAGGCACCAGGTACTCATTCTGAGTACAGGGCTATACCTAATAAATGCACTTGAACTTGAGTCGAAGTTGACCTTCGAGGAGGCTCAGCGCATGGGTCTCTTACCGCTTTCCACTGACATTACCTCTTGACTGGGAATGAAACCCAGGAATTTCTGGATCATGAGGGCCAATGCGCA
Source organism: Lampetra fluviatilis (assembly GCF_964198595.1). Lineage (NCBI taxonomy): Eukaryota > Metazoa > Chordata > Hyperoartia > Petromyzontiformes > Petromyzontidae > Lampetra > Lampetra fluviatilis. The sequence continues at coordinate 7,748,954 of NC_136288.1, forward strand.
ACCGACTCTGGCACCCACTCCACACACAAACACCACCCACACAGTACGTTTATGTAACTGTTTATCCAACGAAAGCCTATATTAAAAATGAAAAAAGAAAATCAAAATGTGTGGCATTCCTCCAGCCGGGGGGGAAAGCACTGTTTCTCAGGCCTCAAGTCAATGCATCAACAATCGGGCCACAGAGGGGGTCCCCGTATCTGCGCCTCCTCCTCACACGCTTCGCTTAATAGAAGCAGATGCTGTCCGCACAGTGCCCCACGAGCCGAGAGATTGCGTGTGTCTACACGACATCCCGAACAAATGAATCAACCAAATAGACACTCATTATCTTCAGGCGAAGATCTTTCAACCTCAGCTGGGGGAGGGCCTCCCCAAGACGTCACCGTCTTTTTCAGGGTCTACTGATTCAACAATCCAACTCCTGCTCACGAGCCGATTCCATCAAATTAACTTTATGGCGGTACCCCGGGGTACCATAGTACCCCGGCTCTCGCATAATGTCCGTGATGCAGTCCTTTTTAGCCTATTGATGGTCGGTGATGCGGCAATCGATTAATCTCGACGAGCTGTACACAATGCACTACGGAGCGGACGAGCGTTCAGGGTTTCAGTGCAATCATCCTCGCTGTTTATCGACATCGCGGAGTGGCACCGATTACGGGTTGATTGGTACCCCAGTCGCGGAGTTAAGTACACCCCTGGAAAAAATAGTGTCCCAGAAATAAAACATGTAATTGTCTCGGCCATTTTGTATTATTTGGTACCCCGGGTTTCGCCATGAGGATGAAATCTATCTCTGGAGTGGACTTCCCTTTGGACGTGGATTTTTTCTCCTTTGGCTGTCGCCTCCATCACTTTGTCTCGTATAGCCTGACGTGTTCTGCCCATGGCCACTTGTTTCAGTCAACACGCTCTTTGTGTCCTGCTGGCGCTATCTGATCTATGCTTACTCTTTCTCTCTTTGAGCATAACTCCAAATACTCACCTCTCCTCGGGTCTCTGCACAATTTTTTTCAGCTTTCGCTCCATTATTTTCAATTATCCATTATTATAGCAGGTAATATACTTTGAGTAAACAACATGTTCTTCTTTGGGCCCATCAGTATGGTCAGTTTTCCTAGGGCACTCCGACCAGCTCTCTTCCATATTTTAATATCATCATTTTGAAACTTTTCTGCCTTCGACAACCGCTCTGGCTACACATACTCCGCCGTGTGTTCCAGTTATGTCCCTGCAAGACATATTTTCAATTGTTTATACAACTTTTTTTTTCGTGTTTATCTTGAGCGCAAATTTGCAGCCTTCCCTTTTATTGGGTTATTACAATAATTTCACGTAGTTCACATCCATTTGTTGTTATAATGACTGTCATCAGCAAATATGAGACAATGTAATATTTTTCCAAGTTTGGATAGGAAAACAACGAGGTGTAGGGGCTTAGACAGTGGCTCGATAGGGAAGGGAACGTGGCCGGTTTTTTCGCCACATTCAGTCACGAATAGTTACGCGACCTTTTCACGACACTTCGGTTCGATTTCAATTAGGGATGAGCTATATAAAAAAAAAAGACACTGAAACATCGATTAACAGCGATGGTTTGCTTCTGACATGTCCATGTTTTTTTTTACATCGAGGTCGATCTCTCAGACGGCATCGGAACATCGGTGGTTTCCTTTCGATGTGCTTTTTTCACGCAAACAAAACAAAAGGCTGCGCGATACAAAATATGCCGCTGCTTATCCAGCCACCATCTTTTTCAACTATTTTGAATAAAAAAAAGGTAAAAAACTGGCCTCTCTCTCCCAACGTCGTTGACAGGTGTGCATGCTGTAAGATGGATGTAAAATTATAGCACGGTATAATATTCTGTAAAAGGACGTACGTTTGATTTGTTGCGTGCTGGACCCCGCTACAACGGCTCTGTGCCTTTGAATATGTTTGTATATTACGAGTCATGTAAGTTTTCGACACATTTCTAAAGGTAGACTTAAAATTGCAGTTGAATGCTGACTCTTCCGCAATAGCATTATGCCACTGTATCATTTCTACAAAGTTATTCTCTTTCACGATTGATCATGAATGTTGACCCTGCAATGACAGCTTCCTACCTTAAGATTTGTTGCTATTTTATAATTTTGCTCAATAATAACATTGCTTTTGCATAGTCACGTTGCTTTTTCTTGGACGTAAATAGTAAAACAATTGAAAACATGAAGAAGTAAAAAAAAACATTGATGTCACTATACTTCAATGTTTCCACCAAAAAGATTAAGTATGCAACATATTAATGCTATCCTTTCAATGTCCCATCCCTATATTGGATCATCTTCACGAGTTACTGTGCCCCTGTGGCAGACGGACAGATGGATAGAGCTAAGGCGTTAACCATGTCCACGTGCGTTGGAAACAGTTTAAAGGCACCCGTGCAACAAATGACGTGCTCCTTCATGTTAACTACCTCGCCTGGTATACAGGAGGTCGTGGGTTTCATCGTCACCCTGACGACGCCGGTATATTTGGAGTGTGCATGTTCTCCCCGTGGTCGCGTGGATTTTTCTCCGGGTCCTCCGGTGTCTCCCTCCACGATTAGCAACACGGGTTGAGAGTGTTTTGGCTTGAACACACTTCCACAGGACAAGCCACTTCGTTGAACTATCTACATCTGTGACCAGGTCACTTCTGAGAAGAAGAAGAAGAAAAAAAAGCCATATAGCTCAGTGGCGTTTTACCCGGTTAAATCAAATACAAATATATGGGACTGAAAATTGTTTGCTACTGCAAGTGTTGTGACGCGTGCTGCGAGGCACGTGCTCTCCGAATGGCGACCGTGAGCTCACAATGAGACGTGAGAACAACATGGACGCGGTGGCGAATCGACGAATGGGCGAGAAGCGATTCCGCATCCGTTCAAAGCTTTCCACCTTTACCGAGTCCGTCTCCTTTTGCCACTTCGACTTGCTGAAGGCGTTTTAATTGTTGCGCTTTGGCCTTTGCATGGATATTTAAGTCAGAATTCTTGGGGGGGGGGGGGGTTCCTTCCGAATCGGCCTCAATTTAGCGGTGACGTTGCGTGACTTTCACCTCTCATCGCGAAAGTTGATACGCTCACTGTTTAAGGCGAGATACTTGGGCACTTCTTAAAGAAAAACATGTATCACGCGTCTTGACAGTAGGGGGAGCAATTGTTTTTTATTTTCTTTAGAAGGTGAAATGTATTGATGTATTATTTCCTTTGCTCCTGGCCAGGGACAAAGAACCCACTCGCTCTGAATGAATGTTCCACCTCTTGGAGAATGTGAAGAGAAATTAAAACAAAATAACACGCAAAGCAAATGTTCAAATAGAAAAAAATAATAATACTTCACTTACATATACTGCAAAGCAAACATCGCACTGTCAGTTGTGTTATTCATTGCAATTTAAAAGCCTGACGATTTTCTTTTTAAACAAAGACATGGACTCGCTAAACTTGAGCCAAGGGCTTTTGTCAAAAGCACAAATACCTCTCAAATAACAATTTGCACACAGTCAACATTTAACCGGTACGATCCGTTGTCTAGACAGCGCCCACGAGGAGCTGAAAGCATTCACTGGGCCTTTACTACTGAACAGGAAGGAGACGAAACATAAAGAACGAGAAAGCTGTCATACCAGTCAGGGCATTTTCATTAGGGCCACGTAATCCCATCAGACAGAGAAGAGAGGCACAAGGAGGCTTCACGCTACGCCACACTTGTTTGTCGAGGCTGATAAGAACGCCCTCTTTTCTGTCCACAGGGTTTTGTGAAGCAAGTGTACTTATGACCAACGCTCCCTTTTCTCTACCCACACCCCCCCACGACCACCAGCCCCTCCAGTCTGCTCCCCCATTAAGAACATCGCTTTGTTTTGCCCGCACGCTACAAAAGTGCTAATCCACACCAGGTAATCCCCCCGTGGATTAAACAATTGCTCTCATCCCCTATTTTTTTTACTTTCCACAGGTTTTTTCTTTCTTTCTTTCAAGCAATAATGGCTGCATCCGTCAGAAACAGCAATCATTCGACATGTTGTCGTACTGGGTCAGGTGTGTGTGTATATATACATGCGTGTGCCTGTGTGATTTCTCATGCATTCAGTTCATCACCATCTGTCTCTTTTGTTAGCTCATCGGCAACAATAGGGTCAATGAATCCCCCCCCCACCTCCCTCATGATTCTATTTTTTAATCCAGTATCACTGGGTCGTTAAATCTCAATACTTGTATATTGTTATTAAAAATTCATATTTTAAACTGTTATTGCATTTTACTCTCATAATTCACCCGGGCATGGCACACACTTTTGGCATAGACATTTTATTCATCGCTGAATAACAGTTGTAGGTATTTACCAATAAAGCATTTTTGAGGAGTGCATTTCTTGGAATATTGGGCCAATGTCATTAAGGCCAATGATAAATTACATCCGTGTGTCATTTACACTCATGCATGAATGCCGCCCCATACCTTGTTGGTAATGAGCTTGTTTGGCCATACGGTACTTCACACTGGTTAGTATGGGTTGGTGAAGAGTGTGCTACAGTATAGCTCAGATAACACTTTCCACCGATGTTTATTGTGGGAATCAAACTCGGTTCGCTGGGTTCATAGTGAAGTGCACTCACTGCTTTGCTATCACTCTACTCATTTGAGTGTTTATGAACACTACATTATGCGAATGCACCGTGAGAAAGTGTACCCTTAAAATGTTTACTGATGCAAATGTGGATCAGAGATAGAACGTGGCAGTGATTTATATGCGAACACCTCAATAACCTTTAACCAATTGGGCACAAATTACGGGCAATTGTCACGGATTAAAAATTCTAATTTCCCAAACAAGCTGAAACGAACACGGACCAAGTGCCCACCGCTAGTTTAGCGGCAAGAGGTAGAAATTGGCCGTAGCTATTCCAGGCGAAAGTCTATCCAAATAACTGGCGATGGTTTGGTGATACTGCATTGACAGTGGTGCACAAGGACAAATGAGAAAACCTAAAAAAAACACTAGTCTGTGCTTCATAGCTCATTAAAATATGTGCTATGAAGCAGGGCCATTGTTTTAAACGTCACCTCTTCACGGCAGTGTTATTGACGAATGTGTTGAGTTTTAGTTTTTCTTTCAAAGAGCTCGTGTCTTTATAATATTACTGTTTGAGTGCACGTGATGTTTTTTTGCTCAGTTACAAAAAAAGCCACCAAACTTCTAGTTCACACTGCCTTAGAATTTCCACGTTATAATTTCAGATCATGATCTTCATCAGAGGTCACAGCGGTTTTCTGCTCAAATTAGCATTCAATCATGAGCACTGATCCGTAATTGTGACTGAAAGCCAGTGTTGCTCCACCAAAAGTGGTATTATATTTTCATTTGTTCGTGTGCACCACAACCAACAGAGTTCTTTCATTTGTACTGCACTTGGTTGGTAGATTATATGCGGAGTAAGTAACGCGTTTAATCCTCACACTCTGAAGACACCCATTTAATCCTGTGCTGAGCGACTCTGAACCATCTGGGCTATGGACACGAGATAGAAGTACATAACGTGTGTTCATGACGAGATCGTTGAGAGTCATGCCCTCGTAAATGTTGGTTTTCTCTGGGTTACCCCAGTTTCCTCCAGGATAAAAAAAAAACTTTCTAAATAAGTGTTGGGCCAATCATCCTAATCTAGAACCATCCTGGTCAACAATTGAAACTTCGTCAGGCTGTTCTGGATAAACACATATTCTGGCAGTATGATAACTATGTTAGAGACATTGTTCTGAACACTATTACTATAAACATGTACTCACAGCTGTCGTGGCTGTGACGGTACCACCTGAAGACGGAAGCTTGTGTTGCCTCCAAAACGTCGTGATTTTTATTTTATTTTACTTTTTAATGTTTTTACCTATGTGACTTTACCGAAAAAACCTAAGAATATGTATTCATCTATTCATAAGAATATGCTCTATTTAGTAAGTTGCATTTCATACGTAAGTCCATGTGTATACACATTCATCTCTTCATAGACTATACAACACTAGGCTAATAGTTTACAACTCTGAAGATTAAGACTTCCCTATGTCTTGTCTGTCATGGGGATTGTTTGACCATACTTCACCACACTGCTTAGAGTGGTTTGGTGAAGAGCACAGCCATGATTGGTTCAGATTTCATTTGCCACTGATATTAACCATGGTCAGGTTCGAACTAAGGTCAGCAGATTCATATCGCAGTTCACAAACCGCAGCACCTCCACTCCCTATATACTGGGGCCTTTTGGGCAATACTGCATATGAACCACCAACTCCATGCAAACTCCAGTATCACTGGCACCGTAAGGGTTGGTCAATATGAGGGGGTAGCTTGGTTCACACTTAATTGGCATCTTATGCCAACAAAGGGTCCAAGAACAGACACGGATTGACGATTCTTGAGTTTTACTTGCAAGGGGCTGGGGGCTTCAGTCCCAGATAAAGCTGCCCTAAAGCCCTCTCGGTGACGCCACCGATTTCAGGGGCAGTGGGCAGAAACAATTGCAGTGTCGCACGCTGCGCCTCGATCCACAGTGGCTACAGAGACGTGGTAGGGTCGCCCTTTATGTTGTGAATTACCCCAGATCAGCCCATTCACCTCGTGCCACAGACCACGGCAGAACAACCCGCCAGGCCAAGCGTGCTCCCCTGTCGTATTGTGATCGGTCCACCGCATTACTCCCAGTGTGCTGTAATAGCGTCCGAGTAGCGTGAGCAAGTAAATGAATAGTCGATTTAAAGCTTTCGTGACTGCAGGGATTCATCTTCTTGGTTCTTTCGGTAAAGTCACGTAGAAGGAAAATAATGAAATAATAAAAATAAAACATAATAAAATAATTCTCACGACGTTTCGGCCACAACGCAAGCAGTCGTCTTCAGGTGGAGAACAGGTCTGTCGAGAAGGCAGAGTCTGAATGGCACGCCCCAGGGTTCTCGACAGACCTGTTCTCCACCTGAAGACGGCTGCTTGCGTTGTGGCCGAAACGTCGTGAGAATTATTTTATAATGTTTATTTTTATTATTTTATTATTTTCCTTCTACGTGACTTTACCGAAAGAACCAAGAAGATAAATGAATAGTGTATCGGTGAAATGAAAGTGTTGAGAAATAGAAAAAAAAAATGAGTGTGTAACACTGGTCAACACACTTTTTCTGGCATAAGGTATTCCAACGGTTTCAAGGTAATTTTGGGGAGCTGATTCCAAATCTGGCATCAGTTTTTGTCTATCACATCAGGTTTTTGAGATATCAAATATTGCATTTTAAATAAAAACTGCAGAAGAAAAATATTAAATAAACGTGGATATCTACATAAAATTATATTATAAACACACTATCCTAAAAATACAGCACCATATTTTAACACTAAAGCAGTCACTGACTCGCAACAACTTTCAATCATAAGTGACAGAGTTAATTTCGGGTAAAATCAATGAAAATGGGGTATGCCGATAGCATAAAAATGAGATGTGATAGAGCAAATCTGAGATCAGATTTGGAATCAGCACCCTGAAATTAGTCTAAAACAGCTGCAAAAGTCCATGCCAGAATAATTTTTTTGTTAACCTGTGTAATTGTTTCCACTCACAGGTGTGATCCACTCGTGGAAATTTCACATTTATATGACGGCGGATAGTGATTCTATAAGATGATCAATTTTACCTTTCTGGAAATTGGTGATAATTTCATCAATTCCACCAGTGGAATCAAGGGGCAGGTTGGCCCTCATCCACTCGTGAATGGGACTTTTCCTCGCAACCTCGTTACTGCAAGTCAGACACTTTAACAGCAGCATCTCCAGCCAGTTCGAGATTATTTTTGTTTGAAATTATCACAAAGTGCTGCCTCAGCAGACTGTGGCTAATAAAGCGACTAACGGAAACAAAAACATAACGCCATAGCTTTCATTGTCGAAATAAAACAACGTTTAAGTCTATCATCCAGTCAAGCGTGCTCCCCTCCGTGTGGGCTTTTACACGTGGCCTTACATTGGGGACGGCTGCACGGATCACCGCTAACACATCGCAAAACATTCGTGCACACGAGTCGGCAGAGCCTTCGGTCCAGCCTCGAGCAACGCCGACAACGCCAGAGAAAACATTTCGGGAGGCTAGAGGCTGCCTGCTGGGCTTCGCTTGGCGCATCGCATTAAGATTCGACTTGGCCAAAAGGGGTTACGGGGCAAAGATGGGATGGGGCCGAATGCAACTCTTAGTGTGTGGCCCCTTCGGCTTAGGCCGGTTTAAATATCATCCTTGGTGGTTTGAATATATTGCAGAATGTTTAAAAAGTCCAGATGTGCTCTAGAGGTGTTTAAGCGCGCATATTTATGGCAGTGTAATCCAAGCCCCTTCCCCGACAGCACAACAAAGAACGCAGGTGTGGAGGTCTAGACCCCAGTGTGTTCACATTCGTGTGTGTGTGTGTGCGTGTGTCACGGAGCATGATTACATTATCGGGAGTGGTGGTGTAGTGGTTAATGTGCTTCCCTACAAACCCATTGATCCGAGTTCAATTCCTGGCTATGCGATGCTACATACGAGGTGTTGAGTTGCACAACCATTGTTGAAATACGTCATTTATTAATTAAATACGCTCTAGTACGTGTACATGTGTGCGCATGGATGGGTTTTATATATGTAGGGAGTAGTAGTTTGGGCACTGGATTGCACTTGTGGTGACTTGAGTCTAAATCACAGCTGTGAAGAAAATCAGTGGTAATTGGAATATGAACCTGACCTGAGCCTGCCATAGATATCGGCTGAGTGTAATACGAGTAGCTATTCCTGCTTTATTGTCGATAACAGCACAGCAAAGACAAAGGGGGGCTGAAGCGTGGTGTTAAGCACACAGTGCCCGTGTGTGGAATAATAGCACCACCGCCACTCAACGCTCACTTGAACCACGGAGACAGTTTCACTCTTTGGAGTGCGCGGTGCAAAAGCTACTTCTTTGTGACTTCAAGGGAAGGGCTTTTGTATGTTGGGCCCATTTACAAGCACCAGCTTGTATTACTCGATGGAGCACAATTCGCCAGGAGAACGTTTTACGATGGGCACTGCAGACGCAAACACAAGCCACGATCGCTTGCGACGTACGTGCAAAACGCAGACGGCACTATTGAATTACAACTTGAATTGTATTCCGTATTCCACCCACCAGACTTGAATATTACTTTAACAATTCATAATTAAAGTAAAAAATGCCAAACGTTACTTAAGACTGGTCATTATATTGTATTACCAAACACTGGAAATTAAAATAGAAATAACCCAAAAGAACGAGGTTGTCGAGAGATTCTGCGTTTTAGAGAGAGATAATGACAAATGTGTCTCCAATATTAATGACAATAATTTGAGCCATTTGTCAATTCACCTCTGGATGAAGGGTTGACCATGGTGTATCTGTCGTGGGGGCTTTTTGACCATACTTCTCCACACTGCTCAGTGTGGTTTGGTGAAAGGAGCTACCCAGGACGAATTCAGAAGTATCTTGCCAATGGTGTTAGCCAAACAGTTGCAAATGTGTGAGTCGTGCTACTAGCCGCACCGAGAATTTAACTCAAGTGACTGGTTTCGGAGTGCAGTGTTGGTAATAATTCAGTGTCTGTTCCACCTCCTTCTACATTGCCCATAACCCAATACTCCTTCTCGCATGTTATCTACCACTCGGTCTGCCGTGACCACATTTAAAACGTTAATTTAGTCATTCATTTAGAACAGCCTTCTCACCACTCACATTGGCGCATTCCGTTAATCTTAAGATATGCAATTATTCACGGCAATTATTTTGCTAAATTTAGCCCGCATGAAACATATGGTTAATACTTTGTAAGCAATTATACTGAATTCACTTTGGCTTAATGGTTCCTGTATTAAATTTCGCAAATGCCAAGGCTGTTTAGTCGGTGGTGCACGCAGGGCTAAGAAGTCGCTGCTGAAGGCTGCGGTTGGCTCTCGATGCTTGCTACCGTGAAAGTTTGTAATCAAATTAATCACTCACAAAAATCTTTGCTCATGTTTTTTTTTTTCCCCCCTTGCAATGAAAACTCTGGACGTTTTTAAAAAAAAGTTAGGTTATCTGTTTTTCACAATTAAGCAACAGGTCAGCGCTCATCTCCAATGTCTGGCCTGCACCATGGGGGTAAAGTGCGTGTTCCCATGTACGGGGGACTAGTCTTGCCATAGCATTACCGTAATGACCCCCCCACCCCACTGCCTCACAATGAATTGTAGTAATTTTATCTACCCTGAAGGAAAGATGGGCTGATGAAGTGTGCACCACAACCAACAGAGTTCTTTCATTTGTACTGCATTTGGTTGGTAGGTTATACGCGGAGTAAGTAACGCCTTCAATCCTCACACTCTGAAGGCACCCATTTGATCCTGTGCTGAGAGACTCTGAACCATCTGGCCTATGGACACGAGATGGAAGTACATAACGTGTGATCAGAATTTGAACTCACCATTGCCATCCTGCTGGATTAAACATCCATATACATAGACTTCAACGGACAAAGATTCCCCATTCAGCCACATGGACTGCCCGATACAAGAGCTGTTGGTGAGCACCTGTTTACACCAACACAGCACATGGCGGGATGATGATGATGGTGGAGGCCAGTACTGTTCTGATGAATTAATGTATGTGGAACTTTTGTCGCACCGGACCCCACCAGCGTAAATATTGACGAGAAACCCTTTGATATGTTCTGGTTTAAGACCACATATGTTTGATTAAATAGGTTTTTATCATGATATTAAACTAGTTTAAAGTTTAAATTTATTTTATTTTAAATATTGTCCGATAAGTTAACAGTAACGCCTGATGCTTTCAATAATTACTGGCCATTTGTCCAATTTTGGCAGCTTCCCAATAGTGGCTGTTCTATGGATATAACGAATCCTTCAAATCGTAACATTCCGAGTTCATGTCCCAATCGGAGGTGAATTCAGCCCAGCGTATCACTGTGGGGGATAATCAAGTCTCACTAGGAGCCTGGTCCATAACACTGCAATTTGACATTTCCAGCACTGGCTCAACCCTGGCCGTGAGAGAATCGCCCTGCACAATTCTCATTTGAACAATGGGACACGTTCACGTTTGACTCGTGTGTTGGTTGGAATACGAACACAACGTGGGGTTCTCCCCACCCCCCACCTTTCTCACCAACTTTTCAGAAGCACTTGGGGCATCCTATTAAAAATAAAATGTTGGTGGGGGGCGGTGAGGGTTTTGGTGGGGGAGGGGGCAGTGGCGTAGCTAGGATATTTTGCGCCCGGGGACGAACTATAAAATTGGCGCCCCCCCCCCCCCTCCGTTTAATCACATACCAAAATGTAATTACATGACATGTAGGCTGTGTGTGGCGGGATATATAAACTTTTGGGTTGAGGTGTAGATTTGTGCAGTAGTTTCAGGCTGCCGCGACCGCCGCAATAAGTTATAATGTAACGTTGTAAGCCTCATTTTGGCGCCCCTTTACCTTGGCGCCCGGGGACATATGTACCCCCCTGCCCCCCCCCCCTAGCTACGCCTCTGGGAGGGGTGGGGGTGCAGGAGGTCGGGATGAGCGGGCTTGCATTGGCAGAGATCAGCAGATAGCGCGGCCAGACAGCAGCAGCAGCAGCAAGGACCACCAAAAGGGTGGCTTGAGCTGTCACAACATCCATTTAAGGGCCCCTCCTCCCACCAACCTCTTCCTCACAGCACTGCCTGATTTTAAAAGCTGACAGCTAAAATGGCCAATGGATAAATAAACAGAGATTGAAAGGCGGGGGGGGGGGAAGGTACTCCGTGGCAAGTTTGACAGCCAAGGTTGGGTTAGTGTGTGTGTGTGTCTATGGGCATGAGTGTGTGTCCACAGAGGGAGCGGTAGTGTAGCGGTTAGCGCTACTCTGCGCTACGAACCTGGCGACCCGGGTTCGATTCCCGCTCACGGCCAACACCACGTGACGATTATCTGAACCGGTCCTGGGCCTTACCTATGTTGGCTCAGCCTTAAATGAGTTTCTGGCTTAGTGCGTAAGTATCAACGCAGGGGAGGCAAAGGCGGCCGGGCATGGTGCTGGCCACCCACCCCCACGTGTGCTCTGCTTGCCTTCATAGGTGCTCGCAAACAGCACTTGCCCCAACAGTCTTCTGAAGGCTATATGGGAGATCTTTATCTCTGTAAATTCACAGGAAAAGAAGGGTTATGTTTGTGTGTGCGTGTGTGTCCGCATGTGCGTACATGGATGTGTGTGGGTGGCTACTGGGTCCAGACACCTTGCCTTAGGCAGGGAATGAGATCACTTCCACTTTGCATCAGCCAATTCAGCAAAGAGAGGCAGTGATTGTAAAAAGTAGAGCATGGCCATTCTAGCATAAACCATCATTGGTCTTTTATTAGTCTCTATATATACACGCACAGCTCGTATTTTAAGCGACACAATTAAACACTTGCTTTATTTTTACTCAAACTGGTTTATAAACAATTTGTCTTGAATACATTGGAGGTAACTGTCATCATAAAACCTGTGTAGACATGTTATATTCATATGCTTTACATATTTTATTAAGTTCTCTTGTGTGTAACGTACTTTAAACATAAACCCTGAAAAAATACAACTGTAATACAGATTGTCAGCTCTTGCAGGATTCTGAATTAAATTTGACAATTTTATGGGATCAGTAGAATAATTAACATATCATATATTATTTAAAAGTCAAACTGTCTCCATACTGATATGAGCATTGGGGCGGCAATCACCTCTGTTGACGCGTCTGAACCAGTGGTTGGAAATTCCCCATTTACATGACATGTATCATAAACTCCCCATAGCACCATCACTGTTGACTGGCCACAAAGCTGTACCTATTTTATCAACCCCAGAGGATTGATGGACTCAGGCAATCCCTGACCGGGATTTGAACCCACGACCTTTTCCGACTGTAGTCGAGCGGCCCTCACAGCTAGCAGCGGCACGTGGCCCCAATTTTAAATTCACAATCAATCGGGTGTCGGAGTGTAAATCGAAAAAAAATAATATTTGTAAAGGCAGTACAAACAAAATTAGCGCCTTTCCAACCCCCGTGTTTGTTTGGTGTCTCCCATGCTTCCAGCGTGACCCAGGCACCGCGGGTGTTTTCACAGAGCGTAGCGCTGTGAGGTAGGGTCTGCCCATCACGCGCTATTCCCCGTGCACCACACCCCACCACTGCCCTGGATACCGTTTCCCGTGCTCACTCACTATTAATTTCCTGCAAGTTTGTCATTTTATTTAGAGTGGGAGTCTCCGGGGATCACGTGTGAGGTAGCGCCGCAGGAGCTCGTGCCCCGCCGCTGTGCCGGCTTCATGTCGTTACTTTTTCACATGAATGCACGATCCGGACGGGCAGCTCTGTGGTTAAGAATGCCCAACTCACGTCGCGGCAGAAGGTTGCGAGTTCAAATCCTGGTCGGGGGTCGATTCCGCCACATCATTCTTCGGGGGCATGATAGAAATAAGCACAGCAGCGGTCATTTTACCAACAAGCATGCCTCGGTCATAATAACTTGGCTGCCAATTCATATGGCCATCCACACTATTGATCATTTGAGTAGGTAGACAATATTTGTTTATGCTACGTATGTATGCGTGAAGTCATACAGTTTAACATGTATTCCATGGAAAGATTGAATGTTCGTTGAGTGCAAGTGCACAAGATGGCCGTGTGCTTTGTTATTCTAACTAAAGCCCATGTCGGTGCATGGAGCCAGGTCCTTCGAGGCCTGAGTTCAATCCCCGGGTTGCTGCATCTGGTAAAAAGGGCCTTGTGTGTAGCAATGTGGATGATGATCTCAGCCCTGTCACCAATGATTGCACGAAATAACACATCCTAAAATTTGGCATTTGCATTTAATTCAACCGAATCGGCAGTAAAACGTGTATAGTTTCCTCTTGTTCAAACATCCACCCCGTTGCTCGCTGGAGCAAGGAGACTTTGACTTTTGACTTGATTAAAGAAAGCCATAGAGGTGGTACTGTCTGCCTTTCCAAAGAATTCTTAAGGACTGAGTTATTCATTTCTCAGATTATGATTAATTGGCTAATGTGTGGATTTACTTGCAAAGAAATATCTCGTTGCATCAATTTCATAAAATATTTTGTTCATAACGTCAGAGCAGTGTTTCAGTATAATGAGCGGCCACTTAAGCAATGTTGGATTATCCACGTTTTTTATGATAGCGGAAAGTCTAACCGTAGAACATCCAAAATGAGTGTATGATGGATGGAATCATGAATAAATATTGATTCTAGAACTCATGATGCATTGATTAAATGACACGTGCAAGAGCGTTGTTGTAAATGTTTACACAGTAAATGTTGTATGCAATGGGTTTGCATGACCCCTTTCAGCCTGTAGAGGGCTGTTACAAATGCCATTTTGTAGAAACAATGAAATAATCAAATTGTGATCCGAAATGTCGGAGTGGGTTAAACAAACTATAAAACTAAACAAGTTTGTTATACCAGGTAAGGGCCACTGAGCTATATAGCTCATTTTCAGAAGCGACCTGGCCACAAATGATAGCCCAACGAAGTGGCCCATCGCATGGCAAATGTAGAGCAGCCAAATACTCTCAACGCGTGGATTCTAAATGTGGAGGGACAAAACCGAAGGACCTGGAGAAAAAGCCACGCGACCACGGAGAGAACACGCAAAATTGAAATGTACAGGCCAAGGCCGTAGCCATGGAGTCAACATTGGGGAGGGGACCAAATCTTCCAGGGTGTCTGGGGGTCCCAACCCAGAAAAATATCTAAATTTGAAAACTAATTTCCTGCCTAAAATATAAAAAAAAATCACTAACACATGGGATGGACTTTTTGGTTTTACAATAATGTCTAATAGTGTATTGTATTACATTGCTCTGTTTTTACTTTTTTACCATTTCTTGTTTCATTGTATGAAATGTCAGAGATTAGGGATTAATAAAGTACAACCATAACCACAATCATATAAACATAAATCTATGCATTAATTTATATGAAGACAAGTCCAGATATTGTGGTCAAGGTTTAGCAAATTGTTGTTTTTATTTACATAGCATAGCAAATTTTTTTACAGCAATATATTTGGGGGGACACTTTGAGCATATTTTAATATTGGGGGGGATAATTACGGCCTTGGTACGAGCAACAGGGTTGGGAACGAACCCATGTCCTCCTGCATACCAGGCGAGGTATTTACCATATCGTCACCTAGGTGTCCAAATAGCCAGAAAGAAAAAAAAACTGTAATCGTTTATCAGAATCGATTACTGATTCAGATGGTCAGGAAGCGGTAAATGATTCTAACGGAACGGTCGTAGTGAATGCACCGATTGGGATGGGGGCGCATACAAGCCGTATGGTGGCAGGACTCTGTTATTTACTCTGACACATCAACCACTGTCCTGTGGATTAACCGGGATCTGCCAGATTAATGTAGAATTGATATTACTTCCAGAAACACAAATGAGTGATGGTAATTAGCTCACCATCAACAGCCATGGTCAATCCACTGCTGGATGAAGATATCCCTACATTGGTGCCATTCCTCATGGCTGAATTAAAATGTTCCTATTTCGACGCAATTCATTATCGAATGCAATTTCATAAAGCATTGCAATCTGCTCTCGCTCACCTCTTAACTTCCTCAATTTGATCCTAGCCTACCTTCAATAACTGCATGAGATGTACAAACTCTGGTGTCTTCCAGTTTGACCTTCCAACAATGACTTTCTTTTATTCAGTGAAATTGTATTGCTCCTACAATAAACTATTTTACTATATATTTCATCAGGTAAGGCCCACTGAATGATGGTTGATATATTTGTCATCCAAACATCACGTGGCTGGCTGCCATAGTCTGCGATCTCCGTAGACAAACGGTTGTTCTTCCCCGCATCTCCGATGTTGATCTCCATACCTTCGATTAGCACAGTTGACTTACATATGGTGCGAAATAAGTTCAACATATATGCATGCATGTTTTGTTTTTGAATAGAGCAATTTTTGAGGCACCATTCCACGATTGAGGTGTACTATTTTACGCATACATCCCCCACATTTTAAACAACTCCCAATTATATATCCTCTTTGTGATGCTGCAGGCAGGAGTGGTTGGGAATAACTGCCAATCATGTTTCGTAAGAAAAAAATTGCCAATAACAAATTGAAATACAACATATACGGATGCCGCCGTGCAAAAATGTTTGGTCGCCGGTAAAATTTGATCTCCCGGCGCGGCAGTCTAAAACAACAGGGAAAGGTTTCTTAAATCCCCCCAGCCTCTGTTCACCCAGCCGGGTACACACAAAGCAGGTAGTTGATCGCAAGGTGGTTTGTGGTGGGGTAAAGCGTGGATACTCAGGGACACAATGTTGGCGAGATGTTAACTACCTGGGTTCTATCCCAACCCTGGCGCCTGCTGTATATTTGGAGTTTGCGTGTCTATCTCTCTCTCCGTGGTCCCGTGGATTTTTCTCCGGGTCCCCCGTTGTTTTCGTCCACATTTAGAAACATGCGTTTAGAGTATTTGTCCGCTATAAATGTCCACGTGATAAGCCACTTCGTTGGGCTATTATGGTGGGCGGAGTTTGCGGTGGGGCAGTAGTTTACAATTAAGATAAAAAAGTGAATTAATTATATGCATCTGCGATTCCTATTGTGAGGGACAAAGTGAACCCTGCCCCAGCCTATGGCAATCATTTGAGGCCAGGTCGCTTCTGAAAAAGGGGCTACATGGCTCAGTGGTCCTTACTTGGCAAAACAAAAAAGTGTATAGTTCACACCTTTGAATTGACACTGACGACTGTCTACTAAGGGACTCTTTATTTTGACACAACCACAATGCTAGGCCCGGGCTTCGTTCTTGCTGTTGAAGCTCGTCCGGTCCCTCGAGCGTCTCCTCTCCTCGTGCTCTCCCCTTTGAACCTTCTCGAACTTTCTTTCACTGGTTTTTTTCCCCTCCCACGGCCAATCCCCCGTCCTTCCACTCCAACGATTCCCAACCGTCGTCGCTCTGTTTCCCGCTTTTTCCCGTTTAAATCTCTCCTCCAATCGCTTCAAAGCCTCGGCCTCCCGACCAATCGTCGTGGAGGCCTTTTTCTGCCAATATGAGACCTTGGCCTACTTTTTTTATTACAGTTTGTAATTGCAGAAGGCATGCGCGATGTAGGGGCGGCACTGAACCAATTTGAAACCTGACCTGTTTTTTTTGTACTAAAAACTAAACAATTTTTTTTACATTTTGACCAGGTAAGGCCCACTGAGTTGTATAGCTCTTTTTCAGAAGCGACCTGGCCACAGATGATAGCTGAACGAAGTGGCTTATCATCATGTGTAAATGTATAGCAGCCAAATACTCTAAACGCATGTTGATTCAAAATGTGGAGGGAAAAACTGGAGGACCCGGAGAAAAATCCATGCAACCACGGGGAAAACATGACAACGCCAAATATACAGCATGCGTCAAAGTTGGGATCGAACCCACGACCCATGTATACCAGGTGAGGTAGTTGATATCTTGCCACCGCGGCGCATTAACCTCCTCCTGTAGCAATCATTATTCACCCCCCTGCCCCTATTTTTACAAACACCAAACTTCCTTCATTTATTTCTACCACAACCATCTGCACCTGCCCGCAGCATAGAGGAATGCAGTAACAGGAATGTTGAGGAAATTTGGCGTTTTAACATTACATCATGGACGAGGTTCTCCTGCTGAGCATGAGTAAAAGTTGGCGATTGTTTTTGATCGGTGTTCCACTCAGGCCTGCTAGGGCTGTAAGGCGAAGCCAGCTCTGACTAAAACTAGCAACATTTGCCAATCTAGAGGCAACCAAAACCGCTTCGTGTAATCTTCTTGGTTCTTTCGGTAAAGTCACGTAGAATGGAAATAATAAAATAATAAAAATAAAACATAATAAAATTATTCTCACGACGTTTCGGCCACAACGCAAACAGTCGTCCTCAGGTGGAGAACAGGTCTGTCGAGAAGACAGAGTCTGTCTGGAGAACAGGTCTGTCGAGAAGAACAGGTCTGTCGAGAAGACAGAGTCTGTCTTCTCGACAGACCTGTTCTCCACCTGAGGACGGCTGCTTGCGTTGTGGCCGAAACGTCGTGATAATTATATTATTATGTTTTATTTTTATTATTTTATTATTTCCATTCTACTTGACTTTACCGAAAGAACCAAGAAGATGAATCCCTGCAGTCACGAAAGCTTTAAATCGAAATTTAACAGCTTCGTGTAGACCACCTAAATACCAATCACCAATATAAAGCAACGTCCTAATCAGGTCAAACAGCTGATTTGTATTCGTTGGGCAGGATTACGTCAGAAAACATAAAGCACTTGGCCAGAGAAGAGACGAATACGTTGGTGTTGAGGGATGAGTGCCTGAAGCAGGAGTAATGTCTGCGACTAATATCTGTGATTATAATATCTGTAATATCGTCGACTAATGTTTCTGACTATAATATCTGTAATATCTGTCATATCTGTGTCTGTAATATCTGTGAGTGTAATCTCTGTGTCTGTAAAATATGTATTATGTGTGACTAATATCTATGACTGTAAGGGTTTAACAAAGCGAAAAAAAACACACACGTGGCCTTTAATACCGGTGCACCCAGACTGTGCTAGAAATCTCATTACAGAACAGGGTATCATTTTTGGAGGTTTAGAATAAAATTCGGCGCTGGGAGTTTTGTAGTCATACGCATGGAAATGCAATCACAGTTAACAGAGGCTTGTGTGTGTGATGTAGGAGGACATATAACTATGGCTGCGTTAATGCACTAATTTATTGATTGATACTGAATTGTAAATTTCAACTTTAACACGTTGAAAAGCGTGTTATGGGAATCGATTATTGTTTTACACTTGTAAATGCATAAACTCGTCCACCTTACCCCAGCAGTCACTAGGATGCCACCACATTCACCGCAGTGTTACACACTGACAAATCATCATCGTTACTCCCACACAGGTTACATAGATAGGCATTGAAGTAGCATTGAGAGGTGAACAATGAAGGGGGAGGCCCGGAGCCAAATGGTGAGACAATGTGAGAGTGGACCTTGCTGGTTAGATTCGGACTGCTTCACAGCTGCAGGATCTCGCAGAACGCGGTGATGGTGAGGACGAATGGTGTGATTAATAGCATCGGCTGCGATGATCTCTTAATCTGATCCCTCTCGTCAAATGAGCAACGTGATCACCTCTGTTGGTGGTCCTTGTCCGTGGTGTTTGTTTCACGTTAACATAACCATAAAGGTACAATCGCTCTCATTTCAAACTTGACTTTTAAAAAAGCCATACGAAACAAACACGTGTTCTTTCACGAAATCATTTATAAGTCACTCTTAATGTGCAAAAGGCATGCAATGTTGAGCACTGTGCAAGGCTACCATTTATGGTGCCAAAATTATTATATGTTCATTTATGTTTGACACGTAATGTTTAACTAACCATGGACAAATGCTGCATACTAAAGTATGTTTAACCTAAACGGTGTAATTTATTGTTGATTTTTATCTTGTGTATTTCTTCATCTGCATATAGTGAGTTTAATAATTATTATCAGCTTTTATTGCATTCCATTAGGAATTTATACTTGGGAATGTCATTTTTTTTGTATAGCTTTGATAATTTCAAAATGAAAGGTGCATCATGAAAATCAATATTATAATTATATATGTATGTTTTACGTTAAAGTAAAATGTATCTCCCTCCTCACAACACACACGGGGCAGTACCTACCATGCTAAATAGATGTTACGTGGGTAGATGGTACCGCAATCCAATAATCCATAGCTGGGGTCAGTATCACCACAACGCAACCAGTGTTTACGTCCGACAAAGTGGTACCAATTTTACTGACCCCAAATAGATGATGGGCTGAGTACCCCCCAAAAGACATTTGAACTTGCACATATCCAAAGGCGACACGATTGCCTTCTTGTCTTCCGACCGGTTGAAGCACAGGACGCAACTGCGCAGTTCATGACGCGTGCAATACGGAGGTTTGCGCGGCCTCGCTGCGTTGTTACGCGATGCGTCGTCGGGTTTTTTCTGCTCACTGTTTCAGGAACTGAATTCAGAACTGAAGAAACTTCCCAGCTCTTGGAGTAAAACGTCGGACATCGTGCCGAGCTGCACACGTTAAGCCTGACACTGCATTGGAGGCGTGCATTGCATACGCACTCGTGGTGGATTCTACTAAATCGATGCACATTATTTGTCAATTTTTTGGCTACATTTTTTCAATGACAAAAAAAAACATTGACTGAATAGAAAATTTATATTTGAGCGGCAAATCATAAACATTGATGCATAATTGTGTTGGCCGTCAAAGTTCTAGAGACAAAGTGTCTCGTTAAGCAAATGGGCACTGAGGTAGTTTCCATCTCCACATACACAAGCCCTGAGTTGAAAATTCCACATTCCTCTTGCAATGGTCCATTCTTGTTCTGGTGACAGTGTTTTGCAAGAGAATTGTTAACATACCCTTGGTAATATACACATAACATTGGGCTATTTAGAAACAATGCTGTGCTTATGAAGGATTTTTTTAAAGAACCTTTAAAAAATGTTTATATCCATTCCAGGATGAAGCAGGTGTGACTGCGCCTCGGGTTTGGTGTAGTTCACCACTCCACGTCACACGTCACGCACTCGCATTGTGGATGTTAAGGATGACACCAGTGATCTGCGCACGTGTTCTTGAGTGACCCAATACATCATCATGGATCAAGGATGTGAGAAAACAATTTCTACATGTACACGTATGTTTGTGTGTGCATGCATGTGTGTGTGTGTGCGCGGATGTGGGAAGCGCCTGTGTCACGGCTAGCACTACACTACGAACTCAGCGACCCAGGTTCGATTCATGGCCAACATCGGTGATAAATATCCGAACCGGTCCTATGTCTCACCTCGGTTGACTTAGCCCTAAAAGAGCACCTGCTGTGGTGTGTGTTTTACATCAGCACTGGGGACACAAAAGGTGGCCAGGCATGGTGCTGAACGTAAAATTTGCATAATTACCTTTAGGCCACAAATGAGACAACATCCACCCAATGTCTACATTTGAAGCTTTCGTGACAGCAAGGATTCATACTCTTAGTTCTTTCGGTAAAGTGGCTGTGACGGTCCCACCTGATGACGGAGACTTGTGTTGCCTCCGAAACGTCGTGATCTTATTGTTTTATTTTTATAAATTTTCATTTCATTTTTTACCTACGTGACTTTACCGAAAGAACTAAGAGTATGAATCCACCCAATGCTCTTGACATTAGCCAAAGGCTACAGCCCCTGCAATTGCCTACTCACGCCATTGCTGGTGGAACAGCCTCCTCAAGGGGGAGATGAAACAGAGCCCATCTCGAAGAGGTGGGATTACCCACACTTTACCTCACCATGCTCAACAGGCCACTCAACTAACTGTGCTGTCCCCATTCGCACTGCTGGGTGGACAGAGGCGCTGGGATTTAAGAAACTTCCGTCGCTGTTTGAACTTCCACTCCGGGATTGCGAATAGAACCGGAAAACTTATAGATTGCATGTCCAGAGTGCATTACACCACCGCAGCCTATATATATATGTAAACCACGTAAGATAACTCAGTTAATGCATAGCAACTTGTGTGGCAAGGTGCAGTGATTTGCATTGCTTCACTTGTGTTTTGACCACAGACTTGTAAGCTTTATTTTTTTTGTCAAAATAAACACAACTCAGGTGTTACCGTGCCTCCCAGCTCCCTTGCCGTGGTGTCATGTATACATTTCAAAGGGGTAAAAAGGTTTTGGCACACCTGTTCGGGAACATGCAAACCATCTCGGCTGCAAATCCTCAACATCTCACTGACAACAACTAAAGGGAAAAAAAGAAAAATTCTGATGAGACGTGAACATGTGGTGTTAAACGCTCTTGTGCCCACCCGCAAGCTGACAGGATCCAAAGGAAAAAAAAATACCATCAGAAATCAAGTCTGTGGAGGACCTCAAGAGTTGAGATCAAATTTCCATGATTTTAATTAGAGGCATTCCCTGGGCCCCTTAAAGGTTCTTGAGGTGATTGAACATGCCCGGTCACATGAATTGCTGTCATACAAATTATCGTGCTGGTGTGTGTCACTTATTTTTACCCAGAAGTTAAATTCTTACCACCGAAATTACTGAATTATGAAGTTACGTTTTCCCAATGTTTGGTAGGGGTGAGGTTTAACACTATTCCCCCAACCAGTTATATTTCAAAGGTGATATTGTCATCATGTCAAAAAAGAATTTTCCATTCGGAACTTTTGCAGCTAGCAGTGTCAGAGAATGGTCCCCAGAGTTGATGTCAAAGTTCTCCACACTAGTGGCACACATTGTGTAGTATGCCCAGAAAAGAGTATTGATGCCACGTAAATCTGACCGAAAATGCTCATTCCCATCGTGAACATAATTTAAATTTAGCGATAAACCCAGTTTCATACGATGTATTGCAATTCACCTTCATTGTTTGGACTAACCACAGGTGGATGCCCGGATTCGAACCCGGGTTCTCAGCAGTACTGAGCAGAGCTGTAATATTTGGTGTCATCCCCCACTGAGCCACCGGCTCAGCTCATTAGTGAGGTGCTTTTAATTGAAAGTCTACAACACAGGGGACATTGCAAAAATACGATGCAGTGACGTCGCGTCAAAGTGTCCAGGATTGAGATGAAGCTGATCTCAGTTGGAGGCCAGCAGTGAACATTGACGCTCCCATGGCAGGAACCAACTTTTTCCTAACCGCTATTTACTTCCATAACGCAGCAGCAACTCGTGCTATCGACCCCCCAAAGAATAGTCGACTGAGTTGACCCCTTTATCCGGCATTTTAACTCACAGTCTTCGCATTTCGAGGCGAGCACTGCAACTGCAGCACCAACGACCGGGCATGGACGTCTTGGGTTCGGGGCACATTTGCTAAACGATTGCGTACAAGAACGAGTGTCAACTCGCAACGCGCCGCAAGCGTCCAGCTCGCTCTCGACGAGAGAGAACGACTCGGGGGCGGGGGGGCAGGTTGAACCGCGGACGAGCAGGAAGGCGGCAGCCATGCGGCGATGAGCCGGAGCCAATAATTTCCCATTGCTCTGCAGGGCCTCTATGTATCAAGGTGTTATTGTCAAATTCATAATATGTACATAGATATATCCAGTCACGTGGTGCTTTGCCAGAGCACCTGACTCACTGCTGAAGGTTTTGTGAGTTAAAACACTGGCTGGTGCTCCACTCAACCATCGTCTGTCCGGAGTCAATAAAACGAATACCACTTTGTGGGCTTAGTCGGTGATGGTCGTCATACAAATAACAAATAACACCCCCCCCCTCACCCCGACCTCGTCAATGTGGAACACACAGCTGGACGAGGGCCGCTAACGGAGATAATTAAGCACCACCAAATGATAGTTTGTGTGTGCAGACACTTGATTTATAAAGTTGCCCTTAATGTGTTTTGCTAGTTACGTCACGTCTAGCTCAATGCAATTTATAAAATGTCGCTGTGAGATTAGTTTAGCAGGATTTTTTTGTTCTGTGCCAAACGCTAAACGTTCAAATTCCCAGACTCATCATGCAAGGTCAGGTCAAACGCTACCCTTGGAGATGAGACATTCATCCAACTTTATGAAGACAAATTAGTCATTCCAAGGCCACACACTGCCATTGCATCTCGTTTTTTGCTGCTTATTCCCCTGGACCAATTTACCAAAAGCAGCAATCTGTTTTACTATTTTTCACTGTGAAACAAAACATGTGCACACCCACAGACATATATATAGTCAGTGTTGGTCCTTCGCTCTCTGAAAGCTAATAATCATTCCCAGATTATCGATTAGTTGGTGCTTTATAAATAACGCATTGTGATCTCATATTTTCAAATGTTATTAGATTGCCTGCGTGCTTGCATTGATAAAAAAAAATAGATACAACATTGAATGAATCTAGGAAATAGCAAAGCTAAACTGTGACCTTAGGAAATGTAGCATGATGTATCGTATGCATGAGGAGCGACTGAATTCACATTAACCTAGGCTGCTCACAATAGTGGAAGAAAATATTCAAACTCGACATTCCAAGCAATTGTAATCCGTCTTCTTGGTTCTTTCTGTAAAGTCACGTAGACTTTACCGAAAGAACCAAGAAGATGAATCCCTGCAGTCACGAAAGCTTTAAATCGAAATTGTAATCTGATTGCACACTGACAGCGGAGCAACACGAGGATTACCCGTCGCTACTTGTAGTAATCCGATTACAAGCAGGGCATTACTCCGCATCTTGGCGTGCAGTCTTGTAAAGAAGTCAGTGCCGGATTATCCTAGTAGCAAAAGTAGCTACGGGCCCTATCAAGGGCCCCGCGCTAAATGCTTTCAAGCTATTAATTCCGGTTCAGTGATTCTGCACTTGCTCTATTACTATAGTACTATACTGCCTTCAACTTTTATGATCGACTGGGTGTTTAAGGTTAGCGATTTGTCGTATTTATCTGGCTGTATAGCAAATGAAAAAATTACAATTACTTTACTACGCAAGTAAAAAATGTGTGTTTGAATTTTTTTTTATTTAGGTCCCCTTTATAACATATGCCACAGGCCCCGCACTAGCTTAATCGGGCACTGAAATACGTTCCTGTTGTTTGCGACCTCGTATTTGTTCCGCGGACGAGTCTGGCGGCCGCTGCGCCTTGTTTGCACGGTGAGACTCTCCAAGCCGCTTCCACAGAAGTTCTGCTCCACTAATTACCCCAGAGTGACTCCCAACCTTTGGCCCCCTCCCAGTCTGCCTGGCATGTTTGGTTGCACATGTGCAATGCATTAACGAGCAATTAGCACTCCAGTTTCAATTCCACATGTGCGGCAAAATGCTCTAAGTCCCATGTAGAGCATTTAATCTCGTGCCGCGTTTGCGCTTGCGTGATGGATTCAGATTAAAACGATTGTAACAGCAGTGCGGGGTTGTCTTAAATCCCATCGCCTCTGTCCGCTCGGAGGTACAAATGGGTAGACAGCAGTGGGTCGACGGGCAGGCCGCGTGTGTCGGTATAAAGTTGTGGGTGCTTCCACATCTTCCGAGACGTCTATCCAGCGTGGACGAGTAGACCAATGTAAAATCTTTCCAGGACTCCCTCCAGTGGATGCCCTTCTGCAGCAATAGGGTGAGCAAGCAATTGCAGGGCTGCACCTTTAATTCACTACCCTTGCCATATTTTGGATAGTCATTCATAACAACTGTATTTAATCTAGGGCAAATGTGAATATTAAAATAAAATGGCCGTCCTTATACGCTGGATGTTCTCATGTTGCTGTTAGCCACCTCTTAGTATAGGCTCATTCATGAATTGTGGTTCAGGCAGATACATCCCTGGCCACCTTTGTCTCCCCATTGTCAAATTATTTCCCCTCTCATTGCGGTTAGTGCACTTGATGATCAGAAGGTGTCGAGTTAAAGTTCGGGTTGGAAGTTGGCTCGGCTCATAATCTCTCTGGAATTGACAAGCAAATCAAGTGGTTGGAGGAAAATCAACGTTTTTTTATAGACCGCCGACTGCCATACAAATGCGGAATTTCCACCACGCATATCTCACATTTCCCTAAGTTCCCTCTCTGTCATGCAGTCCCTTACTGCATCCACACCTTCTAGATGTCCTTGTCCCACACGTTGGTTGTTTCGTAACAACAAATTGCCGCCCCTCACACTTAATCGCCACGGTGGCTCGGAGATGTTAACTACCTCGCCTGGTATATAGCAGGTCGTGGCTTCGGTCCTCACCCTGACGCCTGTATATTTGGAGTTTGCATGTACTCTCCATAGTCACGTGGACTTTTCTTCTTGTTTTCCGGTTTTCCCTCCACATTTAGAAACAGCTTTTTTTATTTCGATTTAAAGCTTTCGTGACTGCAGGGATTCATCTTCTTGGTTCTTTCGGTAAAGTCACGTAGAAGGGAAGTCTGAATCTTCAGACGCTGTCGCCTCGACAGACCTGGTTTTCACCTGAGGACGGCTACTTGCGTTGTGGCCGAAACGTCGTGAGAATAATTTTATTATGTTTTATTTTTATTATTTTATTACTTCCCTTCTACGTGACTTTACCGAAAGAACCAAGAAGAAAAAAGCTTTTTTTGTGTTTGGCTGCAATACATTTCTGCATAATAAGACAATTATTTGAGCTATTATTTGTAGCCATGCCATTTTTGTAAACGAACTATATAGCTCAGTGGGCCTTGCCTGGTAAAAAAAAACAGTTTCGTTTATAGTTTCAGTTAAATCACGGAATCATTGAAACTTGATATTTCTGACTCGGTACACTATTCTGCAACTAAAATCCAAATAGCGCCATCCTCAAACCGATATAACAATGGGCAATTCACACAATGAGCAATTACAATTTCCCATTACTCTGACGTGGTGAATGGACCCTGTCCCCCCCCCCGCCGTGGATGCCCTGGGACTCGTTGGCTCTGCCCTGGCTGCACCGGTTGTGCTCGGGCCTCGCTGTTTGTTGTTGTTGTTATTGCTGCTGCGCCCCTACCCGGTTGCCTTGTCCTGACCTAGGCCGAAGTGCTCCTCCATCTCCTCTCCCCCCCTCCCGTGTTTTCCCTGCTCCCCACTCCCCGATATCGCCCGTCTAGCCTCGCGCAGTTTTTCGTTAATGTAAATCATCTTGAGATGCGATTGCATTTAGACACTGTGGTCATTGTATTTACCGTTGTTCTTGTTGTAACGTATTAAAACAGATTATTTTGTTTTGGCTACTCTGTCGTGAGAAACCATGTTGCGCTTCCTGTGCCACTAATCAGAGCAGGACGGCAGAAATTCCCTCTCGCCGAACTACGATCGATGCGCTCCCGTAAGTAATGCCTGCGGTGAATTTCTCGTCGCCAGAGGTGCAACCTCACCGCCGCCTCCAGATGCCAGCGTCGCAGCCAATTGCGAGACCGGCTTTGGCCACAATGCGGTCGCATCCGGCCTCTGTCGCCGTAGGAAATATTCCGTGGCGGCAGTTGAAGGTGTCCACTCGCAGTGGGCGCTGCTTCTTAAAAACCCGGAGCCGCCGGCGATTGTTGCCCTAATCGAGCGCTCGAAACCCGGGATCGGGTCAATTCAAAGCCCAACCGCCGTAATGTGAACGGACGCGGAAAATGTAACTTTTTCAAGGAAATCTTCGGTGACATTTCCAGGATTAAGAGGGTTTTTTTTTTTAAGGCTGCTAACAAAAAAAATATGTTTAGATTAATTAGATTTGTTTTTACCGTCGTCTGTAGTTTCATGTATATTTCAATGAAAGTCAATCGTTTCTCCGTGTGCGATGGTTGTACGGTTATACTTGTGTCTTTTGATAGCCCACAGCCAGTGGTGACAATTCCACATTTCTCTTACGGGTGCCAACATTGACTTTAAACTAAGTGGTGCTAAATTTACAAGGGTGTATAACACGTGCATCAATTCATTAATATATGCACAGAAGCACGTATATAAAATTGACGTTTTAAAATGTATACATTGATAATGGAGTGACTAAAACTGCACATATGATGTGTAAATAAATATATATACAATATAAATAAGACAAAGAAAATGTATTCTTCAATTAAATCACGACCCTGAATCGTAACATCTCTAAAACCCACTGAGTTAAAACGTTTATTTTTTAAGCGACCTGGCAACAAATGATAGCTCAACAAAGTGGCTTATCATGTGGAAATGTATAGCAGCCAAATACTCTATACGCATGTTCACAAATGTGGAGGGAAAAACGGGAGAACCCGTAGAAAAATCCACGCGACCGCCACGGGGAGAATATGCAAACTCCAAATATTTGCTTGGACATGGTCAAAATGGTAAAATAACACACAGCGTCTACCGAAAGGGAACACATACTGATGCCTATCTGAATGCAGATTCGCATCATCACCCAGTACAGAAATCCTCTCTTATCAAGACGCTCATACATCGGGCAAGTCTAAGGAAAGATATTAAACATGTTAAAGAAGCTCTACGCCTGACTGGCTATAATAATGCTCAAATTTACAGAGTATTGAAAGCCAAACCAAGACCGAACAACAATACTAATGAAAGTGATAATATTATCAAACAATTCAAACTACCATATATTTCGGGAGTTACTGACAAATTAGCCCGTGGTTTGCAAAAGCAAAACATTAGAGTGAGATTTGGTATGGTACACAAAATAAAAAAAAACTAGTGTCGGGTACTAAGATAAATTACCGAAGTAATCAACAGAAGGTGTATATCGGATCAATTGCTTATGTAATGCGGGCGTAAACGACCTTCCGGATGTGACGTCACGGGGGGGAGGAGTTACGTCACGTGGGAGAAGGGTTCGGGTCTTTAAGGGGAGAAACCGGAAGAGGAAGGGAGGTTGTTGGAGACTGGACTAGGGTGAGGCCACGCAGGGCGAAGGCTGGGAGGAGTGGCGAGATCGCCACACACACTCGGAGAGAGGATTGGCACCGTCGGCCAGCGGTGACCAACCCAGGGAACAGCGGCGAGGCTGCAGCGAGAGCAGCCAGCGAGGCTGCACGAAGAGGCAGCAGTGGGACTGTTCAGAGAGGGAGAGCAGTGGTGGAGCTGCCGCGAGGGCAGCCGGAGAGGCTGCGTGAGGAGATCAGCAGCGAGGCTGCTAGAGGCTGCGGGAGGCTGCGTGAGGAGATCAGCAGCGAGGCTGCTAGAGGCTACGGGAGCGACACGAGGAGATCAGCAGCGAGGCTGCTAGAGGCTACGGGAGCGACACGAGGAGATCAGCAGCGAGGCTGCTAGAGGCTACGGGAGCGACACGAGGAGATCAGCAGCGAGGCTGCTAGAGGCTACGGGAGCGACACGAGGAGATCAGCAGCGAGGCTGCTAGAGGCTACGGGAGCGACACGAGGAGATCAGCAGCGAGGCTGCTAGAGGCTACGGGAGCGACGCGAGGGGATCAACAGCGAGGCTGCTAGAGGCTACGGGAGCGACACGAGGAGATCAGCAGCGAGGCTGCTAGAGGCTACGGGAGCGACACGAGGAGATCAGCAGCGAGGCTGCTAGAGGCTACGGGAGCGACACGAGGAGATCAGCAGCGAGGCTGCTAGAGGCTACGGGAGCGACACGAGGAGATCAGCAGCGGGGCTGCTAGAGGCTATGGGAGCGACACGAGGAGATCAGCAGCGAGGCTGCTAGAGGCTATGGGAGCGACACGAGGAGATCAGCAGCGAGGCTGCTAGAGGCTACGGGAGCGACACGAGGAGATCAGCAGCGAGGCTGCTAGAGGCTATGGGAGCGACACGAGGAGATCAGCAGCGAGGCTGCTTGAGGCTACGGGAGCGACACGAGGAGACCAGCAGGAGGCTGCTAGAGGCTACGGGAGCGACACGAGGAGATCAGCAGCGAGGCTGCTAGAGGCTACGGGAGCAACGCGAGGGGATCAGCAGCGAGGCTGCTAGAGGCTACGGGAGCGACACGAGGAGATCAGCAGCGAGGCTGCTAGAGGCTACGGGAGCGACACGAGGAGATCAGCAGCGAGGCTGTTAGAGGCTACGGGAGCGACGCGAGGAGATCAGCAGCGAGGCTGCTAGAGGCTACGGGAGCGACACGAGGAGATCAGCAGCGAGGCTGCTAGAGGCTACGGGAGCGACACGAGGGGATCAGCAGCGAGGCTGCTAGAGGCTGCGGGAGCGACGCGAGGGGATCAGCAGCGAGGCTGCTAGAGGCTACGGGAGCGACACGAGGAGATCAGCAGCAAGGCTGCTAGAGGCTACGGGAGCGACACGAGGAGATCAGCAGCGAGGCTGTTAGAGGCTACGGGAGCGACGCGAGGGGATCAGCAGCGAGGCTGCTAGAGGCTACGGGAGCAACACGAGGAGATCAGCAGCGGGGCTGCTAGAGGCTACGGGAGCAACACGAGGAGATCAGCAGCGAGGCTGCTAGAGGCTACGGGAGCGACACGAGGAGATCAGCAGCGAGGCTGCTAGAGGCTACGGGAGCGACACGAGGGGATCAGCAGCGAGGCTGCTAGAGGCTGCGGGAGCGACGCGAGGGGATCAGCAGCGAGGCTGCTAGAGGCTACGGGAGCGACACGAGGAGATCAGCAGCGAGGCTGCTAGAGGCTACGGGAGCGACACGAGGAGATCAGCAGCGAGGCTGCTAGAGGCTATGGGAGCGACACGAGGATATCAGCAGCGAGGCTGCTAGAGGCTACGGGAGCGACGCGAGGGGATCAGCAGCGAGGCTGCTAGAGGCTACGGGAGCGACACGAGGAGATCAGCAGCGAGGCTGCTAGAGGCTACGGGAGCGACACGAGGGGATCAGCAGCGAGGCTGCTAGAGGCTACGGGAGCGACACGAGGGGATCAGCAGCGAGGCTGCTAGAGGCTACGGGAGCGACAGCAGCGTCGGCGCCGAGCGGAGGGTCTCAGAGGGAGAGAGCCATGTGGGAAAAGTAGACGAACCCGAATAAAGGACACCAAGCCAGATACCGTGGTCGAGTCTTTTATTACACTTATGTAAGTGTTATATTGGACAGACGGGATGTAACATTAGCGTAAGACTAAAAGAACACCAAAGGAACATAAAATTATCTCAAACACAACTGTCAGCAGTGCCAGAGCATGCTTGCCAACAAGGACATTCAATTGATTTTGATAACGCTGAAGTGTTATGCAGAACTAATTATTACCGGCCAAGACTAGTAAGAGAATCAATCGAAATTGAGAATAATTAAAATAATTTCAACCGTTGTGATAGCTACAGACTCAGCACAGCCTGGAAGCATATTATGAAGTAATACACAACACATTGTAATTCCTTATACAGGTAGGAACAACAGGTTCCACACTGCCCACCAGGGTTAATTTGTCTGTCTGTCGTGGATATTTGTTTTTCCTGCACGAATGCGCTGTCCAACCAAGTTCCTACCTGCCCACTCCGAAGGAACGTGTTAGAGGAGGCACATGCCAAGTGACTGATTACTGATCTATTACATAATTGCAATACCCCCTCACCTCCGCTACTGATCTCGAAATCTGATGGGGTTCAACAATAATGACATCATCCTGCACTATTTAAGACCGGAAGCAGGTGGATGGCTTCACGATGCTGGCAAATCGCCCGGAGATGTTGGATGTAATTTCCAGCGAAACGTAGTTCTCAAATTGTAAATGTTGTGGATCCATTCTTCAAAACACCTGTGGGCTAAAGTAGTGAACTATTTGTCTTTTTGGCCGTTTCTAACCCAACAACCTTTTTTATGTACTGGCTTTACTACCCGGCTTCGCTCGGGACTTGGATTATTGTCTTGGATTAATACACGGCCTACGCGGAGGGTGGGGGAGGGATGCGTGACGCTGCCGCATGCGGGTGACATCACAGATGTGACGTCACCGCTCACTTGCGTGCAAAATATATCCATTATTGCGCCCCCCCTCCCAAAATATGTTATACTTTTTGCATTGTGTACAGTCTAGAAGTATGCTAAACATTTCGAACAGACACACATTCACACATTTCCCTTTAATATATACAGATTAAGAACATTACCACTAAAATGCATTTTGTCAGAGGTTTCTGACTGCTAAGTCAGATTAAAAAGTATACTTGACACGGAGAATTCTGTTGAGATGGAATATCCCGTTTGATCTTGGGATCTCAATTGACGTACACATACATTGACTCCTGCCATCTGCGTCTGGGAGCCTCATACATGGAGAGGGTATGCCTTCGCACTGGGGACCCACTAACGCTGCTTACATCAAATCTGTACATGGATGATTGCACTGTAATGATGAGTCCTAATAAGGGTGAAGCCGTTCTATAATTGTATCGGTTCAGCAGTTCAACTGCTGGTTCATTTTTTCCGCCTGAGGACGATCGTTTGTGTTTCGATTGAAACGTCGTGATATATTATTTTTTCGATTTAAAGCTTTCGTGACTGCAGGGATTCATCTTCTTGGTTCTTTCGGTAAAGTCACGTAGAAGGAAAATAATAAAATAATAAAAATACACGTCGTGAGAATTATTTTATTATGTTTTATTTTTATTATTTTCCTTCTACGTGACTTTACCGAAAGAACCAAGAAGAAAAATACTATTTTTTATTTTATTTTTCTACTTACGTGACTACCGAGAGAAGCAAAGAGTATGGATTCCTGCAGTCACGAAAGCTTCAAATCAATAGTTGTATCGGTTAATCTGTTGCCTGTCGGTTGGCCACACTTTCTCTCAATTGAATGCGTTTAGTCGTTGAAGACGAAGCTATCCACAATGCAGTTCTTCTGAACCCGCGGTGTCGCATACGACTCAGAGCTTTTGTACGTACAATGCAGATCTCTGTATGCTGTTAAATCCATTTGTTTTCTGGCATGAACTATTTGTTGTAATGTTGTAATGGGTTTTCTCATCATGTAGAGATTTGAAAGTAACGGCGTGAATATATATACTTTATAATCGATAGCTTATCTTCTTGGTTCTTTCGGTAAAGTCACGTAGAAGGGAAGTAATAAAATAATAATAATAAAACATAATAAAATAATTATGACGACGTTTCGGCCACTACGCAAGCAGTCGTCCTCAGGTGAAACCAGGTCTGTCGAGGCGACAGCGTCTGAATGAAACCAGGCCTCGACAGACCTGGTTTCACCTGAGGACGGCTGCTTGCGTTGTGGCCGAAACGTCGTGAGAATTATTTTATTATGTTTTATTTTTATTATTTTATTACTTCCCTTCTACGTGACTTTACCGAAAGATCCAAGAAGATGAATCCCTGCAGTCACGAAAGCTTTAAATCGAAATCGATAGCTTATACAACAAATTATTAACGGACGATTAAACAAATTGCCTCCATCTTTATTGAAAACCACTTGCAATGTAACCGCGCAAGTTCCGGCGATTGTGCTGCTTGGCTCTCATGCTGAGCAACGCACGGAGGAGCATGCCGTAAACACGTCAGGGAGTTGCACTGAACATTTCGTTTGAGATGTATATTGTTACACGTGCAAATACATTGCAGACTTTTTGTCATAAGCGTTGAACAAATTAGGGTGGATATGAAGTTTAAAATGCCAGCAATGGTGACCATGGTCTGTCCAATACTATATTTCGGTCTGTTGCAATAATTGCAGTTTAAACACAGATGCAAAGATCCGTATTCACTCTCCAGACAACAGAGGCCAGTGCTGTTAGCAAACATCTACTCATGATGAAGAAGCGCATGAGTGAGTTGTGTGGCCAAGACCACTCTTACCAACCGGTGCACGCCAGTGCTACTGTTCACATGCCCACACACTCGGTACGCGTTTCAAGCCGAGTCAACCTAGGCGATGCCCAGGGGAGGTTCATATAGTACATCCCACAGCCAGGGATCGAACCAAGGTCACAGTGGGATCACAGCAATGTGCATGGACCATGGCGCCTCCCCCCCCCCCCCGCCGACAAATCGCACACAGAAATAAAATAGTACGTACATTTTAATTAATTAACGTCTTATTTCTACATTTTACTTGAAATGCATATGAGAAGAGAAAAGTTAAAGAAAATGAAGGACATAATCAAATTAGGGTCCAAATTAAACTCAGACATATGGAATGCATTTTGCCTGCTTTTTGGGGCTTTTTCCCAGAGAACACATTATAACCAATGCCAACTTCTTTAATGTGAATTGTGTGGAAAAATGACCAGTCATACAATTAGCGCCATATTGTTGTACACCTGGCAAATACGTGTTTTTTTTTAGTATTAGCGCTAAGCTTGAACCATTTATATTCATACATTTAAATGTGTATATATATGTTAGTTTAGTCATATTTAATAATACCGACATGCATGCCTAAACCAACACTGAATCACAAATGGCAATGCAGAACCAAACAGTTGGACAGCCACCTTCGTAGAGAATCCAGCAACATGTGCCCTGGATAAAGTAACAAAGTACGTGCCTTCATCGGCGATTTGGAATCATTATGTTGGCTTGAATCCAGCCGAATTGAGCTTGGGCTGAGCACTCATCTCACGAGGGGTCGAGTTCAAATCCTGGTCAATGATCGCCGCTACTCACTATTGCTCTGGGGTTGGGTTGTCATGAGTATCCCTTGACTTAAGTCGACAGCGGCTGTCATGTGAAGAGACGGGACCCTACCACAGAAATGTGGAATTTTCATCGATGACTTATGGCCACGAGTGGAGGTGAACACCGCTGACACTTTCACCTGACTCAAGTAGCTTGACTAAGCATGAATGGTCATGGTCATTTGTATGCCACTTTCATCTTTCAGTTTCCATAGAAATGAATAGAACTTTGAGGGGCATTCGTGGAGCTGTTGAATCACACATTGATCTGTAAGCAATATCCACCGGCACGGCCCTGGCATCAGGAGGCAGCATAGACAGCAGGCTTCTGATTAATTTGTTATGATGTTAAATTGTTGTGTGGATATTTTCCAGGCACTCTCATCATAATAATAATCACCTCCCACAAGCCAAAACATCAAAATAAATTTGGCCAAACATTCCGAGTTGGCCCATTATTTAGGCTTTCCTTTGTAAATAAAATAAAAATACTGGCGATGTTGTAATACATACTGTTGGTTTGCACCTCTTAATAATTGCAAGCAGCTCAAACCCAGACAACGAAGCAGTCCTGATTTTTATTCTGTATTTACACAGCAAAAATTGAATTAAACATAAAAATTGGAAAGAAATCATTAGGGCCTTGAAAAAGCAGTCTTTGGATGTGCGGACATGAGCCCAGTGTTCTGCATTTTTGTAACCAAGTGAAACACAATGTGTCAGTAACATGCGTGTGGTTAGTTTTTCCACGCCATCTCAGCAAGTAACGTCCAAGCGTCATGCTCAAATGGGTTATGTTCATCTGCATCGCACGTCCTGACTCAGGAGTAGAAATTAAACATTCATGTGATGGGATCCAGGTAACATGGCATCAGGAGAAGAACCACAATTCACTTGCCTCAAAGTGTCACTTATTTCGACCCCAGAGGGACAACGAACTGAGTCAATCACTGATCACGATTTGAACTTGTGAGCTTCTGATTGTGAGTCAGGCGCTCTAACCGTGGCGCTGAACGGCACGATCAAAGGCAATGCGAAACTTAGAGAGTGACCCTCACCCTGATGATGCACATGTGCGAGCAAAGGCAGACCCCAAGGAAAGTTATCAAACCCAACGTTGGCTTTCAAATTGTTTCCTCGAATTGTCCAATGTGTGGGTGTAAGGGTCAATGCACGCATCTCTGTTACGATTTGTCTATGCAGCGATGTTTTCCTTTAAGACCACAGTGTGTGTGGTCCCAGTCTATCAAGTTAACGGGATTCATGTATAGTTCCTGCTGGCCGTACATGGTTTGTGTCGGCACATTCAGCATTTTTTTTTACACTACAACAGCTGCCCGTGCAGCTTTGCAAGTGATTTCAACATAATGTGCACTCTAAAAAAAATAAAAATCCGAATTTTGTATAATTTATAAAGTGCAAAATGTATTTCTTGTATCTCAAAACTCATTTTTAAAAGGGGCCCTGTGTTGGAAAGTTGGAACATTTTGAGCACTTGTGAATTGGAGGAAACAAGAATATCTGGAGACACCACACACACATATGCAGGGAGAACATACAATGAACAAACATGTACAAGTAAATACCTATTTGTTGTACTACCTCATATTTCTCCAGATGGATGTTACATCTCGGGGGCAAAGACGTTCCATCTATAAATGATCCACCAACGCTGCCTACGAGTCCTTCTATTCCAGGCCTGTCACTTTTCCCGGTCAAAGAATAATTTAACACACATAACCATCCCATTGCGAATGTAAAAATGTGCAATGTTTCAATGCACGTGAGTAAGCTGTACTTCATAATTTGCTCAACTTTCAATGCAGGCGGATCCGTTTATAGATACCCCACTGATTTCTAATGGTCCTGCTTTATTCTCAACAGCTGATTGAACTTAATTCTAGATTTGAAGCTTTCGTGACTGCAAGGATTCATATTCTTAGGTTTTTTCGGTAAAGTCACGTAGGTAAAACATCAAAATTAATGAAAATAAAATAAAACAAAAATCACGACGTTTCGGAGGCAACACAAGTCTCCGTCATCAGGTGGGACGGTCCCACCTGATGACGGACGTTTCGGAGGCAACACAAGTCTCCGTCATCAGGTGGGACGGTCCCACCTGATGACGGAGACTTGTGTTGCCTCCGAAACGTCGTGATTTTTGTTTTATTTTATTTTCATTAATTTTGATGTTTTACCTACGTGACTTTACCGAAAAAACCTAAGAATATGAAGCTGATTGAACATTGCAAAAGTGACAGTTCCATGTCGTATAGGGGAGCGTGGTATCATTAACTCTCTGTACAGTATTTATTTATTGGCCTACACCTAGAAACAGCCTTCTTTATAGCATCAAGGAATGTTTGATTCATGCAGATTTGATTCCTTGCACAAGGTATCGATTTGGTGTTTGAACATCCCAACACCTGTTTTATAGGCAGAAAGGGTAAAACCTATTCTTATATTTCATACTTTGCTATTGGCAAAAAGATCCCACGACAAAGCATTGCAATTAAATGTCGTTTTCTCCATAATGTCGCCTTGTTACTTCAGTGGGGCATCTATGAATGGATCACCATGCATTTCATCGTATCTACAGCAAGAGAGCGTGGAGTGGTGGCACGGTGGTTAGCGCACCGCACTATGAACTTGGCGACGTGAGCCGGATTCTTGGCCATGGCTGACATCATTCGTGAGTGGTGTCTGAACCGTTCCTGCCCCCTCCCTTCCCCCTTCCCCAACACACATTGCCTGACAAGGTGAAGTACGGTCAAACAACTGACATCGCGGACAAGTTGTGGGGATGACTTCATCCAGCAGTGGGTTGACAAAGGGCCGTACATCATCACAGTACAAAGTTGGACGTTCCACGAGCACGTGGATTGATGTATTCGCGAATAAGCAAACAGGATCAGGTATACCATTGAAACCTCATTTGCCAGTAAAAAACATGATAATTTGTTTTTTACCCTTCTATCTGGCAACAAAACTGACACCTTTTTTTACAAGGAGTCATGTTTGCATAGACCACAATACCTGCAGTCATAATGCAAACAAAAAACATAACTCTGATAATGTGCAGTGCAATGCAGTGCACATTATCAGAGTTATGGATCAGGTATGTGAACATTGAGAAAATGTCGGTTACACCATGCACCAATACTGCACTGGGTTGCGGGCGGGTTAATTGGTAAGGGTGGTCCTGTCGCTTTCGCGGACCTGGCGTTGTCCTCTCTTGCTACCACCTTTTATTTTGTATCCACAGTAAGTCTACACAGAGAAGTGGTCGCCGTTATTAATTTACTCGACTCGCAATCAAAAAGTCTGCGAGTTTAAATCCTGGTCAGGGCTGGCTCGGCCCTTCAATCCCTCGTGAGCGAGTGAAGTGAGTTTCACTTCGTGGGAGATGAACAGCGGTTTTCTTTCTGGATAGACTTGTCCTTGCCGTAGGAGTGTGGAATTTTCACCACGTGATCAATGAAATGAGCACTGCCTCATACTGATCCGAGCAGGGAGACACCGACCTTTGACTTGACAACAACTTAAACACGACGTGCAGAACTACGCTTCGGGGATAATGATGATGGGGTGGCCACCAAGTGGATTGTGTGCAAGAGGAATGCGCCGCCGAGGAGATGGAGCAATGCAATAGGCTCGTGTGCAAGGCGGATTGAGACATCGCGGGATATCGTGAGACATGGCAGCGCTTGGGGTTACCTTCATCCAGCAGTTGATAGACCATGGCTGATGATTGTGATGACACAGCACTCGGTGGTTGCAATACATCAGAGTATGCGCGCATAAATGAAACGCCAGGAGATACCGATGCTCAGAAACAAATTACCACGTGCAGTCGTTTTAGCCGTGCAGCTGCTTTTTAGACAATATAGAAAAGGACCCCAATAAGAAACAGTAGTTTATTTTCTTTTGATAAAAAAAAATGTGGAAAATAGTTCCCGGCACAGTTATTTCAACCTTCAAACCACTCGCGAGGTCTCCTAAGACATTCCTAAAAGCATCAACCGGCAGTTTTTTTCGTTTTTATTTTATATCTCCCTGGTAACTGGGAACACTTTCCAACATTGAAACTTTAGATGAAGCAGATTTTTTTTTTTATGGATTGCACGCCTCAAAAAAAATGCGAGGTTCTGCATGCAGCTCTCTGCTCTGATTAGATTACCATTAGAGAAGCATTTTTTTTACCTAATACATTCCTTCTGTCAACACATTAGCCTTAATAGGTACGGCATAGCGCTATATAGCTCGCTTCACAACTTTGATATGGTAAAAAAAAAACGGATAATGAATCAAATGGGACCCTTTGTCAATACATTCTCAGAAGAAGGCCTCCTCCACTCCATGCCAGTCAAGCAGATTGTTTTGACCATACTTCACTATGCTGGTCAGAGTGGGGTTGGTCCAGGGTGGGTTATCGGGGATGGGGCGAGGGGTAAGGGTCGGTTGCAGCTATAGCTCCCCACTGATGTTAGCCGTGGCAGGGAATTTAACTCAGCTGTCTTGGTTTGTCGTGCAGTGCAGTAACCACAGTTAAATCCATTAATTAATAAATTAATTGACCAATTAATTAATTGCTTAATCAATTTGTGATTAATCAAATAAGTACGTGACAATATGAATTAAGTGAATGAATTCATGGCTTTATTGGCGTACATAAATTGCTTTACCAAGGTTGTTTAAGTGTCTCTAAGCTCGACCTTTTCATTTAGATGATATCCATCTCAAATGCCAATCCTGAAATGTCCACATTCCTATGACAACTACCAGCCTTTAAACGGGACAAATACCCCTGAATCCAAGCACCGAGTGGTTCTCGTTTTATTGTTCCCCGGAGGGAAGATGCATTTAGTTGACCTCAATCTGAGATTTGAATCGTATTTTTAAATCTACGGCTGATGCATAGTGCACAGAATTGGCCCAATTCCACCCAGATTCCGGCGTGGAGGTCAGACAAGACGGGAGGGCCTGTGGGGGCCTGGCCCGCCTCATGAAAGCGCTTTTGAAACGTATGGCCAATGAATCTGTAATAATTTTGAATGGAGATTCTGGTTGAACGTGCCA
This sequence comes from Lampetra fluviatilis, assembly GCF_964198595.1. Taxonomy (NCBI): domain Eukaryota; kingdom Metazoa; phylum Chordata; class Hyperoartia; order Petromyzontiformes; family Petromyzontidae; genus Lampetra; species Lampetra fluviatilis. The sequence continues at coordinate 7,788,173 of NC_136288.1, forward strand.
GCTGGGATTGGGATAGACCGTCAGGATATACGACTGAGACCACCGGGACACACATGACTACAACTGAGACCACAGCGGCCACTGGAACAACCACGCAGACCACTTAGACCACCGCGATTGCCACGGGACCACCAGAAAAACCACCTGTACAGAGCCACCACCTGCACTACCAGAACTGCTATGTATACAAAACAACCACCTGCACTACCAGAACTGCAACTTGGACCACCAGAACTACGACTTGGAACACTGAGACTACTCATTTGAGATTCCCCAGGTCTAACATATAACGTTAATTTATTTTTTGTTTATATAAATTAAATGAATAATTTTGTATTGCGCATTTTTTTTTATGATTGGTTAAACTTTTTACTATTTCAATACTTTTATGTTACTTTGCGACCTGGCCACAAATGATACCTCAACGAAGTGGCTTTTGTGGACATGTATAGCAGCCAAATACTCTAAACGCGTGTTTTTAAATGTGGAGGGAAAAACCGGAGGACCCGGAGAAAAATAGACGCGACCACGAGCAGAACTTGAAAATTCAAAATAAGCAGGCGTTAAGATCGAGCCCACGACCTCATACATAGCAGGCAAGATAGTTACCACATCGCTACCATGGCACCCCAATAATTATATAATTTTAAATCAACTTAGAGTAACACATTTTGGAAATTATGAATCAATAGTTACGTCCCATAATTATTTATGAGTATACAGTACGATTTGAATAAATTCATTTTTAAGTTGTGTGGCTGTATTTCAATCAGTGTTAATTTACTCATTTTTTCCTAGTATTAGTACTTAGTATTCATCCCTCTCCTCCCACCTCCCGATCGATGCAATTATATTCTGTGTTTTGTGCACTGCTGATGTTATATAAACCTTTATTACACTATTATAATAGCCATTTCTGTACTTTTGAGGCATAAGCAATTAGGAAATAACACCTATTAGCCAGGAACTAAAATAATTGTTACACAGTGTTATTATTATTATCGCTGGGCTTCGTGTTAGCCGTGTGCCGTGGAGACGCAATGCTGGCTTATGCACAGACTCATAGCAAGCATGCAGAAGCCCCTGTATTAAATCATCAGACTGGCCTCCAACCCCGGATTGAATTCCATCCCCCCTCACCAACTAATCAGTTCCATTGCTCTTCTCAGTAACGCCAGGGAAAGTTTACACCCCTCCCAAGGGTGACTCTGCCGGGTGGGCAAGGTTATGATGTCTCTAAAGCATCTTCTTTTATTTGCCTCGTGCATATTCACGCAAGGCCAATTTCCTACATTTAAAGAGCCATTGCACGGATCGCATTTTTGACAAGCTGTACCACCAGTGTCTGTGCCTGTGGGCTTGTAAGATTTATTTGTGCGTGTGTGGACAGAAATGCATTGCAGTTAGCTACTTAAGTTAATTTACACACTTGTTGTCAAAGCTACGTTAAAATTTTGGTGAGAGATGCAAAGGAAACTAGATGCAATGTTGGTAGCACGTGAAGACACTCAATGGAATCAAACATACTTCAGACTAAACAAACTCGCATGTAAAATGTTTCCAATAACCACTTACTTTTACGTACATATATTTTTTTATGACAAATGTTATTCTAAATGTTTTATTTTTGTAAAGTCACGAGTTGAAGGAATGCACTTCGATAACTCTGTCCGTCAGCAGAGCGTCGCATCATGCCTGGGAATTTTCCTGGAAGATGACACCACGTGTTGTACGTGCATGGATATGGGGAGCAGTGGTGCAGTGGTTTACACACTTGGCTACTCACAGATCTGAATTTGATTCCTATCCATGGGATACATCATTGGCACCTGTTCTAAACCTCCCCTAGGGTGCAGTGTGTGCACATTGATGATGCACATCTGCGTTCTAGCACTGTGATGGCAAGGGTTGGTGGGTCACAATGGGATAGGGGTCAGTGAGTGTCGATTTGTGTAACGTGGGTTGGTGCATCATCATCTTCAGCAGCATTATCATCATCTTTATATATCATCACCTTCAACATGGTTTTATCATCATCGTAATTATCATTCTTGTCATTATGATTACAACAATTACTTTAGTACCATAATATGGTATCCATCTTTGGCTTAGCTCTACAATTCTCTCCCTGCGGGTGAAGTGACTCTCACACACACAAATACGTGTATGCATGTGTGGTTGTGGTCAACAGATGGAGAGCCTGATTGGTCGCCTCAGTTCGTGCGTGGGACGAGGGTGCTGATATCAACGCGCAAGGCCCTCCTTCCCTCACCACCGATTGCCTAGAGGATTGTTTTTTTCTCTCTCACGGAAATGGGACTCCATCCATTCCGCATGGTGAATTGTACCAAGAACTATCGCTCTTGGAAAGGTGGAATTTCCAATTGTTCAGTGTCAATGCTATGACGGTGTCTGGGTGGAAGGCGGGAGTCTAGGGGGTAGGGGGGGGGCTGTGTCCCCCTATTGTTTGTAGCTTGTTGACCCGCCCCCTACTGGACATCTGTGAAAAAGAGCTTCATAGCTCATCGGATTCCTCCAGTCTAATAAAGATTCTGACAGAAAGTATGAATCTTGGCATTGCTGACACCTCACCGTGTCTTCCTTCCTTCCTGCTGCCGGATCTCGCAACAGTTGTACGGGTGACACGTGGACACCAAGTATTGCAATTATCCAACTCCACCCAGGATCCCACCGATGGAGCTTTGACATCGAGGGTGTGGATATTTGTGCGCTCAACAAAAGGCGGCGCCTCTCCCTGGCCCTGTATCATTGAGTCACCAGCGAGGGATGTGCAGAGCACGATTAAATATGCCAACAGGCACGGAGCGTATTTCCTGCCTCTCCACCCAACCGTGGTTGTCATCTTTTGGTGCATGTCGATATTTTACACAAAATGCATTGTTTTCGGTGGTTTTGTTGCATTAGTTTTAGTACCCTCTGCTGGGGTAGCTCATGTGGATAAGATACGGATCTGGCTGACGATACGATGAGTTGTCCTGCGAGATTCATCGACATCTGCAAGTAACGTTTGTGGTGACTCATCTTCCAATGGGCCATCTGGTTCGAGTCTGTGCGTTCTACACGATGAGACCGACCCCCTGCCTCGTGTGTTCCAATCAGAGTGAATGTGCACAACACAAGTGATTTCACTCGACCATGTTGAATAAGCAATGTTAGACACCCGCTCTATTTGCCAAGCAGAGCCGATGGTGGAAATTCCACATTCCCAAGACAAGGACCGGTCTCTCCATGAGGCATAACGACTGGTGAATTCCCACAAACTGTACGCATTTCATTGACCCTCGAGGAATGAGAGAATGAGTCAACCCTTAACTGGGACTGTAAGAAGCAACCGTCCGATGGCAAGTGACACCATCAAACCACACCTTCCAACACATGCTTAAACACAGCCTGCAGTAAAAAAAAAAACACATTCCTGCGGAGGGAGCTGGTAGGAACGTTGGGTTGCTCGGTCAATGGCCAGGGTCAACGGCGGCGTGGTGTATTCCGCAAATATACCCGACTGTGAGGGCGGGCACAAGCCGGCGTGAGTAGGTTAAACGTTGAGTTTTATAAGGGCACCACGGGGTGACCAGCCCCTCCTCACCCAGCCCCACCCCTCCCACTCCCACCCAGCCCCACCCTCCCCACCTAGCCCCTCCCTCCCCTCCCCACCCAGCCCCTCCCCACCCTCCCCACCCAGCCCCTCCCTCCCCACCCAGCTCCTCCCTGCACGACGGACACAATAATCCCATGTGGGCTGGTGTAACCAGGAGGTTCCTACCAGTAAAAACTATACAGCTGAGTAAGGTGGTTAGTTGTTCGGGAGGTTGAGTGTGGTGGGGTAAAGCGTGAGTACTCTCCACCTCTTCCAAGACATCTGACCAGAATGGAAGAGTCGACCAAATTGCCCTTTCAGAGGGGCGTCTCCAGAGATCCTTCTAGTCGAGGGTCTCCTGTCAATGGTGACGTGAGCAAGCAATTTCAGGGCTTCATCTTCTTGGTTCTTTCGGTAAAGTCACGTAGAAGGGAAATAATACAATAAAAAAAATAAAACATAATTTAAAAAAAATATTCTTTTATTATTTCCCTTCTACGTGACTTTACCGAAAGAACCAAGAAGATGAATCCCTGCAAGTCACGAAAGCTTCAAATCGAAATTCCAGGGCTGTACCATAACCTTACCGTACGGTGGTTAGTTGGGCATGGTGATGTGTGCTTGAAATTTAGCAACTCTCCATGTAGGGTTGGCGGATCACACTGGTATCATGTGCTTGAGACAGCCACTTGCAGGAAAGCAAAGAGGTTTCTATGGAGGCAGTCGAGCATGCAAGTTGTGTTGTTTGTTTTTTTCCAGGCACTCTGATTTCCTCCCGTATCTAATAAACAGCATTGAGAACGGATTGGCCACACGTCTAATGCAGGGATACAGTTTAAACCACACACTGAGGAATGTATGGCTAAGAAAATATAAAATAAATGTTGGATACATACAGACATATATTATGCACCGCAGTTTTTTTTCCAAATTACTTTGATAAAGGGTGTAATTATGGGAATAACTCATCACTTGAAGAGAGATTACGTTTTTTTTCTCTCCAATATTTCCACTGCATGCGTAACTTTAATTTTCCCAATCGTAATAAATGGGGCACATTTTCGCAGTCGAGTTGTCATTGGCAACAGAGTTGGTTTATTGAAAACTTTAATCCAGAGTTCCTCTGCCGGCATTAAATTTGGATTCAGCGGCGATTATTTCTGCTTTTAAAGTATCTGTGGGACAAAGCTCATCTTTCCTGAACGCGTGCCAAACCCGTGTTGGATTTGAACACTTTGCTTAGAATAATAGGCAAAGGTTGGTCATCTAATTCTCACAAAGATTTCTCCTAACTTTCCAGAAATTCCCATCAAATTATGTTTTGCCAAGATTCACTCACTTGATACTTGAAAAAAAATGCAATGTTACAAGCCACCACGGTGCACACAGCACATGTGGTTTTAGTCTCCAACGACCAAAAATACTTCTTTGGAAAACTGCACATGCACATTTAACACTATGACCTGCAAAAGTTGCTTTCATTATTTCACCAAAAAACAGAAGTGTTTTTTTCTTTTCTTATTCTACTACTTGCTTTGCTGGAGCTTGAACAACTGCTGAGCTTTAGAGAGAGAGATATGTGTTCCAGTTAGGTGTTCTAGCTTATCAGTGGAATTTCCCTTAAAGCTTCACTCCAAATTTAAATGTTGTTATCATTCCCAAAGTGTGGGTAATGAGGCTACAAAGTGTTTGGGCAGAAAAGGGGGTTAGCAGCAAATGACTTGTTTGATAATAACCACCGATAACAGTCGCTGCTGCCTGCAAAATTTCCTCCACACATTCTTTTCTTCTGAGAGAGCGTGTTGTGAATAACGAGAATTCTCAGTTTAATATTTTTTTTCTGTCATTTCACCTCCTTACGAGCTGAAATTTTTGTTTTGTTTTTACCAATACCAGCTGCAGGCTTCTAATCACAAATCAGTACGGAAAACAAACTTACTGGGCCTCCCGAGACATGTTTTGCCAAACGATTGCTCACCACGCCCCTGCGACAGATGGGTGCCGCACGGATTAAAGGATCTGACGTCGCCACGGCGCAGGTTCTTTCCAGTTTTCAATGTCAAGTTGGCCGATAACGTCAGTCTTTAAGCTGTTTACACAATAGACAGGGTGGGCGCTGGTGTAATTGGGCTTTTCCAGTTTAGAAACACGATTACTATCCCCCGTCCTTTCGTCCCAGTACGGCGTGGCACACGCAAGATTGCTCGTCCCACGGGCTCTCGAAGCCGGCCACAGCCAACTGCACCCGACTTGAATTGAATATTTCTTGCAATGCTGAGAGCTATCATATGCTGGCAGACTAATGCTATAGTCGTAATAAATTATACGAATAATAGTAATCATTTCTAGCTCAGAGTCAATCACTGCTAGACGAAGGCCTCCCCCACACTCGCGGTGGTCGTGTAGGCTGTTTGACCATACTTCACCACGCTGGTTTTAGTGTAGGTTGGTAATGGTCCCAGGACTGGTTCAGATATCACGTGGTACTGATGTTGGGTTTTCCGAGTAAATAGTGATGCGTGTAAACGACCGCGCCACCATTCTCCCATGGTGCGTAAAGCCCAACTTTTTTGTTTATATGTGAAAGTGAAGTGTTTGGCTACCAAAACAAGTCCTGGGTACGGCTATTCTTTCTTTTTAGTCCTTGGTAAGTGGAGGCTCAAATTCCTTTGGTGAGGTTCAATTTGTCCGTTGACAATTACTGTTGACGTCTTACAATGTAATATTCATTTTATTTCACTGCTGAGAGATAATGGGTTGAGTTAACCTCTGACCAAGATTTTAATGCACCACCTTCTGAAGGGTGGTTGAGCACTCTGCTGCACTGCCACTCATATAGTTTGTTGTACTTTGTAATACAATTTAGCTTCAGAAAGTGTAAAAATGCTTTGAAACTGTATTATTATGTCAGGTGAGGTGCGCTTTCTGCTGCCCCGCAGCGACGACCAGGCCGACAACCACCCCTCCACAACACTCCCGTCTGTTCGACTGTCACTGAAACTAAACCACCACTTTGAATGACTCCGTTCTTCATCTCAAACCATGTTTTGTCTCACGTACAATTTCACAATCGCTGTAAAGCACCTTCAAAAAGGCACTCTATAGAGCTCGATAAGATAATCGCTGTACATCTCTCAAGAGAGACAGACACAGGCAACCTTTATACAAGAAAATAACTCATTATTATTCTGTAGAATACAGAATATTCATGGCTATTTCGGCTCTCATGGTCTATGTTGAAATCGACTATCCATGCTCCATCATGGTGCTTTCTGCGTCTTCTGGAGGATTCTCTGCTGTTCATATAGGCCAGTGAGGGAGAGGCAGTGTTTACTTGTGCTAGGACAAGGGCACTTAATGGTTGTGCATCTCATAGGAGCTGTAAGGACACAGCAAAAACATAAACGACCATGATGAACGCAGGAAGAAAGCTGACCTGTTAGGCAATTATATACTGTTGAGACGTGTGCCGTTATAATGCACCGTAAATAATAAATCCATCATCCTAACATAAGACTTCAATATAAATACGGAATGTTGGTGATATTCCCATAAAAAAAAAACAATTCGAATGCCATCATTTTAATTGCACGCTCAGCGCAAGCTGCGCTGCTAAGGGGTATTAATCAATGTTGGCGTGACGCGCGTAGAGGAGAGTGTGTTGTGTCAGTCTGCTGAGTGCTGATGTTTTACACCACAGCAGGAACTCAGTTTGAGGTCAAGTTGACCTAAAGGAGGCTCAAGCAACATTCAGATATAATCTCGACATTGACGTTGCTTCCTGTCCAGAAATCTAACCCTGGGCACAAAGATTAAAATGCATCGCACGCACACACTCACACAGATCCCACGTGTGTCCTCACACGCTCACCGTCGAAAGTAGTTTTAAATATATACTATCACCTTTAAGCGCTGCATGGGCTTTTATGGTTGTGTTATATAGCTCTCCAATGTGTTGCCTGGTTGTATTGCCTCGTGATCGGTATGACGTCCGATGATTCGAATCAAGTTCCCGAAGAAGCACAATGGGAGGCACAACAACTTGCTCAACGACATGCGGCACAACCCAAACCACATTGGAGAGCTGTCATCAAGTGTTAATCACTTGGGATTATCTAGTAAACACCTGGGTGCATAGTTAAAGTCAGGTCACCATGACCAGTGCGGTGGGTGATACCTCACATATTACCAGTTTTCTTTCTTACACAGGATACCAAAGCTGTTAAACGACCAATTTCTGAGCTCCGTGGTCAGATCTCGTAGTCGATGCCTCATCCATCTTGAGGACTTCCCCTTTGCCATCGAGTTCTAAGATGGAAATGATAATGTTTGCCTTTGTCAGCCTCTCCTAACTTTCGATTTAAAGCTTTCGTGACTGCATGGATTCATCTTCTTGGTTCTTTCGGTAAAATACAATACAATAGTATTTTATTATGTGAATTTTTTTGTTATTTTATAATTTCCCTTCTACGTGACTTTACCGAAAGAACCAAGAAGATGGACTCTCCTAACTTGTCCATCCCTGCAGTCACTAAAACTTCAAATCTAGAGTGTCCATCTCATCAGTGTAACCGGTGCAAATCTCTACGTATATGTACCTCTGCGAAATCAAAAAGTAATAAATAAGCCAATGTACACATCCCACAGTTTTGTGCCCTTCTCAGTGACGCAGCACCAACATTAATAGACAATCCAAGACAATAATAATATGCATCACAACTACATTTGCAGGCGGTAGGAAGGTTTATAAAATGTGGGGAAAAACACTGCACATGTGAGAATATATCCACATTCATTTATAATTTTCTATACTTTATCTTTTATTGTTTTTGTTTATATTTTGTTCATATTTTCCCCGATAAATAGAAGCCGTAAATTTGTTATCACATCTCGTTGAGAGTGTGTTTAAGCTCAATACTTTCTGCATACTATCTGAACACTTAATGATTCACAAATGTTGATTATGTAAAAGATACCTTGCAGAAAATCTATGTACAATGAGCTTTGTGTGGTGTCACATTACTGCCATGTGTGGGGTATCCCATCTATTGGCGACTGTCTTGACAATAATCCTTACTGAATCCCAAGATTCATTTACAAGAGGGTTCTGCTTCACTATGTTTAGCAACATATATTTGAAGTGCTTTAAAGTTTCCATATGCAATGCATACAATCATCGTCCTCGTCATCATTGTCAGCAAAATCAGAAGAATCATTATCAGCAGAAGAAACTCCTACATTGACCACACAATTTATTTTAATGATGTGAAATTGATCCAGCTATTTCCACCAGACACCTATATTCCTGACAAAGTAGCCTGGCCCCCAGCTCCCAGTGGAGGGCTCATTTGGTCTGTAATCTGGCTTAACTCCTAGGACATAATCACCACCTCCTTTAATTGCCAGCAAATATGCACAAGACTGTTCCAGCTGTTTTAGTGGACAATGAGCTCAAGGGCCCATTCAAACCCCAGGTTGTGAAGTCTTACAGTATTTTGGCACTAGTTGCATCGCAGCATACATTACCAATTGCTAAAGTTGTAAATTTGGTGTCACATTTATTCATTAATTATAATCATGTACAAGACATTATTAATTCACTGCTGGATGAAGGCCTCCACACATCGTTTCACTCATGAGCGTTGGTTGACCATACTTCACCACGCTGGGCAGTACGGGTAAGACTGGTTCAGATGTCACCTGCCACTGATGTTATCCAAGACTGGAAATCAAACTCAGATTTCCAGGTCCATGGCAGATTGTGCTACCCACGATGCCCTTGCTAAACCTTGCCTGGGTGGTACTGCCGTTCGACTGTTGAACTCACAATTATAGCAAGCTGCAAGTTCAATTCAGGTCAAGAGTCAACTATGCCAATCATCATTCTGGGGTGTATAAATGTAGTACCACTTTTTGGAATCCTCAGAGGTTGTCTTTTTGATGACTAGAGCCTGCCATGAGTCTGTCAAATTTTGACCCTAGCTCAAGAGATAAGGAGTGCATTAAATTCTCACGTTAACAGACTTAAACTACGTATACATTTGAAACTTTATACATGTCATTCAAGTTTAGACTGTATATATGAATGTGAGCGAGCACCTATGAGGACAAGCACTTTGATTTCTCGCAACATAGTTCTAATTTTATCGATCACCCAAAACATTATTAAATGAGCCGATCATCAGCTGGGAATTGAACTTGCAACTTTCTGACTGTAAGTGAAGGAATCTTCCACTGTGCTAACTGAGCAAATCACAATGTCATATATTTACGAGTCAGCAGCCTTTCTTCCATTAGACGAAATGCCTTTCCAATGGCTAATTCCAACCTCAGCCTCCCCCGACAGGATTCATAAAGATTGAGTTAACGTGCACATGTTAAACCATTATCTTTAAGATTTGTATTTCAAATTTTGGCAGCAACCTTTTCTACATTAACACAAAAAAGTTTCTACAATTTTCTGTCAAAGGGTTTGTGAAATTATACAAAAAATATGAAAACATATTCTATGGTTATTTCGGTAAAGTCATGTAGATAGAAAAAAAGAACAATAAAATCATGAAAATAAAGTGAATAAAAATATCACGACGTTTTGATCGCAACACAAGCGGTCGTCATCTGGAACAGGGAGGATAGCCTCTGAGGGCAAGCTGTTTATAAAGGTTTGGATATGGACGGGGCAGTTAATGTTAATCTAGGAGAAGGCTCCGACACCGGCAGTAGGTCTACACCAATCAAAGCATTGCACCTCGTTCCACACACCCACACTGCTGACGGTGGAGGTGGACAAGAAAACACAAATCAAGTCATGACCCAAAGTGGTTGATGACATCTTTCCAATGATTGCTGAGTCTATAACCTTCCTTTCGGTTGAAATTGTCTCTGAAATTGAACCATAGAATGTGAATTCCTGCAGTCACGAAAGTTTTAAGTCAAAATATGAAAGCATTGCGTTAGATGGGATGTAATGTGATACGGTTTTGTGTTTACATCAATGGATAAGTTGTGGAGCGACTGGCCCACATCAAGGAAATGTGGAATTTCCACCACTTGCTGTTGGACACGAATAAAAATGAGCACTGTCCAATGCACATTTGAGAATGCAGACAGTTTGACCATTTGACTTTGACTTGTTTTATCGTCGAATTGTAGCGTCTACATCTTAGCCAGGGACATTTAATAACACATTCCAGGTTGTAAAATTAATTTTCCATGGAGCTTAACTTCTGTAGCTCACTGATGCATTGGGTTACAGTTATATATATATAAAAATCTAGCATTATCTCCTGCCAGGAACACTACTGTAAAAAAAGAATTCAGACAACTTACTCTGCATCACTCACCACCAAATACCTGTGCCAACCGCAACGAAAGACGGCATTCGTTTCACGTTTATGTTAATCGACGGCAGCACAACGTGTCCAATAGCTGCTGTTTGAGTTCCAGGAGCACATGGATAAAACCCAGCGGTTTCTAAGGGGTTCCGTGGCGTCCATAAGTAACAAATCAGGTGTCTTTTCACTTCAAGTTCATGTTCATTTATTAGGTATAGCCATGTGAGCCATTCGGCTCTTGAATCGGGTGCAACCGCAACAAACAGAAAACAAAAACATGAACAAGAAAACATCTAAAAAGTGACTATGTGCAAACTGAAAATCCAAAAAAAGACAGCAAACTATTGCAGAAAAAGCACCGTACCCCAACATTGTGTGCAAAAATCCCAGTGGGATGCAAGTCAAACAACAACAACCACAAAACCACTTAGATTAAGGCCATCAGTCTAACTCTACTACAACAAACAAACATGGCCAAACCAAACAAGTTTTCAAAAATCACCAAAATAAAGCCATAAAAGCAATCATAGGAACTGTGACAGAATTTTCACAATAAACGACGTAAACAACATATACTACCAAACTCTGCAGCCATAGCTGGCTGCATGAGTCACTCCACAACAGCAGGAGCATCAGTCGGTGTATCAACATTTTTCAATGCACCTTTAAGATCAGCACACTAAATCAAAACACAGATCATACTTTGCAGCGATCATCCGGAGCGAAACATTTTATTTTAGGCCACTAAATTGCAGTGGCAGCTGGGGGTGTACACTTGAAAAAAAAATACGAACAATAAAATAAAGCGTTATAAAAATATATATAAGTGAGGCAGCTGGGCTGGGTGGTGCAAGGGTCTAATTCAAGTAACAAAACACGGAGCCAGCGTCTACGTATGCCTAGGATCAATCTTCAGTTTAACACCCACAATAAAAAAAAAACCTATCCTGATTTACGGCCAATGTCTCTGTCTTACCCCAGTTAATGATGCACTCATTACTCAAATTTAATGGTGTTAATTATTGCTAGTCAGTTTCTGAGCGCATGCCCAAAAATGCCAGCCATCAGCAGCAGGACAGCACTATTGAGGTTGTAAAATGCCTTTACAACTGCTTTTTATGTTAAGTTTGTTGTCCATCCCCCCCCCCCCCGTACCTCCGATTAACACAGTCGGCTACGTATGGTGCGAACGAAGTTCAACATACATACACACAATACGCGAGAACCAATATTTTATAGAATTATGCAACATTCTAAGAACTTTGAAAACATAGAGGGAATTGAAAAGTAAGGAAAGAAGCAGACAGAGAAGAGTGTTGTCTTGCGGTAGGGTGGTTGAACACAGCACGGATGGAATAAAGAGACAGTCCCGTAGACCGAGTTTTCAATATGGAAAAAGTAACCAGGGCAGCGGTAATAAACGAGTGATAAGGAGACGACCGACTGCTGGAGAGTGAGGGACTTGAGTGAATCAGCGAGTGCTGCCATCATCAATGAACCTGACTCTGTTACATTCAATCATTTGCACTGAGGTAGAAGCCAGACCCTCCAATAACTTCCTATTTTTGATCATGAGTCAATGGTGAACATTCTATATTCTTAGAGTTGTGGCCAGTATATCCATATGATAATTATCACTATAAGACTCCCCATTGGGTGAAAATTCACAGGGCGGTGTCCATTTTACCGACCTTCCAGTGATGCTGATGATGAAGGAAAAAGGTCAACATCGTTGACATTTGAACTGATGCTAAATGGCTTGATGTCCTGTTACCAACTGAGCCTCCAAACCAAAGTTAATTATCCACAAACTGGGAGTCTAGTAATAGGTTTTTACCCTTTCAACTGGTACAAAACTGACACCTTTATACAAGGGATCATGTTTGCAATAACCACAACACAAGCAGTTAAAATGCAAACAAAAAGAAACAACTCTGATAATGATAATGATATGCACTGTCCTTGAAGTTGATGGTCCACACCCGAGACAGCTTTTCTTAGAGCCCAGTCTCCATTGGTGTTGGACCAGATGACGCCAAAAGGCGTACAATTCAAAAACAGCGCACTATCAGAGTATTGAGAGCTCGGGGTAAGCATTTACACTATGAGACCTCCTTTACCAGTGGCAAAATATAGTAATAGGTTTTTACCCTTTCAACTGGTACAAAACTGACACCTTTTCAACTTCAAGGACAGTGCATATCATTATCATTATCAGAGTTGTTTCTTTTTGTTTGCATTTTAACTGCTTGTGTTGTGGTTATTGCAAACATGATCCCTTGTATAAAGGTGTCAGTTTGATACCAGTTGAAAGGGTAAAAACCTATTACTATATTTTGCCACTGGTAAAGGAGGTCTCATAGTGTAAACTGGGAGTCATTGAGCAATCCTGAGAAGATGCCGGGCTTAGATGAATCCCGACTAGGATTTGAACTCATGCCCCTTTTAATTGTGAGCGGAGTGCTCCACTGCATGGTGCTGCTGCCCAAATTAACAGAGCGACAGAATATCTCAGCCTGGGTTATATTGCAGTTGATTTTTATCATGAATCAGATTATAAGCATGGAATGCTATACTTGAATTGGGAGACCCCTTGGCTAAAACTGCAAGGGGGAGAGTGGGGGGGGGGTGGCATTGGAATGGTTGGGATGAGATGTGATGTAAGGTGGTCTGAGCTAGCAAGACGTTTAAGTGCCACGTAAAATTCAAATCATTATCCTAAGATTGACATTCAGCCAGCTGAAGTGGAATGAAAAGTGGATGATTTTGTTTGTGCTGGAAGGAGTATTGAGTGTAATGCTAAATTTGAGATTATAATAAGAAGAGCAGATACGACACTGATGTGTAGGAGCCACTGCCCAGTGATGCTAATGGCGTCGAGAGGTCCACATCGTCCAAGACAACATGCGGGTGCATTTCACCGAGTGGAATGCCACAGTTTATAAATGCTGACTGTGCTGAAAAAAAATATTATAATTAATCTTACTGTGAGTAAGTCACTTCCCTCGCAGATGTTTTTTTTAAATGTTATATGTTACAAAATTGATTCTAAATGGCTGGCTCCAAGTCAAGATTTTTATTATTATTATTAAAAACTAATACACTTATTTCGCTGTATTTGTATATTGTGTTTCATGGTAGAATTTCATTTTCCCCTAGGCATGGCTAATGAAACAAAGGCTGTTGTTTAAGTAGGCATACACGTGTGACCTATATATGCTGCATATATATGTGTGTGTGTGTGCACGCTACTCATTGTCTGGAAGTGCATGGGAACTGCTGTAGCAGTTTACACGACTCCTTTTTTTTCATGGTGATGTGGGGGGATGATCATGGTGAATATCATCATCCGTGATGTTGTCAATTCCCAATAATAGGATGACATTTGCTAATGAATTCCACCTACTCAAAATATGTTTGCAGATAATTGGGTCGTATGGAGGTTGGACTTTGTAGCCAACCGTTGCTAAACGGAGGGTCGTGGACAAGAGTTCTACTGTAACTGCCAAATATTTTGGCTCAGTGTGCACAAAAAACACAGATATCACAACTCCAACAGGGAGGTTATTTCATGCTAAAGATAAAGCCAAAGTGCCCCCGTTAACAAAGGTACACTCAGACCACAGCTGGCAAGAGAAATTCCACATTCCTTGTATATGGGCCAGTCTCCTCCATTCGACAATCGCCGCTGAATGCCTACAAAGTGGTACCCCATTTTATCTGCGCTGGAGGGATTATTGTAAGAATCGGCCCACTTACCAGCAGGGGTATTAAACATGCAACTTTGTGACTGTGAGCAAAACACTCGAAACTTAAGGCATGTGAATGAATGTTGAAGGGAGTAAATTATGGCATGGACACAAACCATTGCACTGCACATATCGCTCGTGAAATATCACGTTACAGTATCACAGGGCCTCCAACTTATCCTCCATTAATTCCCCATCAGACCCCCCCCCCGCCCACGGTGAAGACATCCGTTATATAAAGGAACGTTCTTAAGGCATTGCTCTTTTGTTTTTAAATCATGGCCGTCACTGCGTCAACCAGGTCTTCCTAACTAGTGAGGATGCCAATTCTGGGCTGGTCACAAGGCTGCATGGGGTAGGGAAAGGGTTTGAGGGGATACGAGGGTTGCCACCTGTACTGGTTTTGCCAGGATTGTCTTTTAATTAGGTAGCCATTTTTAGTAAATCTGCAAACCTTTCTGGGACGTTTAAAGCCTCATTTTGTGTCAGTCGCTTAATAATACACCACACAGGACAATTCATTTACACGTACGTCTCACCTCTCCCGAAATTCTGACATATTCTTCTTCCCATTATATGTTCGATGTACCTCGGATATGGCAATTCTGGGGGTGAGAGTTAGAAGCGAATTGGAGAGGACCGAATGAGGCGTTAGGCCTAGTGATGTTGGGATACGCTGGGTTTTTTTTTCAGGACAGGAAGTGCCCTGATTCAACAGCACCGTGTCTCTGGTTTGGTTACAGCACTTAATAAAATAATCTCATAAACGAGTGTTTGTCGTTCTACTTCTTGTATTGATGTTATTCCTGAGGTTAAAACATATATCCCCCAAAAAAACGCCAAATGGTCAGCAAAGGGCCAAAACGATTATAAAACACGCTTATTTCTCAGTTTTAAGAAAGTGTGGTCATAATAAGCATGATCAAGAAATGTGATTGCTTTTGATTGAACATTTCCATACGGAGGATTACCGCACATCGCTTTACTTCTTGAACTTTCAGTTACAAGTAATTAGACGATGATTGCTATTCCAACACGACCCTCGTGACACTGATTACTATTCAAACATAACCCTCACATCACTGGCTGTGCCTATATCAACTCCTGCATCTTTTTTAACCCAAAGACAAAAAAAATGCAGCTCAAATTCCTCAGTGGCAACAGACTTATCATCAAGAGACTCGGCAGAAGGCCCATGCAAAGCAGCAGCCTGCTGGTATCAATCTCGCTCCCATGATCTGTTGTGTGTCCCACACCGATGACCCTGGGCAAGTGAGCTACTGTTTTGCGCTTCGGCACCAGTGCGGATGTCGCTGCTCGTATTTACAGGACGCGGACCTCAATCAATTTGTGCGGCAGCTGTGCCATCATCACGAATTGTGAAAAAAAGAAAGAAAGACTGCTTGCTCCCTTGCGTTCGCGCTGCAATAAATTTCAGTTGCGCAGCGATGATTAATGACTCTGTATATATATGTTATTTTTTTCTCAAAGCGGCCGTTTTTGCCATAATGATTGTCTCTCGCAGTGCCGATAAAATATTATTGTTTGTCTGTTCGCTTTAGTTTCCTGGCGTGTTCGGCGAACTGAAAGAACAGAATACTGCCCTGCTGAAATGAGCGTTATCAGTGGAGTGCTCCATCGGGTATCTAACTCTGGGGAATGAGATATAGGCAGATATGTGAAAAGGTAGGATATGTGAACATCGATAAAATATGGCACAGCAACTGCTTTAAACATGGGAAATTGGGTAACTGTACTTTAGAAGTGAATGTACAAGAGATTAAGAACGCATTACTGTTCGTGCAACGGTCAGATTTGTGAACATCAAGAGAAATAGACAGTTGCGTGATGCCACACATCGTGCATCGGGTGCGAGTGGTTAATTAGTCAGGGTGAATATGTGACGTTGAAATGTGCTGATATTGCTTATTAACCCTGGGCCAATGATGGAAACGTCCCCATTTTTTCGATGTGGATCGGTCTTTTTTCTACAGACAAATCCTCAAACCTTACTCGTAAATCTTTACGCATTTAGTCAATTCTACTTTCGTGTGGCGTAGGTCGAATCGACTCCCTGAAAGCATCACCTTGCGACTGCCAAATTTTCCGTTGAGCAACTTCTCATAGCCAGCTTGTCAGCAGATACATTTCAGGTGATTTTGAAAGGTGGGCACAAAAGCAACGATAGGAAAATAAACCATTAATACACTTCAGTATGTTCCTTGGTAGACATAGGATGTATTATATATCCCTATCCCCAGTGGAGGCCAGCCAAGCAGGCGATGGGGTTTATCTGGATAAAGGGACCCTATTGCATTACTTTTCATTACATGAATAAATGTATGGTAGGAGTATCAACAGAACCAGGTCAAAGTTAAAGTATCCCTCCCTCCACTCAAATTAATATTTGGTGCTGAGTGTTTGAAATCGAAATGTCAGTCTTTGGGCAGAGATCGGTATCTTCTTCATAGGAAAACCACAATCAGATTCACCAAGTGACAATCGTTCTATTGAAATGGATGGAGTGGTGGGTAGAGTCAACTCCCAACTGTGTATTAGACGTGCTACCTGCAGAATGTAAGTCACGTGATCTTCAGATTTCGGAATGAGGCAAAACCACATTTTATGTACTATGAAGAAGGGCCATTGACCGATATGTCACTTATTATATATTTTTTCTTTCTTTAAAGGCAATGCTTTTGATGAATGAGTTGAGTTGTCAACAGGGTGTGTGTGGCACTTTAAGACAATATCACAGTGTCGCCCGATGTTGTGGGCAAACGTCATCCACCAAGATCAGTGGGGGAATCTCTCGGATCACATTCAGCAGTGGTTTTAACACGTAGGCCTTTAGAGACAAATGTTATCCATAACAGAGGGTTGTTTGGTGGCTAGAGCGTGTCAATATAAATGTGTCGTTAAAGCCGCCACCACCCGACACAGCCAATTGGTAAGGTTTGTCACGTAAATAAAACGTGCCAATTCCTTACTAGTTCAGCACACCGGTCCGTTGGAGAATAAACCCACAATTTTTACTGTTAGAGTACGACATTTCGCCGGTAATTACAAACAGCTTCATCAGGCGACAGCCAAAGTTGTGGAGAAATTCTCCTCCTGTTTCGGTCTTAAATAAAAAAAAAACTCTAATGTGGATACATCGATTTTCGACATCGCAAAGCTAGCAATGAGCTCCAACACATTGCGTTAAACTTAAAAACACGTGCAATGTACCAGTGGTGCATTCCTCAAGCACCGAGGAGGTTTCAAACAAGGTGTTTTTTTTTAAAGCGAGTCCCAGAGGTCAGGCTGTGATCGTTGGCATTCGTGGGCGCTACATGTGCACTGCTCTCCATTGGTTCTCGAACTTTCTGCAAATGCAGCCCAGCAGCAGGACTGCAAATGTCTTACTGGATAATTACTTTTGCATGCGCACAGAAGTTATGGGAAATGAAAAAAAAAGCGTATTCACAAGATCCCAAACCGTGGTTGTCACGTGTTAAAACGCCAATGGTCTTGCAAATATTAACCCTTCTCTCTTTATTCAAAACAAGAAGACCATGTTTCTCAAGAAGGGAAACAATGTTCCAAACGTCCCTTGAAAAAGTCAAAATGATTCAACGCTCAAGCAAGCATGGATGGCTCAGTGCTCCTCTGTTGCGGCCCCTGACACTAGCGGAGGCCAGTTCATCCATGAGTTGCGGGATTTATTTAGTTTGACCAGGTGAGAACTCAAGAAACGAGGATAGCATCACTTGCAAAACGAGACCGAGGTCACTAAAATGGTATAAAAAAAAACAAATCCAACCAACGAAGCAAATAGAAATCAGGACGAACAAATTACATGGCCACTATAAATTTTGATTTAAAGCTATCGTGACTGCACGGATTCATATTATTGTTTTTTTCGGTAAAGTCACGTAGAGAATGGAAACATTAAAAAAATAAAAATATAAATATATATAAAAAATATATATTTTATATGGCCACTGTTGAATTCCCACAAAGTGCTAATCAAAAGTGGTATTTGATCGAGCCACAGACTGGCCACGGTTTTGCTGGCCCCAAAACCCAGATATGAACAAATTTTGATCGCGAGTTGCGGCCTCTTTTGCACAGTATCAGCCAGGCAGATCGTAATCTATCCGGTCTGAACAATATACATGCTGTGCTATTGCAAACGTTAAAACCAACAGTTTCCATATTTAACCAGACGGATCCAGCACTGGCCAGCATTAAAAGTGTTTCTTACAGTCACATAAGACCGAGCAAATAACTTGGCTGACGCAGCAGTCGCGTGCCGCGAGTTGGACTCTACGTAGGGGTCCAGTGATCTCCTCGTCGGGTAACATCCGATGCTGACGTCGGTTATAACTTTGGACTTTGTAAAGCAAGCCAGCACGCTGCACTGTTTGCCGTCATTCGTTCCCTATTACGGCGCATTAGCTTGGTTTACAAACAAAACAGCGAGCGAGCACACGGTATTGTGTTCCCAAACAAGGGCCCGACGGGAGCGTGTCTGTTCGAAATGAGGCGTTGAGACCAGCATTGTGGGTGAGGGGAGGTAGCGTGTTGCACAACGACGGTACGATGAAGGCCATATTCATTACATGGACAGAATGCATGGGGTAAAAACTCACACTCGTGTTCTTGCTTACGTTTTAAACATATTTTGGCAGCACACAACGGAGGTGCTACATCTTGTTTGCGTTGTGTACTTGATAACGACGAGTTTACAAGTCATCAGATAGTTTTGTGTTTATGGTGGTTACCAAAAAAATAACAAAAACAATAAAAAAAATCATGAAATATGATCCAACCACATGGGAGGGAGAGCTACATTGTACTTGGTTAAAGGGTTAGGCCTTAGCCTGTCTTTCCAGAAGCAGACTGAAAATGTGCACCACACTTATCAGAAGCAGCATTGTGTTTTCATTCATGCGACAATATAGGATCCGTGAATGTTTTATTGTGTTCTCTCTACACATGCACTTAACATGTGATTGCATGGAAAGGGACGACTTAACAGTTGTGGATTTTATCTCAGTCTAGTAACAGGATTTATCCTACTTTAAATTGAATTGTATCTCGATCAAGGTCTATTATTTAATACTGCACAACACATCTCAAGGTGCCAGTAAAAATAGGTATTTCAGAAAGGTACCCAGTAAGAAAGTTATTACAGACCAAATAACATTTTCTAAGACAACACGGCATACAAGATATACACAACAAAGAAGAAGAAAAGTCAATTGAAAACTAAAATGTCTTTGAGTCTTTTCTATTTAGTATTATATTCTGTGAGGATTAACCCAACGAATTGAGTGAACAAACCCCTGATGCCATATTTAGAGTTTTACAACAATCAGAATGTCCGAGTGAGAACATTGTAGACCAAAGGTAAAAAAAAAGAAATCTATTTTTGCCTCTTAGTTTGGAAGGGCCCAAAAAATATATAAAACATTTTTTTCATATGGTTCAAGTTAAAGCAGGGATTGAACTACATTTGTGCAACATTTCAGAAAATTCTCGCTTTTCTGAAATACCATTAGAATTTCAACCACTCAGTCGCTCACTTACAGCCAACTCTCTCTCTCTTTCTGTTGCAATACGAGTATACGCTAATATATAAGCACACCTTACACGAGCGCAGTCCTCAAATAAGCAACATGTGTTCACATGACACCCGTAGGCGAAATGCAATGGGCAACTTCTGATGCAAGCGCACTGCTACTAATATAAGCACTCCCAGTCTTGCTCCCTCCCAATGGCTGTGGCTATACTGGTAGGAACCTCCTGGTTACACCAGCCCACAGGGGGTTATTGTGTCCGTCCGTCGTACATCCAAAAATGGGAGGGGTGGGGCTGGGTGGAGAGGGGAGGGTGGGGAGGGGCTGGGTGGAGAGGGTGGGAAGGGGCTGGGTGGGGATGGTGGGGAGGGGCTGGGTGGGCAGGGTGGGGCTGGGTGGGGGGTGGGAGGGGTGGGGCTGGGTGGGTAGGGGCTGGTCAGCCCGTGGTCACCTTATAAAACTCAATGTTTTACCTACTCACGCCGGCTTGTGCCCGCCCTCACAGTCGGCCATATTTGCGGAAAACACCACGCCGCCGTTGATCCTGGACATTGACCGAGCAACCCAACGTTCCTACCAGCTCCCTCCGCAGGAATGTGTTATCCAGGCTCTGCTGTATCACCTCGAGGGAGAGTGTATTTAAGGGTGGCCCCAGTGTGCTCTCTTCACAAGAAATCGGTTGCAAGTTGAAAGCCTGGCCTGGGATTGAATAAGCTCAGCACCCTTCCAGGATTATTACAATGCATTGTGGGAAGTGGTACATTGGAGGGACCACCAAAACAACGCTTAGATTTCCACTCTTGCTCAGCGCTGCTAATTGCAGGCTGTAGAAGGCGCAGCACGCAGCAAAGCTACAAGGTGCTCGCGACAGTACGGCAAGTAGGTTGATGACTTACGTGTGCAGATTGTTAAAGCACTCCGCAAATGTGCGCCAAGGAATGTTTCTGGTCACTCCCGCGTTTCCCTGCATTAGACTACTCAATATGCATTGTTACAACAACAAAAAGTCAATAGTACAACTGTCTCCACGGTTTAATACGTGTTTTTTGGGCAGCGCTAATATCAATTTCAAATGCTGCAGATTTTTTTTTTACTATTTTTCCATGGAAGAAAGGCGAGAAGAAAGGTGGGTTGAGTAATGTGGCTGGTGTGCATGCAGTGCGCCTCAGACACTGCAGCGACATCGCAACGCGCTGACACACGCAGCGCCTTCATTTGCTGGCTGACGAGCAAGAGATGTTTGACACGTGTTGAAAGCTGGTGTAGAACGGGTAATTAGAGCACAATTACAAGCCTCGCCTCTCTCATCAGACAGTCGCACTGCATGGGCAGAGGTGAGACCTGCGGAGGGAGGATTACAATCATTTCCCACAGCAGGTGCACTCGAAACGAGTTACAGAGACTGCATAGTGCGGCACCTTCTGCCATCTTACATAAAGAGTGCACTAATGGAGTTCTGGCGCTGTGCACACCTGCCGAAAATAACTTGTCAAACTGCGATATTTACCTGTTTCTTCTATAATCAATGCAATGGGGAAATAAGTCATGGATGGCATGGTAGATGGGGCAAGGAACGTGGACGTTGGGAACAGAGTGGCAGAAAAAATTAACCCGTAAAAACTAAGTTTTTCACTATAAATCCTTCATATGCGTGGCATCGGGGCGGCTAGAGTCCTCTCGTCCTCTGGCTTGAGATGGCTGTCACCTATGGGTCAGATGATTGTCTGGCAGCATTAAGCAATTGGTAATTAAATATTTTAAAAAATTTCCCTAAACCGTGTAAAATTTAGGATTTTTTTTTCACGAAAATTAATTGTCACGCACAACGAGTCTGTGTGCAAAATGTCAGCTCGATTGGATCACGGGAAGTGGGTTAAAAAACGACCGAAAGATTTGCACGGTCCTAAGCAAGCAAGCAAACGTAATATAAAGGATTTAAAAAGAGCTCGAGACGTAATCAGCAATCGATGGTTGCGATGAGTGGCACACGTGGAGGGGGGCAGGTCAAGTGACACGGGCATCGGAGTGGCACACCACGGTTGGCAAGCCAGGTGGGGGGGGGGGGCTCCTCAAGCGAGTTGTCGAGACACTGTGACAGTGAACTTTGGAGGCCAAGTGTTGACGTTACATTGGCTGTGGAGCGAAGCAAAACGAAGCAATGGTGATGTGTGATGGCATCGGTGGCACTATCTATGATTAAACCCCTTGATCTTGACCTTCCTTTGCTCAGCTTGCGTTTGTAACTCCCTTCCTTCACTTGTGTTACCAGACTTTCTCGTATAAAATAATTTGAACTATTTTATTTTTTATTTTACAAGGTAAGGCCCACTAAGCTTTTTAGCGCTTTTTCACAAGCGACCTGGCCACAAATGATAGCTCAACGAAGTGGCTCATCACGTTGAGATTTATAGCAGCCAAATACTCCAAACGCATGTTTATAAATGCGGAGGAAAAAACTGGAGGACCCGGAGAAAAATCCACGCGACCACGGGCAGAACATGCAAACTCCAAATATACAGCAGGCGTCAGGGTCTGGATCGAACCCAAAGCATCCTGTATACTAGGTGAGGGAGATAACGTCTCGCCACTTAATGCCAAAGGCTCACCACCTCTCACCCCTTGTTCCTACTCCATCGCTGTTGCTGCCACACGGCAGCATAACCAAATGGCGTGTGTATGCCAACTGTGATGCAAACTATGTTAGGGTCACCTCGATTGAAAGTGCACTGGTATCATGGTTTAAATGACAGGTTGCATCGAGCAGGTGCGGGAATCGTAAAGTGTTATCAACATTCAAGTTCGTACCAGTTTCTGCCAGTAGACAAGCAGATTTATTTTACTTATAATGAGATTTAAATCACTGTGGTGTGCATAGTTGATGCCTAGGCACCAAATAAGATTACATAAGACGATTAAAGAAAAATAAATACATTATTGGGTTGAGGCAGCAGAAGAGGAGTTCACCCAAGCTGAATCTCAGAAATCAGGGGCCTGACTAGAAAAGTGCCTCAAATTTGCCAGGCATGCGGATTGATGTGTGCAACACGTGTGTCCCAGCGAGATCGCAACGCTGGACGCTCAGCAGTGCTCGCTAGGGATTACGTAATCCCCCCCCCGCTACGAATGTGTTGCACTTCTTTCGCACTGTACGTAGTTAACCGTGCTAATCAAGAGTCGCAGGGGAAGGGACAGCCAATCAGCTGCCAGGAAGACCACCCTCACCTAACATGGCAGCAGTGTCGCCCCTGTGCAACATGGCCACATTCAAATTGTAAATGTTGTGGTTTCACGCTTCAACACACCGGTGGGCTAAAGCAGTGAACTATTTGTCTTTTGTCAACGTGACACTTTTTTACTGATTGGCCGTGTCGGGTGGTGGAGGGTTACGACACATTTATAAATAACGCGATCTAAACCCAAAAACGTTGATTGTGAATAATATTGGTCGCGAAAGCCTACGTGTTAAACTCACATTCACACAATTGCTCCATACATTCAGCCAGGCTGCGGCAAGCTGAATACTTATATTATACAAACAAGTAAAGTGAGTGATTGTCTTTGAATGTATTTAGGTGAGTGTGCGAGAGTTGAATGTATATCATTGTTCTTACTTTGCATGGTAATATCTTTGCATGTGTGTCTTTTTGTGTGTTTGTGTGCTGTGCCGCCCTTAGTATGTGCTTTACTAACAGTCTGCTAAAAGACTAAATGAGGCATTTTTGTCTTTGTCCATTTATGAAAGTGCGTGTCTGTGTGGGGATAGTGTCTTTATGCAATCGTGCACGCGTGTGGCTTGTGTTTGCGAGAGTGTGTGGCTGAATGCATTTGTGTCTGAGTGTGTTTTTAAGAGGATGTGTATTTTGTGAGCGCTCGCCGTGGGCGGACGTGGGACAATGGTTGACCCAATGGTGGTGTCGAACGCCCCCAGGTTCTCGTGGAATTGACCCAATTTCGCTTGCGGAAATCCAAAATTTCTAAATCTGCACAGGTCGTCGGGTACTCGGGACTCACGGGATGAATCAAAGAGCGCAGCAGTTCCCTTCGAGAAATTCCTGTGATCGCAGTGGTGGCAGAGAAACGATGAAGGTGACGGATGAACAATGGGGCAGGTGCTGGCATCATCTGTGAGAGTAAACAACACCGATGCACTTAATCCTATCTGGAAGAGCCACGTAGAGAGCTCCATCTGAAAGATCACAGTGCTAGTTCAGCTTCAGTTGGGCTTGTGCAAGTTCCATTTTGGCGAGTGTCTATGACTACCAATGAAGAGATATGGGAGACAATCTATTATTTTGTATTTACTATTTTCTATTCTACCAGGTTAGGCCCACTGGGCTATAAAGCTCTTTTTCAGAAGCGACCTGGCCACAAATGATAGCTCAACGAAGTGGCTTATCACGTGGAAAGTTCTAGCAGTCGAATACTCTCAACGCATGTCTCTAAACGTGGAGGGAAACCCCGTAAGAATTGCAGAAAAATCCACGCGACCATGGGGATAACGTGTAACATTCAATATAAACAGAGTCAAGGTCGGGATCGACCCCACGACCTCATGTATACCAGGCGAGGTAGTTAACGTCTCACCACCGTGACCCCACTTTATTCCCCACTTCACTCACGCACGCGAGCACATGGTCGCTATACTTTATTAAATGGAGACTCTGAGAAAGGCTTCCGTTTCCAAGCAACTGTGAAAAAATAAATATATGCAGCATCGTGTTTGGGCAAATGTGGGGAATTGTTCCCTTTGGATTAAAACAGACATGGTTTGCAGATTGTTATTTTTGGGATAATGAGCCCACATTGCTAAAAACACAATGTTGTAAAGATGTCACACAGTGCGGTAAATCTGTACATGGTCGGTGTAGATTTGTAACATTGGCTTATCAATAATGACTTAAATTAGTTACAGTGTTCCGCAGAGCATTGTTTATTTTACATGTTCTTTTTGTTTTCGTTTCAATATTACAGGACGAATGCTAATAACACTGCTTTATTATAAGCACATTATTACGCATTTGTAACTGTCAAGGTCGATGTTATATCAACACCATTTCACCAGGTTACATTTCATTCAGGGAAATAACATGCACGTTTGAAAAACCATTACATATACAATTGATAAAAACATAAATTTGAAAGGAAATTACTTGCATGCTATATCTTGAAATATTTACGTGAACAGCTAGGCACACTAAAAAACACTGTGAGTGTACGGCCGTCCATCGCATAACGTGCAACATGCGTTCCTGAAAAACTGTTCGTAAGTGGAATCACGCTGTATGAAGCCTATTTATTTTAGCCCTGGATATACAAAATAATATTAACAATAATAGTATTAACATTGCAAAATATACTTAAAAAGGAGTTTAACAAGATTAAAAAGATCACCACTTATACGGATTACTTAAGAAGGAGTAACATCAGGGCTCCACTGCTTTTGCCTTTCATCTCGTCACTCATTTTTAAATAATGCTCAGTTCTGGAAGGGGGGGTGTAAAATTACTTTGAAGTTCTTTTTTCGAAAAAAAAGCTAGCAACCAAAGCGTTGCAGCGGCAGCACGGAATGCAAACGAATGCAGATCTAAGGTGGCTATGTCCAGCCAGTGACACCGGGCGCTGCCCTGATGCGGCTACGCTATCAGATTGAGTTTGCGGTTGGTCAATCTGTGAAATATTATTTTGACTTGACATTTTTTTCATCGTTGAATTATTTTTTGTCTACTTTTCTTTTTGTTGTTGTTGTATTTTCTTGAGCGCGTAACTGTGAAACGCATAGTGTGAGTGTGAAACATCCCTAAAAAGATGAATCGCTTAACTGCGAATTCGCGCTGGGGGGCGGGAGAAGGGGGGGGGGGTTACGCGAGGGACGCCTGTATTGTACAACCATGAAGACAAATAAAGCCCGGTTGGTTACGTACGGTGTGAAAGAAGTTCAACACGCAGAAAGTAATACAGACTGCTGGGGAAAGTGCTGCCAGTGAGTAGCAATTGAGGCCAGAAGAGAAACACAGGGGTGTGGTAGGCACACCATGATGCCTACCTGCCTGCCTTTCTTTCCTCCAGTGCTGAAATTTACGCACCCTGCGCCAGGTATTCATTTCAGGCTTCGTCAACTTATGGAGGGTTCAGGACAGGTTCAGATACCACTTGACACTGACTTGATTCTGGCCAGCAATTGAACTCAGGTCACCAAGTTCATCGCGCCGTGCACTAACCCAATGATATATCGACACAAGCGCGAGCATTTTACTTAACAATTACCGTACATATGTAATTATGACCCTCCGTGTATCAGTATTAACTCTTGACGCAATTAAGTGCTGTTAGTGAGCACTTATTAAGGCCAGTTTTGCACACCGAGGCCAGCACCAAGCTCAGCTGGTTTAGTCTCCTCAATGGTGATATTTTCCCGACTGCACTAGGGATGCGATGCGGGCTGGTTTTGTATATAAGGGAGGGCCCTGGCCAGGTGAGGCTGCCAAATGCCGCTTGTGCCGTGCAAACCCAGGAACTGATATTGCAGTGGAATATGCTGCCCGTTGGCAGTGGTAGAAATTACACAATCCCAGAGCAGAGGCCAGTGTATCCAAAGACGGGCTACTGTTGACCTCGTACAAATCAATACACCATTTTATATACATCACAGGGATGATCGGTCGAGTCACCTCCCCTGAGCAGAATTTTGGACGACCTTGAGAGTATGAATCGGGCTCTCTAACCACTTCCAGAAATTCCATTCACACCCGTTAAATACACAAATACTTACACGTATAAGCGCACACACGCACACAACCTCATATCCTCTCCATGATCGAGGTTCTCACACAGTAAATCAAATATTTGGGTACAATTACATAACAACCATTTGGAATTAACAAACGTGGCCATTAAGGGCTAATTGAATAATAAGAAAACAAACGGAAGAAAGTGGACGCAGCACTTTATTTCGCCAACAGCAGCCGTGTTAAATATTTAGCCGGTTCCAGCAGTGGTGAGCTAATGTCCACATGCAATAGAAATCCGCGGAAGCGCCCACCCCTTTTTTTAAGTGACCACGGTCCCCCCGAAACAAGCGGTGATTTGGGGCTTCCCTGCGTTTTCAGCGGCCTTGGTAATGAGCGCTCTTCTGCGCCGGTCCTGCCGGGCAGCACTGTTTATTGTGCGGTGAAGCCTCGGAGGACAAAGCAGTTGATTGAGCGGCATTAAAAGCCACCTCCGGAATGCTGTCCCCGCGCGCAATTACATGAAATGAAGCCGTTATTTGGCCCACATGACATCATCTCTCTCGGCCCCGGCATGCTTGCACCTGGTACAGCCACCTAATTAAAGGGTTTCAAACACTGGTGGCTTTCCAAGACGGGATGCCAATACTGCGGCAGAGCCAATTGGGGGCGCGTGGGGAGCTTTGTTGCAACCTTTCGGGGCTCAGGAGTTGTTTGGTCGGCTGGGGGCAATGGTCCAACTCATTCCTGCAAGATTCGGGGGCACGGAATTTTGGTTCTTTCTGGCCGTGCAGTAGCAAAGAAGTCAGCATGCCACTGTATTCAGATTATCTGTGCCATTTGCCCTACTGCCCTGATCCAACGGTTAATTAATTGCTGCTCGATATACCGGCAATGGAAACTGCATACGCAAATGCACATAGGTATGGGTAGGCATGCATTTCTCACTGAATGTTTTATGAGTCGCTGGTAGAGTTGAGAAGGTACCTGACTAGTCGTAGAGACTGTAGAGACTGGAGAAGCAAATTCTGTTAGCGATGATCTCAGAACAAAAGATGAGCATGGCCACAACGATTCCCTCCGATGCTGATATACTTCTTTAAGACTGGTTGGCACAGGATATGTTCTTATACTGGGTCACTGGGTTTTGCCGTGGAGTCCATTATCAACTCCACTATTGTTTCCCCACACGAAGACACACATACCCACACACGTATACATAAACACATCCACCACCTTTAAATTTCGATTTAAACCTTTCGTGACTGCAGGGATTCATCTTCTTGGTTCTTTCGGTAAAGTCACGTAGAAGGGAAGTAATAAAATAACAAAAATATAATAATTGTTTTATTATGTTTTATTTTTATTATTTTATTACTTCCCTTCTACGTGACTTTACCGAAAGAACCAAGAAGATGACATCCACCACCATTATCCATAACATGGCAAACACCACAATAGCATGTGTGCCAGACCACATGAGTATGTGGGCCCCTTGTAGTGGTAGCAGCTTGCTGACAAGCATAGGGTTCGACTCTGCGCCACCTGCAATTTGCTTTGATTTAGCTGCCCTATGCTCTTCTCGTTGTGAGCATTGCTCCTAGGGTTTGTGTTTTAGCTCGAGAGCAGCTGCTTCAAGCCACCAGCATCTTGTGCAAGCCTCGTCCACAGCTCTTGGCCTCTTGATACCACTGACACCACCCACTCAGCTCCAGGTCATCCCGCACCACGTTCACACATGCCTTCTCTAGCCTTGGCCTCCTCTATCCAGCGAAATAAGAATGATTCGAGCATGTTATGCCATGACATAGCGAGAAATATAATGCCATAGCATTTGGTGGCTGGGCATGCAGGCTGCATGACCCAGCGAATACGCATCTCCACGTAAAAATATACGTATTTATTACACAACCCATCAGCCCAACTGCACTCTGGGACTGCGTAATTTACCCAAAATAAAATAACGCATAGGATTCACGTCATTGTGCAGAATATAGATGACAAACAAGATAAGCAGACAATAGTTTGCACTTTCCCATGCACCCTGCTATAGATGCCCACTGGATAGCAAACCGTTGTTTTCAATTCTCATAGTTTGAATTTTTGCTAAGTAACATGAAAAACCAACTTTCATATCATGATATTATCAGCGTTCATTGGTGGCTGGGCTGCGACGATCAACTCGCTCCGACTGAGAACCCATTTTGGCTGCGCGCTTGGCTTTGGAATTCAACCCTCAGCGTACAACACGTTCCGTCTCACAGCGTGCGCAAGAGTGGCTCTGATTCCTCCGTCTCATCAGCTTGTCTTACAGCTTCTTTTTTCCATGCACTCCACAAAAGATGAGCTCATTATCACGGAACACACAACATCCTGCTGAAAATAACAACGAATTCACCCCATTGAGTTTGCTACTTACTCGCTGGATCTGAAAGTCAGCCCAGTGGATTCCTTCTAAAAAATATGCAGTAAGGAAGTGGAAAACATCCCGGTCAAGACCCTTATCAAAACATTGAGCCTTGGACTCTAAACAGGAATGTCCTGGATAGACACCGAACGGTATTGCAATTAATATCATTATTATTATTGTTGTATAAATGATGTGGGTTCTGCCATTGCAGGCCACTCGACTGACAATCACAATGATGCAAGTTCAAATCCTGGATGGGGTTGACTTGACCTATTAGCCTTACTGCTGTCGTATGGATAAACTGATCCCTGCTTCTGGAATGTGGCTTTAGATCGCTTGGTTTAAAGTGAAAAGAGACACATTGATTCAATTGATTTATATTAATGTATATTGCAGGCGCACGTACATACTAACTCAATCGCTATGACAAATATCCCTCATTTACCATTAAAACTGCAATGGCAAGTAGTGTTGGTGAGCAACTATGAAGATGAACACCGCACTAAGGGCACTGGTATGGCCATCACTACACCAGGCTTCCTTCAGTTCCCTGATTTCAACTTGCCACTGGCAGCATCGTGTACCCATTTTAGCAAAGTCAACCCAGGGGTGCTCCATGCAAGACTCAGATATCAATATTTATATATGTTGCACATAGCCATGCGTGGAACCTTGATGATCAGGAGCATTACGTGGGTTGCTATCCTACGTGTGGCAATGCATGCATCGGCACACACGTGCGCGCTTCACAAAGAAGACTTGAGGCTTGCAGGAGTCCTTTTACCCTGTGGGAACAAAGACCTATATTAGGTCACGGGGCAGGTTGACTCCTATCAGTGTTAATCTTTGCCACCACAAGCTCTAGTTTCCTATCTACTGAGACAGACATTGGGTTGAAAGCTGTTGAATGCAATATTTTTCGTGCAATGTTATTTCAACCCTATGCCAACTCAACTTGACACATTCAATTGCATGGGGAATTTATCCTGCTGTTTCACAAATGGGTTGTTGTGAATCACACCGTGGCAAGTCCTTAAAATGTGAACATGAGTAAATAAATCATAACAAGGCAACAGTGCCTTCTTAATGAAATGCACACTTTTTTAAGGATTTTTTACAATCAAAAGTTTTTGAGCGCAAACAAGTGGTCATCTTTGTCGGCTTATAACTTCATGTTTATAATATCAGTATTGTAATATTTCCCATACCCATTATGGCTTTAAGTGGCTGCTTTCATGGCGAACTTACTTGGTAAAGTTAAAAGGTAAAGGTGCAGTCCTGCAATTGCTTGTTCACAGTCACTGTTGGTAGAAGGGCCTCCTCTACAGGACCTTAAAGCAGCCTCTCTAGAGGATGTATTTGGTCTACTCTTCCACATTAGCCAGACATATTTGAAGAAGTGGGAGTACACACATTTTACCCCGCCACATAACCAGCCGCTCGACGAACTGGGGCAACTGAAGTGGTGGATTTTAAGATAAGTATTATGAGTTTATATATATGGAAAAAACCCATCAAATGTATGCATCCAAATGCTACAACTTATCACAGTCCACGTCAATTAAACGCCTCATTGCTCAGGTAATGAGTCAGTCATTATCGCCATTGGCAACCCTGAGCCGGTGGTAGACAATACACATCTTCATGTCGAAGGGCCAGTTCCTATTTGGGATAACTACTGAGTCGCACCTACTGGACCTATAATACTGGACCACTACCTACTGGACCACTCCACCCCCGATCAATGACCTGGCGTTGAGTCAACGCTATTGCGGTCAGAAGCCCACAATGTCTGGGAATTGTGTATTGATAAACGCAATTGAGTGCCGAATGAACGATCAGTTTCTATATCACTCCCCCAGTGATGTTAAGCCATGGCCAGAAATCAAACTCAGGTTACTGGGGTTCATAGTGCAATGCAATGCGTCGAACCACTGCATCATCGCTGCCCCCCCCCCAACTCGAAAAAGGTTTTTGTTGATATTTAAATGTGAATATTGGACTGCACTTACGCTCACACACAATAATGTGCGCATCATTTGTGAGAAAATCTGCTCGTGTCGGGTGACATGTCCCACAGTCATCTCTCTGTGTGTGTGTATGCACGGATCGGCCCTTTCCTGTGTGCGCGCGCGCGTGCGTGTGTGTGTGTACGGATCGGCCCTTCACTGTGTGCGCGCGCGCGCGCGTGCGTGCGTGTGTGTGTGGGGGGAGTGGTGACACAGATTCACACACTTTATTTACAATCACAGCAACATGGGATAGGATCAAAGCCATGGATAACCGTCGTTGCAAAGTGGTGCATCTCCAGCTGTTCTCGGCCTCCCCTAAGTTCACTCAGCCTTGAATTTTTGCCTGGTGCAGTGGGTTAACGTCGACGCTAGATAGAAGATAAATCAGACAGGACATGATGCTAACCATACCACCTTTAATAGGTGTTCACTCACAGCACCCCCCCCCCCCCCCCCGCAGTCTATTGGGCTACAATGCGATTCTGTCTCTTTGTGAACTATGCAAAGTTAATGCCAGAGCATCTGACTTTAGTCACACTCAAAAGCAATGTCTTCTTGGTTCTATCGGTAAAGTCACGTAGAAGGGAAGTAATAAAATAATAAAAATAAAACATAATAAAATAAAATAAAACATAATGAAATAAAATAATATAATAATATATTATATATTATTACTTCCCTTCTACGTGACTTTACCGAAATAACCAAGAAGATGAATCCCTGCAGTCACGAAAGCTTTAAATCGAAAATCAAAAGCAATGCTTAGCACATCATAGTCAAGAAACCGCAGCAGGTCACATTTTCCTCCTATCAACAACATATGTTTGGAACTAGCCTACTGTCCGGGGTCAGCGCAGGAACTGTGAGAACAAAAATACGCGATTCATTTGTTTCAGGGGTCAACATTTTCCTCTCAAGGGACATTGACAAACATTGCACACTTGCGAAGGAAAACTTCGCTTGTTCCTTTCTTCTTCGCGATCGTCCGTGCATTCGTGTGTAGATGTTGAGACGTTATTGGCTTTCGGTGATAATTGCTGGGTACACATGTATGAATTATGATGCGTAAATTCCGTAGTATGAAGAATTCTCGGGGGGGGGGGAGGGGGTGTGTGTAAGGCACCACCACCAGCCCAAAGTTATCCAATTAATCTGGCTGGAAATCTCTGCCGCATACTGAATTCTGAATTAATGATGTAAGTTCGTGGCAACAGAGTGCGCATAAGCGGCCTTCTTATTTCATGAAAGCAATTAAACCCAACACATAAACGATGGTGTCTTCAAGTTAACTTTGTGCAGATGTCGTAAATTCGTTTCAACTGACAACCAATCTCATGCCTCTGCCCCATCAGGAATTGCCGATAATTTATTGCAATGCACGCCAGCCTTGTACATTGAAACTAGAATTCCCTACAACCTGCAACAGAATTTATAGCAGAGCTGAGGATTTTTTTTGTGAGAATCATAAAGACAGATTGCTCATCTGTGTGTGAATGTGTATTATAATAATGTTGGCAAGAAGGCTTTAAAGTTAGTTTTGTTGCAGTGAAGGCAAGGCAACCGTTTGTATCCGTGTTGTCTCATTACAACCACATAATCAATTCTCACATGTGGGGCATATAACGACCCATCAGTTCACCAAATTAACGCGATTACTGCACTGGCACAATGAATGCACCAAAGCGTACATTTTTACATCTGATTATTTACGACTCGTACAAATTACACGCAGATGACATGCTCTTAGATTTTGACTCCTGATGGTAAGTGATCCTTGAATTTGAATCGTGACCTTAAATTGTCACAATTCATTCAATTGATAACGCGGTTGGGTGTGGGTGGGACAGAATGAATAGATACATTCCTGATAAATATCAATAGTCAGATGTCATACATTATAGCTACAATTTTAATTCATATCGTGTCTATGTGCAACCACTTTCCAAGTATCTCCATGTAAGAATGAAAATATGATATTTAATGGAAAGAAAGAGACAGTCAGTCATACACAGAGGAAGACAGGGACATTTTAAATGGATGGAACTAATAGTGTCTTCGATGTGACAATAACTGTGTAGTGGAGATCATTTTGGTTATTGGTCATGAGCCAGTTGTGGAAATTCCACACATCTATGACAAGGCCGAGTCGGTTTACAGATCAACCACATGCTTACTCAATTTATAAGCATTATTACAAATGAATTAATACAATTGCCGGCGTGAGATGATTGGCTCAGTGTTCATAGCGCACTGAGCTATGGGCCGGGCAATCTGCGTTTGATTCCCGGCTACAGCTGACGTCATTGGCTCAGCGATATCCGGGTCCTAGATTCCCCTTCACCAAACTCATGCTGGTCAGGGTGGTGAAGTAATGTATTTTCATATATTTTAAAATTAGAATTCAAATCAAGATTGAAGTCCGGCCCATAAACGACTACGATGACACGGCCTCCGGAGGACTTGATTTACTACAGGATTGACAACAGGACTGTACATATTTATTGCTGTTTGATGTTTTTCTAATATATTTTAAAATTAGAATTCCATTCATGAAGCTCATATTGCGTGTGTTTGTTAGCTTAGGATATACGATATTTATATATTGGCACATTCACATCCATCATGATTGTGGTTAGTGTGTTGCCAATGAGCCAGTTGCTATGGATTCGAAGGTTCAACTACCACCACAGCTGCCTGGAAATTTCCGTGTTGCATTGCTAATGTATATCCAAGTATGATGTAATGTTAGCCAATGTTAATAATCCTGTGGTGTCATTCTCATGAGTAGGCCAATAAACGCCTGCATCAAATCCCAAACCCAAAATTTGAAAATTACATAACAAAAAAATGGTCATAAAAGTCAGAAAAATTAAGCACATTTTTCGGCGATGCTGCTGCGTTGGTAACTCTGCACAAGCACAATTTACTTAACAAGTAACGCATTAATCAATGACACTGCTTTAAATATATATACAAATAACCAAAAACATCGCAGTTTTGATTTTACAATAAAATTCGGTTAATCTTTGGGTGGAACACTGTCCTCGCATTCAGAAGGTTACAATTTAAAATCCCGTTTGGAGTTGACTCATCCCATCCTGCCACCTTCCGATGTTAATTTTGTATTTTTTTTTACCCGTGGCTTCGGCTCTCCGATTTCACATTAGCAGGTTGAATTTCTCGCGCCAACGTGGCCACCTACGGACGCCGACCTCGAAGTCGCGGTGGCTCTGCGATCTTACATCAACATGCTAATCTCTCACATTAACATAACTAGCCCCGCCCACTTCGTTTATGACCCGAGGACTACACCCTATAAAACAGTCTGCATTGAGCAGCTTTCCCCCTCTTTCCTCCTGATGACGAGCGCTTGTGTTGTGATCGAAACGTTGTAAGTGTTTTGTTGATTTTCTATATATATATTTTTTTTTGTACCTATCTACGTGACTTTACCGAAAGACACAAATAATTTAACTCATCAGCCGTTGTGGGTGGATTCAATAATCATCACTGCGTAAGCATTCAACAGGGCGTTTTCATTTGGATAGACTGGCCCCTGCCATGGGAATGTGGAATTACCACTGTTAGCCCAGAGAGGGAGCACTTCAACTTTTTACTTTGATCTCTAACATTTTAAAGCCAAAACATTTTGTTCCACCAATTAATTGGCATCACCTTATGCAGCTTGTTGAACGCACATATCCAGAATCATTCACAGATGTGCCCCAAAGTGCAAAAGAAGCAGGAATAAAAGGAGCGGGGGGGAGGTGGAAGTAAAGTTATGTGCTAGGAATTGCAATGCAATGCGGCTGAACATGGAATCATAAATATACAGCTATGCACCTGGCGACTGTGAAACCAGGCAGCTAAGCTTTTCTGGGTGGGTGAAACCTGGGTGGGTTCAGGGGTTCTCTTTTTGCTACCAGATGCAAACGCACGTCTTTTTTCCCACAGCGATTGAAGCATTTTCCTGTTGCGGTGGCGCGCATTCGTCGTCCATCAGTAGGATAGGCAGCGTTGGTCAATCGTTCCGTGTTTATTTTTTATCTTGGTTCTGTGAGGCTCCCAACCCAGTTCAGAAGACGGGCTACCGACCCACCCGGGTGGTCGTTTTGGAGCGGTGCCCCCTCATATCGAAAGAGTTTTCTCTGACTACTCCAGTTTCATTCCTACCTGCGAACACTCACCAAAACACAGTCACGACTCGCATGGTGTGGAAATTATCTGCTCCTCAAGATGTCTGACAAAAAAATCTCGAGACGCCTTACAAAAATGGAGGATGTGTGCATCACGGGCAACCATAGACAACAGGAAGCTATGTGCACTCGTACAATGAGGGGCGCTGCATGGATAGGAGACAGCCATTGGAAAGGCTATGAAGGTGTTGAGGTGGGAGACTTTGAGAAGGGACCAAAAGTCATAATGCAGGACCCTCCAGTAAAGTCTCAAGACTCGGTGAGGTTGTCCTGGATTTTAGCCAAATATTTATATACCGCAAGTGAGCTTTGTTGTGGGACTATCTGAGAAGGCATTCATTCTCTGGGCGAGTGCCACTGAGTCGCCATACGACACTTATCCAACTGTATTCATCAAGTTGGATCACTGGGCACATCACTAGGCGAGAGATAATGGTGGCGTGTATAGAAGAGATAGATTACTCTGTTGGATGTTGTGTTGGTGGTGGTTATGGGTGCAGTACATCACAAAAATGGAGATATCGTCATGGTTATGTCTAAAGAAAATTATAACACGTGTTTGAATGAATATGAACTCATGAATTAACGATTAGCCACCGCGGTGACGCAGTGCTTAGCGCTTTGCCCTACGAACGTGGTGAGTTTGTTTCCCAGCGACAGTTGACTTCAGTGGTGAGTGACGTCACACTAATCCTGGGCCCCCATTCCACCACCCCGTGCTGTCCAGTGTTGTGAAGTACGGTCAAACAACCTCCATGACCAACACAGCATGGAGTCCTTCATCCAGAAGTGGATTAGGGAAGTGATTCAAATGATCTCATTTTTACATTATTATTTTAAATGGACTGACATCTGTTTATGTGTGTATGCCAAGATGGTGAACAAACAGCAGTGCATAAGTTTTGTCTATCGTACTTCAAAGGCACGTAAAATCAGAATCACTTTGTGGAGAATGTGAGAGTGATCCTATGAAGAGACTGTCCCCTTCCATGGGAATGTGGAATTCCTAATTCTGGCCCATGGCCACCAATGGCGATGAGCACCATCAAAATGGTTGTCTAAACATGTTGACTTCACTTTGCTGGGATCACAACACAGTAACGCAATATGCAACCCACTAGGCCATCAATGCGCCCCACGATATACATGCACACATACACTTATCATGGTTATGGAGCAATCTATGTGAGGGAGCATCTTTTAGTGTCTACACAGCACATGAGATGGGTAGTATTGCCAGCATCACTCCTGGCCACGTTTATATCCCCATTAAAATATATTTACAGACTACACAAGGTACTCATTTAAGGATAAATCGTTACCTATAAGTGACCCAGAACAGGTTCACCAGCCAATGGTGACATCGACGGCAGGATTCTGTGATTGCAGCACTGTGCACAAATCACCGTTCTTCAACTCTACACACCAAAACTGAAATCCTATACACGAAAGACAATGATCCCCCTTACAGGCATAACCACTGGTGTGGCAAGTGCTGTTAGTTGCATAACTATGGAGAGTACATGCAGTGCAACAATGTCAGTCTACGAACAGAATGGAAATCGGACAAAGGACCCCGTTTAATTATTTGCACCAAGGCCCAAACCAACCACGCTACACTACCGTGGTTCGTCATCAGTCCCTCGGGGTTCGAGGATAATGTCCTCTAGGTTTGGTGGTGGCTCTTGAGGTGGTTGAGGAGTCCAATTCAGGATACGCAGATAGTTGGGCATTGGAGGAAACGCGGTCCCAGGTATAAGTGGAATCTGCAGTGCCTGGTTGGCTTCCGTTTCCTTTCTTTGTTGGCGGCGATCCACTTTGGCATCGTAGACGTTGGGTCTCCAAGTCGCCCGCTGCCCGGTGGATACAGCAGCGCCATCCTAGGCAGTCGCCAGCCTGCTCTTCACAGTCTTGAAGGCCAATGTTTCCGCGCTTCAAGGAAGACTTGAGGGTGTCCTCGAGCCACTTCCTTTGTCCTCCCCTCACCCACTGCTGCCCAATGGAGAGCTGTGAGAAAAGGATCCGGCGGAGAAGACGGTTCTCAGGCATACGGATGCGTTGGCCAGTCCATCGAAGTTGGTCTTTTAGAAGTACTGCTTCAATGCTAGCGGTGTCGGCTTAGAGGAGGACACTCGCATTGGTGCAGTGGGATATTTCCACTTGATCCCGTTGATTCGGTGGAGGCAGCGCCGATGTAAGCGCTCGAGCGCAGTGACGTGGCACCTGTAAGTTGTCCACGTTTTGCTGCTGTAGATGGATGTCCTACGCGGAGTCTTCCTGAAACTGCAGGTCGTGAATGTCCTTTGTGGTCAGCTTCTTTCTTTGCCCAGAAACATCCGAGGTTTAAGAGCTTCCCGTCCAGACGGTACTGGATGCTGACGCCGGATGGATGGATGGCGACCGTCGACGAGGAAGGTGACCATGACCACAAAGAAGCTGAATTAGGGAGGGGTGATCACTCAGCACTGTTTGACACCCACTCGGATCTGTAAGGCATTCGTTTCAGATCCCCCACTCAGCACGGTGGTCGGTCACGTTATCGTGCATGGAACGCAGGGTAGTCACAAACTTCTCCGGACAGCCAAGGCATTGGATGCCACTCCAAAGTACTTCCCAGTTGATGGAGTCAAACGCCTTGGTTAGTTTTCTGAATGTCAAGATTAGTTCTTGATGCTGCTCCCGACACTTTTGAATCACAAAGCAAACAAATTCCCCGTTGTATACAGGTTGTTGGAACAAGGGCTTTTCGCGAGCACCTTGGAATGCTGGTATGGTGCATGAGTGGTTGGTGCAGCCACCACCCAGACTGGGCACCTTTGTCTTCCCAGTGCCGATGTTGACACGTGACATCAGGTACTTACTCTTGGGTTCTTTCGGAAAAGTCACGTAGAAAAAGAAAATAGAATACGACGTTTCGATTGCAACACAAGCAATCGTCATCAGGTAGAAAACTAACCTAGTGAACTTAAAAATGCAATGCAATCCAACACAAAGAGTCGGCTAACGCAACAAGTCTGCACATTACCTGGTTGAATGTGTTCTTCCAAAGATTGCTAAATTTGAGAGAGAGACAAAACACAGACACGGGGACACACAGACAGACACACAAGCAGAGAGAGAGACACAGAGAGAGACAACACAGAGAGAGACACACAACATAGACACACAGAGAGGTACTTATTTCAGGTACGTATTTAAGGCTGAGTTGACCTAGCAGAGTCCCTGTTCTGATATCACTTGCCACTGATATTAGCCGTGGTCAGGAATCAAACTTATAGTTGTGGGCTCACCGTGCAGTGCGCAAACCACGATGCTATTGAAGGTAGCCAGTTGTCTGGGAATTGGCGTCTGTGTTGGCTTGCAGCAATAAATACCGAGATATGGTATCTGCATTGTCTTGAACTGTATTGTAGTACACCGCACAATTTTGATAACATACCTAGCGCTGAATGAGAAACATGTTCTGGGATGGTCTACAGTTGAAATAAGTAATGTAAAAAAACGTTTTTTAAAACACGCTTTAATGAAATGTACTAGTAATGGAAGAGCTCCACGACTCCAGAAAGTGGCCCCGAAGCTTGCCATAACGTAAGGGACCGTGGCCGATGACAGCCAGCTGTCAGTTGAGCGTGGACAATTAGACCCAAGCCGAAACATAACATATAAAAAATAATGTTTAAAATATATATTTCATTATTTTATTATACAATATAGTATTGTCATCAGTATGACATAAGTACACCAAGTTTGCTGTCGATACCACATTGGGAAGTGGGTTAAAGTTGAGTTACAAGATTTGAGGATACAACAACGACAACAACAACAACAGACAGAGTGAGTTAAATAAAAGCGTGTATTAATAAAAAGGTGGCAACCCGAACGCTACCGCTCCCCACTATTAATCAGACACATAAACCTATAAACACTGCTAACCCATCAACCACCCACCACCACGTGCCCACTCCCTCTCGGTAGGAGTACCACGGCCTGGATATTCGATGAGGGCCCCTGGGGGTTGCAAGTGCAGCGTCTGCTTGGGTGGTACTGTCTCCAGCAGCCTCCCCATAGCAAAAAAAAAACACAAAGGCATCTCCGCCCCATGGGTGCTGTCGGCCCACATGCTGCTGTTTACCGCGCTGGCATTTACTGAGTGTTTTGTTTTCATTTAGCTCGGTTTGTGCTTGCTTGCACATTGCGTGCATGTATATGCCGCGTGCGCGCGTGTGTGGCGGTGCCGGAGTGGGCTAGTGGCATTGTGACTGGTTCGCGCACCGCGCCACAAACTCGGTGACCCGGGTGGCTGACATCAGTTACAAAAGGTGTCTCTTGAACCTGGTCCTGAGACTTCTCGAGGTCAACTCAGCCATAAATGAGTACCCGCTGCGGGTGTGTAAACGTCAGCACTTGGGA
The DNA here is from genome assembly GCF_964198595.1 of Lampetra fluviatilis. Classification (NCBI taxonomy): domain Eukaryota; kingdom Metazoa; phylum Chordata; class Hyperoartia; order Petromyzontiformes; family Petromyzontidae; genus Lampetra; species Lampetra fluviatilis. The sequence continues at coordinate 7,828,174 of NC_136288.1, forward strand.
GGCTGCCCGAGCCTGCGGTGCATTCAATGGACCGAGCAATCCAGAGCACTCCAGAATGATGTCCTTTTTTTCTATTGAGAACAACCTGTTAGCCCAGAGCACACCGTAACAGGAGCTCTAACGGTCAGAGGAGCTGTCTCACCGAGCGTTAGGTGGACGTGTCAAAATCCAGCCAAATCGGAGGCAGTGTGCCATCCTGGAAAACCCTCGGCTCACGGGCGCAATTGTGCACGCCCGTTGGCTGAGCGGGTACGTGATGCCACACACCACTGCGAGGTGCTCGGTGTGTGAACAGCGTTCAATAAGAGCTGAGGTTCGCCTCCTAGATGCGGCATGGCAGTGCGCTCTGCCAACGTGACCGCACTCCTGGTTGCTGGCTACATCATTCCCTCTTGAGCGGCGTGACGGCCCGAGAAACAGACGCTTGCTAACAACACTTTCTGCAACATTGCCGATCGTTGTTCAAGGTGCTTTATTTTTCATGTGGGGAGGAGTGGTGCAGCGGTTCATGCACCTACTAGAGAATAATACACTGCTGGATGAAGGTCTCTCTACGCAGAGGGGGTAGTGGGGGTTAATTGACCATACTTCACCATGCTGGTCAGCATAGGTAGCTGAAAGAGGGAAGCATAGATGGATAGTAAAATGATGTTTGTTTCTTAACCGTCTTCCGCATCTCACCACGACCCTGCACTCGACAACTATGATACCTATGTACCAAGCGCTATCCAAGCTAATCATCGTCATCATCATCATCGTCATCACGACCCATGGACAGATAGCCTATAGGTGTCCACTGCGCATTTCGTCATTTGTTTCCACTTTCTTCTGCCTTGTACCAACATGCTCAAGGAGTGCCACGTCTTTCGGGCACCGATTCTCTAATGTCTTCGTCAAGCCATTCTCTGTCCGATCTTGCTCTCTTTCCGGTTCCTTACATTTTTCCGAACAACACGCTTTTAATTTGACTATTGTTGTCCATCGTACACACGTGTCCAAATAGTGCCAGTTTCCTTCTCATCACTGCCCGCATCATCAGGTTGTCTTCTTCTTTGTGCAACCTTCTCCTTCTACGTCGATCACTCTTTGTGGTCCAGCCTCGATGCAGCAGTATCCTTCTGTAGCAATGCATTTCTAGTGCCAATATCCTACCTCTGCCAGTCCGTTTTAATGTCCAAGTTTCGCAGACATACAAAGCTGTACTGGACACGCATGTTCTTAAGATGTTGAGTTTAGTCTTGTAGCTGATTTGTTTGCTTCTCCATATGTCATTGAATCCTGCCATTACTCATTGGTCCTTTGCGACCCTCACTCTTATGTCTTTCGTACAGTCGTTGTCCCATGTTTGTAGACTCCCCTAATAAACAATTTCCTTCACATTCACAATCGTGTTGCTTTCTATTATTACATATTTCTCCCTTTTGAACACTTTCGTATTTGTCTTTTCCACGTTAACCCTCAGTCCTGCATCCTTTCCTGACTTATTCACCATTTGTACACTTCCCTGCAGTACTGCACAGCTTTCTTCCATCCAGGCTCAGGAAGTGGTTAATGCCGATGACCTGTGTTTAGTCTCCATGCATGAACACCGCCACTAGCAAATGGCGTCTGAATCTATCCCTGGCCCTCCCTAGACAGACTCAGCCTACACTGAATGCTAGATCCTGTGCCACAGCTGTGCTGTGGCATTGATCGGTGTTCAAATGGCACCTGCCTCACCTGTGGCCCTCTTTCATGCCACTCGCCAGAAGGAGGAGGCACTGTCAGTCATGCGGCTTGTTTGACACATTGGTTTACAACGCCAGTCAGCGTGGGTTGGTGAACGGGGAGGCAGGGGGTGGATATGACTGCTTCAGATATAACTCACCAGGATTCACAACTCAGGTCGTCCCGTTCATAGCACAGTGCACGCACCACTACACTCTGCTGCCCCCACCCTAATCAGAGGCTAAGAGGGAGACATTTGTCTCTGTGTTGATGTACTCCGTGTGTGTACGGGGAGTTTTTGAGTTATGGTTTTCACACTGTGCTGTGGATCCCAGTGGCCTAAGTTTGATTTCTGGCCATGCACATTATCAATGCTATTTGAATGTGCTTTGGGCCTCCCTTAGGTTATCTCAGACTTAAAATGAATTTGTAGTATAAACAATAGCAACGGGGAGACTAATTAGGCCTGACGTGGTTCTGGCCACAGCACACTTTTTCATTATACCAATGTAACGTGTATATCAGTGCTCTATAACAAAATTTACTAAACCAGTATCATCATCACCATCATTGTTAGCCATCGGCAATCTAATGCTGGATGAATAACACCCCCAAGAATCCATCATCTGTCCCGATCGTGTGATTCAACAGTCCACCTAGCTCTTGCCCACGAGCTGATTCCATCACTCCATCTCGTTGGCAGACGTCCTCTCTTGGAATGGCTCTATTCTATGGCTGCCACTCCATCACACTCTTGACCAATGGCCATCATTCCTGACAGCGACATGTAATGACCGAGCCCACTTCTCTTAACAGTTTGGGATTATGTTTTTAACTGGGGTATGTTCTCGAATCCATGTGTTCGCCTTTATGTCTCTCAGTTGTAACTCCAAGCGTGCATTTTTCATTGCCGTTGTGAGAAGTTGTCAGTGTTTGTTTAATATGTTTTTTTTTATGACCACGTTTTTGAACCATGTGCACAGCAGGCAGTGCACACCAATGAATTAAAGAACAAACTACAATGGTGAATACATGCATATTGCAGCACAGCCATGTGTATAAACTGGATGCACAATAAGAATATTACATTTCCACCACTGGCTTCGAGTTACGTTGCGAATTGATCATTGCCTTGTGCTTTCTTATGCAGAGACATACCTTTGTTTAACCTTTTGACTTTCATGTATGCAACGCAATTTACGCATCTATACACACAGCGCACATTTATATCCACACACAACGAGCACTCATATTGTTATAGCACAGCACGAAAGCACTCAGTGCCCACGAATGTTACACTCACTTTGAAAGCTTCTTCCTTTCAAGTGGTGAGAGATGTATGCCTTTTCTCGCGGGTCACCCCATTCTGGCCATGGTTTTGGCAATATGCCCCATTTCTGCAAGGGGAGTCGCGAGGCATTTATTGTTCGTAAGAGCTTAGAGCGGCTCAGCTTAACATCCCTGCAAGAAGAGACGCCTTGAGCGATCCAGTCTGCAAACAGCTTTCCTCTCTAAGCCAACTTCGCTGTGCACCTAATGCCACTGGAGGTGAGGAAGGGTGAGAGAACACGAGCAGAAATGCGTAGTGGTGCGCGTCTCCAAATACGCCTGTGCATTTTTTGTTTCCCTCGCCGCCACCGCCGCCCATTTACCGAAACGAGTCAACAAATTTGTTTTCCAATGTGCCACTGCTGGCTGACCTGGCCGTGGCTTTTCACGAGAAGATGCTGCCAACCGCATTCCATTAAAACGTTGATTTTCTTTAAAGCAAGTTCTAATCTCTCAGACACGCGTATCGCCGCTAAACCCTTGCCTGGTTGCCGTGTGTGGGGTTTATTTTTTCAAGTTCACTGTTCACATGTTACATAAGTCTAAAAATAAATAGCGATACTATGTTGGCAGCGATGCACAAGCAGAATGAACAAAACGTGAACAAAAGTTAACTCAAAGCTTTCGTGACTGCAGGAATTCATATTCGTTGAGTCTTTCGGTAAAGTCACGTAAATAGGTTCAAAGAAAATAACAAAAATTACAAAAAACGACGACGTTTCGTTCACAACACAAGCGATCGTCATCAATGCTAAACGGATCTTTTTCAGAGCTGGCTTAGCCCTGATCTCAGAGAGAATAAGATTGCTCCGATTTGAACTAGATAATTTAGACAAGACTCTCCTGAAATCACACTTAACATTGACGTAAATGTCTACATCTGATTGGGAACATGTAGATAACATCACAGCCTCTTCAGCCGCCTCAATGTCAGCTAAATGCAAAGATAACCTGATTTCCAAGTTCAGCCTCCTTTCCAAGATGAAGCCAGATCCACACGTTAAAAAGTTAGACGTTGACAGATTGTTATTAATCACAGTAACAGTCTAATTTCCGATAGCCTAAAATCGGTTCTAGCTAATGGGCTGAATTTTTGCAGTCATCCCTAAACACATCCCAGTTGATGATATCATTGCCCAGGTTGACGTAGCCCTTAAGGGTTTGGGAGACATGACTGCAGACGTGGCAAGATCGGATATCGCTGCAATCCTCAACAACTCTAAGACAGCTAGTAGCAACATCAGTAAGAATGGGCGCTTTGAGCTTTCCCAATTAAAAAAGAGAGATGACATCGTCATTCTGTCAGCCGACGAGGGCAAGGCCACAGTCATCGTGGACAAAACCACATACAATAACACAATTCAGAACCTACTTAATGATGGTATTCTATGGGTCTTTTGATCGCAACACCAGCAATCGTCTTCACCAATCGTCTTCACCTGAAGACAATTGCTTGTGTTGCGATCGAAACGTCGTGATATTTTTATTATTTTTCTGTCTACTTGGCATTACCGAAAGACTCATAGAATATGTATTCCTGCAGTCATGAAAACTTTAAGTTAAGATGTAATGATGGTAGCCATATAAAATGTAAAGAGATCCCACCAACAGCCTCGTTACGAAAACCAACAACATCATCACCGATTCGACATCTTTATTTGAACCAGCAAAGCAGTTATCCTTAAAACCCTCTGCTGCTAGACCACCCAGATTGTATGACTTACCAAAATCCGTAAAGAGGGTACACCCCTTCGTTCTATCGTTTCCACCATTGACTCACCCACCTACAAACTGACCAGATTTCTGTCTGAGACCTTACAACCATTCACTGGTAAGACCACCTCAGCTGTATTTAACTCAGCTCACTTGGTATCGTTAATTAAGGACATCTCACTATCTCCAGGTGATTTGCTCGTTAGTTTCGATGAAGTCTCTTTGTTTACCAAAGTTACTGTGCCTGACACCATTGCAATCATTGAAGACTTGGTCCAACAATGACTGAATGCTGATGTACCCGCCCTGGTGAGACACTACCTCACCAACACTTACTTCACCTGGAATGGAACTTTCTACAAACAAGTTGAAGGTACCCCAATGGGTTCTCCCTTATCTCCAGTTGTAGGCAATGTTTTCATGGAAAAATTTGAGACAGATGCCATTCAGGCATCCACTCTACGTCCGTCCTTGTGGAAGAGGTACGTAGATGACACGTTCGTCATCTGGCCACATGGCCGACCAGCTCTGAACAAATTCTTCAACCACATCAATTCCATAAACCAGCCATCAAATTCACAATGGAGGTGGAAAAGGATGACAACCTACCATTCTTGGATATTTTAATCGAAAAGAGACCAGATGGCTCAATGAGACACTCTGTCTACAGGAAAGCCACCCATACGTCACAATCCATAAAGCTATCACCCCAACCATTGGGAAAGAACCATCTGAGGAACCAGTCAAAACCATCACCTTGCCATACATAGCAGGGGTCACTAAAATATCTCCAAAATCATGAGCAAAAACAAGATCCAGGATCGATTTAACACAATACATAAAATTCGTGATCTGATCCCATCTGTGAAGGATGTGATCCCTGACATGCAATACCACGCCATCTCCAAACTAAGCTGTGTCTGCTGCAGTAGTTACAGTGGGGAAACTAAGCGACATGTCTCGGACCGTGTTCGTGAACATAAGGCAGATCTGAAACACGGTAGGACCAATACATTGGCCGTGGCTGATCATTGTTTTAATGCGGTGGGCTCACACGAAATTGATTTTTCTAAGACGAAGGTACTTTGCAAACCCACTGGCTATCATCAAAGATTCGTTCATGAATCCATACACATATACAGACACAGACACAACTTCAATCGAGAAGATGGGTATAAACTTAGCATCATTGGAAGGACGTTATCAACCAGTTTAAGTCATAACTGGCTGTGATGTTCCCATCCTACCACCTTCCGATGTTAGTTGTCATTTTCGGCTCTCTAAATTTCCCACACTAACACAGACACCTCACTTGCCGAGCTCGACGTTGCTGCTCTGCGATCTGCCATTAACATGCTCATCTCTCACAGTAACATAGCCACCTCCGTGCCCTCGTGGAGGCCGCTCTCCGATCTTGCATTAACATGCTAATTTCTCACATTAACATCACTAGCCCCGCCCACTTCGTTTATGACCCTTGGGCTACACCCATTTTAAACCTTTAAAACAGCCTGTTTCAGCAGCTTTCCGCCTCTTTTTCCTCCTGATGACGATCGCTTGTGTTGTGATTGAAACGTCGTAGTTTTTTTTGCTTTTTTCTTTGAACCTATCTACGTGACTTTTCCGAAAGATCCAAAGAATGCGAACAAAAGTGTCAACATCACTGCCTTAAAAGGAAAAAAAACCAAATATGACATGTTGAGCAATGGTACTTCTTCATAGCAGGCAAATGCACACACATACACAAGTATAGTCGTGTGTTTTCTAACGCTAATAACAATGAGAACAAAATAATCAAACATGGACTCACATATACTATGTAGTCAAATAAATTAAAGTGTTTTCCTACACAAATCAGCACTGTGGGAGTGCAAAATTTTGCTGTTTTCATCAGAGGACACCAAGTGTTGACATTGCATCAAGTGATACTCATTGTATTGACCCTGAAGGAATTCTTGGAAGAGTTAAACCCAATCTGTGATTTGAACTTGCTACCATCTAATTATAAGTCTTGTACTCGACATCTGTGAAAAAGAGCTTCATGGCTCATCGGATTTCTCCAGCCTAAATAAATATTATGATTCTGACGTCAAGTATGCTCACCACTGCACCAGCCAGCTGGATTTGGAATAAGGAAAACCCAAATACATAGAGGCAACATCATCTATGTATAGCGCAGTGTGCTAACCTGCTGTATCACCCTTCCACCCTGCTCATGTTGTTTACCCTCCGGGAAATTAAAGTCCAAGTGTCTCCATGCTCAAATCACTGATAGGCCAGTGATTGTATACATCGGTGTCCAGAGCAGTTGGTGGAAATCTTCTACATTCCAAAGGCGGTGGCCAGGCCGTCCATAGAAAAACTAATTTTGTCACTGATGATCGGCTCACCCTGCTCAAGTGTGGAAGGAAAATGCCTGATGACATGTTTATACGTGTGTGCTGATGATATATATATACACCGAATGACATGCATATATTTCATAAGCACATGGTAAAATTGAAGCATTCCAAGCACATGTTTCACAGACACACTTTAGAAGTATACATCAATGTATGTTGTCTCACTCCACTTGTTTTAATCGTGACATTCTTATTATTTTTAACGAGATTGAAGTCATGCTGAAGAACACTATATGTGTTTGCTTCCACGTCGCATTAATCTGGCGTGCGCTTTTGCCACATCCACAGAAGTGAGCACAAAAGGACACAGATCAGGCCACAATGTGCTTCGATACTTCAAAAAGAAAGGGCCTACCAACGAGATTTTTCAGCTTCTCTTGTCATTTAAACGTCACCACGAGGTCTTCTGGCACTGCGGTTGTGATCGAAGCCTGCAAAGGATCTCCGTAATGGACATAAGCCTTTTCTAAGACATCGAACTAAATGCTTTCAGATGCCTTGCATGTGGAGACGTTGCCAACTTTTCCCCACGCCTTGAGCATAATCTCTGCCTCTGAGCCCTCACGAAGCCAACCGCCTAGAACAAAGACAATCGATCCTGCCAAAGTTGCTCAACAAATGCCACCAGGTAAGGAAGACTCTTTAAAGTAACCTGGAAAGCTGCCAGCAGTTTAACAGAAACAGAAAGACTGTGACGAGCACGTGAGGCCATTGTTAAATGTTTGCTCGAGCGTGATGCGAATCTGACATTAATTTCCAGCCGCTGTGCGGTGGGTCGATGGTCTATCTCTTTTATTTCGGAAAGCAGATGAAAATCATCATCTTTAAAAACCACACTTCACGGTTTGTTCTTTCGCATTTATTTTACATCCTCGGATGCCACTTCCATGAATGGCTCCAGGGATTTGCTTCTTAATTATGGATATCTTACATATTGGGAAAATGCATTCAGCCAGCTTGGGTGTCGCTTTTACCACGGTGCAATCTACTGCAATGGTGTATTTAAAGCACATAACTAGAAATCAGATGTGACTATTAATCTCTCCGCAGCAAGGCACTCATCTTTTCAGAGAATCATTCATAATTGTTTTGCATAAACACACGTGATCTGTAGAATAAACGAAGTATATGTACGCACACTGCTTATACAAGTATATTAAAGTCAATATATATTTCTGGACAAAGAGGCAAGGAGCGGTATTCATCTCTGTAGGAGGCCTTAAGCTCACGGTAGATATCTCACATACAGTGACTATGAATGGGACCTGTCTATATACAGATAACAACTATTATGTATAAGCATAATGTCCAAGTCTCAAACATCTTTCTGACACACTTTCAAACAAGTGCAGGCTAAACGTGGAAATCAAATTAAGATAGTGGCCTAATGGTTAACACACTGCACTATTAATCCAGAGTGTGCTTCTCAGGCATGACTTATATCAGTGATATCTGAACTGGTGCTGGCTCCCACCACTTCACCAACCAGTAGCGACCAGCGTGGGGAAGTATGATCAAACAAACCCTATAACCGACATGGTGCGTAAATTTACAAAGGTCTGAACTTCGCGATAATGAGTGCTAATACATCCATAGCATCTCCATTGTTAATACGGAATAAGGCTATGCAATTATCATGGCTTAATCGCCATTGTACACACACGAAGACAAACAAAGACAAATATGCCCTATGTAGCCTTAACAGACTGTTGGGGAAAGTGCTGTTAGCGAGCAGCACCTATGAAGGTCGGAACCATACACGATGGGGTGGGTGGCTAGCACAACGCTCGACCGCCTTTGTCTCCCTGGTGGCAATATTTACACATTGCACCATGAACTCATTTGAGGCTGAGTCGACCCAGGGGAGGCCCAGGACTAGTTCCGATTATTGTCACCGGTGTTGGCCGTGCACGGTAATCTAACTCGGGTTGTCGGGTTCGTAGCGCAGCGCGCTAACCGCTACACCACCGCTCCCCCATTCAATAGTTGAATTGCCCTTTTACACAACAACAACCGCCATTCTCCACTAAGTGGCGGTGACGTCACCAACACGCTTGTTCCAGGCTATGTGCACCTTGAGGCCCTTTTACACAAATATACATACACACATCCATTACGTTTGTGCTAATCAAAGTGCCTCACACACAACTGAGGGTGGGTTGTGGTGCTCATCTTTATTGGTTATTCTGGGCCAGTGATGGAAATTCGACATTCCTTTGATGGAGACCAATATCACTTTATAGAAAAAGGTAAAAAGGTTTAAGCCGTGTAATTTCTTGCTTACACCACTGCTCGCAGAAGGGCCTTCACTGCAAATGAGCTCCAGAGAGCCTCTCTGAAGGTTACTTTGGCCTACTCTTCTACACTGCCTGGACTTCTTGGAAGAGGTGGGAGTACTTTACCCCACCACACGCTGACCGGCTGTATGACTAACTGTGGTGTTCCCCATGTATTATACTTCCGCGTGGAAAAAGGCGGCGGGATTTAACAAACGTGCCAATTGTTTTAACTGGAGATCGAACCATAGACCTCTGCATTGCAAGCCGAGTCTGCTAATCATTGCACCGTGGCTGCATCACACACACACACACAGTATAAATATAGGAATTAATTATCACGGCCTCTCGTATTTGGACAAATCAAAAAGACAGCAGGCACAGCGATCTTGGATATGGTGCCGTCTTAGTTAAGTCATCACGAACGCAAGTGTTTGCAGATGTTGGCAGCAGTGCGTTTTGAAAGCAAGTTATTCTGCTACGCTAATCTATTTTTTCCCCTTGTTTTTACTGGCACGTCTTATTTCCACCACTTAAGCGGAAACAGAGTCGCTGTTTGAGCCCACAACCTGGGAGAAAGTCACCTCCAACGAACGGCGACAGGCTTTGATAAGCTTGGGCAGTGATGCAAAGGGCACCCGGCCATCGTTTCTGGGGCTTGTGCACGAGAGCCACGTGACTTCCAGGCATGCCAACGGATTGCCCGTGGGGCAAAATGTGGAAAACGTGGGGGCAGAGAGGCGTGTGGCCCTTACTCTGCCTGCCACTGCGGTCTCACCGCGTCGGAGTCGGGCAGCGTGGTGTGAGCCCGTTACATCGCAGGCGCCGCTTCGTTCCAGTTGCGAGTCGCGCATCTCTCAGTTGTGTGACTGCATTGTAATGTCCATTTTTACATCAACGTCACTTCAAACTAAAAAAATCAACAATTATACCTCTAATGTGCCGCATGACATTTGTTTTTATCGGTAGGATTTGTCTTATGAAAACATAAGAATAGGTTTTACCCTTTCTGGCAATAAACCAATTGTTAAGAAGTTCGAACACCAAATAGAAACCTTTTGCAAGGAATCATGTCTGCATTAACCACACATACTTGTGGTGAACATGCAGTCAAAATACATTCTCTGATAATATATTCATTGTCTTTGTGAAACTCTTTGGTCTACACTAGAGACTAGTCTCAGCAGTGCCACTGGTGAGACACTAGTGAGACTAGGCCCAAACGAAGGATGTCTGGTGTAGACCAAACAGTTTCGAAGGCAATGCATATGATCCGAGAATGTGTTTTGTTTGCATGTTCACCACAAGTACGTGTGGTTAATGCAGACATGATCCCTTGCAAAAGGTTTCTATTTGGTGTTTGAATATTTTAACACCTGGTTTATTGCCAGAAAGGGTAAAACCTATTCATATTTTTTCATACTTTTATACTGTCAAAAAAGATACCAGGATTAATCTTATCCACGGTGATGTGGAGTCTGAACATTGTGGATCCTATTACCTGCGGAATTGGTAAAACATTTATTCCAATTATTCACAGGAAGAGTTCTGGATTATCGTTGACAATAAGGTAAAACATGGTCAATGATAATAAAACATAATAATAACAGTTTCCGTTGACCATACATTTCCCGCGGATCATTGGAGTCACGTATAGTATAGTAGTACTCTAGTATAGTCACGGGTAACATAGTCACGGGTAATATAGTAACATAGTACAGTAGAACCTCTGGTCACGAATGCTTCTGACCACGACCAAATCGGGTTACGACCAAAAAATTCACAAAATATTTGAATCTGATCACGAAAACAAACTCGGGTGACGATCAAACACGGCCGCAGCCGATTTCCCCTTCCGCGCCATTTTTTTTGTAAGCGCCAAATTTCCTGTTGTTCATGTAATAAAAGACTCGGACGCTTCTCTCTGTCTGGTGTCCTTTATTTGGGTTCGATCTCTTTTCCCTCACGGTACTCCCCTATATACTCTCTGCTCTGCAGCCCCAGGTTGCTGTCGCTCACGTAGCCCAACTCCCTCCTAGCAGACCCGTTGCGGTCACGTCGTGCAGACCCCTGCTGCCCGACTCCTCCCTTGCAGACCCGCTGCTCTCTGCAGCCTCCTCGATGCTCCTGCTGCCCCGGGGTTGGTCACCGTTGGCCGACGGTGCCAATCCTCGTGGCTCGGGTGTGTGGCGACCTCGCCACTCTCTCCTCACCCTTCGCCCTGCGTGGCCTCTCACTTTCCCAGTCCCCGATCACTCCCGACTGCTTCCGGTTACCCCCCTTATAGACCCTTACCCTCTCCCCCACGTGACGTAACTCCTTCCCCCATGACGTCACTTCCGGGAGGTCGTTTACGCCCGCATTACACCACCCTCCCCCGTAGAGAAAATCCAGCCGACCTCGGCTGAACACAACTCCAATAAGCAATGCGAGCGAACACGACCGAATACGAAAAAGGACACAGAACACACCATAATATACCGAAAGAACAAGAACACAACACAATAATTAACGAAATGTGAGGGATTTCGAGCAGGTGCGGGTCGCCGGGCTGTCCCGGACGGTCGGTGGCCCTCCCGCCGAGCGGGAACGTGGCAGGGTTTTAAGAGCGACAGGCTGAAGTTCGTCTGTCGCTATTGGAAGCCTGGCAACGTCCCGGTCCCCTCTTTTCGAAGGCGCAGCATCAGAGGCGTCCCGCAAACGTGTCCGCGGCGGGGTTGGAAGGGCTGCGGGCCTCAAAGGTTCCGCAGCCATGGTAGGCGCACCCCGAGCTGGGTCTTCTTTCCCCTGCCGCGTCACGGCCGGCTCGTCTGTGAAAGGCACGACAGGCACTCTAGCAAAGTCAGCAGGCACAGGCAAGGGCGAGTCGGCAGCAACAGACCCCGGCAAGGCAACCTCAGGAGATGACGCATCCGGTCGAGGGGCCACGTATGGTTTCAACCGAGATGTACGGACGAACCAACGCCGAGAACCAAACCGAACACGCGCCGACTGTGGGTTGGGAACCTCGATGAGGCGAACCGGCCCTTGCCATGGCTTATGTAACTTAGGAGAGGTACCTGGCCGCACCTGTGGACAATGGAGCCAGGCCAGGTCCCCCGTTTTCCAAGGGCATTCCCCTTTTGAACGTCGCGCACACCGCTCGTTCCGAGCCTGGGCTTTGGCCGTAGCCATGCGAGCCTCCACCCGTGCCTCAGTGACTCGGCGAACGGTGTCCTGAATATAATCAGGAAGAGGCTTGACAGGTCCCCTCGCTTCGGTTCCCAACTGTTCATTAATCGGCGGTACGTTTTCACGACCGTACATTAGAAAAAACGGCGAATATCCTGTAGCCGCATGCGGCGTCATCCGGTACGCTGAAAGCACCCCAGGGATATGCAAATCCCAATCCGATTGTTTTTCACTAACCGTATGGCACAACATGGCGGACAGGGTCCGATTAAGCCGTTCCACCATACCATCCGTTTGTGGGTGGTAGGGAGATGTCCGTATTTTTTTTGTACCCAGCGCCGCACACACCTCCCCCAACAATTTCGAGGAAAAATTCCGGCCTTGGTCTGTAAGGAGCCTCTCCGGCGCCCCTTTGTCCATAACATACCCAAATAGAAAGGCGTCTGTGATAGACGCCGCTGACTGGTCGGGCAAAGGCCAGGCCATCGGCCAGCGGGAGAGGTACTCCACCCCTACCAACAAATATGTATTTACCCTAGCGGATGGCGGAAAGGGTCCCAAAATATCTAACGCCACAAACTCATTAACTCGAGACACCTGGATGGATTGTATCGGCGGCACATATGGATGTTTAGGTGGCTTACGGCGGGCACAATCGGGACACGCACGAACGTGCCCGACGACATCCGTCGTCATGCCGTGCCAATAGTAGTCTCGCTGCAGCGTCAATAGCGTCTTCTGCACCCCCAGATGTAAAAGCGTGTCACAATGCAGAGTCCTAATCAATTCGTACCGCAATGATGCCGGTACAACTAGACGCCAGCGTTCCTGCATCCCTTCCCTCCACATCAGCAAGCCATCACGGAGAGCGGTTTCCGGCACGCCTCCCGCACAGAGTCGCCCACTCCCCTTCACAGGCCGCTTACGTAACGTTACCAAGGAATCATCCAACATCTGTTCCCGAATCCACACAGACCTCGGGAGATGTAGAATGCCATCAGCCGGTCCCTCATCAGCTGACCCCGCATCAGCCGGCCCCGGCTCAAGCGGAGCTTCCGGCACTTCGACTGCCAGCGCGACAGGCGGAGGGGGGTGCTGAATCGGGCCACACCTATGCGTCCCCGACGCACACGTGCAAGGGGATCGCTGCGGCTGCCTGGAAAGTGCGTCCGCATTAGCGTGACGCACTCCCTTCCGATGGTGAATTTGGAAGGAAAATTATTGCAGCGTGTCCAACCATCGCGCCAGCTGGCCGGATGGTTGGTCCATTTTAAGAGCATACTGCAAGGCCACATGATCCGTGCGAACAATAAACGAACGACCGTACAGATACGGTCGAAATTGGCGGAGAAAAAAAACAATAGCCAAAAGTTCCCTGCGAGTGACACAGTAGCGGGTTTCAGCGGGAGACAAAACCCGGCTACCATACGTGACCACGCGTTCTACACCACCTTTGGACTGAGATAACACCGCCCCAATGCCCGTGTCACTCGCGTCCGTATCCAGAATGAAGGGATGTGCAAAATCCGGATAATCCAACGTCGGTGCCATAGCCAATAGATCGCGTAGGCCTCGAAACGCCGCCTCCTCTGGCGGTCCCCAAGCAAATTTGTGTCCTTTACCCGTCAGGAGATGCAAAGTCCTCGCGATCGTAGCAAAATTTGGAACAAACCTCCGATAATATGAGGCGAACCCCAAAAACCGACGCACATCCCCCACCGTGGCAGGGGTTGGCCAGTCACGGACGCACGCAGTTTTGTCCGGATCTGTGGCCACCCCGTCCGCACTGACGATGTGCCCCAAATAACACACGGAGTGTTGCAGCAGGTGACATTTCTTGGGCTTAAATTTCAAATTAGCAGAACGCATCCTGGTGAACACGGCCTCCAACCGCGATAAATGCTCGTCAAATGTGCGGCTGAAAACGATAATATCGTCCAAATATATAAGATATGTCTCCCACTGCAACCCCGTTAATACCAACTCCATCAACCTCTGAAAAGTGGCAGGGGCCGCATTCAGCCCCATCGGAAGACAGTTCAATTGAAATAACCCCTGCGGCGTACGGAAAGCAATCTTTTCTCGCGAGGACTCGTCGAGGGGAAGCTGCCAGAAGCCCGAAGAGAGATCTAGTGTTGAAAAGAACTTCGCCCCCGACAAGGCATCGAGAGAGTCGTCCATACGCGGCAGGGGATACGCATCTGCTACCGACACCTTATTTAGTTTACGAAAGTCTACACAAAATCGCAATTTGCCATCTTTTTTCTCGACCAAAACAACAGGTGCGCCCCATGGGCTGTTAGATGGAGATATTATGTCCGCAGCCAACATGTCATCCACTGCCCCTCGAACATGCTCTCGCTCAGCCGGACTCATCCGATGCGAGTTCAACCGAATAGGGGCAGCGTCCCCTGTGTCAATATGATGGTAAAGCAACGAGGTGCATCCTAAGTCCAAATCATCGGAGCTAAACACATCAGAATAGCTCGATAATAATTTACGAATCGCACAACGTTGTTCTCCGGAAAGAGCTGAATTCTCCCCACACAATTCAGCAATCCAGCGGTCATCTACATCTCCGGGGCCCGAAACACCTCCAACAAACCCCCGGCCAGACAGATCATCATGAGCTGTAAACGCAGTAGTGGCATGTGCCACAACGGTACCAGCCGGCACACACATGCTTTCGGCACTCGCGTTAAGCACCTGCAAAAACGGCTGCTGGTCTGGCCGAACAATAGTTTGTGCCCCAACCAGCGCCGATCCACCCGTGATGGTGGCGGACGGCGACAACAAAACCCCAATCGCTCCTTGACGACCAGGTACAGGCTTCCGATAACGCAACGGAATGAGAATCTGTGAGCCAGGTGGAATATCAACAGACACTTCGGACAACGCCTGCACCTGGGCGACAGGAGCAGGTCGCCCCTAGGGCGACGGCAAAAAGGCAATTTTACGGCCTTCCGGTAATTGAATGCAGTTCTCATTAATTCTAATTAGAATGGGCATTTTGGCCAGAAAATCGGTCCCTAATGAACAAGGAACCGCAAGAGACCTCGAAATTAACACAATTCCCGAGGCCGACACTCCCCCGATAGTGATTGTAGCGTACACCTGGCCCACAATGCCCATGCTACCCCCGTTCGCGGCGACGCAGGAAGCGTAAGCCGGACTCACGGCCTCTGGTGGGATGTTCAAGAGATGGAATATTACATGTGAAATAATGGTCGCGGACGCTCCGGAATCTACCAAAATCCGTACGTCCACCCCTTGTATCGACTCAGGTACGGTGGACGAACCGGTAGCGGCCGCGACGACCCGCCGAGCCAACTTACGCCACTGCGTTACCGAACGACAAGGCGCAGTCAATGGTGTCGCGTTATTAAAAACACCCGGATCGCATGACAATGGTGATGAGTGAGGTGTCAAGCCTTGCCGGGTGTCTGGTGCGCACCGACTTGCCTGTGCTGGCAAATCCTTCCTTGGAGCGGCCGCTGTCGAGGCCTCCTGCTGGGGCGGACCCGGGACGCGGGCCCAGCAGTCCCTGGCATAATGGCCCTTACACCCGCAGCGGAAACAGTCGATGTTGTTGCGCCTTGCTGCGGGCGCCCCGTCCCGACGCGGCCGTGTCGGCGGCGCAGCCCGCGGCTCCGGCCACGGAGCAGCGGCAGCCGACAGCTCCTGCGGGCTCCTGTCGTCCGGCACATAAACTGCTTTCTTGGGGTCCCAACCCACGGCTCCCCCTTCGACGATGGGCCCACCCGTCCACGCCGTAACTTACTTCCACCGGCGCAGGTTGAACTGGGCGTCCAGACACTTAGCCGCAGCCCGGGATGTGAGCTTCTCATGACCGCACACCGGCATGGGAATGCCGAGATCCCGGGACAACTCCAACATCTTCCCCAGGATGAGAGGTTCCAACAGGTCAGGCTCCATCTCCGGGTATGCGGCCATTGCCAGCTCCAGTACCGCGCCCCTATATGCCACCGGAGACTCCTCGGGTGCGCGTTGTCGTTGCACAAACCGGCGATGAGCATCATCCGGCGGCTCGTAAGCGTCTGCCATTTCGTCGAACACACCACGCAATGTTTTCTTCTTCGCGGCTTTTATAGAGCGAAAGAATCTAACGGACTCGTCATCAAGGAGAGTCGGAAGAACTTCTAATGCCTCGGCGTCAGTCCACCTCGCCGAGCGTACCGCTGCCAAAAATCTGCAGGCGAACGCACTCCAATCGCCCCCGATAGAGAATTCCTTGACAGTCGTTAGGTGACGACTGCGACGCCTTGGCGCATTCCCTCCAGCCGCTGACTCTTCCGGTGGCATGTTCAACATGGCGTCGCAGCGTGGTGTCGACAAGATGGCGGCCTTCCGTCGCGGAGGGCCCAAAATGGCGGCTTCCTGCCTTGCGTCATGCGCCACGCCCAAGATGGCGTCTTCGTGCCGCATGGCTGATGGCGTCGACATTGAAGACAACCCGTGCTCCTGCGGACCACCAACATCGCCTTCCGACGCCGTCCTCGGCGTAACGAGCTCACACAGCTGTGCAAGTACGTTCTTGAGAGTTTCAAGTTGCTCCGCCATCTGACTCCATCTCAAATCTGCGTCCTTTGGTGCAGACTGGTCCGCCGACGCGGCGACATCTTGGACCCCTGGACCCGCCCTCGTCCCAGCATGGATCTCCTCATCTGCCGGAGTCGGGTCCACCGCAGGAGGAAGGTCATCGTCGTCGGAAGATGAAGCCAATGCCGGAGACAGAATATTCTTTTTTCTCAGTTGTTTAGCCAGACCGTTACACTTTTGACAACAGTGTAATAAAAGACTCGGACGCTTCTCTCTGTCCGGTGTCCTTTATTTGGGTTCGATCTCTTTTCCCTCACGGTACTCCCCTATATACTCTCTGCTCTGCAGCCCCAGGCTGCTGTCGCTCACGTAGCCCAACTCCCTCCTAGCAGACCCGCTGCGGTCACGTCGTGCAGACCCCTGCTGCCCGACTCCTCCCTTGCAGACCCGCTGCTCTCTGCAGCCTCCTCGCTGCTCCTGCTGCCCCGGGGTCGGTCACCGTTGGCCGACGGTGCCAATCCTCGTGGCTCGGGTGTGTGGCGACCTCGCCACTCTCTCCTCACCCTTCGCCCTGCGTGGCCTCTCACTTTCCCAGTCCCCGATCACTCCCGACTGCTTCCGGTTACCCCCCTTATAGACCCTTACCCTCTCCCCCACGTGACGTAACTCCTCCCCCCATGACGTCACTTCCGGGAGGTCGTTTACGCCCGCATTACATTTACAACAAACAACACAAAGCGTAACAGTTATATATATAACTTTTGTTATATAAAATTCCTAGTAAGATTTTAATTTTGTGAGTGTAGTCATACCCTTCCCCCCTCATTCATGCCGTAATCTAGAGAGTGAAAGCGCTGAGTACGTAAATCGCTAACATAAGAACCCGTTAATCTTTTCTCGCATCATTCATACAATGATGCGGTGAAGTAAACGTTCATACGATGTTACGGTGAATGCTTCCAAAAACAATACTGTACCCAAATATTACTGTTAACTTACTATCAATAGAAACATGAATTACTCATACGAATATTCTCTCTCTCTCTCAGAATCGACCGACTGATGTAGCAGACGAAACAATCATCTCGTTGAACGATTCTAAACCTTGACGCGGCAATGTTAGTTTTCTCTGTTGTTCAAGGTTTTCTCAGTGTTAGTCAATGTTTTTACATTTAGTTTACTATTACACTGTGAATTCTATGGCATAATTAACTCTTTTTGTGCTTAAAAATCTTTAAAAAACAATATTTATATACAGTTTGTAGAAGTCTGGAACGGATTAATCGTATTTACATACAATCCAATGGGGAAATTAGGTTCGAGTCACGACCAAATCGGGTTGCGACCAAAGTTATGGAACGAATTATGGTCATGACCAGAGGTTAAACTGTATAGTCACAGAGAGTATAGTAGTGTAATAAATGACTTGACCACGATCTCTGGCTTAGTGTCCTTTATTCGGTCCGTACTGCGTTCCCACACGGCTGTCTCTCTTATTCTCTCAGTGCTGGTTCCGATGTCACTCCAGTCACCATCAGCAGCCCCGCTGCTGTTCTTGTCGCTCTTGCAGCCCCACAGCAGCTCCGCTGCTGTACTCTCACACAGCTCCCTTGGCTGTTCCTGCTGCAGCTCTGACAGCCTCGTGCTGTCTCGCCTTCTCGTCGCTCCTGCGACTCTTGGCAGCCACCCCGCTGCCACTCTCACACAGCCTTACTGCCTATCTCTATCTGCAGCTTTACACCTCCCAGTAGCTCCCTACTGTTCCCGGGGTTGGCCCCCGCTTCGACGGTGCCCCCTCGGCTCGTACGCCCGCGTGGCCCCACACCTTTCCATTCACACCCCGACTGCCTTCTCCTTCCGGTTTACCCGCTTAAGGACCCCCTACCTTTCACCCACGTCACCTGGCTCCGCCTCCTCGTGACGTCACATCCGGAAGGTCGCTTTCGCCCGCATTACAGTAGTATAGCATAGTCATGGGTAGCATAGTCACGAGTAGTATAGCAGTATAGCATAGTCACGATAAGTATCGTAACATAGTATAGTAGTGTAGTGTTTTTAAATGGGTCACTATGGCGCATAGCGCCAACGCCAAGTGCCGTAGAAATGGGCACAGAGGTTTGCACATCGTGCAGTACCATCCAGTGGGCCACTAGCGGCATGGTACTGAGTGCTAGCAGAAGGAAGCCTGATGAGTCCTACCAGCCTCCTCCAGCGCCGCAGGTAATCGCCACAGAGTCGGTCACTGGGGGAGTGTGGTGTAGGGGACTGGCGGTAGGGGAGGGCATGTGATGACGAGTCACCCCAGCACCGGGTTAAGCATGTGATGGCCCGAGGTGAGGAATGTGGGCCAAGAGTGAACGCGGGGACACGGGAAGAGTAGCAGAGAAACGTCTGGAGAATTCCCGAAGTGGGTGTGGTTAAGGGTGGAGCCAGAGAGGGAACAGGTGCGGTGTAGCCTGGAGTCGAGGGTGGAACCAGGCCACGCCGGGAAGGAATAAAGGGAAGCTCCCATCACATATCGGGGCTGTCTGCAGGTAAAGTGGAGCCCAAGTGCTACGTCTTCATCGCCATCTTTGACATCGTGGGTCAGACAGCACATTGTCTGCTCTGACCCGGTTAAAGTTATCCCGTATGCGAGAGGATTATGGTCCCGTGTATTTAGTCCCATGAGTAATGGTGTTACGTAAATGTAGAATAAACGTTGTTGCCTCCTAAATAGTGTCTCTGAATTATTCACTACAGTAGTACTATAGTATAGTATAGTCACTGGTAGTATAGTAGTATCGTAAAGACATGGGTAGTGTAGTTCCGGGTAGTATAGTAGTACTAGCCTTTTGCCTGTCCAAGGACGAGTGTACTTCAGTAAATCTGAAACTTGCAAGCAAAAAGCAGACTGTGATATATTCATTGCATCAATTTGTTTTTAATCCCTTGTTCATCATGACATCCTTTTTACTTCTATGTCTCAATAGCGTTACGGAGATCACGTGACATGAGGGTTCTGCCATTGTAGTGAGGGTTGTAAGTTGACGCTGAGGAGGGGGGAAGAGGCGCCTCGCCCCCCCCCCATGTGGAGTGGCGTCACCTGCTAATTATTATTAATGGAGGGGGGGGGGGTGTTCATTTGGAAGACATCACCGCTTAATGATTATGAATGAGGGGGGTTGTTGGATGTGGAGTGACATCACCTGTTCATGATTATTAATGAGGGGGGGTTGCTACATGTGGAGTGACATCACCCGCTCATGATTATTAATGAGGGGGGGGATCCATGTGGAGTACGTCACCTGTTGATGATTATTAATGAGGGGGGCTGGCCGACGTTGAGTGACGTCACGCGTGGGACACAGACATTCTTCGCTCATTATAGTGGTAAATAGTATAGTCACGTGTAGTATAGTAATATAGTGTCGTCACGAGTGATATAGTCGCAGAGAAGAGGAGTTATACTGCATTGCACAGGTGGAGCGGTGGTACAGTGGTTACCGTATTTTCCCACATATAACCCGCGGGGTAAACCACTTTTTACAAACAAAACAAGACCCCGCGGGGTATATGGAGGTGCGGGCTATCCCAATTTTATTTACACGTGTGACATGTCATAAATCGTTTAATTTTTTCATGGTAGGACTGTCCACTATGCAACACTTACGTACCTTTGACTAAAGCACTGCTGAATAAACCACTCACACTAAAATTGTGCTTGTTCTCACGTTTAAAATTATTCGAATTGTTTGTACAATGAAACGACATTGTTTGAAGTGGGCGCACTTTGTTTACCGTAATGCTTTCAGTGGCTGTAGGGGGTTGAGAAAGTTCCAGCTGAGGCTATGGATTGCACAATGGGAAGGGCCTTAACAAGCGTCTTCCAGACGCGAAATCATAATTGCTGAGTCCCTTAGGCCGCTGCTATTGGCTGAGCACTATACAGTCGCGACCATGAGCTTTGATTCAAACTTCCAATGGCTTTGATGCCAGGAGGCAATGGCGTTACCGTAGCGCCTCTATTGTCTGCGCAGTGTGCAATCTACCAGTGCTAAAACTGTACAGGGGTAACTACCGGTCCAGTAGCTGGCATATGATGAGGTCGAATGCTGGTAAGCCTAACAGCACGCTTACATGCTTACCTACCAGTTATATTTTGCTTATTTATTGGATATTTACTTTTGTTACTTATTTACTGTTTTAAGTTCACTTGTTCTGTCTCACGGCAGGAGTTTTGCTGCACGGCAGATGGGGGGGGCGTATGTACACAGGAATTTCCTGTTTTTGATGCTAATTTTGGTCACGTGACCAGGAAGCTGCGATTTTAGATTTCCACTGAACCACGCGGGCGTCGGCCATTACACAGATAATTCAAGATGGCGGCACACATCGCGTCTCAGTGAAGCCAGACGCAGTTGTCCATCGTGGGACTTTGAGAAGCATTGTCTGTAAGTTTGTTTATATTCTTATAATATTGGCAATGCTGTTGTAATGTTGGAATGGCCGTTATAGTGATGTAAATGCCTTTATGGTGCCGTTAAGTTGTTGTGGTAAATTCGAGGCCTAGTTAGCAACGAAGCCTGCAACTTTCCTTATTGTGGATGTTACTTGTGATTTAGTAGGTCGAGTCAGACTTGTGCCCAGGTGGCTATGTTGCGATCCTGAGAGCAAAGATGACGAAGTATCTCATCCACAGTTTAGTGTTATGTGTAATGCTGTACATTTGGGGTGCAGTGGGATGAATACACGATGTGCCTTTATGCAACGCACCGGCTTGTGCTCTTGTATAGTTGTTCAGTGGTAATGTAGGGGCCTGGTCCGTCCATGATCTATTGTTATCTAAGACAATGTTCTGATGCTGTGGTGTTCATTGTGTTGGTGTTTCCGGGTTATAACAGATGCTGTATCTGTGTTTTCTCACCAGTTTTACCTTGTTAAAATCAATAACTGACGATTGGAGTCGGACGTTCATCCTGGCTCCGAGGGTTTATTGAACGCAAGGTTATCTACTCGACTAGCGGTGCAACGCAGCGCACAGCGAGGCCGAGACATCACTCGTTTCCAGTTAGTTTATTTTCTTTGCGCACGTTATGATTTTAATGTTAACAATTGATAGTGGAATGTATTACAAATGTAAACTTTGTATTAATATGATGGAATTAAGCTGCGGTAACAACGTTAAAGATATGAATGCATGTGGGGTATATGGAGGTGTGCGCTATCTGAAATTAGTTTTACACAAAACGCTATTTTTGCAGGGTATTTGCGTATGCGGGCTATATGCGGAAAAATACGGTAGTTCACTCCACTACGACCCCAGATACCTGAGTTTGATTCCCAGCCATAGCTAACACAGTGCTGCATTTCCCTCCTTTCTCCCACTTATTTAAATGCTTGCAACAATGAGTGTGATGAAGCATCGTCAAATAACCCCCACAACCAACGCGGCGTGGAGAGGCATACATTCAGCAGTGGATTGATAAAGGAGTATATGTTATAATTGTTTACGCAGTTCTCATTGAAGCAACACATTCTTACATCACACAGGTGGAAGGAAGGCAAAGGGCATCTTCACATACAAGCACACCACTTGGGATATACGCACAGCTGGCCTTGCTCCCACGGGGTGTGTGCTCATATCCAGCAATTACTGCATTAATAATCCAGTGGTCATTCAATGGGAGAAGTTGTCTCTGTTGTAGTAACGTGGTATGCGTATCGCTAGAGATGGGCGCTGTCCATTGATAATTTGAGCAAGGCAGCACATTTACTTTTTGACGACATAAATGTGACAACACACACACGGACATGTAATGTACATATTCAAAACACTGAATGCATTTAAGCAGCTGTCTGGAGGACTTAAGGGGCCTCCTTCTACCTGTGTTAGAGCATTGAGCCAGCTCCGCTGAGATCCTGGGGTTTAATCGAAGCGCTCACTCGCAAGTACTTCTGCTTGTCAAGTATAGAGTAGGTGGTTACAACCTGGTCACAAATCACCGCACAATACACACACATTACGGCACTCTATATGAATTTCATTTTTCACTTTTTGGCATAAGCCATCTCCTGAGAGGTAAAAATTCTCAATAATGCACAAAGGATGATTGATATGCTATTTAATGATAGACTGTCACCATAGGAATGTGGAATTTTCACGTTTGGCTTAGGCCGATATACAGGAGATGAGCAATGCCTCACACTTGTATAAGCAGGGAGTCACTTAACATATTTTACATGGAGTCATCAACTCTATACGGATCATGAAGGAGCTGTTCATGAATTTGTAAGAGAGGTCTATCAAACGTATTCAAGTAGTGGTCGTGTCTTCTTCTTGGGTCTGTCCTTGACATGCGCTGCTGCGTTGACTGAGGGAGTTCTGGTAAGACAATAATGTGCTCATTTTCAGCTTCTACTTATAGCATTAAACCAAATAAACTACTTATTGATTCGATGTTAATTTAAATAACGCTCTTTTATTCAAGGTTCAAAATACAAGACCTCTGATATCGAAAAAAAACTCCAGCAAAAAATAAGAACACCACAACCCTGTGAAGAGCCTAGAGGTATTAAATGCACATGTGGGTAGCAGCTACAAATGCAACATGGCAATGCATGGCATCCTTCAGCCGCTTTAAAAAACGGCCTTAGAGATCCCAAGGTGCCCCTTATGCCGGTACAGGAGGACATTACGGCCAAATTAGCCATACAGGCTGTAAAGTCTGCACTCCAGCAGGACTTTAACAATATCTGTAAGTGCTTATAAGTGGGTCATTTTCTCCCCAAAGAAAGCTAAAGCAAACCCCTTCGCTATTTATCTTCAGGGGCAAACGTTGTTTGTTTTTAGTGCTATTGTGCATGTGCGTGTGTGCACGCGAACCTTTGTGTGTGTGTGTAGCAGTGGCACAGTAGTCAACACTCTACGATCTCAGAGACCTGGGTTTCTACCATTTCCATGAATCTGAACTTGTTCTGGGCCTCCTCTACATTAACTCAACCTTAAATTAATTCCTGATGTGGCGTGCCATTATATTTATCCGCACTGCGAAGACGAATGCAACCATGCATGATGATGTTAACACCATCCCAATGTCAGCCTTAATAGGAGCTCACTAACAGCACACATCCCTACGTCCTACGAGGCTAAACAGATCTTTGTATGTTCTGTTTGTGCACCTCAGTGGGCGCCCATTGGCAAGTGTGTGCGGTAGTGCAGCGGTTAGCGCGCTGAGCTAGAAACCCGGCCGCTCAAGTTCAATTCCCGTTCACGGCCAACACCAGTGACGATTGTTTGAACCGGTCCTGGGCCTCTCCTAGGGCGACTCAGCTTCAAATAAGAAACTAGTGCGGTGTGTAAAGATCGCCACTAGGGAGACAAAGGCGACCGGGCTTGGTGTTGGACACCCACTCCCTCGCGTGCCATTCACAGCACTTGCCATAACAGTATGTCAAAGGCTATATGGGGGACCTTTGTCTTTGTGTATATATTAGTGGGGAGCAGTAGTGTAGTGGTTAGTTCACTGAGCAATGAACCCAGGAACTAGTGTTCGAATCCAGCTCACAGCCAACATCGTGGCAAATATCTGATCTGATCTTGGGCCTTCCCTAGGTCGACTCAGCATTAATTAAGTACCTGGTGCAGTGTGTAAACCTTAGTACTGATGTTGGCCATCCACCCTCATGTGTGCTCTGCCGGCCTTCATGGGTGCTTGCTTACAGAGCTTGCCCCAACAGTTTGTTAAAGGCTATACGGGGGATCTTTATATTCCTACCACAGCACAAAATCCATCTCGAGTATAGAGTAGATTTGTTTTTGTTAAATGCAGGTTTGTTTGTACATTTGCTATGTGCAATTTCAATTTAGGCCATCTGGCTATGTAAATTTTTTTAAATATTTACTCATCACTGAACATTAAGGGAAACGCTACAGTGTACTCAATGTAATTAAACAGATTGAGCTGAATCTCACAACGTGAGCCACAGAGTCTGCTCCAAAGGTCAATGTCACTGCACAGGAATCAGGAGGTCACATTTGTTCTTTTGTTATGGTGGCCTAAAACAAGCAGAGCACAATGAATTTCTTTCGGAAATACTGGATGGTTTTTGCATCATGCACAAAGGCTAAGTGCGTTTTGGACATGTCTGCCTTTGTCTTTACTTATGGATTTCTGGCCTACACGATTTTTCCTGTTATCATGGAGTTTCTCATAAGTAACAGATTTGATTGTGGAAATCTCGGTATTATGTACGACAAGAGGTGAAAACCCGATTATCCATTTCTAGATGTAAAAATTTTGAAGGAATGCACCCAGTAAAGTCAGTGTCTCCATTTTTAATAAAGTCTTAGGAAGTGCTCATCTCTGTTATTAATTTTGAGCCAGAGGTGAAAATTCCACACTACTATGGCAGAGATTAGCTTATGCATAAGATAATCAGGTGCAATGAAAACTCCCTTTCGTGCATTTAATATTGAAAAGAATGCCTTAGCTGTTACAAATGAAGCGTGCATTTTAAATTAAGATCTTCGTTTAAACGCATGAACCTGATGTTACCGCAAATAAGTGAACACATATATTACACACACAAATACATTCTCAATAAACATTACTGTTGGCTCGGAAATATGGCAAGCCACTTTTTGAAACCATTCCACTCCTTTTTTAATGTGGCCAAGAGGATTTAGATAATTGGTGGACTCGGAGAAGTGAGAAGACATATGTTTCTTACCCTTGGGAGTCATCAGCATTGTGTAGCCAATACTTCTAGTTGAGGTATTTTTCCATGTACACATCACACGTGTCACTTTAGCTTCTATTAACAGAATGTACAACTCCATTCGGCCTTTTTTTCTGTTCAAATGGCAATGCACGTCCATTGCGCAGTCGTTCATCAAAGCGACTCGCCTGCTCAAATTAAAGCAAGACAGCGTTAATCTATCTTCATCGGTGACCAGGAGCCAGTGGTGGAAATTCCATATTATTCCATTGGGGGGGTGGGGGGTGGGCACCAACCCTCTCCATAGGCAAAACCGCTATTGACTTGCGAGCTTCAAAAATACGCATTGAAGCGTACACAGAGGATACAACTTGGGCAGCAAACACTGGCTCCCTAAGTAGAATTCAGTCTCCGGCAGCTTCGAGAGTGGCCCTTGTCCCAGAGCCGACAGCAGCGCAGCATGAGTAGGAAGAGGCATATCCTGCCATCGGCCTGGCTGATGGATGAGTTTGGCAGGTGTTACTGATCAAAAAAGCTTTTGCCTTTTTTTTTTTGGTACAAGTGGACCTTGGGGACCGTGCATTTTAAAACTAAGAGTGCACCTTTTTTTTGTATTGGGACGCAGAGGAGGAATTAGCGTTCGCCCTCCCATTCCAAATTCCCCGCTCCGCTGTTGCAGCGAAACTGCACCGCTGCAATGCTGATTTTTTTTTGTTCGTTGTCGTGGGATGTTTTGATTATGATAAAGTGGTTCCATTGTAAAGTGATGAATCTATTGTGCTCACATACCGGCGCGTGGTGCCGTCAGGCCGGCACGGGATGCCTCAAATTATATGTAAACATCTTACAACAATATGATTTTCAACCGCCAGCATCGTCATCGTGAAATATCATTCAAGTGTACATCTTCGCGGCAAAGAAGTACAATTTAAGAGAGCAGAAAATGTGCCTCAAAGGAAGATTCCTCTTGACATCATTGTGAAATGTTGCAAGGAATGAGAAAGTTATCGAAATCCCCAATGCATGTGTTGTGCACTTGTAAAGTAGATATATATTTTAAGTTTTTTTTCACGATTGAGTCCTCGCATTTGATGGTGTTCATCTCGTGTTGATGGCGCAGTACCATTGGTGGAAATTCCATGGTCCTACGACATGGACCAGTATATTCATAAGACAACCACTCTTAACTTCTCACAAACTGGTACCCATTTTGTAAGTGCCCGAGGAGGTGATGAGCTGGGATATTTACAGTTGTGAGTTTAGCACTCTGCTGCGGCACCACTCGTCCAAAATGTTTAAATGCAACACTTTATGATGATAATGTAGGCACTGTGTCAATCCACTGCTGTACGAAGGCCTCCCATGCAGTGTTATTCACGCGGGCTGTTTGACCATACTTCACAATGCTGGTCAGTGCCCGTTGGTTGAAGCGAAGATGGGGGATCCATTCAGATGGCGCTCGCTACTGAAGTTCGCCTTGAGTGAGAATCGAACTCAGGTTGTATCATTCATAGCGCAGTGTGTTAACGAAAGGTGGCACTACTCCTCAGCAGGACAGTATACTGCGTATAATATTCTCATGTTTTGGTACTGGCAAAGGAGGTTCCATGATGTAGACCAGATTGTTTGAATTTCAGTACGTGGAGAAAAACGTCGATTATCGTGCCGAACAGCACACGGTAAAAACTGTAAGCATGTGTATGTATGTTGGACTTCTTTTGCGCCGTACGTAACCAACCGTGTTAATTGGAGGTGTGGAATCTACATTGGAGAAGCTATGCAGCACAACGGTGAAAACCTATGCAGTAAGTAATAATCAAACGGACATTTTAAGGACCTCCTCTCGAAGGGGGAGCCTGGAGTGTGGCTAGCGTCTGCTCACTCCTCACTGCCAAACCGGCACATTTTCTTCAAATGCCCCAGTGCGCAAAACAACGGCAGGCACGGACGACGGAGAAATAATTTAGCGTTCCTTCGCAAGGAAATGTGCCACACCTGGGAGGCATTCCAGAGACGACCCGTCGACCCCCAGTTCCAGAAAAACCCAGCGTCCCCGAGCAAGAAAAAGAAGCGAGAGGGAAGACAGAAAGAGAGAAATGAGAAGTTTCCTTGCAGCTTATGACACTGGCGGAATAACTGCACACTTGGCCGCTTCCGCAGGTAATTAGTTTAGCTCTGCAGGTGCCAGGCAATCCGCATGACCCCTTTCCCCACACGTGTTTGCAAGCTGGACACTGCAAGCCCACACGGCTTCAAGGGCTATCGCATTTCCTCACACTTAAGTGCTATCAAAAGTGCCTGCATGTGGGCGCAATGCACACCGCTCGCGATGACTGCTGCACACTCGCTACTGACTTCACCCAAAAAAAAAAATCCAAAACAGCGGCGAGGGGCAGAGGGGACACGCATATTTGCATGTAAACTGATCCCCGAGAATTTTGCTTTACAATGGTGAAAAGATCCCCGCTTGGCCAAGGAAGAGGCGCGTTCGACTTTTCCCCTATAAAATCTCGTGTAATGTACAGCGTGCTTCATTTAACGGTGTGTCTTGAGGACCACTTTAATAAGCGAGGCATGGAAATTAACGAAAGTTGTGAGTCATAACAGTGCACAATAAAAGCAAAATGTTCTTTTAATGCGTGTGCGCTATTTTTGAACAAAAGGGCTATTTAATCAAATTTGGAGGATTTTTGTTTGTTTTACAAAATACGCAGACCACAGCACTAATTGTAAAGAAGCGATTGATTGTATTATGACATTAGCCTGATTATTCAAATATGCAGCAGCAGTGGCACGCAAGAAGGGCGTCGCACGAACGAGGGACACAAATAAAAAAATAAAACCGCAAGTGGATGGGAAGCAATGCTGTAAGGGTGCAAGAATCCATCTCAAGTAACGTAATTGTTTCCAAATCACACATATGGCGCAAATGCATGTGGGCAGCGTGGTCTTTGATGTCGGGAGACATCGGCGGCTCCTTCCACGGGGTTGTCCACCCCGGGGGGATGTCAGGATGCAAGAAGGCCCCGTTTGCAGCCAGCGACAGGGCAGCGCTTGTTAAAACTTCGTGCAACATTTCAGGTGCACTGGAGGTACTGTGCACCTCGCTTTTTCACAGCTTTGCAGCACTTAAAGTCTTTAGTTCCGCTTGTAAAAGTGATACTGCTTCAGCGCTGCTCCCAGTAGTGCAGAGCGACTCACTCACAAAAACCTAGATGCTGTGAAATGACAACCACATGCCACGGATTTTGCCTGAACAACCAGAAACTGGCATCGAAAGCATCGGTGACTTTTAATGGCATGCGTCCAGCCACAGATAGCCACTGACTGGTGCACTCTAATTACAATTCAGTGTTTTATAGCGTGCTTATCTGGGAAGTTAATTTAGCCTCGCATTGCTCTGTGCTACTTTCTGTAATGTGGGGTTGAGAGAAATAATGTCCACAACAGTTACATTTTATGAGTTGTATAACTCACGTGTAATTCTCTTTGAAATGGAAGCCAAATTTGGTGCAAAAAAACTCTTAGTTGTAAAAATCATGAATAAATATATCAAAAAAAGGAAAGCATATATTTTTATTGATGATTTTTAAAGGTGTATTCCCCAGAAAATGTTTAAAGTATTTTTCAAGAAGGTCCCAATGCAACTTTATCCAAATTGTAAAAATATGATAGGCGTTCCAAAATTGACAACTCATTTCGACACAAGGCCCAAGCTGAAAATGGACAATAACATAAAAAGTTACAGTCTAAATCAAAAGCCACAGTCAGAGGTAAGATGCAGCCAAGAATTGCTAACAGCATAAGAGTTTCAGCAGTCTTGATTCAATCCAGATAGCTCCGCATAAAATGAAAAATAATTGAGCCCAGCTTTGTGCACTGTAAATAAAAGAAGCCATTTCTTATAACCGCTCTTTTATTCAACAATCGCAGCAAAAATGTCTGCGTGTACAAGGGAACGTTGGTTAGTGCTCATCACCATTGAGCGGGTGTTGGAAATTCCACATTCTCATGGTGCAATCCAGTCTTCCCAAATGAGAAGTAAATTGTTAACTTCCCATAAATAATAAAAATACATTACGTTATCTAATTATTAGTCGTTTTACTATTCCTCCAATATTTTGTAACATTAGCCTTTCATCTTTATATGTGCATGGTGAGATCATTACTCAGATACATGTTCGTCTTAAGCCTCAGTCACTTTATTGCATGGAGTATGCTGACTGATAGCTACTGGGAGGGTAATTTGCGTATCGTAGTGGAACTTATGGTCCAAGGATGGCTCATACTCAGTTAATGTTGGTGAAGCTCGCTGGGAAAAGAAACACATTTGGGAAAAACTACTTAAACTATAAAACTATATTTTATTTTACCAGGTACGGCCCACTGCGCAATACAGCTCTTTTTCAGAAGCGACCTGGCCACAGAGGACCCGAAGAAAAATCGACGCGACCATGGAGAGAACACGCAAGCTCCAAATTTACAGGTGTCGTGGTCGAGATCGAACCCACGACCTGTATACCAAGTGAGGTCTGCAATGGGCAGTTGAGTTCTAGGATTCAGCTAGGGCATATGACAGATTAATAAGTGGGCACTAGCATTAATCACTCACTCAATATTTCCTACAATACTGTTAGGCTGGCTAGGAGTAAGAACTATTGGCATAAGGTACTCGAGTGTGAAGTTCACTTATCCACACTAATTCGAAATTATTGGCGGGATGGAAATAGTGTGCCAAAACGCATCCACCTTGACAAAACAAGACAAGATGTTTGTAGTGTGCTAAATAATTCCTGCTTGTTTACGATAATTTATGCTTGTGATGTTAACGGGTTCGGGCAGAGATATAATTGTTTTTCTAATGTCTGAAATCAAACGCAGCCGATGACTAATTTACCCAGAATGCACTCATTCTCATCGCATCATGAAAGCTAATCAGGTATTCAACCTGGATTGCGCTTGCATTAGTGATAGTCGTACATAGCAGACAGGTGTAGCAGGCATGTTTGGCAGTGGAAGGCAATACAAAAATACACTGGCAGTACAGGCAGTACAGATCATACACTGCAGTACAGACAGTACAGATCATACACTGTCAGTACTGGCAGTACAGAAACTACACTGCTCTGCACATCCCGCCCCCACCACCCCCATATTCACCAATCGCCACTGACTAATGTGGTGAAGTATAGACTGACGAAGATGGCCTCATACGTGGACACTCAATTGCATTCAATAAGTCACACATATTGTAAAGGATTTGTTTTAACGCTTCTCACTGTTTAAATGACTATTGATTTGCACTTGTCCGCATCTTTTCCTCTGAGCCAGTGATGGAAGTCCCACATTCCTTTGGCTAGGGTCAGTCTGCCATTGGGAAGCAGCTGACTTCCCAAAAGTGACATTTGTTGCATTGGTTTCATCGGGATCATGGGATGGGTTAACCCCAGCCAGGATTTGAACTGACCAATTGCAGGTTATGAGTAAATGTGCCATGTTACAGTGCTCGTGACCTGCTAGAATAAAGTATTCAACGCTGTAACTGGCGACCACTGTGATATCGTGAAATGGCTCTCAACATCGTAACTGTCTATCGTTAAAGAGCTTTCGGAAATTTTGAGCGTCGCGATCGTGAGTGCCTTCGGCAAAGAAAACAAAACACTTTTTCCTTGCAGCTGTTTTGAATGCAAAGACGAAGAGACGACGTCACCGCGCAAAACGACACAAAAAAACCCGTATAACGCGCGTGGGGGCCTTACAAAGCAAACGATAAATCAAGCGGAACAATAAAATGTGAACTTGCGGGAGAAAACAAGTGGAAACAATGGTTCGCAGTGAAAGGGTTTATTTGCCCCAGCGCCCGGCGCGAGACAAATGAATCCTGCTCGAAGTGTTTCTAATTATGGGCGCGCAGATGTGGCCAGAGGTGTACATGGGCGAGCGGCTTTTTATAACGCCAAATAAAAGTGGGCTCTCTATCAGTAGTGGCTGGACTGCTGCAGAGCCGGCACATGTATAAGGGCATATGTGTCAAACATCTGGAATTGTAAATATATAAATCCTTTTCAGAAAGCTACCAAGCTGAGGATTGATCCTCATTATTTTCGTACGAGTGGCAGATGTGACACGGACCACTACTACAAGACTTTATCATTGCAACAATACGAGCGATGAAGCTAATCACAGCATACGCACAACATCAATAAGTAGACAATCTATCTTCACATACTCGTCTATCCACGAAAAGTACTAGACATGATCTGTTACACAATCTGTCAGCCGCACGGGTTTCTGGGAGTGCGCAATTGCAGCAGCATTGTCTCAAGAAAAGCAAACTCTGGACTCGTTTCGACAAACATTGTCTCATCGGCAGAGTCAGGCTTGCTTCAATGAATGTTGCTGACCTGCAGACCTTATCCTCTCTTTACGATGTGGGGTCCTGGTTCGATGTGAAATGCAATAATACATGACTCAAAATAATCATAAGTGTCGTTGTGGAGAATATAAATGTATTTTTACATATACAAAATATATTTGTGTTCTGCATCAATGTGTTTTACATTCTCCACAATGACACAAATTATTACTTTGAATAATATAAACAAATTGGGGAGCTGATATCCTCTATGATTACTGTTAATTAGCACATACCAGTTGATTACCATTCATGACAACAGTACAAGGTCAATGTGCCAGCAGATTGGATCAAGCTAAATAAAGCTACTTAGGCTTTAATGGGCTTATTACTCAAGATAATAACTAAACATAAAGTATTAATTTTAATGAGGTAACTGAAGTAGTCATAAATTAATGTAAACAATATCCGAGTACTTTTTTTACACGATCAATTGTATATATATATGAAAATTATAATCCAAACCAAGGGCACGTCACGGCCAGAGGAAGATGATTTCCAGTGGTCCTGAGTACAATGATGGAGT
Organism: Lampetra fluviatilis; assembly: GCF_964198595.1. Classification (NCBI taxonomy): domain Eukaryota; kingdom Metazoa; phylum Chordata; class Hyperoartia; order Petromyzontiformes; family Petromyzontidae; genus Lampetra; species Lampetra fluviatilis. Next base: position 7,860,973 of record NC_136288.1, read on the forward strand.
GGTAATCAATGAATGAAACGCATCCAAGAGAGAACGTCAAACAGGGAGACGGAGTCCTGGAATCAGCATGTGGGCAGGTGCTCGGTGGATTGGTACATTGCAGGATCATGAGAGATAGCTAAGGCTTCGGTCGGTAAATGTCCAACAGTGGATTGATCACGGCTGATGGCGTTGATGATGACATTAACAGTAATACCATTAGACCTCCTTTTTCAGTACCAAAATATAATAACAGGGGTTTTAACCTTTTTTTCTGGCAACAAAACTGAAACCTTTTAACAGCGAATCATGTCTGCATTAACCACAATACTTGTGGTCAAAATACAAACAAAAAACACACTCTGATAATATATTTACATTGTCCTTGAAACGTATTTTTTGGCGTCCTCTGGTCGAGCACCAATTGAGACGAGGCTCAAAAGAAAGCCGTCTCTGGTGTGGACCAATCCGATTCAAGGACAATGCCAATATATTATCAGAGTGTGTCTTTGGTTTGCATTTTGACCACAACCATTGTGGTTAATGCACACGTGATTCCTTGTAAAAAGGTTTCAGTTCTGTTGCCAGAAAAAAAGGGGAAAAAACCCTATTATTATTAACAGTAATAAGCAACTCATGAACGTGGTCAAACAAACCCACGGTCCACACAGAGTGAGGAGGCACTCATCCCGCAGCGGATTGAGAAATAATTCTGCAAAACAATAGATGTATAATAAAAATGCTAATATCCCATAGTATTCTATGAGACTCAACAATTAACAAAGTGATGATGAACAGCAAGTGGTTACCTTGACATTTACGCATAAACAAGGCGAGTAGACGCCAGTCCGTGTTTCCACGTAGCTCCCATGATGCTCACTCGGCATTAAGCTTATATCATATTTAATTACAGAAATTAACTTACAAGACTTTTCCACCAATGACCGCATACATACACACAATCAATCAAACACGAGAGAAGACAAAGTCACATGGAATACCGTTATCCCTGGCTTTAGTCAATGATTCATTGGATAACAGAAGCAGTCTCTTCCAAGTACTCACAAACTAAAATCCTGAATAAAATCAAAATGTTGACGTTATCAAACCCATGTACGAAGGAGCCGCTACGATGGCCTTGCACGAGGGAAGGGGTGGGGGATAAACCACAAATCAGGAGAGGATTGAGAGAGGGAGACACTCCCTCACCAACGATGTTTACAGCAATGTCACGAGGCGACTTCCAAATGTTTGATCGGATAAATTGAGGCTTTGACAAAAAGTGGAGAAAATTGTATCCACGTCATATTTGTTGACGGCATAGTCATGTAACAGGTAACGGACGTTGAATTGCAAGAAACAAAATACTTGGTGATGACCTCAACTACTGACAGCATCGATACAGAATTGCACACTAATATTTCCTGAGTAAAGGTAAAACCCATTTATTTGTTTTACATCTAATGCTCAGGTTAGGTTAATCCATGAACATTAGTAAAATTAGTTGTTCTATAACTGTCCCGTAGATTAAATAATAGTTCCGAAAGGAATGCGGAATGTCCATGATAAGCTCGTATTTTGACTTACAGAGGATGACTCGAGGGGAGCCCTGGGTAGAGCCCTTTCTATGGGGGATGTTTTGGCCTACTCTTTTATGCAGGTCAGATGTCTTGGAAGAGGTGGAAGTACCCGCAGTTTACCCCACCCACCACAAGTAACATACAGGGAGACTGACTGAGGTGTGCCCGTTTACACGGCTTTGCGGACAGTTTGGGGGAAGGGATTTAAATAAACGCGCACAATTGTGTCACTTTGCCACGCTGGGATGTTGAATTGGAGACCCCCCCCACATCACACCACAGCGGCGTCGAGCGTGATAATATCTGCTGCGCGAAATGTATTCTTGTAAAAATAAACACACATTCAAATTGTGCCGACAAGTGATCGCGAGCTTGTCAGGACTCAGGGATTAAACTGGTTCCCCTGCATAGTTCCGATGAGGCTCTGCATCGACATCAAGAGGCTCATTGGGGCAGCCGTCACGAGCAGCGCAGATATCGCCCTGCCGTGGAAGCCAGGTCATGGAACAAACCAACCAACCAACCCAAACGTGGTCTTCATTGCTCGAATAAAATTTTTATCATCTTCTCATTATGTCACATCGCCTTGGCAGCTGAACAACGACCGGGGGTTGAAGAAATACAGTAACTGTCAAAGAGGAGGGAGGGGGGGGGAAGCCAACACATTTCTCCATGTGCTTAACGTTTAGCCGGGAGACAGCTGTTACGCCTTTTGTTTTGTGTTTCACAGCCATCAGGAGCTTCTCCCAACTTGTTGCACTTTTGTGTGTGTGTGAATAAGTTGCTGCTGCAGGAAATGCATCACTTGTGGCGAGCATTCGGCCGAGGCATGCGCTGTAGTGGATCCGCACCGCACTGCGAACCTGGCCTCCCGAGTTCAAGTCCCGCTCACGACTCGTGCCGGTGACGAACGCTGCACGTGAACTGGCCTGGGCCTCCCCTAGATAGACTCGGCCGTAAATTAGTACCAGGTGCGGTGTGCGAATATCGACACTTGGGAGACGGAGGTGGCGTGATTTAAAAGGTTAATGGGGATATTCCTGAACACCGTCACAGTACCAAGACTTGCAATCCCTTTTTAACCTCGCAAGGAATCACTGTCCAGAGTATCTCTAAATCGCATCACTCACTTTGCAATCACACTCGCCCACAACATGTGTGACCATTAATCGTCAGAGATCTTGAACAATGTAAACTGAGGGATACAATCAACGTCCTTATACCTCACTCAGTTTAAATTCTTACATGGTGGAACAAGCCTAGGTTGAAACTGGTCCATACTTTATTTGCTTTAAAATGTTGCTGGAGAACACTGGTCTGCAAAGCCAATAGACCACCAGACTGTTTTTTCCCCCCAAATGTTAATATTCTATACGTACGTGAATATTTGGAGACAAATGTAATCATCTTCTTGGTTCTTTCGGTAAAGTCACGTAGAATTGAAATAATAAAACAATTAAAATTAAACATAATAAAATAATTCTCACGACGTGAGAACGGCTACTTGCGTTGTGGCCGAAACGTCGTGAGAATTATTTTATTATGTTTTATTTTTATTATTTTATTATTTCAATTCTACGTGACTTTACCGAAAGAACCAAGAAGATGAATCCCTGCAGTCACGAAAGATTTAAATCGAAAAAACAAATGTAATCCTCACACCCTATCTACCAAACACGTCTCATGGCGGAGAACCACAGTGCTGCAGCAAACACCCTCGTGACTCGGGTTCACTTCCTGGCCATAAACAGCATTAGTGGCATGCGGAATCTGTTTTATTGTCCTCCCCTCTAGATTTGAAGCTTCCGTGACTGCAAGGATTCATATTCTTAGGTTTTCGGTAAAGTCACGTAGGTAAAAAATTAAAATTAATAAAAGTAAAATAAAAATAAAATAAATATCACGACGTTTCGGAGGCAACACAAGCTTCCGTCTTCATGTGGAACCGACACAGCATGCTCATTTACTTGATATAGCAAGCGTGCTGTGACGGTTCCACCTGAAGATGGAAGCTTGTGTTGCCTCCGAAACGTCGTGATTTCTATTTTATTTTTATTTGACTTTTATAAAATATTTATGTTTACTTTTTACCTACGTGACTTTACCGAAAACCTAAGAATATGTCCTCCCCTCGTTGCTCATCGACATCGATGGCTCATCGTGAATCGTGGACGTGCCACGCTACGATGGCAGGGGGCAGTTTATTCATCAGTGAGTGAATACAAAGTAAAGCGATTCATTTTATTTGTTTAAATCAGCCATTCTCAAATCCACCGACGGATGGATGCACCGTCTCGCTGCCGTGTCAGTCGTGGAGGTATTTATTGTCACCATACTTCGGCGTACTGGACAGTGCGGTTTGATGAAGGGGGGGAGGAGGGGGAAGTGGGGTGGAGAGGACAGGACCGGTTCTGATATCACTCACCACCGATGTCAGCCGTGGCCTGGAATTGAAATCGGAGCACTGGGTGCATAGCCTAGTGCCATCACCATTTCGCCACCGCTCCAGCGACCAAATAGTTATTTAACACAATTTCTTTTTTTTACAAATAAGAATATAATTTGGTAATACGATTTCCCGGCAAATAACATACTGGAATGAAATGTCTCGATTACATGATCCAGAATGTTCCAATTAGTGCCGGATTATCCTGGTGGCAAAAGTATCTACGTATGATCCGGGCCCCGCACTTTCAAGGGACCCGCGCTAAATGCTTTCAAGCTATAGATTCCAGTTCAGTGATTCTGCACTTGCTCTATTATTGTAGTACTATACTGCCTTCAACGTTTATGAACGACTGGGTGTTTAAGGTGAGCGATTTGTCGTATTATCGGGCTGTATAGCAAATGAAAATTACAATTACTCTACTATGCAAGTTAAAACATTGTGTTTTAATATATAAGTGTTGTTTTTATTTAGGACCCCTTTATAGCATATGCTACAGGCCCTGCACTCGCTCGCTTAACCCAGCACTGGTTGCAATGCAATGCGATCATCCTTTGAGTAGTAGCCGTGCGTCCTGGGAATCACTTGTGAGCTTGACACATTTTGTTTCCCTGGAGAAGTCTGATGGCAAAATAATTTTCACGGGAATGTGCATGTCCTTGAGCCGAAGAGTCTGGAGAAGAAGGCACCTTGAAGTGTGGCCAGTTCTAGACGCATCACGTTTCTGTAAAAAAAAACACTACTTCAGAAAAACATATTTTAAGTATTGAATGGCAATTGTAAGCAAGTGCACAGGAGTCAATTTAAATACAACCACTGGTGCCCGATGAACAACACGAATAAGAGGTGTATAAAATATAATGAACAATTTGGCTCAGCTCATGGCATGGACTATGTTGCAAGGAACTACAATGTCCCCATCCTACCAGGTTCAACTTTTCCCATGACGAGTCTGATCCTTGCCATAGGAATGTCGAATTTCCAGCACTGCCTTCGGATACCGATGACCAAGAGCATTGCAACACACTCATTTCAGAATAGCAACTTTGAAATAGCATTAAACATTTGGGCGTTTACTTTTAAAAGTACTGAAATGTAACGTGTACAAAAACACACATTTACCACGTATTCATGACCTAGAATTGAATTAAGTAAGATTTTTTTTACAGAAGACTAAGACATGATGCAGTGTGGAATGGGTTTACGAAAGAAGGTTTAAATACAATAAAGCAATGGACCGAATTAGTCAGAATAATACTGGTAGGAACCTCCTGGTTACACCAGCCCACAGGGGATTATTGTGTCCGTCCGTCGTGCAGGGAGGGGCTGGGTGGGGAGGGAGGGGCTGGGTGGGGAGGGGAGGGTGGAGAGGGGCTGGGTGGGGAGGGTGGGGCTGGGTGGAGAGGGGCAGGTGGGGAGGGGCTGGGTGGGGAGGGGCTGGGTGGGGAGGGAGGGGCTGGGTGGGGAGGGGAGGGTGGAGAGGGGCTAGGTGGGGAGGGTGGGGCTGGGTGGAGAGGGGCAGGTGGGGAGGGGCTGGGTGGGGAGGGGCTGGTCACCCCGTGGTGCCCTTATAAAACTCAACGTTTAACCTACTCACGCCGGCTTGTGCCCGCCCTCACAGTCGTGCATATTTGCGGAATACACCACGCCGTTGTTGACCCTGGCCATTGACCGAGCAACCTAACGTTCATACCAGCTCCCTCCGCAGGAATGTGTTTAATACTGTCCATCCCTTCACGCTACTAGTCCTATACACATCAAACTCAAAGGGCCCCCATGCTCGCACAGACATTGGGGTAGTGGGCATCTCCATCTGCAGGACTTCACCAATCGTGTAAATTCCACATTCCGATGGTGGGAAGGGGTATACACACCTAAATATACACATTTTATCCACGTGTACTGTCACTGTAATAAACTAAAGGACCACATTGCACAGACCCCAATACCCGTGCAAGTTAAAGAGTTAAATCGACTTCCATAAAACCCTCCACACACTCGTCAATTGCCCCTCACAATAGCACAGACACAGAGAGGCAAGAGAGATAGTGTTCATAAAGGTTGGAGACTGCACGATGGCATTGTGCCAGCAACGTTTTATAAATGTACTATCGCAAATTAGTTTATAAATAATTTTGATTGCTAAAGGCTTTGCCTGCTATGCAAACCTTTAGGTAACCATTCATAACCCAATAAAACAAACTAGTCATCAGAAAACATTTCAAATTTAAATGTTCATCAGGTCTCATTGTATTCAGTGCAGTCTCCAATCCTTATCAACGTTCTAACTCTGGCCTCTCTGTAGATGCGCTATGAAGATGGACCATTGTTGCATTATGCATTTTTGTTTCTTTTCAGGCTGCAGTGTTGTTGATGGACTGTGATGTTTTATGTTGTTAATTGTGCTTGTACACCACTGCCAATGCAGCATCACTCAATTATTTATCTACAAAACACCTCTGCAAGTTACTCACGAATTTGAACTTGCCACGTCTTGACCATCAACCAACGTATGAGACATTATATACAAGTAACAATCAACAGCTCCTGTCTGTGAATTATTCCCATATCGGCATTTACTCCGTAATTACCATTGTCCCCATACCATTCGATACAATTGTATTCAAATTAAGTGATGTCATTGGATAGACCACCCCCACCAGAAGCTAGAACAAAGCTGATAATCAGAGCTTTGACACTCATTGTTGATCGGGTTACGTGCCAATGCAACCTCACCAGTTTAACACGTAGGGTTTCGCGACCAATATCATCCATAATATCGTTTTTTGGGTTATGCAGTTTGTTCTGCATCCAACCGAACCGATAAAACACCACTTCGCACATATCTAAAACTCAACACATTTTGTGCTCAAACCAAATGCACCCATCGTAGTCTGAGCATGCATCTGGATTGCGAGCAAAATCTCTCATATTCCCTGCAGTCGTGATACTAGAGTTCAGTGGTGATACATGCATGGAAACAGCCCTGTATCCAATAAACAGTCTCCCTATGCCGAGAGCTTAGGAGAGCCACAGTCACGACACTCATACATATAAGCAATCGCATGCCTGACGTTAACCCATTCTATGATCCTTTTCCTTAGATAGGAACCTTTTCCAAATGTCCACCAATGTATAAGCTATCAACCGAATCGAGTCGGGAGAGAATCCCTTATTATTGACAGCACTGACATCGTGAAACTGAAACAACTATCCCCACGATCACTAAACAATTGGGCGGTGCTCATCTCAATTGGCAGCCCTGAAACAGGAGTGAACATGTTGCTTTCCTTTGGTGAGAGTCACACACAAACAAACAATTGAATCCATATTTTAACTGTCAAGGAGGTTTTTTTTTTATTTCATGCACAAACTATGCTGATCTTTAATCGGTGTAGCGCGGAATCGGCCAACATATAGACCTATATTCGGTATTTGAGGGTGGAGTGGTGGCATTGTGGCTAGCGCACTGCTCGATGACTTCGATTGCTCTCTAAACAGGTGCTAGGCTTTCTCTTCACCGACCCACACTCGCCAGCATGGCGAAGTATGGTCAACCACCTTACACTATCAACAGGCGTGGGAAAGCCATCCCACCAAAAAAGCATTACGGGCTGTAATTGGTATTTATCTCGTCGGTATGGCCATATTGCCAATGCGAAAAAAAGTACTTGCTGGGTTATTCCAGCTGTTGCTAAAGCCACACCATGATGGCCAACATTCAAAAATGTGCCCTCAAGCCAGTTACATTCCATCAGAATGAAACTCACTTTATTAGGCGTGAGTGTAACCAACTCCATTATCCATACCGGATCCTATAGATATGAGGTCTGCCATAAATGGAATCCACCCACCTGTCCAGTGCCTTCCCACTCAGACGAGCAATTAAGGAGCGCTAATATTCACTTGGAGGTTGTTAGGCAGTGATACATATTCACTTTTTCCATGGCAGGGACCACGCCTTTTTCCAATCAGTCATGGCAGATTGCACGTAGAGTGGCACTCATCGTTTGGGCGCCGGCGGGACAAGAAGCGGAATCAAACCACCAACTACAATTATAAGAAGAAACAATTAAAATTGAGAATTCATATGTCTGCTACAGTTGCACTTGGTCAATTCAAATAAAAATAACTAGCGATTGTAAATTTCAAAGAAAAGTTTTTATCACTTCTAACATGGCAGTACAAGTAGAATGGAATGCTTTTTGGCATCAAGCGGTTGTCCATGGTAAATAAAAAATGCATATATTTTTGTTATATTGAATCCATTATAACGCACGCTGTTAAAATACAGCGTGTACAAATGATGTGTCAATAAAGATAGCGTTCCGTGAAATTGAAACCTAATGCCTAAAGGCGGTCAAGATCAACTCTGTACACGCATGTTGGCATGTTGGCGAATGTCCACTTCCGCCGGGTTTTTTTGGCAGCAAAAAAACAACCAACTGCCCACCATCGCCAGCAGCGGCGCAAATCGCCAAGGTGTCGTTTTCCCGCAGTTTCATCAAGATACGAGTCTGGCACTTAAACATGTATTCCAAGATAGACGCACACTACACAGAGTTTTTTTTTTAAACTTTCTTTCTGTAAACCGGCACTTTCAGGCAAATGGGAAGAAAAAGAGGATTCAACACTAGCAATCGGATAAGATATCAGGATAGATACATTTTTATTTTACTTTAACCAAATGTTTACGATTCGTAAAACACACAGCACATTGTGAGCCCGTCAGCATTTATTAAACACTTATGGGGGGGGGGGGGTTAATATAAAATATCGTATCGTGGCTTCGAGCCACAGATGTTCGTCGCCAAAAAAAAAAGTTTCCTTTTGGAGATCTGGGGTGAACACGTTGGAAAGGCTCGCCTTACACGTATGACTTCATGTTACAAGATACAGGGACCCTGCAGCTGCAAGGCAGTCAGTCGCCTCCCACACAAAACGCAGCACGGAAAAATATACTCAGCCCCTCGGCTGCAGGGACAAGCGACTGAAATCAATATATCTCGCTGTCACAAGCACCCAGAGAAACACTGTGACTCCCATCCCTCACCGCATGTTTTTATTTGACAAACGCCGAGCTATAACAAATACTTCTTCAGTGAAAAGTTTTTCTCGTTTTTTTCACGCTCTACGCACTTTTTTACATTTTTTTTATAAACAGACCATGGTTAAAGACCGGAAACAGTAAACAACTGTTGAAAAGTGTGTTTGTTTAATTGACGCACGCACACACACACACACAAGACAAATGTCCCCCGTATGGCCTTGACAGACTCTTGGGGCAAGTGCAGTTAGCGAGCAGCTTTGAAGGGCGGCACGGCACACGAGGGCGTGGATGACCAAGACCACGCTTCGACCGCCCTTTCTTTCCCCTAATGGCGACATTTACACACCACACCGGGTGCTCATTTGAGGCTGAGTCGACCTAGGGGAGGCCCATGACCGGGTTAAATAATCGTCACCGGTGTTGGCGGTGAGCGGGAATCGAACTCGGGTCGCCGGCTTTGTAGAGCAGCGCACTAGCTGCTACACCACCGCCTGCCCACACACGCACACACACGCACACACACGCACACACGCAAACACACACACACACATGCATCAAGTTCAGTTGCTCAGCTTTGATCGCTGAAGATGTTTGTTTTTGCTTGAGTAAATAAACACACGCAAAGATCCTACATTTTGCCAAATCAACTGTTGGGAGTAAGTGTTGTTGGTCAGCTCCTGGTTATCTTTTTTTGGTCCTTTAAAAAAAAACATTTTGTACAAATAGTCCATTCGACATTCTCACAGAGAAGTAAAATACCCCGCGTTAGACAATGGCTTGCAGAAGGTGACAGTCCTGCACTACCTCTGAGACCCCTTCATGAACCTCGTATGCACGTTTTCGGTGCTGCACTGTCACTTGCCATGCTTATTAAGTAAAACATATATATATAACGATTTGTGGGCAGTCATTGTTGGTAAGCAATTTCAGATAATCAACTCACAATATTTGAAAATTTGGTTTCACTTAGGGTGGCTGAACCCCGGATTCGAACCCAGAGTCTCATTGGTTCTGGCTCTGACCTCTGATCCACCCTGCCACATCAAGTGCTATGAAGACTGGCATGGCATGGCACATGAATGAATGGTGGGGCTGGCAGTTTAATTTATATTTTACACACCATGCCAGATAAGCATTTAAGGCTGAATCGATGCACGTGACACCCAGGAACGGTCCAGATACCACTCGGTGTGCATGGCAGTGAATTCAATCCATGTCATTCGCATTGTAGCACAGTGGGATAGCCACTGATGTGCATGCATGAACAAATACAGATACAAAGATTGTGTAGCCTTTAACAAACTGTTGGGGCAAGTGCTGTCGGCAACCGTCTATGAAGGGCTGGCATGGCACATGAGGGGTAGGTGGCCAAAACCAAAGCTGGCTGTCTGTGTCTCCTCAGTGCTGATGTTTACACATTACAGAAAGTACTTATTTAAGGCTAAGTCAACCTAGGGGAGGCACAGGACTGGTTCAAATATTCACCACTGCTATTGGTCACGAGCCTGGATCGAATTTTGGGCGACGGTTTCTTAGCACAGTGTACTAACCACTGCACGGATGCTATGCTCGTGCATGATCACAGACACACAGACAAACACAGACTCGTATTTATCGTAAATGTCTTGCTCGTGAAGCCTTAGTAGATGAATTACCAATAGCACATTTTATCATGTGGGAGAATACCAAAGCGTGTTGCCTGTATAAAACACGTACATTTTTGCGGTCACCGTCACGCGGCACTGGCGTTTCGTTTTGCATCCTACGTTCTGCTTTACATTTTGATTTGCATCTTCATCACGATCCCTCTCCCAGGCATTCAGAAATGTTCGGGCGCATTCCTCCTCATCTGCGAGTAGCCTAGGTTACACGGTGCAGCTGCTTGGCATACGTCCGTTGAAACAAAAAAATGCATATACACGCGAGAGGTGGTCAAATTTAGTTTGTATGCGTCCACATATACACGCCGGGATGCTACCACAGTCCTGTAAACGGTCAGCACACTGGACTTGCAACCCAGAGGTCGCCGGTAAGATCTTCGACGGGGCAGTTGAGATGATGGGGAAAGTGCATTAACCCCCCCCCCAGCACTGCCCCTGTCCACTCAGCGCTATTAATGGGCACACCCCCAGTTAGTCGATCGCTGGGTCATGGGCCGTCCATAAATTACGTCACGCACATAGGGGGGGGGGGTCAGACATTTGTGACGATGTGTGACGATGGGGGGGGGGGGGGGGGTTGAGAAATGTGACGTCACGTCAAAATGCGCAACTTTAAATAATTATAGACAACACGTTCTACTTAATTAAATAGACTTTTTAATCAATGTTTTCTCCTACAACATCAGAGTGCAGCGCCACATTAAATACGCACTACAATGACGATAGTTTAAATCGATTTGAAGCATGTTTTATTTTGTTTTGGGGGGGAGGCAGAGCTTTGTGACGTCATATTTGAAGGGGGTCTGACATTTTGCGACACCGTGTGACGAAGGAGGGGGGGTGGTCAAAAATCGTCCAAAATTGCGTGACGTCATTTATGGACGGCCCCTCACGTGCGGTGTGGTAAAGTGTGGGAATCCCCCACCTTTTTCAAGACGTCTGAATTGTATGGAAGAGTAGGCCAAATACCCTATCGTGGAGTGCCCTTTTGCCAGCAGTGGCGTGAGCAAAAAAATGCCTTGCTGCACCTTTACCTTTTTTACCTTGACATATGCTACATGCAGGTCAGATATTTTTGTGTGTGCATATAATTAATGTAAAATCCACGGTGGTTTTGCCAAAGAGCACTCTATACATGATTCAAAGTCTGTGGGTTAAAACTCCGGTCAAGGGTCAACTCGGCCAATCAACTTTCAGGGGCATATGAAAGAGTGCCAACACTGTGGCCATTTAACGGTGGCTATTTCACAGAGATGGGACTGTGCCCGAGAAATGTAGACGTTTTCGAACTGGCTCAGGACAGCCAACGGAAGTGAACACCGCTCCATACTAGTTTGAGCACGAAGACACCGATTTGATTCGTGAACAATATGCGTGTTCCGTTCAAGCTCAAACCTCATGAGAAAGGGATACTCAACAACAAGGCCCTCATAGCTGGCTGACCTTGAAGTCTCATTTTAAATGGTGATTACACAATATAATCGGTACCTGAATTTTGCGCTTTATTAAACTTAATCAACTTACTAAATTCAAAGATAAAGAAGTGTTGCCAGTTCACAATGAGTAGAAATGATATACGTTTCACTTGATTCATGCGAGTTCGATTTGTGCTATTTTGTGTATATGCGGCTTTGTTGGTTCTACCCAAAATTCGATGTACAGTATACGGTTTGAACTACAGTAACTCAGAATGCGGCTATGCGGTCGGACGTGGGACAACGTTGTGTGTGTACTGTGTGTGTACTGTGTATGTACTGTATGTACTATGTGTGTACGGTGTGTATACTGTATGTACTATGTGTGTACTGTGTGTATACTGTGTGTGCACTGTGTGTATACTGTGTGTGTACTGGTGTGTACTGTGTGTATACTGTTTGTGTACTGTGTGAGTACTGTGTGTATACTGTGTGTTCTGTGTGTACTATGTGTGTACTGTGTGTTCTGTGTGTACTCTGTGTATGCTGTGTTCTGTGTGTGTGTTCTGTGTGTACTGTGTGTGTACTGTATGTTATGTGTGTACTCTGCATACTGTGTGTTCTGTGTGTACTGTGTGTGTCCTGTGTGTACTTTGTGTGTACTGTGTGTGTTCTGTGTGTACTGTGTGTGTACTGTGTGTGTTCTGTGTGTACTGTGTGTGTACTGTGTGTTGTGTGTGTACTGTGTGTTATGTGTGTACTGTGTGTGTACTGTGTGTGCACTATGTGTACTGTGTGTGCACTGTGTGTATACTGTGTGCACTGTGTGTGTATTGTGTGTACTGTGTGTGTACTGTGTGTACTGGGTGTGTACTGTGTGTACGGTGTGTATACTGTGTGTGTACTGTGTGTGTACTGTGTGTAATCTGTGTGTGTACTTTGTGTGTACTGTGTGTGTTATGTGTGTATACTGTGTGCACTGTGTGTGTACTGTGTGTGTTATGTGTGTATACTGTGTGCACTGTGTGTGTACTGTGTGCGTTATGTGTGTACTGTGTGTGTACTGTGTGTGTACTGTGTGTGTTCTGTGTCTGTCCTGCATCTGCTCCTCGGCAGGCAGGTGTCTCGTGCGATTTCACTTTGTGCGACATTTTTTTTCGGAACGCATCTACTACTAGCGCATACACCGAGGGAAACCCGTACCACAATGTGACAAGACACACATCCCAAAATATAAATATAGACTATTGGTGCAACAGTGTTACCGGGTGCATATGAATGCTAACATATAACACAACAAGGTTGGACGTTTCCAGAACCACGTCCAGTGCTGGTATTTGCATACCACACCAGATACTAGGGGTGGGGGGGTAGGGGGGCACAAGCCAGGTTCAGATTACATTTGCTACTGGTGCTGTGCAAGGTCACGCAGCATCAAACCCTCTGTCTACCTTCATATTAAAAAAAACATGCAAGTGTGTATGCACAAAGACAAAGATCCCCCACGCGGGGGTGGGTGGCCAGCACCATGCCAGGCCGCCTTTGTCTCCCCTGTGGTGATATTTACACATTGCACCAGGTACTCATTTGAGGCTGAGTCTACTTAGGGGAGGCCTAGGACCGGTTCAGATAATCGTCACTGGTGTTGGCCGTGAGCTGGAATCGAACTCGGTCCACTGGATTCATAGTGCAGCGCGTGAACCACCACGTACACGCACGCACATACATACACACAGTCACCAACCCTCACGTTCACGGTGTCACGTCCGAGAGATTGAAACAACTGGAGGAGCTGCAGCTCTGTTTACACAACGGACGTCCAGCAGAAGTGACATTGATGTCACCGACTCTCGTGTTGATGTCAGGTCGCTCGACTCCAGTTTCGCCGCACTGTTTTGGCAGGGGCGCCCCCATCTCCAGCACACGTGCTGTCCATTGATTGCCCGTGCCTATCAACAGCCTTAAGATCAAGATCACGAGGTCACCACGGCCATTGCCATCGATGCTGCCACGTCTCGAAAGTGACCCTTTCTCTCCAGCGGATCCCCGCAGCGGTTGCACATTCGACGCCCGACCTCAAGATCTGCTGCTGGAGCTTTCTGCCACCAAGATCTGCTGTTTGAGCTTTCTTCCACCAAAATTACCGCCTGACTTTAGGTTGTCCCCTTGGCTGCCAATCTTTGGGTGGCACTCCACTTGCCTGTGCCGGTAACCTCCCCTCCCCTATCCCCGAGTGCACTCACGCTCCACATGAAATGGGATTAAAATCAATTAACTTGCCGAACTTCAACAGCCACTTCTTACGAGCACCATGGCTGGGGAACGCGGAATCTTGAAAACGAATCCATCCTTCCCTGTTTACAACTCGTCACAGAACTGGCCGTGCTGGTTGTAAAGGAGCGAAGGGGGTGGATTACGCGGATGGTGGTGGTGGTGGTAGTGGGCTCAAAAGTGCCACAGTTGCTGTCAGCACATGGCTGTCACCGTGGCTTTCATCAGACAAAGAGAACCCATCTGTCACCGTGCGACTCACAGCACCAACGCTGTAACCAAACAAGCTCCGTTTTTTTTGGCACCGCAGCCACCAGGTCAATGACACACAGTGGCCGGTTCCTAAGTGAGCAGTGGACATTTCTTAAAGGGATCCGCTTTGGGCCACAGTTGGCCACTTATGATTACATTCGACTGGTCATAGCCACGTTGTGACAGAACGGCCATGATACATCACCTTGTTGATTGTACCCCAGTGTCAGCACAGTGGCGCGAGATTTCCTAAAAAAAAGGAAGAAAAAAAAGACTTTAGCCAAGACAAGAGCCAGGCCCTACACAGTTTCAGTGCAGTGCGGCATTTGTTATTGTGATGGCAATGTATGAATCCGTGCATACATCGACGCACGCATTAACGCATCCCAACAACAACAAAATTACGTTTCGGCCAAAAGCCTTTCTTCATAGCAGAGAGAATGGCCATTAAATAAACGATTATTCTATTATATATATGTCCTTTTAGGTTAGTGTTGTTGGCACAGTGGTGAGTTTTAATTATTTATACTTAAGCACCACTCTCAATGCAGTATTACAAACACTTAATGATTAATGTTTCTCTGTAAGTCACTTCCTTCGCATCACTTTGGTTCACAACTTATCTCGGCAATTTAACAAACATAATCCTTATCAATAATAACATTATTCGCGTGGTATTTTTGCTGGCCGCTTAACGAGTTGGGTTTTTGGGCCTGTGGCCAGCAACTCGTGTTTAAAACAAGAGGGCTGCAGACCACTTTGACTTTACATTATTTGTCTGCCCAATTAACACTCCCAATGTGCGAATAGCAACATGTTCTAATTGTACAGAGAAATGTTACTTCAGAACTCCCGCAGTGAGCAGTGCATCACCCAGTGTGTACAGTCCGGGACATGATGTTAGTGAACGCTTTTTAAAGAAGACCCCTTTTACTTTTGTGAAAGTATGTATGTCGGGCTTCTTTCGCACCATACGTAGCTGATCGTGCTAATTGGAGGTGCGTTCGAAAGGACAACAAACTAAACACAAAAAGCAGTTCTAATGAAATGCTAATCAATCAATCAGTGGCTTTCAAAGTGGTACCTTTTTTATTGGGCCCCAGAGGGATGATAGGCTGAGTCAACCTCCAACCAGGATGTGAAGGAGCAAGTTTCTGATTATGAGCGGCTCGCTCTATCGTTGAGCCACCTGTCAACATTAACTTGTAGAGCAGCAGTGTCAAGTTTAGAGTACAGTGCTACAACCGTGGTGACCGTGGTTCAATTTCTGTATTATTTTAACAACTATTTTTATTTTACTGGATAAGGCCCACTGAGTTACAGTATATAGCTATTTTTCAGAAGCGACCTGGCCACAAATGATAGCTCAACAAAGTGGCTTATTACGTGGACATTTATATCATCCAAATGATCTCAACGCATATTTATACACGCGCAGCGAAACTTCAGAGGAACCGGAGAAAAATCCACGCGGGGAAAACATGCCAACTCCAAATATACAGGCGTCAAGGTCGGGATCACACCCAAGGCCTCTCGTACGCCAGGTGAGTTAATTAACATCTCGCCACCATGGTGAGATGTTAACTACACCAGGGGTAGATGGCCTAGGTTTACGCTACCTAAATGAGTAGTGTTTGTGAAGATCACTGCTGAGAAAAATGACTGGGCCTGTATGTGATTAAACCACTGCTCTGGTGTTGACCATGAGCGTGAATCGAACCTGGGTCGCCAGGTGCATAGAGCAGTGCGCTAACCACTACACGACCGCTCCCCATGTGTGCGCGCGCGCGCGCACACACACACAGATGCAAACACCATGCAGAATGTAATATCTACTGGCACAACAGGGCCCATGCCACGCAAGGCATCACAGTATTCAATAAGTTTTGCAAAACAAAACATGGTCGCTGGCATCCGTGCCATTTTTGAGAACTTCATAGTTGTTACAAATATGCGCAGACCCCCCCCCCAGGCATCAAATAAAACCGAGGCATCCAAATTAAGTGTGTGCTTTGGAATAAAATGTCGTGTTATTCGAGTACCCTTAATGGTAAACAACTGTTTGGAAAATGTCCTCATCGGTTTGAAATGCTGTTTTTTGTTACCACAATTGCAAGCCAAAGCACGTCACGGTTCAACACTCGCCGAGAGAAAGCGAAGCCCTTCGACGCTAACACACAGCACGTTGTGTTTTTCTCAAAGCTACAAAACGAGAGACAGCATTGGCATGTTCACAGCAATTCCTGCTCTGCTATGCAGAGTAATAATATGACAGATGTGAGTGTACATAGCAAAGAAATGGAGTTTACACAGATGTCAACATGCCATGCGAGAACAATGCGTGACCTGTCACATTTTTGGACGTGTATTGATTTCAAAAATGACCAACACCTCATCCATTCGTTCGTTTGCAGATGACCAAATGTGGTCAAGAAACCGCAACATTTACAAACATCATCTTCAAGACGGACTGTATTTGGAACCCCTATGACTAAATGGTCATGCCATGTGAAATCAAAACAGCCACTTCTCCATCCCCTTTTGAATTTGATCCGATTGCCAGAATGGAAAGTCTACTGAGCAACCCTTTGCATCAAATGCCATCTCGATTGATACAAAAAAAAACATTTACCTTAACAGCACCGTACACGATTGGTTTGTTTAAACGTTGGTCCAAGTTACAATTCAGTAAACAAAAATTCTAGGGGAGATTTGGTCTTTTTTGGTTCACTTAAGAATAAGAATTGTGACCACTGGAAAAAAAAGAATAGACCAACAATGAAACTGTTGCATCAATCTTTATTCCCTCAATAAAGTAGGCATCGGTGCACATTACTAGAGAACTGGAATGATACAGGAGGATGGAGCCTTAAGAAAGATAATAAACAAAAACTCGTCACGACCTCAGTGGCTAACACCGACTGAGCAAAATAAATTTCAACCCCCGTCGCAAAATAAAGTGAAAACGCTCGCTACAAATATGTATCATAAGAAATGTTGGTGATGAATCAAATGTATAATACGGAGAGAAGCCGTTTATGTTTTAGTATTTCATGAGAAGGCAAGTCAGAAGATCCTTCTCAGTGGGCTCTGTGTCATCGCCTCATCCATAACAATCTGAGAGGATAGGGGACGTTTAATTTGTTTCTGTGTTAATTTCACGTGAAATTACAATACGAAATTTCACATATGGTACAGTTTTACAGGCTGTATATATAGAGAGATGGTAGGGTAATACATTAAAGTACAGTCATCTTGATTAAGCCCTTTAAGATCTGGAAACATTCTTATTTGAATAAATAATGAGCTAATTTGCAAACAGCAAATGAGCATTTAATAAACTATATGTCACCTACATTTTCACTAACAACAAAAATACAGCATACTCTTAGGTTTTTTCGGAAAAGTCACGTAGGTAAAAATAAGAATACATAATAAAAATAACAGAAATCATAATAGAAATAAAATAATAAATCACGACGTTTCGTAGGCAACACAAGTCTCCGTCATCAGATGGGACCGTCACAGGTAAATTTACTGTATCAAGTGAGGAAAAATCCAAGAGACAAGTTCTTAAATACAAGTTAAGGGGGAGGGGGGGAGGGGGGGAGGGGGGGAGGGGCTTATCTGAATGTGGTAGCCAGGGAATGGAACGGTGGGGGGGGCTACAGGAGAACAACTGGTGCACCTCAACTCGGGGTTTCGGCCGGTGTTGGCTGACAATACAAAAACCAAAACGCAGTACTGTTAAACGCTGGGGATGTCAACACTCGGTAAGTAGAATAGTACCTGTCAAATAAAGTCACCTACGTGACTTTACCGAAAAAACCTAAGAGTATGAATCCTTGCAGTCACGAAAGCTTCAAATCTAGAAAAAATACAGCATGCACATACACCATCATATTTGCACCGTATTTTACATGGTCGCTATTTTTATTACATGTTCATATTATATATTTTTTAACTCGACATCAATTTAACTGTGAGGAAGTCACATATTGTAAAAAATAAAAGAATAAAAACGTTAGTTCACTGCAGGATGAAGGCCTTTCCACACCGAAACTAGTCATGTGGGTAGTTTGACCACACTTCATAATTATGGTGAGTGTGGGCTTGCGAATGGTGTTGGGTTTTGGGGGTGTAGAGGCTCAGATATTAAATTGCCACTGATGTTAACCGTGTCAGGGAATCACACCAAGGTGGCTGGGTTAATAGTGTCTTACAACAACCTACTTCCCCTGACGGCTCCACTCAGTGAAGATCGCAGCTTCATAAAACCACCTGGACTGCTGCAGTGCAATACGTGCAACGGTGAGTCCATTAGAGGTAACGTGGCAATTGTAACTGCACGAGGTGGGGCAAAGTTCAGGTGTCATCACTTAAAGGGCACTAACTCCTAGCAAGCGCATACAGAGCGCAAGGCCAATGTTTGTAAATCTGTTACGCCTGTTAAACACGTAGGCTTGCCTGTTTACATTAACACTAAATGAGAGAAACAGCCAGTTCCCACTGCTTACACAATCCCATAAAGTAGCGGCATATACTGAAATTACAAAAGAAGTCAGTGACCACATTATCAATTTGGCTAAATGTCATGACAGAAGGCAGAGCATGGGTTTATAAATTGACTTTAAAATACATTTGCTGAATTTAATGGTTATATATGTGTTTACTCTCAACAATACATGTTGCATTGGAATTAATCAGTCTATGAGGGATGGTCAAAAATAAAAACAGTAGTCCCACTTAGTGGGGAAGTCAATGTGCCTGTCCCTTGGACTCATTCCCGCCATAGGAATGAGGAGTTTCCACCGCTGACTCAGGGGCATAAACAGGTGAGCACCACTTTGCATTTGTTTTGTTAAATTCAGGACCACAAAACTTGCATCCAAACACAATGAAAATATAAAAACAACATATATACGTATTTATTTGGTTCCCTTCCCACCGTAGAGGTACGTGTTTAATTAATGATATTTTGCTGCAAGCTCAAATTATTTTTTCCAATGTGCATTAATTTTATTTCCTTACATGCGCAGCCCGTATTCCCCAACGCTCACAATACATATTCCCCTTGTTCGACAACAGCTATACATTTTTATTTCAAAACAGCATGTTTATTTCTGCCCATAAATTTTCCGTGATTTTTTTTCACGATTTCAACCCAAATTTTCCATTTGCTCTACAGTAGCTTGATGAAGCAGTAACGGTCACAAAATAGCACGGCTCTAATGACCAAGATTTACAGCCAGAATACGAGAAAATAATAACGAGAATGGCAAAAAGGCTCCCTTTGCAATGTTAATCACACGAGAACAAAGCCAAGTTAGTGAATCATAACACAGGTGGCCCATTGGAGTCATTCAAAGTTTAAATAAACAGCATGCTGAAATGTTCACCAAACAGTATACACAATACTGGCACTCAGGGTGCAAATCTGTTTAAAAGTGAAAGCAAACAGATACGTCACAGAAAGCTCTTTGAGGTGCACATGTTTACCTGAACTAAACCCACTTCTTCAACGCCCATCGTTTATGCCATTTTTTTGAGGTTGGTCCTCCGCCCGATCGCTCACTGCCGGCGGCGGGCGCTCGTGCTAATTTCGTCTCCCGTGTGGGCGCCACGCACAAGCCTTGGTCAAACATGCCCCGGCGGCTTTGGCGACACCTCTCTCTCTCTCTGCCCGGGGCCAGACACGGCGCTCCTCCTCTGTCAGAGGGGAACGGGGGGGGGGGGTTTGTCTGTATTGCAGGGTTACACAATGGAGCATTTCCCGCTCCGGCTTCTGATTCCCGCTCCTGCTTGATCTCAATTGTACCGCCACACCTCCGCCTCCTGCCTTCCTCGTGCTGGTCAGTCCGGCTGGCTTGGGTGGGTGGAGTGGTGTCACAAGCTGACTCACTCACGTGCACTGGACCTTTGCACAACTACAATGGACGGACACTACACGTGGCAGAGTTGAGCAGACAGTCCCGTATTGAATCTCGTTTAAGCCAAACCGTCTCTCTCGGCTCAAATTATGAAGGCAGTAACAAAATAAGCAGACAATAGCATCCCCATCTCATATTAGTGTTTCCACATTATATGTTTTATAAGTATTTTCTTTACACAACCCATTGGCTTCATGGCCTTCTGGGAGTGCATTTTTTCAGCAGCAATAGTTTATTACAAGAAAACTCTTTTGACAGTAATGGTCTCATCAGCGGAGTCAGGCCTGGTTTAAATGAATCAATACTGGTGAAATTCCAGATGCTTAGAGGCAAGATATGAGTCATATTGTGACGCAACTCTATATACAGTGATACACGACACGAAATGATCATTGGCGTCGTTGTTTATCACGGAATAAATAAGTGGGCACCGGGCCTCTTCACCACGCCAGTGATGACACTGCGAGTGCAGGCCATGGAAGTCGCGTGTCAACTTGTGACAGCGGTTGGATGATTGGGCAGGATTAGTGAAGCAAGAAGCAGTGTGCAGGGCGTGGCACCATCGGCACTAAGATTGCCTTGGCCACGACGACCTTTTTTATCTTGACCGAGCCCGCAAGCGAAGCCCGCAGCCACCTCCGTGAGCGGATGAGAAGGGGGGCAACACTTTAGACGGTTGAAGTCAGTCGTGCCGCGGTGCTGCCGGATTATTCCGCCCCGCCCGGCGTTTGCGGCGTTGCTAATCCGCACGCGAAGGGTCGGCGCGGGGCGAACCGCACGCGCCCCTACGGCGATTCGTCGCAGAGTGCCGCGCCGTGCCCCAGAGTGTGGGATCGTGCGGCCGGTGCACGGCGACAATTTGGGCGGCATTCGACGCAGCTCGTGCCGCCGACGACAAACACCGAAGCGACCCCGCGCGGCTCGCCGGCTCGCGCTTTAAATCCCGTTAGCGCGCGCGGTGCTAGGATCTGACATTGTGATGCATTTATTGCCCAGGGCAGCTGCGTGGCTCGTGGGCGGCGATGGCAGGGGATTTCTCCCCTATTTTTTTGTACTTGTTGTTCTGGTTGCCCCACTTATATGCTGCATACCGATGTGAGTCATACACGGCGCTCTGTTGGAAAATGCACAAATTGTTGCCTTTGTGTTAAATGCAGGTGGGCGGGTATTCGACTGGAAATTGAAGTTTAATCCCCTAAACACACAGCTATAGTATTACATTACACTGCGGCATTTATGTCTTCATGGGGGTGGGGGGAGCAACGAAGATAGATTTTGTCACGACATTTGTTTGAGAAATAAGGTGATTTCCCACTAAACAAGTAAGAGTTATATAGGCAACATAATACGTAATGTAAAATTGTCTTGATTTGAAGTTTTCGTGACTGCAGGGATCCATACTCTTTGGTTCTTTCGGTAAAGTCACGTAGGTATAAAATTAAATAATTTATTTCGTAGAATTTTCTTCACAGCCCTTTGCAAATCCACGATTAGATGAGGGCCCTCACACAACTTGTCCTTTATGGGGGGGAGGGGGGGGTGTTTCACCATAACTTCATCATGCTGGTCAGTGTGGGCAGGGAGTTGGGTCTCGCAGGACTGGTGCCGATACCAGATATCACTTGCAACTAATGTTAGCCATGGCCAGGGATATAGCTCAAGATGCCAGGTTCATAGTGCAGTGTGCTAACCACTGAACCTCTAACACAAGTCCCACATAAATGCGTAAGTGTGTCCCTGTTTAAGAGAGCATTTCTGTTGGTGGAACTGCACTTGTGGAAATACCACGTTCCCAGTGTGGAGAGAAAGTTCATCAGCAAGATAACCACTGTTGACTTCCCACAAAGTGGTAATAATTGTAAGAAAATATATGTACGTTTGACCTGTGAACCGTTTAAATTCATGGTACCAGTGGCGTTAAAATTACGAAAATCTGGACCGGTTTTTACTTCACTGGCTCATCGGCAAGGCAACGGCTCATAAACCAATGTGCAAAAAATAAATATTGGTTCAAGTTATAAAAAAAAAAGTCTGCAATAATGTCAGTAACTCGTCTATGCGTGGACTGGTAACCGCCATAGGAATGAGAAATTTCCACCGTTAACTCGGAATCGCCACTCGAGATGCCCAACAGTCAGTTGAACGTGGTGGGGACACTTCGCCTCTGACGCCCCTTTGCTCTCAACAGCAGGCAACAGCACGGTGGAGGAAGAAGGAGGGACGTGAGTTCGATCCCAACCCTGACACCTGCATATTTGGAGTATCCACGTTATTCCCGTTGGTCGCGTGGATTTTGTCTCCCGGTCCTCTGATTTTTTCCCTCCACATTCACAAACATGCGTTTACATTATTTAGATTAATCGGGTGCGATATATTTCCACATGTTAAGCCACTTCGTTGTGCTATCATTTGTGCCAAGGTCGCTTCTGAAAAATAAGCTAATAGCTCAGTGGGCTTTACCTGGTAAAATAAAAATAGTTTAACTTCATTTTTATTTTACTTTATCTTCATTTTCATTTATTTGTGATTTGCTTACATTTCCTATACTTTGCACTCCTATTGTCTTCCTGTATTGTTTGTTGCGGTCATTTTCTGACCTGCCCTTTACTGGACATAGTTTATCGGATACCTCCAGTGCAAATGCATATTTTGATTCTGATTGTACATTCACCCCCAACACCTGATTTGAGATGCATTCATGAGACTTAAGTGTCAAGGCTGAAAACAAATTTCCATCTGTAAACAGCGCACAAATAATAATAATAGGTCTACAGCCGCTCAATTAAGCAGCAGGGAGAGGGCGGCGGTGGGGGGGGGCACTCTCCAGCACTTGTGGAATGCAAACTGAAGCCCAGGGAGTTAAACATGTTGAGCAAACATAACTTCACTTATTTTTTTTCCATAATTAATCAACACTTTGCCCAACAGGCAACGGCCAGCCAAGACCCACTACATTATTTGTTCGTTTTTAGACTTGTTAATAGCGGAATCAAATTTTTTTCTTCAGTTTCTTTGTTTATTTAAATAAACCAACTTTAGCCTTCGACGTAAAATAAATGTAATGGCACTTAGCACTTTCAAAACAGTTGCGATAATTTGTTATTATAATTTTTTTGTTAAATAAATCAACATTATCATCCAGAGCCTTGGCTTGGAAAACGCTGTATGCAATACTTGGGCTTCAAAAAAAAAGTTAACGGAAAATTAAGCCAACACATGAAGGCTGCAGAAAGCAACTTTGGAAATAATTTTCAGGAAATGCTAAATTAATGAAAGAGCTTTAAAGGGCTCCTATGCGAGAAATGTCGAAAGCCCACCATAATTCCAGCAGAGTAACTCTGGTATTTCCCTAATTGTCTGGAGACTGAAGCAGGTGGGTTTATTTTTTTGTGATTTATATATGTGTGTGTGCTACGATTTGCCTTGCACGGTGCCTCCCAAGGAAAAGCCTCCACAACACGGGGCTCGCGTTACATATCTCACACCGAGATTGATCGCCCATGGACACGATGCCCTCGCAGGCGAATCTTGCAGTCTCGCCCCAACTATCCACAAATCTCGGTTTATTTGCCGAGCACATTTAAGGCACCTGTGCTAAGTGTCAAAAAAGTGTCTGTGCGACGACATTACTTTTTTTTGCGCGTAACTCTTTACATTAAATATTCAATAACTCTCTCCATGCTCAAACAGGCACGGAGCAGTGCCCATCTCCATTGGTGGTCTCGCGACATGGGGTGGCTATCGCTCAAGCCTATGACGGGAACTGGTCTTAGAAGAGGCCAACCACCGACGTCATCATCTGAGTAGGCTCCTAACTGGGATTGGAGCTCTACCTGAAATGCTCCTCCAGCTGGATAGTAATTAATCCGGTGCTTGTGAATCCAAAGCCATCCTAGATGGCACCATTTCTGGGGTGGGGGGAGGTAATTCGGAAAAAAGGGAGCACGGAGAAGATTTTGCTTCAGAACGTCAGAGGGCTGCTGGCCAGGCTTGAACCACAACCGGTGCATCTGTGAGGGCCAGGACCGAGCAAGGTGGAAGGGACATCATGACCAGAACTGCCAACGCAGTGTCCCAACGACCTCCTTCCTCATCGTAGACCGGTCACGGGCATCAGACGGATTAATGTTTATTCACCTGCTGTTATTTTTTTTTCAGTTCATTAAACCATAATAAGGGTAATTATAATAACAAAAATAAGCACCTGTGAAATAACGTGGCCGATAATGAAGGGGGAGAAATGGCTTAATAGATGCGCGCGGGGCAGAGACTTCCGCATGCGGTAGAGCAGCAGGTACCAGGTCCGCGCGACCTGGTACCTGACGTTAAACGTCACTGAATCAACAAGGTCGTGTGTCTCAATGTCACTTCTCTTCTGCACCCGTGTGTGTCTGTACGTCTTTGCGGGGTCGGAGCGGTAGTGTAGCGGTTAGCGTGCTGCACGATGACCCCTGCGACCCGAGTGCAATTCATGGTCAACACCAGTGGCGATTATCTGAACCGGTCCTGGGCCTCCCCTAGGAATACTCAGCCTCAAATGAGTACCCGGTGCGTAATATAAACAACGTCACGTGGGAGACAAAGGCGGACCGGCGTGGTGCTGGTCACCCACCCCCTTGTGTGCCGTGCCAGCATTCATAGGTGCTGCTCGCTAACAGCACTTGCCCCAACAGTCTGTTACAGGCTATTGAGCTGCCTTGTCTTTATCTTTGAGGGGTGCTGTAACTTTAGTACAAGATGGGGTGATATGATCATGTTTAAGAGGATTGCAAGGGTTACGTTTGAAGAATAATCAATCAACGATTACTGACTTTTGCTCAAGTAACGTTTCATTATCTTGTATGATGGATATTTTATCATCAAAATGTAATTAGAATAGTTTTGCTTTCCCAGAACTGTCCAGGTGGCTCAGCAGAAAGTTGCGAGTTCATCATCCCTATGAGGTCGATACAATCACTCCCAAATTTGTGATGAAATCATCAGTGGGTGTCCTATGAATATACTCGCCCTCGCCATAGGAATGGGGGATATCCACCACTGGGTCACAGCTGCAAACAAAGATGTGCACCGCCATAGATGGTCATTTGAGAAGAAAATCACTTTTACTTTCTTTAAGCTTAACAATGTATTATTGCTATTATACAAATTGCAAAACACTCCACAGCATGGGTGTCAATTCGCTGCTGGGTGACGGCCTCCCCTTGCCATGTCGGTTATGGAGGTTGACTGACCATACTTCACCACACTGGTCAATGTGGGTTAGTGAAGCCGAGGGTCTACGACTGGTTCAGATACCACTCGACACGAATGGCCTCAGGTTATTGGCTTCAATGTGCAGTGATCTAACCCCTGGGTCACTTCTTCACCCCAATATTACAATACAAATACCTTAATACATCAGTGTAGCCTAACCCTAAATCTTCTTCAACTTAACGTCCATTCGGTGTTCATTATAAGTGCAGAAATAACAGCCCTGTGCCCTGCTTGGAGGAGTTGTGGTGACATCTGTACGCATTGGCTGCTGCTGTCCTTGCTATGACGCAAACTGCTGACAAGATTGTTGCACTTGGAAGTTTAAGTATTTAACAATGTAAATAATTAGAACAAAAATGATCAAGGGGTTGACGTTCAGTAATAGTAATTGGATTAGACCATGAAAACAGTAATGGATACGACTTTAAGAGGCTTGGATAATCTGATTAAAATAGCGTGTTACTCACCAACACTATTTATTCACCACCATTAAGACGGAATAATTATTTAAAAAAAAAGAGCTGGTAAAGGTGCAGCCCTGCAATTGCCCGCCCACACCACTGCTGGTGGAAGCGCCTCCACTCGAGTGAGCTCTCGAGAGCCCCTGATAGAGGGTGCTTGGTCTACTCTTTCGCACTGGCCAGATGTCCTGGAAGAGGTGGAAATACCCACACTTTACCCCACCACACGTGACCTGCCACATCAACTCACTGCATGTTTACGACACCCTCTCTCTCTCTCTGTACCACGTCCTCTCTCAAATATATTGGCGATCGCGGCCTTCCTGCCATTAGCTCTGTCCATAATAATTGCTCGTAAATTTTGCACTTGATTCTCTCAGTTGAATACAATTGTTCGCATTGCTGATGCACTTAATTAGCTGTCTTCCCCAGGTTCTCGTACCTGCATGACATATACGTATATAAATATATCAAATATGTTTTTAATGAACACTACCTGCACATTGATTGGCCGAATGGAGTCTCGAAGCACATAGCTCAACTGATGATAGGTCATGCAGTTCTTGCTCCAACAGCTGCCATCACTGTCTCTTCATCATCTCTACTCCATCCACTTGCCATGTGTATTACTCGTCAAGTCAAATCTCATTTCCCCGATACCAACATCGCAAGTAACGCATCCACACTGCGAACCGTGCGTCGTTTATCACTGCTGACGGTTCAATAGAGCACGCGTATTCTGATGGAACAAACTCCACTCAGACAAGATGTCTGGCCGGCGTGAAAGTGTAGGCCAAGCAAGCAACTTCTGGGAGGGGCTCGAGCTCTCTGGCTGAGATTATTCCACAAGCAGTGGCATGAGATAGACCATTGCGGTGCTGCACCTTTACCTTTTTACGGTCTAAAGTAAAGTAATGTCGTGAGAATTGTTTTATTATGTTTTATTTTTATTATTTTATTACTTCCCTTCTACGTGACTTTACCGAAAGAACCAAGAAGATGAATCCCTGCAGTCACGAAAGCTTTAAATCGAAAAATGATAAGAAACAAAATCGAGTCAAAATTACTCCCCGTTCATACAAGTCATGAGCCAATGGTGAAAATTACACATTGCTATGGCCGAGTTTTCCCAAAAAGTTGACCGCTGTTGACTTCGCAAAGTGGTAATTATTTGACCAAGCCTGAGGTTTAGCCCCAACCATGAATTCACCTCTCAACCTCGGCATGATCGCAAAAGAGTGCGCTCTCAACCGCATTGCTACCGGGCCGGGCTTGGTAACATTATCTTATTATTATGTGCACTTTGTAACAATTATGTACACTTCGTAACGTGAAAAAAAAAGTGAAGGTATTTTGCGCTGGCAAAAAAGGGGTGGGGGGGGGATGTCGTTTGGATAGGTTTTCACGACTTCCAGGAATGCACCAAAGGAGAAGAGAAAGCATGTGGTAAACAGCTGACACGCGTTGACCGTGGCGTGACTTATGTAGATGCAGCAGCTCGCTGGCAAAACCACCAAGCCATGTTCTCAGCCAATTACCGACACCTTGACCCGCTGCACAATGCTCTATTCTCCCGCCGTGCTCCCACTCGTAGTGAAACGTCAGCCAAGAAGAAACTTAGTCCAAGAACCACCCGCCCCTGCTCCTCCCCCACTCCCTCCCTCCCTCCCTCCATCCACACCAATTCTGAAGTTACCCTCTGGGAAGGCAGTATCAAGTGATTCCCCAGAGCTGATTAAGCCCAACCCAAAATGAGAGGCCATGCAGCTGTGGCAATACAAGTGGATTTACATTCATTACAGAACCGTGCAGTGCTCACCTTATATACAGTGTGTGGTGCATGTATGAATGACAAAAAAAACTCAGTTTCGATTTCGTTGCTTTCCCCCTGTTGGGTGAGATTCTCGCAGGGATGTCTGTTCTTTGTCAGCTTGTAGCAGCAGTCATTTCTGCAAATGGAATAAAGGCATTTGCGAAGGTGACCATTAATTCGATATATCCTTGTGTAACATTGCTTGTCAAGCGCAAAATGTCTTCATGCTCGCGCGAGCATCGCGACTCGCTCTAAACCCGACTGGAAATCCCACGAGCGAACAATGGAGATTCCACATTTCCATGGCAGGAACGAGCACCTGATCCGTCGGAATTTATATGAAGCGATGCTCACTTTGTCGTCCACAGAGCGATGATTGGTATCGTTGACCCTTAACTGGGATTTCGGGTCGCAGCCCTCTGATTGCGAGCCAAGGGATACGTGTGTTGCTCAAGCGTTAAAAGCTGGATTGTAAGTACATCTCACTGGCTTGACCCATTGAAATGTGCAATGTCCACCAAGCGAATCAAGGCCACCAACAGAGATGAGCGCGACTCAATTCATAACCTGAGCAGAAACGCCACGAAGCATTTACTGGAAGGTTTTAGGCAAACTTTATTCACAACAGGCGAGAGTCTATAGTTGAGACAATGAGTTGATTTTGGCAAGGAAGACCTGGGAACAATGCATGTATAAATATGCGAGTAAACAAAATGACGTCGAGAGGTAGAATGGGGAACGCATCAATTAGTTTAAACTGTCTGGGGAACTAAACGGGGCTTTTGAAGGACACATTGCCGCCAGAAGGGGTGATGACCGATAGTCAATAATAAACAAAACTATGTAAAGCTGAATTATATATTTTTTATTTTACCAGGTAAGGCCCACTGAGCTAGAAAGCTCTTTTTCTGAAGCGACCTGTCCACTAATGATAGCTGAACGAAGTGGCTTATCGCGTGGAAATGTATAGCCTCCAAATACTAAATGTGGAGGGGAAAAAAACCAGAGGAACTGGAGAAAAATGCACGCGACCATGGGGAGAGATACATGCAAACTCCAAATATCCAGGCATCAGGGTCGAGAATCGAACCCACAACCTCCTGTATACCAGGCGAGGGAGTTAACATCTCACCACCGTGGTGCCGCAATTGTGGTGTGGCAGCGAAGGAGTGGAACGTGTCGGAGAGGATAACTACCGTGGGAATGGAGCGATGAAATCAACTTGTGTTCAGGAGAGCGAGACATGAAGACAACATTCACAGGCCTTCATTCGGCAGTAGTTTGCTCGTGGCTGACAATGACGACAAATGAACAATATATTAACATAATGTACATAAAACATAACACGTATTATGACACCTGCACAATGCATAATAATAAAACATGCAAATACTTTAAAATTGTAAAAATTTATGTGAATGTAATGAACTTTGGATTTTTATATCCTAGCTTAAATATGTGTTTGCAATTAAATGATAATGTTTTACCAGTTAAAATTAACATCTAATTAAAATGTACACTAAATATTTTTACGATTATGGAAGATGCTGCAGATAGCATCACTTCACCAATGTAAAGTCAAATCACCGTGTTATGCAAATCAGTGCACAAAGTCCTCATCCATAATGGTGGCCCTGAAACTGTTGTGGAAATTCCACATTCCTATGTTCTTGGCGACTTTTTTCTTTTTTTTACCAATTTGTTGACGGTCAAATCTTCAGCGACCATGCCAGGTGAACGTTTCACTGAGAGAGCACTACGACGTGCGTCGGATTGTCCCGCATGTTCTTCTGTACGATGATCAAACAAGTTCCCAGAAGCCCCTTGGCACGTGGAGCGAAACGTCGAACATCGTGCCGAACAATACTCCGTACATCCGGAAAACACATCGGAGAGCTGTGCAAAGGACCCACAACAGTGGAATCGCTTCACGGATGAAGAGGGAACACGTCATTGAAAAAGTGAAAACTCCCCACTCAACCAAGCATGAGGCAGCTACCATCTCTGCTTGACAGCCCTTCAGCAGCAGTTGGAATGAAACGTTTCCAAAGCGGGAGGCATTCCGTGCAAGGAGCAAACCTTACTGCTCGCAAAATTGTACCAATTTTATCAACCCGGGTGGTCTGATGACAGGCGATGACAACTTTCGACCGGAATTTCAGCTTGCCACTTTGCGATTCCAACGTCGGGGGTGCTCGAACCGCAGGCACCACCCCGGTCGGATTAAACAAATCATGCAAATGACAGTAGTTCCGATTCCCTGCGGGAGAAACCATACTCGTGACCCCTTCCCACTTGATTCTGTCAAGTTCAGGGAGCAGCTGGCCGGCCTCATGCCACGTCCCGCAGATACAGACACATTCCTGTGATGAGTCCAGTGGCAGGGTGGGGCATCCCCGACTGCCCGGCCTCGCCTAATGAGGCGGCTGTCGGGTCGGGGGTGGGTGGTGGGCAGCAACGCGACCAGCGGTGGAACTAGGGCGGCACATACCACCGCTCCTAATGGCATGCGCGCGTCTAATCTCCTCTGGGCTGCCATTTCATTTTATTCGAGCGCAGCTGGGAGCGAGGTGTCTCCTTGAGAAATGCTTTAAAGTGCAAGGGAAGAGAGCGTTTCTCACCGTTATCATATTTTGAGCTGCTAAGAGGCATATCCAGCTGCAACTCTAATGGATGGGTCTTCGTGCCTCCGAGCGGACCACACGCACACACAAGGCGATCATGTTTGCGGTGCGCAGAGGATTCGTCGGTGTTCGGGTCACTTTTTCAACAGATGTGTGTATAGTTGAATGCACTACGTATACACGATCTGGCGAGGTGGAGCTGTCGGTAGGAGTTGGGAGTTCAAATACCTGGCAGATTGTTGACTATGCCCCATCCCTTTCATCATCATTATCAGTCACGTATATCCACTGATGGATCTACATCCTTCACGGCATCACGTTGCAACGTCTCCATGGTGGTCTCCCCTCTTGGGCATGCTCCCTTCTTTGGCTGCCACACCAACCTTGGCCTTGCCCATCAGCTATCATCCCCTCGAGCGATATGCCTTGTACAAGCCCACTCTACTTCACTTAACAGTCAATTGTGCCTCGAAATCGCATGTCTTCTTAGGTAGGTGCATTCCTCTTTTGTCTTTCATTGCAATTCAAAACATGCTTCTTTCGCACAGGTTTTCGATTTCCATCCATTTGCTTTTGGCAGTATCGTAATGGGACAAAGAGAGGAAGCTCCGTCATGAGATGGAATAACTTTGGACAATCATATCAGCTTAACCAATCGTGTTAACTTAATTAGCAGGGCCTTACAGTACGCAGTAAACATACAATGATCTGCTTTGATATGGGAGGGGCATATGAACGTGGATCCGAAAATCCTTGGCGCACCATGTAGGTTATTTATATAATCTTCAAAAATAATTCACGCCGGCGCCGGGTGCCGAGGATTGTGGGAGGAGCGACCGTCGCAATTTCACTCGTCCTCGAATTATGTGCGGATTACAGGGGGAAGCGTGGCACGTGACTCGCGGTAAATTTAATGCACCAAAACTTTGCAGATTACGAGTTGTTCTGAAACCCAAATGGTACAAATGTGCTATGTGGGTCTATGGTAAACGATTTATAATTTTTTTTGGCATCCAAGTTAAATAAATAATCGATAAAATACGTTAATACCAATCAAATATTTTTTTTGAAATTGCTATTTTTTTTTTATTTTACCTCCACGTGGCCATGCATGTCCGCTCCTACAGCTCTGCCTTGGCCTCGCCCACTGCCACGGATCACGGTTTGCGGTCCGCGATGCGCTTTCAATCCGCCGCGGTGTGCAGCGGATTCCGGGAGCAGTCGCAAACTGCCAACAAACCACAAATTACAGGGATTCTCGGGTGTTTAGATCGCGGATGAATGGATGTCGACTGGACATGTGTGAAAAATAGCTTAATATCTCACTGTATTCTTCCACTGGATAAAAGATAAAAAGGAATTTGATGTGTGTTGAACTTCTTTCACACCGTACGTAGCCAACCATGCTCATCGGAGGTGAGGAGCACCTCATTCATTCACACAGGAGTGAAACACCTCAATTGTGGAGAGATGCTAAATAGATGATAAAATAAATACCACTTTGCGGGAATTCAACAGTCGTTGTATGATCGAAAGGCTGGCCCCCCACTATGGAAATGTGGAATTTCTAAAAACGTACATGGGCACCACATATTGATTCTATGTTTACGAGGAAACTAGTCAATGTTCTATATCTATAACAGTAAGCCTATCCAAGTCTGGGAAACATTAATGAAAATCAAGTATTCAATGCAGAAATTTGAATCTTTTGACTCGATACCCAGATGCTGAGGGTTAATGTTGTAATTTTAGAAGTTGGTTAGGGGCCATGCATTTTCATAAGTTTTGCAAAGTATTCTGAGCTTAAACAAGTCATGGGGCAATGCTCATGTCCTTTAATGGCTCTGAGTCAATGGTGAGAATTCTGCTTTTCCATGGCAAGGGCCAGTCGTTCTATGCAGCAACCATTACAGCAGCTACAAAGCCAAGGCCAAAAAGGTGGTTTAAACAAATGTCGTAATTTATTGCTGGAGAAATAAAAAAATAACAGTCCTGTAACTGCATTCGTTAATTGTCCAAAGGGAAATATCGACGAACAAAATCTTAGTAATCAAACGTAATACATTGCAGAAGGGGCAACAAAAATCTTTGAGTCATATCCTCAAGCAATTAGTCTGGGTTGCAACATTGTCAACACCCAAGGCACTTTACACAATTGGACATTTGTGCAGGTAATGTTGCCACAAAAGCTTTTATGTGAGCAATTTCTTCTCCAATTTAGCCTTACACGATGCAGGTCCTACAACTGCGAAAGATGTATGTACAGTACCATAGTGTATTGTGGCATGGCTCGTAATTTGTAGTGTTAAGGATTAATGGATTGCAGGTAATGCGATCCTGTAACCACATTATCAAAGGCAGAAAGTGGTAATCAGTATCACTACTCTGGTTTCAGCCTGTAATCAGATTATCATTACTTAGTGTCCAGTGGCTTATTCGTTCTCTTGATTATTTTCGTTTTGAACAATTCATATTTATTAAAACAAATATATGAATGGGGTAATGATCATATGAACAGCTTTGGTTAATGCAAGGATAGTGGCTGCAAATGCTTGTAGATCACAACGTAAAAAGTCAAGGTGCAGTCCTGAATTAATTGCTCACGCCATTGCTAGCAGAAACACCTCCAAGAGAAGGAGCGCCAGAGAGTCCTTATGAAGGGCATTTGGTCTACTCTTCCACACTGGTCAAACGCCTGGGAAGAGGTGGTGGCACTCACAATTTACCCCACCACACGTGACCTACAGATCGACTAACTGTGACGTAACGATCGATTTATAATGCTGGACAGGCAGGGCCAATGGGGGTGAATGGGGGTGATTTATGAAAATTACACCATTATGTAAACTGCCACGCCAGGAGATCAAACCATACGACCCATGGATTATTCATCCAATGAGCTACCCAATACAGCATGGCAGAACCCTCGATCGCACTGGAAAAAGAACGCCGTTTAGTCGTATATTTTAGGTTAAATCAACAACATTTAGATTAATTGAAAGCAACTGATCATGAAGACATTCAAGTAACCTGATTACGTTACGTCATTATCAACATGGCAATGCATTAAGTTGCTTTCATAACCTCAGGCACACACAGGCTGAACACTTTTCAGCAGTAGCTTTATCAACGCTGATAAAGCCAACATTTATTTCAGTTTCCATCGCCACGACACGCCGTAATGAGCACCACTCAGATTCACCAGCAAAGAATATAGGCGAGTCAAACAAAGCAAGCGTGTTCATTTGACTGCACGTGACACAATTTCATCGTGGAGACGTTAACCAGACATTGTGCGGGCGTAAATTGTGGGGATTTCCGTCAACCCCTGGACTGTACCTCTGGCAAGGCGATAACATTTCCAAGCACTTATGCAAACTCATTTTGAACAAAAATTCTAACCTCACCACATTACAGCCCAAGGTAAATGAAATTAAGTATTTAAAGCACTGCCGACGTACTTAGCTCGACAATCATGTGTCAACCGTTGCAAATTCATTTTGTTTTACCATCATCATCAGCAGCAGCAGTCATATTATCAATCCACTTGCTTGATGAAGGCCTCCCAAAGCAGGCCCTCATAAACCCGGGATGCTGCAAACCACCCAGCAGCCGCAACACGAGCCGACTTCGTCATTGCACCCACGTAGTGGACGTCCTCTCAGAGGTATTCCATCTCTTTGATTGCCAAGTCGATCGGTGGTGTCGACCATCGGCCATCATCGAATGTTCAACTAATGTTTCCCCTGCCTCACGATGGCATTCCATGTGTGCGCATTTTTTGGTGGGTTCACGCTTCTTTGCACGAATTTAAAAAATGTCGTGAAATTTTCTTCCTCAATGTTCGTGTTTACATTTTTTTTTCATAGTGTGCGGAAATTCCTTGCTATTTTTCATTTTTAAGGGAGCCAATGAGCTTCGAATTTCTGTGCCAAGAAATATTGTGTCTGTTCGTCTCTCCGTATAAGGACACTTAAAATGTGTTCAGGAAAACTATTAAACCTCCAAAGAAATCATGACTAAACTTACCAAAAATATGAATTCCTTGATTATTACATCTTTTTTAGGGGGGGGGGGGCAAGATTGCCAAATAAGTGCTTTCAGAGAAGTGTTTTTGGACACATCAGTGATGTGCTGTGTACCATAATAACTGGCGGTTGCTTGCTTTAGAGGTTCACTCACTTTAAGGGAGGGTTGGTGGTTCGTACAGGGATGGGGCAATCACGTGCAAACAACAGAGTTAGTACAGAAAGTTATATGTCTGTCCGAACTGTATGCAGTTTGAACATTCTACCATCATATACATTTCTCACACACGTGATGAGAACAAGAGCCGAGGAGACAAACGTCCAAAGAACATTTTTTTCCAAGAAGAAAAGTGTCGAGACTCGGCAGTCAAGGATTGTGAAGGTAAGAGCATTGGTCAAAGAATTTAAAGTGTATCCACACTCACGTAAGCATTGCGTGATGCTCATCTCCTTTCACCCTGCCGAACCGGTGATGGAAATGTGACATTCCTCAATCAGAGATCGTCCCTCCATCGGACACTACTTGACTTCCTACGGAGAAAAAATTCTACGTATTCACTCCGCCACTTATGATGGGTAAAATAATAAAAATTTAAAAAGAGCAATTGCTTGCTCATGCCACTGCTGGTGTTCGGGATTCCCCTAGAGCGAGCTCTAAACAAACACTCTATAGAGGGTATTTGGCCTATTCTAGCTAAGATGTTTTGAACAAGGGCGGTGGTGTCCACACTTTACTTCACCACACATGAGATCACATTTAAGAGATCAAATTTAAGCGGATTACAAGTCCAGTGTCCTAACTAATGCACCACAACAGCCAACATGGACTTCAATTTTACAATACATTAAACAAATTTCATATGACATTAAAATATGGCCTTTGATTCAATTGTGTACATGCAAACACATTGCACGATGCTCTGGTTTCACTGAAAGCAGGTGTCCCTGTGTTCACGCAGACATGTTTATTCCTTTACTAGAGTGAGCTGCTTTTCCGTGATTATGAACTTTAACATAATGGACTTTTGTTGAAAATAATAATTATAAAACGTTAAATCACACAAATTCTTACTGAACATGATACTCTTCTCAATCCTAACCGCATGTGACAAATATTTATTACTTTGCGCTGGCTGTGTAATTTATTTACACAGTCCAATATTTCCAGAATCTGAAACATGGCAAATTAATAAATAGCAGAAATAAATGGGGGCAGAGAACGGAAGGAGGGAAATGAATACACAATTGAAGGAGAGTTTTTTTTTTTTTACAAGTGCTGTTGTGAATGTTACATTTCTCCCGAGATCAGTTTTAATTCGAAATAGGAATGCAAGTGATTTGATAGGGATTTCCAGCCCTTAATTGCAAGACTAAAGAGGGAATATTTGTTTCTATTGGGGCAGATATTTGGGAGAGGGGGGAAGAGCCCCAAAAAAAGCAACTATTGTGGATTTTAGGTGTAAGCTGAAGGTCGGGCAGTCTTGCAATGGGACGTTTATATGTAGAGCCGCAGAGTGATTGTGAAATGTTTTTTTTTTATTTCTGGCAGGGAATGATAATTTATTTTAGTACGGGAGTCTTTGCTGCCGCAGTATAAGCAAGCCCACGTTTGAGAATAGTAAACGGTAAGAGGCAGCAGAGCTAAATTACATCCACCTTTGGAGCTGTGAATAATTGAAGGGGAAAAAATTCACAGCATGTGCACACACGCGCGCACACACACAACAAAGATTGCTTGGTTGAGCCTTGTGGGCTGCAGGGGGCAGGTGCTATTAGTGAGCTTCTATTAAAGGCGGCGTTGCACATGAGGGGGTGGTTTAGCCAGGGCCATGCCCAACCGCCTTTGTTTCCACAGTGCTGATGTTGGATAGCTTTTCCTGCCAACATATTCCACCAAGCACACGTGAGAATAATCCTCATAAAAATGAAATGCATGTGAGACAAAATAAAACACGTATGTGAGATACAGGGACAAAGCTAAACTTCCTGAAGACACTTTGAACGTACAACACACGATCACACTTCAACAAATGTAGGCAAGCGGGACACATCTGAATTAAGTCTTACAAAACAATGTTTTAGTGGGTACCAAGTCATGTAGGGTATACACAAGGAATGTTACTAAAACCTGGTGTTTACACACTGGGACAGGTTAAGATAATTTGTACTAGGAATAGGTTTTTGAATTCGTGTTTTTTTATATTGTATTTTTAGGCCAGATTTCAGATTTCAATATTAATACGTAATTGTTTTTTCATGGAATATCTTTGATTTTGTATGCTCTACATTTCCTTAATGTTCATAATTGTAACTGTTTGTAATTCAATTGTAATATGAACGAAAGTGGCAATACATATACTCAAAATAATGTCACGTGATGGCACCTTTGTAGAAAAGGCACGGAAAAGATGTCGGAGAAGTGACATCACTTCCTTTCACGTCATATTTCACATAAACCCCCCCAAATGATGTCTTGGGATGACGCGGAATTTCATACCTTAGGCCCGATTTTCAAATGCACCCCTGTTATCTACTGAGCTGATATGCAGTGGATAGAAATTAAACTGGGCCTTTGGTATCACAGAGCAGCGCATTAACTCCTGTACCGAGGTCGCTCCTATAAACATAAACTCTGCAATGTGCAGATCAGTGGATGTTAAACTGCGCCAAGAATCCAGTGACCACATTAAATTCTTGGCCATGCATAGTAACTTTAATAACTGTTATCTGAATCTGGCTCCTCTTGGCAAACTGGAGCCTCGTAACTTTATACTGGGTAGTGCTGGGGTTACCGGTGCAAGATAATGCCACTTTTGAAACTCCACAATGAGTGATGAGGAAATGTGAATACCGCAAACACCGCTACTCGTTCAGTCGATCATGGAGATGCTGACATTTTAACCTTTTGTCTTAATAGTCAATCACGGGGTGACACTCATTTTGATCAATAATAAATGTTTGGATGAGGCCAATTATGATTCACATTATCGGCTATGAAACCCTACGTGTTATAAGTACAATTTTGGCAATTTACTAAGTTAATTTGTTTTAATTCAAATTACATTAAACTCAACTCTAAACATACAGTCATGAACTATTGCATTTACAATCAGCATGCTCACGGTGAGTAATGTGCTCCATCATTACGTTGAGATTCAATGGCTGCTAATCGCACCCCCACACTCAGCCCCTCTTCAATGGAGTATACCTATCTGATGTACGATTTTGAAATGGGGCTTCTGTCACGCATGGGGCTCCTGTAAATAGCACATGGCATTGTCAATCTATAGGTTAAGGGTCAAACTATTTTCGTGATTTCAATATCATAGTCGTAAACATTTACATTATTTCCAAATAATATGCTTTCAATGTTCGTAAAAGTTGGTGGGGCAGTCTAGGAGGAGTTTTCTGGTAACATACGTACACATTAGTCATTCATGTAAGAAGACAGTTATTTTCTGGATGAAAATGATGATGAACTTTGTGCACACAGCATGCACCAATTACCAAATTAAAAACACTCCCGCACAGTCTGCATTCTGCCGTGGTGTAACAGTGAGCACACTGGCCTTGCAATCCAGACGTTGCCGGTTTTATTCTATCTCCGGGTGCGGCAGTTGAAACAATGGTGCAAGTTTCTTAACCACCCCCGCCTCCGCCACCATCACTGCCTCTGTCCACCCAGCGAAGTTAGTCGATTGGCAAGTCGCGCGTGATGGGTCAAAGTGTGTATACTTCCATTTCTTCTAGGACGTCTGGCTAGTTTAGAAGAGGAGGCCAAAATACCCTTCCAGAGCGGGGGGGGGGGGGGGTCTCCATAGATCCCCCTGATGGTGGCACTTCCGCCTGAAGAGACTTGAGGCAACTATTGGAGGGTTGCACCTTTACTCACAAGCTGATGGCTTGGGCCATTGTCAAAGGAATAACATTTTGAAATTTCATTACCATTTGCAACTTTAAGGCATCCAAAACACACCATTGCCAAGCCAATACCCAGAAGGTTAAAAACAACGTGCGTAAATCAAACCACTTTTACAAAATGGAATACACCGCAGTGTGAAAATATCACAAATATTCAGGCAGTAAAGTGAACGTTAAATGTCGATGCGATATTCCGAATCAAACACGCATTATACAAGAACAAAATTTCCTCATACTTGGACCGATTATGTATGCAACACCTCGCAGTGTTTTAAATAACAATAATTTAGCACATTGATGGTCCGCATATAAAATAAAAGGCAAATTTATAACTGAGGGGTGGGATCGACGGCAAGAAAAATGTAGCGGAGGAAAAAATACCAGCCCCAAAGTAAACCCTTGGGAATGAAGAATAATAGAGGGACATTGCCAAATGACACAATTAATTAGGAGCTCCAAGACGTGGAAAAAGAGTCCAGCTCAGCCAAGTGACACAAGGTTCACCTGTTCGGCTTGCACTCGATACTCGCCAGGCAAGCCAGCCAGTTTAGCGAGCCTCGTGAATTCATGGCTTGAAGTTTAAACAACGTATACACCTATTGTTTAGCGTTCCTGCACATCATTCTGGAAATTAAGAGTGCTACAGTGAATTTGCCGTTGGAGAGACTCGCCCCAATCGGGGAAATGTAGAATTTCCATCAATTTGGACAAGGGTGAAAACAAAACAAAAAATGGAGTTTACAAGATATTTATTGCAGAGGAAATTGTGCAATAATGCAATGCCCTTCGAAAAAATGTGCCTTGAGACTTGGTGAGCATTTTTAGACGAGGATTGTTAAAAGTACGAATTTATAAATATAGCCATGTGGTGCAGTGCTCAATTCACCATTAGCCGATGTCGGTCCTCTGCTGGATGAAGACCCCCAAAGCTGTCACCATCCCTCATGAGCCTGCGATGTAATAATCCAACCAGGACCTGCACCACGAGCTGATTTCATGTCGTCTAACAATTCGTTGAAATCCCAGTTGGGGGTGAACTGAATTTAGGATCCAACTTGGTACACAGAACGAGCATCACTCTCAGAGCAGTGAACAATGGTTGCTTTACAGGGAGACTAGCTCCTGCCATAGTAATGCTCATGTTTCAGACAATGGTTCAGGGCTGACATCAAATGTGAGCATCAGCCAATGCTCGTTTGAGCACGGAGGCACCAACTTAACCTCACCTTTAAATCCCCCCTTCACCCAAAAAAAAACAAGGGCTTAAAAAAAATGAATTTCAAGACGCAGACTCTCACGAGTGAAACCCCCTCCCCCCAAAAGAATCATCATAGTTATTATTGTAAAAAGACACTGTGGTCAAAAGGTAAAAAGGGATTCCCATGACACCGGTTCCGAGAAAGAGTTGGAATATCAGAGGGTTGAGCAAATGAGCATTGCACACAGCACAGTGGGTTGAATTGTAAACGGATTTCGTGAACTGCAGACAGAGCCCAACAAGCTTCCAATGGCGGTACCCTGCAGCATAGCTTTCAACAAGATCGCAGCCTTCCAAGCTTATGTCAAAATCAAAAACTACACATAACACAATAGCGCGCTGTGATCGCGTATAAACATTTCGGCCGTATCGCTTAACGATAGAGCTGGGAACGATTCCGTGTAACTGCCGAGCTGAAGTTTATGCTGATGAAATATAACATTAGGATTTAATTGCCGTTACCATCGCGTCAATTTATTTAAATATGTTATTAAACAGAAATAAGAATCTGTATATATTGCGCTGCTGTTTTGAAACACGAGTTGGTAAGTAAAATACACATAACAACATAGTTTGTTTAATTAAAAAAACAATTAAATATAGACACACACATGGATACATGACATATTTTAAAACGTCCACTTTTTAAAAATGAACGAATTACAACATTATTTAGCTTTTCGATTTAAAGCTTTCGTGACTGCAGGGATTCATCTTCTTGGTTCTGTACGTGACTTTACCGAAAGAACCAAGAAGATTATTTAGCTTGTTTAACACGTAGGTTTTCGCGACCAATATCATCCATAATGGAGGTGTTTGGGTTAGATCGCGTAAATATATAAATGAGTCGTTAAAACCCGCCACCACCCGACACAGCCAACTCGTAAGGTTTGTCATCAGAGAAATATTAAATTCTCCAAAATACAACTGTCAGCAGTAGCAGAACACGCGTGCCAACAAGGGACACTCAATTGGTTTTGATAATGTTGAAGTTTTTGTGCAAAACTAGCCACTATTGGTCAAGACTAATTAGATAATCTATCGAAATTGAAAGAAATCAAATTACTTTAACCGTTCGGATAGCTACCGCCTTAGTGCTGCGTGGAAGCGAATCATCAAATAATACATTATTTAAATGCATGCTTACAAAGGGCAGCTTACTTCAATAGGAATTACCGTTGGTAGAGCTATTTTATTAAACACAATAGACAGGAAGGACAAGTTCAAAGGGCTCGCATAGTGCAC
The DNA here is from genome assembly GCF_964198595.1 of Lampetra fluviatilis. Taxonomy (NCBI): domain Eukaryota; kingdom Metazoa; phylum Chordata; class Hyperoartia; order Petromyzontiformes; family Petromyzontidae; genus Lampetra; species Lampetra fluviatilis. The sequence continues at coordinate 7,902,160 of NC_136288.1, forward strand.
ATGCATAATGTACGTTGCCTCAGTAATCCCCCCCCCCCACATTGTGCAAGAGCGCAGAAGGGTGGTCAACACATCTACGCCTCTATATAAGGATCTAAACAGTAAGACTTCTCCACAAATCTGTCTGTCGCCTGATGAAGCTAGTTGTAATTACTGGCGAAACGTCGTACTCAGATTGTAAATGTTGTCGCTTGGCTCTCCAACACACCGGTTAGTGCTGTACTAGTACACTACACTATACACTACATTACTCTACACTATACACTACACACTAGTGCTGTACTAGTGACGAATTGGCCACGTTCTGTTGACGTGACAACCCTTACTAGTTAGCTGTGTCGGGTGGTTGTGGGTTTTAACGACACATTTATATATCTACGCAATCTAACCCAAAAAACCTCTATTATGGATTGTTTAGCTTCTTAATTGTGCCCATGTGATAACAAGAAGCGTAATTTTATCTTGCCGCAGTTCCAGAGAGTGCTGTGTGTTCTTGTTGGATCGTAAATACATCAGGCAGAAGCGGTGGTCCGCATTGTTCCAGGGATACTGTGAGACTCATCTTAGAAATTTTAAAAAATGAATGAAAGCAAAAGTGCAGTCCTGCAATTGCTCGCTCACACCACTGCTGGTGGATGGGCCTCCACGAACGGGGTACTCTAGACAACCCCCCGATAAGCTTTTTTGGTCTACTCTTCCACCCTGGCCAGACATCTTAGAAGAGCTAGACATACCCACAATTTACCCCACCGCTTGCGACTTGTCGATCGACTAACTGTGGTGCACCCATGTATTTCACTGCTGGATGGATGAGGGCGGTGGGGATGAATAAACTTGTGCCATTGGTTCAACTGCCACACCGACAGATTGAAATCGAACCGGCGACCTCTGGTTTGCAAGTCCCGTGTGCTGTCCATTACACCACCAAGGCAACTCCCTAGGAACTGAAACAGATGCAGGATGAGTTATGCCACGTGGTCCACTGCAATGGACCCAGTTGCCAGAAAACCTACAGCTAACGTCATCATAATCATGCAGCTAAACACGTGCAGATCGCAGTAGATGTGTGTGTGTGCTGGAATGTGTAGGGAGCACAGGTGGTGAATCTACCAGGAAAACTCAGTCAGTTAACCCATGGCACCTGGGTCTGTTTCGTGACCTGCTGCCACCGAGCTGTCGAAAGTTCACGTGGCTTCAAAGTGCACCTAGCCTGGCTCAAGCCCGGTGGTGACGTCAAAACCACTTAGTGGCAAATGGCGGTTGTTGTTGGGTTTTAAAGGATCCTCCATACTAACCCTGCTTATATATATAAAAGTGGGGTGAGTTTCTAAAATCCCCCCGCCCCCCTACCTCCGTCCACCCAGCAGTATAAAACGCGTGTGGGGGGGGGGGGGGGGGTAAAGTGTGGGTGCTCCCATCTCTTCCAAGACATCTGGCCAGTGTGGAGGATTTGATATAAAAAACTGCCCTCTAAAGAGGCTCTCTAGAGCTCCATCAAGTGGAGGCTCTTTGGCCAGCAGTGGTATGAGCCAGTAATTGTAGGGCACCTTAGAGTAACTCTAACTTAACCATTTTACATATAAGTATATCGTGATATATATAACCAATTTGTCGATGCTGAGGCGGGAGTTTGGGACTCAAACAAGTAGGTTGCAAGTAAAAAATCTGGATGGAGATCGACAGCCATTCATCGCTATGGGGTGTATAAAATAGGCGCCACTACATGGAAAGTCAACAGAGCTCATCCGGTGAAGAGAGTTGCCTATTCCAGAGGAAGGCCACCACACAGAGACGATCACCCCTCTCTGTTACCTGTGTTACTCTCGCTATGTATCTTGGTAATATCTGTCTGATAATATGTCTGTCTATAGTTTTCTGGTTAGATTTTATGTCGCTATTTCATTATACCTGATGATGATTGCTTGTGTTGCAATCGAAACGTCGTATTCTATTATTTAATTTCATTTATTATTTTATCTTTAGACGTGACTTAACCGAAAGAACCACATAATAATTCCTGCAGTCACGAAAGTTCTAAAAATTAAGATTGAACCACTTCTACGGGGAAGTTTTAAGCTTATCTTTTTTCTCTCTCTCTCTGGCGACTTGTTTTCTCTGCCTGTGTCCTCTTTAGAATGTTCACACTCAAATTCTAACTTTACAATCTTTGAAATGCGTGATCAACCAGGCTATGCGTTAATTGTGTGTTGACCGACCCTCTGTGTTGTATTACATTACATTTCGATATTTTACTAGGTTATTTAATTTTAGTGTGTCTTTCTCCTGATTTTCAGGCTTGCTTGCCGTGTAATCGTTCTTGCAGCACCAATTGATATGCTAATTTTTTCTCTACCCCCCTCCCTCTCTCTGCCTCCGCCCCCCCCCTCTGTCTATTTAAGGCCACCACACAGAGACGATCACCCCTCTCTGTTACCTGTGTTACTCTCGCTATGTATCTTGGTAATATCTGTCTGCTAATATGTCTGTCTATAGTTTTCTAGTTAGATTTTATGTCGCTATTTCATTATACCTGATGATGATTGCTTGTGTTGCAATCGAAACGTCGTATTCTATTATTTAATTTAATTTATTATTTTATCTTTAGACGTGACTTAACCGAAAGAACCAAATAATAATGGCTCAAGACATCACTCCGAATGCCAGAGGTGGGACAAAGTCATTGTTATGCAAGTCCAAGTCGAGTCGCAAGTCATCAAATTCATGACTCGAGTCTGACTCGAGTCCAAGTCACATGACTCGAGTCCACATCTCATAGGTGGGACAAAGTCATTGTTATGCAAGTCCAAGTCGAGTCGCAAGTCATCAAATTCATGACTCGAGTCTGACTCGAGTCCAAGTCACATGACTCGAGTCCACACCTCTGCCGAATGCTAGTGTAAGCAGAGACAGCGACTTTGGGGAAATCTTCCATAGCGATGAAAAAATAAGTGATACAAAATATATAATAAGAGCTTACAGTGCTTTTGGATGAAGCCCCCTCCACGCCATATCAATCATTGGGGTCTATGGACCTTCCTACGTTAGAATGCTGGTCAGTGCGGGTTGCTGACGGCAGGGCCCAGGAGCGGTACAAAAATCACTCTGCCACTCATGTGAGCCATGACTGGGAAGATAATTCAGGTATCTGGGTTCATAACCACCGTGTCACCATCGCCCCCCCCCCCCAGTCCATTACAGTGATGAGTTATTGCACCCCTATGCTGTATTCATTAGCGCAGATATCAAGTATTGGATTAGCTGTATCACTCAGAACTCTTTAAACCAACACCCTGAATATTCCTCTTGCCCATTAATTAGCACGATATATATATATATTTAAAAAAACGAGTAGCCTACACAGGATGTTAGAGCAAGTCCTGTTTGCGAGCAACTATGATGGGCAGCACAGTGCGCGAGATTGTGGTGTGGTCAGTACCATGCTCAGCCTCCTTTGTCTCCCCAATTCTGATATCTCTTTTTTATACAAAACACCAGGTACTCAATTTAGACTGAGTCAAAAATAGAGGCATCCACGGACTGCTTCAGATAATATAATCACCACTGATGCTAGCCATTGGAAGGAATTATCTCAGGTCGCAATGACCACCCTACCACCACTCCACCTTATTTGCCACATCAATAACAACGTTGTTCTGTATTGACTTTAACAGACTATCGCAGCAAATGCTGTTAGTGAGCAACTATGAATGCTGGAACATGACACGAAGAGGTGGGTGGCCAGATTAACATCCGGCCGCTTCGTTCACCTCCTTGCTGATATTTACACACTGCACCAGGTACTCTTTTAAGGCCGAGTCAACCGAGGGGATGCCAAGGACCGGTTGAGATAATTGTCACTGGTGTTGGTGGCCACGAGCGAGAATCGAACTCAGGACCGGTGGATTCGTCGTGCAGTGCGCTAACCACTCTGCAATCCGGGGCCGTGACCTCGCTTTAGCAAAATGCCACCCCGCTGAACCACGGCCCGTCCTTGCAGCGCGAGGTGCAGAACGGCTGCCGCACGCTTTCAACGCGAAGACCTCCGACTGCCCCGGCCGCGAGAGTCAACATTCCGGCTGTCGGGAGTTGTGGGCAGGGGAAATGAGTGTGGTCCATCTGGGCCATCAGACTTCTCGCGTCAATCAGGCCACGAGCCTGCCTCAAAGAGAAGGGGAGATAACTGATTTATCCCGACTCGCCTCCCACCTACGCGCATTTAGTCTGCAGTGGCTCACAAAGGGCTTTTTGCTCCAAAGCCCCATATACCACCAAACCACGATTTAAACATTTAATTAAGCTTGTGCCGGAGGCCCAAGCTTAAACAGGCGTCTATGACGTCTCCTGGCCAAACCCCATTTGGTGGAGCCGGGAGACTGAATCCTTACCCTCAGGGCTCCTCCAGAAACAACAAAAACCACTACAGGTGGCCACGTGGAATGTTTAAATGCTCACTGCGGAGGAGAGGCTGCCACTCCTCTGTCGAGAGCTGGACCGGTACCGCCTGGATCTATGTGGTATTCCGGAGGTCTGGTGGACTGGCTCTGGCTCCTGCCACCATGAGGAGTGGACAGTCCTCTACTCGGGGCAGGAGAATGGCAAACAACAGGGAGTGTCTCTTCTTCTGCTCAATAGAATGAAGGGGGCGTGGGAGTGTGGCGGTGAGGTGTGAGAAGCTGTAAGCCCCAGACTACTTTGGGCTCGCCTTTCCATCAACCAGAGGTGAGCAGTGTTGGTCGTGGTTACTTATGCCCCCACCGAATGTGAACATCCGTGGAGGGATGCAGGCAAGGCCGATGAGTCAGATGCCTTCGATGACTTCCTGTCACAGGTGCTAGCTAAAGTGGCCCCTCGGGATAGAGTCATCTTGTTGGGTGACTTCAATGCTCAAGTTGGGCATGATGCTGGCACCTGGTCTGGAGTGATTGTAAGGTATAGGCCAGATCAGTTTAATAACAACGGGAGGAGGCTGTTATATTTTTGTGCAGCCCATGAGCCTGTAATTACCAACATACTGTTCCGGCATCGGCGCAGTACTGAAGGCGATCCGGAGTCTGAGATCAGGAAAGGCACCGGGCAGAGATGATCTCCCAAGCGAAATGCTGAGGGAGGGTGGCGTTTGTGCAAAGACTGCCCTACATGACATCATAACAACAGTCTGGACCACTGGACGGGTTCTGCAGGATTGGAATGATGCCCTGGTGGTCCCCCTCTTTAAGAAGGGGGACCGCACAGACTGTAACAACTACAGGGGCATCTCACTCCTCAGTGTGCCGGGAAGGGTCCTGGCAAGGATTATTCAACATCGCCTTGCCAGGCACGCTGGGGAGAGGTTTGCAGAGCCCCAATGCGGTTTCAGGAAAGGGCGGTCCTGCACAGATGCAGTATTTTCTGTCTGTCTGCTACAGCAAAGGTGTAGGGAATTCCAAGAAGACCTACATCTCTGCTTTATTGACCTGTTCAAGGCCTATGATACCATTAGTAGGCCTGGGCTCTGGGTTGTTCTTCGTGCTTTCGGAGTCCCTGACCATCTGCTCATGGTCATTAAGGACCTTCATGATGGTGAGCCGGCCCGGGTAAAACTAGGTGGCCGGAAGTCAGAGCCATTCCCTGTTCACCTTGGGGTGCGACAGGGATGTCCTCTGGCTCCCACATTATTTAACATCTATTTCAACCACATAGTTTATGAAGCCTTCAATAGCTGTACCGGTGGAATTTCCATCTGGTACAGATACAAGGCTGATCAATGCCCAGGGGGGAGTCAAAGGATGGCTCCCTATTGCTCAACGATGTTCTGTATGCTGATGATCTGATAATTGCTGCTCACTCAGGAGGAGTTGGAGGTGCTGGTGCTGAGCCTGGAGCTTGCCACTAAGAGGTGGGGCCTTACCATCAGCCCCACCAAAACTAAGCACCTGCCTGGGTATTTTGTACCATCACACACTCTACCCCCACAACTCCCAATTGGTGATAGGGCAGTTGTGGAGAGAGTGGAGAGTTTCCCATACCTTGGCAGTGTGCTCATTACCGGCTCCAGTTTTACAGCAGAGGTCTCACTCTAAATCAGTGGAGCGGCATTATATTTTAATCGGTTGCATAACGCTGTGTGGAAGCTACCTGGTCTGTTACTCCGCACAAAGCTTCAGGTCTTCTCGGCCACAGTCATTCCCTCACTTCTCTACGCTTGCGAAACGTGGACCCCCCTAATAGAACATCTTCGCCAGTTAGAAACATTTAGGATGGCTTGCCGACAATCAATCCTGGGTTTAATTGGGCTGGATTGTGTGAGGAGCTCACAAATCCTTGAAAGATCTGGACAAAGTCCCATCGGTGAGCTCCTCCGGCAGGCAAGGCTGCGTTGGCTGGGTCATGTAGCCCGCATGCCCAGACACAGCATGCCTAAACAGCTTTTGTTTGGCCAGATCGAGGGGGCTAAATGGGCACGGCACGGGCTAGAAAAGAGATGGAGTGATGTGGTTTAAGAGGATGTGGAGCTGAGTGGACTTGCCGATGACTGGTACCAGCGGTGTCAAGATTGGGCGCTGTGGAGGAGGCTCGTGAAGGAAGCTACTGGGCAGTTGGAGGCAGTCGCCCTCCACCAACAATAGAGGGCGGAGGAATGACGCTCACAACAACGAGCGGAGCGCCGGGTGTCTAAAGCACAGCAAGTTGTCACAGTAGGGGGCACAGTTGCGCCAGTTAGTCGACCCGTGGCACCTGGTTCTGCACCGTGACGTCGTGCTCGCGGGCGTTCGACACTTCACGTGGCCTCAACGTGCACATAGCCTGGCAAAAGCGTCGTGGTGACGTCACCGCCACTTAGTGTTGTTGTGCTCCATATAAAAGGAGCGCAATTACAATTTACAGGTAAAGCCAGAATTAAACTGGGGTTCTGGTTCAGCAGGAAATTGGGGGAACTGTAACATTTCAAATGTATGTCAGAGACTTGATACATTGTTGGGGAACGGGTGAACATGCAATCTGTAATTGGTTTATGACTCGTGTTAAAGTATGCTCTAGTTTGGGTTGATAATACTAGGGGAGGGGGGTATAAAACACACACCAAACCCCAGGTTTCTTTTTGAAAGAGGCATTTATATAAGCCAACAATGCCACGAAATAATTTAAACTCCCGTGCGTGATATGAATCTAGCACTTGTCACTGGTACCGATTGTGGAATAGTGCGTTTGTAATATCGTCTCAACATTTTTTACGTGCAAGCGTTAACACAGTAGAAACACAGACATGTGCCATTGGAAATAATGAGTCTTAAGTAAAAACAGACCTCCGCCAACAGTCCCCTGTATAAAATGTTAAGGAATTAAGCATATGTACCGTTACAAAAAGATATAACCACCACCGCCATGACAACTTTAGTCATGTTTTAGTCTTTTACAATAACACTATTAGTTCCAGGTATTATAATATGATGTATGAAAGAACAGAATACATTTTCCATAATGATGGGAGCCTACAGACGCATTTCGTGGAACATTATGACAAAATGCTTAATGAGCAGTTGCACATATTTATTTAACCGTTAAAAGTGATGTGGTAATGACATCTATCTTGGCTGGTATTTAAAGAAAAATGTCGTTGAAAATTAGACTTAAACGACATCAACAGCATCAGCAGATCGAGTCACCCTGGGTGTGGCTTGTTTAGGGGTTGCCTGCCTTCGGAAGGTAGGATGTCATGATGGCCGCCATTTATAAAGGGGCCAGAGTAATGTATTGACTTGATTGGCATATCAACTTAGCTCAATTGTAATATAAAAATTTTTTTGCGACAAGGCTCTAAAATGCGACCTCTTTCAATGAACAGTTTATCTACAAGTTGTTTTTATGAAACAGTCAGCTATAATGATCGTTTTCAAACTGTCACATTTGTGTTACCATTCGTGTTGTAGTTTATTATATATATTTTTTACAAATCAGTAAACAAATACACAATTATGTCCAACAAATGTCGAGATGAATAATACCTAGGCATACGCAAACCAAATAGTAACTTGTTTACGAAACACGTGAAGCCACTGTTTGCCGTTTCACACTGACAGGGCACGTGCTTCTGCTCGTGGTCCCTCGTTAAGGCTGGCTCAGCACAAGAGGGGGTAGCGCACCATGCCTTTCGCCCATCCACATACAGGACCGGCTATTCACTTAAAGCCGAGCTAACCCAAGTGGGATGCTGTCAATTTTTAATGGTTAGAACAGCTGGATTTGCAACCCGGGGGTCGCCGGTTCGATCTCCCGACGTGGTCGGTGAAAACAATGGGGCTCGTTTTGTGAAATCCCCACCGCCTATGTCCACCCAGCAGCAGCGTGAATGGGTGCACCACGGTAGGTTGGCAGGTTGCGTGCCGTTGGTAACGTGTGGGTACTCACAACTCTTCTCAGATAGCTGGCCAGCTTGGAAGAGTAGGCCAAAATCTCGCTAGGTGCGCTTTCTAGAGTTCCCTATCGTAATTGCAGGGCTGCACTTTTACCAAATTTACCTGACCTAAGCGAGACCAAAGATACTAACTGCAACTGTCCAGAGCCATATATTGCCGCGCAGCGTGCAACAACAAATATGCCACCACGACACACAATGTACACCGTACACTTGGAATTTGGATGATTACGAAACATATTAACGTGGACTGTGTCGCTTACATGTAAAGATTGAACACATTTAGCATGCTTGCATTGTGATAACATTTGCATATACCATACCTACAAACAGTGGCGTCAATAGGGGGGTGCGGGGGGGGGTGCGGACCGCACCGGGTGACACCATCAGAGGGGGTGACACGAAAATTACTGTCTATAACAATTTTTGTGCAGTGTATCAGCAGAAATATATATTTTTAAAAAGTTACACAAAAATACCCCTGTAGTTAGTTATAACAAAAACAATTTTCGTAAGCCCAGCTGACATGTACTGTATCAATATACCTACAAGGCTAAAATTCTGTGCTAATTTACTTTTTGAACCTGCGAATTAGAGCTGTCGTTGTTACCCAACTACAGTGAGGTTTCGAGTCACGTGGTTTCGTCTGCACGCGCTACGAGCACTCGCTCTTGTTATTGTTGCTGCTCGTGTTTTTATCGTCGCTGATTTTGTCAAATTTTGTGGTGTTTTAGTAATTAAAGGAAATATTGTAATTTAAAGGTGTCATTTTAATTTTGCTAGTTGTTTACGTCACTACTATTGCCATTACATTCAGTGATATACGGGAATTACGATTTACGAGTAACATTAGTACAAAAAACATTACTAAGGATTATGTATGGTCTGGTACGGGCGGAGGTCCATGAGGGGTGACACCATGAATTACCACACTGGGTGACACCAACCCTAGTGACGCCACTGCCTACAAAACTAAGCATTGATGAGAATATTTTCGTGACTGCAGGAATCCATACTCTTTGATTATTTTCGGTAAAGTCACGTAAGTAGAAAAATAATAGATCACGACGTTTTGATCGCAACACAAGCAATCGTCATCAGGTGGGATAACCACAGCAAGAAAAAACTGCTACTTCAGCTGTGGTTGTCCCACCTGATGACGATTTCTTGTGTTACGATCGAAACGTCGTGATCTATTATTTGTCAACTTATCGGGGGTACTTTTACATAAAAACAATCTTGGCTGGCTAGTACTTCTGTATTTATACTTTGAGGATATATTGCTAACAGGCTGCAATTACAAGGTACTGTGATATTATTATCACTGCAAACATCTTTAAAAAAACAAGTTTGTATAATTTATAACACTAAACACTCATTTGCACAGCTCACGGTAAATTAATTCAGCTGTTTGAGATAACATTAACATTCTGGGGTTCATAAAATTAATGCCACAATTTGAGAATTACTAGAGGTTGTCGCTTTGATATACTAGCCCTGCCATATGAATGTGGAATTTTCAACTCTGGCACTGTTCCATGCTTACTTGAGCGTACATTTAAAAGTTATGTGCTCTTATATCATGCTTTGAATATCTGCAAATGTCCAAGAGGTGACAAATATGTTTTGGAAGTCACTCAGTGTATTATGTACAGATTATTGACTTAATTCGTGACAATTATTTTAGAGGAAAAGGCCTTTACCATACAAGGCTAAAAAATGCTACCAAACAAGGAAATCCCACTTCACTGTTTCACTGACAAAATAAACCAACTGACTTGTTCCACACATGGCACAATTCCAGAGTATTAACTTTACAAAGCAGAGAAAACCTCCACAGCTTTTCGGTAGTGTATATTTATGCAATTCAATTATTTCCTATACTTTCACAGATATTTACACAGGTGCAATTGCTAATATGAAAATGATTAGCAACAATTAATCTTCGCGAAAATTAATGTTTTCGGCCTCAATTTACTCAAAGCGTCTCAGAGCGGCGTGTTTGTGTTCAGCCGTAAAACATGCCTGCATTTGTACACAGTCGTTTTTCCCTGCAAGGACAAATTGATTGGAAGAAAACCTGCGAAGGATTACCAATTATTATCACAAGGCATTTGGCACTGGTCTTAAAGCAGCAAACTCCAAGCAATGTGAAAGAGCCATACGTAAAAAAACCACGCACATTCACATGAGTGGTAGAGGCAAGGATCGACCTAATGGTGGGTGGTTGAATTTTCAGGTGGACAATTGTTGAAGCTGCAGGACGAAGGGATTGACGACTGGGGGAGTGCTGTGGAAAGTCGACACGCAAACTTCCAACTCGCAATGGCTCATAGATTGCACCCTTGTGCTAGCGGTGAGAAATACGTGTACTTTGACACTTCAAATTGAATAATGACCGGTTGTGACGAGGTCTCGTTGGTATACCAAGTTCCCCTTTTGGGCCTATGCCTCCCAACAATGTTGTCAAACGATTGCCTTAATAGAGGTTTGGTGGGTTAGATCGCATAAACATAATTGTGCAGTTAAACCCACCACCACCCAACACAGCCGATTCGTAAGCTTTGTCACGTCAACAAAACAGGCCAATTCCTTATTAGTACAGCACACTGGTGTGTTGGAAAGTAACCCACAACATTTACAATTCGAATCGGACGGGTTGCCGGGAATTACAACAGCCAGAATTTTCAAGCGACAGCCAAAATTCTGGCTGAGGCTGGTTGTATGAGGCTGGTTGTAATTATCCGGTGAAACGTCACAGTGCTCGAATTCTAAATTTTGTGGGTTTACTCCCCAACACACCGGTGTGCTGAACTAGTAACTAAATGGCATATTTGGTTGATGTGACAAACCTTACGAATTGGCTGTGTCGGGTGGTGGCGGGTTTGACGACACATTTGTATTAATGCGATCTAAACAATAACAACCCTCTATTATGGATAATATTGGTCGAGAAGCCTTACCACGTGTTAAACAAACGATTGTCTGTCGTAAAAGTTGTTCTCCCGTGCTTAGAAACGTGAGCATTGGTGCCAGCGGTGGAATTTCACATTTGCATGGAAAAGGTCAGTCCATCCACTTGACGAGAGTGGCACTCAGTGTGCCGAATATTGTGTACCGATAGGCTGCGTTTTCGCCTCATTGGGATTTGAACTCATAACCTTACTAAAGGTGGGGCCCTAAAAAAAAATGCACCCAAAAGTTACAGCCAAACTTTGCATGAAAATAAATCACCAAATGGCCCTTCTAAAAAAAGTTCCGAGATCAAACGCCCTTATATTTAGTTGGTATGCATACCATATTCGTGAGCAGCGATGCAACTATCGTAAATATGTCCTGTAGTTTGGGTTGATAATACTTTGATAAAAAAAAATACTTTGTTTAATATCAAATATCATGAGATGATTATGGTGAATATGGCTTATGTCACCACACATCACTATCACTTTCCTCTGCCAGATCCTGGTATTCTGACACGGATGGTACCCAACTTTCAAGGTCTACTCTTAAAACCACCCCACCATCTGGCATTAGTGCTTCAATGTGGTTGCAACCATTGGTTTCCTCACCAATGCCTGTCTCAGTAATCTACCCTCACCCATCCTGTACAGTTACCGCACCCATAGTAATCTCCTCATCCAGATTACGTCTAAATTGCTTTCGGACACGCTCTCCTGGCTTATCCTGTCCTGTCATGAAATCCTGAGCTTCTGTTGTATGAACCCACAGTCAAAGGCTTTTATTATTTAGTTGCTTTTGGTAAAAAAAATATCTCTATGACCCACTGGGTGCCGCTTAGATGCCTGTCAATTTCCACAAAAACCCAGTAGCTTATCATCGCTCTCTGATTTTATAGACACACGGCATTGTGGTTAGAGCACTTGACTCGCAACTGGTTGACAATGCAGGATAGCTTGGCCTGCTAATATCTCGAGGGTTGACAAATTAGTCCCATTTTGTGCTAATCGATCAGTCATTCTGTGGAGAAACACCCCCCCCCCCACCTTTCCCGCCATGGAAATATGGAATTTCCACCATTGACTCAGGACTGCTGACAGATATAGCTGCCATCGCCTTGCTTATGAGGCAAAAAGGCACCTTGGCAGTACATTTGACCCACGATTGAAATGTTCGTAGTTGTTTATTTTTGTTTATTTTCTTTTGGCAAGTGGCTTAATTAAGCAGACCCACCCTCTAGTGGGGAAGGAAGGTAATTGTGGATTGAATTGTGGAGACAGATTTGGCCAGAGCCCACAACGCTTCCTTGTGATTTCATCCACACGTCTGGTGCATCACATTAGGCTGAGCTTCTGAATCGTTATCTAAAGTGATGCGAATTAACGTGGGGAGCGGTGGGAGGAATGTTGTTTTCAATTAAAATGTAGACAATACAAGATTCACATGAGTTTTCGTGATCTGATCTGCATTACCCTTTCACATCTTCCCATTAAAAAATTGCTACGATCTAAATGATTGAACTAACTTCAACTCGATGCTGCTCCAATTCAATTCCGTGAATGGACAACTTTCCTTGCCGCTCTGTGATTGGTCAATTAACATTTTACAGCGCTAGCTCCACCCACTGCAGGAAATATCTCCCCCGTCACGTGAGAACTTTTTTTTTTACATTAACTGTGAATATACATATATATGTTTACTATTTATATTGGTTTTTTTTTACCATGTATGACCCACTTGCGCTATATCGGCTCTTTTTCAGAAGCGACCTGACCACAAACGACAGCTCAACGAGGTTTCTTATCATGTGGAAATGTATAGCAGCCACATACTCTCAAAGCGTGCTTCACTCATGAGCAGTGGTTCTCACCCTTCGCTCTGAACCAGGCGACAATTCCTGGCTTTGGGAAGCATCAGCGGCGAGGGAGGAACTGAACAGGGCCCGAGTTCTCCATTCACCAACCACACAACGACCAGCGTTATGAGTTGTTGTCAAGCAAACGGTCCAAACAACCCTCGTGACCTTCCCGGTGTGGTGGAGGCCTTCATACAACAGTACATTGACAAACCCTTTAAATTTACATAAAGTGTTATTTCTGTCACTCATCTGATTATGTCAGATTAACACGTAGGCTTTTGCGACCAAAGTTAATAATACAGTTTTTTGGGTTAGATCTCATAAACATAAATTTGTATTTAAACCCGCCACCACCCGACACAACCAAGTAGTAAGGTTTGTCATGTAAACAGAACATGCCAATTCGTTACCAGTACAGCACACCGGTGTGTTGGAGAGCAAATCCACAATATTTATAATCTGAGCACGAGGTTTCTCCAGTAATTACAACTAGCATCATCAGGCGGGCAGCCATATTTGTGGAGAAATCCTCCTGTCCCTTCAATAGAGGGATTGATATGACGTCACTGAATATGTCATACGCACTCGTCTTTCCATATGTGGGGATGCGAAACTAGATTGTGTTACTGAAGCTAAAACATTTCAATGAAACATTCCATGTGGAGGCTTCTAGAGAGCCAATTGCAATCATCTGGTTTTCATTTGCAATGCAAATTATTCATAATAATTAACGTCACAAACCCTTGTGGAGAGAATCAAGCAGTTTCCAATACAACATCAAACAAACAAAAAATCCAATTCCCGTGATTATTGCGAAATGCAAAAGTCGGATGATGCATTGCCACCGGTACACGGTGACCTTCTCTCGCGTGTGTCCACGCAATCTCTCGAGCTGACGAGTGGCAGGCGAGACGGCCTCACGAAGGACGGCGCAACACAACGATAACGTTCCCGCAACTCTATCAGGCTGGCTGAGAAGGGGACCTTCGCGGAAGATGTGGACCTTGGATGTGGAAACACACAAAGACAAAGATCGCCCGTATAGCTTGTAACAGACTGTTGGGGCACTCGCCGTTCGTGAGTAGCACCCATGAAGGCCGGAATGGCACACGGGGGGGAGGGGGGGGGGGTTGCCAGCACCACGCCCGGTCGCCTTTGTCTCCCCAGTGGTGATGTTTGCACACCACAGGAGGTACTCATTTGAGACTGAGTCGTCCCAGGAATGGTTCAGATTATCGCCATTGGTGTTGGTCGTGAGCGGGAATCGAACTCTGGTCCCCGTGTGCGAATGGAAACATAGTGGGTGTTTTCATTTGCTTAAGCAAGCCACTGCAATTATTTTCACATACCAGAATGCAATGCATCATGTCACGGTAATAAAAGGGGAAAGTGTTACAATGCTTAAATGAGCTGAATACATCGTGGGAATTCCAAATTGCTATGATAGGGGCCAGTCTATCCACAGTACAAGCACAGTTGACGATCCACAAAGTGCACACGACAAATCATCAAACGAGTACTCATTTGTGTACTGATGTCAAGAGTCCCCATCATGCTGCAATGAACATTGACTGATGCTGGGCTACGGTGGAGCTAGTTACAAGAATAGTGTGACCGCTGAACGCATTTGGAATTTCAACCTGCAACAACCTTCTATTCACGAGTCAACCCCTCAAACCACAGCACCACCCGGCCAAGTAATGGAGCAACAGGACAAAGCAAAGATCGCTCCGGAAAAAAAATACTAAATCAACATAAAAAATGCATTCCAATGTTATAATGGTGATAAATGGGACCCAAAAACATTGCAGGGATGTGGTGGCATTACCGTGCAATGAATGGCGTTACCACAAAACAAATGAAGCTTCAGGAGAGTTGTGAAAGACACACATTGCTCACATGCAGAATTTTCCCACCTCAAGCCAATTTTGAGCAACTTAAGATTTATTATGGAAATATATATTTTATTTATCTCCAATAACCGAGCATTAAATCTTGGGGATTACACCGGGTTTTTATGACTCAAGTAGGAAACCCTCCAAGATGCTGATGATATTGAAATGATGTAAAGCAGATGTCTGGCCTCATCAGTACCACACCTACACTGATGTAGAATTTGGTTTAACGATTGTTTGTAATTATGGAGAAAGGTGGAAATTCATCAATGAAGGCAAATTTCTCCAAACTAATGCGCCATTGTGGGCCCAATTCACCATGGAACAGGGGCAGGAGACAACCAATGAGATGGAATAGGCTCTAGAAGGGAGGGGAATGGCATTTAATCTTCTGCACCACAGGGTTAGATGATTGCCCGACATTGGAGGACTGCTCCTGGAAGTTTAGTGGCTTCTGTGAAAGGGGCTGGACAGACAAAAGAAGAACCAATGAGAGAAGCCCCCTTCCACTCAACACCTCAATGCCAATACGCATCTGGGGGAGTGCCTAGAGAAATCATGGCTGAGGTTGATGATGTCATCACGCTCAGCCCTCTTCCTTACGAGCCAACCAATAAGGCTCCTCAAATAAATAAAGATTTTCCCATGTAAGGATTTCACGACCAATATCATCCATTAAACAGGTTTGTTGGGTTAGATCCAGGAAACATATGGAATGAATACCCCCCACTTCACTCAAGAAGGGCCAACAAGTGACGCCATCACATCCACCCCTCTATTTAAGGAACGAAACAGGATTTCTATACAAATCTGGCTGCCGCCTGATGATGCCGGTTGTAATTACTGGTGAAATGTCGTACTCAGATTATAAATGTTGTGGCTTTGCTCGTCAAGACACCGGTGTGCTGTACTAGTAACGAATTGGCACGTATTGTTTACGTGACAAACCTTACCAATTGGTTGTGTTGGGTGGTGGCGGGTTTAACGACACAATCATGTATTTACGCAATCCAATCCAAAGAACCTACATTACGTGAAGATCTTCCCGTATAGCCTTACAGACTGTCGTGGGCAAGTGCTGTTAGTGTGCACCTATGAAGGTCAACATAGCACACGATTGGGTGGGGTGGCCAGAATTGCATACAGATAAGATGCCTTTGTCTCCCCCAGCGCTGGTGTTTACACACTCTACTAGGTACTCATCTAAGGCTGAGTCGACCTAGGGGAGGTTGAGGACCAGTTCAGATATTCGTCACCAATGTTGGCCTTGAGCAGGAAATGGAACTCGGGTTCGTAGCGCAGTGCACCAACCACTCTGCCACTTCTCCCCTTGTGTGCTGCTCCACCCTTCACCAAGACACACAATTGTAGAATTTTGTCAAAGACGACTTAGTGCTACTTAAAAATATTGATGACTATTTTGAAGATAATTACAATGATGATGACTACAATAATGATGACGATGTCAATGATGTTAATATGATGGTGATTTTGACTACAGCAATGTTATGGGACCTTTTTTCCAGTGTCAAATTCTGGAAAATAAGAATAGGTTTTACCCTTTCTGGCAATAAAACAGGTGTTAAGATTTTTAAACACTAAATATATACATTTTGCAACAAGTCTGCCTTAACCATATGCATGTTCAACACAAGTACGTGTGGTTAATGCAGATTCAATTCCTTGAAAAAGGTACATTTTTGGTATTTGAACATTTTAACACCTTATGTTTGATTGCCAGAAAGGGTAAAACGTGGTCTTATTTTTTATACGGCAATGTCGTTGATAATAATAATGATGTTGCTGTATTTGATGATCCAGCAACCTCCATCTCGTGGCAGAGCCAATGGCCAGTGGACATATCACCACCACATGTTATCCGTGGTGAGAAATCAAACCAAAATCGCCGAGTTGAAAGTGCCGTGCGTTAACGACTGCACCATTGATCCACCCCACTTCTAACGTTGGGACATCACTCTGGATGAGAGATTATTTGTGAGCTATGTACGGCATCATCCCTCTCATCCACACGGCAAGTGTGAAGTCAAGAGGTTGTGCTTAGCTATAGAGGCTGTTTGAGGATGTCTGGCAAAAACGTTCCAGGTTCCCCCAATATGATGTGTCATTTTGACAAGGGAAGTAATATTTATCGGCAGATCTAGAGCATAATTCAAATAGCATGCACAGAGATCAAATAAAAGTGGAAAAGAACGTTTATAAAATGGGGTTTAGCCGGCATGACAGTTGAAACAACTGTGCAAATTTCTCAAATCCCCCCCACCCTATGTCCACCCAGGAATAGACGTGGATTCACCACAGTGAGTTGATCGGCAGATCTCGTGTGGCGAGGTAAGATGTGGGTACTCCCACCTCTTCCAATTCATCTGGCTAGCTTGGAAGTGCAGCCAAATTGCCTTCTAAAGAAGGGCTTCCTAGTCACCCCCCCCCCCCTCTAGTGGAGGCCCTTCTTCCAGCAGTGACATGGGCAAGCTGTTTCAGGGCTGCGCCTTTGCCTTCACCTAGCCCAGTAGAATTAGGAACATCAAGGCAGTCAAGCTTTTATGCACGGTGATTAATCGCAAAGTCCCCCACTGCGCATTTTCACTCGACATTTATTTGGTGTGGATCTGCACAGATGCTGACACTCACGAAATTTAAGCCACTGCCTGTGATAAAAGGGGGCTTTTTGTATTCCACACATATATCGCTCCAAAAGATAAAGTTTCCCAATACCCCGCCCCTCCCCCCCTTTCAAGGATTTGGAAGTGCTGATCTGCATTTTCAGCACTGAGATATGCAGAGAAAAGTCCCACATTTTTAAGGTAGGGACCAGTTTATCCATACAAAATAAAACTACGTCTAATGAGTGTCACTGATCCTCATTTCATAGTCACTCGAGTCATCTACGCAGCTGGGTGGTACGGCGGTTCAGAGATTTGGCTCAACACTAGAAGTTTGCAAGTTCAAACCCCGGTGTGGAATCAACTTGACCGGTCATCCTTTGTGGGAATTCCGCAGCGCTCTCCCTATGGAGTGACTGGCACCCATTTTAAGAATGTGGAATTTTCCACTGAGGGCCGCTACCCAATATCAAGCACTGCACTGTGCTCGCTTGCACCGAGAGACAAGCTGACGTCTTGCCTCTGCATTGATTTATGTTTGTGCAATGCTGTTGATACAAATAATTTGCCTATTAAAAGATCTCCAGTTCACTTTGAAGATATATTCTTTTCCGGTGCATATATGTGTGTGAAAGTCAACTTACGTTCTGGTTATGCTTGAAATTATATTTGTTTTAATCTTTATTCATTATACTTGAACAGCTTAGTTTCAGTTACAATAATACACCAATCATTGTGATCTTTCACAGAAGTGAAAAAAAGCAATGTTGCCGCTCTTTCCCATAATTCTTTTTTTGAAGTCTTCTAATCAAAGTTCCACAGCACAAAAAAAATCCAACAGAAGCACTGGCCACTGTGGTTTTCCTTCTGGCAGTTCTTATGAATTCTTTTGGAACATCAATTGCACCACAATAAACACATACGTAATTATATAATTCATAGTTCAAACAAATTGGAGTATTTTAAATGTTCGTTTATAACCCTTAAAAAATTGGGTGGGGTAAAAAAAAGTTTATCTAAAATCTGTGCTCAAAATATGAATCTACTTTTGTGAATGTTTACAGAAATAAATCAGGCTATATATGTGTATAAACCTCGCTATCTTTTTTCACCATTGGCCCTAACGAAAAACACTCGAGTCCATTTTTCTTGGATTGATACAACGGTAGCCACAGCAGCTATGCTACTGTAGATCATTTATCATCACGATTTAAACTTTGGTCTTTAAAAAAAAAGCTGGGTGCTCCTACGATGAAGAGGGAGGGGAAAAATAGTATGCATGCCATCCATCACGCAGGCCATCCATTTCATGTTATCCATTTGCTCAGCATGAACCTTTCTTGTGGCCAAAGAAAAAAATGCCTTCATGAATGGTAGCAATAATAAACGCAAAACAAACTGCACGAAAAAAAATCAAACCTTAAAACAATCGGCGAGGAGCGCTGAAGTTGTCAGTTGATCCTGACTTGTGGCACCCGGCGTCGCCACAGCTGACATGGCCAACGCGAGCGAGCCGTCGCGAGTGCCATCTGCGTTCTGTTTAAAGAATCATCGTGGAAGAATTGCACGTGCCAATGTGTTCAGCCAAATCTTGGTTGATGCCCATTGCAGAAGTTGAACTTCAAAGTTCCGTTGCTCTGCCGCGACTCTTGCGGTGGGATCAATACGCACACGCGCGGCTTGTGCCTTGGTCGCTTGATAGATCATCAGGCTGAGGTGTATTCCATCACTGCTATGCGCATCAACACTTGCATGCGCATTTCTCTGGCCGTAAAAAGAAAGAAAGAGGCAAATGCTTAATAGCGGGCGGCTCGCCGTGGCAGAACGATCGCTCAGTCGCCATGCCGGTCCCGTCACTCGTTGAGTGCCAAAAAACAAAGCACGCACGCACTGCCATCCATGGCGTCGACAATATTCGCATTTTTTAAACATTCAAACGCGACGCTTTGCATCTTTCCCAGCGTGTTCAACCTTATGGAAGATAAAGTGCCGCTACTGTAACCTTACCCCTCACTTAATTCCTTCCCTTTTGCCATTCGTCTTGCGTGCGCCTTTGTAGTCAAGCGCTCGATGACAGGCAACAATGAATTACCCCGTGCGTCTGCTGGAGCGGTTAATTTGAACCATACTCCACCTAGCTACAGGTATCCGAGCACCCGCCGTTTTTACTGGACTAAAGAAACTTCACTTTCCACCCCCCCCCCCCCACAGAAAAAAAAATCCGCAGGTTGGAGATGTCACGCGGGCTTCCTGAGAATAGCGTACGGCTTGGATGGATACCAAACGCAATACTCGCCGTAAGATATGGCCAAATGCGGCCGTTATTTTAAGTTGCAAACCACTTCCACAAGGCTCCCTTTTGTTTAACCTGTTACGTTAATAATCGATGCAGCTGCAATCGGAGTGCTCCGCTTATGAACCGTAGGTGAAACCCCATTTCCTACATTTGCGGTGACCTCGGGACCACATTGGGTGTTCACCAGTGACTTATGGCAACGACTTGCCAGCAGGAATGGGTCGGTTGAAAACTCCTTGAGTCTGTGTTCCTCTTGTAATCCATACGCTCAGCCCGATTCGCAAAACACCACATTGTTTAGAAACATTTACCTAATTCGTCAATAACGTGGTACTCAAGAGGAAAATGTATATTTACGTAAGCTGCAACATTTTGGTCAATGGTCCTTCGCCGCAGCAGAGAGATATCACGTGTGCACGGCTGCCATTGTAGCATCACACATTTTACAGATGGGCTCTCATTATCTGGATCATGGAAAGCGTGTGGACATAATATTGATAAAGTCCATCGTATATTAATGGCCTCAATGTCCATTACTTTAAAGCGAATGCGGAATTTTGCTGCAAATTCATTCTCGTTTCTGCAGTTCACACATGGTGTGTTTTATTTTTACGGGAGACATCACTCCTGAGACTGTGTGGAGCGAGCGCAAAGCCACATTTTCACCCTTGGCAGACAATTCTCATGCATGCCAACTGACAAACACCCAACAAGTTCGCAAGTAACACTGCGGCCTTGAAAGGAAAAAATATAAAAAAACAGACGACTTTTGGGTGATGATCCTTCTTTACCGCACAGAGAGGCCACTGAGATAGATGGATTCTCTATTAAGGCAGTATTATTGATGAATGTGTTGCATTTGTTGGTGTTATTTTGTGCTCATGCACTACAGCCAATGCAGGAGTATTACCAAATAATGTCATACAAGCCAAAGGTCATCAGGCTTAGCTCATTCATTTGAGCTAATTGGCCTAATATGATTGGCTACAATTGTAAAAAAACGTATAGTCACGATAACAAAACAGATAATGGAACGACATCACTGGTATCTATTTTTCAATGGGAGTTGTGTTACATATGCATCGTATCATCATCAATATCGTTGGATAACGTGATGAAAACTCCACTCAAGTATGCTCATCTACTATAATGTTCGCCCAGTTAATCATGGCTCACAAGCATTTCACGGCAGTAACTCATTCAATGTAATATCAAAGTAATCAGAAAATGTAATGTTTGGTTTTCATCCAACATTCATGTTTAGCACTTAACGTGAGACTTTTTTTCTTTCTTTTGTTCATCCATTGGCATGCATTTTTTTTAAAGCATGTCTGCCAGAATTTGATTATACTTAGTGTCGACCCAGACAAACTGTACCCATGCAAAACATATATAAGCAAAATTTCATTCTGTGTTTCCAAATAAATATAAATACGTTTTATCCATCGGACTATTCGCTGTCCATACTAATAATATGAAAACATAGAATATGTTCGAGTAAGCACACTTTGAACCAGTTTCAACCTACTGGATCTCACCAGTCATCAAGCTTGTTTAAAACGCGTTATTAGCAAGAGCACGTCATATAAGCTCTCGGATCATACATATATGGTTTAATTCATAATGCTCCACGCCCGTGCATGCAATTAATGCGTGTGCACACCATTCAAAGCTACCCCCCATAATAGAGTTTTTTTTGTATCCCGTAAATATTTATTTACGCGATCTAATCCAAATATCTACGCGATCTAATCCAAAAAATCTCTATAATGGATGATGTTTAACAAAGCTACCCCCGTTGACACTTGTTTTATACGGAGGCAGTCCGATTGGTCAGGCTGTGGCTGATAATTGTGCCGCATATCACAATCATTCGCAGACCATCTTCAGGATGTACGGAATGGTATGCTACCTTGAGAGACTTTACATTTTTAGGTAGTCCATTGTATCTCTCTTCGCTCCACCACAGCAACAACCTCCCCCTCCTCCCTACACCAAAGACCAGGACCGTGGTCACTGCCGGCTGTCATATCTCCGTGGCAGTCCCCACCTTCTGGAACGCAGCCGTTATCGCCCTCCTGCTGCTGCTTTACATTCGCAGTAGCAGCAGCAGCGTTCACCATACACGGAAATTTAAGAGACGCTTAGAGGCGGCCTCACCTCTGTGTTAAAGGCCCCACCTCTTTCGCCCGACTTTTGAACGACACTGAAACTAAACCATGAACTATTTTACCGCTCAGATATATATATCCTTTTTTTCAGAAGCGACAAAGCAACAAATGATATCCCAACGAAGTGGCTTATCATGCGGAAATGTATAGCAGCCAAAATTTCTGAACGCGTGTTTCTACTTGTGGAGGAGAAAAATCAGAGGACCTGGAGAAAATTCCACGTGACCATGGGGGGAAAATGCAAACTCCAAATATAAAGGCATCAGGGTCAGGATAGAACCCACAACCTCCTGTATACTAGACGGGGTAGTTAACATCTCACCACCGTGAATTATTGAGCACTTTACGATTATATGATTGTTAGAATTCTAGCATATGGCAAAATGTTCAGGAGGTAAATGCCAATGTTGAGGTCTGCTAGCCACGTGAGGGTTTCACACATTCCGATTTAATGAAACTATATTTGCAACACATGGAATATTCAGCCAATCAATCATCACCCCAGTCTGCCTGGTTTATTAGGCAGCAGGTGCCAGTGACTAACTTCAACTGGAGGCATGTCTATCTTAGTCACAGATAATAGTGCAATGAGTCACGTTAAATCAAGGTTTGCGATGCGGTGGCAGAGATGATAAACATCCTGAAACAACTTTTTCCCGCTGTTGGAGAACAACCAGTAAAACTGTAGCAACATGAGTGACTTCTTTTTGACGTTTCTCAATAAATCAAGAACTAATTCAGTGATAGTTTTTCAGCGATACCCAATGTAAACTATCACTTCATTCAACTAAGCCGAGATTAATTGTCATTTTTAAATGCACTTAACCAGTTATTATGTTTACCAGCCAAAGATTACTAGTATTATTATCATTATTCGTGTTATATTTTAATCCAAAGGGGTCATTGCTTACAATTCGGTTTGATGCAACGTCACAAATAGTTTTTACTCTTCTGCCAGATCCGACATTTGGCTGTCCTCCAGAGCCTGCTTTCCCAGCATCCCATCACCACCGCGACGTTTACCAGTCGCATGCTCCGTTGCATGCCATTTTTCACGAATCCCAAAATGTTGCCCAATTTTAACGTGTTCGACATTATTCGTGTGACTGTCCACCCACCCCGGTCATTCGTTGAATGTTCACAATTAAGAGCGACCACGCAAGCCCTTCCACTGGTTGATTGCCCCCCTGCCCCTCCACGCCTATCAATCTAAACACGTCGAGTTCATCGGCCTAGCGGATATTCGCATTCGGGTGTTTTTAAATCCTTTATACTAAGTTTGCTTGCTTGCTTACGACCGTGCAAATCTTTCGGTCGTTTTTTAACCCACTTCCCGTGATCCAATCGAGCTGACATTTTGCACACAGACTCGTTGTGCGTGACAATTAATGTTCGTGAAAAAAAAATTCCTAAATTTTACACTTTTTAGGACAATAAATTATATTTAATTACCAATTGCTTAATGGTGGCAGGCAATCATCTGACCCATAGGTGGCAGCCGTCTCAAGCCAGAGGACGAGAGGACTCTAGCCGCCACGCATATATACGGGTTATACTTGTTATTGTTTTATTTTATCAGCCGAAATCTGACTAAATTTTCTTTTTTTAGAAAGAGCCACCATGCAAGGATACATATTTTGGCTTTTGTTTCACCATCTCCTGAAGTGAAAAATAATCATTCTTGCAATTTCGATCTACCCAGGGTCATTTGGAGAGGGGTGCACCCCGAATAAAGCAAAAGAAACAGGGATAATGCGAAACACGCATATTGGGGGTTGTGGGGGTGTGATGATTTCGAATCTTCCGCCTATTATCTGTCGCTTCTTACAGTAATCGGCTGACGTGCATTCGTGCTCACGTGGGCACCGAGTTAGTGACCCTCAACGAGTGAGGAGCAGCTGATAATTAAACCAGCGCACTTCTAATGATGTAGTTTTTTTTTTAATAAATGTGCCGTTAATCTACAACCTGGATCATGTGTTCAACTATAAGACAGTTAACTGGACTGTGAACCATAACCATCAATGCTGTATTGTAAAAATTAATGCATCAAGACACCCCGATTAAAAATTGCAACCTCGATTGTGTCTGTTGTGTAACTCTATTGCACATTACATTTTGACTTATTCCCGAGATATTCTCTATACTATTGATACATGCCAAGGTAAGCCCACGAGCCAACTCATGCCTTCTGACCTATGTGCCCCAGCCCAAAATGTCAAGCGACCCGGAGATTTTAATGCAAGTGGGTCCACGCTAATGAAGACCACGATGTAAATGATGAAATTACAATTATAAATTAAAAGAAAGAAAACCCAAAGCCACACCCTTACCATTGCTTGCTCATGCCCCCGCCACAGGGAGCTCTGGAGAGCCTCTTCGAGAGGTTATTTTGCCTACTCTTCCACGATACGTGTGCCTTAAATAAGCCCAACTTAAATGCTACAACAGGGTGACAAGCTATTTCTGCAAACAACGCAACTGTATTGCAGAAAATGTGCATCCTGTAACTTCATCGTCAGGGGGGCAGCACTGGTGCAACGATTAGCAACACTGTGATATGAACCTAGTAACTGCGTTTGATTCCTGGCCATGGCTTGCATCAGTGGCGGGTGATGTATGAACCTGTCCCAAACCCGCATTGGCCATCACGGTGAAGTATGGTCGAGAAATCTCCATGGTCAACATACGAGTCAACAAGCAACGTGGGGCCAACGTTGGCATATGGTGGTTCCGTTGGACAAATGTTGACCTGACGTCGGCCCAACGTTCCGGGTTTACCGGGATGGTGTGGGGGATGTCTTCATCCGGCAATAGATCGACACAGGGCTGCAAATGATCAAAATAGTAATGCTAATTATCGCGTGCCGTACAACAGTGTTGAACGTTCGCGAATGCACGCCTGGTGTGTTTGCGAACCGCACAAGAATGCGTGCTGCTAACACAACAAACCTTACCAATTGGCCGCGTCGGATGGTGGCGGGTTTAGCGACACATTTATATTTACGCGATCTAATCCACAAAAAAGCAAAAAAAAACATCTTGCAGACAACAAGCTGCAGAGAGACTTTGTTTCCAAAAATCTAAGTGGGGGTTCGTACCCTGCAGCCGGCCTTTGCATCCTGGATAACCGAGCGAAAGGGGGGGGGGGAGTCACTTAATCCGATATCCCCCCAACGCCACAGAGCCCTATCTCGGCCGGGCTTGTTCTCATGCCGCGCGGCTGGGAGTTCCTGCTAATGTAGATTAAGCTGTCTGCCAAACCCCCCCTTACTCCACCAGAAAAAAAAGTGACCGAAACCATTTGCTTCAACCAAGAGCGAAACATCCAGAACCCCTCCGACTATCGCAGTGTTATGGTCGCCTATCTGTTCGCCACGTATTTATGGGAATGACACCGACACGCTGCGCGGAAGGCATATTTACACCTAAGCTGTATCTTCCGAGCGAGCTCGCCGATAGCGCAACGCTTTCGCCCTCTCGGCCCAGTGTATGTGGGGCTCTATTGCGCATGTAAATTCACCGGGGTGAGAGTATGACGCATTTAGAAATGCCAAGTCTCGTGCGTTAAGAGACAACGAATGGCATTTTTGCACGTTGAGTTTAAAAGTAAATAAAAAAAAATCGAATTGTCTCCTCGCTCGCGGTAATAATTGGAGTAGAGCGGTGTGCACAGTGGTTGGCACGCTGAGTTCTAAACCTCGTGGCCGGAGTTCTATTACTGGCCATGGTGATTGTTATATGAACCAGCCACCGTACCCTCCGTACCCTCCGTCACCAACTCGCAGCGACTAGCGTCAAACAGCCACCGAGACTACTATGGTGTGGGGGAGGCCTTCATCAGCAAGAGCCTGACAAAGGGATTTGCATTTTTTCCTCATCTCCATTGGTCGTCCTCTACCAGTTGTGTAAACTCCACATTTCTATGGTCGGGGAAAATTATCCCCATGGGAAATCACCTGTAGTTTGCCACAAAATAGTATGGAACGTTTTATTGACGACAGCAAAATGATGGGCTGAGTGGATCTAATAGGTACACAGACAAACGATACACACATGGTAAACTATTTAATATGTTACAGTAGGAAAACGTGTATTGAAATGTAACACTTCTCAGGATCATTAATTCGTGTTTTGAACGCATGTAAGGATGGGTCATGCATATGAGATGCAACTAAACTGACTGATTTGACTGCGATAAATATCAGTCAACATTTCAGTTGACGTGCCTCCAGGAAGATTATTCAGCAGTTGGGAGCATGGGAGAAACAGATGTCCGCGTTTTTTGCACTGCTAAGCCACGGGGCTCTTAAAGTTGCACTTTACAGAACTGGCAGTTGAGTTCGCCAGTGCTGTTTAAGCGAGGCTTAAACACTCACCTCTAGCTCCCAACATGCAACTGCTCCTCGCCATTTTTGTTTTATAGCGTCTTGGTGATGCAGTCAATCTTACATTTTTTAACTCTCTATAGATACGAATCGGATCGTATTTTGCAGTCATTATTCACTCCGGGACAGTAGCTGCCCCGCATGTACCACCAAGTGCAACCAAGTTAGTCTTCATGCGGCGGGGGCCGCGCGGTTGACAAAGTGCAGAAATTGCTCCGTGTGCGTCACTTAATCTCCATCCGCGCTTGGGCGATGACTGCAGCTGCTGGCCCCGAGCACCAAGTGCCCTTATCTTGGCCGGGCGATGATGCCAGAACGTGTGGGGGAGCGGGGTCGCGGTATAGGTGGCGTGGCCCACCAACTCCCGAAACAGCCACGTTGCGAGCGAGCGAGACAACACTCGTCCCAACGCTCTCAAGGGCAACGGCAGTGGCTGCTTAGACGCCGTGATAGTGGGAAGAGACAGGCGGGAGTGGCAAGGATGGAGCTGGCGAATCAGTGAAGGCAAGCGCAATAAACGATGATACTGGGACTACCTTGATGAGTCCAAGAAGGTGTCAGAGTATGATTAATCAGAGAGCATTCCTTTCACTGTATACTGTACACCCCTAGTACATTGATACATTTTCATCGTGTACGTATATTATGAGCTGGTTGCCTTTGAGTATGTCACCCTTGAAAATGTAATATTAATTAATAATTCTAGATTTGAAGCTTTCGTGACTGCAAGGAATCATATTCTTAGGTTTTTTCGGTAAAGTCACGTAGGTAAAACATGAAAATTAATGTTGTTTTTTGTTGTTGTTTTTTTGTGTTTTTTTTGTTTTTGTTTTTTTTTTGTGTTTTTTTTTCATTTTCATTAATTTTGATGTTTTACCTACGTGACTTTACCGAAAAAACCTAAGAATATTAATTAATAATTTAATTTACAATGCCGGTCTGGCTCTTTCGTGCTGGGCTATTGACAAGAGACCCTTATAAGCATAAATGAGAACTCAAAAATTGTCGTTGTTAACCAGACATAGAAACCCTGAGCTTGTGCTTCGAGCAGATTTGGATTGTGTCCTTCAAGGGTGCATTTTTTGATAACTAAAGTGATTTTAAAAATTTGTGTGTGTGTTATCAATTGATAGCTCAGGTGTGGGACTGAAGATCAGCATCACCCAACTGTCGTTCAAACGAAACTATTTGTATTTTACCAGGTAAGGCCCACTGAGCGACACAGTTATTTTTTCAGAAGCGACCTGGCCACAAATGACAGCTCAACGAGGTGGTCTATAATGTGGAAATGTATCGCAGCCAAATACTCTAAACGCGTTTCCAAACGTGGAGGGAAAAACCGGAGAACCCGGAGAAAAAGCCATGCAATCACGGGGACAACATGCAAACTCCAAATATACAGGCATCAGCGTTGTGATTGAACCCACGTGCCCCTGCATACCAGGGCGAGGTAATTAACAACTTGCCATCTTGACACCCTTTGATCGTGGGTAAACTTTTGTTATTGTATCATAACAAAAACAAAAAAACGTAGCACGCGCATATTTCACAAACGACAACTCGGAGGCACGCGACCAGAAATGTTCCATGAAGGTGGATGGTGCTCAGATGATGCGTGCGAGCCGTGGGAGAGAGGTCGCACACGGCTGGTGCAGTTGGTCGGCACTGGGGTGAAGTGTGGGCACTTCCACCTCTTACAAAGACGCCTGGCCAGCATAGAAGGGTAGACCAGTGGAGACACTTCTGTCAGCAGTGGTGGTTCGAGCAAGCAATCGCAGGGATGCACCTTTCCTTTTTATAATAATATACAATTGTACACATTAAGTGTTTGTCACAACACTGTTGTCCATGGTCCTACGATACTGGTGGAGCCCCTAAGCTGGGGCAGGATATCACAGGAGCCTTGCGTGGGCCTTGCGTGGGCCCTGTGAGTATATCGGAGCAGTGCAATGGGACACGGAGGAGTAAGGGGGTGGGGGGGGGTTACAGGAGGAGGTGCCCTTCCGCCATGTCAGTCTCTCAGCGCTGCGCAGAAAACTACATCTGGCCTCGCTCTTGGACCTCCTCCAAGCGCGGCTCACTTGGACGATTTACAGTGCGACTCCACAGCAGGCCTGACCCCAGGCCCCTTTCCCAAGATCCGTCCGTGGCTTCCCCACGCACGGCCGAGACCGGCCAGCTGTCGAGAGCGCCGACGTTTATCTCCTTGTTTTTTTTGCTCCCATTCCCATTAATGGGGACTGCTCGGCGTATTACACACACCAGGATGTCTCTCGTAATGAATGAGCAGTCAGTGTAATGTATTGCCTTGGAGTGTCTCTGACGTAACTCGCGCTAATGGCATTTTAGGTTTAAGGCTGTTTTTCTCTCCAAATGGGTGTTTTAAATATTGCGATTGGCATTGTGCAGTGCTGCAATGACTTGTCACAGATAATGTATGTAACTCGCAAGCATCGCTTTTATAGGATTTGGTGGGGCCAGTGTTATTAGCAAGTGCATATTAACACATCGTTTGCCTGATTTAGCTTCTCCAGCGTTAATGTACACACATGACACCGGCCACAATATCATTGATCTGTTTAATGAATAGGTGACCAGGAGAAGCCTGTATCGGTATGATATACCAGTGTGACCGATGTTGTGCACAATATTCACGAGGTCAAACTGTGTGTCTGGGATTGTAGCACAATGCACTCACAACACAAACAAATACTGCATTTCATAGCTTTTCAAATTAGTAAATATAATATTAATTTCAAAAATATTTTTTTAATCAAAGTTGATGGCGTCATTATGCAAAACGGCAAAGTTATTTTTTTCTGCTCAAAGGAGTGTGGGGCATTGCCCTGCTGATGTTCATTGGCAGCGCTAAGCCAGTGGTGGAAATTCCGCATTTTTTCGGCAGTTACCAGTCGATCAATAGGTCATATTTATGGTGTTGCCATGTATTTACACAGGTCACCCTCGTAAGAGATAAATGCAGTTCCATTGGGCTCCCACTTGGAACTATCCAACGGACCAACCTATTTTACTTTCCAAAAAGCGATACTCAAATTATCAACCTCTAAGGGATAATAACCATATTTGCAACCCATTGGGGATTTTCAATTGCACCCTTCTGCTTGGGAGTCAAGTGCTCAATCCACAGCGCCACCAGGCACAGAAACACGAGAGCACACAAAGTTACTCGAAAGGCTCCTACCACGACAGCAGGGTGATATGCGAGCCCCAGCATGAGACAGACTGTGCATCATTCAGAGAATCCAATTGCGGTCCTCTGTTATTGCACTAAATCAAGAAACCGACCTTAGTCAAGAAACCGACCCTAACCGAGCTCCATGCACGGCGAGACAATCTAGAAGTGGCAGTTGCACCTGCAACATCCACTGTCGGCGAGCGTTTTGTCTCTTGCGACAAACGCTCACGAGGGATTCATTGGCTTGAGGCCCCTCTGGTAGCCATCAAAGCTGAGCTCTGCTAAGGATCACAGCTCTGCCCTGACCTGCCAAGGGGCCTTCCAGAGCACAGAGAGCCATCTGTCAGTGTGGAGATTAAATCAATGTACCACTGGATCTGTTTAACCCCCCCCCCCGTCCCCTTATTTTTTGCTGCCCCGTTCCCACTTGCTAAAAACCGGCTAGTTCGGCCACAAAGCTCACCGAAAGCTGCATCACCTCACTCGGACACGGTTTTTCCCTCGCCATTTTTTCTTAAAAGCGACCCAATATTTGCACATCAAATTAACATTGCACTTCGGAGGAATGCACCGAAAGTTTTTTTTTTTCACCCTTTTGAACTACCCTTTTTTTGCAAACTGTAAGGAATGTGCGGTGCATATTTTACAAAAAGGCCATTATTAAAAAGGCTAACGCTTTTTGTTACGAACAATTCTATATTAATACTGCCCAATAACTGGCAATTCCAGCACCGTGTCAGAAAGCTCAATTCACAATCAGAAAGCTGCAAACTCAAATCCTGGTTGGCGTTGACTCAGCCCATCATACTTTTTGGGTTCCACCACTCTTTGGGTTCCACCAAAGAGTACCACTTTGTTAGAAGTGAACAGCGGCTCTTTCCTAGAGCTGCCTCCGCCATCGGAGTGTGGAATAATCGCGAGTGGTCATGGTTTAAAAGGTAGGCTCATAACAAAGGTGTTTTGTGTTAGATCGTGTAACTAGTTTTACGAATGATTAAGGTCATGGTTGTAACACTGGTGACTAATGTCCCAATGCTCATTTGAGCATGGGGACAATGTTACTTAACGTGAACATTACTGAATTCACCTGTTAATACTTACGTTATATTGTCCTGATTTGTGATATATTATGTCATGGGATATATTTCAATTACAAGTAGCTTATAAGTAGTGATGACATTGGACATGTATTCTCAGGCATATGTCAAAAGCTTAGACCATTGGGTTGTACGGAAAGGAACTTTATTAATTCAAGTGCGTAGTCTCTTGACATTCATACATCAAATTAAATGAGCTGCAACATAAATTTACGGTCCAATTCGCGTGCTGGCGGAAAGGCAGTTTTCACCAATAATGGGCTGATCAACGGCCAATTCACTCAGATTTCTGCCGGCTTGTCGGCGTGTGCCAAAAACAATTTTCCACCAACAAAGCTGATCAGCCACACAACATTGCACAAATCAACCTGCACTCGCAAATGGCTTGGTGTGGCGCTCATCTGATGGCGACCCCTCAGCCAGCAACGTATATCCCCGCGCGCAAACGACGGACACCAGTCCACAGGGCACAACCACCGATTGTTGACTTCCCCCGAAGTAGCGCTGAATTTATTCGCCCCGAATGAATTGACCGCATCAATGCTTCGCGAAAATGTTAACTTGCAACCAACAGATTTACGATAGTGCTCGATACCACCAGCACCACGTCACCATCCAAAACAACACTTATAAATTATTGCAACGGTTTTTTATTTTTTTAAAAACAATACAGATGCTCATTCTGTGTCCTTTTTTGGACGGACATATATAGATCTGTTGATCCAGAATAAACACACTGAACTTGATAACCAGAGGATGCCAGTTCAAACTGGCCACATTGTTTCACACTGAAGTTCAAATAATGGGGCCAGTTTCTTAAATGTTCCCCCTCCCACCTTTGTCCACCCAACAGTATCAAGGAAAACATCACAGTACCTGGTGCGGTGTGTAAAGATCGCCACTGGGGAGACAAAGGCGGCCGGGCGTGGTGCGAGCCTTCATTGGTGCTCGCCAATCTCACTTGTCCCAAAAGTCCGTTAAGGATACACGGGGGATCTTTGTATTTGGAGAAGCCGGGGCCGTTCTCCCCCCATCCCCCCGACACCTCCCACAGTACCCCCACCCGTTGCTTACATTCTTACCTCGTGCCCCTGCATGGCGGTGCCCGCTGACTTGACAGCCACACTTAACGGGTAGCGTGACCTGTGTGGGTCGGAAGGGCACCGCCGCACATTGCTTTAACATCCAACAAGCTGGGCCTCGGATGCCACAAACATTAATGTTTCAAATAATCTCCCACACCCTTCGCTTTCTAAAAGAAAAACAAAGGAAAGTGGCTCATTTGCGCGCCTGTTTTTGAAATACTTGTACATCCGCGCTCATTTATGCAAATCCGTACAATATTTATCATAGGACCCTGGTTACTTTTGTTTAGTTTACACAAACGTGTAACTCGGCCTATCGTCCCGTTGCGAGCTTGTGCCGTGCCGGCCTTCATTGGGTGCTCGCTAACAGCACTTGCTCCAACAGTCTGTGAAGGCTTTCCGGAGGAAATCGTTGCCTTCAGGTCTCCACGTGCACGCTTCTTTGCACAGTAAACCCCGGAGTGTAACCCTCTTAGCACGGTTTGAGGAATGGACTTGTTCACAGAGAAGTATCAGTGTAGAGACAATGGTCAACATTTTATGCAAAATAAATAAGCGGGCAAATATGCATCTGTCGCTCCACATAAAAACAAGGATTTGTTACACAACTCATCAGTAGCACGGCCTTTCGGGAGTGCGTAACTTCAGCAGCATTGTTTCAAGGGAAGCAAAATCCACAACGACACGAATAATTAGTGTAAACATAAAATGCACCTGTTTGTGGTGGTGGTGGATTTGCTTGCAATTTATAACGTAGGAGGTGGGGGCTGTTGGCTCGTACAGAAGAAGTCACGACGTACGATTTAGCCACCTATTTGTCCAGGATATGTGCCTGGACACAGTAGAGAAAGTAGGATATTGATCCGTGTAGAGTTTGATTGTCCTGCAAACTGTGTGGGGTTTTTTTTGGCCTCACGCACAAAATACTAAATTGGCCAAACAACCCGAGCAGGACCCTCCTTAAAAATAGTAACTTGAGACTCAGCAAGGCTCTCCTAGGCATTACAAAAAAAGATTCCAGTTGCCGAACATTTGACCTGTGGTTTCGCAAAAACTAAAAAAAACACCGTCCTAACTTGTTGCGGCCACAATAGATTGGTTGTTAGGAATACAAATATTGACAACAGCGATCAAGAGTCCACAAGCTCATTTTATTCACCGATGCACGCGCAAATCCTCCTCCTCCTCTTCACAATGTGTTTGTTCTCTTTTGATCTTCAAAAATGACGCGCCATTCCACGCGGGCAGGGCCGTGCATTCCTCTTGCCAGTGCAGCATCGTGCGAGCACGCGCTGCGCTCGTAACTTAATTGAAGTGAAAAGTACAACTGGTCACTGTGGAACAGGAGTTCATGCCACTTCAGAGCACAGAGCAGTTACTGATACAATACCACTGAGTTCTTTAGCTTCAACTCTGGGCGGCCATCCGAGATTACATTAAGTCCTCAAGTGTGGCGAGTTTGATGGTCTCTGCCTGGTCACTGATGACTGCACGAAAGAATAGTTGTTTTCACGTGAGATTTTTTCGCTAAATTCAGGCATGTTGGAGTTGTGAGGTGTGAAAGTGTTGGTTCATTGCTACCTGATGAACATTCTGCATAGGACGTACGAACGTGTGCACCGCTCAATGTGGGTGATAACTATTGAAGTGACAACTTCACTGTCGTCACTTGATTTCATTTTCGGAGCTCAATCTCTTGCAGGGTAGTGCACTGCTCTCTGCGAGAGCTGATGCCAGAGACGTGTTTTGTTAACAAGACTCCGAGAGAGTGCACAAGTAGAAATGCAACCAAATGAGAAAAAAAAAAGTTTTCTTGAAAAGAAGAAAAATGCAGAAGGGAAAGCTTAAGTTACATAATTGAATTCAATGGAATATAATTGAAATAGTCGTGCAGGCCAGAGGTCATGCATACTTGCCTCTGTCCCAGGCTCATAAGCCTGAATGTTTCATTCTGCTTCAGCCCCTCAGGATGATAATTATGGGGCCAGATCTTAGCAGCATTTGGTAATGCTACTTTTTTACCAACACAATGATTAGATCACTAACATTGAACGCCCTACCAATAACACAATCTTCAGATGGCACTCTGGCAGAGGTCTAAACTCGCAATCCAAAAAAGGAGTCATGTTAGCCTTTTATTCTCTTGTGGTTGAGCATTGTGGGAAGTGGACAGTGCTTGTTCTTGCGAAGAAACTGTCCCCAACATAAAAACGTGGAATGAACCCCCACCCCACACCTGTTTAAGCATTGACAAACGGACCTCACCTTTTTTTTTTTAAGCATTCAATGTTATCCAAATCATCCTGTCGTTAGATGCAAGTGTAAATCGCACAATTTTACATTGGATCTTTATTGCCAATGATAAACATCGAACATAATAGACATGAGTTTTTTTTTCGTGTCATTCGTTAAAGCACAGCTCCGAATGACACAATTTCAAAAGACATTTTCCGTGGAGGATGAAAAGCAGCAAACGTTATTCACAGAGCACAGTCTTCGAGCTTTGGGAGAAGAGATGGTTACTGATGTGAATAGATATTTCCGTGCTTTTGTATTCCCAGGTCCTTCCAACACACGTTGCCCTGCTGACTGAAGCAACGCCAAACAGATTATTCACCTCACGGCATCACTGACAGCCTAATGTGATATAATACGATAAAAATCCAAAGTTAAAGGAGATTAAGCTGTTGTTATCGAACACTCACTTTATCAATGTTCGCAAGAGAAAAGCGCAGAGTATTCGGAAATAATTACTTCCTTACCCAAGAAAGCAATTCAGGCCGAAGACATTTTTCAAGGTGAGTTCCGAATCATTCACAATCGCTGAGGAACCACAGACCATCCGGAAGGCTGCCAGGTGGTGAGCCAGCACCAACAATTGCTCTGCAGTTCTCTATGTATTAAGATGTTTTCGGCCAATTCGAGAGTGTTTATTGTACATGTGGGATGAAACCGGAGCACTCTGCTACATTGGGATGTTTGGGCGCACACCAATGCCATTGTGTGGTATGTTTAACCCATTGCAGGAGACTGGTAAACCTGGAGAAAACTCACGCAGAACAGGGGGAGAACAAATTAAAAAAAATAACTATATATTTTTTTATTTTACCAGGGAAGGCCCACTGAGCTACAATATATAGCTCTTTTTCAGAAGCGACCTCACCACAAATGATAGCCCAACGAAGTGGCTTATCGTGTGGACATTTATCGCAGCCAATTATTCTAAAAGCACGACTCTAAATGCGGAGGGAAAAACTGGAGGATCCGGAGAAAAATCCACATGACCATGGCGAAAACACGCAAACTCCAAATATATAGGCATCGTCAGGGTCGGTATCGAACCCACGACCTCCTGTATACAAGGCGAGGTAGTTAACATCACGCCACCCTGGTGTCCATACAAGCTTGACGAAGAAAGGTGCTCAAGCTAGGAATCAAATCCAGGCCCTTCTTGATGCGATGCGCAAGCATTGCAACTGCACCATCCTGCCACTGTAGCAAGTCTGCGGCAGAGACCTCATGCACATTGCAATGGTTTAAAGCCAATTCATATAAATAAAAAATGGGTTAATGCCTTGACAAAAAAATGTAGTCTCTCCATAAAAAATCAGTACGTGAATTACTCTTCAGCCAATGTACTAAACTATATTATGTATTCAATTTCACTGTCCATTTGGCAAAATTGTAAAATAATAAAATAAGACTGTAATTAATTTTAAAAACATATACGAACACAAAGGTGTCATTCAGCTCCAGAAACGTGACACTGCAATTCCACCATTACGCATTATTAAACACGTTTGCAAT
Source organism: Lampetra fluviatilis (assembly GCF_964198595.1). Lineage (NCBI taxonomy): Eukaryota > Metazoa > Chordata > Hyperoartia > Petromyzontiformes > Petromyzontidae > Lampetra > Lampetra fluviatilis. The sequence continues at coordinate 7,937,924 of NC_136288.1, forward strand.
ATCCTGAAACTTGCGCACCTTGCAAAGCGCAGCTGAGAAAACCCCCACCAGGTGCATATCGAAGCAAGTCACTGCTGTATGCCCTCACGCCGATAACCACGCTCGCTTAAACCTCTTGCGCTGCCACACAAGCGCGGAGCGGCGGTGCGACTGCGCGATGGAAACCCCGTCGCCCAAGTTCAATTCCCCACCGTGGTTAACATCGTTGGGCGAGTGACAGTTGTGTCGCACACCCGCCACCGCCAATACCCCTACCCACCCTGTCGTCCACCAACTTGCATTGGACCAGCATGGTGCAGTATGGTCAAACGACAACGCCCGTGACCGACACAACGTGGGGAGTCCTTCGTTCGGCTAGGGCTTGACAAAGTGCTCGAACTTATCACTTGACGCTGCTGAAGATAGCATTGCTTCATGACATTATTCTATTCCTATAATATAGGTGATGTATATATTCTTCAAGTCAAACAAATGAGGCTAGAATTAGATCTTAACCTGAATACACTATTCAGAACCTTCACAATCGACGATGCATTGAATCATGTTAGACTGGCCCATACCTGTCAACCTATATGGGTTACCCGTATTCTTGCACAGGCAAATTTAGTTTTCAGGTCCCTGCGGTGCACAGCCGTTTCAATACGGGCTTTGTCGGATGAACGTTGAGATTTATAATGGAACGGGGTGACCAATACGGTTTGAATTGGCCTGTAATTAGGTAGGCACTGATGAAGGGTTGACACGTATGCTGGCCTCTCGAAAATAGGATGACTTACTCAACAAGTCATTAAATAGGCCCATTTTACATACGACACAATGTACAGCAATGTTCTGAAAGCTGTTCCATATCCCATTTAAACCCGGAATATGCCGAACTGAAAAGTCAAATAGCTCAGAAGGTGAGTTTTTTTTGTTAATGCAGCCTGGTTTTTTTTTCCAACAACATGCCACTCTCGACTCCCTGATGGAGTCGTCATGGGTGTCGGCCCAGACCGGATCCAGGGCAGTGCCGGCTTCTGTCTCTCGGGACACGGACATGAGCCATGATACTCCCACACTCCTCGATTCATTCCTATTCGTGATTCATTATAATGAACACACTCGTGTACGGTTAGAGTAACCCGAAACTGAAACTTGTTCTGTTTTTTTTCTTCCAATTATATATGACGGAGTTATTTGAAATCACCGGTGAGCAAGCCGAAACATTGAACACGCTGAACGAGACCACTTTTACCACCTGCGGTGGCTCGGGGCATGAACCGAAAACCTGCGATGGTTTCACACTCTACACCAACATCGACTTTATTCCCTTGAGCCACAAAGCCACCTTGGCCTGGCCCAACCTTGATTAACTTGTTTTGTTACCTGGGTGGTCAGGTTGTGGATACCTATCCTTTCCCCATGTGCACGTGTGTGTGTATGCATATTTACAATATACGGCCCACTGCGTATACTTATGCACCTATTCAGGGGAATTGGGGCTCTATGCGCAGGTGTAAGCGTTGAGGCGTTGACGTTGCGTGAAAACAGACTTCGTCAAACCACATGGGGATTAGCGGCAGCTCCCAGAGTAATGAACCAACAGGCGCACTTCTGTTGGAGAAGTAATTAAAACGAAGGATTCCAAAAGTTATTAAAAACCCCAAATGTTCTGCCACCATTGTGAAAAGTTTGGAAACTGTTTAATTTAGTTTTGCCTCCACCGAAGCTCTAGGGCATGGGGGGAGGGGATGCTTCTGTGTGGTACGAGTCGCAAGATTTCTCTGCAGGCTCTGAGCGATGGGATATTATTTAAATGAAGCCACTGACAAAACACACAATTACTTGACTGCACATGCAGTATTTGTAATACATGACGGACAGAATTAATTTAAATACGCCACAGTACATATTACATATTGACTTAAAGCTTTCAAGACTACAGGAATACATATTGTATGGGTCTTTCGGTAAAGCCCCGTAGATAGAAAAATAATTAAAATATTAAGACGAGTGCTTGTGTTGCGATCGAAACGTCGTGATATTTTTATTATTTTTCTATCTACGTGGCTTTACCAAAAGACCCATAGAATATACGTATTACATGTTAAGCTTAAACTGTGAAATACGTATGTTTATTTATTGTAAAAAATCGCTAGTGGAATTGTGCCAACGTAGTCGAAAAACTTAACGGTTAAGGAGGGTGATATTTAAAGAGAAATGTTGACGTAAAATTCAACAATACTAGTTCAGCGAGAAGTTAATTATGTTTTAGAACCATACCATCACTGTTCATTGTGCAAAAGATGTGGAAGTTTAAGAACAATATTACTTCAAATAAAAAAGTGAAGTCAAAATATCTCACTGCTCAAAGCAACATTGGTGTGACTCGTCTGAGCTGCCCTGGTGGCCCTGAGCCGGAACTGGAAATTCCACATTCCTATGACAACCCATAAAGTGGTACCTATTTTATTTACCCTGGTAGAATGTATAACGAAGTAGACAACCCACCTCTCGCGTCCTCCAACCGACCGCGACTTGAACTCGGAACTTTCAGCTTGAGAATCAAGCATCCTAACCACAGCGCCACCCAGACTGATTCTGGTGACACGTAATTATCTTGTACAAACATAGGCGCTGTGAAGGGCAGCATACCAGCCCACACGCACACTTTATACAGATGTTGTTTTGTGCCAAGCGAATCCACCGCTTCGCTCTTGCTACATGTTTTATTCGACGCGAGATCCTGCCAATGAAACTTCACGGTTCGATTCCCCCCTAACTCCAAGCGCTTCTTCCCCAGCTCCAACGTCCTTGCCAAATCAACACATCGTCATTATCACAACATTGCTTTACCTCCCCCAAGAGCATGGCTGCTTGCAATGTTTTATTAATCACACTAAAGCATTGTATTGCTTATTTTTTTCCAGTTAGAACGTATTATGTATATTTAAAAAATCCAATCAGAGATGAATGAATGATGAATGAAGGGACACATTTCTTTATGTGAAGTCAAGTTAAACAGTCTCCCTGGCTCCAAGGAGCAGAGCCATTGCTCGTCTCGGTGGCTTTGAGTCGGTAGCAGAAATCCCACATTTTCGCGGCTTCGACAAAGTTTCACTCACTTTATCGACCACGAGTGATGATGGGCCGAGTCAACCCCTGATCAGGATTGAACTGGCAACCTTTCAAGCGAACCAAGTGTCGAGAGGTCCAGAGGCGAAGTGCCACCTGTGGCTTTTAATTGTATTTTTATCCCCTTCACAAATGCTTTATGCTCATTCAGTATGAATGCAATTTAACTTTCACACCAGAAAAAGGCGAAATTACACCGAAATAAACATTTTGCACGACCTTATATTTTGCAGTCATCGGTAACCGGGCTGAGACCATAACCACAACACTTAATGACCGACTCTTCGCAGTGTTGCCCCCCAATACAGCCATTGAGTTTCCAAGTAAATGTGGTTAATTGATCGTCAATATCGATGTTTACCATGTGGTTTTGTTATCGCTTTTTTTAGGTCCTTATTTTCTCTTAATTATGCTGTTCCTCCACCTCTATTTATGATATAAAGTGTTATAGGTCATACCCTGTGAAAACTGGTGTAAAAAAATTATAATTCACGTAACTTATCTAAATCGATATCCGACTGGATGGCAACGTGGTCAGACATCTCAGTTCACAATTATAAAGCTGATAATTGTTTTTTTACCCTTTTATCTGGCAACAAAACTGACACCTTTTTTTACGAGAAGTCATGTTTGCATAGACCACAATACCTGCAGTCATGATGCAAACAAAAAACATAACTCTGATAATGTGCACTGTCCTTGAAGTTGATTGGTCCACACCCGAGACAGCTTTCCTTAGAGCCTAGTCTCACATGGGTTGGACCAGATGACGCCAAAAGGCGCACAAAAGCTGTCTCGGGTGTGGACCAATCAACTTCTAGGACAGTGCATACATTATCAGAGTTATGTTTTTTGTTTGCATTATGACTGCAGGTATTGTGGTCTATGCAAACATGACTCCTCGTAAAAAAAGGTGTCAGTTTTGTTTCCAGATAAAAGGGTAAAAAACCAATTATCATATGTTTTACTGGCAAATGAGGTACCAATGGAATTATAAAGCTCATAAATAATACAAGGTTGTAAAACAGTGCCAAGATGGTGAAAGTGAAAAGTGGTTGTACTGTGGGGTAAATTTCACCTGTCATAAGAATATGGAATTTCCAACACCGACTCAGATATGGCAACGTGAGTTTAGCCCTGCCCAATACTGAACTGCGCATGGAGTCTCTCTTTCAAGTTATTATTTTCGTGGATTCATTCACTTAAACGCAATTTTATTATTTTTTGCACAAATATATAAATCCGCACCTGAAACCATGGCAGGCAATTGTTGTAGATCAGGGGTGGCCAACCTGTATCAGAGCCAAGTTTTTATAATATTACATCATACAACTTAAATTCATGATTTATTGCGACTTTGAGAGTATGTTCTACGTTATGCCCCTTCGATAGAGCAGCATGTGGTGGATTAAAGAGCCCCATGAGGCTCGGAAGACGCCGGTTGGCGACCGCTGTAATGTAGATGAAAGGTCGCACAAGTTTGCAGAATGGAGGAGGACCAGTTACCGAGCCAAGCCTTGGAATGGTCTCCACGACTCTGGTGACCAAGCGGCAGACCACGTGGCGAGATACTGCTCAGGCAGATCTTGGAGGTCGCACACTGTCTTCTACTGTGCAGCAGCAGCAGGATCTGGCACAATGTAGGACGCGCTGGCAAGACATGGCAGCATCAATGACTTTGGCCACGGTGACGTCTTGATGTTGACAGAGGCTGAGTAAGCCATTCGTTTAATTGGTGGTATCCCAGCGTGGTGTCAGCGCGTGGAGCGAGCAGCAACACCCAGCACCGAGGAGCCCATTCACCGTTGCCCACGACCTCAAGGAAACTATTGGAAAAGGGAGCGCGTTCACTTCCCAATGCTGGCGCCGCTACAACTGCCCATGTGTGGAAAAAACCCGATTTTTTCCAGCGGCAGGCATCGGGTTTTTTTTTTTAATACAATTAAACCCGATTTTGGGGATTTAAAACCTGGTTTAATGAATACGAAACTCTGATAGGCTTAGGCTGCTTCCTCATCGGTGCTGCTATCGTACTCGGGGCCGTCGGGCACGGGGTAGTCGTAGAATGCGGCGGGCAGGTTGGTCTTGATGAACACGAGCTTCTCCACAATCGTGGGCGCTAGTGAGTTCCTTAGCTTGGAATGGATGAAGCCCATCGTTGCGAAGTGCGGTTCTGCAATTAGAACCAATTAAACCGCATTTCTCCCAATCTCAGATGATCGGGTTTAATATAAAAAGACGATTAAACCCGATTGTAAAAAACCCGACTGTGCCACCCTTGCAACTGCCCAATACGCCAGCACGAAGCTGCTGTGATGTGAACACCACGGCTAATACCTCTGAAGTCGAGGAGGACAGCATTCCCTATGATGTCCGTTTGTCCTAAAGGGAGATGCTTATCCTGCAGGTTGGCTAGCGTTCACTCGAACTGGCATCACGGGATAACGACCTTGCTGCACATTATAAATGCAGCAAATTATGTACAGTGATCCATCTATAGTTACCTCACCAATTTCTAATGACCGCTCTGCTTCATCTCAACGTGCGATTGAACAGTGCGAAACTAATAGCTTCGTATCTTGCAAAGGAGATGTGTTAAAATATTTAATGTGTAAGGAGATTGGGGGGGGGGGGTTACACGAAGAGGCATTGCAATAAGACGTTATTTTCCTCTTTTATTATTTTAGTGGGGTATCTGTAAATGGATCACCCTGTCCAAATGCCTGGGTGATGCGATGGCTGAAAATCGCTTTGGATATGCCACCTAATGACAATTCGGATAAGGGGTCTCCTCCGGAGTGAGTACAATGAGTACCATCTTTGAGAAAACTGCCTGTTATTGTCCTACGGTGGCCACCTGTTGCTTCCATAAGAATTTGGCTTTTCCACTATAGGCTCTAGGAAACAAATTAAGGCAAGCACTGCCCTACACGTTTTTCAAACGGTGCCACCACGGTTACCATATTATCTCAGCGGCAAGTGATGTTGAGTTTGAATCTAGGGCACGGCTCATCTCATCAGCGGCAAGCGATGTTGAGTTTCAATCTAGGCCATGGCTAACATCATCAGCAGCAAATTATGTTGAGTTTTAATCGAGGCTACGGCTCACATCATCAGCGACAATTGATATCTAAACCAGTCTTGGGCACCCCCCCCTCCCTCTTCAGCAAACATGAACTGACTATGATGGTGAAGTATGGTAAGAAAATGCACACATGACAAACATGGCCTTCATTGCTTGGTGGATGGAGAACAGTGGCAATGATTTTATTGCATTCAACCCCCATAAGACAAGCGACTCAATACTTACCCACCATAATGAGGGCATCCTATTGGCTTCCCATTAGCTTGAGCAGAAGCGGAAACTACTCAAGAGCGTACAGCTTGATAGGCTGGCTGCTCGACTAATGAAGCCCATAGACAGTTTTCACTTAGGGCTGTGGACTTCTCAATGGGTGACTGGATACCGAAGCATTATCTGGTAAAGGGAGCAGCCCTCTTTTTGATGGGGGTAGGGGGGGGGCTGCCTGGCTGGGCTCCAATTTTCCAAACTTGCCAGTTCCGCCAATCTAACAGCTTAGCTATTGATTTTAAATAAAAATTGCTACATACCGATTTGAAGAAGAGAGGTGGCATTTTTGTTCTTAGTATATTTTTCAGAAAGCCGTACATGTAGCTTTGAAAAGTGGTGTGCAGTAAAAAGGGTTTAGAAGGGAAATCAGCAGCTACCGCTTAATGCGCGAGGGTTGGCAAGTATGATATACATGTGTAGTGACATATGACGTCAATACTGTGTTGGCTCTGTACGGGTACTGTAGGCGGGGTGTCACTGAGGTCGCGTCAGGCCGTGACACTCTGCGTGAACCCGACAGGACACGTGACCGGACAAAGGGGAGCTTGGTGGTCACGTGGTAAGGGGCCCGTACCTTCCCGAAGGATCAGGAAGGGGGGCGTGGCCGAGGGCGGGGCCGGCCCCGCCACGGCAGTTATAAGTGAGGTGTGTATGGAGAGCTGGGATGTTTGACCCCGGGATGAAGACACCACCAGCGGTCGTCGAGTCCCCCATCTTCGTCCGTGACCAGGCAACCTGTTAACCCGCCCTGGTCACGCTATGTAGTATTTAATCTGAGTGTTAGTTAAATTAGGAGCGGTGGTCACCATCTTATGTATCGTGTTCAAGTTGGTTGTTACATGTTAATAAATAGTGTTGCCTGCAAGTTGAGTGTGCACTTCAATGGAAACCATTAAACATGCCACCACCACCACGCGTGAGTTAGAAGGCCGTCCTGATTCCAGGTGTTCCTTTCGTGTTAAATCTTCTACTCAGCTGCATCACATCAGCAATGATGTTGTCAAAGTGTTTAATCCCTCACGTATTTGTGAGATCATTTTTTTTTAAAGTGGCCTGTTCTGTCCACTTCATTATTCTTGTACGATAATTGGGCAGGGTTAACGTGCACTTTTTTGTTCGAGACAATTGTAACCGAATGACGGATTCCTCGTCAGAGCTTGCGCAGTGGCAGTATAGTGGCAACTCCTGTGTAAGTCTCAAGGGACATCACGGCGGTGCAAAGCAGGCTGGGTATTTCCAAGAAGGCAGCATTGTTCTGGCATAGCAATTGAATTCACTTTCACGTTTCCTGTAAAAGGGCAGGTTAACGTTAAACTACCTTCAGACAAATGCATTGCAAAGTGGACAGCAATCAAGCTATTGTTGCATTACTTTCAAGTTCGAATATTCACGAGTACTCAGTTGACGTGGTCAGAGGGGTAGAGAAAGCCCTGGCCCACACCAACAGCAGGAGAGACTAACTCACTCGAAAGCAGCAGAGCCTGGATCGTGCTCGGATGGGTGGCCACCATCGGCTGAAGACGTGTAAATAGGTGGTGCTGTTGGCAACGCAGCAAAAGCCAATGTTCCGCATTTTCCCTCAAACATCACAGACCCCACACTGACCGTCGTGGTGAGGTATGGCCCAACATCCCTCGCAGCCCGCAAGGTGTGACGAGGCCCTCATCCAGCAGTGGATTGACATCAACAAAGGGCGCTGACAATTGACATCATACCGAAGGGTTATTGTGCAGTAGTAGAAAGCAAGTGCATGCATGCATGGGTGGGAATAGGGACACACCGAGGCTCCAACTGTTAATACACAACACTGATAATGTGTCTACTTTAGGTCACAAAAAAACCGTTGTAATCTGAACACGAGGAGAATAACACAACTCAATGAATATATTCGACAACAAGAGCTGCTGTAAAACAAAACGATTGCCGATGATTGGGCTTTGCAATGAGCAGATGTGTGAGTGGAGGTTCGACTAATTGGCGTGGCTTTAAATCCGAACTTTTGTAAATGTGAAATCCTCAACATGGAAAAAGAAAAAAAAGGTAATTTTTTGAAAAGGAATTAAGGAGAATAAAAACTGTGTTACGGAGTCACTGGAGCATCGCGCTTTTAAATCGAGATTTAAAACTCATTCCTTTAAAACTTTTTTTTGCGTTTAGTTCGTTGTCCTTCCCCTGCAACCTCCGATTAACGCAGTTGGCTGCGAATGGTGGGGAAGAAGTTTAACACACACACACATACAAAGCTGTGCCGCATGCCTAAAGTGACGACGCTGTTCAAAGCTGAGCGCTGTAATCCCACAACCCCCTTTGTTTGTCTTCAGCCCCCCTCGTACAAGTGGCACTTTTTGTCATTAAATCCCACAACACCCTGTTAGCCTTCTTCACCGAGGGTGATTTTTATTTCTGGTACTACATGTTATGCAGGGCAATCGTGAATCCCCTCCCCATGGTTGATAGGTAAAATGTATCTTCACGGCAATGTTTCAAGTTGAGGCCCACCTTAAACATGTCGGACAAATAAAAATGTACGCACCATCATCCCTCGTTTGTTCACACTCTTGCAGACTTAAAACAAACTTGATTCCTGACAGATACAATTTGGTGTAATCCGTCTGTGCTTTTTAAACAAATACTTTTAAATCTTGCATATATAAAAAATAATACATCTTCATACATATCTCTATATATAAAACAATACAAACATATACTTTAGCACAACCCTTCAGACTCACGACCAGTGGGTTGTGTAGAATGTGTTAAATGGAAGGACCCTCTCTTCAACATATGGGTCCTAGTTCAACGCAAAGTGATATAATACAAATCCCAATCGTTTGCATTGAACTCTGACCCATATCTGAAAGAGCGGGGGGCATTGGCTATGTAACATCTGGCACTGCACGTTAAAGCTGGTCCACAGTTTGCTGCTACCAACTCATTGCTGCTGCAGGAATGATGCCCTCCCCCAAGGTTGTAGGGCTGACGGTTTGTAAAAAACAATACTTTTATTTGTGGATAGACGGATTCATTGATGAGACGTATTATCTGCGAATCGACTTTGTTTCATCCTCCACAACTGTGTCCGTGGTTATTGCGCTACTTTACAGCTGCGTGAAAGCTCTGTACAGGTTACCAAATGTGTAATCATTCTCCTCGATGAAAACGGATATTGAATTGGTGCCTCTTTCTCAGAGGTGTGGACTCGAGTCATGTGACTTGGACTCGAGTCAGACTCGAGTCATGAATTTGATGACTTGCGACTCGACTTGGACTTGCATAACAATGACTTTGTCCCACCTATGAGATGTGGACTCGAGTCATGTGACTTGGACTCGAGTCAGACTCGAGTCATGAATTTGATGACTTGCGACTCGACTTGGACTTGCATAACAATGACTTTGTCCCACCTCTGCTCTTTCTATTGGGCATTGTGAACTACAACGGTGGAAATTTTACATCGTCAGGGTCCACATTGTTTGTAGGGACTTCACCGTCTCTAAAATTCCACTATAAAATCACTGCACTCTGTATAAAATATTCCAAAGTGTCTCCTGGTCAAAAAACGCATGGCACCGATCTCAGCTCTGTTGGTGGTCCCAAGGCCAGTGGTGGAAATAACACACACACCTACATCAGGGACCTATAAATATTCTAATTAGAGTTAAATGTATTTTGAGGGGCCGATGTTTTTGCATTAGTATTCATGTCTGCAACTCATCACGCCGCAAAATGTTCCATTTCGGCGACTCGGTGCCGCGTTGGACTGAGCTCGAAGCGGCGGGTGGCGATAGCGGCGGAGGAGGTTTTGAGAAAGTTTCGACTTTTTGGTTACACAGTGTCAACAGCTCCAAACACAAGGGAGTGGTGTCCACATCACAGGCAGGAGCCACTCGACACAGCAGAGGCTGTCCCACCCCCACCCCATACAACAACATTATCGTCGACGCAGATCGCCCATTTCCCTCCCATCGCCTCCACCCCCCCCGCGTGCCGCGCGCGTTATCTGCTCCTCCGCGCGCCATCCTAAAGGGCCACTTTAACCGCTGCTTGGGATGAGGAGCAGTCGTCACAAACACCAAGACGTGCTGAGGAAAATTGCGACCCGGCTCTTAAGTAAACAACTCGCTGACACTTTGATAGAGGAGCGAAAACAAACAGCAGGCCGCTTGCCACGGTGCAACACAAATAAGCCCCATGCAGACAGGGCAATCAGCAACGAGGCGAGATAAGCCAGAGCGATTCCAAAATCACTTAATTGTGGACAATGATGAAGCCCTTCGGGTCAGGGAGCCACTCCTGTTTAGTGGAGCGCCGCAGCCACGCTGAGGACGCGAAATCAATTTTCTAGTCAGCGCGGTTCTAGAACGACCGATTAGAATCGATTGCCAATCACGTGGCCACACTTTTCCGGGAGGGGGAAAGTTAATTAAAAGTGTAGTCATGCCCTAACGAGCATCGGGGAGTACACGTTCTCATCAGTTGCAAGCACTGAACCAGTGGAAATCGGATTTCTGACGGCAGGGACATTCTATCCATACACGAGCATGGTTACTTTCTTCTAACAAATTAGTTTTTTTTATAGATTGGAGATGAATCAGGGGCTAAAAAGAGTCCCAATAAATGTGCAAACAAATTCAAAACACTTAAAATTACATATCCTCATTAAACATATCGTTTTACCAAATAAAAGAGTAATTTGACACACCATAAAACCGGAACCTTCTTTGGATTGAGCCATGTTTGCTTTTGGCTCGTATAACTAAAATCTTGGAGACGGTGGAAATCTCGTCGGGTGGTGGAGGGGTGATTAAATTAATTCTGGTATAAAACTACCCCACGTGGCCCAGCTAAAAAACAAATACAGATCATTGCACTGGCTCAAAAAAAACCTACGCTTTAAGTCGTTAGATTGTTTGATGATTTTTTTTCCTCATAAAATGAAACTACTAATAATATTCTTTTTACGTTCATCTTTTTTTGGTGCCAGAACGTATGTTAAATCGCTCGTCAACATCTGAAAAGTGCATTACATTTTATTGCAATGTATCATCCACGCGTACGCTCGATTACGGACTTTTTACAAAGACGCTGGGGAAGATTGAATTGCAACCCCAAGCTCAACAAGCGATGTGCCAAATGAATGTAAAAGGCATTGTAAACAGCAATCTAATACACGCGGAGTAACTGTTTAATCCCATAACCCTCATTGACATAGAGGATGAGGTCCAACATTAAAGTTTCTTCATGCTCATACAGGACTGTGCTCATCATTCCCATTGACATCCCTTGCCAGTCATGAGACATTTCCGAATTCGCATGGCAGGGGTCAGCTTTTACATGTTTCTGACACAATGTAATATACTATTTACTATATATATATTGTTTTACCAGGTAAGGCCCATTGAACTATACAGCTCTTTTCAGAAGCGATCTGGCCACAAATGACAGCTCAACAAAGTGGCTTATCGTGTGGAAATTTACAGCAGCCAAACACTCGAAACGCTTGTATCTAAATGTGGAGGGAAAACCCCGAGGACTCAGAGAAAATTCATGCAACCATAGGACGAACAAACATGCAAACTCCAAATATAAAGGCGTCAGGGTCGGGATCGAACCCACAACCTCCTCCATACCAGGTGATGGTAGTTAGCATCTCGCTACCGCGGCACCCCTATACTTTCATTGGTACAGCGACCGAGATCCCAGTAGTAAAATCCTGAATTTTAAACCAGTGTCATCATTGTCATCATTGTCCTGCATGACCGGTACAGTCACCAATAATTATCGAAAAACAAAAAATGAGCGCCACCCAATAATGCTTCGCAGCTTTGTGGAAAGTAATTAACCACGGTCGTTCAATTTGGTGAGAACAGGTCCCCGCCATAGCAACATGGATTTTTATTTATTTATTCGGCAACTGACTCAGAATCGCCAACGACGCGAAGGACGACGCTCCGTTGGCGTCCGCGGCTGTGATCTGGGTTTTGTCGTTGCGCCGTTGCGCCAACCGACCCAAGTTGCGCTCCCAACGCGTGGAATACATCGGCAGCATCACCCCGTCCTGAAAACAGACGAGTTGAGCACCGCACATTCACATTGTGTTTCAGGGGTGAGCAAAAAGGACTGTATTTGTCACAATAACTACAAAAATTAGGCTAGATTTTATATCATGTACGATAGACACACACATACGCACACTCGAACGATAAACAATGTACATGAAAGCCAACAAAAAAGCATTGTATTTGCTTTGTCTCGTGATGGGGCTCAGTCGTGCGCAAGCGCTTGCGAATTTAAGATGCAACAGTGCACTGCAAGCTATACTTCACTGGCGCATGACCATTTCACTTCAAAGACAACCACTTATACGACGGGGATTTACTACCGGCTAAGAAGGGGCTGGCCAGGACACGGGGGAGGGAAGCCGAGCTGCGATGCCTGAAGACGTGGCATCCTCCCACCCCAGTTACTCACCGCTCCGCTAGGAAAATATTGTCTAACCCTTGGCTTGGCCTGGGCTCCTCCTGTTGCCTCTCGTGCAATGCGCGGCGCGCCAGACACTGCTGTGACCCGAGCTAAGAAAAACAAGCGTCCAAACCATCCTGCTGCCTCCACAGACATCCCTGGCACCCGCCCTGCCTCGCCGCCACCTCCCACCTCTCTGCGACCTCCCCCACCCCGCCGCCACCACTTGCAGAGGGAAACTGCCAAGCCCAAGACAATCAAACAAACAAATAAAAAACACAAGGCACGTCGCGGAGACGACCTCTGTTTGCGAGTCTCCTCGCTTGCGCTTGCTGCGAGGATGTGGCTTCAGACTCGCTGGACCGTGGAGCATGATGACATGGGTTTATTACCCCAGGGGGTTGTGTGAGAGTGACACCTCAGCGCAGGGGGGAAGCTGCCCTGGTTAGCTGCAGATTCTCCCTCGGTTACATCCCGGCCCGTGAAAACAAGCTCCCTGATGTGGTGAACATTCTGCCAGCAAATAACTGCAGAGGCATGCATGCTGTAGAGGAGTTTACAAATTGTTCATGACAACAACCACAATCGTCAACCAAGACATCAACAATGTTCGTCGATGCCAACGCAAGCCCGGATCCCCCTTCTAGAATCGCGTTGTCACCATACCAGAATCGCACCCACATTTCGGCAGAACGCTGGTGAACAGAGTGGAACGATGCGGACGTTCAGAAGAAAAAAAAACCCCAGCTCATTCGGGAGCCAATCAAAAACATCGCACCTCCCTCTTTTGGAATTCCTAAAATACTCTGGTTTCTCATCAACAATTGCGTCAGCGCATCAACAAGCCGACGCACACGTTGCCTTTAATAATTGGAAAATTAAAGACAAGCCACAGTGCGATTGTGACCATGCAAGCCCCAAACTATGGGACATAATCAACAGAGTAGCGACACACCACGATCTTTCTGCTGACCACCACCACCACGTGACTTTTCTTTCGTGTTGTTGCGCGGTGCTTTTAGTGCCACAGCAAGTGGATTTGTGTCGTTCATTTTCATTTCTTTGCTGGTGACTGTATTTCATATCGAAATCGCCTGCAATGTTTTTGCTGCTGGCGGCAATAAAGGTTGTTTAAAAGTCAAAAGTCTCTCCTGAAACTCCTATCTCAAAGTGGCGAGCAGACCTCACCATTCGCATTTAACTCTTGAACAAATGGGCCCTCCATAAATTACGTCACGCACCTATGGGAGCGGGGGGTCAGACATTTGTGACGATGTGTGACGACGGGAGGGTGGGGGGTTGCGAAATGTGACGTTACGTAAAAATGCGCGCCTTTTAATAAATATAGACAACACGTTCTACTTAATTAAATAGACTTTTTAATAAATGTTTTCTCCTACAACATCAGAGTGCAGCGCCACATTACATACGCACTACAATGACAATAGTGCAAAGACTTGTCTCTTTATTTGTTGGGGGGGGCAGAGCTTTATGACGTCATATTTGAGGGGGGGGTCTGCATTTTCGTGACGCCGTGTGACTAGGGGGGGGGGGGGGGCGGGGTCAAAAATCGTCCAAAATCGCGTGACGTCATTTATGGACGGCCCCATATTGCCATATCCAACAATAGAATGCGGAAGTAACGACTGCATATTCATTGTATTCAACAACCCACGTTTCACACTACAGTAAGTGGTACAGGTGCTGCCCTGCATTTTCCTTCTCATGCCACTACGCCTCCACACTGGCCAGATGTCTTGGAGGAGGTGGGACTAAGAGATTCCTTCCTGCTAACGCTCTCCTGTAAGAAGTCAAAAACACCGGTGTCCCTTTGTTGAGCATTCTGACAGTATTCGTCACCATTGCTGGTCTTAATGCAACGGTTGAAGATTCCGCGTTCTCGTGGCCAGGGCATTTCTAACAACTACCAAGTTCCCTGGAGTGGTTAGGGGGCATTCTATCCATACTGGCAAGTCAAATTCTGATGGGAAGTACGATTATGGTTGGTTTGGTTTATGACTCTACTGCAATATTCCATTTGCGTGTGAAACCCATAACTCATTTGCAAAGACTTCATAATATTCATAATAAACTTGCAAAGACTTGTCTCTCTGGACTCTCAGTCATAAAGGATCTTCAAAGTTTTTTTTTTATCCCAAAAGCAATTTTATTGTACACTCGTTGTAAAGTTCAAATGTTGTAAAACAAACGAGCAATTGGTTGATTAAAGAAACACAAAACATATAAAACCTTTGAAAGAAACATGACGATTTAAGAGAGAAAATGTTGTTAATCAAGCTGCTGAATTTAACAGGGGTCATTATGCAATTATTCCATTTTTATTACATTCCAAAGTTTTTATAATCCCCGTAAAACGCATCAATAATCATGCAAAATTGTCTACAACATTCCTACTCTTTCAGTGTGTCTCGAGAAGAAACATGTTACATGTGTTTAACGTTAACAAAGTGCTCATTTAGAAACATTACAAAAAAGTGTGTATTTGAATCGTTGGTTGAGGAAATCGAGACGTTCTCCGAGTACACATTGTTTCTTCCTTGTCAACTCAAAACTTTAACCGTTTGAAACAAGTGTTCAGGTGAGTTCACCGTCTTTACAACTGAACAACGCTATGCGCACAAAGATGGCTTCTGGCAAAGACGTAAATAAAAGCACGTTGTCAAACGCTTTGTGTTTTAGTTTATATTTCGCCACACTGCACGCCGCTGGAATGCTTTCAATTCCTCATAATTGAACTGTACTAATGGTGACTTTGAATAAACACGTTTGTCGTTAATCACGGTGAATATATGCCTCCAAAATGGAACATAAACAGTTTGTCTGCTCGCAAATTACTTTGCTGGAAGCGACAGTTCGTTGATGGATAAATCAAAAGCGGCATTTTCATTGAGCGCTTTGTAGAACAAATATAGAGCAGCCACACTCCGAATCTAGACTCAAAATGGCAATTTAGCTTCGTTTGCGGGGAATATAACCTAAAAGTGGCTGGTTCGATCTCCAGCCACGGCAGTTGAAGCAATGAGTGTGCTCCATTGGTGGCTTGTAGCATGCGATTGGCATTAACACATTCATATGGCAAAGATGATTTAACTATTGGACAATTACAGTTAGCTGCCGGAACAATTGCACACTGTATTTGATATCAACAACGCCACACGTATGATTGGTTGAGTCAACATCATGCAAAGTGGTGTGATCAAGGAATTGCAGGGCTGCACTTCTATCAAAGACAAAGATCCCCCGTGTAGCCTTTAACCGACTGTTGGGGCAAGTGCTGTTGGCGAGCACCTATGAAAGACTGCACCACGCCGGGCCGCATTTGTGTCGTCAGTAGCAATGCTTACAGGCCACCGCAAGTACTCGTGTGAAGCTGATTCGACCTCTGGGAGGCCGAGGACCGGTTCAGATAATCATCACTGATGGTGGCCGTGAGCGGGAATCGAACACACGCTCACTCAAAAAGCGCTGAGACACGTGGAGTAGAATTGACCATTCAGTTCTAATCAGTCACTATTATTAATGCTGCGTTAAAAGAGCACTTGTTATGTTCTAGCTGTGTGAATTGTAATGGTTTGTTATATTGCTGTCCAGTGTACACATCCGTGTGATGTAGGAGCTGGGTTCAACTCTCGACCACGCACAGCTTCGGTGGCAAGTGGTCTCTGAAACTGTCCAGGACCTCCCGCCCACCCCAGCTAGGGCCACTCGGCCTCAAATACAACCGCCTCCTAAGGTACGACATTGTTAACAAACTCTTTGGTTCTTTCGGCAAAGTCACGAAGGTAGAACATTCAAAATTATCTAATCACGACGTTTCGATTGCAACACATCAGGTGTGAAAACTACGGTATTTTTTTTTATTAGCCGTAGTTTTCACACCTGATGACGATTGCTTGTGCTGCAATCGAAACGTCGTTATTTAATTTATTTTATATTTTATACCTACGTGACTTTACCGAAAGAACCAAAGAGTATGGATCCCTGCAGTCACGAAAACTTCCAATCTAGACATTGTTAACGCTTGGCGATTATTTGAGCCGGCGGGCGGGTAGGTATGATGCACTTGGAGGAGACAGAGGCGGCTTGGCCACGCTCGCCACAACCTCGTGGGCTGCGGCAGCCCTGAGCGGCCAGACAGAGAGGTAACAAAAGTGCAGCCCTCCAATAGTTTGCCCACAGCACTGCTGGTGGAAGGGCCTACACTAGGGGGAGTTCAAGAGTGCCCCTCCTCCCGCACACTTCGATGAGGATCCTCTGACTCTGCGGGTGTATCCTCTAAAAATGAAGGATATTTGTAACATCACCACCACCACCGTTAAAATACATCTCATTTTAATCGTTTTATTTTTTTAACTCTGTGCGTGACTCTTCGAATAGGCTGGACGTCTTCTGACCCAGAGGATCGCGGTGGGCTCGCGTCCCCGCACCTCCGATTAGCACGGTTGGCTACGTACGGTGCAGAAGAAGTTCAACATACACAAGGGGCTTTGTTGTAATCCTCAAGAGTTGGAAAGATAACCCCAACCAGTCACCCCTCGGAGGTCTAAAGTCAACCAAATCCCATAGCCTTCCGGCCAGCAGTTCTGATGCCTTTAAGATTGCATTCGTAAACATGTTGGCCTTTTTTTGTTAGAGAACAAACGTGCACACAGACGCTTTGCAAACGTGGACGGAAAAAAAACCCACCTCCATTCATCGTTTGGAAGCAATTGTAATTCATTTGTGGGGTATAACAACTTGTGCGCCACTTCTCAAATTACAGAGATTGTTCCCCGCGTAGCCTTTAACAGACTATTGGGGCAAGTGCTATGAGCAAGCACCATTAAAGGCCGGCACGGCACATGAGCGGGGTGGGTGTTCAACACCACGGCACGGCTGCACTTACCTCCCCGGTGCTGATGTTCATACACCGCATCAGGTACTCACTTAAGGCCGATTCGACCGAGCTGAAGTCCAGCACTGGTTAAAATATGTGCCACTGTTATTGGTCATTGAGGAGTATAGTGTTGTACTGCGCTAACCGCTGCAATACAAAACCACTGCGCGGCTGTTAATCAGTACCACTTCTAGCAAGCATTGTATTTCACGCACACACTTGATTATGTAATGGCAAAAAATGGTCACGAGTGTTTGAAGCGTGTATTTCCGTACGTCGTGCGCGTCTATTGATGCTGTTAACGTGTGTTTATTGGACCTGGCAGTGAAACAATCGGGTTCATGTCTTGTTAATAATCATATTATCTTTTTTTATTGCATGATGAAAGTTTTCCAAGTCTTGGGCATTTCCACTCAATTCCAAGAACAATAAAAATTAAATACTTACCATAAATACGTAACCATTGGACTTTGCTAGCCATCAATGAAGTAGAATTGGTCCAATACCTTTTTTTGCAGATGCACAGGTTACAATTAACATAAATATCCGTGTCTACAAATCGATAGTAACATTTTCGGATAAATCAAGGACGATTGGTTGATTCAACTTGTGACTGGAATTCTTACGGGTAGCACCTATGAAGGCCAGCGTGGCACGCGAGGGCGTGAGTGGTCAGCACCACGCCTGGCCACCTTTGTCTCCCTAGTGGCAATGTTTGCACACCGCGCCAGGTACTCGTTTGAGGCGGAGCTGACCTAGGGGAGGCCCAAAACGAGTCACTGATGTTAGCTGTGAGTAGGAATCAAACTTAGGTTGCCGGGCTTGTAACTTAGTGTGCTAACCGCTGCGCCACCGCTCCCCACCATCGACACTAAGACAAAGATCCCCCTATAGCCTATAACAGACTGTTGGGGCATGTGCTGTTCGCGAGCACTTATGAAGGCCGGAACGACACACGAGAAGGATGGGTGGCCAACACCACGCCTGGCCTGCCTTTGTCTCCCCAGTGGTGATGTTTACACATCACACCAGGTACTAATTTGAGGCTGAGTCGAACGAGGTGAGAACCAGGACCGGTTCAGATTATCGGCAATGGTGTTGGTTGTGAGCGGGAATCGAACTCGGGTCGCCAGATTCGTAGCACAGTGCGCTAACCATGACACTACCGCTACCCACATCGACACGCATACATACACGCATACCCAGTTATGATAAACACCAAGTAAAATAAAAACAACTGTGTTTTTTTACTGACAATGGGAAGATAGAGTTTTTGGTCCATTAGCTTTCTTCAGTGCGTTAAAAAAAACCTGTTTCAGTATTCATTGGGCAAGTTGGCTGTGGCAGAAAGTTTCTACACCGCAGCTATTTGCATACAAACAATTGGCACAATCAAACGCTCCTTCAAGCACCTTACATCGTCATCGTCGCTGTACGCATCCGACAACCTAGCAGATCGATCGCATGATGACATATGACAGCGTGCGATTATCCCTCATATGAGTTTCACTCGCGACGTACGAATTAACAAGAGTTCATTCTCGCAAGAGCGGGCTGCCTCGTTATCCGCGTTGCACTTCTGCTCTGAACTTCAAAAAGGAGCTTGCTTTGCGTTCGTCTTCAAAGTCTGTCATGAATGTTTTTTTTTTGGTTGGTGGTCGAACACATAAACACATGAAATTGTGGCAGAGCTACGCAAACATTATGCAAGGTATCCCACCCAAAGTTTGGGGACTTTTAAATGCCATCTGCCCCCTCAATTCCTTTACAGGCTTTCATAATTACACGTCTGAAGAAATGATTGCACATGGCAAACTATCGGTGGGGTAACTACAGAGTATCATTGATGAGTAGTCAGAGACGTTCTAGCGAATGCTCGGACAGCATTGCAACGCTCCACTGCTTTATGCGCTGTCGTTTTAAGCAACGATGAAAACACAACTGGTAACAAACCCACTTTAAAACAGGGGCACCACACACGCCCACGAGTATTACACACGCGAAAAAAGGTCCTCCGTAATGCGCCACCAAAGCCTCGTTTCGAGTCAAACATCAAAACGTGGCTCATTTATGGGCGATGTTTTTTTTCAATCAGAGATCAAATTCATGAGAAATGTGTATGGGTGGGGTTTGTGTGCGGTTCGTGGATGAACACGGCGCCTGTGATGAATTTGCATCACCGGCAGTCGTGAGAGATACACGAAGAATGGGCATTACACCTTGAGAGCGCCTTTACCTTGAACCTAGCAGTTAAAGGTTCAGTCCTGAAAATACTTGCTCACACCACAGCTGACAGAAGGTCCTCCACTAACAGCACCAAAGCCTCCCCCCTACTTTTCCAACACGCTCTTGCTTGCAAATGCCCCTGCACGCTGGACTTGCAATCCACACGTTACACATTTGCATTCTCCCTCTAAATGTGCGTTGTACATGTGATTCGATGTTACATAACGTGCTCACATAAAGCTTTTGTTTGCATTGCCTGGGTGTGACAACTGTGATCTCACGCGAACCACAATAATAATCGGCTTGCATGAAGTAAGCGTGTCTCGATGTCTAAACGAGAGGGTGGCACGATTGGTAATAACCCTCTCCTGGCTTTCCTGAAGCAGTGACGAAAATATCCACATTCGTGCAACGGAGGACCTTGTTTCTATCAACGAACTCCCTCTTCAAAACATGACAACGAATCCCTCTGAAAACGCCCTGGAATATCTTCAACCTTAAAACAACATTTTCTGGGAAATAGCAAAATCCAAGGGCAATGGATAGAGAGAAACTTGAAAGATCTGCAGGTAACAATTTATTTGGGAGTGGATCTTTAAAGTAATAACTTTTTGAGAGAGAGAGGGGGAGAAAACAACGTTTTTTCGAAAATAAATTAAATAATAGAATACGACGTTTCGATTGCAACACAAGCAACCATCATCAGGTAGAACAACATTTGGGTCTCTGTGTGTCTATGTTGTGTCTCTCTCTGTGTGCCTCTGTGTTGTCTCTCTCTTTCTCTGCTTGTCTGTGTGTCTCTGTGTCTGTGTTTTGTCTCTCTCTCAAACGTAGTTCTACCTGATGACAATTGCATGAGTTGCAATCGAAACGCCGTACTCTATTATTTATTTTATTTTATTTCTACGTGACTTTACCGAAAAAAACAAAAGAGTCATTCCTGCAGTCACGAAAGCTTCAAATCAAAGTTTGAACTTTATTTCGGTGCCACTTCGTCATCTTCACAAGCTGTCCGTGTTTTGGTCAAGCGGTCGTGGTGAGCGCGCCCGTCCGCCGTGGCTGCCCGCGGAGTTGTTTACTCACGGGTCGAGGCGGGGGTTGGTGGGTGGGTGGAGAGTGCCACCCCGCAGGGGGCCGCACGCGACCGCTCTTGACGCGGCCACCCTGACAGCGACTCGAACGCGGCCGTCCCATTGAGATTGGATCCGCGGCAGAGCGCTCCAAGGTCGCGAGTTCAATTGCAAAGTCGGGGGATGGGGGGGTTGGGTCGACTGCTGCTGCCATCGACTTTTCGCCTAGATGAGTTAAATACGTTGTGGGGGGTGGAGGTGGGACACATCGTGCTCTACGATGTACTTGACACATATAACGATTGATCATATATAACGATTGGCGAAATACTTTCGTGTAAATATGACATTGGGGTGGAGCGGTTGGTAACGTGACGAGTGCACAATCGGTCTTGCCCTCCCCTCCATGCCCCTGGGCTGACCAGCGTGGCAACGCACGGCTAAAGAACCCCCTGGCCGACACGGTGATGGATTGAGGAGGCCTTTCGTCTATTTGGTGGATTGAAAATTATTGCGGAAAATAGACATTATAATGTATACAGGACGACTGCGGGATGTTAAAAGGGGTTGCTCTATGGAATAGACCGTCCCCCTCCATAGAAATGTGGAATGTATAGCACTGGCTTAGGGCCACCGATTGAAAGGAAAAGTTCCCAGCACTCGCTTGACCAAGGGCACACTAATCCCCCACACCCCACCACTACATTTAAACAAAACAATTTATCAATAGCATTGCTTTTTTTTTAAACAAGAGTAAACTTGGAATGACACCCCAATTTTTAAATGAGCAATGGCATAATCGTGTGCACCGCATCGTAGGTTTTCACCGTCGTGCCGTGTCGCTCTCTTCCGGTGAGTTTTCGGGTTGTACCGCGTGTTGATTGGCACGATGTCCGACGTTTCGCAGCATGCGCTGGGTGCTTCATCAGTAACTAAACGGATGGAAAAAAAACTCCCGAAACGTGAATAAAAAGTCTCCATCCCACACTTTCCCCGCCCCCATTCATGGGAATAAAAACAAATAAAGCAGGAAGACTTTGTTTGGCTATCAAAAGGAGACATCTGCGGTTAACTGTAAGAATGGAAGTCTAAAAGACACTTGTAAAATGATTGCATAAAAGGGCCTTTTTTAATTTGTCTCCAGTGGCTAAGCCTCAAACCATAATAATAATGACGCCTCCCTCGTTGTTGTGCGCCAGAGCACGAAGCTTCTCTGCCGAGACAGGTTTCTCTTGCTGAGAGAGCGCAGTTTCCACCGCCAGGCGTGGTGACTCACAAACAAAAACAAAGATCCCCTGTATAGCCTGAACAGACTGTTGGGGCAAGTGCCCTTAGCGAGCACCTATAAAGGCCGGAACGGCACACGAGAGGGGAGGGTGGGGACCAACACCACGCCCAGGCGCCTTTGTCTCCATATTTGAGGCTGAGTCGACCTAGGGGAGGCCCGGGACCGGTTCAGATAATCGTCACTGGGTGTTGGCCGTGAGCGGGAATCGAACTCGGGCCGCCGGGATCGTAGCGCAGCGCGCTAACCGCTACACCACCGCTCCCCACGACTGCACACCCACACACATCAGCACATGGGGGGCGGGGGGTGGTGGTGGATCGTACTCAGAGGAGACATCAGGTGCACAAGACACGCAGTGGCTAGCTATTGATGTGCGCTTCCAGTCGGGAGGAGAGCAAGCGGGTTGGTCATCTTTCTGTGTGTACATGGTTTTGCCCCCCCCCTCGACCCCCCCCCCCCTAAATGTAAAGCCCGAATAAAAAAAAAGGTATTTGGCAAACAATACGGTCCACGAGAGAATCCATCTCAAGACTCAATGAATCCTTCCTGGGGGGGGGACCCAAAACAAAACAAATAAACACCAAAGTCTAAATAAACTCTATTTCTTCAAGCTCATTTGTGGCCATGCGCCTGTGACAAATCCCACATATCCTTTGGTAGGGTCTATTTATATCTACATTGAGACAACCATTGTCAACCTTCCAACGCGTTGCTCTTTTCATCTATTGATGAAACGGGCACCACGGTTGCGAGATGTGAACTACCTCGCCTTGTCTACAAGAGGTCGTGGGTGCGATCCCGACCCTGACGCCTGCTGCTGTATATTTGTAGTTTGCACGTTTTCCCCGTGGTCGCGTGAATTTTCCTCCGGGTTTTCCGGGTTTCCCTCCACATAAAAAAAATAGCATTTGAGTATTTGGCCGCTATAAATTTCCACGCGATAAGCCACTTCATTGGGTTATCATTTGTGGCCAGGTCGCTTCTGAAAAAGAGCTGTTTAGCTCAGTGGGCCTTACCTAGTAAACAAAATAAAATCTCGAACAAAATGTACCGTAATTGATTTTAGCCGTTTAACAGCTGTGTTTTAAGAATTGACTCACGGGCGATAAATGAATTAATTTACTTTAAAGAGGAAAACAATTACACGTGAGCAAGACCGGTCACGCCGTGTAAAGCACGAAACTTTGTCCACAGCCTTTCTCAAAGAGCTGAAAACAAACCGTGCTCTCGAAGGAGAGAGGATGGGCTGACACTCGTCTGCATGACATGTTGATGATGAAGGCTGACAGTGCTAATGTCCTTCCCACCCACCCACTGCTCGGGGCTATGCAGCCACCCACTCAGTGCCGGATTAAGCGAGTGCGGGGCCTGTAGCATATGTTATAAATGGGCCCTAAATAAATAAATAAAACACGTAAATATTAAAACCCTAATGTTTTACTTGCATAGTAAGAAGATTGTATTTTTTTAAAAATGCTATACAGCCAGATAATACGACAAATCGCTAGCCGTAAACAACCAGTCGTTCATAAAAGTTGAAGGCAGTATAGTACTATAGTAATAGAGCAAATGCAGAATCACTGAACCGGAATTTATAGCTTGAACGCATTTAGCGCGGGGCCCTTGAAAGTGCGGGGCCCGTAGCATTTGATACTTTTGCTACTAAGTATAATCCGGCACTGCACCAACTCCGTGTTAAACCGTGCCTACAGATCCACACACAACCCAAAACGAAGATGTCGTCGTTTTTATTACGCTGATTTTCTTTGTGTGACCAACAACAATAGTTGACGGTTAATTAAAAACGAGGCCGGAGAAGACCGTCCCATTGCGGTCAGCCGCAAAATCTGCTGAGCAATGAAATGTCCGCACAGAAGAACGCAAACGCACCGACCGACCAATGTACGATCCTGGCGTTGGAGAGAGTGACAGATGCACACGTGCCCATTGTGTTGGCATACAGCGCAACCGAGCAATGTTGTCGCTACGTATATAAATACTTGTTTGAAATCATTTCGTTGCCGGTCTTTCTCAAACTATACCGATCTGGGTACGAGTAGCAAATAAGCATTTTTTTCTATTAGATTCTCTCTTTTTTATCATTACAACGTTAAGTCTCCTTTAACAGAGAAAGACATAGATCGCCCATATAGCCTTTAGACTGTTGAGCCAAGTGCAGCATGTGCCCCTATGAAGGCTGGCACGGCACACGATGGGTTGGGCGGACATAACCACGCCCGGCCGCCTTTGTATCCCCAGTGCTGATGTTCACACACCGCACCCGGTAATCATTTAAGGCCAAGTCAACCTATAGGCCAGTTCAGACATTCATCACTGATATCGGTCGCAAGCAAGAATCAAGCTCGGGTCGCCGGGTTCATAGCGCAGTGAGCTAATCACTACACTGCCGCTCCCCACTAGACGGACATGATAATGACAGACAAAATGACAAGCTAATGAATGGGCATAGCTATTAAGTAGCCGATAATCCGCATCAATGTTGAATCCACTGCTGGACTAAGCCCTCCAAGCAGCCGCCATCTCTCACGATCCTGCAAAGTAATAACGTAGCCGATGTGGTTCCCTTTAAAATATACAAACAAAAAAATGGACAAACATTCGTTGACATAAAGGGTAGCCACGAAGCACTGAGAATGAAGAGAATGTGAACAATGCCAAACTTTATTGTCCATCACTCTACAGCTACACATCAGATGTGCATTGTTTTTTTAAAGTGCCTAATTGTGCCAAGATTTTTTTTTTAATTAACTTTCTAAACTTATCATCCTCTTGCAGCCTGAATAAATGGGCTATGGACTACAGTTAAACTCGACTGCACCAGGCAGCGAGATTTCACGAAAAATATTGCAGAGGAGTAATAAAGCAGTAATAAGGCACGCGCTCGTTGATCATCGCATATACGAAGTATTAATCCTTAAAATGCATTCATACTAAGATGGTATAATTTTAGCATTAACGGACATTATTTTACCACCAGCAGTGAGGTAAAAAAATCAATAGCAACTCGCTCAAAATGCCAGTGCAATTTACACGCGATTTACTGTCAACGAACAAAATAAAGGCAACGTTTGTGCCATTTAACTCCAGGGGTGTTTTTTTTCACACTGACACACAGTGTCATCGTGTTCTAACAATTCACTGCGAAACGCCGAGACGAAGACCTTCGCCCGAACAATGTGTCAAAAAAAAAGTGATATCCATCAAGAATTCAATGTGGGAAAGCTTCTCAAAATAACAAAAGCACACTTCCCTGCACGCAGCGATTTGCGGACATGAAAAAAAAATGTGCTTCTATATCTCCTGCTAACTTTCTTGGTATTTGGTGTTTACACAAACCTGTCTCACTTCTGTCTCTGTGTTGTTTTGTATGGCAACTCCATCTTTTTGTCAATTCTCCGTTCGGTTGTCCCATTGGGGTATAGCTTACATTGGCCCTCAAAAGGCCTTAGGCGATTTCCATTGAATTCTAAGAATCGTAAGCCCTGGGCACAGAGCCAGCTCGGAGAATAATAGAGGTCGGTTACAGCTGTGGTTAGAAAACCACCACGTCCGCACGAGAACACACACAGCTCAACCCACACAATCATACACACAGCTATTACACACATACATATCTACACGCCAGAGAGAGAGTCGAAGCAAAATACAATCAAAGGTTCCCTTATTAAGATCCGGGTAACAGATAGCAGAAGCTATGAGAGAGTAAGATTAACCCATAACTTAAACCTATTGCGTATTTCCTCCGAAAAGGAACAACTTGATAAAAAGCCGTGTCCATTACAAATTAGATTTTGACAATTGGGGTACCCCTGCAGCGATAGGCACTGACTACAAGACACTTATCATTGGATACCTCATTATCTAGGCATCTAGTGTGAACCAATAGACAATTGACTCAGCCTAAATTCTGCTATATTCAGTACAATCAATGACACGAATATAAAAACACACGAGGGTGTATTTTTTTTACTTCAGTTATCGGGTGTAGTACTACAGGTGTCAGGCGTTACTGTGAAACAAGGTGCATCAGCAGAACTCAATGTTCGTGTGTGTACACACACATATATCATACATTTTACTACCCAAACTAACGTCGTATAGGCTTTGAATGGCAAACGAATCATTTCGGTTTTGCTTGCTTCATCACAGAATGCAAAGTATATCGGACGCCTCGTATTGTAAAGGCTGTGGACCGCATTGAATCGACTTAGTGACATTTATAAAATGAACTAGGTAGTCCTCTACTTACGATGGAGATGCGTTACGACATCCCCATCGTAAGTCAAAAATATCGTAAGTCGAAGATGGCCTAGCCTACCCAGGAGTCTTAAAAAATGGTGATAATTTAGGAAAACAGAGCAATTTACAGTACCGTACTGTATAAACGATGTATTTATTAATTACAATACTGTATTGCACGGGAAAATGTAAAGTAAAAAAAACCAAGGTCAATTCTTAGCCTACCTATATGAACTGCAATTTAATAGAAATAGAAATATTTTTCAGGAAACAATCCTATCTGCTATAAAAACTTTTAACATGCATTGATCGTGTCGCAAAGTATCATATTGTATTGTACTCACCAAGATTCTGTCCATCGTCTGCATACTTGAACGATGTTAGGTTGTTGATGGCAATTTTGTCGTATCGCCATCGTAAGATCGAAATATCGTAAGTCGGACCATCGTAACTCGGGGACTACCTGTACTCTTTTTTACGCGTCCAGTGCTGACACGTGGCAACGTGTCACGAATACGCAAAGGCTAAACCACCGCGAGGAATCAGACTCCCGAGTCTCTGTACTGCCTAAACCAACGCCCCGAGTCAAGCACTTTGTCAACTCACAGTCCCAGGGACATTCATTTCCCTCTAATTGTTCGTGACGTCGCGCGGCACTCTTGAACACATTTCCAGTGGTGCCTCGAGCATTAGCATCAGTGAATACCCCAATACAAAATTATCCGGATAATAAGACGCACGCCCCCCCCCCCCCCCCCCCGCAATTCAAAGCAACGGTTGTAAGGGGTGCGTCTTATAGTCCAAAAGCTGCGTGCGAGAGCTAGGTTCATACATGTCAACCCCTTATCAGTGCTAACCTTATTGCATACCAACTCAGACCGTATTGGTCACCCCGTGCCCTTATAAATCTCAACGTTTACCCTGCAAAGTGCCATCACAAGGGCAGAAACACAAACAAATAGACAACAACAAAAACTTGCCCGTATTCAAACGTCTGTACGCCTTATGGACCTGAAAACTCAATTTCATTGTGCAAGAATACGGGGTAAACCGCATGGGTTGACAAGTAATGAAGTTTGTTGTGGGGGGGGGATGCAGATTTTTTTTCCGGAACGTCTCATAATAACCAGGTGGCTACGATTAGACCGTCTGTGCGCGTCTTGCCGTGCATTGAATGTTAGGGCCATAGAACCCGGAGCCGAGTTCCTTGCAACTGCCGAGGGTCGCACTCCCCACCACCCTCGAGTCGCCGTGAACTTCAAGGTCGCATTGCCACGCAACGGAATGCAATTGCCTCTCGTTCTGTGGGTTAATATACCCGCGCTACCGGGCATTTTCTCTCAGTTGTTAATGCTTTCCAAGGCTGAAGCAACTCGAAAGGTGTTTTTTTTGTGTGTGTTTGCCGAGGGTAGAGGGCATGATACATAGAGGCTGTGGTGGCGAGATGTTAACTACCGCGCCTTGTATGCAGGAGGTCGTGGGTTGATCCCGACCCTGGCGCCTGCTGTATGTTTGGAGTTTGCATGTGGCGTGGGTTTTTCTCTGGGTCCACCGGTTTTTCCCCTCCACGTTTAGAAACACGCGTTTAGAGTATTTAGCTGCTATAAATTACCACGTGATAAGCCAACTTCGTCGAGCTATCATTTTTGTCCAGGTCGCTTCTGAAAAATAACTATATGGCTCAGTGGGCCTGACCAGCTAATATTAATATAAACCACAGAGTTTTTATCGTAAATAGAACTCCAGTAAAGAAGGAGGACCAATGCGACAAAACTTTTGTGTGAGAAACATTGTGTTGCTGCGGTAACACCAGCGCTACAAGTACACCAACAGAGGCAAAATCCGAGGCCCATTCGTCTCATCACAAGCACAGAAAAAAAAATCATCAACATGTGCCTCTCACAAGAGAACAATATAATAATCGGCGACGTTTCGGGCAATGGACCTTCTTCATAGGAGATATCTCTGTCGATTACATTCCGTTTTGTTTTCCTACTCGGGGCAGTGCAATTGACCATTGTAGAGAAGTATCGGGCACGTGTGCCCTACAAACTTCCTTGAGAACGTCTTCGTCATAATGACCTCGATGGGCACACGCAGTACTTGGCGGCAGTGCCCCCAGCGCCTGCCACAGGGGGCGGCAGGCTGCAGTGCCTGTACCCAGCGGGCAATACCAGGAATGCGCCACGGGCTCCATCCCGCATTGCATGAATGCATGTTGGACTTCTTTCGCACCGCACGTAGCCGACCGTACAACTGAACACAATTAGTAGTTCCAAAGAAAAGAGTGCGTCAAGCTAGGTGATGTAAAAGTCAGTGCCGGATTAAGCTAGTGCGGGGCCTGTAGCATATGTTTAAAAGGGACGCTAAATATTAAAAAACACGTAAATATTAAAATACAATTTTTTAACTTGCATAGTAAAGTAATTGTATTTTTTTTTATTTGCTATACAGCCAGATAATACGACAAATCGCTAACCTTAAACACGCAGTCGTTCGTAAAAGTCGAAGGCGGTATAGTACTATAGTAATAGAGCAAGTGCAGAGTCACTGAACCGGAATTGATAGCTTGAAAGCATTTTGCGCGGCGCCCTTGAAAGTGACGGGCCCGTAGCATATGTAGCTACTTTTGCTACGAGGATAATCCGGCACTGGCTCCAGTAGCTTCGGAATATCGGAAGGAAGAGCGTTCCAGATGGCCACAAAAGCATATCTGAAAGCGCGCGATGCGGTTACCGATTTTCTTCGATGGTTATTAGTTTTGTTGATGGAAAATTAATGTTTTTGGAACTGTTTTTTTGTGTTTAGTTTGTGGTCCTTCCCCCGCACCTGCGACGAGCATGATTGGCTACGTACGGTGCGAAAGAAGATCAACACACAAACATTACCATCTATAAGCCAGTATCGCCATGGCACGACCACCCGCTCTATATATATTTATAATTTGGGGGCGGTAACGTAGTGGTTATCGCACGACGCTAACAAACCTAGCTTCGATTGTGAGCAGTTGCGGTGTTGACGAGTGATATCTAAATCTGTCCTGTGCCTCTCCCAGGGTGGCTTGTAAACATTAACATTGGGGAGACAAAAGCGTCCGGGTGTGGTGCTGGCTACTCCATCCCCTCTCCCTCGACCTGCCGTGACGGCATTAACACGTGCGCACTAACATCACGTTCTAGATTTGCAGCTTTTGTGACTGCAAGGATTAATACTCTTTGTTTTTTTCGGTAAAGTAACGTAGGTAAAACAATAAATAAAATAAAATTAATGAAAACAACTAAATTAAATACAACTTAGTTGTTTACATTTATTTTATTTATTGTTTTACCTACGTGACTTTACCGAAAAAAACCAAAGAGTATACCAACATCACGTTCCTCAATAGTTTGTTCAAGGATGTACAGGGGATGTTTGTCTTTCGCTGTAGGATCGCCTTTATCACCAGGTCAGAGCCCATTTACACCACGTATATCAATATTTGTAATAGATATTTGGTCCATAAAAGATGTACACCGCGATTAACGAATGCATGGCAAACATTAACGTCTTGATGCATGGACATGCGGCACGCAAATAACGTGGCCACATTCTATCGCTGCTGCTCGACAACGTGCAGGCCTTAGAACCGATTCAAAGTTTCGGGCGATTTCCTAAAGAAGGACATTTGCGCAATGCGTATGATGGTCCGGCGGCCAAGACTAATGACTGAGTGGCAGCTAAACGAGGGAAACTCGCGCATTCGAGGAGCTACGCGATGACACGCGGTCTTCTCACGTGCAAGGTGACGGATGCGTGTCAACTACGTCTCGTGCGGCCGTGCGAGACACGGCGCGGGCTTGGGAAGGGGTTTCATCCAGCAGTGCGTAGAGCGTGACCGACGGCGACTACAGAACCTGCGACGGGGGCACAATAGTTAGGGGAGGTGATGAAGCGACCACGTCTCAGACGGTGGCTCAAGCTGCGACTCCCTCGTCAACCGGTAGCGCTCAAATCCCCCCGAAGTGGCGCCAGCGCCTCCATCCAAAGACGCAGCAGTAGCAAGCAGCAGTAGACAAGCAGCAGCAGTAGCAAGCAGCAGCAGTAGACAAGCAGCAGCAGTAACAAGCAGCAGTAGACAAGCAGCAGTAGACAAGCAGCAGCAGTAACAAGCAGCAGTAGCAGTAACAAGCAGCAGAAACAAGCAGCAGTAGACAAGCAGCAGCAGTAGCAAGCAGCAGTAGACAAGCAGCAGCAGTAACAAGCAGCAGTAGCAGTAACAAGCAGCAACAGTAACAAGCAGCAGCAGTAGACAAGCAGAAGCAGCAGTAGCAGCAGCAGTAGCAAGCAACAATAGACAAGCAGCAGCAGTAACACGCAGCAATAGACAAGCAGCAGCAGTAACACGCAGCAATAGACAAGCAGCAGCAGTAACACGCAGCAACAGCAACAAGCTGCAGCAGTAGACAAGCAGAAGCAGTAGCAAGCAGCAGCAGTAGACAAGCAGCAGCAGCAGTAGCAGCAGCAGTAGCAAGCAGCAGCAGAAAACAAGCAGCAGCAGTAGACAAGCAGCAGCAGTAGACAAGCAGCAGCAGCAGTAACAAGCAGCAACAGTAGCAAGCAGCAGTAACAAGCAGCAGCAGTAGGCAAGCAGCAGCAGTAGCAAGCAGCAGCAGTTGACAAGCAGCAACAGTAACAAGCAGCAGCAGTAGGCAAGCAGCAGCAGTAGCAAGCAGCAGCAGTTGACAAGCAGCAGCAGTAGGCAAGCAGCAGCAGCAGCAAGCAGCAACAGTAACAAGCAGCAGCAGTAGGCAAGCAGCAGCAGTAGCAAGCAGCAGCAGTTGACAAGCAGCAGCAGTAGGCAAGCAGCAGCAGTAGCAAGCAGCAACAGTAACAAGCAGCAGCAGTAGGCAAGCAGCAGCAGTAGCAAGCAGCAGCAGTAGACAAGCAGCAGCAGTAGCAAGCAGCAGCAGTAACAAGCAGCAGCAGTTGACAAGCAGCAGCAGTAGCAAGCAGCAGCAGTTGACAAGCAGCAGCAGTAGCAAGCAGCAGCAGTAGACAAGCAGCAGCAGTAGCAAGCAGCAGCAGTAACAAGCAGCAGCAGCAGCAGTACCAGCAGCAGTAGCAGGCAGCAGCAGTAAACAAGCAGCAGCAGTAGACAAGCAGCAGCAGTAGCAAGCAGCAGTAGTAGCAGCAGCAGTAGCAAGCAGCAGCAGTAGACAAGCAGCAGCAGTAGGCAAGCAGCAGCAGTAGGCAAGCAGCAACAGTAGCAGCAGCAGTAGCAAGCAGCAGCAGTAGACAAGCAGCAGCAGTAGGCAAGCAGCAGCAGTAGATAAGCAGCAGCAGTAGGCAAGCATTGCGGGTGGTACCCTCATCATCATTATTATTAATAGGCGCTTGCATCCTTCCAACGTGTGGGTGCGCCGCGCATTACTTTTAGCGTTGCTATTTTTGATAACCGCTCACAGACAATGAGGAGCCTCCCAGCCTCTCGTCGCGAGGACATCACGGAAGCCGGACATCTGTTACACGCGAAGGGTCATTGCAATTAGCGCTGTCGAAAGTACATATCTGCTGCTCTCCAATTATGCTCTGCTCGCTGACACTTTATATTTTTGGTGAGGGGCGGGTAGGGGGGTGTGGTTACCACTTTGGCAGTGATCCACACGCACAAACAACAACACCCTACCACAATCGCCAATGATACTGCCCTATTGACCGAAACGTTGAACGAGTGCGTTTCACGCTATGTTGATTTTTCTACTCGTGTGCACTTTAGGGGCCCGAATCAAGAGACAGTGCGAACCATAGGGGGAGTTTGACTTCTATATTTGGGGGGGGGGGGCAGGGGTTCGCTTTGTCCCTCACATTAGGAATCGCGGGTGTGTATGATTTTTTTCATCCTTATTATAAACGAAATAAAAAAAAAAAGATGACCTGTACGGCTGATTAAATGTTTTTTTTTACAAGTACTGTACCATGTTTTGCCCCTACAATTAAAGTAAACTGCAAACTATTTCTATTTTACCAGGTAAGGCCCATCGAGATATATAGCGCTTTGTTATTAGCCAACTAGCCACAAATGATAGTTCAACGAATTGGCGAACGATGTGGAAATGTATAGCAGCCAAATACTCTCTAAACGCGTTACCAATCATCATCAGGAGGAAAAGATTATGATGTTGCGATCGAAACGTCGCAGTTTTTCTAAAAAATTTTTTGTTCTACGTGACTTTACCGAAAAACTCAAGACCCAAAGAATATAGACAGACCGTATCGTTCACACTCATATTCGACCAACTCGCGTTGATTAACACCGGGTGTCATCTGCGCTCCCCTGCGCCCCGAATACACTACAGAAGCCGAGGTTGTCCTGCTGCTGGTTCCTACGAACGCTGCGTGTTGTTGAACTTCTTTCGCACCTGACGTATTCAAACCTGGCCAGATTACCGATCGTATCGGCAAAGTTCTCCCCCAGAAACTTCGTCACGAGCAATAATTATATTGAACAGATGCAACTCCGGACTCTTTAGCCGAGCCCGTGCCTCGCTCCGCATGTAAAGGTTTCCGTCGCCAGCTCCAACAGAATGCAGGTTCCAATCGGCGTGTAATACCAGCCGTGTGACACGTGGTTCAGCAGAAACATGGTGATTCACCGACTGAACAGTGCACACCGGAGCATGGGGAGATGAATGCTTGGAATTACATTCGGAGGACACGAAAGAGGAACACGTTGATGAGACGACACACGGAGGGTTCAAATGACATCATCCTCCGAACTACGAGGAAAAGTTGATTGGCTTGGGCAGAACACGCCACGGCTAAAGTGGACGATGGTTGATGGTCGAGAATAATTCCAGACGTTCTAGGAGTTCTAGACAATAATACAGATCTCAAATATCGCCGGGGTGGAAGCAGCAAAACGGATCGCAGGATCGTGACAGTTGACGGCGGCTTGGGGAGGCCATCATCCACGTGTGCATTGACCTTGGGCTGACAATGATTATGATGAAGGGTGACAAAACGCGGATACCAAAAAAAAGACCAATTTGTCAAAAAAAAGGTGCGTTGCCGTCTCGGAGCCATATCTACAAACCGCTGGTGGCGTCCGCATAACCCGCGACGCACGCAGCTCCGGCGCTTTGAACCATTGCGCCTCCGAACGAATCCTGCTCGCTTTGCTTACTTGTGAGAGATTCCGAGGCGGTGGCTGAGAGGGGAGGGAGGGGATGATGAGGCGCGCGTGCTTTCCCGCTAAGCTGCGCCTTAAGCGACGCTCTGATGTCGGGGTCACCTGCACGGAGCGATGGGGGTACTACAGACAATGTCTTGCACGCGGCTCCCTCGCGGTACAACAACAGGGCAGGCGCAGAGCGGGCACTTGCACATCAATACATCAATACCGGAGCGTGTGCTTAGCCCGTGTCCCGGCAGATGAGTGGCAATTTGCGAGTTATTGATTACAATTAAAACACAGACTTCGTACGCGCACGTGTTTCATTTTTGCATTACTGTTTACACTACTATTTTTATTAAATCAAATGGCACGCGAAAAGCAACAATGACAGGCGGCCGCGGCTCGACTGTGCGCTCTCCCCGCAATGAGATGCGTCCACAGAAAACGACCCATTCGTGTGCACACACACGCTCACACACACACGCTCACACACACACGCGCACACACACACGCTCACACACACACGCTCACACACACACGCGCACACACACACGCTCGCACACACACGCTCAAACACACACGCGCACACATACGCGCACACACACGCGCACACACACACGCACACACACGCGCACACACACACGCGCACACGCGCACACGCGCGCACAAACACGCACACGCGCACACAGGCGCACACACACACGCACACACACGCATACACACACGCACACACGCGCACACACACAAACACACAAGCGCGCACACACACGCGCACACACACACGCACACACACACACACACGCGCGCGCACACACACACATACACACGCACACGCGCGCACACACGCGCACAAACATGCGCACACACACACGCACACGCGCGCACACACACGCACACACGCGCGCGCGCACGTGCTCGTGTTTTAGTTCCGTGACAGCCACGGGCTAGATTGTCACATATACATATGTTGTGGGGTCTGTCCCGAGACCTCGTGTCAGCGAGCCTTCGCACTTCACGTGACCTCAAAGTGCACCTGGCCTGGCACAGGCCCCGTGGTGACGTCGCCGTCACCCAAGTGGCGAAGGGCGGCGTGTCGGGCTGTACGGTCGTTGAGTGAGGTGGGCGAGCGACACAGAGACGTCTCCGTTGTTTCTCACGCGCTGTTGAGCGGTGATTGAAGGCAATGCTTTGGCAGGTTTTGCGGGGGGTGGGTTTGTGCGTTCTGGCACACGCACGCGTTGACTGTTTCCACAGTCGGCACTAAATAACCGGTCTGACAGGTGAACAGAATCTCTTTTTTTTCCCTCTTGTACCCGCCTGTGATGGGCAGAGTGCTGCATTCACTTGGCGTTTTTGGTACTGCACGCTGTGATAGTTTCTGTGTGTGTGCGTGTGTTGTATGTGTGTGTTGTATGTGTGTGTTGTATGTGTGTGTTGTGTGTGTGTGTTGTGTGTTGTATGTATGTGTGTTGTGTGTGTGTGTTGTATGTGTGTGTGTGTTGTATGTGTGTGTGTATTGCAGAGGTGTGGACTCGAGTCATGTGACTTGGACTCGAGTCAGACTCGAGTCATGAATTTGATGACTTGCGACTCGACTTGGACTTGCATAACAATGACTTTGTCCCACCTATGAGATGTGGATTCGAGTCATGTGACTTGGACTCGAGTCAGACTCGAGTCATGAATTTGATGACTTGCGACTCGACTTGGACTTGCATAACAATGACTTTGTCCCACCTCTGGTGTATTGTATGTGTGTGTTGTAAGTGTTTGTGTTGTATGTTTGTGTGTGTTGTACGTGTGTGTGTTGTATGCATACTCTTTGGTTCTTTCGGTAAAGTTACGTATAGGTAGAAAAAATCGATTGCCACACAAGCAATCGTCTGCATTTGTCGTCCCACCTGAAGACTATTGCCTGTGTGGTCCCCCTTAGGACGGCTCAACCTCGCATGAACAACTGACGCGTTATATAAACAGCAGGACCGGGGAGACAAAGGCGGTCGGGCGTGGTGTTGGCCACCCACCTCTTCGTGCCGGCCTTCATAGGTGCTCCCTAATGGCACTTGTCCCAACGGTCTGTGAAGGCTATACGGGTAACCTTGTTCTATGTCTTTGCACCCCGACCATACAGCAGAACGTCAGTGGCCAGTGGTGTTATTATACCTCATTTGTGCCTCCCCTAGGTTGGCTCAACCTTAAATGGGGAGACCGTAATGCCAAGGGGTAGACCATCGGCGCTGGGCAGACGAATACCGTGGGGCGTGGTGCTAGACATGTCATCCTTTGTCTGTATGCGTGTGGAACTTGTTTGCACCATACGGAGCCAACCGTGCTGATCGGAACACGCCTTCCTGAATAGTTGCTCGCTAAGAACGATGCTATTTGATTTATACCGGAGGAATCCGATGAGCAACAAATGTATTTTTATTCACAAATGTATATTTTTTTCCATCAGTACTTGCCTCCCAACAGTCTCTACATGTTGCATTGGACCTCTCATTAATCGCGAGAGCGGTTGGCTCTCTATGAATGAGTGTGGGCTCATGATGCAGCAGTGGATTGACCATGGCTGACGATAATGATAACTATATCATAAATCTTCGTAAGCGCTATTATCACCCCATCTCCCTCTCCCACCTCCACTCACTGCGCACGCATATAACGTGAGCAACATCCACTGGCAAATTAAGACAATTTATACGGATGGCTGTGACAATCGTCATTCCGTGGATTTTCATCCTTTTCAAAATGTCCAAATCAGATAAGCACGGTTGCGAAATAAGTTATATTATGTTACATTTTGGATTACTAAAGCGCCTTTCGCCAAGGCGCTGCATACATTTATCATATTTTGACTCCAGCGTAATTTAATTAACGTTATTATCGAGATAAAAGCGCAGTCCTTTAGCATTAAAAAAACATCAAATGCCATTACTTGCGTCACTGATTAGGAGCATCGATCGATGTTTGTAATCGTTTCCCACGAAACGTCATGCGATGTTGACCTTTAGGCTGCGTGATCTTACCTCGTGAGAAACGAATCAATCAATCTCCGCGCCGTAACGCATGAGGGCTCCCAAATGAGAAGAAGTAAGAGTGTTCTTATTGGTCTACTTATAAGCGCATACTCGTCTGTCTATTTAACACGTAGGCTTTCGCGACCAATGTTATTCATAAGTAATCAAATTGTAAATGTTGTGGCTTCAACACACCGGTGGGCTAAAGCAGTGAACTATTTGTCCTTTGTCAACGTGACACATTTTTACTGATTGGCCGTGTCGGGTGGTGGAGGGTTACGACACATTTATAAATAACGCGATCTAAACCCCAAAAACGTTGATTATGAATCGTCTGTCTATATTCGTGGCAAATACGATCGATACATATCTAAAGATAAAATAATAAATTAAATAATAACATACGACGTTTCGATTGCAACACAAGCAATCATCATCAGGTATAAATGAAATAGCAACACAAATTTTAACCAGAAAACTATAGACAGACATATAAGCAGACAGATATCACCAAGATACATAGAGAGAGAGAGTAACACAGGCACAGAGAGGGAGATTGTCTCTGTAGCGAGGCCTTAAATAGACAGAGGGGGCGGTGTCAGAGAGAGTTGGAGGGGTTAGAGAAAAAATTAACATGCAATGTCTGCTTATATATCTATTTCATTTATACCTGATGATGATTGCTTGTGTTGCAATCAAAACGTCGTATGTTCTTATTTAATTAATTATTTTATCTTTAGACGTGACTTTACCGAAAGAACCATAGAGTAATTCCTGCAGTCACGAAAGCTCCAAATTCAAGAACGATCGATACAGCCTTTCTGAAACTCGTATTCGCTTCAAATCAGTCACGATCGTCACATTTGCATTCCACAATTTGCTGTGTGCGGCGATGTGATTTTCGAGTAAGAGTTGAATATTAAACTCCACGCGCTTGTGTTCTTGCCGTGACTCAACCCGCCGCTTGTCATCCCTGCACTCACGTAGCGATTTCCGCACGCATCGACGTAGCAGGAATCTGGAGGAACACGCCGTTTTACATCGCCGCGCCATGCAGTGACGCTCATCGCCGCTGCGAGAATGTCAAGAGACACAGGCACCTCAGTGCGTCACGTCTCCCACGTGTGCGTTCCTGCGTTGTAACGATATAGCCCGACAGACGGTGGGTGCACGCGCACCACGTGGGTGCACGATCGGTGGCGCAATGGTCAGCGCGTTGCGCTATGAAACCCGGCAAACCACCGGAGTTGCATCGTGAGGAACGGTCAACATATCATAACCGGTCCTGTCATCGCCTACTACCTAACACCAACCCGCACTGACCAGCGTGGTGAAGTATGATCAGGATCCCCCCCCTCCACCCATAAAGCAGGTCATCCACCTTTTCAACAGCGCGTGCGTGGGTACAAATGGATCAGAGTAACCCAGCCGCGTCCCGTGTGCTCGGTTATGCAATAGTTTATTCGATCGTCATAAAATATTAACCGCAGCAAATTACACGTCCATTTGCTCGTATGTATACCCATCCATCATGCACAGACGCTTGGGTCAACCCAATCTCTTGCCCATAACAACACCACGAATCAATTGGCAAGTAGACCTTCATATATCGCCCGTCTGTTATTGCACTCAAGTATGCGCTGTGTGTTCTGCGACGCTAAATAGCCAGTGTGACTGCGAGGATGATATTAATCCTCTCATGCAAATCACATGAAACATTTTCAACTAATATCTGCGGTTTAACTGCCGAAAGAACATTTACACCAAAAATAAAAAAAATAAACCTCAACACGTTCGTCAATAATACAGTGGACGTAAAAAAAAAACACAAACAATAATAATAGGTGACGTTTCAGGCAATGGTCCTTCTTTATTGATTTAGGTTCCCATGAAGAAGGGCCATTACCCAAATCATCGCCGATTACGTACATTTGAATTCAAAGACAGTGTTATTGACGAATGCATGGATATGTTTTTATTTGTTTAATTGTGCTTGTGCACCACTGTCAATGCAACAGCAGCAGCATCACCACAATAAAAAAAATTACACGAATAATTAACCGTAATAATAGTAATAATCGATGGATGAAATGGTTAACTTCGCGTGTGTAGATTATTCTTTATTGCCATATACACGTATGCCCGTGCCTTCCCTTTGATATAAAACATATATACACAACAAACAACGATGTATTGCAGTCACAATCATTCGTGCGTCAGTTGATTGCAGCTCGCTTTGCATACGAGGCTCTCGATAAGCCCGAACGACCCGGACAGCTGGACTTTGGCACCCTGCTTGGCAGGAAGTTTATTAAGAAAGAGATGTCCCGAGTCAAAGATAGGCTTTGCTGTAGAGGGAAATAGCCACAGTCGCCGTTCACGATATCAAAACAAAAACCGTCTGGCACAGCTGTGCACAGTTCTTAGAGCTGCGCGAAAAAAAACTCGAACAAGGCACGCGTGTTGCATTGGCACAAATCGTCACCGAGACACGCGTTTGACGATGCGCTTGCAGTGTTCGTCCTTGCGTGTTCAGCGGCAACCTGGGGTTCTCTGTTCCCGGCCACGCACAGCACCGGCGGCACGCGGTACCTGAACTTTTCCTGGGCGTGCACCTAGCCTGGCACAACATGGGCCGTGGTGACGTCACTGCCAATTTCGCGGCGAATTGCGGCGGTTGTTGTTGTTGTTGTTGGTCAACAACACCTTTACATGAAGTACCCGGGGTGTGGTGAAGAAACAGGTGGGAGAGACAGACGTGGCCGAGGTGATGTATGTACGTTGAACTTTTTTTGCGCATGCAATGTCACACCCCGATAAATGTTCGCTAACGGTACAAGAGTTCCTACAGTCCTACACGACCGCTTGGGGAATGTGTGTGTGTTTGTCTCGCTGTGTAGGTCGACTCAGTCTCAAATGAGTACCTGGTGCGGTGTGTAAACATCGCCACTGGGGAGACAAACGAGGCCCTTGCGTGGTGATGATTACCCACCACCTCGTGTGCCGAACCCGGCGACCCAAGTTCGATTCCAGCTTACGGCCAAAACCAGTGACGATTATCTGAATTTGTCCATGGGCCTCCCTGATGTCGACTCAGCCTCAAATGAGTGCCTGGTACGGTGTATAAAGATCGCCACGTGTACCGTGCTGGCCTCCAAATGTGCTCGCTAAGAGCACTTGCACAGTCTGTTAAGGCTGTAGGGAAATCTCCGTGTTTACGTGTAAATATGGCATTTCGGTTTGCCCAATTACAGCACAAAGTACTCAACTCGCAAGTTCAATCTATACGAGTGATCTGCGTCTGTGTATGTGTGTATGTGTGCATGCGTAAATATGTTATTATTTTAAATGCAAACTGTTCAAATTCCCAATCGAGATCCACACACGCACACGTTTGATGTCAACACCAACCTCGTATTGGGTCCACGGCCCAGCCAGGAACATGTATCGTGATGACTGTTGTCCATTCGATAAATCATGCAACTGTTTCCATTATTGAGCAAGGCACTTGTTTTTTTTTGTTTGTTAGCAATGCAGTACTGCATGTTAGCACTGTCACCAATCATCCGTCGCTGCTGTTCTTGTTATTATTGTTGACATGTGGCACGCAGGCATATCCGATGTTAAGATTGACAAGGCAAGTGGAAACTTGTTATTGGCACTGTGATGATACACACAACACACTCATTAGACCGATCGTGACAACCCACTTTACCCGATCTAAACAGTTTAACATTCATTTGTATCTGCTTTTTAATATTTCACAATGTTTGCCAAAGAATTAACATTAAAAAAATGTGTATTGGCGATGTATATATATATGTAGCACAGTAAAACAAAATGTAAGTTAATTTGTCTTAACAGGGCGTGCAGGTACACAGTACTCACAATGCCACTTCACAATTTAAACTCAATGACGGCATCTGATCGACAAGATTTTAGTCAACAAAAAATATACAGTAGAAAAAAAAAATCAATCAACGATGCACTGAATCCCCTCGTTCCATAATTGTGAGGCCTTTCAAAAATAAAAAAGCACGAGAGATCACAGTTCCCGAAGTCAAAATTGCGAGCTCTTCTTTGACACATCGTCCTCGTCATCAGCGGCGTTCTCCCATAAGCGCCTTTTGCATATAAAACAGAACTTGGAAACATTCCTTGGAACTGCTTGTTTAGCTTCTATTTTTTTGTAAAAATATATATAATTAGTATAAAAAGGTAGCATTTAGCTGTAAGACGCTTTCGGTGGCTGAGTGCACATTTTTTCTGCTTATGCACGCTGGCTCTGTGCCAGGGTACCTATGGCTTGCGATGAAGCACTGATGATGGCTTTGGAGTCCACGAGCAAGCACTCGGAAACCGGCGAGCGGTAAGGCACATTGCATTGTAGAGGTCTACCATGGACGCAAATCTTCTTCCGTCTGGCACCGTCCACGAATGTAACGTCTTGGATTCTTCTTCGTCGTCATCATCATCATAATCATCATCCTCCTTCCCGAAAAAGAAAGTGGCGAGGCCCCTCTCTGACAAGGGGGCACTGCGGGAGAACGCACGCACCCACGTACCTCCAACTTCTTCCTCACCGTGCTCTTTGCTTCGAGCGGGGAGCGCACAAACAGCCGCGTCGCACGGCGGGCGCCAATGCGGGCTTGGCCTGATCGTGGTTGCGTTGTGAAGGTGTTAGGAGCCACGCGAGCTGGTGGGGGGGGGGGGTGATGGGGGCATGCCAGGCT
This sequence comes from Lampetra fluviatilis, assembly GCF_964198595.1. Lineage (NCBI taxonomy): Eukaryota > Metazoa > Chordata > Hyperoartia > Petromyzontiformes > Petromyzontidae > Lampetra > Lampetra fluviatilis. Next base: position 7,979,496 of record NC_136288.1, read on the forward strand.
GCTGTCTGCAACCTTCTTCAGAAGACGTCTCGCAGGCTGTGCGTGAGACTGTGCCGCCGCAGGTCGCAGTTGCGTCGAAACACCTTTCCGCAGTGCTCGCAGTTGTAGGGTTTGATGTCCGTGTGTGTCAGAAGGTGAGTCTTCAGGTTGCTGCGCTGGTTGAACGTCCTCGCACACGTGGGGCACTTGTGTGGCGATTCCTGCGGGGGATTGCGCATGCGCACACCGCCACAATGATCAAAGACAAAGATCCCCCCAGTCATATGGCCTGAACAGACCTTTGGGGCAAGTGCTGTTAGCGAGCACTTGTGAAGGCCGGCACAGCAAACGAGGGGGTGGGTGGCCAAAACCACCCCCGGACGCCTTTGTCTCCCCAGTGATGACATTTACAAACCACACCAGGTACTCATTTGAGGCTGAGTCCACCTAGGGGAAGCCCATGACCGGTTCAAATAAATCGAACTCGGGCAGCTGGGTTCATCGCGCAGCGGGCTAATTGCTACACTGTCGCTCCCCACGCAACGCGCGGCACACACGTGCACACACACACAAACACACGCGCACACGTGCGCACACACACACACACGCGCACACGCACATTCTCACACACACGCGCACACACGCGCACACACACGCGCACACGCACGGCCACACACACGCGCACACGCACGTACAGACACGCGTAGGACGCGCACGCACGTACACAAGCGCATGCAGACGCACACACACTCGCAACACACCACCCGCACGTGCAAACAGAAGGACAACACGTCAGTCAATTGCTGTCCAGATGTACTGTGCTCTTAAATGAGCGCGCGTTTACGTGTGTAATTGTCGTGTTAGTATTTAGCAAAGTGTGCGCAAACATAAATTCGCACTAACGTCCACGAGGCTAAACACGAGATACGTGTCTTGTGTGTCGTTGCAGGCTTTAATAGGTGCTCAATAATTGCACTCACTCCAGCAGTCTAAACGTGAGATGTTTTGTTTTGTTCGATCGAGTCTGTGTCACTCCGCTCCGATCATTGTCGACCTGTGTTCTATTCCCGGCCATACGAAACATTCGAAGCAAGTGGCACGTGACGCTGCACTGCCCTCCCCTAAGTTGGCTCAGCCTCAAATGAGTAACTGTTACGATGTGTTGACATCGTCAGTGCAGTGGCGTTCTTAATTCGGTGCTTTGCGCATGCCACTTGTTCAGTGTCAGATTCCCTATCGTCTAATCGTGCCTTTTTGTTTGTCACGTGAACAGCAAATATGTGCACAACGTGTGTCTCAAGTCGCTTGAACTAGTTAACGTGTGTTTGATGTGGATGACAATGGTGCATGGGCTATGCGCATGCTATGGTTGCGTAATAAAGGCAACTAGATCAACCCATAACGCAATCCACGGTGAAATGGTTTGTGGATGCGAAAGCAGTTAAAAAACAGCTACTGTGTATGTATATGCACAGATTATTGCAATGCACTCAACTCAACAATAAGCGCGTGTCTATGCTGTCGTGTTAATAATAGTAAATCAAACATCAAACGCACGACTGCTGTACGTACACTAATAGCCTCCACATACACTGCACAGCTGCATATTCATGTGAATGTATATAGCGCGAACGAAGCCTACGCTGAATTAAAGTTTCACAGTTGTGTTCTATCGGTAGCTACATTTAACACGAGCAAAAAAAAACACATTAACTGCGCGTGGCGGTACGTTTGCAAAACTTTTATTAACCAGATATTATATAAAGTCCCACACTATGTATATACTGGAAAGGCTATTCATGGGCGAGCGGTCGCTTAGTGCTGGGCATAGTGCGGCTATTAACTCGGCGATTGAGGTTCAATTAACGGCTGTCAGCTGACATCAGGGGCGAGTAAAACCTGGACCGATCCTCCTCTTTCCCTCCTCCACTTCACCAACCCGCACTGACCAGCGTGGTGAAGTATGGGCAAACATCCCCACCCCATTACCAACGGAGCAGTAGATTGATAACGGGGTCTGACATTTAAGATTGTGTCTATCCAATGTCAAAGTTCAAAATAGAATGCGGTACGGTGCTGAAATCCATTGGTGGCTGGATAATGTGATGTAAAATTCCACATTCCCACGACGAGGATCTTTTTATAACAGGAAAGAATGATTTCTACACTGATAACGTTCAACAAACTAGGATGTGCTTTATCGACCTTGGAAAGTTGATGATGTGCTTGGTCGACAACCCACCGGTATTTTAACTCAAAGCCCCCGTCTATTGTGGTTCACCGTCTAATATATAAGGTGTAAAAAATATATGCAAATTGAAGTTACATTATACGGATTTGTAATCACTTAGCCATTAAATGCAACTGGATCAGTGGAAATGGCGTTGTGTTCACGCATGGCGTTGCATCGCGATCGTTAGGCAAAGTGTGCAGCGTTTGGGAATGAATCCAATATGTGTTCGTGCAGATAAATGATTCGCAAGGCATAATAAACACATTTTTGTTTTTTTTTTGTTGCAACAACTTACTGGGAAATCATATGACAGCGTCTTCCTTTAGTCTTTTACCTGCATGTGCAACGTTTTATGGACTGCCAGAGTCCGAGACTGGCAAAACCCCTTGCCACATTCTTGGCACTTGAAAGGCTTTTCTTTAGAATGTATGTACCTGTCAGTTGAAACAACAAGGGGGAATATTTATAAGGTGCTTGCTGGAGCAATTGCCGTAACTCATATCAATAATATATTTTATATAAATGTGTCCGTGCGTTAAAGTGTAAACAAGACACATTAATGCAATTTAAGCATGCAAAAAAACGTTGCAAATAACGAAGAATGTATGGTGTGCCTAGGATTGCATCAACACAAGTGTACACGTGCACGGGCGGCACAATGAGACTATGAGTTGCGGCCGTTACGTCCGCAAATTTGCGCGCGTTATAAATTGCATTATTATTATTATCTCAACGCTATAATGCGGTTTAGAATGTACATTCTAGGAATGCACGATACGCAGTGATTCATGTCTGTACACATTGGCCAAAACGGAACGTGTCTCCCTGCTCAAACGAGGAACCGGGCAGCAACTCATCTCAGTTGCACGGCCCTAAGTCAGTGCTGAGATATCCCCATTGCTGTGACGAGGGGTCAGTTTACTCCCGAGACGACCACGGTTTGACATCCGTCGCACACAGCGAGGTACCTGATTTATCGACCCCGGAAGAATTAGAGATCAATCAACTCTTGAACGGAGATCTGTTCTTGCAACCGTTACTGTCTCATTATTGATCATATGTTGGGTCAGATTGCGTAAATAAAACGTGTGTCGTACACCCTCCTCCAGACGACACAGTCGATTCACAAAGTCGTCGCGTGCACGTGCCAATGCATTGCCGCTTCAGTACAGAGGAGCGCAAGCCACACAGTCTAACAATCGGCTACGGCGTTTCACGTCTACGTCGTTTAGATGGAAGTGGACCGACTGTTAACAACAACAGCAACAACAACAGCAGCAATTGCAAATCAGTGGTGGTGTTGGCGCACCTGTGGTCCCTGAGATGGTCTTGCCTCCTGAACGCCTTGTGGCAAATGTCGCACGTGTACGGCCTCTCGTCCGTGTGCGTCCTCTCGTGTATAAGGAGATTGTACGACTTGGTGAAGTGGCGGCCGCAGAATTTACAGATAAACTCCTTCCTCGTCTTCACGGGCAGGCGGCCTCGACTCGGCCTGGCTCTGCCGTCCCCAGCCGCGGCCGCGGGCGGGTACCCATGGTCGCCCCCGCCGCGGCTCTGATCGGAGGCGCGCGGCACTCCTTTGCTCGGGAACGGGTCTTCCTGCGTGGCGGCGAGTGCCAGGTTCGCGAAGTCGAACCGGGGCCGCTCCTTCTTCACGCCGAGCGCCTTGCAGCCGTGGAACGCCTGGGGCGACAGAGGCATCCCCGGCAGCGGGAGGCGACACACGTCGAGGAACCCGCCGGGCGACGGCGGGAGGTCGCCCCCGCGCAGAGCGGCGAGCTGCTGGTAGCCCAGCGTCCACTGGTTCACCTGCATGGCCTGCAGGGCGCTGAAGCTGCCGTAGAAGCCCTGCAGCTGGTCGAGCGCGCACGGGAAGGCGTTCACCGCCTGCATGAAGGAGTAGTTGGTGATCTGCAGCGACGGGTGGATGGGAATGGGCGCCGGAAGAGCTTTGCTGCCCATGGCTGGGCACGGTCCGAGCGGCGTGGGCGGCGGAGTGGGCAGCTGGCTGTAGCTGGCCCTGAACCCCGGATCTACGCACAGACGCACGTGTGGTGGTGGTGGTCTCGTTAGTTCAAGTTAACGATGGCAGGACGCGCACCCCCACCCACCTTGCACACCCCCCCCGCACCCAGACCCCCATTGCTCAAGGCAGCTCCTACGCGAATCGTGGCCCTGGGCCAGCGGAGGAATTGTCACATTCCTACGGCGTGGAGGTCAACCGCTGTTGGAGCGCTCACAAGTAGGTCCGTTATTTTATCGACCCCTCCTGCACGGCTGATGAGCTGAGACGACCCGCCGAATGGGATTCGAACTCGCAGGCTTGCAACTGTGAAGTCGAGCCTAACGCTAACAGCGCCACTCGGCCGGATTGACAAGTTAATGAAGCTACGCGACTGTCAGTAAATGCACAACTAATGCTATACAAGGTAGGTCAAGTGGTACGTACACATCATTGCATACATAGTCAACTCTCCCCCCGTTTAAACGACACTAACCGTATGAGCAAGTGATGTTAGCGAGCACCTGTTTAAGGGCGACACGGCGGGCACATGGTGAGGTTCGTGTGGCCAAAATCGAGCGCACGCAATCGATGTTACCATACCGCCAGTTTCCTCTCGTTTAATGCTCGGTGGCGGGAGGACTCTAACTCAGATCGCCGGGATCACAGGATATAACGAAGCACAACAACCGCCGTATCCGAACACACGGTGACGATCGTACATACCTGCGAACATAAATTATGTTAAATCCCCATGACATACACCACGTGATAGTTTTAAAGAGCGGAACTCTCTCTATATATATCCCGATATATCATACTAAGTTATTTCCTCTCGCTTAGAGCAATGGTCATTAATTCATAATACATGAATGCGGTCATGTAGTTTATCATTTTTAGAACGTGCAATATACACACACATAACAAACTGACAATAATAGACGAACGTTGTTTTTTTTTTCTCGGTAAAAAGGAATCCACGTACAGCACTTGCAAACACCAATATTAAATTAGGTTAGCAATTACACCACCTTTGTCTCGTGCTGGGTGATGTACGCACAACTAGTCATCCACCACCTGTGTTAACGGCAGAGTGGACAGAGGGGAGGCTCTGGGCAGGTGATTATGATACCACTTGGCGCCAGTGATGCTCTGCCCCACGTGTATGGAATTGAACCCAGATAACGGGGGTTCATATCGCCAAGCACTGGCAACTTCGGCAGTGCCCCTCCCCCAATCCCTCCCCCATCCCTCCCCTCCCTCCCTTCACACCCACGCACGTCATCTCACACAACAACAGCAGCAGCCAGTGACGTTCCCAAAGGGTCATCGCGGTTGCGTGTGCCAAGCTCGATGGTGCCCTCAAGGTGCACGTAGCCTGGGCACAAGCGCCGTGGTGGCGTCACCACCCACTTAAGTGGCGGATGGCGATTGTCGCGGATGCAACTTTGAAGCTGCGTGGATTGTCGAAGGCTGGATGGCAGGAGGTCACGGGATGGACCCCAGGTGTTATGGGTGCACAGACTGCGATGATTGTCAGATGCACCACCCGTGCTGACGATTCTGCCCCCACACGTACAAAGATGACCCCAATAGCCGGCGTGAGGCTGTTGGGCCAAGCGCTGTTAGTGAGCATCTAACACACACACTCACGTCTAGCCTTAACAGACTGTTGGGGAAAGTGCTGTTAGCGAGCACCTATGAAGGCCGGCAAGGCACACGAGGGGGGTGGTTGGCCAACACCACGCCCGGCCGCCTTTGTCTCCCTAATGGCAATGCTCACACATCACAGCAGGTACTCATTTGAGGCTGAGTCGATCTAGGGGAGGCACAGGACCAGTTCAGATAATCGTCACTGGTGTTGGCCGTGAGCTGGAATCGAACGCGAGTCGAAAGGTTCGTAGCGTAGTGCGCTAACCGCTATGCCCTCTGACACACACACACGGGGACAGATGCACAACACTTGCACACATCACGCTGTACTCCGTATTGGACTGCAAGTAACCTACACAAGCGACCTACCCGCACCTCCGATTAGCACAGTTGGCTACGTACGGTGCGAAAGAAGGTCAACATGCGTACGCATTTCATTACATTGCACACTCGCAATTGTGACAATCGGAGTCTCTTTGGAACCGGAATGACCGTAACAAAAAATAAGGGGCAATGGCGCGGGTTGGCGAATCAAAGGCATTCGAGGAACACACGCAAAGAGGAAACTGCGTCGAGTTGAGCGACTTCAAGGTGTTAAAGACAAGTCCTTGTGGCGCACGCAACGGGGTTACCACCTGCAGCTCCATCAGCGTATTAGCGCTAATGTAAGACGTTAATTAGCCACTCGGTTTACATTAGAGCTGACTCTTTCCCGTCGTGGGACCGACTTCCTAAAGTAAAAAAAAAACACAAAGACGAGAATAAATATAAAATAAGCGGCATCGCGGACGCCATCTGGAAAATTTCACACTTCACACACAAGGCGAGCCGAGGGAGAGGGGGAGACGACCGAGCTCTCCCTCTATCCCGGATCCCGGGAAGTCTTTGCGCGGCGATCCATCGCTGCCCTCTCATCCGTAAGAGCAACAAACAAGGCCAAGCGATGTTAGGTGGTGCGGGGGATGGGCGAGGTACAGGAGGAGGTGGCGCTCCCTCCCGGGCGGGGGGGGGGTAGGAAGGGTAGGGGGGGGGCTCCCTAGGAACCCCCAACTCCACTCGCCTCGCCGGACACGGCTTAGTTGTAGCGTTGTGGCCGATTTTGATCGACGCGCCTGTGCAAACTTGTACGCGGCCTTGAGGTCTGAGCGCATTTTAAAGTAACGTAGCGAAGAAAAAAATGTAAAAAAAAAAAATCTATCAGCAGGAAATAGTATAAGGTTAAAGTGTTTCCTGGGACATTTATCCAGCTGTCAGCCGGGAATTTTATTTTCCTAGTGCAAATTTGCGTGAAAGCGTGTAAAACAATAAACCTTACATTCGTAACACAATTATACGTATTAACACGAAGCAACGGAGGAGAGGGCTTTTTTTTGGAGCGAGATTCATTTGCGTTTCCATCGGTTCTGGGGTTCGCAAATAATTGTTCAAAATATTCCTTCATTTTCTTTTCCCAACGCAAACGACATAGGAATGATACATTGAAGTGAAACTCTTTCAACAACGATTGCTTGTGTTGCGACATGAACGTCGCCTGATGACGATTGCTTGTGTTGCGATCGAAACGTCGTGATATTGTTATTTATTTTTTATTATTTTTTCTATCTACGTGGCTTTACCAAAAGACCCAAAGAATATGAATTCCTGCAGTCACGAAGCTTTAAGTCAAGATTTAACACAAATCTTCTCTTTCAAATCGACCAAACGACGCTTTGCAAGAGCCTCAAGCCGTCCTTCTGCAAAAGCGGAATTAATTACGCCACCTTGGGAAACGGAACGGCGTCGATTGCGGTTGTGTGTGATATTGTATATTCATGTTTTGGCCCAAAGAGCAATCGAGCTCGTTGGGGTTGCCCCCATCGAGTGTAATTAATGACGCATTTGCCGTCCGCCGCTCGGGGTCTTTGCTCATTTCGTCTCGCGATGTTTGCGTTAACTCCAACCCAAACATACCCGCGCCGTGACGTTCTGTTATGTTCTCCAAAAAAAAAAGGTAGTTAGGACCTGCGGAGACTTGTGTATGCGCCCTGATGAATATCAATGCGCGGCTCTGCTCCCGCAATGATTTGCTGGGCGCTATGCCCGCCGCGGCGCGCGCGAGCCACGTGTTTAAATTGTGTACGGCGTCAATAGTTTCTCTCTCTCGCTCGGATAAATAACGTGTTGCCCCCCCCCATCTCCACCCCCCCCCCATGCATGTTTTCGTGTTCGAAGGCCGGCACCGATCGTAAGGTATTACCCGTGGCGGTGCGTGTTATATAATGAGCGGAGGCGTTAAAAATAGGCGAAGGGTTTCCCTTGCCCCGCGCGGGTCCATTTGTCTTGCTGGAGAAATGTTTTGAAACAAGCGCCCCCGACAATGGGCTTATTCTTAAAATCAAAGTCGATTTGTATTACAGCCATATTTATTTAAAAAAAAATTACCCCGCAGGTCTGCGCGCACGTAGAACACGGGGGTGGGGAGTGAATCGCAATTTAAACAGCCACGAGCGGTAGTGCAGTGGCTAGCGCATTACGCTTTGAACCTGGTAACGTCAGTGATGAAGGATATCTGAACCGAACCTCGGTCCCCCTCCCGCTCACACCCCGTCCACCAAGCTGTAACCATGGTCAAACGCAAGGCTGTAGCCATGGAGTCAACATTTGGGGGGGACCAAATCTTCTAGGGGATCTGGGGGGTCCATCCCCCAGAAAAATATCTAAATTTGGAAACTAATTTCCTGCCTAAAATATTAAAAAATTCACTAACACATGGGATGGACTTTTTATTTATTTTTTACAATAATGTCTAATAGTGTATTGTATTACATTGTTTTTTTCTTTTTTACCTATTCTTGTTTCCTTGTATGAAATGGCAGAGATTAGGAATTAATAAAGTACAACCATAACCACAATCATACAAACAGAAATATATTTTATAGCGATATATTGGGGGGGGACATTTTGAGCATATTTGAATATTGGGGGGGGTATGTGTGTGTCCCCCAATATATATTATAATTACGGCATTGGTCAAACTACCTACAAGCTTCACACGACGTGGTGCGGCCTTCCTGAAGCAAGTGCATTGGCGCGTGCCTGCGACTGATCCGATTACTCACTGCGCGTGTGACTGCACGGGAGCGCTATCACGATCCTCATCGGTGTCGTGCCGTGCAAGTTTAAATCGTCACAGGCAGGTAGGGCAATCATCGTGTGCTCGCCGTGCAGATGTTGAGGTCGCGCGTAATAATCGTTGTGTACCCACACGATGACAGCGCTTTGAGTCGTCGCTTAAACGGGCTTTGCGGTTGAGGTGCACGTTACGTCGCTGCGGTGCGGGTGCGTAAGCCGCTCCCGAGGGACGCGGTGTCGATGTTGATTAGCGGCGGCGCCACGCAATCGTGCGGGCGAGCGAGCGAGCGCGCGCGCGCGCGTCGTGCCCACCGCCTTGCGCCGCAGGGGCCTCAGCTCTGAATATCGCAGGGATTTGGCCTGCACCCCTTGCGGTCACCAGGCCGGGTCGTGTTCTAAAATAGATCTCCGTCACTCGTAGCGCGCGCGCGTGTGTGTGTGTGGCGCAGACCACAAAGGCTAAGACAACGATCCCCCGTGTAGCCTTTAACAGACTGTTGGAGCAAGTGGTGTTAGCCGTGCAGCACCGATGAAGGCACGGCACACGAGGGTGCAAGGGTGGCCACCACTACGACCGTCCGTCTTTGTCTCCCCCAATGCTGATGTTTACACATCACATTGCGTACTCGTTTAAGGCTGAGTCGACATAGCGGGAGTCCCCGGGACCGGTTTTAGATATTCGTCACTGATGTTGGTCACGAGCGAGAATGGATCGTGGCTCCCCGGTGTTCGTTGCGCAGCGCGCTAACCACTACGCCACCGCTCCTCACCGGTGTGTGGTCAGCACCCGCACACAGACTCGTGGCCGTCGGTGCTCGCAAACGGCACTCGTCCCCAGGGTCTTTGAAGTTAAAGGAGGGATGTTTATATTTTGGGGGTATGTTTTAAAATAACAAAAATTTTGCCAAGGGGTTGTGTGTGTGTGTCTACTTTCTGTAGGGAATTTTTTTTTTCTAACAGATGTTTGTTTCAGCGGTAGGTGTATCTGTATATATCCGTCTAAATAAATATTCTGATTCCGATAAATCAAATGAGCGCATTGCGTGTTGTGTACAGCATATTTCGTTCACATTAATTATTTCGTTTTATAATGCTGCGTTGAGCAAATACTCTGCATTATACATTGAATTATCAATTAATTAAAATTATTTTAAATACCTTAACTGTCATTTCCTATGTAAATAGAATTAATTTACTTGACAAATATTTTATTTTTACCCATTTCACTGCTCCAATATCGTATTACATATCCCACACTAAAAACAACCCTTGTTAATTAATGTGTCATAAAAAAAGAACTATCCAATATGCAAACAGAGTGTATACACAGAGATGTAGCCAGTCTGTAGGTGATTAATACCAATTCAACACGTGGGTAAATCCTCGCTGAACGAACGTTGTTGACAGTGCCTATCATGAGTTATCACTCATTGGTTGCGTAGACTGCTTCTACACCACACTCAACAAGGCGCGCGCGCGCTACATCAACACGTTATAAATAATGACTGAGAAACCTTCAGGCGTGCGCGGCGATCGACACGGGACTTAGATCAGCAAGCAATTGTTGTTCTTTAATTCGTTGCAGCGGCTCGCTTATTAAGAGCGGCAGCTCGCACTCAGGCGTCGTGTCATCTGCTGCCGCTGCGTTGACAGTGATGCACACACGCGCCATGAAGACGACGTCCAACACACTTGCCTACAACACTGCCTTAAAGGGAACAAATGCAGGATATACGGATATAATCGGCGACGTTTTGTGATAATGGCCTTTCTTCATAGCCCAGAGCATAGCAAACAAACGGTATCTACAGTGATTTGAAGCTTTCGTGACTGCAGAAATTACTCTTTGGTTCTTTCGGTAAAGTCACGTCGAAAGAAAATACGTAAAATAATTGAATACGACGTTTCGATTGCAACACAAGCAAGCGTCAATAGGTAGAACTTGTTTTGTCTCTCTCTCAAATTTACCTGATGACGGTTGCTTGTGTTGCAATCGAAACTTCTTTATTCTATTATTTATTTTATTTTATTTCTGCGTGACTTTACCGAAAGAATCAAAGAGGTATCTACAGTATCTCAATGCGGCTAATTTACAAATATGTCTATACGTGTAATCTGCAAATGTGTCTTCTTGTGTATGACCTGCAATGGTGTCGATTGAAATCGTTGCGTGCTGCGCGTTAGCGACACGTGTACGTAGCAAACCTAGGTAGAAATGATATCGATAAGTCTACAGGTGTAGAACTTACCTACGCAGAAGACACCACGTATATATATAGCACGCGCCCAAGATATCTCACGAAGCCATTGGCTCTCCTAAGCACGCCAACGCATGCATCGCTCAGTCTCGCGCTGCCTTCTCTCGTCCAACTTATGTTTGGAGCGAAACAATTCGACAGTGTGCCGTGCTGAGACGTTTCTGCTTGCCCCGTGTATTCATACTCTTTGGTTTTTTCGGTAAAGTCACGTCCCCTGCGTGAGGTGCCCGCGACAATGCTGCTACTCATCACGATACAATGTACAGCGCTCAGCGCCGCAGTGGCAGAGCCAGGGCTTAGCACACGTCTTCACAGGGATCTCGGCGTGCCTCCATTGCCCTGCGGCAGCTTTTTATCCCTGAGCGAAATCACAAAATCACAGCTCCTTGGCACATCGGCTCCGCGGTTGAATGAAAGTCGTGTCCACGGGCACGACGGGGAATCGAACGTATACCGCCCCTGTCACAACCAACTCTTGCTGATTATATTTATTGCGTTGGGCAGTCGTGCACAAGCACAATTGGCAACACAGAATCGACTCAACACGTTCGTAAATAATCACACCGCCAATAACACTTCCCCATATATATACATAATTATTATTTTGATTTTAAGGACCATTTTCTTTCTCTCCGACGAATGCGTTGAGTTTGTGTTCGGTGCGCGCTGCAGTTACCCCACTAAACATTCGTACTGCTGCGTAACTCTTGATGACAAACGCCGGGCTGCTGTACGCGCAACGCAGCAGCGGCCCGAGTCGCATCGCTGTACCCACGGCGTCTCAATGTCAAGCACGGGCGAGACCCCGAGGCACGGAGCATCACGGCAAAATGCGATGCGTGCGAAATCAAAGGAGGGCGCAAAATCAACTCGCATTGGAGGTCGCTTCCTCAGCGACGTTTGAAGCCCGCCGAAGTATTTACGATTCGCTTCATAATGATAAGATAACCAGATAAAGTTTATGCTACTTAGAGACATATTACCCGCAGCATGCTAAAGTGCACGCGGCATCGGCTGCGTCTCGGTAGCCACGGCAGTTTGCCGGTGTCGCGTGAGTCGTCTAGAATTTACACAGCGGAGACACGATCAGACGACGGAACACACAGGGCGGTCCTTGCGTGTGCGTGCGTGTATGTGTGTGTGTGCGTGTGTGTGCGTGTGTGTCTGTGTGCGTGTGTGTGGGGAGCGGTAGTGTAGCGGTTAGCGCGCTCACGGCCAACATCGGAGACAATTATCTGAACCCGTCCTGTGCCTCTCCGAGGTCGACTCAGCCACAAATGATTATCTGGCGCGATGTGTAAACACCGCCACTGGGGAGACAAAGGCGGTCGGGCGTTGTGCTGGCCACCCACTCCCTCGTGTGCCGTGCCGGCCTTCATAGGTGATACTCGCTCAAAAGCACTTTACCCAACAGTCTGTTAAGGCTATACGGGGGAGGGGATCTTTGTCTCTGTGTGTTTTGTGTGTGTGTGTGTGCACAGGACAAGGTGAGCAATCATTCTCCTCGCTGGCTCTCTCCGCACCCCGTAACCGCGCCGCGACGGCGGCTCGGAGCCCGGCAGCTCGGAGAGTCGCTTGTTCGTGCGGATCATAAAGGGCACCGTGCTCGCGCCGTGTGTGTTTGCGGGGGCAACGATCAAAAGTTCACGACTCGGTTGGCGGCGCGCTCCATGCAAAAAGCCGCCGACAGCCGCGGCCCCTTAAACAGCGCCGCCGGAGATAACTTAGCCCGGAGCACGGGAGGCTGTAAACCACTCCAGCGGAGCAAAGTGCGCGTCTGATCGACCACTGCGACGCGGCTAAAGGACCCCATCCATCATCATCACCATCATCATCCGATCATTCGAGAGAGCATATCTGATAGCCGATAACAAGCTAAACACGCTCGACATTAACACTGTTGCCTCGAAACGAAAGAGCATGATTGGCGACGTTTCGGGCAAAGGCCCCTTCTCCGTAGCACATAAATGAACGATAACACCTGCAACATTAATCGATTCCACCCTTAAGCGGACTCACTCTTTCCGGATGCTACCTTGGGCCCATATGGGCCGCGCAAATGAAATGCGCGCACGTGGTAAGCAGGCGTTGTAGATGGATGATAAACGACCGCGCATTCGGAAATGCGATGCGCCTGTCGTCTCTCTGTACTTTGTCAAAGTCACACCGCGTCCCCATACTCAGACGAGCGAAGGGACGCCGATGTGTAATGTCTATGAACAGCGATATAAACGGGCAGCGAATTGAAACAAAAACACCCCTACGTGCTGCAATGGACAATCATCTTCAAAACATTACCCTGACGCTCGGGATGACGAATGGACCGCATTCAGTAAAACATGTCCACATAAGCCGAACACGCATTCTCAAGCGGTATTCATCTCCACTGGCGGCCCTGGGCAAGTGGTGTCAATTCCACATTACAATGACGGGGGGGGGGGGGGCTGGGGACTTGTGTTACAATCTACTCACACAGACCACAGCGTTGACTGCACCTCAACAAGCGGAGTAGGTGGGTGGGTGGGGGAAATCAACAGTGGAAACTCACCGGAGGCAGTGACGGAGCCGTCCTGCAGGGCGGCTGCGGCGCAGGGCGGCAACTGCGTTGCGGGCGCGTGACGCTTGAGCTGGAGCGGGGAGGACGGCTTCGACATGCTCCTCCTCGGCCGGGCGAGCCCTCCTCACCGCTCCGATCGGCGGGGAGCGCTGCGAGCCAGCCGGCCAGTCGAGCCAGCGAGGTTTGTTTCGTTAATTAAGAAGCGAAACGCACGCGCGGAACACACGCGCGCGCACTGCGGATGTGCGCGCGCGCGCGCGCAGCACAGCACTCGCGCGGGCGGGCGCACGATCTCTCTGAAACACGCGGAGTTCAAACGTGAGGCTGTTGCGGTGTGTGCAAGCTCGGCGCACTGCGGAGAGCCGTGGGTTCAGAGGCAGGCGTGTTACAGAGCAATGCACGTATAGGCAGCGATCGGCGTCCTTTATTGTTGCAAAGTGCTGCTTCGGATCTGTCTCGTTTAACGAGGAGCGATGCGCGCGTGGCTTTCACTTTGTGATTGTGAATGGCGCTGTTCGCTCGCTCGCCTATGCTGTTCTACAGATACCACCCCCACTCCTCCACACCCCCCCCCAACCCTCAATCCCTGCTCCGCCCCGCCTGCCCGTATCTCCAGGCGGGGTTGTGCGTTTTGAATGGGGTGGGCAAGCGGGTGGCCCGGACACGCATGCGCTGAGCGCGAAGTGTCGCCTCGTCCCTCTCTGCCTTTTCTGACAGGCGACAAACTCGCGGCGTCGATTGTCACTCGGATGGGGCCGTTGTCACCCACCACACGAGGGCCATGCTCCGACGGACGGGGGGGAGGGGGGGGCTTTAGCCTGCGCGTGGTGCTGTAGACGCACTGCCCGGGTGCGCGTCGTGTGATTGTGAGCACTCTGCTGCCAATAAAAGGCAGCGCAGTTCACGCGCGGGTACATTTAAGTCCGATATTATATGTGCTTGGCTCTCTCCGTCATGCAATGGTCATCGTCGCTATCTCCCTCATCTCTTAAGATTAGCCCACGGCAAGCAACGTCGCGTTCGCACTGTTCAGATGGAGTTGTATCGACGCGCCGAATGCACGATTTAAAGATGCGTTTTAATTGCTATACACCTGCACACACACACATATATATATCCATGAAAAACTGTTTAGTTCACCAAGTGGTTGATTAAACAACCACGATGCCGCGCAGGTTGTGGGGGCTGTTTGACCACAATTCAGCACTCTGGTCAGTGCGAGTTTGTTGGGGAACAGCCCACTACGTAGCACCCGCGACCCCCGATAACACCTGGTGGTTGTTGTTGTTGTTGACTACTACATCATTATCAACGACGTCATTATTTCCCCTTACCTCGTGGTAAACGATAAAAAAAAGTATCATGTTTCATATCGATCTCCTTCGATACGAAGAGTTCACAATGTGTTTATATGTCGGGAAAGAGTTCGTTCAAAATAGACGTGCATACGAATTGCATACTAACCAGTGACGTATATCACAAAGTGGTACATGCTTTATCGACCCCCCCCCCCCCCAAAACTCATCAAATCCGCCTCCGCGACGAGAACATCTTTATTGAACACCGCCTTGAGAGAGATAACCGCTCATCGTCACCATCACCATTATCATCGAACCTCGCCATCAGGGGACCATCATTATCAAGATGCGGAGGGTTAAAGAGGCGCTTGATTTTGTTTGTTGGTATTTGTACCAGTTGAAAGGGTAAAAACCTATTACTATATTTTGCCACTGGCAAAATATAGTAATAGATCGTATAAGCGCGCAGCCGTCAACCACGCACACAGTAACAAAGACCCCCCGTGTAGCCTTAACAGACTGTTGGGGCAAGTGCTGTTAGCGAGTAGCACCTATGAAGGCCGTCACGGCACACGAGGGAATATGGTGGCCAGCACCACGCATTCACAAAGACAAAGATCCCCTGTATAGCCTGAGCAGACTGTTGGGGCAAGTGCTGTTAGTGAGCACCTATACAGGCCGGTACAGCACACGATGGGGTGCGTGGCCAACACCACGCCCGGCCGCCTTTGTCTCCCTTGTGGCAATATGTTTACACACCGCGCCAGGTACTCATTTGAGGCTGAGTTGACCTAGTGGATGCCCAGGATCGATTCGGATAATCGTCACTGGTGTTGGCCGAAAGCGGAAATCGAACTCGGACCGCCGGGTTCGTAGCGCAGCGCACGAACCACTGCACTACCGCTCCCCATGACACACACACGCACAAAAAATATACAAAGAACCCCCGTATAGCCTAGACATGCATTTGTGGCAAGTGCTGTTAGACAGCACAGATGAAGGCCAACACGCCACACTTAGGGCGTGTATTGGCCAACACCACGCACACACACGCACGTACACACGTACACACACACTTATGCACACGGACACAGACTCTGGCCTGCAGGACTAATGTTGTTTTGTTCCCTGGGCGATTGAGTATTTGTTTAAAACGTAGAGACAGTAGCGAAGGATAAACAGGCTCCAAATAATAAAACATTATGTAGTGTGTTTAGATATCACGCGCCATATTAAATGTGTAAGTCCTTTGTGTGTGATGGTGATATGTTAACAATACAAAGGTGTTTGTAAAGTGGCGCGTCGGTGCTGTATTTTATGTGTGCACGTGTGTATCGTACTGCAGCTTTAAAAAAAAAAACTTTAAAAAAAATACATATAATTTTTCATTTCGTTTTACGATTTGAGATATTTTTTCGTATTAAAGCAATCATGATTTTTGTTATATTGAATGGCCAAGCGAGAGGGAATTTGTCGTTGATATTATTGTCACTGTAATGTAAACGATACACCGAGCTGACGCTGGAATTTATTCCATTTACCTCAAATGCCTAGCTCTGGAGTACAGAAATAGTCGCAATTATTAATATTATTAGTACATATCCCGTGGTCTGGATACGGGTATGGATATTCACTTGCGTACAATCCTGAGGCTGTCACGCAACGCCACGTTAGTTACCTTAACACGTTTAGGAAAAATAACAGAGATTGCACAAAGCGAAGAGTACCGTTGCCTTTAATTTACACACGTGACAATGTAATGCTGTAGAGTCGTGTACATCGGTGCATTAATCGTCGAATTGCAATGTAAAGTCGGTCAGGAGGGACATGTAGATGCATGCATGCATATATATGCATGCTAGCGGGCGTTCGACACTTCACGTGGCCTCAAGGTGCACATAGCCTGGCACAAGTGTCGTGGTGACGTCACCGCCACTTAGTGGCGAATGGCGGTTGTTGTTGTATGCAGAGATCGGGCGCCGCGGTGGTGAGATGTTAACTTCCTCTCCTGGTATACGGGAGGTCGTGGTTTCGATCCACGACGCTTGTATATTTGGAGTTTGCGTGTTTTCCTCGTGGTCGTGTGGATTTTTTTCTCCGGGTCCTCCGGCTTTTCCCTCCACACCTAGAAACGTGCGTTTAGGGTATTGGGCTGCTATGCATTTCCACATGGTGAGCCACTTCGTTGAGCTCTTATTTGTGGCCAGGTCGCTTCTGAAAAATAGCTATATAGCTCAATGGGCATTACCTGGTAAAAATAACTAAATCATAGTTCAGTTTAGAATGGAGTTATGCTAATACTTGCTCGTAAATACGGCGCAACACTATCTCAAAGCGGTGCAATACACGGGCACAGATGCATAGGTGGACACATACACACATACGAACGTGCGTACATGCGTACGTGCGACCATGGCCACAAACACAAACCATATGTAATTACATACGCAAGCCTACGCGCGTACCAAAGCACTCGTGAATGGACAGCCCCCACGAAAATAGCTTTTAAGACTCAGTGGAGCTTTCTTGAATGATTAAAGGGCTGTCATCATCGTGAGTGTTATGTATATACGAAACTACCGAAACGAATGTATCCTGTTAATACAAATAAGTAATTTCGTCTCTGTCAAGCACAAACATAAATACGGTCACGGCAGAGGAAGTGCTACTGTTAGCCAGCACATTTGACGTGTATACACGTAAACTCTGGATATGTACACATACATGCAAGCACAAGGTCTCAATTGTCACATTGCAACAATACCCCCAACACTCTAACACATTCCTGTGGAGGGAGCTGGTAGGAACGTTGGGTTGCTCGGTCAATGGCCAGGGTCAATAGCGGCGTGGTGTATTCCGCAAATATGCCCGACTGTGAGGGCGGGCACAAGCCGGCGTGAGTAGGTTAAACGTTGAGTTTTATAAGGGCACCACGGGGTGACCAGCCCCTTTCCACCCAGCCCCAACCCTCCCACCCCCCACCCAGCCCCACCCTTTCCACCCAGCCTCTCCCCACCCTCCCCTCCCCACCCAGACCCTCCCCACCCTCTCCACCCAGCCCCTCTCCACCCTCCACCCAGCCCCACCCCTCCCATTTTTGGATGCACGACAGACAGACGGACACAATAATCCCATGTGGGCTGGTGTAACCCGGAGGTTCCTACCAGTATAATGGATGTTAACTACCTCGCCTGGTATGCAGGAGGATCTTGGGTTTGATCCAGATCCCGACCCTGACACGTGTATATTTGAAGTGTGCATGTTCTCCTCGTTGTCGTGTGGATTTTTGGTCTGGGTACTCCGGGATTTACTTGCATTTAGAAACACGCGTTCAGAGTATGTGGCTGCGATACATTGCCACGTTATGAGCATCTTCGTGTGGCCAGGGCGCTTCTCAAAATATCTATATAGCTCAAAATAAAATATATATAATGCATGCAGCCTGTTAATGAGCCTCAACATTACAGCGGACATATAATTTTGCAACTATGCGTATGTTGTAATGTACACACTGCATATGTTTGACATACATGGGTCGGGGATGACAGCATAGCAAATCGTTTTTTTTTCTTTGTTCCCTATCAACTTGTGGAGAGCGTCGATGTGGTTATCGCCTCGCATGCGTGGGTTTTCTTCAATCAAAGTTTTCACTCTTAAGACGTCTGTGGATACATGCAGAAATGGCAATAGTTATCGCGCTGGCGAATCTGAGTTCGTTTCCAGGCCACGGCTGACATTAGTGGCAAGTGTCATCATAACCGTGCCCTGGGCGACCAGCAACATGAAACCGCACTAACCAAGGTGGTGAAGTATGGTCAAACAATTCTCGTGACCAACACGGCAGTGGAGAGGCCTTAAATCCAACAGTGGGTTGAGAAAGGGCCATACATGAGTATACGATAGCAGACATACGAGTAACAAAACACTCAGCCTTTGCACAATGCATCATACGTGTTTACATACACATGACATGCATACACTGACTCCCATAGCACGTCATACATGTGTTTTACAAACACACCACTAAACAAATATCTCCCGCATAGCAATTACAGACTTTTGGAGCAAGGTCGACACGGCACACGACGGGGTGGGTGGCCAGCACCACGCCCGGCCGCCTTTGTCTCCCTCGTGGCAATGTTTTATACATCGTTCCAGGAACTAATTTGAGACTGAGTCGACGTAGGGGAGGCCCAGGACCGGTTTAGATAATCGTCACTGGTGTTTTGCCTGTGAGCGGCAATTCATCTAACTCGGGTCTCCGGGTTCGTAGCGCAGCGAGCAAATCGCGACACAACCGCTCCCCACACACACGCACTGACTCATGCGGGAAATATAGACCGCTGACACTAATGAGCTGTGACGGCATTAATTCGCGGAGAGACCCGAGCAGTGACCGGCTTGTTGTCCCCTCGGCATGGCTGCCACACAGATCGAAGTCTACCCCTAACCCCCTCTCTTCCCCCGCCCTCCCCCTCTCCTACCCCCCACACCCCCTCCCCAACCGAGCTGGCTTCTAGTAGCCCCTCATCACCCGGGAGGAGGGAGCATCGGCCTGCCAGTTGTGTCCCACCGTGAACTTTTCACCTCGGAGTCACTCACGGCCCCACGGATGCTGCAGCGAAATGAGGGCGACCAGGGTCCCCGTGTCCGTGCGCGATGGCGATGATGATGGTGATGATGACGACGATGGCGATGATAATGGTGATGATGATGATGATGATACGCAGAGCAACGCTGTGCTGGGCCAGTGGGTGGCCCAGGGCCGGTTCAGATATCGCTCGCCGCTGCCGGGAATAGAACTCTGGTGGCCGGCCTCGGAACGCACTGCGTTGACTGCACCAACGCTCCAAAGACAAAGACCCCCCCCCCGGCGCCCCCCGTCTACATTTAACGAACTGTTGGGTCAAGTGCTGTTAGCGACCACCTATGAAAGCCGGCACTGCACACGAGGGGGTGGGGGTAGCTGGTGGCCTGAGCTACGCCCGACCGTCTTTGTCTCCCCAGTGCTGATGTTTACCCGCCACCGCCGCCACACACACGCATAGACGCACGCGCACACGCGCGCACATTATTCTTCAACGCGTTTCCTCCAAGCCTCGCCATCGTGGCGCGTTTATTTGCACATCCATAGCGAGGAGATGCAATGCATTGCACGTGATCAATAGGGGTGCATATTAATTACAGATGTGAGACGCATACGGAGCGCGTGAAAAGAGGTTATTACAGTGCTCGTAAATAACAAGCCGTGCCGGTACACGGCACAGCTTGATGCGTTATATTAAACGCGTATTACACGATTCAGCGGAGCAAATGTTCATAAATTAACGTGGCGAGGCACAGCGGAGAGACGCGCGAAGTCGCGCGCCCTGAGCGAGGCAGCCGAGAGCCTCTTTCTCATAGCACGCGGGGGGCGGGGGGGGGGGTCACCTTCAAGCGCTCGCTGCGACTATTTCTCGTCAATAGCACCGCGGCCTCATACTTATAGGTGGCGCTTCAAAACAATGTTGACACTTCTGAGAATGTGCAACAATGCCACGTGAAATGTGCCCCTGGGCTCTGGAGACCACCTGGAGAAGATTCCAGCACGCGTTGACAATGATGGCGAACAAGTGGGAGACTCTTTGACTTTTTGAATCTATTAACATACGATTTGTTATCATGTTACAGAGTGTATTAGCCGTTCGTTTTCCATTTAAAACGATAGTCCCATGTAAGTGTTCACATTTTCTTGAAGGGTCCTGTATTCATCTATAATAGGCGACGTTTAGGGGAAATACTCCTTCTTCATATCATCCTACAAAATGAGCACGTAAAAATGTGAACTAGGGGCATTGTCTGAAACGTCGCATATTATATATGCTTTAATTGTACTTAAGACCTCTATTTAAGACCGAAACAGGAGGATTTCTCCACAAATCTGGCTGCCGCATGATGATGTTGGTTGTAATTGCTGGCGAATCGTCGTGCTAGAAATGTAAATGTCGTGGGTTTACTTTCCAACACACCGGTGTTGCTGTACTAGTAACGAATTGGCACGTTTTGTTACCGTTACAACCCTGACTAATTGGCTGTCTCTGATGGTGGCGGGTTCAACTACATTGTTATATTTACGTGATCCCACCCCTATATTCTGGATCACTGCGCCAAAGCAGCATCATCACGAAATGATTTGTTCAGCTATTGCTGTTGCTGCTGTTGCTGCTGTTGTTTTATTTGACACGAGGTGATAGCAATTTGAAGTCGAGTACTTAATGAGGATGTCCGGCCAGCGTGGGAGAGTGTAGGCCACACCAGCGGCTGGAAGGGGCTCTGTATATGGCGAGGTGTTATCTCCCTCACCTGGTATGCAGGATGTCGTGGGTTCGATCCCAACCCTGACCTATGTAAATTTCATGTTTGTATGCTCCTCCCACCACACACACATTTTGAATCACCTTGCGTTGAGAGTATTTGGTGGCTATAAATGCCCACACGGTAAGCAACTTCGTTGAGCTATCATGCGTGGCCAGGTCGCTTCTGCAAAAGAGATGATAGCTCAGTGGGCTTTGCCTGGTAAATACAAGTTGAGTTTAAAGTTGAGTATATCGCTCCCGAGTGGAAGCCCTTCTGCCACCAGTGGTGTACTTGGACATTTCGCCGTTTAATGTCATACTAATCGAGTGTGTATCGTGTGGAGTGTTGGTGTGCACTATTCGAATATGATTTATATATATATATTGTTAATGTGGAACAGACGGATTGTGATAGAGCCCTACCGGGCGATGGTTGTTGTAATTAAAACGTATTTTCAATCTACCAGTTGATGTGATAGCATGAAGTCAATACCTGCTGTGGGTGTGACAGGCGTAGGGATCTACCGTTCTTCCTCGTACACACTTGGAGCACGTGCTCTTCGTAGTGCCCGCTTATTAGGACACGCGCTCACGCTACATGGCTTACGGTAACGTGAGATGTGATGACAAGTCTTGATAGCTCACGCGGACATCTGAGACATTTTTTTAAAACTGAAAACTGGTATTTGGTTCTCGAAAGAAAACTCCCAGAACGTGGAGCAAAACGTCGGACATCACGCCGAAACACACGGGGTACGACCTGAAAAACACATCAGAGTGCCGGTAGAAGATGTGACCAAACCTGCATTATGTGGATACATATTAAATTATTCCTTACATATGTATGTACAAAGGATGAATCACATAGTTGGTCATAGTATGAGTCTCGTAGTACATCGCGTCGCATAGAACTGTTCGCTCGCCGCTCAATGGAAGTGCCCAGCGGAGTTTAACATCAGAGTTAGGATGGGGCAGGGTTAGGATGGGGCAGGGTTAGGATGGGGTAGTCGTCTCATTAAAGGCGCGTATCGGATTACAGGGCACACGCGTTGCTCATGTTAATCGTTTTATTTTTCAGCAGAGCATGCTGGGATTACCTGCGCGAAACTTCCTCACAAAAACAGATTCTGTTCAAACGTGCATTTTTTTTCATAATCATGTTATTTTAACATTTCCACTCTGACTCTCAGTCTTCAAGGTAAATTTGGAATTTATTCCAATGATCTCTTCTCCCACATTCGTATAACCTTACTCAATTCAAAAACAATGCATTTACTCTTAGATTTCACATCTTAATGAGTGCTGCTTGTTACTGGCCCCTGGGCGTCCTGCGCCTCTGGGTCTGTCCTCGGCAAGTCGTGATTTATAATGTTATATATTACAAACTAACATACAGGAAGTACATTACGAGAACATATGTATGTAGGCTACACAAACAAACGCACGTGTCGACGTGCAGACTTCTACTGCTACATAAATTCTCGAGCCATTAACAAAGTCGTTTATTTTACGACCAAAATTACAGTCGAAAGGTTACAAGACAGTGCACTCGTTTGCTTGACCGTAACGCTTCGAGAAGAAATAACACAACTTCTGCTTTCCGTGACAATGCTACCCCTATCCCCTCCCTTTGATGCTGCTAATCCTGCATAATGCACGGGCATAATATGACTTTGAAACCCCCCGCCCACCTCCTACGCATTTCACAAGTAGTACTAATCACATACCTGCATTTGCCATAAATATGCTAAATTCCTCTTGATATGCAAATTATTTTGTCAAGGCGCCTTTCCCCCCTTCCAACCCAGCTTAAATATACGCTCCAAGCGTGGTGGTGTTTCATTCAGACGCTGTCTCCCCGACAGACCTGGTCTTCACCTGAGGACGGCTGCTTGCGTTGTGGCCGAAACGTCGTGAGAATTATCTTATTATTTTATTATTTTTATAATTTTATTACTTCCCTTCTACGTGACTTTACCGAAAGAACCAAGAAGATGAATCCCTGCAGTCACGAAAAGCTTTAAATCGAAATGCACGGAGGCTCACCAATTTCAGTTAAATCAGCAACAACCTCCGATGCTCTCCAAGCGTCGGTTATGAAGTTAATCCTCAGATTATTTTTCGCACTCCGTTGCTGCTGCTCGCTTTGCCGTGCCGTAGTTGCCGTTCCACATGCTGGCCCTGGCTTGTAGGAAGGCTCCAGCCACAGAGTCGAGTGTTACCTCGCTAATATATGAGCGGTGGAGTTGCGCTCATCGCTTCAGGTTGGCGATCGAACTTGAGCCGGTGTAAATTCCACATTCTATCCGGTAAACAGGCAACGTTGGTCGAACGTTGGTTGATGCTGGACCAAGGTTGGTCCAACATTTGCGTTTTTACTGAGCACAGTCGTCTTTTCATATAATAGTAATACTAATTACAGCTTAAATGACACCTTGCACCAGACAATTTCATGGCGTTTCACATGAATGACAATGGGAGGTGTGCTTTGTGAAAGAGTAATACTTTTAATGCGGGGCTTGAAGGTCCCAACCGAGCCGGGATCCTTTAACAGCCTTTAGCAGAGAGTTCCAGAGTCCAGGTGCCAGGGACTATATGACAATGCACCATTGGAACCTCATTTGCCAGAAGAAAAAATATGATAATTGTTTTTTTACCCTTTTATCTGGCAACAAAACTGACACCTTTTTTTTACAAGAAGTCATGTTTGCATAGACCACAATACCTGCAGTCGTAATGCAAACAAAAAACATAACTCTGATAATGTATGCACTGTCCTTGAAGTTGATTGGTCCACACCCGAGACAGCTTTCCTTAGAGCCTAGTCTCACATGGTGTCATTTGGTCCAACACCATGTGAAACTAGGCTCTAAGGAAAGCTGTCTCGGGTGTGGACCAATCAACTTCAAGGACAGTGCATACATTATCAGAGTTATGTTTTTTGTTTGCATTACGACTGCAGGTATTGTGGTCTATGCAAACATGACTCCTTGTAAAAAAAGGTGTCAGTTTTGTTGCCAGATAAAAGGGTAAAAAAACAATTATCATATATGACAATGGTTTTGTTTGCGATACAGCTTATACCTAAATACTATGGATGTGAAACTGCAATACATAGAGAGAGATACGGAGCATAATTACTGAAGAAAATGCAAAGCTTAGATTTCCAACCGAACTCGTGGCCGGAAATCGAACTCAGGTCGTCAGGTTCATTGGGCAGTGTCCTAACCACTGCGCCACCACTCGCCATTACGTTGATTTCTGGAATTGTTTCTGGGAAATACCGCCACCTAAATAAACACGTGTTGAACGCAGTTTGCCTGCATAAATATGTCACAGGCAGCGCGCACGTGTGTGTGTGTGTGCCAAGGCGGTTGGTCGGTACCACCTGGGGTGACAAATGCTATCAGTGTTGCAACGTGAGAAATATCCACCACGAGGAGAAATATCAGCGTATCTACTGTTCGTTTGATCGACACACCACCTATTTCGATTTAAAGCTTTCGTGACTGCAGGGATTCATCTTCTTGGTTCTTTCGGTAAAGTCACGTAGAAGGGAAGTAATAAAATAATAAAAATAAAACATAATATAACAATTCTCACGACGTTTCGGCCACAACGCAAGCAGCCGTCCTCAGGCGAAGAATGAGAACATTATCAAGCTAGGAGCTTATATAGGTGTAGCGAGGAGGAGCGCCTTAACAAAAGAATGTGCATATGAAGAGGAATTTAGCATACCAATGGGCAATGAGTAGGAGGTGGGCGGAGGGGTTTCAAAGTCCCATTATGCCCATGCATTATGCAGGATCAACAGCACCACGGGGGGGCGCAAGGAACAGCGTTAATAAAGGAAAGGAATGTTAATGATATGTAGCTGCATTTACCAAACAACCACGTAGAAAACCAAAGTAAAAACTACATAAAAAACTAAAATATAAACTGATACTTACTATACTCTACAATAAGCTGAGTTACTAACAACAAATAATAAATTACAATTCTACGTCGTAAGAAGTATATAATATACTTCCATCTAAACTTTATTCTCTTAGCATATACAGTACTATATACTGCCATAGATAAACCCAACATTAAATTATATACTGTATTGCTGTAAACCACCCTATACTTTATACATTTTAATATAACACTATGTATTATTCAACTCACCCTAATGTGTATCGAAATGGTTTATTACGTCCTTCCAATGATTGCTAAGCCTGAATCCATCTTCTCGGTTAAAATTGTCTCTGTGTTTGTATATGTGGATCGCCTCATGAACGAATCTCTCATGATAGCCAGATGGCTTGCAGAGAACCTCCGTCTTGGAGAAGTCAATGTCATGTGAGCCCACTGAGTTGTAACAGTGGTCTGCCACGGCTGAGGTGTTTGTCCTACCGTGTTTTAGATCAGCTTTATGTTCACGAATGCGGTCTGAGACGTGTCGTTTGGTTTCCCCAATGTAACTGCTACCACAGAGGCAACTTAGTTTGTAGACGCCAGGGTACTGTATGTCTGGAATCACATCTTTTACAGACGGTACCAGATCACGGATTTTATGTACTGTGTTGAATCGGACCTGGATCTTGTGTTTAATCAGGATTTTGGAGATCTTTTTTGTGACCCCAGCAATGTAGGGTAAGGTGATGGTCTTGAAAGGCTCCTCAACAGGATCTTTCTTGATGGTTGGAGTGACTTTGCAGTCACACCTAGCTACATCTACTCGAGCAATATAATTGCTCGAGTAGATGTAGCTCTCAAGGGCTTGAGTCACATCGCTGCAGACGTAGCAAGATCTGAAATCTCTGTAACCCTCAAAAACGCTAAGATGCCAGCTAGCAACATCAGCAAAGATGAGCGTTTTGAATTAGCTCAATTAAAAAAGAGGGAGGACATTGTCATCCTCTCAGCCGACAAAGGCAATGCCACTGTCATCATGGACAAAATAGAATACAACAACAAAATTCAAGAACTACTCAACGATGGCAGCTATACAAAAATAAAAAGAGACCCCACCAACAGCCTTGTCTCCAAAACCAACAACATCATTTCTGCTTCAACCGCATTAATTGATCAGACCAAACAGTTCTCGTTGAAACCTTCTGCAGCCAGGCCACCAAGATTGTACGGCTTGCCAAAGATACATAAAGAAGATACACCTCTTCGTCCCATTGTCTCTACTATCAACTCCCCCACTTACAAACTGGCTCGTTTTTTGTCCGAAATCCTACGGCCTTTCACTGGAAAAACCACCTCTGCAGTACTAAACCCTACTGACCTGGTATCGACAATCAAGGGGATTGCCCTGTCCCCAGACGACCTGCTTGTCAGTTTTGATGTGGTTTCCTTGTTCACCAAGGTGCCTGTGCCTGACACCATCGCAATCATTGAAGACTTGGTTCATCAAGGACTAAATGCTGGGGTACCCCCCCTGGTGAGACACTGCTTAACCAATACATACTTCACCTGGAATGGAACCTTCTACAAGCAAATTGAGGGCACCCCAATGGGCTCCCCCCTATCTCCGGTTGTAGCCAACATCTTCATGGAAAAATTTGAGATGGACGCCATCCAGACTGCCACTCTACGCCCGACCTTATGGAAGAGGTACGTAGACGATACTTTTGTCATCTGGCCACATGGCCGGCCTGCTCTAGACCAATTTCTCGGCCACATCAATTCCATACACCCAGCCATCAGATTCACCATGGAAGTCGAAAATGATGGCAAGCTACCCTTTTTGGATGTCCTAATCAAAAGGAGACCTGATGGTTCAATGAGCCACTCTGTCTACAGGAAAGCCACCCACACGGATGCTTATCTAAAATCGGATTCCCACCACCATCCATCCCAGAAGAATTCCCTCATCAAGACTCTATATCATAGAGCCCAATGCATCTCCGACCATGAACACATTTCCAGTGAACTCAAACACGTACGCCAAGCTCTTAAGGCTAATGGTTACTCCGACTACACAATCCGCAAAGCCATCACTCCAACCATCAAGAAAGATCCTGTTGAGGAGCCTTTCAAGACCATCACCTTACCCTACATTGCTGGGGTCACAAAAAAGATCTCCAAAATCCTGATTAAACACAAGATCCAGGTCCGATTCAACACAGTACATAAAATCCGTGATCTGGTACCGTCTGTAAAAGATGTGATTCCAGACATACAGTACCCTGGCGTCTACAAACTAAGTTGCCTCTGTGGTAGCAGTTACATTGGGGAAACCAAACGACACGTCTCAGACCGCATTCGTGAACATAAAGCTGATCTAAAACACGGTAGGACAAACACCTCAGCCGTGGCAGACCACTGTTACAACTCAGTGGGCTCACATGACATTGACTTCTCCAAGACGGAGGTTCTCTGCAAGCCATCTGGCTATCATGAGAGATTCGTTCATGAGGCGATCCACATATACAAACACAGAGACAATTTTAACCGAGAAGATGGATTCAGGCTTAGCAATCATTGGAAGGACGTAATAAACCATTTCGATACACATTAGGGTGAGTTGAATAATACATAGTGTTATATTAAAATGTATAAAGTATAGGGTGGTTTACAGCAATACAGTATATAATTTAACGTTGGGTTTATCTATGGCAGTATATAGTACTGTATATGCTAAGAGAATAAAGTTTAGATGGAAGTATATTATATACTTCTTACGACGTAGAATTGTAATTTATTATTTGTTGTTAGTAACTCAGCTTATTGTAGAGTATAGTAAGTATCAGTTTATATTTTAGTTTTTTATGTAGTTTTTACTTTGGTTTTCTACGTGGTTGTTTGGTAAATGCAGCTACATATCATTAACATTCCTTTCCTTTATTA
This sequence comes from Lampetra fluviatilis, assembly GCF_964198595.1. Lineage (NCBI taxonomy): Eukaryota > Metazoa > Chordata > Hyperoartia > Petromyzontiformes > Petromyzontidae > Lampetra > Lampetra fluviatilis. The sequence goes on from NC_136288.1 coordinate 8,007,765, forward strand.
ACGCTGTTCCTTGCGCCCCCCCGTGGTGCTGTTGATCCTGCATAATGCATGGGCATAATGGGACTTTGAAACCCCTCCGCCCACCTCCTACTCATTGCCCATTGGTATGCTAAATTCCTCTTCATATGCACATTCTTTTGTTAAGGCGCTCCTCCTCGCTACACCTATATAAGCTCCTAGCTTGATAATGTTCTCATTCTTCGCCTGAGGACGGCTGCTTGCGTTGTGGCCGAAACGTCGTGAGAATTGTTATATTATGTTTTATTTTTATTATTTTATTACTTCCCTTCTACGTGACTTTACCGAAAGAACCAAGAAGATGACACCACCTATTAATTTTAAACTTCCGTAAAAAGTGTCATATCACGCTCAGTTTTTGTTCGCCCCCCCCCCCCCCCAAAGAATATCACCTCTCAAACTACGATAACTCTTCCTTGACACCAATTTTATCATTGGAAACCTACCACGGCCAACGTGCTACCATGCGTATTTGTCATCTGGAGACAGCACGTGGCAATACACTAATTGGTAGCACTTGCCACCGTGGGGGGGGGGGGGGTAACCTCTGAGCCAACGTTTGTGTGTCGGTAGACTGTAGTCAAGGGGGGGATCATGCGCACCTTCGTTTGGACGAGCGAGCCGGGATATTTGGGAGTCGGTGGCTGCTCCCACAGAGAGAGAGAGAGCAGCCTCCTGCACATAAACGCCGCGCTGCCGTAGCCCGACACAAGCACAAGCTGTTCCACGTCTGGCATCACGCTTGCAATAATATTGATGCATAACCATAACAGGCGTACAAGTAACGTATTTACCGTTATTAATTTAATAGTCACGAAAGAGGAACGATTGAGAAGAAAACACACGGCCCTGTAGTTTATTAAACGAATCGTAAGTTAAATTGAGCAGTCGTGTATCATAATAATCCTGCAATAAAAATGCTTATACAATGGGTAATGCACCAAAGTTAAGAGTATCGTTGGATAGAATGTGCATTTCTGTTGGCAGACATGGGTCCAGCGGTGGTAATTACACATTAATGTGGCCAGTCCATCCCACGGGAAGGACGACCTGTGCAGTAGATATAAACACCTGTACTGGATACTTTTCAAAGTAAGTTATCAGAAATCTGTTCATATTGGCAAACGTCTTTTTTTTTCTATTCTGCCAGTTCTTATTTTTAATACACAATAATTGCAATTTGCCCAGATTGTATTGTATTATAAAACGTAGCGTGTTTATTTAGTTTTACCTTCTATGCCTATGGAAAGGCTGTCCGTAAGTACATATGGATTTAAATTAGCAGGTATGCAACACGTACATTAAAAACATAGAAACCCACTTTAATACCCCAGCGCATGCATTTACGCGCGCACACACGGTGCACGCTGCACGTGAATTCGCAATGACACGTACAAGACACTCCAGTCCTCATACATTTGTCAGCGTAAAACATTTTTACTTTGCTAACCACAAACACAATTTCTGCCTGGGCCCTCACATATTCGTATGAAGAGTGGCTTTGGACCAGATGTGGGCTTCTAAGCGCGGGGATCCAGGTTGGCAAAGTGGCGGCTTCGTGCATTCTTCCCGGAGCTCTCGGGCAGAAGGGGGAGGCATGCGCTGCCGCTTGCCACGTGCTCGTGCACGTTTAAAACATCACGCGGTGAGCGCTGTGTCATACAACACATATGACCGTGATGGATTCGAGTTTCTGTGCGTCGCCGCTATGTTACCGCTCCCCCATCCCACTCCCCATTTTGCCTTACGAAGTGTAAGGTCCAGCGCTGTTAGCGAGCACCTATTTACCGCACGCGATGGGTGAAAGAAGTGGCTAGAACTGCAGAGGGCCTGCCTACTGCATGCCCGACCGCATCTTCTCCCAAGTGTGAATATTGACAACACCGCCCCAGGTAGGGAACTCACTTTAGGCCGAGTAAACCAAGTGGAGTCCCAGACAACTCACAGTAGGTGCTGCGAATTGATCGCCCGTTGAAAAAAACAAAACGAATTTCACTTCTAATTGTTGTTTTTAATAACGTTAACGAGCTATCTCTATTAGTTTATTTTTTACTGTTTATAGGTTCACTTGATACTTAATATCTGCTCAATTTGAATATATTCGCAGCTGTCTCTAAACTCACCAAGCTCCGTTGGTTGGGGTGCTGGGGGTGGTGGCACCCCCTGTGACCCGCAGAGTTCAACTCCGAGTCAAGTCACAGGTAGTTATTTTGAACAGGGAGAGGCTATTTCGCATGCTTTGTCCAAACGCAGCAGCAGCTCAAACGGCGATGTTCATCGCGTGTTTTGCCGGCGGTGCACTCGTACAAAACACAGCGAGGCGAATTCAATTCAATCGCACGTGTGTTTGATGGAAAAAAAAGCTGATATGAATTAACATTTTGCTTAAGGACAATAACGGTGACGTCGAAACTAAATCATTAAAGATCAGAGGCGTCCAGTACTGTATTAAGAACATTCCAATTCAGATCCTGCATATCGACTTTGGTGCATCGCTCGTAAGAACACACTACTTCCTATTATAAGGTATTTAAGTCAAGATTTATTTAACAGTGGTTTCTTATGCAAGAAAATATAGCTCCCGCCATAGCAAAGTGGAAACTACATCACTGGTTCACAGCTGCCAATGAATGAGAAATCGCGTGACGCCCATTCGGCTTCGCAAATATTGCTTTCCTTTAACGTAGACGCAGAGCTTGACAATATAGTAAGATTGCATTGTATCGCATAGGTTCAAAATATAAATGATCTTCAATTCGACTTTAAAACACGCTGTATTTGCCTACCGAAGTGTCACCATCGCAGCGGCTTTCGGTTGGCATGTCGAACAAAGACGGTCACTACATTGCGTGCTTTCAGTTGCGCTTCCGCGGCCGTCTGGAACGCTCTTCCTCCCGATATTAGGAAGCCACTGGAGCTATGAACGTTTAAATGTAAGTTGAAAACTTATTTTTGTCTTTAGTTTGGTGTTATTTCCGTGCACCTCCGATTAGTTGGTTACACACGGTGCGACAGAAGAAGAAGAAGCTAAACATACGTCCCTTGTGAGCCACATGCCTTAGCCATGACTACCGCACAGTACTTTCACGTGAAAAATACTGAAAATAATATTATTTTATTATGTTTTATTTATATTTTTATTATTTTTAATATTTAAAAAATTTAACATAATAAAATAATATTATTTTATCATGCTTATTTTTATTATTTTATTATTTCCCTTCTACGTGACTTTATCGAAAGAACCTAGAATATTAATCCCTGCAGTCACGAAAGCTTTAAATCGAAATGAAATACTTTGCCATTACTTTCATCGATTAGAGATGTGTCCGACGTTTCAGCGCAAAGGGCCGTCTCGAGGAGGAGGTATCATCAGGGCGAAAAAGTGTCCGCACGAACGTTGCAAACGGGGGGGGGGGGGCGTTGATTGCCGTTCGGGGCGAGAGTTGAGGACGCTACCTGAGCACCGCCAGTTACTTGCGACGCCTCGTCTCTTCCTACAATCGCTTAACAAGCGCTGGGCCCCCACAGGACTCGCGGGGTGGGGGCCAGGGTCAAGAGGGGTGAACGCGCCGCTTGGGTCACGTTGACGGCGAAGGAGGGGGGGCGGTGGGTGCCCTGGTGCGTCGGCACGGGCGCGCGCGCGTGCATTCCTATGGGGATGAATGTTTTTGCTATTTTACAAAATAAAACAAATGCAGTCATGCAAAAAAAAATTATTGGCTCTTTTTGGAGACCTCATTCCGACCTGGACACGCAAGTTTCATCAAACTCCGACAGTCGGTCCCCCCAAAAAATTTACCACATTTATTCGAGAAAATACCCAAAAAATGCCGCGAAATTTGACATCCCGGGAAGTTTGCGACGCCAAATGTTCACTACGGTGAGAGGCTGGCGCTCCGGATGGTGGATTCTCGTCGATCCCAGAGCAAAGAGGCGGGTGGAGGCGTTACGCGTGAAAACAGCTCCCCCGTGTGGTTAATATTAAAGTTTTGTTTTTGGAGGGTGGGGCGATTAGATCGCGTAAATATTCACGTGTCGTTAAACCCACCACCACCCGACACAGCCAATGTATAAGGTCTGTGTCGGGTGGTGATGGGTTAACGACACATCTATATGTACGCGATCTAACTCCCCCCCCCAAAAAAATCTATATTACGAATAATATTGGTCGCGAAAGCCCCGTGTGGAACACAAAGACAACACAAAGATCCCCCTCATAGCCTTAGCAGACTGTTGGGGCAAGTGCTGTTAGCGAGCACCTATAAAAGGTCAACGCGGCACAAGAAGGGGTGGGTGGCCAGCAACACGGCCGGCCGCCTTTGTTTCCCCAATGGCGATGTTTACACACCGCACCGTGTTCTCATCTGCGGCTGAGTCGACCTCGGAGAGGCACAGGACGGGCTCAGATAATCGTCACCGATGTTGGTCGTGAGTGGGAATCAAATTCGGGTCGCCGGGTTCGTAGCGCGGTGCGCTAACCGCTACACCAGCATTCGTTATTATTATTTTATCCAGTAAGAAATAAACTACATGCAACTCACAGTGTCTAACCGCTTAAGTGATTGCAGGATCAGTGCGTTTCTTAACTCACAGGCCAGAGCAAGTGGTGAAAATTCCACATTCCTATGGCAAGCGTCAGTCTCTCCATGTGACTACTGCTCTTGGTGCATCCAGAGAGTATGCTACATGTTGTATCGATCCTGGAGGGTTGAGAGACTAATAACAAATGATCGAACCCTAGCTAGAGATTAAACTCACACGTATCCAATTGTGAGTCAAGTGCTTTTAACCCAAGAGTTGTGAAGTCAAATGTTAAACATATAAGACCACGTTGAATTATGGGGGGAAAATATGTATATATATCAGTCAAATAATAAAATCATCTGAATTATTTTCATATTGAGACTGTGAAATGTCCAGCACTGGTGAAGAGAGCTTCAGAAGATTTTGGCCCAGATTTACACAATGGGTGAAACACACGTGACTTCGATCATTTCCCCCATTGTTGGCGACATATATCGGCACACATCTTTCAAATAATAATAGTAATCATCTGTAGTAATAATCATAATAATGTAGTGCATTTAGTCAATCCACTGATGGATGAAGGCCTCCCCACGACTTATTGGCCATGGAGATTGTTTGACCAGACTTCACCGCGCTGGTCAGTGCGAGTTGGCAAAGCAGGGAGGAGCCAAGGAAGATTTTCAAATGTCGCGAGCAATCCATGTCAGCTTTGGGTAGCTTGGGTTCACGTTGCGGTTGGTTAATCCCTGCACCAACGCTTCAACTCCTGTGCCACATATCCGCTGTGAAAATGACATTAATCACGATGTTAATTTTGCCGTTTTGACCGATACATCGAAAGACGAAACAACACGTCAAACAGCAGAAGTAAGAAAGTGCGTGCACTGTATAGTGTGCGCCTTACATGCTTACCTGCAGGTTTTACTTATTCACAGCGAATGTAAATTAACTTCACTTCAATTTGAGGAACAAAAATGTAAGCTGAAAGCTATTTCCATGACAATTCTGATTTCTTACAATGAATGATGAACATTTATCAGTATTTGAATACAAATGTCGCGGGCGTTTGTTTCGTATCATCATAATTACATGCCTTTTTGGGGGGGAGTGGGGGGGAATGATAGAGCTGTTAGGTGATCACTATTATTGCATTTATGCCAGTTGTCTTTCGAACGCACAAACGGGCGCACGTATTTTCTGTACACTGACCCCAGATTGCCAATCTCGGGAGACGTCCGTATCTCGGTGGACTCTTACCTGATTAAATGCCCGATATTTATCTTTGTATCTATTGCCTATGGGGACATCTGGTGAACCTCATTTCAAGGGGCATCGAGTGAACCTTATCTCAGGACCCTTTTATGGCCACGTTCACCTCTGTGGCAAACATCTGAAGCCCGCCTAACCTCAAATTGACGCGTGGAGTATCTGTAGGCAAAGTCGCCGTGGCCCATGCAACTAGAGGTGCCACACCTTGGCCATCACTTCCTTCCTTCTGCCAGATTTCACAACTCATCGATAGCCATCCCCTTGCTTGGTGACCTCTTGGTGCCACTCCGGTGTTCGTTTCACGTCAAACTAAAACTGACTGACTTATTTAGTCCTCTGCCTCATGGCAGTGAATTCCTTATGAATAAAAAAAGAATGATAATCATGAAAGTATAGACCATGGGGCACTGGGAGGTTGTGGGTTCGATCGCGACCCTAACGCCGTTATATTTGGAGTTTGCATGTTCTTCCCGTGGTCGTGTGGATTTTTCTCCAGGTCCTCTGATTTTTTCCCACCACATTTAGAAACATGCGTTTAGAGTATTTGGCTGCTATACATACCCCCGTGATATGCCATTCAATTGAGCTATTATTACGTGTGGCCAAGTTGCTTCTGAAAAAGAGCTATATAGCTCAGTGGGCCTTACCTGGTAAAATATATATATATTTAAATAGATTAATAGTTTAAAAGCCTGGTATAGGGGATGTAGATTTTTACATTTGGAGCAAGGTATAATTGATTGATTAATTAAATATACGTATTGGTAAATGTGGTGGAGTGGTGGTGGTTTTGTAATTTTGGTGATACATGTCACTATTGGTTAAACAAATGCAGTTGAAATCTAAACCAGTGGTTAGTTGACTTATCCCGGTGACCTCAGTTCTAATCCCAGCCATGGCCAACATCGGTGGCGAGTGACATCTGAGCCAGTACTGCACCCGCCTCCTTGACTAACCCACATTGACCAGCGTGGTGAAGTATGGTCGCCAGTCTCTGTGACCCAAACAGCATGGGGAAGCCTTCATCCAGCAGTGGATTGACACTAGGATGTACATTATTTATACATATTAAACTCGTGAATACACATAAGTCATTGTTGGCACTGTCACAGCGTGATTCACTCACAATGGGAAGCTTCCAAGTTCCAATCCCAATCGGTGTTCAACCCGCATCATCTTCCTTATGGGGTCAATAAAATAAGTACCGAATAGTGGGAAGTCAACAGCACGTAACTTACTACTAAACCTCCCCTCATCATTGAAATGTGAAATGTCCTCTACAGACAAGAGCCACCTGAGTAGGGAAACACCTTGCCTTCGTCCTGATTATCTATCTGTGTGTATTTGCAGGTTATTTGCATTTTAAATAACCTTAGCCTGGAGTGTGACATCACCTTATATTTGCACCACCTGGCGATGGCATAATCTAGATTTGGCCATCATTGTCATTTGTTTTGGAGAGATTGGTCCATGCCAACGAATGTAAGAAAGACACTGACACCGGCAACTCACGGCTGCCACCAATTGAGATAAGAACAGCCCGATGACTGTTTGAGCCGGTATACACTTTGAATTTGACTCGAGTTACACAAGCAATCACTGTATTTCCCACAGCTGGAACAGGACATTTGAAAATCCCGGCAATGGATCAACGTGTGCCTTATAAACCAGAGAATGGCCGAGGTTATGGTTATCATTGGCTCCAAGCCAGGACTATATTATGAGCCCTCGTTGCATGCCTATGGGTCTGCTATCACTCACTCCCCCAATGCGAGCCAGTCCTACGGGCAACAGCTTGCTTTGACATGCCTGGCAATGGGAGAACATTCATTTGCCGTATAACGTCTTAATAGGAGCACAATCGTGACGTTGAATTTTGACAACTTAACTCCACGATGTCCCTGAATTATAACTCCGCAAGGCAGAAGCGACCGTGAATTGGAAACGCTGGCTCGAGTTAAACTGTTTACATTTGCGACTGGTGACGGGCATACAGTGCTGCCCTTTATCAACAAAACCCCGGGAGTAGCGTCAAAGTTGTGTTGTCTCAAGAAAAGGGCTGGGAGTCAGGCTACATAACCTTTGGATTCAGAAGCCAATAATCCCTTTTATGTTTCAACCGCAAACCTCTTTGTTGATAACGCAATGCTTCGCTGTTTGTCACCGCGAAAGGCTTCCTTGCAATCAGGATGTCCCTTAACCACAGAATGGTCACAGTCAGTATCGCTGGTGCTAAATTCGGGTTGATGTTCACTCTAAACTGCAGTGACTTTATTTTGACACTAATGGTTGGCAATGCTCGTACAGTCAAGAAGATGTTCACTGTTTATTTGTGGTACACTTTTTCCCAAAACTGAACATATGATGGGCGGCGTTACTGTGACTAGGATTTGAATGTGAAGCCTTTCAATTGTGAGTCAAGCGATCCACCATGGCACCATCCAGCTGGCTTGAGAACAAACAAAATGTTTGGAACACGTAACCCAAGAAAAGCAACAACACCAACAGCAATAGCAGTGCAGTTATGTTTAATAGACACCTCGTATCACAAGGGGTTGTCCAAGAAAAAGTTTGCAGATTCATTGATGACAATGAAATATTACCGAAAGTCACAGTCACGTGGCTGTATGTTGCTTCATCGCCATAATAATCGTGTCCATTTAGTAAAATCACAGGTGCATTGAAGTCCTCTCACCCAGTGGCGTCGAGTGGTTGCTATCGGCCCATATGCAAGGAAACAAATGGGATCCCTATGTCCAATATCCCCCCACACTCCCCCGCCTCTCCATGGCTCAGCACCCGGGCCACTCATTTTTCAGAGTCCCGGTGGAATTGCACCGTCTGCACACTCGATAGCCATGGCTGGCCATCAAACATAGGTGCTCACTGCATCGCGCGCTTTTGGATGCGCTTCTGCGGCCGTCTGGAACGCTCTTCCTTTCGATAGCAGGAAGCCACCGAAGCTGTGTACTTTAAAATCGTCTAGATTGAAAACTCATTTCTTTAAAACTGCATTTCATGTGTTATTATGTTGTCCTTCCCCGGCACCTCGGGATTAGCACGGCTGGCTTCGTACGGTGCGAAATATGTTCAACATACACACGCACATATCAGCAATCAGCAGCCACTCTGGCGACAACGTGAAATACGGAGCAAGGAGGGAGCCACCCCACGTTGGTCTTCGGAAACCCATCGAGCGAGCGGCACGTTGGAAAATTCATGAAAGCTCTTTACCACCCTATGACGAGGAGTTGGGATTTCATACGTTAAATTGCTGTTGTGTTTTTTTTTTAAATTATTATTTACAGATGAAGACTTGAACTGCTGCATTGCAATGGCACGATATTGTTTGACAAAGGGAACACATCACACCGGTTCGTTATTTTCTGAGCTGTTTCATCTCTAAGCCAAACATTACAATGTAGTGCATTTTAAAGGAATGAGCAAATACGGTAGGTAGGTAGGTAGAGCTAAAAACAAGCAGTAGCAGACAAGAAGCATTGACCCACAGAATCTAACCTTCAGAAGAAGGGAGGCTTCAGATGTGGGAGTCGGCACACTGAGGTTGTCTCTGGTTTAGCTCCGAGTGAAAAATGTGCGGAACTTTAAAGAGATTTTGATAATAATAATAATAAGTTTTACACACCAATGAGATCAGAAGAAAATGAGATCAGAGTTGAGAAGAGGTGCAATGATTATTATGCAATTATTTTCATTCTGCCCCCTCCAAGGCGACGGGGTGTGGTGGGATATCTGAATGGGGTTGGTTGTATGTTCCTGTCGGACTACGTGGGGCTGCGTTTGACCCTTTGCTGTTAATGATAATGGTAATTAGAGATGGCCCATGCCTCGTGGGGCTCTCAATGCAATGATCATATCTGAGCATTGGAGGCAGTTTTAATCCGGACAGCAACACTGTGATTAAACTACGATCAGCAGTTGACGATTTGAGGGTGATCACCATATAATTTGCACAAGTGTATATTGAAATGAAGCCCTGTGCATAGGAATATAATTAGATATCTAAAAATTATCATATCTAATTTGGCCTGTACAAGTTACGGGGGCTAAAGTTTAAACGAAATTTATTGGGTAAATGAAATGTGGCAATTCCACTGTTAACAGAGCCTGAAGTTGCGGCTTTGAAAAAAATCCGATTGTGGGGAGCAATGGCGATTGAAGTGATCTCAAAAGTAATTGTGACATCATCTTCTGAGGCCTTTGTCTGACACGGGGTGATCTACTTCTCGTCCAGAGCATTCTGACTGGAATCGTTTCTGTCTTCATGCCGTGACACTAATAACACGATTGGAATGCAATTGAGAGTGAAAAAAGGTGAAATATAACGTATTGAACGAGTTGCGGTTTCTAGTGTCTGGTGACAGAAGCCTCTTGAATTTACATTTGGTCGTTACGTGGTGTAATATTCTGAATCAATTTCATGATACAATATAGTGTTCTGCTGGACTAATGTTTTTGCATATAATATCTATAGAAATCTGCTTTCTGAAGGTATGTATTCACCTTATAACTTGATTCAGTAACTCTCACATATCCCAGCACATCTGGCCAGCATGGAAGAGTTGATCATGGGAAATAGCTGGCATGGAAACCCATAACAGTCATATTTGATAGCATTAAAAGAAAGTCAAATATATATATCCATAATAGAGGTTTAATTTGGGTTAAATCGCACAAAGCCTACGTGTTAAACTCAAATATATATATATTTTAAAATGTTGAACATATTATTGGGGGGTGGTTGTCTACAAATACAACAAGAAGGAAAAATATCTACATCGATGGCCCTGATCTGATGCCGGAAATTCCACATGTGAATGACGAGGAACAGCATTCCCAATTGACAAATTATATTACCTTACCACAAAGCGGTGTGCAAATAGTATTATTGACTTCGAGAAAAAAATATGGCCAGAATATACACCCGAAATGGTATTTAAAAGTCACAAGCGTCTCATTGCTAGCATACAGGACTACTAAAAAGCATGGAGCCACAGGAAACCATAGACAGGTGGGAAGGCATCTCGGAATGGCACGGATATTTGTCCAAGTTCTGTGATCCTACATTGGGATATCTGGCCAACACCATTCATGAGCCTTTATACACGTGGGAGGAAACTGGGAGTAGCTAGAGAAAACCCACGCATGATAATGAATGACCAAATGAATGAATGGTGAATTCCACGTAAAGAAAGCATAGTGTTTCCATTGCCGTGCGATGACGTTTTTCAAGAGGGAGTGCAGACGCTTGGCATTTGCCCTCGTCTGGGTTCCAAGGTCTCCTGCAAATTCATCTCCCGGCCCTTTTTTTCCCCTTGGCAGGACACGCGCAGGAGGTTTAGAAAGGCCTGCACAGGGCGGAAAGATTAGTAGCTTCCCTTTTAAATCATGTGCCCTCTGTGATACACGTGACACTTCAAGGGCCCTATGGAATTTTAATGCTATTTTTATTCTGCAAAAACAGGAAAGGGGAGAGATATGCTGCCGGCTCTGGCCCGAGGGCTCCTTTCATAAATTTGAGGGCACGGAGTCCAGGAATGGCGCGCTTTGCTTTCAAATACTTCCACCTGCCTGCTCGGCTTGCATCAACGTCAGGAGCAGGAGGCGTTAGTGGAGGGCTGGGGAGGGGGGGGCACCACGTGCTGCTTATCGCTGTGTTTAACGTCACCGGCGGTGTTCTCACGTGTCGGCTCATGTCAGACGGTCTTTAATGAGCCGGCTCTTGCAAGTATCCCAATTAAATTCGAAAGAAAGCGAATGTTTATTTAACCCACGCTGCTTCTGGATACACCGAATTCAATCGATCGGCAGGTCGCGTGCGGTGGGGCAAAGTGCGGCTACTCCCACCTCTTCCAAGACTGCTGGCCAGCGTGCAAGAATAGGACAAAAATAACCTCTATCTATATCTCACACTTTTTCCCACCACACGTAACCTGCTGGGGGGACAGAGGCATTGGGGGGGGGGGGTAGAAGCGAACACCTTCTTTTTTGAACTTCTGCGCCTGGAGATTGAACCGGTGACCTCTGGATTGCGAGTCAACTATTCTAACCATCACACCACGGCGGTAACATTGCAATTATTCCGGATTTTGTTTTGAACAAACAAATGTCATTTCGTTACCCTTGCGACGGAGATACCTGTGGAAAACTGCAATGCATTACACAGATCCAGCAATTGTACAGGGCACACTCACAATCTCCCCTTCGGACAAATGTAAGGAACCGAAAAGAGGGGAAGAGTTAACAGAGAATCGCTGCCAGAAAGACGTGGCACCACTTGAGCATGTTGGTACAAGAGAGATGAAAGTGGAAACAAATGACGAAATGTGCAGTGGACACCTACCCCATGGATCGTGATGATGAGGATGACACTCTCAATACAGTGGCCTGCATAAACAAACTCCTCTTCAGAGTACCGTTTATTTGTAGCTGATCTGCCTGTGCCAAGTGGTCACTTTAAACACTCAAGCACACGGGCAGCTTGCTAGCAACTGGTATTAACCGAAAGCAGTCGATTGTTATTACTAGCGTCAATATTTTTTAATTACTTTGTTATATATTTCAAGAGCTATAACCGGCACAGTGTGGTAAGCTATGCGCAATGAAATCGCTTTACTTTAGTGAATAGTACTCGGGTCTAAATTCACCATTCAACAAAAACATATAATTTCGAATATTTTAAATCCTGTAAAAGTGAATTTGTTAAAACTGTCATTGGTCGGTGTTTAATACTTGTGGTGGAATTGTGCCAGCCGTGGAAATTCCACATTCCTATAATGGGAACGACTCTCTCCAAACAGATAACCTCATCTCCGATTAGCACGGTCGGTTACGTACGGTGCGAAATAAATTCAACATGCATATCTACATGCTTAACTGAACATGTTTAACTACCCAGAAAGAGAATGGACTGAGCTCATCCCCAATCATGATTAAAACACTCAGCCAAGATTGTTTTCATTATTAGACGCAGGTAATGATTAGTATTACTGTCTTTGAATACGGATGAAAACATCAGCACACAAACAGCAGTATCCAACACGGAATGCCCCATGATCATTAATGCTGTAAGAGAGCCACACTAAGATCGCCCGATGCAATCGCTGTTCAAATGTTCAGTGGTCAACCAGATCCGCAGAATTATCAGTTTCCCAAACATTAGAACGTTTCATACGCGTCTGTTCTAAGACTGTGCCGATGATGTCAGTGACGAGTTGTGTTTGTACACCACAACCAACACAGTCCGTTTTTATATGAATCCGACCAAAGTAACATTTATTTTCATTTTTTCCGATTTTGCAAACAGAAACAAGAAACACGCGCGCACATTTCGTCACCCCCCCCCCCCCCACCTTTGCATCCCCGCAGTTAAACACGCAGAGTCCAGAGGCAATCGGTCGAAGCGTAAATAACATGCATCACACGTGTTCTGTTTACACGTGCTCATTACCGACTAATTCATCACTGGGACAAGCGCAGACCGCAACTGCCATTCGGCGCAACAACAACAAAAACGAACGGGACGCTCCGGGGAAATTGCGTTTGCTCCGCTCGGAGCTACGGCGCGCGGCTCCGCGTCTCACGCCGCTGTTTGTCGCTGAACTCCGCGCCGGCAAGCGGGGCGAGGGGCTCGCCACGCTTTGGCAGTCGCAAACGCTGACGCGAGGTGGCCAAAGCATCCGACAATCACCCTCCGTGTTAAAATTCCACCCGAGCGAGTCCTAATGGCAAGGCTGCGCACGAGTGCCCACAGTATTGGGTTTTACCAATTGCGATGTAAAAGTGTGTGGGGGGGGCGGGATGCAGGGAGGGCGGCTCGACTCGCTGGCTTGGAGGTTGAAGAACGACGTTGCCCATCGCCTCTCCGGGGTTCGTCAAACGCGTGCCGCGGGAGATTTAACGCCGTCCCAAATGTCCACCGCTGCTTTGAGATACCCCGATGGAGATGGGCAACCACCCCGACGCGCGATTGAAGATGGAGAGGCGGCTCTGAACTTGGCATGCTGATCGCACGAGTTTTCATTTCGCAAATTGAAAGATGCATTCCCCACCAGTTTGTCTGTGCGCAAAATGGACTGCCTTCCTTGAAATCGTGTTCATGCCTGGTGTTGAGGGATGCGTAGCTGTAATCCGGGATGCTCACCAGTTGGGCCACAATGTGACCAATAGATGGTAGTGCAGCAAGTAGGCTGTTGTCCAATTTGTGTGCTCATATTTGTGATTGATGCCCCTCGTATTTGTCTGTGGTAAGGTTTTCTCCTGCATGTAAAACACTCCTTAAAGAAATGGGCAACATCTCAACCAGGACCTTCGCAAAATGACCCTTGAGTGAGGATTTTATTGTCTATATTGATGAGCAATGATCCATTGGTTCTGAGTGGGGAAAACCTCCGTTAAGCATCCGAACCCAGTGGTGGAAATGTAATATTCCTCTTGTGGTGACTAGTCTCTACATAGGACAACCACTATTCACTTTCCACAATACAAACGCACGATGCCAGATCTTACGAAAAACCCATTTGGGTTTGTTGAGTTAGAGGTGGCTTGGAAACTCAGGGAGTAGAGCGCTACTGAGGAGACTGAGCCAGTATCTCTGAGATCCTTGGTTTTGTGCCCACGAATGAAAAATGGCTTTGCCTCTTTGGTCATAAAGGTTCTTCAGTGTAGCTTGGTCTAACTTCGAAGCTGGTGGCTCATGACTGCATGAAATAATAACTAATGTGTTGATGACTTACGGTTGGAACTTGGTTTGGCCGTTCTCAGCCTCGCAAGCATGCAACAACTACAGGCGCAGATTTGTAATGATCTTGGGCACACGTTCAGCCGAGGCACGTTGGGTTGCGGGTTCAGGTGCGTGGAAAGGGTTCTGCTCTGCACACATCGCTCAATGATTGGCACAATTGCGGCAACATTTTTCTTAATATTTAAAATTAAGTATAAAAAATTGGCTCCTTAAATTGCGATCTGAAATTCTACCCTGCGCGATTATTGACAGACTCCCCGAATTCGTCATTCATCAATGCTAATTAGGTCATGCGTAGATTGTGCATTCATAAGCCAAAATCATGCCTCGTGAAGGTGGTTTTGACTGCAGGAATGTGGCTACCGGCTTCGCGAGACTCCATTGCCACGGTTCAACCAGACCTATGCTGAAGTTAAACGAGTGGTGCTTACTTTGTCGAGGCTTGTTTGAAATGTGCTCGACGATTATTTATTTTTCTTGTCAATTTCTTTTCCCTCCACAAAAATATTTCTTTCATTCATAATGAATTAATCAAGGTCAATAGGTCATCACGGCCGATTAAGTCAATGCCACTACACTTTGGTATTACTTCCTTCCCTCTACTAGATTCCGCAGTTGCTGACTGCCGACGTCCAGGGGCTGAGTTTACAGTCTCCCACCATCTGGCTTTAGGACGTCGCATCGTGGTTTCTGACCCCCTGGGTGCCATTCCATTGCCTATCTCAGTAACCCGTCCTCCTCCACCCTGCACACATGCTCTAGCCAATGTGCCCTCCTCTCAGTGATTTGCCGAGATTTATGAATGACACGGTAGTTGGTGTTCGCATGGCATCCTTCAATGGCACAATCTCTCGACTAATCTCTAGCTGTAGTATCGACTGAGTGGCTCACTCCATGCCCACCTTTTGCAATAATCTATTTGCCTGCTTAGCATTGTTGGGCAGTGTATGTATGTATCTTGATCTTCTTTCACACCATCCATAGCCAACTGTGCTAATGGCAGCTCTACGTGGAATTTAGACCTTCCTATGGCGCTGCAAAGTATGATCTTGAGTTTTGATTATAGTTTGCTGATTTTTAAATGTGCATTGAAGATGTTTGATACTACTGCTGTTATGGAGTGACTCATGCTGCCAGCTATGGCTGCAAAGTTTGGTCGTACATGTTTTGTTTATCGTTTATTGTTACATTTGAACCACAGTTTCATGGTCACTGTTACATTGTTTTATAGCTTTATTTTGGTGTTTTCGAAAACATTTTGGTTTAGCCATATTTGTTTGTTGTAGTACAGAGTTAGACTGATAACTTTAATCTAAATTGCCTTATGGTTGTTATTGTTTGACTTGCATCCCACTGGGATTTTTGCACACAGCATTGATATACGGTGCTTTTTCTGGAAGACTTTGCTGTTTTTTCCTGGATTTTTCTGTTCCGCGTAGTCACTTTAAGATTTCGATTTAAAGATGTTCCTTGTTCATGTTTTTGTTTGTTGCGGTTGCACCCGATTCAAGAGCCGAATGGCTCACAGGGCTATACCAATAAATCAGCTGAAATTAACAAATGAACTGCACTATCCAGCAAAAATGACCACTGTTAACGTCTCACAATGAGGTACTTATTGTGTCTATCCTGGTGGAGTGCAGCGTTGAGTCGACTTCCTACTGACACTTGATCTGGCAGCTTCCAATTATGAGCCAAACGAGTTAACTGCCCGCAGGTACCGAAAATTGGCCAAAACCTGAAAATACCTACACATGGCCATGGAGAGGAGGGGAAAACAGCTTGCAGATGCAGCACACCAGCCAACCAAATGCTAGATCTACCACAAATCATAACTAGCTAGCCAATCAGTGGCTAGCTAGTTATGATTTGTACATCACTCTCACTGGCTCCAGCCTTTCTCATGACCTCAGTTGTGCCATCGTGCGTGGGCCTCTTTTTACAAGCTGTTCACTTCCTGACGATGGTGTCCTCCACATCACTACCTGTCCGCAGCTGACAAAAGGCAAACTCCATTCTAAAACCAACTTTATATCGTGTTTTTATCGCACAGTCAGTGGTGGTGACCAGGCTCTGCCCATACAACTCACTGCACTCGATCATCTTTATTTATCTACGGTGCCTAAACGAATAGAAAATAAGGATTTGAGCAATGTGGCTCGGCGTTCTTATAGAGCACTAGGCACCAGGAATGAGATGGAGTAAAAAAAATAGCACATTGTGGGGAAAGGAGAATGTATTTCCATTTACTGTTGAAGACTGAACATGGACTCAACACTCCATTGGCACTCCAACACTGATTTACACTGCAGTATTTACAATAGCCAGGCTGGAACGTATGTCACCATTGAACAAACTACTCTCAGTATGATGATTGATTGAATCATATAAAGAAAGGAGCATTGTTGCAGATGCCTAAGCCTAGCGAAAAGGACAAGGGCAACTTGACGATCAATCATTATTTGCAACTGACAATTGTACACAAAATGACACTGTGAAGTAGCTTATGAGGGTCAGTCAAAGGGTTTTGAAAGGTTACCGGTAGCACAGAATCATGGAATACAAGTGACTGCAGCGGCTTTTGGCTAGCCATCGAACAAAGATGGCCCCCGCATCGCGCTATCAGATGCACTTCTGCGGCCGTCTGGAACGTTCTTCCTTCTCATATCAGGAAGTCACTGGAGCTATGCACTTTTAAATCATCAAGATTGAAAATTAATTTCTTTAGAACTGCCCGCAGTGTTTAGTTTGTTGTTCTTCTCCGGCACATAGCCAAACTGAACACGGCTAGGTGCAGAATGAGGCAGATAAATAAAAATAAAAAGGTACAGCTGTGCAACTGCTAGCTCATGTCGCCGCTGGCAGAAGGGGTATCCACTAGAGTGAGTTCTATATAAGCCCTTTTACGCTGGCCAGATGTCTTAGAAGAGGTTGCAGGACCCACACTTTACCCCACCGCATGTAATCTGCCGATTGACGAACTGTTTGGTACCCATATATATGAGACCGTTTTTCTCGTATCAAAAATGATGGGGAAAAAAATAATTGGTTTTACCCTTTCTGGCAATAAAACCGGTGTTACGATGGTCGATATCCTTTGGTTCTTTCGGTAAAGTCACGTAGGTATAAAATAAAATAAATCACGACGTTTCGGGCGCAACACAAGCGTCCATCATCAGGTGGGATGATGGACGCTTGTGTTGCAAGCGTCGTGATTTATTTTATTTTATACCTACGTGACTTTACCGAAAGAACGCTTGTGTTGCGCTCGAAACGTCGTGATTTTTTTTTATTTTATACCTACGTGACTTTACCGAAAGAACCAAAGAGTATGGATTCCTGCAGTCACGAAAACTTCAAATCAAGAATGGTCTACATCTCCGTGGTGTACCCCTGGAAACTTCTGGGCAGATAGATGAGGAGGAATTTAAGAAGGTGGCATCGCTGTTTCTACTGCGCTCCGGGAGGTTGGACCGGCACCATCATTGGCAATTGCCTCATGGCAGCAATAACTCAAATCGGTGAGAGATCAAATAGACCCATCACAGCCAAGCAATAGATCTAACAACACAAAATGGCGTGCTGTGCATGGACTGGTTGGGTTGGCCACATTTTATCAAGCCCCCCCTGAGTTGGCAATCTGAATGACAAATTGGCCACACACTCAGCTCGTCTGTGGCGGTGGGGTCTTGATGAGGCTGAGAGATTTTGGCGTGTGCTACGCGCACACTTTAGCTGTTGCTCAATCTGTTTGTCCAAAGTAACGTTGAAAAAAATAGTCGTCTTGATAAATTTTCTCGTATAATCATCTTAATTAAATACACATTTTAAACTATCCATAGACTGAAGCTATTGGCGTTTAAAATGACCAACAGACCCATCCATTAAAATAATTAAACAAACGCTACACATTTTGCAAGAACACTCTGGCCTTAAAAGGGAGACTGTATATATATAGTAGGCGACGTTTCCCACAATGGACGTTTGTAATTACACGCTAATGTCCTTTAAAGATGTGTTGTTATGTTGATATATGTGGTGTTATGTTGATATATGTGCTATTATGTTGATAGATGTGCTATTATGTTGCTATATGTTTTATTATGATGCTATTGCGTGCTATGAAAATCGCCTGTCTTTGAAAACGTCACCTATTCGAGATGTTTTACACAGTGTTATCGACGACGGTGTTGAGTGAATGTATCTCTGTTGAGTGAATGTATTTAAATAATGACATCTCAATGAGATCGATGTGCAGCAACTGTTGCAGTCTCCTGCACAACAACTCAGAAAACATCTGTTTTGAGAATTTATAAACAGACATCGAATACTTTTATTGCAATTTGATTGAGTTGGCTGACATGCCATACGAAGCACTGATGTTATATAATTCCATGCAGATGAAACACTATACTGCGTTTCTCTCGTGTTTACAACCAACAAAACTTTGCTCTTCTCGTTCTGCCCACAGAAAATCACAATACGTCACATCGTTATTGTTAACAGTTAACCCACTGCTGGATCAATGCCTCCCCCACGCCGTGTCAATTGTAGGGGTTATTTGACCATACTTTGCTGTGCTGGTCAGTGCGGGTTGGTGAAGGGGGATAAGTCGATATCACTTCGCTTTTGATGTTAGCTGTGACCAGGTATTGAACTCTGGTGACTGGGTTCAGAGGACAGTACGTCAACTCCCGCTCAACCGCTCCCCCCTTATACATCGTGTGTATCATTCGCAAAGCTCTCTCATTCAAATTTCATGTTGACTGAGACCGAACATTAGCTATTTGCCCTCGGATTCTTGTTTCATAATGAGTAAAAAAAACTGTTCCCTCTGTTGTGTAGTTCAACTTTGAAGTGCGCAAACTAAAAGGCAATAATCCACGGTATATTTACTGAACAAAGAGGGTCTATCAACATCACAGTGGCCGAGACGGAAAATCACAACCAAAATTCATCATCGTCTGAAGGAAGCTGTGGGCAAGGGCATGTTGACTCTATCACTGTGAGCAAGTGGAAAAATCATTTTCTCTCCCAGTACAAGAGGTCACTGGCCCACAACCTGTTGACTGCATCGTAAACGCAGCCGGGTGGCACTCTGGTCAGTGCGCCTGACTAGCAATCAGAAGCTTCCGAGTTTAAATCCTGGTCACGGGGTAAACTCAGGTCATCGTCTTGCTCGCATTTCCGAAGCTAAGCTAAGGTTTGGCGCCTGGAAACTTTGATGATCGTTTCCACCAGGGCTTGCCAGGTGTTGTAGGCGCGGGCCTGTGAGGTGGTTCAGAGATGGCACTTGCCTGCTGTGGGTTTTCTCCGGATTCTCCGGTTGTCTAACCCAGGGCAATCACGGCAGTCTTTCATGAAATTACTGGCTAAAGTGTTCCAATTGCAGGACCCTCCGATAAAAAAACAAATGAGTCTAGAAAGTCAGTGAGGTTATTGTGGTTAAGTTGCGTGGTCCATAGCCACGAATAAAGGTGAACACGATTCCAACACTTGGATGAGCATTGATACATGGTGACGGCATATGTCCATCCCCTGGTTATTCTGTCGGCGATGTCCTTTGTTGATACAGAATCGTTACGTGCTCCCGATTCAGCTCTTTAAAAAAAAAACAAGTCAGGATATGAATTCAAATTGCGGTGAGAAAATCTTCAAAGAGACACCCTAAACGCACACTTAACTTAACAATGAATGTAAAGCATTCACATTTACATACACAGGATCTTGCCGCAGCGGTGCAATGAGCAGCGCACTGGACTTGCACTCCAGAGGTCGCCAGAGGTCAATTTCCCGGCGCGTCCGTTGAAACAATGGGACAAGTTTCTTAAATCCCCCCAGCCTCTGTTCACCCAATAGTACAAATGGGCGCGTCACAATTGTTCACACGGCAGATCGAGTGTGGTGGGGTGAAGTGTATTGTACTTCTTGCACCTCTTCGAAGACATCTGTCCGGCATGGAAGAGTAGACCAACAACACTCTTTCGAGGCGATTCTCTCGAGCGACTTCTTGTAGAGACCCCTTCTGGTGGCAGTAAAATAAGCGAGCAATTGTAGGGATGCACCTTTGTGTTATGTATCGCCTGTTGTTGGAGCAGGCTGGGTATTTATTTTACCATTGCAAAGGCAATGCAATACGAAAGCATTTTTTTCCAACTGTCAACCTCACTATCTCCAAAGTTGCGTCTTCCCATACTTGCTGTCCACGCATGTGCGTACAGTTATGTAATGATACACTCCGCGCATCTGTCAAGCGGTGAAAAAAGTATAATAGGGGTCTGGGCCATGGGGTAATGCAAAGCCTGGGTTTGTGAACCGCCGCTCTGCAGTGCAAGCGCCGTGGATTTACGCCGCCTCGAACGCGCGCCTTCGGCGTTCAGAGAGCACATCTGCGCCCGGTCTCTTATCGCGTTTAACTCGCGCCACATGCGGTCACTTTCGCTGGGCCAAGACGAGACGAACTGAAGGCCTCGCCTCAAAGCGTGCTTAAAATTGTTTGGCTCTGCGCACCGGCCCTCAACATTTGATCCAGATGAGACACAATCAAAGAACATAATCATCCTCGTTTGGTTTTTTCCTGCTCTTCTTCTTCCTTCTTTCGTCTGCTCGTTTGCTGTGCGTCAGGACCAATTAGCAATTAGAGACGACGACGCAATAGTTTGCGGTGGAATTTGCTTTAAAGTGATTCGCCCGTCAAAATGTTGGGACAGATGAACGTTCGGCTGGATGACTGTGCTGTGGTCACACAGCTCGACTCACAGGTGGAAGGGTAGTGGGTTCGAATCCTGGTCAAAGGTTGACGACTACAGTTCACTTCATCAACAAAATAAGCACCATGTGGTGTCAATGATTTAGTGGTTGGAAGGTGAGCGGTGGCACAGTGCATAATAGAGTTGTTGGGGGGGGGGGGGGGTTACAGTGGTCTGTGACCCAAATTCAATTCCAAACCATGTCTCAATTGGCAGTGAGTCATATCTGCACCAGTCCTGGGCACCTTCTCCCCTTCACCAACCCACACCGACGTGGGTAGGGAAGTTTGCTCAAAGAGTCCCTATCGCCGACCTGGTGTGTAGGGGCCCTCGTGCACGAGTGGACTAACAAAGGGCTGTCAGTTTTTATAGTGGCTCACCCCTTATATATTGATAAACTGGCTGCCCAGGCCATAAAAATGTGGAATTTCTACCTGGGTCAGGGTAACTAAAGGAGGATGTGCCTGATTAGTTAGGGAGACGCTGACTTAATTACCATTTTTGTCACAAACATTCGCCAAGCACTGTGTTAATCAAATCAGTGTTGCCCAGATATTGCAATCATATCTCTCATCACAATCAGCAATGAGCTCTGACAAGGGTTCCTGTGAATTTACTGAAAATATTCTCGCCCCCCACCCTTCACTAATTTCGCCAAGATACTTGCATGCGTCAGAGCATTACAACTTTACGATGGGAGAATTTTGCGCAATCGTAGCATATGATGCCCCCCCCCCCCCATTTTAAATAAGTAGATTCTAGTCAATCATCGTCATCATAGTAAAGCATGTTTTGGGGCGAACTTCCTTACTCATCTATATTGTTGGCCCTAAGCTGTTGGTGGAAATTCCACATGTTTTTATGGTGGGGACAAATCTCTACATACGATAGCTACCGTTTCATTCTCAGAAAATGGCACTAATTGTATCAACATCGGAGGAATGATGGGCCCAGTTAATCTCTGACCATAGTTTGAACTCAGGATCTTCCAATTGTGAATTGAATGCTGTAACTACATTGCCACATGGTCAACTACTTCAAGGAAGGGATAACTCAACGACAAGTGCGTGCTATGAAGTTGAGACAATCCCTGGTTGAACATCTTGAGCCATCCAACACACAAGTTAGGAACATCAATGATGAATGAAGAGAGTGCCCTTTGAAAAGAAGAATTGAAAGGTTAGCAGGGCCTCCATTGTAAACTCACTGCGGATCACGGAGACACAAATTATTTATTAAAATGCAGGAAACCTCTGAGTAAAAATTAGAGAAAACAACACTCATGACAAGTTCACAATCTTGGCCTAACGGCTGTTATTGCACCAAGCATCCTGCTCATGACTTAAAAAAAACACTCAGTAAGTGTAAAATTATTCAGAATTATGCCCATTATGAATTTTAAGAGGCGATTTGTCCCCACCATCATTTTCACACACAAACATTACTCTTGAAGGTTGAAACGACTGCGCCACATCAACGCATACATGGGGATTGCGAAATTCGTTGAGACTGGCTTAAATAGTTTCATTCCAATCTTAATTTGGAGCTTTCGTGACTGCAGGAATTACTCTTTGGTTCTTTCGGTAAAGTCACGTAAAAAGATAAAATAATAAATTAAATAATAGCATACAATTATTTTATCTTTATACGTGACTTTACCGAAAGAACCAAAGAATAGTTTCATTCTAACTTCAACGAACGCCGACCAAACAACAAACATCCGCAGCCCCTATCTCGCAGGCACGTGGAGTGCGTCCCAGGCTGCACAACATCAGCTTAAGAAGAATACTTGAGAGTTATGACCAGGTTCTCCAACGTGGCATATAAGCAACGTCGCTGCGGTTGTGCATCACAGAGCAAGGTCGCAATGCCAGACCGTCACCTGTATGCATGTCTGTTGAACTTCTTTCGCACCGTACAGAGCCAACCATACTCACATTGACCAAATAACTGCCTGCACGGTGTTACCGTCATTTTCCATAAATGTTCACACATCTGACCTTTTCACACTCAGTAATGCAATCCAAATTCCACGTGCCTTCGCTGACTTCTAGCAAGTGTAGGAATGTATGTTTTGTTTGTTTGTTTTTGTTCGGCAAACGATGTGTGCCCAGTGCGACTGTCAACTTACTTTGGCGTTCACGAATCCGATCTTTTCACGCGTCCGCCAATGCAGCAGTCCCCGGCGAGTGGGATATGTGGCTATCTACCGCAAAGGTAAGAACACGTGGGGAGCGAATAGGACAGCGATATCACTGGAGTGTCATAATAAGGAGCCCTAAATAGGCTTCACAGTCTTTGGTCCGGTGCCGGAGAGCCTGGGACATGCGCCCTTGAGACGTATCCAAAAGTCGAGAGTAATTATTTAGGGATTCCCACCTCCTCGTATTGTCACATATTTAAGCGAAAAAAAAAAGAGAAAGGAAGACCAAAATAATAAAACGTCTGTAACGCATATCTGTGACATCAATTCCTTGAAAATGTTCTACAGCTACAAAAGATTTAGGCACAAGAGTATTTTATTAAACAGTGACCTGCTGTGAGCCCAACTTTATGGTGGATACTATATCACATTCTATATGGCAGATACATATGTATATATATACACACACAGGCTCAGTACATGTGATTAACGCAAGATGTTCATCGCGCACACACGCGCGCGCGCGCGCTATTGACCGTATCGCAGTGTGTACCACGCAGTATGATTTGACTACATGAAGCTATTAAACTACAGCGTCGCGTACATGACTCACGAATGGAAGTTCGCAAGTTCAAATCCCGGCGGGGGTTCATTCCGACGGGGTAATGAATTGGTTATCGCTTAGAACAGCGGCAGTCTTGGGCCCTCTCCAGCCCCTGCCACTGGCTACATGCCGCCGAGTAGAAATGGATAGACCGCCCCAGTGGCTCGTTTGCGCAGAGAGATGTTTTGCTGACTCTATGAACAACATTTACCACCATCGTCAGCCATGAACTGTGCACCGCTGGACGAAGGGTTGCTCAGGCCGCTGACATATCTCACTGACTCACATTGCCGCAGCGTTTGTAGCTCCCGTGCACGAGCCCCTTTCATCGCTCCAGCTCCACGCTGGGGGTCCCCCCTCGGTTGTGTTTCCTCGTCGTCTGGCCGCCACTCCACGGCTAGCCTCGACCACCGGCCACCAACCCTTCTCGAGACGCGTCCGCCCCACGCCCACTACTTACTTTGTCCACCAATCAATGTGATATGTATATACATAGTAAAGTTTTTTGGGTTAGATCGCGTAAGTATAAATCTGTCCTAATCCTCCACCACCCCACACGGCCAGTAAGGTTTGTCACGTAAACAACGCGTTGTTTACGTGATCTAACCCAAAAACCTTTATCATGAATAATATTGGTCGCGAAAGCCTACGTGTAGAGTGATATTTATAAACTGCGCACGTTCTTTCATCCTTAGATGTGACTCCGATTCGCACGGTTGGCTATGTAAGGTGCGAAAAAAGTATAACCCGCTGTTCACCTGCACGTGAACTGCTTTCATCGCTCCATCTCTTCGAAGGAGGAGTTATCCAGCAGTGGATTGACCATGGCTTAGCGACACAGGTCCTGCAAATCGTTCTGGAGTCGCGCGACGGGAATTTTCTTTTTGATGGCCGAAAGGGGCATCAGCGATCGGTGGCACGGACTCTGGCTGGTCTCGGGCGCGTCCAGGATTTACAAACAATTTAAAGCGCGATGCAGGAATTAACTGCCCTCAGCCTGTGTGAGGGGGTGGTGGGGTGGGGGCCGGCAACTGGGCCGCGCTTAATTGCGATCGAACAACGCGCACGGCAGCTGTGGCTATTTCCTTCACAAATCTAAGACGAAAGAGCCACCATGTTGTGAATGTGGTGAAATGTATTATTTGGGACTTTCGGTAAAGCCACGTAGATAAAAAAAATAATTCTAAAAAAATAAAATATCACGACGCTTCGATCGCAACACAAGCAATCGTCATCAGGTGAAAAAAAATGTTCCTGCCTCATCAGCTCTCCCACTATACTTTTTTTCACCTGATGACGATTGCTTGGGTTGCGATCGAAACGTCGTGATATTTTTTAATTGTTATTTTTCTATCTACGTGGCTTTACCGAAAGACCCCAAAAGTATGAATTCCTGCAGTCACGGAAGCTTTAAGTCATGGTGAAATGTAATCTGTTCAAAATATAACCGAGAACGTGCCCATCGTACGCGTACACTGAAGGTTAAGGACTGTGTGCGTCAAGCAACTCCTGATGCCACTGAATGGGTTACCAGACTCAACACGCGGCCAGAGTGGGGTTTTTTTGCCGTACGAAAGAAAGAGAGTGTAACAATTGAAGACATCTGCTGGAGGGACACAACTGGAGAACACATCAAAGCGTGTGTAGCTAGGGCAGCTAATGAAGGCAGGCCGAGATCAAAATGATGAAACAAATAGGAGACTCGAGCAGGCTACAGTGATTGTAAAAAGTTGAACGTGATACTCAAAAGTGGCTTAGCAATGTGACTAACATATTTGAAAAATGCTTTTAATGAGTGTATATCACCTCCTGCTGAGGCACATGGTTCATAAACAGGTATTTTGACAAATAAATTGAATGAAATCTGAAAAGTGTGCAGAACCACATGGAGAGATGCATCCTTGGAGTTATACCGCGGTGAAAAAAATATAACAAGCCTGATTCATATTTAATTCATGTTGGATTAGATCATGTACATATATGAACATGTTTAATTAATATTACAACCCTTCACCACCCAACGAAGGCGCGCTCTGCCGCGTGTTAGAGGGTTACAGTTGAAAAACTGACATACCTACACAGTGATCTCACCCAAAAAAAAAACTAATTGTGAACTATAATATTGCTTGTGAAAGCCTACGTATGAATGTTAACAAGTCAGCATGCATTTACTTTAATGTCTGATAAGCTTTTCATCATTTACAGAAAGTGGCAGAATGAGTCAATCACTCAACCAGTCAGGCGTTGCAATAAAATGTCACAACTCATGGCTGCGATTCAATCATTGATTCTTGTTCACACAACATCCATCATCTCATAAATGTTGTTGATGTTTTCTGTCTCATTTGTACACTTTTGGTTGCTCCATTAAGAATATAATGTGCACGCATCAAAGCCATCCGTTCTCACATTCGCGATTCAATGCGCATATGATGAGGCTTCACGATCGATGTTAATCGATGGCGATCTGCACTGTGTTATACCCCCATTGACGAGATCTTTAGACTGCTCTATCTATGCCCCTGTGCCTTTTCCATTTTGCTGTAATGTGCACCGATGCCTACTTTATTGAGGGCGATATTGGCACTTAAATATAAAGACTGATTAATTGATCGTCTTCACGTTGAGTAAGCACATGCACGTGCCCAGCCTCTTGTCCATCTGCCGTGGATGAAGGTCTCAACCATGCCGTAGGTTTATTTCAAGTTTCTTTTTTTTGTTTCACCAGGTGATAACTCAAGAGACCAAGGATAGAATATCGTTTGCAAGAGTGGTCTGGGGTTGCCGATATGACAAAGCAAATGAAATGCGAGTCAAAACAAGAATAAAAAGCAACTGGATATACCGCATGAGGAATTTAAAATACATATCGCCAAACATAATTTCCTGCAGCGCAAATCAGTTTTTTGGGTTAGATCGCGTAAATATATAAATGTGTTGTTAAAACTCGCCACCACCCGACACAGCCAACTAGTAAGGCCCACAACGCTGTATAGCTCTTATTCAGAAGCGACTACAAATGAGAACTCAACGAAATAGTTAATAATTTGGAAA
The DNA here is from genome assembly GCF_964198595.1 of Lampetra fluviatilis. Lineage (NCBI taxonomy): Eukaryota > Metazoa > Chordata > Hyperoartia > Petromyzontiformes > Petromyzontidae > Lampetra > Lampetra fluviatilis. The sequence continues at coordinate 8,034,896 of NC_136288.1, forward strand.
TGTATAGCATCCACATTCTCTAAATGCACGTTGATTCTAAATGTGGAGGGAAAACCCGAAGGACCTGGGTGAAAATTCACGCGACCACAGGGAAAACATTCAAATTGCAAATATACAGCAGGCGTCAGGGTCGAGATCGAACCCACAACCTCCTGTATACCAGGCGAGGTAGTTAACATCTCGCCACCGTGGCGCCCTCTCTCGATGGAGGCATAAATGATCCAACTAAACTGCAGACACAGTAACATTAAACAGACATCAGGTGACTCCAGTACTAAACTCTAAATAAACAAGGATAAATCCCAAACGCAACTGCAAGTGAGGTTATATTTAACCATAATTCACCACGGTGGTGAAGCCGAGGAGCCTAGATAGGAGTGCAGAGGAGTACAGTACAACAATACATTTTCCTGTACAGGTATTAACCTCTGTTGCCCCCAATCTAACCTCGCAGCCTATAACACCTGTTATGCGTGATAGTCGCCCATCTAAGAGCTATCCAGGCGTAAGCCTGCTTTGTTCGCGAGGTCTGACGGGATCGGGCACATTCAGGGTGATTTTGTCAAAGGCGTTTTGTAATAGACGTTTTATTTAGATGCTGCATACCTCAAGCAGCCAGTGTCGGGCATCATGTGTTAGTTTTCAACTGCTAAATTATACATTGCAATATTAATAAAGAGTTAATACCATAATTGATTGGGCGACTGTCAATCACCAATATGCAAAGGTCTCACATTGACAGTTTGAGAGCCGTGTTGGTTTAAGCAGCGGATGACTTGAGTCATGTACCGCACGATATTCTTGTGAACAGCACGCGTCTGCCAAGAGCAATTGCAAACAGCCATCGTCAGAGCGTCTCCCCGCTCAAACAAGCATGCGGCCGGACTCAGAATTGAATGGTGGTAATTCCACATTCCTATGGTGGGGGTTCAGTCTGTTCATAGGAAACCCACTGTTAACCATGACAATCACCATCATTGTGTTGTTTGTTATTATTAATAGTATGACGAGGATCTCAATAACGTCCCTCACCACCACCGCCGCTTGAAGTCACGCGAAGCCCTTTTGGACCCACGCACTTTGCCTTCAATGCAATTTCGACACCGATGACGATGCCGGCTTACAAATTACCTAAGTGGCCGCCGATCACGCACTCTCTTTTGTGATATTCAATCGTCCTCACGAAACATTTATTCAGGAGTACCACAAGGTTCCATAATATTCCCAGCGCTGTTCAACGCCTACCTACACGATCTACCAACTCCTTCAAAAGGAGTACAAGTAGTCAGATATGCTGACGACATCACAGTTTACACTTCTAATCAAAATATACCAAAAATAGAAAACTCCATCAACTCCTATCTAAAACGGCTTAGCACTTTCCTAGCCAATAGATCGCTTCAACTCTCAACATCCAAATCAACAGTCACCCTTTTCACACCTGATCCTCATCAAGGCAACTTACATCCCAACGTCATAATAAACAACCAACGCCTCCCACGAGCAAAAACCCCCAAAATTATAGGTGTAACATTTGACACCATGTTCAGCTTCGCTCAACACTGCAGAAACGTCGATGCAAAAGTTAACAAATGAAATAACATCTTACGAGCTTTAGCCGGCACATCTTGGGGTCAACAAAAGGAGACTTTACTCCTAACCTACAAAGCCATTGGACGTCCCATCATAAATTATGCCAGTCCCATTTGGTGCCCAAACCTCTCCTCTACAGGTTACAAAAAGCTCCAAACCGCCCAAAACCAAGCACTTCGCCTAGCCACAGGATGCCACCTCATGGCGCCCATTGACCATCTTCACCAAGAAACCAAAGTTCTTCCAATTCAAGAACACTGCAAGCTTCTCACCGATCAATATCTGGCTTCATGCCACTCGACAACGCATCCTTGCTACTCAATGCCCCTGCACCTGCTAGGAAAATGAAATCCACCTTGCTTTCCTTCAGCTCTGCCAACGTGCAATCTACTTTAAACGCTCTTCCACCAAATAGGACCACCCAATCAATGTTGAAACACTTGCACACCGCTGCCACCATGCACTGCCTGAACGCCTACAAGCCCAATGTCGTGCTAGGGGGTTGGCCCCCACCCATAGCAGATGACAAAAAATCCCTGACCCGGGCAACTCGCACAAAACTGGCTCAACTCCGTTCAGGTTACTGCTCCATGCTAGCCGATTACCATATCGAATCGACCCAAACGCCCTAAACTGCTGCCCTTTCTGCCAAGCGACGCCAGGAGACGTCTCCCATTTTCTCAGTTGCCCAAAACGCGGACCAAAAATTAAATCGATTGATCTCTGGCTCAACCCATCCAAAGTGGCGACAAAACGCCACCTATAAACAGAAAGTGCGAGGAAAACAACAACATGCCGGGGAAGCCAAAAAGGAGTTCACCAAAAAGGTTATGGACAAACGCATCCTCGTGTGAGAGACCCGACGCAGAAGATCCCTGGTTTTTGATCTGCTGCGAATCCTCTGGGCCACAACCCCTGAACCGCATCCGCCACACAAACCATGGCGTCAGACTTGATGCGCAAAGGGAAAATGTAAAAGTCTCCAGTGTGTGCGGCTGTGTTCACCCAGAACAGAGTAGCGAGAAGCTGACGGCGCAGTGCTCGATTCACAAACACGACGGAGGCATCACGGTGACACACTCTACTACTCCTGATGCAAAAGTTATATGGTTCAACCAACCCAATCTGAAGTTATAGTTGTTGCTCTACATCAGCAATACGAATATGAAGAAGATTATTACAATGAAATCGTTAACTCACTGCACAATGAACAGTGTGACCCATGTTTTATTCCTGATTTTAGATAATTCCAGCAGGAAGTGATATCTTAACATGTCCTGGACTCCCGCTGAAGTAGTAACTATTTGGCGTTTTGTTTACGTGACAAATCCCTTACTGATTGGCCGTGTAACCCAAAAAAATCCTCTATTATGAATAATATTGGTCGCGAAAGCCTACGTGTCAATCTGAAATGTGCTCGATAGGTGACGGCTGTCACTGTGTGGTCACGTCGCCCCCCATCTCGATGCGCAAACTCCGGCAGAAAATTGTGCACTTCAGTTGGCGGTTGACGTTCGAAGCGGACTGCGACCCTCAAAGGAATGGCGCCTCCCCCCATGCCCCCCCCCCCTCCCCCCGTGCCCCCCCCCCCTCCCCCCGTGATCCGTGGATAAAAAAAAAATGACTCGAGACCTCGGTGGGTGGCAGCAAGAGCAGTTGACGGGAGCGCTGTCGCAAGAGGTCACGCGTTTTGGCGCAACGCTCCGTTGCTGACTCTGCGTGATGATTAAATGAATGAATATGTATAATTACCTTGTTATTGTATGAAGGAATCGTCTTTAGAACGTTTAAGTTTCTCGTTATATTTTTTTTTTACTGGACTTGCCTCTGTATCCCAAGTTCCCCTGACTACAATTAATTGACATTTTTTTTTAAACTGGTTGGTCAGGAAACGTAATGGCGACAATGACGAATGCCTAACAACAGCTAACGAGTTGCAAATAATAATTTTTTGAAATCTGACATTCTGGCCGAGATATTATATTTCCAATGATCCGAAAAAAAGTTGTTCTTTTGGGTTGACCAGAGAGCATGACGAGTAATGACGTCACATCGTGCTCCACTCGAGTGCTCTGCCCGCCAAGAGCAAAGTACGGCGTGACATTTGGCCACGTCGTAATTCTGTGAGCACGCGGGCTCGGTCAATTAATCGCATCATGTAAATGAACCAAAAAATCAGGCAATGTCGACAAAGTCACCAACGTCGTCCTTTCGACAAACAATCAGTGCGAAAATTCTCAAATCCAACATTTCTCAAATACAAAACTCATCCGTAGTACAAAAAAGGCGCTCACGCAGTGATTTAAAATGCAGCCGGGGCGGTGGCGGCGTGACATGGAGAGTCCGCGCGGCTCCCAGTCGGGGGTCGGATCCGGCGAGAAAGTCAACTCGGCCCAGAACCCGCCGGAGGTCACCAAAAACCAGGTCACCAGTGAGTGGCCACTGGAGAGACTGGCTTCCACGTGGTAATGTGGAATTTCCCACAAACTGGCTCGAGTCCAACAGACACGGGAAGACAACCCAAGAAACGGCTCCGACTTGACTCCCGAGTGATGGCAAAACATACTCTCAGTGGCCCCCTGTGATTGGCCGATGAGGCGTTGTTGCTAAGTGCGTGCATCGTCAACAATAACACAGACAACCTCTGCGCTCTTTCACGTTGCTTGGAACCTGGGAAACCACGAGAGAGCAGCCAGTCAAGTACTGCTCCGATGAGTCGGATGGCTCCGCAGATGGCTGTCTGCATTATTATTTCTCCTGCAAATCAAATTAATTCCCAGGTCCCACTTGTATTCTTTCAAATTAATACTTTAACCTCATAGATTTCCTAAGCAGAGAAAGAAAATAAGGGGAATGAACACTGTAATTTGTCTTTTCAGTCATGTTGTCATGGTGTATTCAGAATATAGAACTAAACATAGTCCACGTGCTTCCTCCGACTTGAGAAGCAGATATCAAACCTCCACCCAGTGTCAGCTTTCCGGTGCAAAACATGCCCTCTCCAGATGGATCTTTATTATACGTAGTCACTAACGAGCTACAGCATCGCTACTTCAAAGAGGCAAAGTAAGATGTTCTCCCGACTCCAGTGAGTGTTGTGCATGCTGATCTCCCTTTAAAGCCCTCATCCATTGGTATACCTTCCATATTCTAATTGCAGTTGCTAGTTACCCCATCGATAACCATCATTGTGGATGTCCTATCACTTGGTACATGTTAGGATGAACCATATTTTGAATTCGCAATCGCCCAATATTCTGTCATTCCTTCTATCCCAGAGTAGCAGCCAATAATTTTAAATAAATAATGTTTTTTAATATTGTTTAACCTTATTAAACAATATAGTTTTCATTTAAAAACAACCCTTGCCTCGGTGAACTATGAATTTCAGTTTATAACAATCCTACAGTGGCTGTACTGTTGAGAACTGGGTTACCACCTGTCTGTGATTGACCCGGACAGTCTGGGAATTGGTATTCGTGTTTGAAATTGTACCCAGATATGCTACCAGCGTCGTGTTGAACTTTACTTCAGTAAACTGCATGGTTTTAAAAGACCTAGGGTGACATGAAAAATGGGTTTGACCTGTGGAATCGGTGAGAGCCATAATTGAGAAACAGTGCCCCGCCCATAGAAATGTGGAATTTTCACCAAAAGCTCGGCACTGCCGACCGAGTTAGCACCACCCCAGACTCGATCGACCGACGGAAACGAAACTCTCTCACTTTGAACGGAGCGACGTGGAACAACAGCAACGATGCTTTGAAGTTCCCCGCTTGGTAGGGATGAAGCTGACACGACAACACCGCATGCGGATCTCAGATTTCCCGCTGACCGGCAGTGGGCAGCGTTTGTTTGGAGGGGGGGGGGGCTCTCGCGCGCTCCGCCCGCACAGGCCCTGCTATTTAGTCTATCCCACAGTCCCCGTGGCAGCACTGACCGCACAACCACAGCCAACAATAACACCGAAGCAGGAGCGTCTGCTGCTGCTGCTGCTGCGCGAAACACTAGACAGAAGCGTCGCGCGGTGTCGTCGTGTCTGAGAATGCTCAAGTCGAAGGCAAAAATGTTCCGCGCTATATTATTATTAGCCCAGCTTATAGAGGATGGCGGCCGTAGAGCAATAATAGTAGAACGTCAATGCGAATTCATACGGCGTTTACGGTTAGGACAACGTTCCCTGAACCGCGAAGACCTGAGTTTGATTCCCGGCCCTCTGCTTGACATCAGTGTCGGAGTGATTGTCCGAGCTGGGCTGCCCTGTCCTCACTAACTCGCACTGGTGAAGTATGGTAAAACAATCCCCATTGCTGACACGGCTTCGCACGTACCCGTGGATTGACACAAGGTTGTACACACGCGCTTACAACAGTTGTTGCATTCCTTCGTGCAGGTTTTCACGGCTGTGCTGTACAGCTCTCCGATGTGTTTTCAGGTTGTGCTGCGGTGCAACCAGAAACCCCCATCAAAGAGCTGCTTTTACTTTCTTTATCCTTAGTTTATGAGACAGCAGCTTGGACGTTTTGTTCACAATCTTTTATACTGGTAGGAACCTCCTGATTACACCAGCCCACAGGGGATTATTGTGTCCGTTCGTCGTGCATCCAAAAATGGGAGGGGTGGGGCTGGGTGGACAGGGGAGAGTGGGGAGGGGCTGGGTGGGGGGTGGGAGGGGTGCGGCTGGGTGGGAAGGGGCTAGTCACCCCGTGGTGCCCTTATAAAACTCAACGTTTAACCTACTCACGCCGGCTTGTGCCCGCCCTCACAGTCGGCCATCTTTGCGGAATACACCACGCCGCCGTTGACCCTGGCCATTGACCGAGCAACCCAACGTTCCTACCAGCTCCCTCCGCAGGAATGTGTTCAACTGCACTGATGGATTGGCACTGTGGCAAGTGCACGCGCGTCACACTCAAAAGGCTGCAAGTTTTAATTCCAATCGGAGGTTGATTCAATCCAATATATATCCGGAGTTGATGACATTTTTTGGGAGGCCCATGAAATAAACTCACCCCTGCCATGGAAATGAGTAATTCACCGCTTGCAAATGAGTTGAGTGCTGCAGCAGAACTGATTTGAGCAGGGAAACACGATGACTTAAAGTTCTAATGTGCTGTATTTTAGCTTAATGAGAGCACATGACAGATGTAATAATTTAGGCGTAATACAGTATATCTCTTAAACAAAGCATAGGCAGGGACTGTCATTCAAATGTTTTATTTTAATGCTGTACAATTGAGAGCGATGGCACAGCGGCGGACTGCACTGTGAACCTCGTGACCTGAGTTCGATGCCAAGCCACGGGCACAATCCGTGGCGAGCGGTCTGAAACTAGGCTCAGGTCTCCACCACTTCGCCCATCAGCATTGACCAGCGTGGTCAAGCAACGTTCAAAAATAAAACGACCATGACTGACGCAGCACCGAAGGGCTTCGTCCAGCAGTAGATTGGCAAGGGGCTGTTCAAAATTTACATGTTTACTTTTAAGTGACAGAAGTAGCACAAATAATGTTGAATATAAATAGTTCATTGAATTTGTATACACCCAGAAAAGCTTAAATCTGAAGAAAAAAACAGATCAGGATTGTTTGCTTGGATTGTTTTTTCAACTCTGATTTTAACATTTTTTAAAATATTTTCCTTACCTCAGTGTCACATCATGAGACGAATCATTAATTGGATCTCTTGAAGAGCAGTGTAGCCCGCTGTGTTAGAGAGAGGACACCACAAGCGGATGCCGCAGAGCTAACTCTGACATATCTTCAAGTATACTACTGGTCCGCACAGCAGGCAGCAACACTTTCCCAGCTGCTCTGTCATCACAAAATTATTGTTTTTAATTCTCAGAGTGGGAAAGTAGCCAAATTAAGTGCAGATCCAAATTCAATGTGATGGGATTTGGTGTGCATGTGTGCAGTCATTAATGACCTGGCTTAGACCATCAACTCGCTACACTTGAGAACTCGGTTTAATCACAGGCGGCTGCCTGGATCCAAACCCAACTTCTCAGGGGTGCAGGCTGAGTAGCCAGACCTCTGAGCCACCTGGTGATTGGCCAATCCTTTTTATTATTTTTCCCACGTGAAAAAAATAAACCAGAATGCCCTGGGAAAACCACACACATCAGAGAACACTCAAACTCTGAATAAAGGCCAGTAACCTATTTGCTGTACTGCCTTCTACCGGCATCTCATTGCTCAGACGTTATATGTCTCACACGAATCAAATAAACAGCTCTGTCTGATCCACAGACCCCAATTGGATTACAGGAATGTCGCACTACTGCCAGAAGGTTGTATAACATGTATAAGACTTAGGTAAAGTCTCAATGCATACATGGATACCTGCAATATTTCATCCAAACATCAGCTCAAAATATTCATACTAGCATTGGACAGTGAAAATGATAATGATCATTTATCTTGACAATCTTGAACTCGTGGGTGCAAACTCCACATTCCTAAGGCTGCACATTGAACAACTACCATTAACCTCTCAAAAAGTTGAATTATTTTATTGGCCCCAGCAAGGATGATGAGTCAAGTAGCTCTAACTACAGCACTGCGTGACAGAACTGCAACATCTTGAGATGCAGGTGTATGTAGAGACGCAGGTCTCTCTAGAAAAGAGGTAAATACAAACTGCACGAGAGGAAACACAAGTTAATGGTTCATACGCCACCTTGTATTGAACATATGCATTAAACTCCCACCAGAGAAGCCATATCTAGTTTTCAATGTCTCGAATAAGTTGAGCATTGTTAAGCAAGAGAAATGCTACATCTATTCTTATTCAAAACAAAATAACGTGTGTAGCTGAGGGTCTTTTTTATGGGATTGTATAACTCCACCAACCTTGTGTACGGCACGGATTAGACACGTTATGTACATATTTTTTCAAGCTGTGAAGGCTCCACTGTTGATATGTCATGGGGAGATTGTTTATTTGTTAATGGTAATGCTGGGAGCCATTCCTGACAGTTTGTGTATGTAAAAAAATATGTGTGTGCCTAACCATGTCATCTGCATTTTATGGCTTTGTAAAAGCAACAGTTTTGCCCCGAACTCACGGCACGCATTTCTTGTTTTCTTTTCAGCTGAATTGAGTAGTTGGAAAATTGGATCTGGAATGCGTCAAGCGAAATATGAAAAGCGAAATCTGCTACCATAAAATTGCTCTCAGATTAATTTCTATATATATGGAGAAAGTCAGAATATATGGAACATTTTTGTTGAGTTTGAGCAAACAAGAGCAGAGAACGTTGAAACGCAATATGTGCTGCAGGAATGACATTACGGGGATACTTAATGTAATTGCAGCATTCCACTGTGCATGGTGTTCATCACGCAGAGTCAAGGCGGAGTGTCTTAATGTTGAAACAAGCACGGGGGCAGTTCTCACCTCAGCCCGCTGCTCCAACCAGCGGCGCCCAATTCCAAGTGCCATCATGTGGGGGGAGCCTGTCTCCCCACGGGACAACCGCCGATGACTTCCCACAAAGAGGCACTCTTGGCACCCGGAAGGGCGGGGCGATGATGAGGCGAGTCGACCCATTGCTGGGATTCAAAATCGTCATGGGGAACGAATGCGAGCCCAGCGTTCTATCAAAGCACCACCGCCACCCTGGAGGACGCTCTACATCGACATTGGCTTTTTTTCTTCCAAATCGCTTCTTGTGCGCTGCTAAAATGCGTGAGCATGACGAAAGTTGTGCGAACGGGGGGGGGGACTGCGAGGAGCTGACATATTTAACGCTCAACAGTTCGTAGCGCTCAGAAACAAATGCCGTGATGTTTTAAGCACCAGGAAATGCTTTTAAGATACGATAACGTGTAACCCACTCATGCCTGCTCCAGGTTCTTTATATGCCTTTTGTACTCTGGTTATTTTTGTCCACGCGTACTCATTCTATACTGCGCCTCCTTCCCTCGTCACAAGCACTGTCCTCATATTCTCACTCCACCACAGCCTTCCATCCCGCGTGGCTCCCTCGGTCTCCTCATACCCCACAGGGTCATCACGGTAGCCTTTCCATCTCAATCTTCTTGGTCTCTTCTCTATCATCATCATCATCATCACGATCTAGAGTGAGGGAAAAGAGTATTTGATCCCCTGCTGATTTTGTACGTTTGCCCACTGACAAATAAATTATCAGTCTAAATTTTTTATTGTAAGTTTATTTGAACAATGAGAGACAGAATAACAACAACAAAATCCCGAAAAACGCATGTCAAAAATGTTATAAATTGATTTGCATTTTAATAAGGGAAATAGGTATTTGACCCCTCTGCAAAACATGACTTAGTACTTGGTGGCAAAACCCTTGTTGGCAATCACAGAGGTCAGACGTTTTTTGTAGTTGGCCACCAGGTTTGCACACATCTCAGGAGGGATTTTGTCCCACTCCTCTTTGCAGATCTTCTCCAAGTCATTAAGGTTTCGAGGCTGACGTTTGGCAACTCGAACCTTCAGCTCCCTCCACAGATTTTCTATGGAATTAAGGTCTGGAGACTGGCTAGCCCACTCCAGGGCCTTAATGTGCTTCTTCTTGAGCCACTCCTTTGCTGCCTTGGCCGTGTGTTTTGGGTCATTGTCATGCTGGAATTCCCAATCCACGACTCATTTTCAATGCCCTGGCTGAGGGAAGGAGGTTCTCACCCAAGATTTGACGGTACATGGCCCCGTCCATCGTCCCTTTGATGCGGTAAAGTTTTCCTGTCCCCTTAGCAGAAAAACACTCCCAACGTATAATGTTTCCACCTCCATGTTTGACGGTGGGGATGGTGTTCTTGGGGTCATAGGCAGCATTCCTCCTCCAAACACGGTGAGTTGAGTTATTGCCAAATAGCTCTATTTTGGTCTCATCTGACCACAACACTTTCACCCAGTTGTCCTCTGAATCATTCAGATGTTCTTTGGCAAACTTCAGACGGGCATGTATATGTGCTTTTTGAGCAGGGGGACCTTGCGGGCGCTGCAGGATTTCAGTCCTTTACGGCGTAGTGTGTTACCAACTGTTTTCTTGGTGACTATGGTCCCAGCTGCCTTCAGATCATTGACAAGATCCTCCCGTGTAGTTCTGGGCTGATTCCTCACCGTTCTCATGATCATTGCAACTCCACGAGGTGAGATCTTGCATGGAGCCCCAGGCCGAGGGAAATTGACAGTTATTTTGTGTTTCTTCCATTTGCGAATAATCGCACCAACTGTTGTCACCTACTCACCAAGCTGCTTGGCGAAGGTCTTGTAGCCCATTCCAGCCTTGTGTAGGTCTACAATCTTGTCCATGACATCCTTGGAGAGCTCTTTGGTCTTGGCCATGGTGGAGAGTTTGGAATCTGATTGATTGATTGCTTCTGTGAACAGGTGTCTTTTATACAGGTAACAAGCTAAGATTAGGAGCACTCCCTTTAAGAGTGTGCTCCTAATCCCAGCTCGTTACCTGTATTAAAAACACCTGGGAGCCAGAAATCTTTCTGATTGAGAGGGGGTCAAATACTTATTTCCCTCATTAAAATGCAAATCAATTTATAAAAAAAAATTGACATTCGTTTTTCTGGATTTTGTTGTTGTTATTCTGTCTCTCACTGTTCAAACAACCTACCATTAAAATTATAGACTGATCATTTGTTTGTCAGTGGGCAAACGTACAAAATCAGGAGGGGATCAAATACTGTTTTCCCTCACTGTATGGCCAGATAGCTCGTGGTTGTCCACTGCACAGCCAGCAGCTCTTCATTCTTCTGTTTATGTACACCTGTAGTGACATAGAATGGGTCACTACGGCGCGTAGCACTGGTTACTGATAGAGAGCAGGATCGTGAGTGTAATAGCCTGGTCTACCAGCAGGGCAGGTGTAGCGCCGGTTGCTGGCAGTGAAGGGCATTTGAGGATACAGCGGCCAGTCTGCCAGTAGGGCACGTGATAGGCATGGATATAGGGTAAAGGGGACATGTGGGGCAGAGCCCAAAGCCGTCTGGTAGGTTCCAGCAGGGGACGTAGCCGAGGGCGGAGCCAGGCCACGCAGGGAGGATAAAAGGGAGATGCCGACGCTGGATGGGGCTGCTGCGGTTTGGGAATGGAACCCATCGTCCACGAAGTCTTTGTCTTCCTTGTTGGTGTTGGGTCAGGCAGTGTGCCGGCTGTCCTGACCCGTATATAGTTATCCCCTATACTGTGGAAAGTGTCGAATAAACGTGTATGCCTCCTACTATTAGTGTCTCTGAAGTGACTCGCTACACATGTAATAATAATAATTAACTAAAACTATGTGCAGAATAATACAGCAGGGGCCTCGCCTTCAAATCTCACTTCACAGAGATTATCAACAAGAATGTAACACAAGACGAAGGATTAGGTTTAACTGCTCTGTGTCGGGGTGTTGGCAGTGGCTTGTAAAGGAAATACATCACGAATAATGCTTCCCTGCGTGATTAATGCCCTGCTCCTGCGAGCGATTTCAGATAATTATTTATACTGGTAGGAACATCCTGGTTACACCAGCCCACAGGGGATTATTGTGTCCGTCTGTCGTGCAGGGAGGGGCTGGGTGGGAAGGGAGGGGCTGGGGGGAGGGGAGGGTAGGGAGGGGCTGGGTGGGGAAGGTGGGGCGGGGCTGGGTGGGGAGGGTGGGGCTGGGTGGGGAGGGTAGGGCTGGGTGGGGGGTGGGTGGGGTGGGGTGGGGCTTGGTGGGAGGGGCTGGTCACCCCGTGGTGCCCATATAAAACTCAACGTTTAACCTACTCACGCCGGCTTGTGCCCGCCCACACAGTCGGGCATATTTGCGGAAGATACCACGCTGCCGTTGACCCTGGCCATTGACCGAGCAACCCAACGTTCCTACCAGCTCCCTCCGCAGGAATGTGTTTGTGGAACACTGCATTGTTTCATAAGAGGGCACTCCCATTCACCAAACTCCATCTGCATAAGCCACTGATTGGTGACAGGCAAGTGAACGATCCTGTGCGTTACCGGTCATGGAGGAGGTTTTACCCAAGCGGTTGAATGCATACAACGAATATCGAAGAGCAAACCGGTTGAGTGTATTGCAGCCTACGCTAACAAACACAGCGCGCCTCTACACTGAAATGTGCATCGGGGTGGAAATTCCACATTCCTATGGTGGGGACCAGCTTTTTATGTAGGCTCACTGTTGGCAAAGTGCTATTCAATGTATTCACCTCAGATGGCTGATGGGAATGGTTGTGTGAACTCCCGAATGGAATTTGAAAGCGAGGCTTTTTAATTGCGTGGCAAGCACCCTGCCACAGTGCTGCCACGGCCAGACAAAATTGTTTAAATTCCTGCCCAAAATGGTGTAGAGCCAGAACTGGTTTTGCTATGTTTCGTGTACGTCGTGACATGAATGTAAGTATTTATTTACTCACTTCCAAAAAAAAACACATTTTTACCATAGCTTCAGAGGTAGCACAGGTAGGCTGCATGCACGACACAACGTGTCTCACAACACGTCTCACAACACGTCGTGTCAAATGTGAGCAAATGTGCTGCACGCCTGTGTAGTTTTAACAAAAAGCAGAAACGCTTTCATATGTTACAGAGCAGCAAAAACAGAGAGAGAAAGAGATTAATATTTCGCGAAATTACTTCGAGGCTAAGCTATAGAAATGCCTAAACCAATTTATGTTCTGCCCACCAGGTCTCTTGACAAATCGCATCGCTCCACAAATGCGAACCGCGTGTGTGCTAGAGCGCCGAATGTGTCACGAAGAGAGAGAGAGATTTCAACGCACGCACGGCGTCCGGCCACGGGTGCCAGTGGCGTGGGCGATGAGCGAGCGCTCGGAAAGTGGCACGTGGGGGGAGGCTCTTTGCAGCGCTCGCATCATCCCGCGTCCCCCCCCGGCCCGTTGAGATCTCGCGCTGATATTCGCGAGTGAGCTCTGCTCACCGCAACAATTTTGCGGTGTTGGTTTGGGAGAGTGCGGGGGCTGTTTTCGTCTGGTCTGCATATCACTTCACTTCCTTAGCAACTTGCACAACAACAACAAAACAGGGTAGGCGATGCTTTTCTTTCTTTCTGTCTGTTTAATTTCATGAAGATATTTCTTTAAAAAAAAAGAAAGCAGAAAAGACCTGAAGTGAAAAAAAAGTGATTAAGTCCTGAAACTCTTTTCGAACAATCTCATGAGGCTGAGATGAATTGAGCAGTCAATCCAAGGTGCAGAGAAGATGGATCAATAATGTCAATCAATGCCTGTAAAACGTTACAGGTCTATTGCACTGCTCTATAATTGCACCCATTGGACCGAGCAGGGCGCATGTTTAATGTACAGTCAAACTAGCGTTCAGTAACCTTACAGGAGAACATTACTTTCTTTTCCATTTACAATTAAGGCAATGCATTATTACTTTTATGTCGGGAATAAAAAAAAACTTTATTAAATTTTAGTTAAATTCTCTAAACAGCAGCTTAACTTGTGATTTACGTTATGAAACACAACCCTGACAAAATTGGAACCTTCATCCAATTTGGTCTTATCTGTTTTTTGTAAGCGGTGATTTCTACGGTATACCCACAAGACTAATTGCTCCAATTTTGTAATATACGAACTACGTCTCCCGGACTTAAATCAAAGCAACATTCACCAGACTTGGCCCTGACAATGTAATTTTTTTTGTCCTATCCCACCCATTGCCAGCAATCTAAAGGTTTGGATCATGTTGTAATATGAGTGGAATATGTCCGAAGCCAAAAAAACATTCGCAGAGTAAGTTCTCACTTTTTAGATGACTGATTACTACTCTTATTAATGCAGCATATTGCATCGGAGACCTTGACTCGAAACCAAAGGGGGTTTCCTCAGCCGATGATTCCTCCCGAGTTGATAAGATGAGCACCTTTCTGAGAAAAGTCAAAAGTGGTTGTCCCACGTAGAGACTGGTCCCCATCAACCACTGTAATGTGGAATGTTGTCCATATTCAGAGCGCTGCCCGCGGATATGAGCACCACTTCATGTGAGTTTAATTAGGAAGATGCTGTGACCTGGCTATTTTTTTTACATTCGAAAATTTGGCTTTATTAAACACACATATATATAACACTATGAGAATATTAAAACTATTTTGACATAAAAACACAATTTTTCTGGCATTTATAATTTTTTCATATATTTCAATCATTTTGGCATGAACAGAAAAAATGTATTGCAGCAAATGAATGAGCCATAGCACCAAAAAAAAACAAATTTGTTGTAGTTGCCAGTAAATATATACTTTGACACATATATCTCATGACACTTAATTCCAAAGAGATTACGGAAAAGTATATATGTTGAATAAGCAACACACGTTAAGCAAATTGTCTTAAACATATCATTGATAAATTGTTATGACACTGTTAGAAAATACCGTGTTGAAAACATTACCACACGCACATTTAGATAACGTGTGAGAGCCAGAAAGAGGAACACATGGATCGTAGAACAAACGCAAAGTAGAGATAATATTGCGATAAGGGAAAGAAAGTGGGCGCGGGTCGGACACATCACTCGCAGAGATGATGCCCGATGTACGAGACTGGTGATGGACTAGCAAGCCTAAGGAGGGAACGTGCCTGAGAGGACGACCACCAGGGGGATGTAGCGATGAAATCAGCGCGTGTCCTGGAGTGGGTTGGGCTGTGGCAACGGAGGATCACGGAGGCACAGTGCCAGTGTGGGGAGGCATTCGTTCAGCAGTGGAGAGACTGTGGCTCATAATGATGGCCAGTTTACCATTGTGTTTATTTATTTCCAAACTAATTAAAATAACAAGCCTTACATTGTGTTATTGTCTCAATAACATCCCAGAGAATAATACGAAACAATCAAATACACACTGAAAATAAATAGCAACACGTTGTGGCTTTAGTCCATTGTGAAATACGGCTAAACTTAGTGCCAGCCTATTTGTAACTCGATAACTGCTGTCGTTGCCAGCATGGAACTTGCCACTGCTGGGCAAATTCCCCCCCACCCCAATCTCTTCCATTCCTTCCCTTCCTTTGTTAATCGAATGCATCTCGTCATCTGTTCCACTGTCTCCGCATCATTTTCCCCCTCTCGGTATCCGCTCCGTAATTAACGTCGCCCACCTCTCTTCCATTGTTCTCATTAGACGCCCCGCAATGTTTCCATTGTCGAGCGAGCATTGCGCAGTGCTCGTCACCATTGGCAATCCGCATTCCTGAGGCAGGAAGCAATCTTTGGTAGAAAATCGAATTATTCGGTGGCCTTACTTTGCACCAGGTGAGAAGCCATTGAGACGATGTGTTTCAGAAATGTAATTAAGGAATCACAGACGCGTCCACACGTTCTTACAGCTCTTTGAGTTTGTTTTAAATAGAAACAAGACCTCTGTAATTTGCGCAATGTGCAATTAACTCCAACAAAGTAAAAAATCTGGAGTGCCTTCTGGAAATATGGAGAGGGCTCAATGGGGGTGGCCGGTAATTTTTTGTTCGACTCTCCCAACTCCAATGTGTATCCCATTATCACTACTGCAATGATCAGCAAGCAATCACACACTGGCTCCGATCGTAACAATGCATAGCACGCCTGCGGCACTTTGCGGTTTGCTTTTTAACCAGACCATCAAATGGACTGCGCTCTAAAACTAACGATGTCATTCTTTTTGCTGACGGCGGGGTTATTGCCAGAGCACATTTTGCCAGTGGCCTCCATTGGCATCGCCTGTGTCAACGTTCAGCAACACTTTATGTCCTTTACATATACAGGAAACATTTCAGTGAGTCACAAGACTCTTGAAACCCAGAGCGATGGTGGTAAAGCACCCGTGGAAATCAGAGGATAACATATCACATATCAAGACAACACTCAACAACTTGTCAATAACACTACTTAGTTTAAAAATATTAAATATGTGACATTTTGGGCAATGACACTTTTTTTACAGCACAGATCATTTACGTGCTATGAATGAGGTGTTTAAGTTAATTATGCTTGTACACCACTGCCAACGCAGCAGCAGCAGCAGGGTCACCAAATAATGTAACATTCCATAGTTTGTTGAATAACCCACTTGCTGTACTACCATCTCTTGATAAACCTTACTCTATTATCACTCCAGCGTATGTGTCATACACACACACACACGCTGATCACATCACGATCCACCAACGCTCACCTACAAAGAGCGGTATTGCGAGTGTGCAATTCTTGCGCATCGCACCCTTGAAACCGCGCGTTCAAACTGGAACCAATGGCTGACCGCCTCTCTGTGTGTGGCGCAGCAGTGCACGGTAGGTTTCTTTTTTTCCTTCCCTGACCGCTGTTTGTTATGAGTGCACGGCACCATTATACAACCAACTGGACGGCTGATGACATTTCGTCGTAAATGGAGCTTTAAAAACGGAAACGATATTTCCTATTCAAATGAACCGAACACTTCCTACGTGTGCTGCTGCTGCTGCTACCTTCAGCAGGATTTTTTTTGTTATCGAACCCACATCTATAGAGGCCGTCGCTTAACAATATGCCATTCTATGGGCCCCGTTCGGCAGCCTGTCAGAGCCAACTTTCGTCAACGTTGCTGCACCTCAGGTTTTCGAGAGCACATTCTTTTCAGATTACACAAAGTGTCATTGCTATTACCTGATGAACCCGGCATAGTATAAATAAGCTTTTCTTCGCGTAACACTTGGCTGTCTAATATTTTGACTTTTCGCGAGTAAAACTGTGCTCTATATTTTCAGCCTTTTTTTTGCAATACATTTTAAAAGGAAGAGTTTACTTTTGCAAAGAGGTTATAGGTGCAGTCCTGCAATTGCTGGTAGAAGGACCTCCACGAAAAAACCTCTGTAAAGGGCATTTGGCCTACTCTTCCATCAAAGACGTCTTGGATGAGGTCAAAGTATCCATACTTCACCCCACCAACGCTGATCGACTAATTGTGGTGCACCCATCTGTACTTTACAGTATTCGGCTGCTGCTATACATGTCCACGTGATAAGCCACTTTTGTTGAGCTATCACTTGTGAGAGCCCAGGTTGCTTCTGAAAAAGAGCTCCATAGCTAAGTGGGCCTCACCCGTTGAACTATAAATTGTTGTTCAGTTTATAGTGTCTACTGGTGGGTGGGCAGAGGCCGCGGGTCATTTAAGACACTCTCCTTTTGCTTTACCTGCCCCACCGGGAGATAGAACCGGCGTCCTCTGGATCGCAAGTGATGTGTGCTGACCCTTACATGATGGCAGCTTTCCCCTATTTCACAAGAAGAGACCAATACTGTCACTCCTGAAGAATGGAATACAGGTACATGTCATTTCTACAAATAGATTTAACAGCAGAGTACACATACTGATTTCTATGCACACTAAAAAGATCCCATTTTGCCAGTAAAAAGTGATGTTGAGAAAACACCAATTAAGGCAGACGCACCACGTGAGAGGTTGGGGCAGAAAACAATTCACCACAGTTAATTGTTTTTCTCCCTTAGGTTCAGTTTTACATTTGGAGGCTGAGTCAACCTAGAAGAGGACCAGACCAGGTTCACATTTGCACTGGCGTTGTGTGTGAAATGGAATACGCACAGTTTTGTATCGCCCAGCGCTTTGGCCACAAGGGATCTAACTCTGCACCCCTGTGTGATGCAATGAGTTAATGTTTCGACTCAGGGAAGTGATTCAATTGATGAATCATATTTTGTTTTCATTGTAACGAATGCAGTGGCTTCTAGTGGCTAGAAGGGGACAGCCAATTACATGCTATACGTTTCACCTACTCGCTCTGTCAATGCCCGTGTGCCGCACCCATATGTCATAGCAGGAGTTATACTGCACACTGACGATACCGTTCTTCGTTGTGCACGTTGGTGTGTTGCTTTCCGTTACGAAGACAACGAACGAAAATTACGACGCACAAACACGGAACAGAAATAAATTGGCGCAAAAACCACGAAGCTCGGATTGAAGAATGGAGAGGTGCGTGCACGGTATGATGCTGAGTGGCAGGAAGAGGAGCACTTGGATCAGACAACAAACACTACGGTAGAGATATCATCTGGACAGTTCACGAAACTGGGCTTGGGCAGGACACTAGACATGGCGATGGCGAATGGAACACCATCGTCTCGCGTGGCAGCCAAAGGCGGGAACACGCGCCCGGGAGTATGTCCAACACGAAGATGGAGCGATACAAATCAGCTTGCATCGCAGGACTATTAGAAATGGTGACAGCTTTTGGGGGAAGCCTTCATCCAGCCGTGGATTGCTCGTGAAGGATGACGATGATGATGATATACATGTAAGCTTTAGCGACCAATGTTGTTCCTAATAACGGTGTTTGGGTGAGTATAAATGCGTCGTAACCCACCACCACCCGACACAGTAACTAATTGGAACGTTTTATTTAAGTGACAAATCTCACTGGTTGGCTGTTTCGGGTGGTGGAGGGTTATGATACATTTATACTTACGTGAACTAAACCAAAAAACTTTTACTATGGATGATGATATACTCATTGAGAATCATCAATTCTTAAGTAGGTGCGATTCAATGTACGTATCCGTATCGTGAGCTTTACAATGAACCTTGTCGATGAATCAATGCATCATTACCTCCCTATTGTTAGCTTCCAATTGTTACCTCGTCGTTAGCTCGTTACCTTCCCATCATGGTGTTCCCATCGGCCATCACGACGCCCACCCATGCACACAGGCTACAGTACGGTCAGAAATGTCCAGATATACAAACTCAACGTGAAATAAAATCTCACTTCTGTAAATAATTGTGCTGTAAGTTATATTGGCCAGACATCGACCTCATTTTTTATTTTATTTCAGTGACCCAGACAACACTCAAGCAGCATGTTTAGTGGCTATGGCCCATTGGCAACATTGTTACAATAACCATGTTCCAAAATGGGCTTATCTTATACACATAAGATGCACCTAATATGAGGTAAGTGCAACGATGTCTGGTATCTTGTTCTCAAAAGTTTTGACTGCCCACGGTAAACACTCTTATCTGTATATATGTAACACATCCAGAGCTTCACCCGTGAATATCATACGTGAGGACACTCAGCACAGCGGCAGTCCGTAGCCCACACAAGCAGGCTGATGCCAAGAGTTTGCATTTTCAAGGGCAATGCCCAGGATGCTGATGATACAATATCTATTCCACATAGGAGCACATGCTCAATATTTGTGTAATGAAGTAATATTTACTTCATTACTTTTTGGTTAGTTTATATTCACGATTGAGCTCCATGTTTGTGATGCATGTTTTCTTTTTCAACATCGTAAACAGTTCAAAGCAGGCCCCTAATAGCTTGGCTACAGCTCTAGCTCCTGCCCAGCTGAAGTAAATTATTCGGGATAGGCAATTCGGCAAAAAAGGGGAGGAAGAGATAGCGTCTAGTCCTATCCTAACCCTAACCAGAAATGTGAATTTCCAGGATCATGACAGTGTCATGGACACGGTCAAGTTTATACAACCATTACTGTGTAAATAAACCTGTTGTTTGGCTTATTGTATTGTTTTCATCAAATACTACATTGCAGGTTTGTTCCCTCTTGTCGATCAATGCAGCAATTGCTCTTTCTCACATGCTAGTTGCAGCAGCATTCGCAAGCAGACAATTCGCCACGTATTAAACATGGTGACCTGACACAGATTCCTTATTGCATACTGAGGCATGCTTTCTAAATCTGCATAATGTCCTTGCCCCAAGAAAGTTGCTACCCAGTAAACATGCCAACATTGGCATGTTTTATCTCCGTCCAATGGGGTAGATTTGTTGCTAATGACACTTTTGGCAAATTTAGTTTCTCGGGAAACCCCCCAAAAAAGAGATCTCGAGAACGAGCAACAGAATCACGAAGTTGTCAACCTCGCGGATCAGAAGCGCGCTGTAACAGGATAAAATGAATCCGCGACAGAATTATAAATAATGTTCATACTTTAGGCCCATATGTGGAGTAATGGAGTGTGGTTTTTGCCCATATAAGGAATTTTGGAATGGGAATCCATGTTTGTTTAATCGATGTAATGCTCGATTAAACGGTAATTGGCCTGGATCAAGCATGGATCAAGCATGGTTATTCGAGTCACGTGGCTTCTGGATCCGAAGAGACAATTTGTTGATCGAAAAAAGTCCACATTAGACCACCCCCTTGACGCTGATTGGCTTCCTTATGCATGAACATGATGCCTCTCATTCATTCTGTCATGGAATTGGAGTTCGTCTCGGTTACAGCGCGCGCTCGGAGGCAGCGGGCGCACGAGTAAACCAAACGGCGAGGTTGGTCGCCGTTTCCAAAAAATGGCTGCCACGCGTTCGGTTACCGTGGGGAAACCACATTGTGGCAGCCAAGCACAATGGATCAGCCAGGCTGAAGGTTTATTTACCTTGAGCGTTTGCTAAAGGGGTTCCAGGAAAACAAAAGTGAAGAAACATCAACATTTGGATTAGACCACGAGCTCTGCTAAGTCGTCCTTGTCCTCAGGCCAGACTGGTTGCGGAGCACGTCGATAAATGACTTCAATTCCTTTCCAATGCCCGTAGTTTACATTAGAGCTGTTTGCATGATGCTAACATGGGTTTCAGTAGAGCTCTGACGTTTGCTTGTATGGATATCAGAGTAATGACCCAATCTTGAATCCCAAGGTGCAGGATAGTTTGAACTAAACGACCCAAGGAACTGTAGTACTGTACAAGATTTTGCATTGCAAACAGGACACTATATAAACGTGCTGCCTATCACCCGATCACCGAGAATACACCTGGCCTCTTCAGATCTCAGAAACTCAGCAGGAGTTTAGCCTGGATATAGCTTAAAGGGGTGACCATCACGCATGTAAAGTTGCCACGGGCAATTGAGGGGCTGTGTTACGTAGTGTCAGGAAGGGGTGGTGCACCAAAACCAATTTCTGTAATGCACTTCTATGTTCCCACGTGTATCTATGCTTCCCACCTTCACCAACATGCACTGAGAAGCCGAGTTAAGTACGGTCTAATTAATCCCCATGATCTGCCATCATCAAGCAGTGGATTGACAAAAGGGCTGCACGTGCAGATGTGCATCAACTTACGAACATCTGGCTGAAAGTCTGAAGATTGTAATGTAATTCGTGTAGATCGTGCATAAGTTGCCAGTTAGTTGCACTTAAATACACGCCTCTCTTGAAAAAGAGACGTCTGGTCTCGATGGGGCCCTTCCCAAGTACATGCCAACGTTAGCATGTGCCAACATTGGCTCAATTCAGCAGAGGGACACGATCAATTTCCTCAAATATTTTAATTGTAATCCGTTAGGCCGTGCTCACAAATGTTCACAAATCGACACAACATTGATGAGCAATTGTTATTTTCAAACATCAAATTTAATTGTTACAAACCAGGCCATGACGTTGCTCGAACGTACACATATGTCAATGCACTTTTTCCCTCCAAAAAAAGTTTTCTTTATATAACAGGTGCGTTGCGGTCGGATCGTTACCTTTGAATTTGAGCTCTGTAGGGCCATTTGAAGGGCTATATAAAAGGACAATGTCCCAAGCTGATAAGTCTTACGTTCATCCATGGTCACCCAAAATTTAGGGGCAAAACACCCACGCACGGTTGTATTTTTACGGCTAAAGATAATTTTCCTGGTTGTCATGACCTATACAAAAATACTCTTGCAAGTTGGACCCGAGTGCTCCTCTCCTGAGTTATCACAACAGTGACACAGAAGCCCCGGAAGGGCAGCGACTCATGCCAATCACCTTAAAACACCTCACCAGTACTTCACGTCATTTGCCAGATCCCACAACTTTTGCACAGATTACACTCAACCTCCAAGGTTCGTTCCCATCTGGTTGGTGTTAGGACTTCCCCCTTGGGTGACGATGGCGAGAGCCTCACAACTCTGCCTTGCGTCAGTCCGTGACCGCTACTTTATAACCGATTTGTCTTTTCTCCCTCTCGCCTCGTTTCAACGTCGGTAAACGGCGCTTTCGTGCCAGAGACAAACGATGGCCCGGGCCCCTCTCGCTTCGCAGAGGGCAAAGCCCCGCGTGCGCACGCCGCATGGATACGGCGAGAGTTTTAAAGAAAAATAATCATAAACTCTTGCACCCGTACAAGAACCCGGAGCCACTCAGCTTGTATTTCATGCTGCACAGACTGCACATTACGTGCTGCAGTTGCCCCACAGTGAGAACCCGCCGTAGCAAAGCCATGCTGTTTATTACAAGAACACAAATTGTTCTGCATAAGCAAAGTTGTGACGTACGTTTTCTGTGTATAACATGTCGATGCGAAATTGCATGAAGACTGAAGACGAGGTTGTTACCATCGCGTGCAATTTTTTTGTATGTTTGGAAGTTCTGTAACTATTTTCAGCTTTTATGATTATTCATTCCTGTCCTATTCTCTGGGTCTTTCGGTAAAGCCACGTCCATAAACAAAAAATAATAATAATAATAATATCACGACGTTTCGTTCGCAACACAAGCAATCGTCATCAGGTATTAGGACTTCCCCTCTTTTTCACCTGATGACGATTGCTTGTGTTGCGATCGAAACGTCGTGATATTGTTATTATTGTTTCTATCTACGTGGCTTTACCGAAAGACCCAAGGAATATGAATTCCTGCAGTCACGAAAGCTTTAAGTCAAGATGTAATTCCTGTCCTGTTTGTTTAAAACATACAATTATTGCTGTTGTTTTAAGTACAGTGATAGGCTTGTTGGTGAAATTGTGTTATGGATGGATAGCTTTATACTTCCTTCATGTGAATACCAGCCAAAGTCCTCTTAAAATCCAGGCTGTGTACATACAGAGTGGCTTACTTAAGTGCATTGTTTCTACACAAAGTCATATGTAATTCACCACAGGATTTCAGACACGATAACATTTGCCCAGTGCAGCTTAAAGCGCTGCAAAACATTATTTGGTAACCATCTGCATTGGCTTAAATGTCTTGGGCCAATTCCGCGGAGATGTGTTTCATTTAGTTATTTAAAACACACTCGGAAGATCAATTGGGATGCATACATCCTGTTTACAGAGTTGCCAAGCCCTCGGTTACTAGAAAAAGGCTCACGTCGATATTAACTAAATGTGGAGAATATTGGTTATGTCAGATACATTAGTGGTAGACCAAACGTTGGTCCAAAGCCCCACGAACTTTAGGTAATGATTTCTGCTCATACGTCTCTTTGAAACAATACAATTCATATGCACTGTTTTAAGTTTTGAACGAACACACAAAATCTGATTAAATATAATGAAAATCACAAGTATGGGACATTGTGTATTTCTGCCAGAATAATGTAACATCTTGGTTGTCAAGTAAATGCCTTGTTCTCGACTGCTCTACAGAGGACAGTATTTGGCTTTAATTATCTGCTCTCATAGCTGATATTGCACGACGGCTGGCTTTTTCCAGTATGTCATTCTGATTGTGAAACTGATAGAGTCATGGGAATAATGTCCACCAGATGCACATTCTGCTTCTAAATCCTCCGGCACACTCAGCCAAAACCTGATATCAGAATTTAAGAGAGAGACGGGAGAAGGAAAAGTGAAAATGTCAAGAATATGGTTTTTACTGCCAAAAGATGACACTCGCAATATAAGCTTTCTTGAAAATTGCATCCGTATGATCCCACCAGCTTTGAGTGACATGATTGCCATTCCACCGAGGTAAGAACAAATCCAGCAACAAAGGGACGTAATTAAAGCCGAAGTTTAAAACTGCGGACCTATGGAAAAGATTTCCAACATTTTATTGGCATCTGGCAGTTTTGGAAAGTGTTCAGTCATCAATTATCTATACCCTGTTTTTCTTACGCGGTGGAAGCGATGTACAATGTACAACTGTTCTGCTTTTTCTCAAAACATGCACAATGGCCATCATAATGCTAGATACACACTGCCTCCCCGTGGACAGTCTACACATCGACAAGGTCTCAACGTATTTGTCGCGTGTTTTATATATATCAGCACGTATTTGAATGCTTTTAATGTAGCAAGGTAAAATGGTCTCACTGCTCAAACGAGCAATGGGGCAGTACTCAACTGTAATGGCAGCCCTAATCCAGCAGTAGACATTTCACATTCTCGTGGTCGGGGCTGGGGGCGGGTGCAGTCTGTCAACAGGCTGTTGAATGGATGTGGAACTTGAACTTCTTCTTTCGCACCGTACGTAGCCAGCCGTGCTAATCGGGAGGCGCGACAAATGAATGAAGCAATAGACTGGTGTCATCAACAGTCTACTTCCGGGCTATGTAAGATCACGATAGTCCTTGAACAATTCAACAGTTCCACGAGTATTCACAGCCAGGTGTAATCCAAGTGCAGTTGTCCACGGGAATGTTTGGTAAAAGCTAGAGAGAGGACTTTCTCAGCACTAAACTGAAACTATTCAACTATTTTTCTTTTGCCACATAAGGCCCACGGAGCTCTATAGCTCTTTTTCAGAAGCGACCTGGCCTCAAATGATAGCTCAACGAAGTGGCTTATCACGTGGAAATGTATAGAAGCCAACTACTCTAAATGCACGTTGATTCTAAATGTGGAGGGAAAAAACGGAGGACCCGGAGAAAAATCCACACGACCACGGGGAAAACATGCAAACTCCAAATATGCAGGCATCAGGGTCGGGATTGAACCACATGATCTCCTGTTAACCAGGCGAGGTAGTTAACATCTTGCCACCACATCCAGCCCAGCTTGGAAAACCACACTAGGATTGCATTATAAACTGTTGAATTAATACCATACAAGCTATTCCAATCCCTGTGCATAGCTATATTGGCTTTCATGATTACTATGAAGTAATTTTAGAATGGCATTTCATTATAAGCCACTCAGGAGAAAGATCACATTGATCTGCTCCATGGCCTCCAGATTCCCCACCAGATAATGCTCAGTAAATCCAATTCAGCTGAGGTGTCTCCGTGGTTAGGAGCGCTTCACTCACGTTCTGAAGACCGTGAGCTCTATTCCTGGTTATATGGTCGACTTAGCTCATCATCTCTCTGGAATTGCTCAAATGGGTGTAGTTTTGTTGGAAATCGACTGCGGTTGCCACATGGAGAGACTAACCCTTTCAACAATATTGAGGCGTTTCCGACATTGAGTCAGAGCAGTGAGCAAATGTGAACGCTACTGCGTGCTCATTTTGAAATGTAGAGTTTTGACTTGCGAATTCTCAAAACGATTACATTGATTGTAGGACCATAGCTTTACTTTGCTGTAGTGAAGCTTGGCATGTTAAGTTCGTCCCGCCTTAATTCTAGATTTGAAGCTTTCGTGACTGCAAGGATTCATACTCTTTGGTTTTTCGGTAAAGTCACGTAGGTAAAAAAAATCTAATAAAATAAATGAAAACAACTCAATTAAATCACGACGTTTCGGGCGCAGCACAAGCATCCTTCTTCAGGTGGGGACAACGCCTTTTAAAATTGTGAAATATTAATTTGGTTAACGGTTGCTCGTTCACTTCTTTATTGAGTTGACATTTGAGATGAATTAAAAAATACAATCTCTCCCGTGCGAAACCAGGTGAGACTGCATTGAGGCAGCGAGTATATTTTGCTGAGGAGATCGAGCGGCGCTGCCCTTTCGCTCAAAAGCACCGCGAATGAATAGATGACAAAAGAATCGCTCAGTGGGGGTGTTAGAGTCAAAGGTCACAAAGTCGGTGTCCCCCTTTGTGCAGATAAGAGTTTGGCAATGCTCAAATTATCTGCTGGCAATCTGCCAGCCTTGACTCTGGAGCCAATGGTGAAAATCACACGTTCCCATCGCGAAGACCGGGTGTCTCCATTGGTCAACCACCGATGTAGACCCACCAAAAGGTGCAGTTTCATCAGGTGGAGCCCATTTTATCAACCCATGAGAGATGACGGGTTGAGTAGACTCCGGATGGGATTTAAACTCGCACTCTTATTGTGCCCTCTGCATCTTGGCCAACTAAGCTATATGCTAATTCATGTCCTCGTAGCGAGAAAAGAAGACCAACCTAAGTGCAAACATATGACAATCTGTTGCCACTATTTTCTGAAAGTTTCCATAAAGAGCAGGAAACAAATTAATGTATTGTTTGTTTTAAGCAATGATGAATCGTTGAAAAGTTTTGACCAGAAAAGGAGAAACGCTACAAGAAAGACTGAACGTGACTTAAATGAACGTTACCTTTCAGTAGGACCTCCAACTTTCATAGCAATATGCAGGGTAATCCATTTGTAGATACACCCACTAAAATAATTGGGAAATTGTATACAATCAGAGATTGTGATTGAAGGCTGATACGCATAGCGTCACGTGCATTGAAACACAACTCGCCACCGTTCTCTTCCTGTAGTTTTTCCTCTTATTCTTATTTATATTCATAAAATAATCTGCGTCATAGGATTTGTTGTGTAATTCGTAAATTCAGCCGTTTCCCTTTGTGGTGGGGCATTCCGAAATATACGCTGTCTGTGTGTGTAGAGTGAGCCACAGATTTGTGGAATTCCATCCGTGTAACCACCGTCCTCTACTCCTCTGTAAGATGCGGAGCCATCACTTTCACAAAGTTTAATCGCCTGTAGAGCAGAACGTAAAATTGCCATTAGAAACCAGCAGGGTGTCTATAAACGGATCTACAAAATGTTTTACTGTTACTTGAAGTCAGAGTTTTTACAACTTACAAATCGAAGTCACAACCTCTGACCTGCCATCGCTGCCATTCATGATGCCCAATTGGAATTGGTTGATCGCTCTTTATTCTCACCAGATTTTCCTTTGAGCAATGTCCACGTTTCCAGGTGCAGGGAAAGCCATTGCCAAGTGACACTGAAGTGACATCTTCTGTGAATGAGAATTCTTCTGGATGCGGATTAGAGCCTTGGAACATGGATAGACAGAGTATTCTTGCACTTCAAGGGGACCAACTAGAAAACACCATAGTTTCATTCAGGTCACTAATTGTTCTCTATGTCAGGCTATAGGATTTTCCACCAGGTCTCCATACGTGTCTTTTGTCCACTTGACACTATTCCAAATGTCCAAACCACCACCCTCTCAATCAGCCCTCACCCACACGTGTTACACCGTAGCCTCCAAGTCAAATTATATGGCAAAAGGTAGCCTGAGCTTTGCAAACATTAACCTTAAAGTGTACCAATATAGCGCATCATAAAGTGGCGGCATGGGTGGTTTGTATTCGTAGTGACGCACTGAGCCGCTTTCTATAAACTCAGCAAGTGACCTTCAGTACAGCGACATGGGTACCAGCCAGAGGGCTCGCTTTTACAGGACCATTCAATTGTCTATTGTGTTCAAAGGTATTCCTGTTTAGATAACTGCCTCAAAGAGTTAATGAGTAAGCAAGGATGACTGTCCAAAAAAATCGAATTGTGTTTATCATATTTGCAAAGCATAATTTACTCTGCAGGGTAGCCAAAAAGTCAGGGCACAACGTGTTATTTATTTATTTTTACATTACCATTGGAACAGTTTAATAATTTGTTCTTAAAATTTATATTTCATCTATTGTCACTGTTAATATCTATTTTATAGATGAAATTTACAATACTCGAACAAGAATTGAGACAAAAGATGGTTGATGCTCAAAGATAACACCTGTAATCTTTTGTAAAAAATCCTAAATTCATTTAAAAAGAGAATTCATGCAAGCATTAATGTGAATGGACGTCAGTTTGAACATTTGCGAAAATAAATATAATGACCCTGTGTGTCCTGACTTCTGGGCCACCCTGGATACACGGTTTTGCCTATGGCCACATCACCCGAAATGTGCTCGATCTCAATAGACTTCGGAAGCGAAGCAGTGTTGAGCTTGAATAGTGTAAGGATGGGCGACCGTGTCTTGTAGGCTAATGTGGGGCTACGCTGTGAACAGGGGGCAGTACAACAATGACCACTGTTGTATTGTACTATACTCCAACGTCTATGCTCCCCTCTTAACAAGCACACAGACTAGTGTGGTGAAGTATGGTGAAATTACCCTCAGGACCCACGTGGCATGGGGAGACCCTCGTCTGCACATTATATATTACAAGTGTTTACTTAATAGGGACATTTGTTCATAGTAATTGTCATTATTTCTTTTTTTACAATATAGTCATACAAATAACAATTAAAAGAGGCTGCTTATACACTGAAAATAATTAACATTTCATCCGGAGTTTGAACATTCTTCGATTTACTATTATCAATAATGCACCAGTACTATTGTATGTAAGAGTGGTAGATGTACAGTGTCAAGCTCACTGCACCCTGAGTTCAATTCCCAGCCAGAATTAACATCAGTGGCAAATGTTATCTGAACCAGTCATGGATCACCACTCCTCACTGACCAGTGTGGTGATGTATGGCAAGACACCCCCTCGATTGATACTGTGTGGTGTAGCCTTCATTGAGCAGCGGATTGAAAAAAGGTTGCAAATGTGTCATATCATCACTGATAATATTATTATGAAATAAACGATCGTGTTGAATCCACAATTAGATTCTGGATAAAAACACACGCGTTCTGTATTCATGGGCCTTTTATTTTGTACAACGACAAACACTGGCCCCGCTTCACGCTGTTTTGGTTCGAGTGCTCTAATTGCACTGTTTTACATTCACTCGAGTCTCGCCATCAGCGTTAATGGTGTTTATACATCGCGTGTATGTGCGCGTGTTTTCCTTTTCAGTGTTACTTTTTCCATAGCAAAATCAGCCCTAGGCCTGGGAGCGGCGAAGCCACGCCGCTGACAGGGTTTACATTCGTTAAACCCGTTTGGTTTCTGAGCAAGCGACACCGTAGAGCAGGGAGAACGTCATGCAAATATTCGCAAATCATGAGTTCATGCCGTACCAAATCATAGTTCAACACACGCCAGCGTAAGCCCCCTTTGTGGGGATTTATTTGTGTCGTACCATAAACACGCTGCGTGCATTCGAAGGCCGGCTTTAAAAAAATGCACTGCAACGAAAATGGGATCGAATGGTCAGGGGCAGGACACGTGACGAGAACGACTGACGAGAGACGAGAGACAAAATGAACCACGGAGTGGAGACCGAGAGACTGGTAGAACAGCAGAGGGACACAGTGGAAATCGTAGAATTCAGAGGCTGCTACTGGACAGAAGCCACGAAGGAGAGGAGGGAATGGAAGATAATGGGGGAGACCTTTGCTCAGAAAGTGGAAAGTTACCCGCCGAGAACAACAACGAATGTGGGTGTTTTTTCCAGTGGGGAGGAGTTCAGTGATTATAACGCTGGACTCACATTCGTTACGTTGTGAGATGTTCTACTGGACATATGTGAAAAATATATTTACAACTCACCGGATTCCTCCTCCTGTCTAAATAAAGATTCTGATTCTGAGCTAAGATTTTAGGCTGGGCTTGACTCAACCCATCACCGCAGTGTATAAAAATGAGTACTGTTGTCAAATGCACTTTTTAACATTTTAACGTGCTATATTCCTGTTCTCATATTTTAAAATAACGGTTAGCGTGCTGTATGGGAAATTGCTCCAACTAATGTGGAGGTTTAAAAGGTTCACATGCAGGAATTTCAGAAGTTGTTCTTTGTTGATGTCACTCCCGCGGCCCGTTCTCGAACACACGGCGAGATGCACGGCTCTGCGAATCTTCCGGATGGACACTTCGTTTCATGGCAGTGATAGCGCAACATAAATAACATGAACACAAAGAGTCAAACTAAAGTACCACTGTCAGGAAAAGCCAATGAGGACATCCATAATAGATGTATTTTTTGGTTAGATCGCGCAAATATATAAATGTGTCGTTAAAACCCGCCACCACCCGACACAGCCAACTAGTAAGGGTTGTCACGTGAACAGAACGTGCCAATTCGTCACTAGTATAGCCACACCGGTGTGTTTGAGAGCCAAGCCACAACATTTACAATCTGAGTACGACGTTTCGCCAGTAATTACAACCAGCTTCATCAATGAGGACAATGGTCCGAATCAAAGAAATGTAGAATGGTATCCATTGCCGTGTGACTGCAAAATCAGATGATGACCGCAACTTGACATTTCACCTGTACCAGCGTGGTGAAAACCCATTTAGCGATTGCCGTATGTGGATCAGTTCAGCCAGCAGTGGTGACCAATCCACCAAGCACTGTGATGATCCAGTCTGGTGGATCTCAACGGGAGCCTCCGCGATCCACCAGAAAGCAACGACCGACAATAACCCGCATGGATTTAACCCAGCAATTACACAGCAAACCCTTTCCCTCTCGCAGGTTTAGCTATCGCGATTCTGTGATTACGTGCAAAATTCATTGAGGTACAGTTCGCCAATTGAGGCATAGTTCGCTCTGGGACCCGACCATTTGCGGTTGACCGCGAGATTTCTGCATTCGCCGTAACCGCACTGCTCGCGACGATGATGCTGCTGCCGCGGAAGAGCGAGCACCTTGTCTCCTTCTCTTCTCCGTCTTGTCTCGCAAGCGGCCCATCGCCGCTCCCAGCTCACGCGGTGTTCCCAGCCTCCAGTGAGGAGGCAGTGAGGTTCAGCCACACGAGGTTCCTACCTGTAGTGTGCACTACTGTGCACGAATACTCGTTCAGCATCGTATGCTGCGTAATTAGTTTTCATTCTGTACGTTTTACCGCACAATTTATATTTATCACGGGAAAATATTCATGATAATTTACGTTGAAAATGCTTCCTGTTTAGTGTTTGAGTTGTTGTAGGGGAAACATGAAACAAAAGGGGGGTTGGGTGTCGTATTATGAACTGTGAACCAAACCCGAGTTTTCCCATTTGCCTTTGAGTTTGCCGATCGCGGATTTTGCCGACTGCGACTGTTTTCAAGAGCGTAGCACGCGCGAGGAGCAATGGTTTAGCGTACTAAAGTACTAGCGCCATCTATTATTGGTAGACGTTCTTATTTTTAACTTATGAATTCGGGATTATAAATATTTTTTTTGCCATCATCCGTAATTGAAAGTGATCTGCGCTAGTGCCGGTGTTAATTCTGATCAGACCCCGAGATCCACAACAAACGATTCCGTGATCCACCTGCGAATTGGTCACCACTCCACTTCAGGGCAATACGGGATGGATACTCAGTGCCGGATTATCCTAGGAGCAAAAGTAGCTACATATGATTTGAAGCTTTCGTGACTGCAGGAATTACTCTTTGGATTTCAGGCCACGACACAGAGGCATTGGGTCTCTGTGTGTCCATGTCGTGTGCTTCTCTCTGTGTGTCTCTATGTTGTCTCTCTCAGCTTGTGTGTCTGTTTGTGTGTCTCTATGTCTGTGTTTTGTCTCTCTCTTAAATTTAGTTCTACCTGATGACGACTGCTTGTGTTGCAATCGAAACGTCGTATTCTATTTAATTAATATTCTTTCTACGTGACTTTACCGAAATAACCAAAGAGTAGCTACATATGCTACGGGGCCCCTCACTTTCAAGGGCACCGCGCTAAATGCTTTCAAGCTATCATTTCCGGTTCAGTGATTCTGCACTTGCTCTATCACTATAGTACTATACTGCCTTCAACTTTATGAACGACTGGGTGTTTAAGGTTAGCGATTTGCCATATTATCTGGCTGTATAGCAAATGAAAAAATACAATTACTTTTCTATGCAAGTAAAAAACTTGTGTTTTAACAGTTACGTGTTTTGTATGTATTCATGGCTCCTTTAAAACAAATGCTACAGGCCCCGCACTAGCTTCATCCGGCACTGTGGATACTGCGACAAGGCAAACGAAGCAGAGAAAGACAGCGGAGGAGATGGTGAGATGAAGTAGAACATCCCAAGGAATTGGTGATCCGCTCCTGAGGGGAAAGCGTGTGAGGATGCCTGTACAAATCGCTTTTCAAAGGGAATGGAAAGCCCTTAACTGGTTACCATAAAAACACAGGCTGCATGATATATTTCATTTGATACAAAACTGACGATAATTAGATATATTATGTAAAAACTCACAAAGGAAAAAAAAAATTGTGTTTACGGTTATGATAATATATATATAACACTATTACCGATTTAAAACAGCGATTATAATGCAAAATGTTAACATTCCGTGGTGGTTGAAAATAACCAAATGAGCTGAATACAGTAAAACGATACGTTATTGCGTGATTCGTACACAGTAAGACCATTCTAAAAATGACAACTTAATATTCAACTACCTGTTTAATTATGCTAAACGTTCAATAACACTGACAATGATATACTTTAACTTTTAAATGTATGTATATTGAACATATTTTGCACCGTAGGTAGCCAATCATGCTAAATGTAATTAATAACTCCTTATAAGTCTTCTTCTTCTTGGTTCTTTCGGTAAAGTCATGTAGAAGGGAAGTAATAAAATAATAAAAATAAAACATAATAAAATAAGGCTCTCTTCCTCCTCCCTCACAGCTTAAATATACACTCCAAGCCTAAGACGTGTCATTTAGACTCTGTCTTATCGACAGACATGTTCTTCACCTGAGGACGGCTGCTTGCGTTGTGGCCGAAACGTCGTGAGAATGATGTTATTATTTTTTATTTTTATTATTTTATTACTTCCCTTCTACGTGACTTTACCGAAAGAACCAAGAAGATGAATCCCTGCAGTCACGAAAGCTTTAAATCGAAAAATTAAATCCTTATAAGTCTGTAATTTTGTTCCGTAATGTATTTGATCTTATTTTGCAATCTTGTATGTTTTTTTGCATAATTGTGGCATTTAAAATATGCTTTGCGCACAATGTGCGCGCATGCATCTCCATGTCTGAGTATCTCACAGCCTCCCCTCTGGCTCCCATGTGTCTCCACGGGTTCTCGTGTGGCTAAGAGCAAGTTCAATAATCGCACAGTATAATATTTCACGCGATTTTCTGTACTCGTGGGACTTTCAAGGGGCGCCTAAGTATTTTGACTTAAATTTCCCATAAAATGGCTTTATGTGTCACTTTATCGCTTGGAGTACGCTTTACAAACACGTAAAGTAAAATATATCAAGCACGCCTTAGGAATCCTCTTAGGTTGTTTACATCTCAGGGTTTCTATGCGAAATGTTTAATAATGCCCTTGAGTGAGCTTAGGGGAGCATTCGCTTCGGCTGTTTCGTTCTACTGAGCAAAGTTTATATCCGCACGTGTCTTGCCTTGACACTCTTCACCAGACAGTCGTTGCAGGCTGATTCAACCTAAAGACTAACCATTAGATATCGTAATTGTATATATATATAAACCATCATCGTCATTAGACATGATCTATCTGCTGCTGGAACAGCTCTCCAAATTTTCACCATCCTTCAATGGTCTGTTGATGAGTTTGCCAAGGACACCGCGACACCACTGCCACCATGGGGCCGCTGCCGTGGTGAGATGTTAGCCACCTCGCCTGGTATACAGCATGTTCGTGGGTTCGATCCCGACCCCTGACATCTCTATATTTGGCGTTTGTGTGTCTCTCTCCCCGTGGTCGCATGGATTTTCTTTTCCGAGTCCTCCCGTTTTCCCTCCACATTTAGAGTCAACATCACGTGTTTAGAATATTTGGCTGCTCTACATTTCCACATGATAAGCCACTTCGTTGAGCTATCATTTGTGATATCCAGGTCGCTTCTGAAAAAAATATCTATATAGCTCAGTGGGCCTGACCTGGTAAAATAAAAAAGTGGATTTTTAATAGCTATAGGCAATATTTGATAATATGCAGGTTGTATGTGAGAATCCAGTCAATTATGTTTCGAATCACTTCATCTGGGCTCCTCCGTGTCCATATTCTAGACACCTTTTTGAGAAAGGCGTTCGTTATCTGAATGTCCCTGCTGGCTCTACGTTGTAATATACGTTCTCCTCTCTCATTCTTTACCTCTGATGCAAAATGTTAAATCATCCTCTCATCTCTACACCTTTTACTGACTGTAGCACTTAACTTAACAATTTCAATGTTGCGAGGCTGTGTTTTGCCCTCATTTAAAAGTTTATTAATACCTTCATACATTTGGTCTACTTCTTCACGGCTTATTGTTGAAGCATTAACTTGAAATAGCTTAAAGTTATCCAGGCAACTCTCTCTGTAGAAAAACTTTAATTCTAAAATCCTATTGCTCTTGGAGATGAGCCACCATATGCCACTGATGCACATGACCAGCAATTGAACCTAGGTCACCATGACCATTGAACAGGACAGACACCCCTAAACCACCACCTATCTCCCCTGTATACTGTGTTGCGAAGTGCTGTTAAAATACCTATTTTTACAAATAAGACACTCCAGGCCGTTCAACCATCCCTGGACGCAGCTATCTCTCCAGAAACATAAACGCCCACTGTGCCAGGAGTCCGACTGCACAAGAGTGCTCACCACTGCGATTGTCATTGACGTAGAGACCACGAATTGAACCCATATGCTCTTGTATTAGGTGTCATAACTCCGAAGGCCGTAAAGACACGTACACCAACGGTGCTGAAACGAACAGGCAAATATCGCCCCCCCCACCCCTCACGTAGTCTTCAAAGACTATTGCGGCAAGCGGTATTAGGGGGGTGGTGTGGCTCATTGCCACGCCCGTCCGCCTTTATCTCCTGGGCGTTTGTGTCTACACGCCGCAAGACGTACTGACTCAATTAAAGCCAAGTCGACCTCGAGGGAGGCCGAGGACGAGTTCAGACATTCGTCACTTGCGTTGACCATGAGTGTGGGATTTGAACTCGAGCTGTCGGGATCGTCGTGAAGTGTGCGAGCCGTTATGCAACAGCAGCTGCTGTCCATCACTAAGTGGCGGCGACGTCACCACGGCGCTTGTGCCAGGTTA
Organism: Lampetra fluviatilis; assembly: GCF_964198595.1. Lineage (NCBI taxonomy): Eukaryota > Metazoa > Chordata > Hyperoartia > Petromyzontiformes > Petromyzontidae > Lampetra > Lampetra fluviatilis. Next base: position 8,070,249 of record NC_136288.1, read on the forward strand.
GGTACACCTTTAGGCAAGGCCGTAATTATAATATATATTGGGGGGGGGACATCCACCCCAATATTCAAATATGCTCAAAATGTTCCCTCCAATATATTGCTATAAAAAAATTGCTATGCTATGTAAATAAAACAACAATTTGCTATTCCTTGGCCACAATATCTGGACTTGTCTTCATATAAATCAATGCATAGATTTCTGTTCACATGATTGTGGTTATGGTTGTACTTTATTAATCCATAATCTCTGTCATTACGTGCAATGAAACAAGAAATGGTAAAAAAGTAAAAACAGAGCAATGTAATCCAATACACTATTAGACATTATTGTAAAACATATATGAAAAGTCCATCCCATGTGTTAGTGAATTTTTTTTATATTTTAGGCAGGAAATAAGTTTTAAAATGTAGATATTTTTTTGGGTTGGGACCCCCAGACACCCTGGAAGATTTGGTCCCCCCCAATGTTGACTCCATGACAACGGCCTTGCCTTGAGGCCACGTGAAAAGTCGTAAGTATCGCTGCGAGGAGGTCATAGGACAAAACCCAGGTGCCACGGGTCGACCGACTGAGATCACTGGAGATGCACCACGTTTTAGCCGCCCAGCGCTCCACCTTTTGTGTTGCTGGAGGGCGAATGCCTCCAACTGCCCAGTAGCCTCCTTCACGAGCCTCCTCCATCAAAGTTGATCTTGACACCACTGGTACCGGTCATCAGCAAGTCCACTCAGCTCCACAATCCTCCTATACCGCGTCAATCCATCACTTCTATAGCCTGCGCCACGCCCATTTAGCCCCCTCTATCCAACCAAACAGAAGCTAATTCTAGATTTGAAGCTTTCGTGACTGCAAGGATTCATACTCTTAGGCTTTTTAGGTAAAGTCACGTAGGTAAAAATAAATAATAAAAGATAAATAATAAATATAATAGAAGAAAAAATAGGAATAATTATATTATTATGTTATTATTTATATTTTATTATTTATTTTTACCTACGTGACTTTACCGAAAAAACCTAAAAGTACAAACAGAAGCTGCTTGGGCACACTACACGAACACACAATGATGTATGAGACTGCGTATTGCAGCCATGTCATTGAGTATGCATAATATGTAGACAGTTACTGAAAGCATTTCAACAATGCACAGTCAAGATTCCCCATCTGGATGTTGGAACTGTTGGGTAAATGCTGTTAGCAAGGAGTTATTAGCGAGGCACAGCTGACGGAGGAGTGGTGAGTGTGGCTGGAGCCTCCGTCTCCACAGTAATGACGTTCACACACCCACACTGAGCACATGTAGGGCTCATTTGACCTCTTGGAGGCTCTGGACTAAACATGCCAATTGAGTTGTTCTTGGCCGGGAATTTAACACACTCAAAATGTACGCAGTGAACACACGCATGCATGCAAACGCACATTACATATCATACATGAGTATTATTAAGAAAGGGTTTGATGGCATCTGCTGTCACATAGTAAAGGCACATCATCATTAAAACTTATAACGTGCACCATTGTCGCTGCACGATGCTCGAGACTCTTTCCAGACATTTCACCAGTTCAGTAGAAAATGCAAGACATAACTGTCTAATAGAGCTTCACAATGTGTGAATATTGCGCACCCATGATAACCCAGGTTATGAGATTTGAGCATTTGTAAATGTACTTATCTCGTACATAACAAGTGGAGACCACTTTTTTTTGCTGTAGCACTGCCTTCTCCCGGTGAGCCAGCGTATAGCACTTTGATACCCACGCGAAGGATGTTTCACAACATTGGTGTAATCCATCAAGCCTCGCCTCCCAAATTTTAATGCTACAGGGTCGCCTTTTCGAGTATAACTTTATGGAGCACTCTTTGGACTATGACCTGAGCATCGTGACAAGAGTCAAAGTGAAAATTTTCACGCCAAAAAACCTTGCAAGTTAGCTTTCACCCACACAAAAAATACAGAATCATCGACAGACAGTGCATAACGTTGTATAATTGCCGATGGCTCAGTGACTCGAGGTCCAACACTTGCGTCACACCACTGGGCTGGCAACAATTAGAACAGGAGTTCAAATCTGGGCAGCCACCCACACTTAAATCAAGTGCAACAAGGTCATGGTCTCAGCCCAATAACTAAGAACCAACAATTACGGTGTAATCATTGGCTTCGTCTCCTAGTTTGGCTGCCGAGCACCGCTCTGAGTGATACAACTTATGAGCGTGTACCGGGTTCTTGCAGTGATCGCTGAAGACATCGCACGACGGAGCTTCCCCGTCGTGAGATGTTGTATGTGCAAGGCCTCCTGGTGGAACTTTCCAAAGCCTTGCCTGAAATGATACGAACTGAAGGAGTTATGTATATATATGTTTTGTTAAAAACGTGTATTTCAAGAATGTGACTGCATTAGCAGAGTTGAAAATAGCACGTTAAGTACATTTGGTATTTTTACCATTATTATAGCACGCAGGTTATCACAAAAGTTATGCTTTGTGAGCTTTTACGGAACATTTCCATTTTGAAACGACTGCAGAACTGGCTGACAGTGACAAATCGCAAATGGCTGCTAATAACATTTAAAGAAATATATAAACATACATTTACATCCGGTCGTAATACATCTGTCTGAGTGGCATTGCGGTTAGAGCACTGGATTGCACGGTTAACAGCGTAAATTCCAATTGGGGGTTTACTCATCTCACGCAACAAACATCCTTCTGGGTTCTCATTTTGGGAAGTCATCCTTGGCCATCCTGCAGGTAAACATTCTTATACAGTATATCCCTCTATAGGAATGTGTAATTTCGTTTGCTGGTTGTAGATCGTCAACAAAGATACTGGGCAGCATACTGTTAAAGAATGTTTCGGCAGTGACACGCGTTGACTGTGATGTAGAGTAATGGTCCATGATATATTCTGGTGAAGTTGACCGTTTCTCAAGACCGTGTCTCAAGACTTGTTTTCATCAGATCCTGCAATGGGATATTTGGCCAGAAAAAAACACCCAATATGTATGACTCGATCTCACTAAAATTCACAGAAAGGTCACGAACCCATCCCCTGCCTACTACATAGTCTGCTGCATTGGGTGGGCATCTCTAAGTCCACGATGATCTCTGCAATCCACAAACCACCCTTGCAAAGCGCAGGAACACAGTTTTTCACCACCACACTTTTTCAACAAAACTGTGAAGGAATACAATGAGGACTGCGATTTTTGTTCTGATCTGGGAAACACGATCAGCAAAATTGTGGCCACACGGATATCTATAAGGTGGTGTGACTTATAGCCTTTGTAGGAAACAATGTAGACGATGCTCATGCCAACCCTCTCTTCATGATGCTGCACTGAAAGCAGGATATTTCATATGGCTAATTGGAGTTAAATACATTCCTTGTGTGCAATATTACCGAGTTCACATTCACATGAGTAGTACTCATTGGGTGTGTCATTCTGTTAAGAGAGTGATGAGTTATGTTGATTTTTGTTGGCCACAAATGTTCTTCCATTAATCCAACTTTACCGCATGGAGATGTGGACCGATGTGAAAGATAAACAATCTGCCTGGGTGGCTCAGAGGTCAGATTGCTTAGCTGGCACTGGCTTAGATTCTAGGTTTGAGTACTGGCAGTTGCCTATGACTAAACTGAGTTCTCAAGTGTTGCACGTTGATGGTCTAACCCTGGCCAACAATGACTGCACGCACAAAACACCACATTTAATTTAAACCACCACATTAGTTTGGCTGAAAATAAAAAAATATGTTTGACTGTCATGTGATGAACGTGACTCAGAGTGGCAGGGTGAATGATAAAGTGCTACCCCTCTACACTGTCGTCTGGATGTGACTTGAAGGGATCTCAAGAGTAGCTCTGTGATCTCCACTTCTGCCGTCTAATCTCTAACACTGAGGGTGACGCTGCATTGTCAGAGATCGGAATGGATACTTTAGTTTCATAACACTACCACAATCGGGATACATTTTGTTAAGTTATGGTTAGCTTTGACTTACACCGAGAAGGTTGTGAATTTAAATAACAATTTGATCACATGAACAAATTCAGTTAAGAGGATTTACAACACAAATTTTACTTACACGATCTCACCCAAACATCAATCAAGCGTCTCATTCAAGTTCACTTAAATGCATCCGGATTAAAAAAAGCACAATTACCACTGAGATACATGCTGCACACATATAAGCGTTATATCTTAATCGACTTGCGTTCATTTGTTTGAATGACAGATATGCATTAAATACTGGTAATGTGATTTACAGTAAATCTTGTGTTGCGGCTGAAGACCAGAGAGATCGTATTATCGTGGATTTTATTTTAAATGTGGTATTTTTTGCAAGTGGATGGGGAAATTGTGTCAGAGCGAGTGGTGGTGGCCCGTTGAGCTGCAGGATTAACGCACGGCGCCCCCTTGTGGCTCCTGCCTTCGCTGCGTTGTGACCGTTTTGCAATGCAAATAGTGGAGCATTCATTGCGTTGAGTGCCATACATTTTATGTGATTTTCCCAAGCTCATGGCTAGTGGATTGATGTGCAATGTAGTAAGTGTGCGGCCACTGGAGCTATGCACTCTTCAATCTAGATTGAACACTCATTCCTTCAGAAATGCGTTTTGCGTTTAGTTTGTTGTCCTTTCGCCATACCTCCGATTAACACGGTTAGCTACGTACGGTGCGAAATAAGTTCAACGTACATCAATTATTGACGAATATATTGTGTTTTTTGTTTGTTAACTGGGCATGCGCACCACTGCCAATGTCGTATCAGCACGTAACATGGTTACCTTTGAGAAATCACTAATATACTTCGTGCGACAGGCACCCTGTTGCCTCAGCAGCAGTAGAGGCAGGCTTGCTTGAATCAATGCAATGTGCAAGAATGACGGGACACATTCCTGGTACATGTCAACTGGCTCAATGTGTCCTCCTTGCTGGGCGTGAGATGACACTCGTCTACAAATGGTGACCTTCAGACAGTGGTGGAAATTCCACATTCTCATTACGGAGGCCAGACAATCTATGCAATTGCAACTGCTCACTTCTCATGAAGCGGTGGTAACGTCAGTCGCACTAACTTTACTGGTACCGCAAACGAATGCGAAGCCGAATCAAACCGCCGACCAGGAATGTAACTTATACCCTTCTGATTGTGGGTCAAGCACTCTTAAGTACAGCGCCTCCTGGCCGGATTTTACACAGTGTCTAGCCAGTGCCGGATTAAGCTCGTGCGGGGCCTGTACCATATGTTATAAAGGGGCCCTAAATAAATAAATAAACGTAAATATTAAAACACATTTTTCTTTTTTACTTGCATAGTAAGGTAATTTTATTTGTTCATTTACTATACAGCCAGGTAATATGACAAATCGCTAACCTTAAACACCCAGTCGTTCATAAAAGTTAAAGGCAGTACAGTACTATAGTAATACAGCAAGTGCAGAATCACTGAACCGGAATTTATAGCTTCAAAGCATTTAGCGCGGTGCCCTTGAAAGTGCTGGGCCCGTAGCATATGCTACTTTTGCTCCTAGGATAATCCGGCACTGTGTCTATCCATTCTGACTCCACGTGACAGGTTACCCACATCGCTTGTCTTCTTGTCTCAATGGGGCTCCATCCATTCCACAAGGGAAAGTGAGACAAAACTGCGACTTAGACGGAACATCTGGCAAACACCGTAGAATCGTGAGAAAAAAAGAAACTCAACACGAATCGGCCCGTAATGTGTGAAGATCTGGTTCCTACACATGCGATTCTCTGCACCACCATAAGAGGGCCCACTTTAACCAGAGCACTCACGTTGACACGATTCGCTGCGACAGTGGCGCGCCGTGGGTTACGCATTTGCTTCACAGCAAAACAAATACCTGAGTTCGATTCCCGGATACGACGCACTTCTACGTGGAATTAGTATGTTTCCCCCGCAATTCTGCATGGGCGTCATCCAGCTACCCGAGTGTTCTGCCATAGCTAAAACAAACATACGCAATGTAACTGGTGCTGTATTGGCAAAACATCCCAATGCTGAAAAAAATACGTAGAAATTACTCAATTTAGATCACACAGCAGCAGCATCGCCTCATCTTGCAAAAACATTGTCAGGAACCTCTTAACAAGGTGTTGATACTTTCCTATGGAAACATGCAATGTAATATGATGCGAAGCTAGACGTAAAATATTCATTATGAAGACAGTGGCGAGATGTTAACTGCGTCGCCTGGTGTACAGGAGGCCGTGGCTTCGATCCCGACCCCTGACGCCTGTATATTTTGAGTTTGCATGTTCTCTCTGTGGTCGCGTGGATTTTTCTCTGGGTCCCTCCAGTTTTTCCCTCCACATTGAGAATCAACACGCGTTTAGAGTATTTGGCTGCCCTACATTTCCACGTGATAAAGCCATTTCGTTGAGCTATCATTTGTGGCCAGGTCGCTTCTGAAAAGAGCTATATAGCTAAGTGGGACTTACCTGGTAAAATAAAAAATTGTTTAGTTTAGTTTTATACTGTCACCTTGTGCCGTCAGGTCGAAATGACATCTGACGACATCCACGACCAAACTCCACCATCCACACTCTCGCTGCCTCTCGTAGCTGGGTTAGGGTAAGGCCAGTAGTGGTCTTGATGTCGTCCATCCGCCTCCTCCGAGGTCGACCTCTGCCCCTGCTACCTTCTCCATTCCCAAGCAAAACCGATTCCTCTAGTCCAGAGGTGCTCACAACGTGTCCACAGTATGTCCATTTTTCCTTCAAGAATATGGCCTCGAGTGAAAAAGTGGGACCGATGTCTCTCAGGACGGACGTGTTTGATATTTCGGCTGGCCATGGTATACGTAGCATTCTTCTCCAGCACCACATCTCAAATGCGCTGATCCTTTTGCGCTCAGTCGATCTCGGCATCCACGACTCACATCCACACAGGGCAACAGGGAATACCAGAGCTTTGACAATAATCGTCTTGGCGTTTATGGCAATGCCCTTGTGTCTCCATATCTTATTGAGCTGTGACATGGCTATTCAACCGAGAACTAGCCGCCTTCCGATCTCGGGGCAACACTCCCCGTCTTTAGAAATCAAGGAGCCCATGAATACAAAGTTTTTCACAACTTCAATTGGTTCATTTTCCAGACTAAATGAGTTTAGTGTTCTGTCGCCATCACATTGGTCTTTTGGAGATTGAGACAGAGTTCAGCCTTCTCATTTAGTTACTCTAATTCACACGAGGTCACTGCAGCATTATGATACCCGATCCACGCTTCTTCCACCATAATAATTCCACAATCCAGATTGTTGACGTATTCCAAGGCTATACCTGCTCCCCGTCAAACCTTATCTCAACGTATAGCTTAATTAGTGCACATTATTCACACCTGTTGTAATTTACACTCAAAATCTCTAAATCTCATGCAGTGGAATCACAAGCCTCCACATAGGAACCACGGGCCCTTGGCGGTGGCTTCTAGAGCAATGTGAAACACTTTACCTCTGCTCCCCACACACAGACGTAATAAGCAATAGCCCGCGATTAATATGATTAATTCACTTATTTTCCCAGTAACGCCTGTACCAAATGTGCTTCAGAAGGGACCTGCCCAGTTTTCGCAGTAGGGGGCGATGTTGATATGTGAATACTATTAATTAACACAATCCACTCGTCTTCGTGATACATTCAAAGGTCAAATTGTAAATAAAATAGGAAGAGAGAGTAATGAACCACGAAGCGGATTATGATCATGGTTTAATTGACCTCAAAGCAACAATCAAACCCATAATGCAATGTGCCAAAGACACTTTATAGCTTTGCTTTTAATAAAAACGAGTTTATTGAGTAATATATTTTTGGTTATTGAATGGTTTATCTTTTGTTACTCAATAGGTGCTAATATGTAACTATCCATATGCAAAATTAAAGATTGTTCATCAAGAAACATTTTAAAATTCGAATTAAAAATAAACTTTTTTTTATTTGACCAAGTAAGGCCCACTCACCTAAATAGCTCTTTTTCAGAAGTGACCTGGCCACAAATGATAGCCTAATGAAGTTGCTTATCATGTAGATATTTATAGCAGCAGCCGAATACTCTAAAGTTTTGATGGGTGTACCATAATTGAAACAGCCAAATACTCTAAACGCATGCTTCTAAAGTGGAGGAAAAACCGGAGGACCCAGAGAGAAATCCATGCGACCACTGGGAGAACATGCGAACTCCAAATATACAGGCATCAGGGTCGGGGTTGGGAACGAACCCACGACCTCCTGCATACCAGGCGAGGGAGTTAACATCTCGCTACCATGGCACCCTTGAAGGAAGAGGGCAAAGCAACATCCCTTCCAGGTCAACACTGTTGAACATTCATGCTATACCCAATACCCCCGGAATGCCCCCCTTACCAACCACACAAACTTCTGCATACCAGACGAGGTAACTAACATCTCGCTAACCCAGCACCGCTTATTATTAGGCCCCATGGTGAAAAGTGCAGTCTAAAAATATTAGTATCGACTAAATCTCTTTAGCTTCTCTATTTGGCTGTCTGTCTGTCCATCTGTCTGAGTGTGGCCAACACCTACAAGGAATTTGGCTCGCGAACCGTGGAGTTGACGTTTAAAAAAGTACCCAGGTAGAACGGCATAAGCCCCGTGGTGAGCCAGCGCTATTCCGATTTCACGTCCGTCACCTTTAAAGCACTTTAATTCGCGAATTGGTACAGTTTTTTGTTATTTATTTATAATTTGCACTTACCAGCGCGCCAATGCTAGCATCTGCACATGGACGCCCCCTGGCGACGCACACGCGTTCGGCGGGGGATGAGATTCTCATTCGCGTTAAAAATGCAACAAAAAAACACACAAGACTGAGGTACATTCTTCAAAGTGTGATTTCCCCTTCTCCCCCCCCCCGACTCCAATCTGTGCAATTACTACTATAGGGTCGGTAGATACTAATATTATAGAGCGGGGGATGGTGGGGGGGTAGTGGCCCAGCACCAGCCTGCCATGGTGCCACCTCGGCCGGCTGGGCAATCTAGGCGAGGTCGGGGGCTCTGCACGGGACTAGGCCTCACCACTTTCGCTAAACTCACGTAGATAGAAAACTTAAAAACTAAAATTAAGTTAGGAAATATTAAAATAATCGTGTGTGTGTAGACAACTAATATTTAAGAATTAAGGAGGTAAATATTAAAATAATAATGTGTGTGTCTAAGTCCATGTGTGTTTGTAAGTATATGTGGGTGAGTTGATGTGTGTGTCGATGTGTGTGTGGGTGAGTCCATTTCTTCGTGTGTGTGTAGGTCCATGTATGTGTGTAAGTGAAACAAAATGTGTGTGCGCGTGTAAGTCGATGTGTGTGTGTGAGTCGCAGAGGTGGGACAAAGTCATTGTTATGCAAGTCCAAGTCGAGTCGCAAGTCATCAAATTCATGACTCGAGTCTGACTCGAGTCCAAATCACATGACTCGAGTCCACATCTCATAGGTGGGACAAAGTCATTGTTATGCAAGTCCAAGTCGAGTCGCAAGTCATCAAATTCATGACTCGAGTCTGACTCGAGTCCAAGTCACATGACTCGAGTCCACACCTCTGGTGAGTCGCTGTGTGTTTGTAAGTCGATATGTGTGTGCGTGTAAGTCGATGTATGTGTGTGGGTCGATGTGTGTGTGTAAGTAAACTGTTAATAAAATAATTGGGCTTGGGCAGGACTCATCACTCCAAAGGATAAACTAAAACTAAACTATAAAATATTTCTTTTATTTTTCCAGGCAAGGCCCACTGAGCTATTTAGCTCTTTTTCAGAAGCGACCTGGCTAAAAATGATAGCTCAACGGAGTGGCTTATCACGTGGAAATTTGAAGCTGCCAAATACTCGAAGTGCGTGTTTCTAAATTTGGAGGGAAAAACTTGAGGACTCGGAGAAAAATCCACTAGACTACGGCGAGAACATGCAAACTCCAAATATACAGCAGGCGTCAGGGTCGGGATTGAAACCACGACCTCCTGTATATGAGGCGAGGTAGTTAACATCTCACCCCAATGGTCAAGACATATGACGGAATGGCAGCCAAAAAATGTAACTTGCTAACCCGCCCCTACTGTGAAATAGAGCGTAATAGCTCACCAGATTCATCCAGTCTAAATACATATTCTGATTCTAATTACACCACTGAAGATATGGAGCAATTCAATCAGGTTGCGTGCAGGTTGTAGGTTGATAATTACATATGGAGGCAGTGTGGGGAGTCTTCCATCCAGCAATGGATTGACCGTGTCTGATGATGATGAATGCTATAACATTTGGGAAGGTATCCTTTATGCGTCTAATGTTGGGTTGAGGCCCGTCTTTTGAAGAGACTCCACAATTAGCCATGTGATGGTATATTGTTGGGCCCTGTGAGTCACAGGAGATTGTCACTGGTTGGACAAATTGTATTAGAAAAGCATAAACTTGCAAAGCAATCCAAAGTGCTAGCCCATTGATGACGTATCTGGCTGTTGCAGTAATGGAATTAAAGTGCTCCTATTTGTTACCGTCTTCAGACTGTAATGGGGATATACTACACTTAAGGACCATTATATTATATGCCCTCTTCCCATTTTGTTAATTGTTATCTATTGGTGGATCTATGTTATACATCACCCAATTAAATGTGTTTTTTTATAGTTAGATTATGCAAGTCTAAATATTTCCCTTCTTATAAATCATCGTGGTGGGCAGTGTCTGTCTATGTGAGCTTGAAGCATTGCTGAAACATCAACGTCATTATTCCAATTACAAGAGTCATTCTCTCCATGGAAGAACCAATGTTAACTTGCCACAAAGTTGAACTAACTGTACTGATCTGAATCAATCCCTTATCATGAATATAAACATTCAACTTTCTAAATGCGATGCAAGCACTCCGTTTGGAGTGCCGCCCTGCCAAAGTATTATATAAGTGGAAGTGGGGCAGGGGGGAAATGATGTTATGGATATTTTGTGTTGCCAATCCATCTTTGATTATGGCAGATTTGATGAAACAAAGTATTTTAACATTTTTCAATTCTGCTATGTTGACAAACGAATTGGGACTTGCACGTTTGCCAAAGATAGTGATGGATTTCAAAACAAGTACTGACAATTGACAGCACTCTTAGACGGGAAAAACAACATTGCTTTTTTATATATGTAGTTAAAATTTACGACTTTAGTATTACACGTCAGGAACTCTACGGTGCACTCTAACCATCTAACTCTTGAATGTCACAGGCGCTACTTTATCGATGCCACATTCAAGGTTCGTGTGTAATATGAGAAAGAACAGGGGCAACTTATTTGTTAGCTTGCCCATGGAAGTGACAAATTAAAAGCGCTTTGATTTAGGATGATGTTGCGTTGAGACTATGACATACAACTATTTTATGCATTCTACATGTCTGTGTGTGGGAGTGGGGGGCAGTGGCGCAATGATTGGCACACATTACCATATGCTACTAGCAACCTAGGTTTGATTCCTAAATATGCATACCAGCAGTGGTAAATAGTAATGGCACCTGTCCTGGCGCTCTCCCAAGTCAACTTAGCTTCAAAATGAGTAGGCGGTGTGGTGAGGAAACAGCAGTGATGAGGAAACAACAGTTGTGGTTGGACATTGTGTGCCGTTCTGGATTTGATAGGTGCTTGCTAACAGCACTCGCCCCTGCAGCCTACAAGGAATGGGGGGCTCTTTGTCTTCAGTTGTATTTGTCTGACAAACGGTAGCTTCGGTGGTAAGCACACGCTACTGTGGGTCACGCTCAGGCCATGACTGGCCATAGGGCAGCAGTCCATAGGGCAAATTTCCGGTGGGCTGGTCCATTCCGAGGGCCGGTGGGCCGGTCTGTGTGGGGTAATTGCAAATGTGATTAGAAAAAACACCCTATATATGTTGTTATTAAAATATTTTATTACTGCGGTGTACGCTTCATTGCTTATTTACGCTCTTAGTTGGCATTAAGTCCCCACCTTATTCAGCAGCCCCAAGGATTCTTCCTCACCGGCCCCATTTGTTTTTTTTTGACCAACCCGATAGGCCAATGAGATGGCACGGAAATTTGGGTCCAGTTTGTTTACAAATGCCTGGGCCTTTTTTGTCGCAGTCCATTACCGGTCATACCTTGTGATGCACGCCATTGCACTCAGTAATTTACTTCTACAACTAACTTCACGCCCCCCCCACGCCTAAGTTGACTCAGCCTTAAATTGGGATCGGAGGCAGTGGTATGATAAACACAAACAACTGGCTCGACACAATCGAAGGGTGAATGCATAAAACAACGTTCATCACACCCTCGTGTGCCATAATAACCATGTAGGCACTCGCTAACAGCACTCGCCCTGACATTCATTACATGCAGCTAAACGTGTGGGGGGGAGGGGGTACGGAAGGGGGATATTTGTCTTGTTTGTGTTGTAGCAATTGGCAATTATTGAAGGGTCCTCCCATTTGCAAAGCACGCTGCCCTGTTGGTAGAATCACCGAGGTTTGTTATGCACGTGGTGTACAGGGTTGTGTGGGTTGTGTACTCGTTTCCTTAGCCGCTCCACAACTGATGATACCCAGGCGGTAGGATGAATGCATTTTGCGTTGCTGTTTCTGGTAATAAAAAAATTGACGTGCAGACATGTACAAAACAACACTCGCTAATTACCATTGCCTGAAATGTCATTGTTAATTATCTCAATTGGATGCAGCGATTGACTGGCCCAGGTCATGGGAATGGGACATTTCCACATATAGCTCAATAGAAATGACTGCCACAGCCATAACTGTCCAGATAAATGTAGGATCTCGGTACTAAATGTTGGCTGGGTGCTCCCATTCCGTCTCATGTAAAACATAAATATGAGTTGGGGGGGGGGGGGTGCGGGGAGGTGGTAAGTTTGGGGACCTGGTACCATCATACCCCATTTCCTCTTCTCTCGTCAGGCCTGGCCAAAGCAATACTCGTTCAATTAATTGGAACGTTTTGCTGTGGAACAATTGCAATTGTCGAACCGGAGTGATATGGTACGCCCATCGCTTTGCTGGCTTGCACTTCGCAAAACTTGCACGTGCAGCCTTTGCCCTTCATAATAGAATCCGTTAATATGTTGCTCATGCCAGTGGACCGCTATCCCCCCCCCCCCCCGCGATTAGCATAACAGCTAAAGGAGGTTTTATCGACATGAATGGATCAATGTGGTGGTGCTTGAGCTAAATCAATGGAAAGGAGACTTGGGAATCGGCAGAGAGGGGACTGCATTGTGAAGATGGCAGTGCGTGCGGCGCGTGGGAAGGGCATTCTTCACGGATGAGAAGGCCACCGTTACGTTACTGGGGGGGGGGGGGGGGGAATTCAAGAGCCTAACATTCAAAGGCAAGTTATCTCACATTTATGCCACGTAAATATAGCAAGAATTTGCATTCTAAGATTTAACCTGGTTTGCGAGGGGGTGTTTTTTTTTCATCGCCACACTCAAATGTCATTTGGAAGGAAAAAAAAGAATTGTCGTGAACTATTGACGTGTCAATCACTGGTTAGAAAGTAAATAGAAAATTCTTTAGTGTCAACCTATGTTTTGTTTACTTTTTAAGCAACAATTTAAGCACACGTAACATCATTTGTGATGCGTTCAAAAAAAATGTATGCAAAAACAACAAATTCACGTGGTATATTCCATTTTGCAGCCAGATTAACACGTGTTTTTGCTCATACATACAAATACATCCCCTCGTAGTGATTTTGTTTTATTCCCGTACATTTAGTTTTTTTGTACATAACATCTTTGGGAATTGGCATATCTTTATTTAAAGGTGTATACAACCAAACTATATGGTGCTTTCCTCCTAGAGACTGTTCTCGGACTGCACGGCATTTCATCTGCACCAAGTAATTTCCTTTGAACGATTATGAGTCGTGACGGGCCAAATTAGCAGAGGTGGGACAAAGTCATTGTTATGCAAGTCCAAGTCGAGTCGCAAGTCATCAAATTCATGACTCGAGTCTGACTCGAGTCCAAGTCACATGACTCGAGTCCACATCTCATAGGTGGGACAAAGTCATTGTTATGCAAGTCCAAGTCGAGTCGCAAGTCATCAAATTCATGACTCGAGTCTGACTCGAGTCCAAGTCACATGACTCGAGTCCACACCTCTGCAAATTAGTAAATGGAAACATCTTGCCTGGGCACGTTCAATACAAATTGGTGCAATTGTTGGATCTGTCCGTATAACGATTGCACCAACGTGGTTGCCAATTTTACTCGGCCATGAAAGGATGATGGAATTAGTCCCCCCCCCCTCGACTGCGCTTTGAGCTCGGAATCTTCCAATTACGAGTTAAGCACTCTGTGACCGTGCCACCAATTACCAATGTAAATAAACTCATTTTATACATTACTTATAATGTACATCCCTTTGTCACCCTCCACTGTTGGATGAAGGCCTCCCTATGCTGTGTTGGTCACGGGAGTTGTTTGATAATATTTGTGTAATGCGGGCGTAAACGGCCTTGCGGATATGACGTAACTGGGGGAGGGGTTAGGTCACGTGGGGGGAGAAGGGAAAGCTCTTAAGGGCGGGAACCAGAAGAGACGGGAAGAGAGTGTAAGAATAAAGACGGGAGGAGGCCACGCAGGGCAGAGGGTGGAGAGTGGCGCGATCGCCACCGTACGGGACTCGGCACCGTTGGCCAGCGGTGTCCGGGCACGGGGGAACCAGAGAGCAGCGGTGGGGCTGCAGAGAGAGCAGCTGAGAGACTGCATAAAGGCGGAGAGGCTGAGAGGAGAGCCAGCAGCGGAGCTGCATCGGGAGCGAGGAGAAAAGGCTACGTGAGCGACGGCAGCTGCCACGCTGCCAAGCGGGAGGCGGAGAAGGCTCTGAGCGAGGGCCGTGTGGGGCAAAGTTGTAAGAACCCAAATAAAGGACAACGGAGACAGACACAGTGAAAGAGTCCTTTATTACACTGGTATCAGAAGTTAAACGGCATGTCAAAACAGCTCAGAAGAAAGAATATTCCTGCACCATCGTCTGCTACATCATCCGACGACGACGACCTTCCTCAGGCAGTGGACCTGCCTACGATGGAGGAGGAGATCCGAGCGGGAACGAGTACGGGTCCGGGAGTTCAATATGTCGCCGCGTCGGTGGACCCGTCCGCGCCGGAGGACGCTGACTTACGATGGAGGCAGATGGTGGAGCAGCTGGAGACCTTGAAAACCGTACTGGCGCAACTGTGCGACCTCGTCACGCCGGCGACGGCGTCGGGGAGGCCCGGGGGTGATCGGCAGGTCGCGGTCTTGCCTGCGCTGCCAGCGCCATCTGCCACGCGGCACAAAGACGCCATCTTGGGCGTGGCAGGGGAAGAACAGCGGGAAGCCGCCATCTTGCGCCCTCCGCGGCGGGGGGCCGCCATCTTGGACACGTTGCGGTGCGACGCCATCTTGAATATGCCACGCGACGAGTCACCTGCGGAAGACGGCGCAGCAAGGAGTCGCAGCCGTCACTTGACAACTGTAAAATAATTCTCCATCGGTGGCGACTGGAGTGCTTTCGCCTGCAGATTTTTGGCGGCGGTGCGCTCCGCCAGGTGGACTGACGCAGAGGCTTTGGAAGTTCTGCCAACTCTTCTCGATGACGAGTCGGTGCGATTCTTCCGTTCTATAAAGGCCGAAAAAAAGAAGACCTTGAGAGGAGTTTTTGACGAGATGGCGGATGCGTACGAGCCGCTGGATGATGCTCACCGCCGGTTCGTTCAACGCCAGCGGGCACCCAAAGAATCGCCGGTGGCATACAGGGGTGCTGTCTTGGAGTTAGCCATGGCCGCATACCCGGAGACGGAGCCTGACCTACTCGAACCCCTCATTTTGGGCAAGATGCTCGAGCTGTCCAGGGATTTGGGGATCCCTATGCCGGTGTGTGGCCATGAAAAGCTGACATACCGGGCGGCCGCAAAGTGTCTTGATGCCCAATTTAATCTACGCCGCTGGAAGCAAGTCACGGCATGGACGAGGGGGCCCATCGTCGAGGGAGGTGCCTTGGGGTGGGATCCCAAGAAGGCGGTGTACATTCGTGACGGGGGGGGGGGGCCCGCAGGAGCTGACAGCCGCCTCTGCACAGTGGTCGGCCCGCGGTGGACCGGGGCCGTGATCTGCGCCGCCGACGTGGGAGCGTCGGGATGGGGGGCCTGCGGTGCGGCGCAACGACATCGAGTGCTTCCGCTGCGGTCGTAAGGGCCATTACGCCAGGGACTGCTGGGCCCGTATCCCAGGACCGCCCCAGCAGGAGGCCTCGACAGCTGACGTGCCGCGGAAGGACCCTCCTGGAAAGGCAAGTCGGTGCGCACCAGATACCCCGCAAGGCTTGACCCCTCATTCATCACCATTGCCGCGCGATCCGGGTGTTGTTAATAACGGGAGGCCATCGACTGGGCCATGTCGCTCAGTAACGCAGTGGCGTAAATTGGCACGGCGGGTTGTCGCGGCCGCTACTGGTTCGTCCGCTGTATCGGGTAACATACAGGGGGTTGACGTGCGCATTTTAGTGGACTCCGGTGCGTCCGCGACCATTATATCGGATGTCATTTTTAATCTGTTGGGCATCCCACCAGAGGCCGTGCGTCCGGTTTACGATTCCTGCGTTGCGGCGAACGGGGGTAGCATGGGCATTGTGGGCCAGGTGGACGCCAATATATCTATCGGGGGAGTGTGGGCCTCGGGAATTGTGTGGCCAAAATGCCCATTCTAATTAGAGTTAATCAAAACTGTATCGAATTACCGGGGGGTCGAAAAATTACATTTCTGCCATCGCCCTGGGGGCGACCTGCCCCGGTCTGCCAGGTGCAGGCGTTGTCCGAGGTATCTGTTGACATTCCACCTGGCTCGCAGATGCTTATCCCCTTGCAATATCGGAAACCTGTACCTGGTCGGGAGGGAGCAACTAGGGTTTTGTTATCGCCGTCCGCTACCATAACGGGCGGATCGGCGCTCGTCGGGGCGCAGACTATTATCCGGCCGGACCAGCAGCCATTTTTGCAGGTGCTTAATGGGAGTACGGAAAATGTGTGTGTGCCGGCTGGAACGGTTGTGGCACATGCCACTACGGCGTTTACGGCCCAGGATTATCTGGGCCGCCGGGAGATGGTTGCCGGTGTTTCAGGCCCTGCGGCCCCAGATAATCGCTGGATCGCCGAATTGTGTGGGGAAAATTCTTCCCTTTCCGGGGAACAGCGTTCCGCGCTTCGCGCGCTATTGTTGAGTTATTCCGATGTGTTTAGCTCCGACGATCTGGACTTGGGACGCACCTCCCTGCTTTCCCATCATATTGACACAGGGGACGCTGCTCCTATTCGGTTGAACTCGCATCGGATGAGTCCGGCGGAGCGAGATCATGTGCGAGGGGCAGTGGATGACATGTTGGCTGCGGACATAATATCTCCATCTAACAGCCCATGGGGCGCGCCTGTTGTCTTGGTTAAAAAGAAAGACGGGAAATTGCGATTTTGCGTGGATTTTCGGAAATTGAATAAAGTGTCCGTGGCAGATGCATACCCCCTTCGCGTATGGACGATTCCCTCGATGCCTTGTCGGGGGCCAAATTCTTTTCGACGCTGGATCTCTCTTCGGGATTCTGGCAGCTTCCCCTCGATGAGTCCTCGCGGGAAAAGACTGCTTTCCGTACGCCGCAGAGGTTATTTCAATTTAATTGTCTTCCGATGGGGTTGAACGCTGCCCCCGCCACATTTCAGAGGTTGATGGAACTGGTATTAACAGGGTTGCAGTGGGAGACATGTCTGATATATTTAGACGATATTATCATCTTCAGCCGCACATTTGACGAACATTTACTGAGGTTGGAGGCGGTGTTCGCCAGGATGCGCTCCGCCAATCTGAAATTTAAACCTAAGAAATGTCACCTACTGCAACGGTCCGTGCGCTATTTGGGACATATAGTTAGTGCGGACGGGGTTGCCACGGATCCGGACAAGACGGCGTGCGTCCGTGACTGGCCAACCCCGGCCACGGTGGGGGATGTGCGTCGTTTTTTGGGGTTTGCCTCATATTATCGTAGGTTTGTTCCCAACTTTGCAATGATCACGAGGCCTCTGCACCTCCTTATGGGTAAAGGACGGAAATTTGATTGGGGACCACCGGAGGAGACGGCGTTTAAAGGCCTGCGTGATCGGTTGGCTACGGCGCCGACGTTGGACTATCCAGATTTTGATCACCCCTTCATTCTGGATACGGACGCGAGTGACACGGGCATTGGGGCCGTGTTGTCACAGTCCAAAGGCGGTGTGGAGCGCGTGGTGGCGTACGGTAGCCGGGTTTTGTCCCCCACCGAAACCCGCTACTGCGTCACTCGCCGGGAACTTTTGTCTATTGTCTATTTTCTCCGCCAATTTCGACCGTATCTCTACGGCCGTTCATTTATTGTGCACACGGATCATGCGGCTTTGCAGTATGCCCTGAAGGTGGACCAACCATCCGGCCAGTTGGCGGGATGGTTGGACACGCTGCAGGAGTTTTCCTTCCAAATTCAACATTGGAAGGGGGTGCGTCACGCGAATGCGGATGCCCTCTCTAGGTTGCCGCAGTGATCCCCTTGCGCGTGCGCGTCGGGGACGCATAGGTGTACGCCGATCCAACAGCCCCCTCGGCCTGTTGCATTGGCGGTCGAGGTGCTTAAGGCTCCAGAGTGGCCGGGACTGGCCGATGGGATTTTGAACCTTCCAAGGGCTGTATGGATTCGTGAACAAATGCTGGACGACTCATTGGGGACCCTGCGGAGTCGGGCTGCGAAGGAGAGTGGGGGACCGAGTTCCGGGGGTACGCCGGGAACCGCTCTCCGCGACGGACTGCTGATGTGGAGGGAAGGGTTACAGGAACGCTGGCGTCTTGTTGTACCGGCATCCTTGCATCTGGGGGTGCAGAAGACCCTATTGACGTTGCAGCGAGATTACTTTTGGCACGGCATGACGACGGATGTCGTCGGGCACGTTCGTGTGTGTCCCGAATGTGCCCGGTGGAAGCCGCCTAAACACCCATATGTACCGCCAATACAGTCTATTCAAGTGTCTCGAGTTAATGAGCTGGTGGCGTTAGATATTTTGGGACCCTTCCCGCCATCCACTAAGGGGAATAAATACTTGCTAGTTGGCGTGGAGTACCTCTCCCGCTGGCCGATGGCCTGGCCCTTGCCCGACCAGTCGGCGGCGTCTATTACGGACGCCTTTCTATTCGGGTACGTTATGGACAAGGGGGCGCCGGAGAGGCTCCTCACGGATCAGGGCCGAAATTTTCCTTCAAAATTGTTGGGGGAGGTGTGCGCGGCTCTGGGAACTAAAAAGTTCCGGACATCTCCCTACCACCCGCATGCGGATGGCATGGTTGAACGGCTGAATCGGACTCTGTCCGCCATGCTGTGTCACACGGTGAATGAAAAACAAGCGGATTGGGATTTGCATATCCCTGGGGTACTCTCGGCGTACCGGATGACGCCGCATGCGTCTACGGGATATTCGCCGTTTTTTCTTATGTACGGTCGCGAAAACGTGCCGCCGATGGATGTGCAGTTGGGGACAGGAGTGAGGGGACCTACTAAACCTCTTCCTGATTACATTCAGGACACCGTTCGCCGCGTCACTGAGGCGCGGGAAGGGGCCCGCATGGCAACGGCCAAAGCCCAGGCACGGAACGAACGGTGCACTCGACGCTCAAAGGGGAAGTGCCCCTGGAACGTGGGGGTTATGGCCTGGCTGCATTGCCCGCAGGTGCGGCCAGGGACCTCCCCTAAATTACATAAACCGTGGCAGGGGCCTGTTCGGCTTATCGAGGTTCCAAACCCGCAGTCGGCGCGTGTTCGGTTTGGTTCTCGGCGTTGGTTCGTCCATACGTCTCGCTTGAAACCATACGTGGCCCCTCGAACGGATGCGTCATCTCCTGATGTTGCCTTGCCGGTGTCTGTTGCTGCGGACGCACCCTTGCCGGTGCCTGTTGACCCTGCAATAGCGTCTGTCGTGCCTTTTACAGACAAACCAGCCGTGACACCGCAGGAGACAGGGGACTCTGCTCGGGGTGGGCCTACCGCGGCTGCGGGGACACCGAGCCCCGCCGCCCTTCCGACCCCGCCACAGACACGATTGCGGGACACCCCGGACTCTGGTCCTTTGGGGAAACGGGACCGTGGCGTTGGCGGGCCTCCAATAGCGACAGGCAGTTTTGAACCTGTCGCTCCTAAAACCCCGTCGCGTTCTCGGTCTGCAGGGGGGCCACCGCCCGTCCAGGACGGGCCGGCGACCCGCACGCGGTCGAAGTCCCTTACTTTTCGTTAATTAATGCTGTTCTTGTTCTTGTTGTTATTGTTATATTTATTGTATGCTTCGTTGTCCTTGCATGTCTGATGGTTGGTGGTCGCCCGCATTACTTGTGGTTGTTTAGCCGAGGACGGCTGAAATTTTCACCACGGGGGAGGGTGGTGTAATGCGGGCGTAAACGGTCTCGCGGATATGACGTAACTGGGGGAGGGGTTAGGTCACGTGGGGGGAGAAGGGAAAGCTCTTAAGGGCGGGAACCGGAAGAGACGGGAAGAGAGTGTAAGAATAAAGACAGGAGGAGGCCACGCAGGGCAGAGGGTGGAGAGTGGCGCGATCGCCACCGGACGGGACTCGGCACCGTTGGCCAGCGGTGTCCGGGCACGGGGGAACCAGAGAGCAGCGGTGGGGCTGCAGAGAGAGCAGCTGAGAGACTGTACTCCACGGCAGCGGCGGGAGACGAGGGACGAGGAGCTGCTGCTGCGCTCCCAATGTGGGTGATTCTCAATGAAGAGTTCTAGGATCTCCATGATCTTCGTGATGATGCCCCCTCTGTTTACATTTCTGCAGTGATAGTTTCTCTTAGTTGGAGCCTGAGACTCTATCCTGGCCTTGTGAGTTCTCGCCTGGCTAACATTTGAAAAATTTTCTATAGATATACTTTTTTACGTAATCGTGACACCAAATCGCGGTCGATGGGATCTGGTTGGTTCAGCGTACGTCCCTATCATTGTGGCCGAGCGAATTATGGAGTCAGGTACGTTTCCGCGGCCAGCGCTGCCACGTATTCTCACTCGGAAGCGGCTTAATGTCTAATCTAGATTTGAAGTTTTCGTGACTGCAGGGATCCATACTCTTTGGTTCTTTCGGTAAAGTCACGTAGGTATAAAATAAAATAAATTAAATAACGACGTTTCTGGCGCAACACAAGCGTCCGCCATCAGGTGGGACAACATCTCTATCTTTCCTCCCCTGCTCCTCCCCCCTCTCTTATCTATATAGCCTCTTGTTACGGCAGCCCTTTTGCCCACTTCGGCTTAATGTCTGTTTTGTTTTTCCATTACTCTACGGGGTCGCTCTAAGCGAGGTCTGCCTGTATGTTCCTTCTCTCAGTGTGAATATTTACACTGATTTAGGCTATTAAAACTTAGGTAAATAACCATGTCTGCTTTCAATAGAATTATAACCTTACCAGGGCCTTACTTGATAAACAACGTTATGCTTAAACATCTACATTATCTTACAACAGTATAAAGTTACAACAAAATAGAGTCGTTTACATTTTCTGCCCTGTTAAAATGAGAGGTCTCAGCCGTGTCGATGTCTCCTCCTCTGGCAATGCTGAATGTCTCTTTCTGAGCCGCTGCTTATATAGTCGACAATTATCTTAAACCCACCCCCGCAACAGCGACCCCTTCATGGCGCTCGTGTGAACATCAAAGCCATTAACACCCATACAACAATCCGATACGAACCAGCCCAATCCCATCTGCGAACATTAAAAACTAACATCAACACAAGCACGAACTTTCATTGTCCCCATAATACAGTGAGTGTTAGATAACCATATCGTTACATCATATAAACATAGATCTCCATCTTGCCCTTTTCCATGTTAACTCTCTCCACGTCCATTTTCCGAGCACAGATTTCCAAGCTGTTAAAAGAGTCACGAGCGCCATGAAATATGGACAGGTTATTAATAAAAAATGTCACGAAGCAGTCCTTAAAAAGCCGCTTGCGGCTCCGGAGATGCAGGTTGTCGACCCCTTGTACTAGACGATGAGAAAAAAAATCCTCCGGCTGCAATTAATTAAACACAAATCATCACACCGATGACATGCACAACAAAATGGGAAACTTCTCGATTTGAAATTTTCGTGACTGCAAGGATTCATACTCTTTGTTTTTTTCGGTAAAGTCACGTAGGTAAAAAATAAATAAATGAAAATGGGAAACAATGTGTGTCATGAACCTGTGAAGGAATCCCACCACGACCACTTGGAATGAAGCGTATCGAGATATTTAACAAATTCGTAAGTTTTTCCAGCTGTTTTTCAAAAGTGGTCGCCTTAGTACGTGACATGTTTATTATTGCATTAAGACTCTTGCTGCCCAGCTCATTGTGAACGTAATCGAGGAATCCGATGTTTGAATGACCTGGAATCATTTTGTATAACTCCGCATGAGACTCTGAGCCCATACTTAAATCTCTGCAAAATTGTTTGTACTTGGCTCCGCAGGCAGGTAGATGCTGCTTGGCGACCTCATTAAGCTCTGACATTGACTCATTCAAGCTATACATAGCTTGGTTCTCGTCCGCCACGATCTCATTAATATGGCTAAGCTTCAATCTAGATTTGAAGTTTTCGTGACTGCAGGGATCCATGCTCTTTGGTTCTTTCGGTAAAGTCACGTAGGTATAAAATATATTTAATCAAAACGTTTCAGGCGCAACACAAGCGCCCGAGACGTGGTGATTTGATTTATATTATTTTATACCTACGTGACTTTACCTAAAGAACCAAAGATTATGGCTAAGCTTGTATTTTCTTATTATACATTCATCAAATACAACAGCTCTGGTTAAACACATTCCTGCGGAGGGAGCTGGTAGGAACATTGGGTTGCTCGGTCAATGGCCAGGGTCAACGGCGGCGTGGTGTATTACGCAAATATGGCCGACTGTGAGGGTGGGCACAAGCCGGCGTGAGTAGGTTAAACGTTGAGTTTTATAAGGGCACCACGGGGTGACCAGCCCCTCCCCACCCAGCCCCACCCCTCCCACCCCCCACCCAGCCCCACCCTCCCCACCCAGCCCCTCTCCACCCTTCCCTCCCCAGCCAGCCCCTCCCCACCCTCCCCACCCAGCCCCTCCCCACCCTCCCCTCTCCACCCAGCCCCCCCTCCCATTTTTGGATGCACGACGGACGGACACAATAATCCCCATGAGGGCTGGTGGAAACAGGTGGTTCCTACCAGTATAATAATCCACCAATTGCGACACTAGCTGCACTCCCAATTATAATGGGTAGACTAAACGGCAAGACGGTGCACAAGGCACCAATTGACAAAGCTCCGCCAATCAGATCAGCGGCTGCGCCCACGGCATGAGCAGTGGCCAATGTTCCATTCTGCTCATTCAGCGCATTTACAACTTTCCGCAGCTTCGTTATGGTGACCTCTCTCACACGCAAAAAAATATGCCACTGACATAACACATTTTTGTTTGGTTTGCATGGACTTCTTGGAAAGACTCATGTTCTCTTGGTTACCTGAAAAGCACAGGAATGACGAGCCAAACCGACAAATGATACACTCATCGATGATACATTATATTATCACACAATGCAATGTAGTTTGATACATCAACTAAATGTAATCTCGTCTCAAGATGTTGTGCAAAAAGTGGGTTATGTTTCTTTCATTTAAAGTGGAGAGAAGCAGTCAGGTGCAGGTAGTCGACTCCACTGGAAGCTGAGGGAAGGAAATTACCGACGATGGGGGGTAGCAGGGAAGAATGAGCGACCTCCCAATACCTGGGGGCTTTGACAGAGAAGAGTGCGTGGAGCAGTGTTAACTTAGCCAGCACTTTGTTTCATGTATTCTATATTAGTAAAAAAAATATGTATGGCTGCATAACCTGCGTGGATGTCTTCCTGGGCGCCACGCGCCTTAGTGCGCGTGCGTGGGTGTGACGTCACAGTGCATATCTGCGCGATGACGTCACCGCATCCCACAACGTTGAAGCCGGTTATCGTGAGTCCCGCCGATGTCACGATTGCCCCCACCCACCCTCAACCCCGGCCGTGGAACCCACGCGAATGCGTAGGGGAGGGCGGTAGAGGAGGGAAGGAGATAGATGAGGAAGATGGAGGTGAGGGAGGGAGACAGACCGAGGGAGGTAAGGGAGGTAAGTAGGGGAGGGAGATGGAGTAGAGGGAGGAAACAAATAGAGGAGGGAGGTGAAAGAGGGGAGACAGAGGAGAGGTGAGGAATATGCAGGAGGGTGGGAGATAGAGGATGGAGGAAGAGATGGAGAGGGGTGGGGAGAGAGTGAAAGGGCGTGAAAGGGAGAGCTACGAGAGACAGAGATCAACACGGAAAGAGGAGAGCGAGGGAAAGTGAAAAGTATCGGGAGAGAGGATTTGGGAGTGGCAAAAAAGCTTGAGATGGGAAATGGAGGGTGGAAATCAAGAGACTGAGGGTGAGAGGCGAGAGAGAGAGAGAAACAGGGAGATAGATAGGGGGAGGGAAGTGGGTGAGATACAGAGGGGAGGAGAGTAAATGAGAAACAGACAAAACGGGAAATAGAGATACATTGGGATATAGAGTACAGAGAAGGCAAGAGAACGGTGGAGAGAGACATGTCTTTATATGAAGTCAAGACCTGTGCTGGCTGGCTGGCTGGGACAGACAGACGGTCATGTAGTAGTAATAACACATCTAGCTCGTAACGTGCTGCAGTGTTTGCTCACCCTCGAAGAGAGACTCAGAGGAGCAGGGAACCACAGATAAGAGGGAAGATAGCAGCCATGAGGACGGTCGATAGCAAATTTCTCCCAAACCTCTGCTGCCATCTATATACATTAAGGTATTATTGGACAATATATTTTTACACGTGGAACAAATCCAGAACACCGGCAGAATACCCATGAGTGCGAGGGGACAACACTCTTTCCCATACAGAAAGGACAGGTGGAGTCCACTTTGCTATACCGCGTTCTCCTGGCAAGCCATGTTATGGTACTACGGCACCCATGAGAAGGGAGTTTCACAACATAATGTGTGCTCCATCAACACTCACCTCCAACAGTGCTGGATTAGAGGCGTGCATGGCCACCACCGCTCGGCTGTAGTCTTGATCGAGTTGACATCCTGTGGAGTTTTAGCCAAGTCTTCGTCTGCGGATTTCATTCAGTCACTCTTTTAGTGTCGTTGACCAAAGCAGTCCAAACTTAAGGATTCATATTGATGTATTCAATATTTTTCATCATGCAATGTAATGTTAATCACATTTTAAAGTACAAGAAAATATCGCTGAACGCGGGGATTACGTTGCTGGAAAATGCCATGTTGGGCAAAGCCGCGTTCGGTAGACCTCATGGGAAAAATAGGCTTGCGTTCCTGGGTCCGAAATGATTACAACCTCCATATTTTGGTTAACTTATGCTACCCTGTTTTCCCCGACTTGGTTTCACATAAACATAAAACAGACACATAATACCTATAAATAGAATAAAGTAAAATATATTCAGACATACAATTACATAAAACAAGTAACATATAAAATGTTTACTTGTGATGAATGATGGTGATGATTATCACCCATCCCTCTTTTATTAACTTAGATTGTACATGATTCACCCCGCCCCTCCTTATTATCACACAAACAACATACATACACTATACATTGGTAAATCAAATATTGGAATATAAATTGAAATTTTAAATGGTAACACGTGGAGTGAGAGACCGCATGAGTGTTGGGGAGGGAAGATAGCGACGAGAGATATTCATCTGGGTGGGAGAGAATACATTGTTGCTGATCTCACCTAGAACAAGGCCATCAAGTGGCGATGTCAAAGTCTATAACGAGATTTTGCCCAACTGCGTTAGTGAAACGGTGAGTGTGTGTGTCCGTGTGAGGGGAGCGGTGGCACAATGGTTAGCGCGCTGTGCTACGAACCCTGCGACGCGAGTTTGATGCCCGCTCACGGCCAGCACCAGTGACGATTATCTGAACCAGTTATGGGCCGCCGCTAGTTCGACTCAGCCACAGATTAGTACCTGGTGTGATGTATAAACATCGCCACTGGGGAGACAAAGGCGGCCGGACATGGTGCTGGCCACCTACCCCCTCTTGTGTCGTGCCAGTCTTCATAAGTCCTCGCTAACAGCACTTGCCCCAACAGTGTACTAAGGCTATACGAAATCTTTGTCTTTGATCGTATTGTCTCTGTGTCTATGCTTGTCCGTGTCTGTACTTCCATCACAAACTTCCACTTATTGGCTTATGCAGAATCTAACTGTGTACAAATTAATTGTGGATTTTATTTTAAATAACCAATAAGCTTACTCTCAAGGTGTATCCTTTCAGTTTATATTATCCTCCTCCATATTATCTTAATTGAAAATAGTCAGAGTGTTTAACTTCAGAATGCAAAGTTTAACTTAGTTTTGTGCGTTTCTGAAACGAGTCAAGGTCAGAAAAAATATACTTCTTTCTGAATAGTGTCAATGCCAGGCTACCGATATCTTCCCATTGCATCAGCATGCATTGAATACAAACTTGGGTGTCTGCCCTGGCAGACTACGTATGTCAGGGTGAAGGCTACAAAGTTGTCCACTTTCAGAGATGGAGCAATAAAACCAATTCATGTGCAGGGGCAAGGGGCCTTGATGTATTGCAAGGCTGTGAGGGATGATAACAGCTTGGGGAGGGCGTCTGGCCCCAGTGGATAAATAATGGCTCATGATCACACGAGACCAAGGTGCTAAAAGCACAAATGGCAAGGCATCATAGCGTGGCACTGGTTGCCGGGAGTGGTGCTGGCCATCCACCCCTTCGTGTGCCGTTTCGGCCTTCATTGTTCTCGCTAACAGCACTTGCCCTAATGGTCTGTTAAGGATATACGGGCATTTAAGATCAAGATTCATCATGTGGGAAGCAGTAGTGTTAGCGGTTTGTGTGCTGTGCTACACAACCGGTGACTCGAGTTCGACCATCATCTGAACTGGTTCTGGGCGTGCTCTAGGTCGATTCAGCCTCAAATGAGTACCTGCAGGTGCGGTGTCTAAACATCAGCAATGGACATAGGCGGCCGGGCATGGTGCAGGCCACGCACCTCCTCGTGTGCCATGCCGGCCTTCATAGGCGCTACTCGATAACCGCACTTTC
Organism: Lampetra fluviatilis; assembly: GCF_964198595.1. Classification (NCBI taxonomy): domain Eukaryota; kingdom Metazoa; phylum Chordata; class Hyperoartia; order Petromyzontiformes; family Petromyzontidae; genus Lampetra; species Lampetra fluviatilis. The sequence continues at coordinate 8,097,460 of NC_136288.1, forward strand.
CCCCAACAGTCTGTTGAGGCTGCACGGGGGATCTTGTCTTTGGACATGGGTAATGGTGGACTTAAGCTCCCGAATGCATCTCATGGAACTGGGACCAATCTTGACCGACAAAATGTAGTTATCGGACCCCTAGACACCTCACATCCCACGGAGTTCCAGAATTTTCCACAAATCTCTACTTGTTACACGAACAGTGGTTCCCAACCTTCATGGACCCACGGACCGCTGCCAACATTCAAAACGTTTCCAACGATCGTAACGCTGCAGAGTGCTGTAAGGTTATCATCACTCGATTCCACTTGTTTACCCAGGAGAGACCCGCTGAGTCTCATGGGATTTTTTTTATTAAAAGGCCAATGAAAACAAAAGATGGCATTGCTTTTTGTCGACTAATTGAAATATTCGTGGGGTGGACAGTAAAGACAACGATGGTATTTTTCTTAAATGATCGTAGATTCTGCAATAGTTATTGCTGACCAGGTTTGGAACCACTGATTTAAAGCATTCATTACATTTACACCACATGTGCTATGATTTAATATGATAAAAAAATAGATACATTTCACCATAAAAAAAACTTTGAAATAAAGGACAACAAAAGCAAAGCCGTTATGTTGTTGTTCTTGTTGTTGTTGTTTGTCCTGTATCGTGCGTTGTGCTGCGCTGTAACGTGCGGCTTAGTTCTCACTCACGAGGTTGATGCCCTCCGAGAAGAATAAAAGAGCAAGGAACGCAAAAAATGAAGCGAATAAAAAACAACTGCTCGGTCGGACAGCTTCTCAGTCTTCTTCCCTCCACGGGTACTCGCTCTCGAGCTGGCGACATCTTCATGGCCACAGCGGAGCAAACACCGCGTGGCCCGGGTGGGAGGAGATGCGTTGTAGCTCATCTAACCCACCCACCCCTTCATGTGCGGTGGCAGCCTGCATAGGTGCTCGCTAACAGCAATTTTCCCAAAAGTCTGTTAACGCTATACGGGAGATCTTTCTATAAACACATACAACAACAAAAAACTTGCACGCATACAAAGGCCAAACGTATAGCCGTTTTGGGCTTGGAACATATGGCATCAACCTGCCCACGGAGAACTTTTGCAGGAGGGACTTCATGTATCCACTTAACATCTCAGTAATCCATCATTGAGTGGATCGCCAAACGAGACGTTCCATACGGAAAAAGATAGCCAATTTCAGACTGTAGTGAAAAGTGCGGTAGTGAAAAGTGCGTGAGCGAACACCTCTTCGGACAGGCATGATGCACAACAAGGTGATGTGGCCAGCATCACGGCTTGCCACCTTTGTCTCCCCACTGCCGATGTTTACTTAGCTCACAAGGTACTTATTTAAAGATGAGTTGATGTAAGGGGAGCATGACTGAATCAGATATTCATCAACGATGTTGTCTGTGAGCAGGAATCAAACTTGAGTTGGCCAGGTCTGCAGTGCAGTGCGTTGACCACTGCGCGACTTTTTTCCACGGCATTCTACTGACAGTACACACACATAAAAGAAACAAACACCCACTTACAAAGGCAAAGATTGCCCATATAACCCTACAAACTCGTGGGGTGAGTTCTGTTAGTGAGCACCTTTGAAGGCTGCATGGTAAACGAGGGGGTGGTGTGGGAAGAACCACGTCCGGCCAAAACTTTGTTTTCCCATCGCTGATGTTTACACATTCTACCAGGCATTTATTTAAGACCGAGAAGACCTAGAGGAGGTCTGAGATAAGTTAACATGTCACATGCTACTGATATTAGCCATGGCCGGGAATTATTCAGGTCGCTGGGTTCATAGCACAGTGTGCTACCACAATACGCACACACATACAACCAAATGCACAGTAACAGAAACCAATAAACCTTCATACATCCACAAACACAAAGACACCCACAAAAATACAACTACACACACGTGCAAAGACATACACAAACGTATGCTCATATACTTACAGAAATAAATACACCAACGTATGCAGTCAGACACACACCTCTACAGACATAAATACAAGGACTCAGACATATACAGTTGGACAAAATACACTTACATGCACAACAACCATCGTTTATTACTAAGTGACCGAGAAGTTGCCACAACTCTAGTTGCACTTTGAGACGAAACGTCTGAGACTCCCTGGCAGGAGGCCAAGAAAGAGGTCCCATGTGTCAATGACTCAGATGATTGGGAAATGCCCCATCTGCGCTCCACATGGTGCCACCTGGCTGTGTTTGTCGCCTGCAATTCTGCTCAGTGATATGAGCATTACTCATCTGCTTCCAACTACCCGGCAGCAGTGTTTTTTGTTGTTGTTGCGTTCTCCATATAGAATGAGCCTGATACGACGACTGGTACCAGTCAATCGCAAGTCCACACACTTCGAGTTCTGCCTGCACCGCATCAACCCATTTCCTCTACAGCCCATGCTGTGCTCATTTAGATCGCTCTATCCGGCCAAACAAGCTGCTTGGGCATGCATTGACTAGACACGTGGCCTTAATTAACCAGTCAATGTAACTTTGCCTGACTCAGGAGCTCACTGTTGGAAGGATGTTGAGATATTTCGATGATCTATGAGCTTCTCACACAATCAAATCTAGATGTAGCCAGGATGAATCGTACATAGGCTAGCCTGAATGTTTTCAAATCAGGGCAGGTATTAACTACACGTGTCACGTAAGTATGGAGAAGAAATTGTATGATCGTGGCTGAGAACTATTTTGACAACCAGAGCACCCAGAGAAAGCCCGCGTGTGTGAGGGGGGAACACTTTATCCCATACAGTTAGGGTTAGGATCGAACCTACGAACTTCTGCATATCAGGTGATGGAGTTAACATCTCACCACCATGGCGCCCATTGGTGGAGTCCACATTTTTGCTGGGCCACCTTCTCCTGGGAAGCCGAGCTATGTATGGCACCTCGATTTCCACGGTCAGGCAATATTTGTGCAATCCACCAACCCTCACCTTCGCAGTGCTCGATGAGATTTTACAGGCGTGCGCCACCACCACTTTCATTGGCACCAAACATGAACGATTGCTGCCAAGTATTGGAAGACTGAGTATGCGTTATATTAATATAACACTTTTAGTGCCGGTCACATTGACCCGGTTAGGTGGCAGGGTGACTCAGGAGGCTCATAATGCCCTTGTCTAATATCTAAGGTAGAAAAGTTGAGATCCTGGCTTCAAATCTGGGCAGCCACTCAAGTTAAATTCCAGTATATTCTTAGTGAGTTGATGGTGTGGTAAGCTCATCAATAGTGGTACTAAAAGAGAAACAATGGCGTATTTATATTCAAGTGCATTGGGATGGCACGTGTCCCTATTGATAGCCCTGAGTGAGTGGTGGAAACGTCATTGTTATTTGGTGAAGACCAGTCCTTCCATATGGCAGCCATGGAAATGGTATTATCATTATAATCGATGGCTAGGATTGCATTTCAATATCCTGTAATGAGAAAATTGTTCGCTTGGTCTCACGGATTAGCGATGTTCAGAAAAGTGATACACGTCATCATGACAGCTTCGAGGGTCTTGAATTGATGACATTTTTACAATCAACATAAAACATATATGAGAATAAAAATACTCCTACTTGTTCAAATGGGTACTTATCAAAGTTATTTGTTGGAAAATAAATTGCAAATCTCAGCTCTCTGATAGCTGTTGGCAGAGCAGGACAAGTGACATATAAGTGCATGAATTATCAGAAATATTCAAATTAATCCATTAACATTTAGGATTTCAGCTGATATCACCATCTAATTCTACGAGTGGCTGACATTTGAAAATAGTATTATCTGTCTGGCAATATTGGCACATTATCATAGCGTCATGCAACGAATACCAATTCAGTGTCATCAAATGGTGTATTAATAGGTAAACAGTAAATTCAACCCCAATTTCATTTATATTAGAGCATACAATCGTGGAAATAGAATGGCAATCGATATTTAATCTGCAAGTTTAGTTAAGGAAAATAGCCTGAGTGGCTTCGGGGCAAATTCTCACTTTGAATCCAGAATCAGATGCAGTGATGATGGAACAAAATGAAAGAATCCACCTTGGTGTGAAAAGGTTTCCGCGTGTATGATCTCATGGTTTCAGCCTCAGCCACCAATGGACTGCACACACATGCCGTGGTAAATTGGTGTTTGCAGTCGTTCACTTGTTCTTGATGATACTCAGTTCAGAGACGTCGAAGTGTTAACGTTAAAAATACCAAAACATGCATTGTGTAAGAAGACTTAAGCCGAAATGTTTTAAAAGTAGAGATTGTCTCTAGTTCTTTATAAATGTAACTATACATTAGTTGTTCATCAATCAAAGTTGATGCTGTTGACCAGTTGGTCACATTATCTAAAACTTATTTTGATGGTCATGTAACACAAGAGAACCACAATGCACCTCTTCATGATAGTATGCTAGTTTTTTGTGTTGCATATGTACAATGTCTGTGTGATTTTTATACAGTGTTGCATCTTGTTTGAAACGTATTCATATGACTAATGAGCACAGTGTCGTCACCAATGCTCATCAGAATAGTCAATTAAAGTAATGGTGACCTCAGACAAGAGGACCATAATTGCCTTCTTCGGGAACTGTTAATGGAGTATTGCATATGTCGTGTAATAGGGCCGGCTGGTGGACAGCAGCGGCAACTGTAGTGGATCGACAGTGCACACGCCGGTGAGCGTGTGCACGGGTGTGTTGGCAGGGCGGAGGAAGTGGGACAAGGGTCACGGAGGACCCCATCTGGAGCCCCCTGGACCCTGCTAGTGGGTTCGAGAAGGGAGGCGCGGTCAGGGTGGGGCCAGGCCACACTAGTAGGATAAAAGGAGCTGAGAATGGGAGCTCGAGGCTCCCGGTTCTGGGATTGGACTCGTCTCGTCGTTGCTATCGTCTCGTCGCCGTCGTCACTGCCGTCTTCGCCAGATATTGCGCTGCAGGATAGTTGTTGGTTGTCTCAGTCAGCGCCATCAGTGTCAGACGGCTAGTGTTGTGTACAGGCTAGGCTAAGCGACTGTGGAGAGTGTGTGGACGAGACTGTGAATGTTGTTAATAAAGAAGGTGCCTCCTGCAAACCTCGTCTCCGAATCACTGGCACTACACATGTAAAATGGCTGCGTGCTTTTCCACAGTTGTTGCGTCTTGTGTAAAACTCGTGGTTTTCCGGCCTGTAGGATTATTCTATTGATGGGTTCTTCTCATAATTTTCAGATTCCATGGAAGTTAGAAGTCTCACAGGTATTGGATGGCAATACCCAATACTTGTAGGCCCTGACCCTGTGTTTGATATTCCCATATCCCTATGGCGGTTGGAGGTTATTGTCTCTAAATAATAATAAATGTTGAATCTCCAAAAACATCTTTATTATTTTATCAACCTAAGCATGATCAACCCCAAACCAGGATTTGAACTCAAAACCTGTCATTGTTAGTAAAGCCATCTATATAGATGTATCAAAGCAGGCAAGATGCCATGACAAAGCTGGGGAAAGTTAAAATATTCTGACATCCATCTCTTACCCCCTGCTCTGGAGAAAGGCAAAATTGTCTATGACAAAAAGAAAGCATAGCCAGACAGTGTCTACACACTATACACCAATGCACTCTCTCAAATTTGAAATAGGTGTACTGTACAGTGCGACTGACCTACTGCATACATATGAAGTATGGGAAATTAAATAAACATCATCTTTTTTACAAATCCAAATATGTAAAAAACATGTATCCAAGAGCATGGGTTTCCATGGCTGACCCTGCTATATAAATGCAAAGTGTCGTCTCCATTCTCAAATTAGCATTGCGTGGCGTTCATATCCATTGGTAGCCCTGGGCCATTGGTGGAAAATCCACACTCCCGTGATGGCAGCGATTTATCGCTGGAATGACGGTCATTTCGTAAATGCTTCCGAATCAACTTTTGAAAATGTAAATCGACCTTTACCGTGAAGGTTTTCAGAAGGAATATTTTTTTTTACCTGAAGTGAATGCAGAATATTAACCCCAGAGGCATTATGGGCTGTGCGGATTCCGAACCAGGCCCTGTATTCACAACCGTCCAACTCTGAGCTGAGCACTTTGCCACCACACCAACTGGTTATGGTACATATTTTAAGTGGTGTAATGATCCATTGATTCATCGATATTGATTATTAAAGTTGACGATATACAGTAGATCATTGATTATCCGGGGGGAAGGGGGCGCCGGATTTTCAAAAACGCCAGATAAGTTACTAATCATTATTTACAATAGTTTACGTTTGCACATTATTGCGTCTCTTTATGTGTATACGTGTTGTGTATATGACTTTTTAGTGTTTAAAAAAAATCCTATTTGAAACTGGAATAAATAAGCATACAAATAGACGAAAATAAATACCCTAGTCTAAAAAGGATCTGTATTAACTGTGCCTTACCACCCCAATCTCGAAGTCTCTGCATGGGGTGATCTACGTAATACATGCTCCTGTTTCAACAACATGTGTTTGACGATCACCGGACTAATGCAGCCTTTGGAGTGGTTTGCCGGTCTCACCGGATTGGCCCAGGACCCCCGGATAATTAGGAAGCCGGATAATTAATCACACGCCGGATAATCAATGATCAACTGTATATGAATATAATTGCGTGTGTAAAACTCAACGTTATTTGATTCATGTATATTTCAATTAGTTCATAAGACCACTGGGCACTAGAGGCTGATTCTACATTCACCGCCACGTTAAACAAATTGTTGAAGGCCGGAATTGGAGCACGACCCAGAACTGTTAAAGTGAAGGCAATACCGAGCGCCGGAGGATCGTGATCCTCAAACTGTTTTTTATCTCTAATGAATTTTTTAAAGGTTTCTCACGGAAATGGTTCAATTTCTCAGCAATAACGTAGCACCACCAAATAGGCTTTCCTATTAAATATGTTTAGGGTTGCTTTCTGGTTAAGTCTTACCCTCATTTTATGTGTGGATTTCTCAGAAACATTCGTGAGCATGTGCCTAATTCACCAAGTACACAATTGCAGACGGCAGCAACTTTGGGCTTGGCGAATGGAATGATAACAATACATTGTCAGCATGCTAGACAACGACAAAAATCAATAGCTTGCACGGACAGTCAAAATGCATGAGCTCAAACCTGAGCTACGTTGCACTGACAAGCAGGAACATTCCAAAACTATCCGTTATAAGTTGAATAAATCTTATCTTCCCAATGACATAAGTTAAACGCCACTGCGGTGTTCTGCTTTGTGATACTTCCAATTCATGGACCATGCTTCTGTAGACGATGCCAATACCCCCACGGTCCAAAACATTCCCCAACCTACGAGTCAAACTTCGTAAATATGTACTTTATATTAGAACACGGTGGGAAGTGAAAACAACCTTAGAGTGAAACTCCAGGAGATAATGCTGCAGCAGTTTTGACACGTGACGAGAATAAGACTGGACAGGAGCCCGCACTTGGCGTTACGACACACAAATGGAAGGAAATAGGAGGGGATGACAGAAAGCCAGGTGGATAGAAGCAGCAAATCAAGCATCCAGAGGAAAGAGAATTGAGTTTGGAGTGAAGCAGTGACACTGGCTAAAGAAATAACCATGGTGGAAATCTGTTCGTCCCCATCGTCGCTAATGGACTGATGGACACGACCGAATGATGAGGATAATTACGATGGTGAGATGACCGCTTGTCATTGTGCAAATATATCAAGCAACTTGGATCTACATGTTTAATTATACACTCGTAGACGCGTATTGTGGTGCTGCATTGAAATAGTCAAAAAACGGTATTTGTGTAAAAATGTATCAATCAGGAACTGTCGCACGTCATCATTGTTTTATGTTGCTGCAAAGCTATATTAACAAGCAAACATATAAACAAGGTTACAATTACTTTAGCTGAACAGCCGTCTTCACACAATAGTACAAAGTTAAAACATATACTTGAACATTTGTGCAATGGTCTTTATTCAGAAGCCATTTATTTTTGGAGGTAGTTTTTTGCGAATGATCACGACTCGTTTTAAAGTATTGTAATAGAGTTCACGACTCTTGGACGCCGGAGTTGGAGGCACACGGGTTTATTACACACAGCACGGTTGTGGCATACAACTCTAGAGGGGGTGTCGGCCCCCTCACCCGGCTAGCTGGGGATACACGCGCTAGCTACTTTCTAGCCTGCCTCCTAGTCCTCCTCTAACGGGCTAGGGGAGGCTATCTGGCCCGACACTGGTAAGTCGGGCCCGGTACCCTGAGTCCCAGACCAGCGCTGACAGGAGCACCGGCTCTGGATCTCGGGACCACGCCGCTGGCTCGGTCCTGTTCGGCCCTGATAAGGACGGCGAACCAGGGGAGTCCAGGGCTCTAGCTAAGACGTCTTCAGTCTTCACTGGTTAGCTTAACAAGAACCCCGAGCCCTCCGATACATCCCCTTTTAAACCCAACCCCCCGCTGAGGGGTGGGGCGGCCCCCCCGGGTGCCTAAGCGCGGACGTCGTAGAGAGCACCTCCCCTGTGCACTCACGTAGCCCCGCCCACTGTGTTTGTTTGCCCTAAGCTGCCATGCATAACGGGCTCTCTCTCTAACACCCCTACAGTATTTTAAGTCCCCTTCTACAACACTACCACTGAGTATATTTTCAACGAGGAAAAGGGGAAACCCACGTTGCATGCATTTGTGTCGACCATTGTACAAATGTCATGGGGTTTTTTCCCCCACAGGCACTCTCAGTGAACTCAAAACGTGGGAGCAATTGGTTCTATAATTATGAAATCCGGACCTAAGATGATAATTCCCTATCCTAACGTGCGGATTTGCATCTGCCCTAATACTACGCATCTCTATGCCGGCAAAACTACACAACCCCTCCGCCTCCTACAGGCACACCCAGCAACAGCCCAGGAACTCCTGAGCTATTGATCACAGTTGTCCAATAAGACTCCGCGAACATGGGACTGCAGTGCAAGGCAGCGTGAAAGCGGACAAGAAGTATTTCCAAGGCTAGGGGCCGACATTCATCACTGCCACGCTCCTCGCGTCCAATGTTTTACAGCCACTTCCGAGGCTCTGTCTGTATAGACGCTCGCTTTTTTCATACATCCAAGGCCCCAACATCATTATGTTTATGCAGTAAGCAGGCACACTTTGAAGATGAGACTACCTCTGTGAAGATTTGTTGTATTATTTTCTTTATTTACCAGATGTGTGATTTATTGACCAAGCATGGTTTATCAGTTCTACAATATCTTATAGAAAAAAACAAAACTGCGCACAATCTTCTATATATAAAAGTAAAAATTTGTCTGTGGGTTTGTGTTTGTGTGTTGGTTTGTGTGTGTTGGCGCACTTGCGAACGATTTCGAACTCCAACGGTGGGGTTCACGTAAAATAAAAATAGCCAGGTACCACGCCGCAAGCGCCATTCCTTTTTCACATTCGTCAACTTTAAATTAGTTTAATTAGCGATTTAGTGCGATTTTTGTGCGCTTCCTTTTCATTTATATTTTTTATGAGCGTGCACGACCATACCAACTCACACGCCTTTGGTGGAGTGAGGGGGACATTTTCTTTCTTGTTAAAAATGCTATTAAAAAATACACTAAATGCTCAGGTAAATTATTCACTGTGTGATGTCCCCCCCACGCCGATGCGTGCAGTTACTACTATACAGTCATATAGGCCATAGATGTTACTGCAGAGCGGCCGGGGAGATCGTGGCGGGGGGGGGTCAGGGGTAACAGCCCAGCCCCAGCCTGCCATGGTGCCACCTCGGCCGGCTGGACAATCTAGGTGAGGCCGGAGGATATGCACGGGACTAGGCTTCACCACGCCACTCTGTCAGGTGAGTACTTTGTGCTATACAGTCGATAAATACTGCTATAGAGTCAGCATGTACTACTGTAGTGATAACAGGTACCACCACAGTCGGTATGCACTGCTGTAATCATAGCAGGTACCACCACAGTCAGTACGCACTGCTGTTAGATTTTGAAGAGTAGTTTTGAAATATTTTTTTGGTCCGGGCAACACCGGTTATATAAGCTAGTGTTATATATTCATGTTTTGTTTATTTCACAGTCAGTAATAGAATGCAACTTGGTTTCTGATCGAGTCACTAGCCTCTGCCATAGGCAGGTGGAATTTCCACCCTTGGCATAGTGTCAGCAACAAAGATGAGTCCACTCAGGGATACTTTAGCAATCCCAAATTAATATTTTTTCTTGTGTGGGAGGAAATTGACCTACCTGGATAAAGTCCATTCAAATAGATCAGAAAGCTACTTGCTGTATGAGCATCTACCAGCCACTTTTGAGGTGAGCGGGTGTTTGTTGCACGTAGTTCGATGCCTGTGGGATCCACCAACCTCACTTGCAAAGTGTTGGATTACAGGGATGCTCCACCACTTAAGACATTAATGGCATTCTTCCTGTGTTTGCTAACAGCACTCTTGTCCCAATAGTCTGGGCAGGCTATTTGGGGGATCTTGGTCTTTGTGATTCAGTGTACACATCTGTATGCCAAAGAGAGGATCAAGAGTCGATCAGAAATAAGCGTAAGTGTGGCCAAGGAAGATACACATCACAATAAGTGCAGGATTCCCATTGCGTAATGGACTTTAAGGGTAGATTAAACAAAACAGGTTCTTGTCATCAATTGAAAGCTGCCAGGCTTGCACGAATTGCCTCAGTACCACTCCACACAGACCCCCCCCCCCCTCTGTCCCTCAAATAAGAATTAATGGACGCAGAACTCAAAGTGCGGTCAGTGCACGCTGTTTGACCTCAGTTATGATTTCAACGTCTCATCTATACCTGACATGTACCACGTGCATGCAATTCCACATTACTGTGGTGGTGACCCATAGCCATAAAATGAATATAACCATAATTAATATTATCATGTTAATGCATATAGTTACCGCTTCAGTAAAATGGAGACCCAAACATCTATATTATGAATAATATTGGTCGCGAAAGTCTACGTGTTAAAATGGAGAATGTTTTGTTTAAAGCTGTCACTAAAGGAAAATAAAATCCTGGCTTTTTGTCTGACGGATATATTGAGGTCTACAGAGGTTTACAGAGTCTTAATAGTCTGTGGTGGTGAGGTTTTATGGTCAGCAATGTCAGACGATGAATTAATTGGGGCACAATGAGTGATTAGCATTTGAATATGTTTTAATGCATGCCAAGAGTTAATATGCAGATTGTCTGACTAAATTAGAATGAGTTTTATCATTGGACAAAAGCCATTTGGGGGGTTAATAGTTCGCCCAATGTGACTCTTTAATGAAGAAGACACAGGCATGTGTACTCCCGCATGGGTGAATGGGGATATGCGCATTGCTAATGCTTTAAAATTGTATTACGTCAAATATTTAGACACATACCTGGGTCACCAAACCATACATACCCACACTCAGCATGATGATATTAATGCTGCTTAATCAATTATCGTCGACAAAATGTATTCACTTTCATGTATACGTGGCATCACGTAACAGAGCCACATAACTTGTGCTGTATATGCTCATTATAATTTTGAGATGGATTTCATGAGGACCAAATTTACTTACGGCTATAGTGAAGTTTTCACCCCGGGAATGAGGATTGGATTTGATCTCTCACCATCCTACTTGTGGGTCAAGCACTCTAAGCACAGCACCACTCGCCTGGATGCATTCTATATAGGTGCACGGTGAATAGAGCTGCATTCAGCTGCGTCTGCACCTTCTTTCATGTTTGCCTGTTTTGGAGGTGGTGTCAATGCCCACTGTTATTCTCCGCACAGCATTTGTTTAGCAGGGTCACAAGAAATGGTCCATCACCTTCATTCGGGGCTTGGGAATCAGCCACATCTGCTTGGTGAATAATGGAGGTGTCCGCGATAAGGAGGGCATCATTGTGCGCAGGATGTACAGGGCTATAGTGTGAATGAAGGGAGCTGGAAAAAAAATGCACGCAATTATACGGAAGAGACTTAGTGATACGGTGTGGTAATGCCATTTGATTGGATGTGCTTTGTCTAACAGCAGTTCGAGACACATTGTCCAAAGAAATACAATGCTTACATAAAGCCCCCATAACCCCAGACAATAGAGTCAGTAATATTTATGAGAGACCTTTGCATTTATTCAAAGTCAAAATGTATCTCCACTCAACCGGGTGTGTGTTGACGGCTATGGACCAGTGGTGTAAGCTCCACATTCTTCTGGTGCGAGCTAGTCTCTCTAAATGACAGCTGCTCTTCACTTCCCAGACAGTCGCACTGATAGTATTAATTCTAGATTTGAAGCTTTCGTGACTGCAGGGATGCATATTCTTAGGTTTTTTCGGTAAAGTCACGTAGGTAAAAAATTAAAATTAATAAAAGTAAAATAAAATAAAAATCACGACGTTTCGGAGGCAACACAAGCTTCCGTCTTCAGGTGGAACTGTCACAGCACGATAGCTGTATCAAGTGAGAGAAATTCCAAGAAAACTGTCCTTGTATATATACTGGTTGAGGGTGGGAGGAGCCACGGTAGGCCCTGAATATTATTTTTGTGAGGTTCGGTGCGGCTGAAGCACGCTGTTACAGAAAAAACCTAAGAATATGATAGTATCAAGCCGATGAGAATGATGAATAAGCAGACAATGGATCTGCTTATTCATCAACCGAAAGGTCTTCTGGGAGTGCATCATTTGAGCAGCATTGATTCAATACAAGTAAACTCTGGTTTTGATGTGCAATGCCTCATCAGAACAGTCAGGCGTGCTTGAACCCATGCTGGTGACCTCCGAAATGTAATCGGCAAGGACCCTCTCTCTAAGATATGGGTCCTAGTTCGATGCAATCACAAGGCCTAACCTAACCCTATAAGAACGATGGGTCGAGTCAGACAGGGATTTTAGAACTGACAACCATCTGATTGCGAGCTGAGGACTTTCTATAATACAACCTGGCTGGATATTTATAGTTTTTTTATGCTTAAATCCAATATGGAAGATATCTGAGCTAATGTTAAAATACATTGATAAACAATTAATGCCTACCTTATCAATTTATAGATTTTTTTTCTCCATAAAATATCGGCATCCCATTGATGTATACATCTGGGTGTGGCTCACCAATGAGCCCTTACAAGAGGAAAATTAGAGGGAGTTCAGGGGCAGTTCGGTTGTTTGTGCACTGAACGGACAATGCTGAATCCTAGCTTCGAATCCCGGAATCCACCTGTAATTAAACCAGGTTTTCAAGTGAGATGAGTTGGTGGTCTTAGTGTAGTGGATTCAACTGAGTCGCAGACGTACTTCTTGGAGGCAACACACATGTATTAACACCAACACATAATACAAAGGGGTTACTGCCCCTTTACCAGATAACCCATGGTGGTGGACCACCAGGCTAACTACGCTAGTTACGGGAATAGCTACAACAGACAGGACCCTAGCTGGGGCCTCGTCCACGTGTTGGTGACTTCTTCTTGGACGTAGATTTTCAGATGACAACAGCAACGCTGAACCCCGGTCCCTGTAGGGACCTGGTTTATATGCTCCTGGGTCGTGGCTGGCACAGCCTTTGGCCACGACCACCTTCGAGAAACCTCTTGTCGTTTCTCGACCCTTCCCGTAGGATCTTACCCTGTCACGTGACCACCCCCAAGCCCCCACCTTGGGCCCTTGTGTAGATCTTACTTGTCACGTGCCTTCCAGGGTCAACCAGAGTGCCATGGCCTAGGGTAACCTCATCCCATGGCTGACACTCTCACACTCCCTCCTGTAGGAGTCAGCACTACCACGTGTGGTGCCACTGAGTGCTATCCCAGCGCTCACCGAGCCCCCTCTAGGGCTGGTACTACATCCACCTACGGGGTGTCCGCGATGACGGTGCATCGCTCGCCGTGCCCCTCTAGGGCCGGCACCACACAGTGACATCCGTGATGTCACTACATTAGGATAGTCACCGATCACTGCATATTACATTGGGATTCTCACTTAATTTGGAAAATAAATTCCATCTCCAAGAATAAATAAACTATTTAGTTTGGCTGCCATTCAATAAACATCTCCACCATATGGGACATGGGAAAATACAACACACCGGGTGTGGTTAGAAGAATACTTGGAATACATTTCAAACTTAGTTCTGTTATATCACCTTCTATGGACCATGGGATTGGTGCACTGCACTGCAATATATCTACGTAGATATGATATGCCAAACGAAAAGAAGCCGATGGCACAAATGTAAAAATATTGGGCACAACAGTGATACATACATCTGACATGCTATGGTCTGCACAATGTGTTTCTTTAAGTTATATTGGCCCTGGAACAGAATGGAACTATCAGGAAGTAATGAAACATACTTAAGCAGAAAGTATCTGTGGAATAATTGAATGTCGTCTTACTGGGCGATATTGTGGTCTGAATAATTTAAGAGTGCTCAACCCACAATTGAAAGGTTACAAGTTCCCCCAATGGGAATCGCCTCAGCCCATCGATTACCTAGGGTTGAGTTAGCAGTGGCTACCCTGTGCTTGGCTCATGAGAAAAAAGAAAATTTTCAAAATAACTAGATAATACAGTCAAATCCTGGGATAATTGGGATAATTGAAGAAATAGTGTCTCCAGTTATGAGAGATAATCTGGAATGCTGGATTTAAATAATCTGTCATACGAGGGTGCCGCCTGGTATACAGGAGGTCGTGGGTTCGATGCCGACGCCGACACTGACGCCTGTTGTATATTTGGGGTCTGCGTGTTCTCCCTGTGGTCCTCCAGTTTAACCCTCCACATTTAGATTCAGCGTACCTTAATAGTATTTGGCTGCTGCTATAAATCCCCAGGTGATGATAAGCCACTTCGTTGAGCTATCATTTGTGGCCAGGTCGCTTCTGAAAAAGAGCTGTTCAGCTCAGTGGGTCTTACCTGGTAAAATAAAAAAATAGTAAAATTTTAGTTTTTAAACAAATAATGCATAATTAAAGTTTCAAGACATTTAGACATAATCAACACCTAACGCTTTCAATTACAACTTAACAGTTATGCAGTTTAATCCGAGCCATCACTTACCATGGCCCTGAAGCAGAGGGGGAGGCCGATTCCCAAACCAGAGACACAGAGGTGACGGTTGAAACCCAAAACACAGAGGGTGATTGTCACAGGCTTGGAGAGGTAATTATGGAAAATATGTTAACTAATGAACCATATGGTCAGAGACATGCCCAGGGTATGGTAAATAGGGACGACTGCCCTGGGCCCCGCGCTTTGGGGGTGCCCGTGCTTCGACGTCACGGTGTCAGATGTAATACTTTCATTTTAGTTTGAAGGCACGGGGGGGGGGGGGTCTCCCCATATGTGCCTCCCGACATAATCTAATCGGAATAGGTGAAAAAGTATTTGCCGTTGCAGGACCAAAGTTTTAAAACAATCTTATTTCCTCTTTTAACAAAGTAAATATTCCTTTAAAAAAATGCCCTGAAGCAACAGATTAGTGCTGGATATAACCACATGTGCCAATGTCATTTGATATTTGTAACTTGTATTCTTACCCGTTTATCGATAGTTCAATTTGAATGTGCTATTTTCTTTGAGGGACTGTGTGTTGTCTTGCTGTGATCTGGGACTGTTGTTGTTGTTTTGCTGCTTTACCCAAGCTTGCATTTAGGGTTGCAAATCGGCAGGAATTGATATACTTTTGCAATTTGTCCTAACAGCCTTTACTTATTTGTAGTTGTGCATTTTTAGTGACTTACTTACCTTTCCTATACCTTGCACTCCTTTCGTTTTTTGTATTGTGTAACTTGTTGAATCGTCCCGACTGAACATGTGTGAAAAAATAACTTCAGAGCTCATCAGATTCCTCCAGGATAGATAAAGATTCTGATGAAGTGTGATTTGCCCCGGGTCTCGCACCCAACTATAGACGACCCTGTAGTAGGCCACTCTAGTCTGCCATCCTTCAACAGAGGAAGAGCAAAGCGACACAAACTCTCTCCCGAAGCACTCTCGTGACGAGCGGACCTCGACATCGGCACTGAGCACCTGAACATATTGGCATTGCGTAAGAATAGAATGTTAAATACAAGTAAAAACAAGACGGAGAGAAAGCCCTGGCAAAAACACGAGGAACACCGGGGCATCAAAGAGCACAGGGTCAATGAATTCCACACAACAGATACGTGCTGTACCGTATATCGATTGGATCGGTATCGATTGCTATTGCACACATGCACTTGCAATCTCGTTCTGAGCACAACTTATTTCGTGTGCTAAATAGTATGCAGATGTGTTATTGTCTCATTATTCGTGAAGTTAGTTATTTTGTAACTGTCCGACGTATTCGAATCCGGCTTTGAAATGTTTCACGGTACTTCATTACTGGCCTCTGGGGCCGTCCATAAATGACGTCACGCACCTGGAGGGGGGGGGGTCAGACATTTGTGACGATGTGTGACGAGGGGGGGGGGTTGTATGAGAAATGTGACGTCACGTAAAAATGCGCAACTTTAAATAAATATTGTTCTGCCTCACGGCAGGAGTTTTGCCTCACGGCAGATGGGGGGGGGGGGTGGGGGCGTATGTACACAGGAATTTACTGTTATTGATGCTAATTTTGGTCACGTGACCAGGTATTTACGATTTAAGATTCCCGCTTAACCACGCGGATCTGTGGGCCATGGAAGCGAGGCGGTTGAGCTTTTCCATCAGAGCAACATATGACGTCCTTCTAACACCAGTTAATCTTCACCAATGGTATGGTGAAGATCCGGACTGTGCCCTCTGTTCCATGCCAGCCAACCTCAGGCACATTCTCACAGGGTGTAAAACAAGCCTCACCCAAGGACGCTACACTTGGCATCACAACCAAGTCCTTAAAAACCTTGCGTCCGCCCTGGAGGACAAGCGAGCTGCCACCAACTCCCTACCACCCCCAGCAGCATCACACCCCTTACGGACGAGCTTTGTCCGCGAAGGGGCTAAACCACCGAAGAGCGGCTCTACACCATTATAGTGAGACCAGCTGCGCTTGGCCCGCGACTGGAAAATGCTAGCTGACATTGGCCGGCAACTTGTGTTTCCTCCGGAGATCGCAACCACCACCCTAAGACCTGACATGGTGCTCTGGTCCCGTTCGCTCAAGAAGGTCTTCATCATTGAGCTCACAGTACCCTGGGAGGACTCAGTAGATGAGGCTAATGAGCGAAAACATCTGCGCTATGCCGATCTAGCTGCCGAAGCACGGCATCATGGCTGGAACACAGAAGTCCGACCAGTGGAGGTGGGCTGCAAAGGTTTTGAGGCAACATCTACAACCAGACTGCTTAGAGACCTGGGAATTAAGGGCCAGAGCCAGCGTTCGGCAATCATAGCTGTATCGGAGGCGGCAGAAGGCAGCAGTCAGTGGCTCTGGATGAAGAGGAAAGACCCCAGCTGGGCCCCGAAGTGAGAGGGCCAGGAGGTATGCGGTCAACAATGCTTGACTCAGGGAGGAGGACGCCCCTGCCATGCATAGTCCCATGGGATGTTGGCTATCAACAACAAGGCAACTCCTATGACTAATTGGGAATGGGACGCAAGCGTAGGATTGATCACCCTGTCGCTGGCCGCCTTTGGGTAGGGTGTATAGTGTAAACGGCCGAAACACCCGAGGAACCAAAGGTACACTACTGACGATGCGCTCCCCAAATTTCACCATGCTCACTGTTCATGAACTCTTGGAAGAACTTGCACAAAGGATAGTAACATCTCATCCTGTGTTCTTGGAATCTTTGTCTCATTATTCGTGAAGTTAGTTATTTTGTAACTGTCCGACGTATTCGAATCCGGCTTTGAAATGTTTCACGGTACTTCATTACTGGCCTCTGGGGCCATCCATAAATGACGTCACGCACCTGGAAGGGGGGGGGGGTCAGACATTTGTGACAATGTGTAACGAGGGGGGGGTTGTATGAGAAATGTGACGTCACGTAAAAATGCACAACTTTAAATAAATATTGTTCTGCCTCAACGCAGGAGTTTTGCCTCACGGCAGATGGGGGGGGGGCGTATGTTCACAGGAATTTCCTGTTATTGATGCTAATTTTGGTCACGTGACCAGGTATTTACGATTTAAGATTCCCGCTTAACCACGCGGGCGTCAGCCATTACACTCATAATTCAAGATGGCGGCACACATCGCGTCCCAGTGAAGCCAGCCGCAATTGTCCATTGTGGGACCTTAAGAAGCATTGTCTGTAAGTTCGTTTATGTTCTTATAATATTGGCAATGCTGTTATAATGTTAGAATGACCGTTATAAGGATGTAAGTGCCTTTATAATGCTGTTAAATTGTTATGATAAATACGAGGCCTAGTTAACAACGAAGCCTGCAACTTTCCTTATTGTGAATGTTACTTGTAATTTAATAAGTCGAGTCAAACTTGTACCCAAGTAATTATATTGCGATCTGGAGAGCAAGGATGACAACATGTCTCATTCATAGTGCAGTGTTATGTGTAGTACTGTACATCTGGGGTGCAGTGTGATGATAACACGGTGTGCCTTATGTAACACAGCAGCTTATGCTCTTGTATAACAATTCAGTGGTAATGTAGGTGCCTGCCCCCTCCAGGATCTATTGTTTAGAAATATGTTATCTAAGACAATGTTATGATGTTGTGGTATTCATTCATTGTGTTGGTGTTTCCGGGTTATAACAGATGCTGTATCTGTGTTTTCTCACCAGTTTTACCTCGTTAAAAACCAATAAATGACGTTTGGAGTCGGATGTTCACCCTGGCTCTGAGGGTTTATTGGACGCGAGGTTATCTACTCAGCTAGCGGTGCAACGCAGCGCACAGCGAGGCCGAGACAAATATAGAATTGTTATAACAACACTCCTACAACATTAGAGTGCAGCGCCACATTATATACGCACTACAATGACAATAGTTTAAAGCGATTTGAAGCATGTATCAGTTTTTTTTTGGGGGGGCAGAGCTTTGTGACGTCATATTTGAGGGGGGGTTTGACTTTTTGTGACGCCGTGTGACGATGGGAGGGGTCAAAAATCGCGTGACGTCATTTATGGACGTCCCCTCTGCCATAGAAATGCGGACTGAATTCCCACCATGGCCGAGTATCACCCCACACACAATCTATCTGGGTGACACCTTTACTTTCGACCAGAATGCTGCATGATTTTGTTTCATTTGGAAACACTTTGTTAAAACCACAGATAAATTATAAGGTGGTTCTGTGAATCGAATGTAAGTAAAAAAAAAACATACTACTCATGTGGATACCTCGTGTCTGCACTTGCAGGTAGGTGTACTGCAGACACAGATGTGCCACGGCCGTTACACTGGAGGATGAGCCCGGCATGCAAACCCACATCCATTGATCGTTTGCGACCTGCACAGCCTCATCATTGCGCGGCTTTGCGTGTCGAGAATTCATGATGCTTTCGTGCCCGGCTGAGAGACATCATCTCCTGGGGAATTCCTGTCACCGTTATTTTTTGCAGAGAGCAGAGCCTGAACTTCTTTGATGCATTTTCTGTCTGTTTTAAGGGAATTCGTGAAGTTACATCGCCGGGCATGTGTAGGGACATGCGGCAACACACAGACACCTGTGCATACACACGAAGGACTTCGGGAAATTAATATAAATTACCATCTCGCAAATGAGAAATAATTGTTGTTCGACCAAAAGTCAAAAATTGAAGTGTTTCTATGGTCGACCGAACTTTGGGCGATGATTAGAGGCGACGGAATGAAACAATTTTCAAGTGACCCTGAGCCACTCGTAGAAGTTTCACCATCCCAAGGTTGAGGCCACTGTTGATATCCAACAAAGTGAGACAAATTTCTGCGACTGCAACAGTGGCATAGCTATCGAGTGTGCAGGCGTTGTAAATTGCAACTGGGGCCTGCGGTCTACAGAGACCCAGGTGCCGGGGCTAGGAATTCCTGGAAGTCGAGAGTGGTAGCATCGTCACGGTCTACAGTCGGGTGGCTGCGATTGGGCGGTGTGTGCTCGCAAACTGCTCATCTATTTATATGTAAAGCAGCTCAAACCTCTCGTAATTCATACGACTTCCGTGTGGCCACTCCCACTCTGAATCCCTTCTCCCCGCCCCATGTGAGAACAAACGCTTCTCTTTGCCTAAGTGTCGAAGCCCCTGTGTAGCCTCTTCCTACAAACTCTCCTAACCCTTTGCTCCCAATTTTTTGTATTATCTTTCCTCATTTACCATTTCGTCTTCCCGTTCCTCTTTTCCCCCATACATTTGATATCTAACCCTGCCCCTCTTCCCAGCGTGCACCACGGTTAGAAAAGTTTCCAGTTGCAGCACCAATACACCTCGGCCTTCCTCGTTCGAGACGCGTGCGCGTTTAGCATGCCATCGACGCGCGGAGACGTGAACAGAAAGGTGGCGGCAATAGGACACAGCGCTCCTCATTTCATTCCTTGCCCCAGGGCCCATGCCAACATCCAACGAGGATTTGAACTGGAAACCTTCCGACTGCGAGTTGAGTGCTCTAACCGTAGCACCACCCGATCAGTCCTTGCCATACTTCCACTTATAAATTCCGGTCACATCGAGTAAACAAATCACGCATCTCATGTGGATACAAAAAAAGAAATCTCCATAAGTCAAAAAATGTACGCTTTGATAATGAAGTGGCTGAATAACCGCTTCATAATCGTAAGTAGCGTTTGGGAACTGAATTATGGTAATCATGCCGATAAGTGGCTGCACTTATTCCGGCACGCGAGGCTCAGGGATGTTGTGTCCTGGGCGAAGTGGAGGCGACTGTTTAGCGAGTGTGCTGCCACATCTCCCCGCACTCGACGGTCCCTGCTCTCTCAGCTAAATTGATCCCCGCTCTGAAGCAGACCGCCTTTGTTCTCGCTGTGGATGTGGCACGGTCACCATCAAGGCCACTCGCGGGGGTCTTTGCTGAAGTCGGCAAAACTTCCGTTAATTTGTGCTGTCATGAAAATTGCACCCCTTGTGCATTAAAGCACTCGGGCTGAAAAAGCCTGATCGCTATAGTCATTATAAAAGGCTGCCTTAAAACTAAAATATATAAAGTATTCATGCAACTGCTGATGATGAATTCGAATCAGAAAAGTGTTTATGAATGACATTTTGTAATTCCATAAAAGGCGATGTTTATATTGCTCAAATATGCGTTGGTGCAGTGCCTACACGCCAGGCAACTATCTACCAAACGGCGCATTGCCTTAAACGGAGCACAAAGGTCCTTTTTAAATTAATTTCCTTAGCATCTTTCACCAATGCATCACGCGATTGAGCATTACACGTGTTCTCTTTGTTCAAATATTTAATTGATTCATCTAATGACACTGCCCATGCACCATCTCAGCGGTGATGATTTAAACATCTTCATATCAATATAACTGGCTTTTATTAAACGTGTTAAACGCATATTAATAGGTGCAAATTTGATCATAATCAGCATATGCGAGTGTGCTGTCAACAGAGATGAATGTTGCTGCTGGCTTGTTTGAAGAGCGCGATGTAAATATATGTACATGCATATTTCGTTGTCAATCCACTTCTAGATGAGGGCCTTTCCAAGCTGTGCGGATCGTGGGGCTTATTTGACCATACTTCACCACGCTGGTCAATGCAAGTTGGTGAAGAGAGTATAGACGTGGGAACACAGAAGTGCAGTACAATTATTTATATGTATCACCTGCCATCTGATGTCCACCCCACAGTTCCGCAGCCTGTAACACCCATCATGCATGGTGGTCACCCATCCAAGTACTATCCACACTCAACCCTGCCAAGCTGCCGATATCTCACGAGATAAGGTGCATTCTAGATGATGTGTTCATTTTGCATGTTAATTAAGCTGAAAAACGTTTCGCAAACGTGCCTTTCAAAAAAAAATCCAAGGTGCCATTAAAGTACTGTAACGTACTGCAATGTACTACAAAGAGACAGAGAAACGCAATGAGACGATTGCCATTTCGCCTCAAAGATTTCTGGTGCAAGTGACACAAAGGAGTTTACATGGTCAGTGCTATGCCCGCGAATATTGTTGATATTTACCACACAACCCCGGTTACCCAATTTAAGTCTGGTTGGTCTAGGACTTGGGCAAGTTTCAGATCATTCTTGCCAATGGCGCGTGCTGCACTTTGCAGGAATCACACCCGAGTCTCTGCAATCGAAGGACAGTGTATTATTAATAATGATGACTCGTTTGTCGCTGCTCGCTCATGGTATTTACTAGAACTCTCCTTAAATATGGATGTTTTCCTTCTATATGCATTATACCAACAGGTGTATGTAATTGTGAAACAGTATAAATCCATTACATGTCTAACTCGTGCAACCAAATTATTGATCATTTCTCATATTTGGCATGTGACCTTTTGTGATTATTGATTCAAAATAAAAATCGGTTGCTTTCTTCCCAACCTACTATTTTCGTCAAGTAATTCTAAAGAGGAAACAAAATGACATGGTCAGCTTCTTTTCTTGATGAATGTTTATTTTCATTAGTTTTTTTTTGGCGAAAATGTGCGATGTTTTTAATCACCAAATGTTGGCAAATTGCTAACACGGTGTGTTTTAGTTGCTTAAATCGAGATTGTAACCTGGCTCACATAGTAAATAACATAACATTGCCTACAGTTACTCAGTAATGCAGAACATTCAAATTGCATTCATATGCATAAGATGAATCAGCAGTGGTTATCATAAATGTTTCCTGATTTCTGCCGTGACAATGGGGAATTTCCACCACTAAATTTTGGCTGTCAACAAAGATGAATGCTGCTGCTTGCTTGTTTTAAGAGCGCGATGTAAATATATGTACATGCATAAGTCGTTGTCAATCCACTTCTAGATGAGGGCCTTACCAAGCTGTGCGGTTCGTGGGGCTTATTTGACCATACTTCACCACGCTGGTCAATGCAAGTTGGTAAAGAGAATATGGAGGTGGGAACATAGAAATGCAGTACAATTATAGATTTTTATCACCTGGCCTCTGATGTCTACCCCACAGTCCCGTAGTCTATGACATCCGTCACGCATGGTGGTCACCCATCCAAGCACTATCCACCCTCAACCTTGCTTAGCTGCCGATATCTGACTAGATGAGGTGCATTCTAGATTATCTGTTCATGTTACATGTTAATTAAGTTGAATACGTTTCGCAAACAAATTTGGTGATGAATGAGATGGTTTTCGATTTAAAGCTTTCGTGACTGCAGGGATTCATCTTCTTGGTTCTTTCGGTAAAGTCACGTAGAAGGGAAGTAATAAAATAATAAAAAATAAAACATAATAAAATTATTCTCACGACGTTTCGGCCACAACGCAAGCAGCCGTCCTCAGGTGAAGGACGTAATAAACCATTTCGGATCTTAACTGATTGTGTTCACGTTTACGGTGACTTTCAGACCGCGTTCCACTCACTGGCATGGTGCAGCAACTGCAGCAGCAGCAGCAACTGCAGCAACAGCAGCAACTGCAGCTCCTTTTGATGCTGTTAATCCTGCATAATGCACATGCATATGTAGTACTAATCACATTCCTGCATTTCCCATAAATATGCTAAATTCCTCTTGATATGCAAATTCCTTTGTCAAGGCGTCCAGCTTATATATATGCTCCAAGCTCGTGTGCTGTTTCATTCAGACTCTGTCGCCTCGACGGACCTGGTTTTCACCTGAGGACGGCTGCTTGCGTTGTGGCCGAAACGTCGTGAGAATAATTTTATTATGTTTTATTTGTATTATTTTATTACTTCCCTTCTACGTGACTTTACCGAAAGAACCAAGAAGATGAGATGGTTTTCGTAAAGGAACTATTTTACCTACAACCATATAAATCGTGAGTCTCATACCGGTACTGCGTATGCTCTATTGTATGTTACACATTCTGTACACACCCTCATGTATGGGTAGCCATAGCATGGACAGTATTTATCATGAGTCGCCCAAGTGAGTATGCCCCTCATTTACGTAAACAATATCACGAAGATATCCAGTCGTGTCAAAAAATAACAAAACTCAACACTTGTCTGTCATCATTAGCATTTATTTGAAAGCCAAAGTCAATGTCCAGTGTCTTACGCAGAAAACCCAAGTTTTTCAGTCATGCATATGTATATGAGCAATTGTTATTGACTGACATTGCTTTTATAAGAGCGCGACTGTTTACAGATCCAAAACAGCCATGATCATGAGACAAAAAGTCATGACTTTGTCTCGATGGCAGCGTTCACCTTTTAAAATGAATAAATACAAATCACCCTGCATGGTGTCCCGGCTGCATGCATTGCACCAAGGCTTTAGTGCCGCAGGTCGTTTTTAGTGCTGTGCTGGCGTTCTTGGTCCCCATGGGGAGAGTGATGTGATTAACTGTCCTCTGGCATGCTTGTTAAGCCTTTTCCAGCACAACACTGACATCATCGAAATCGCCAATTTGTCCTGCACTCGTTCCATCAAAGTCACTCAAAGTGACATTCAGTCCTGCTCACGATGGCCACTAAAGTTTACAAATTATTGCAATGTGCCCTCGGATGTAAATGATCTTGGATATTTTAATTGACAATGCTATGGGCTCTCAGCTCTTACTGTCACAATTATTACATTAATTGTACTTGTGTTAATTTACGTGATTGGGATGCGTCTGTCACAATGAACTTCTGATCCAGAGGTCGCTGGTTCAACATTCTGGCGCGGTAGTTCGAACAATGGGAAAGTTTCTTGAATCCCCCACTGTTCCTGTCCAGGTAGCAGCATAAATGGTGGAGTAGAATGTGGGTACTCCCACGTCCTCCAACACTCGAAGACTTCAGGCCAGGAGGCCAAATATCCTCGAGGGCTCTGGAGAGCATCTTCACTGGATAGCTCCCTCTAGTGGAGACCCTTCAACCTGCAGTGATTACCCAATATTGTTTCGAGTCGAAGTTTCTCCGTCATCAAACGAGTATCGTATCAATACTCCTCGGTTATTTTTTTGTTGATGGTCCTTGCTAACGCTGTTAATTCCTTATTCCGAAAGCCAGGGCCGATCTCTCCAGAGGATGATGACTCTTGACTTCCCGATTACTGGTACTTATTTTACACATCCCCAGAGGGGTGATGGGAATCAACCTTGATTTGGATTTAAACTTGCAAACCTGCAATTGCGACTGAGGCACTCTTCTGCAATGTTTCCAAGCCAGATTATAGGGAGAGAGAGAAAAAAACAAGGTCGAGTTCTTTGTCAATCTGCCCTTGGCATGTTGTTTATGGGGGTTGTTTGACCATACTTCACCACGCTGGTCAGTGCAGGTTGGTGTAGAGGAGTCCAGGAGCTGTTCACATATAACTCACCAATAATGATAGCTGTGACTAGGAATACACTTCAGATGACCTGGTTCATAGTGCAGTATGCTCACCGCTGTGATAATAATATTAACAATAACATCGCTACACCCCAGATTATTGCAGTAAATTGATGAATGTCGTGAATTATAACTTGTAACTGCGATCAACATTGGATGTCCTGGAGAGATCACACTTCATTCATTCATATGGAATTTCTACCAATGCTTCTTACAAAAAAGAGATCCTCTTAGCTCAAAGATTTTGTGACAGCCTCATGCATTACATGATGTGCCAAAATGAATAAAAGTGTAACTTTTAGCGCACAAGTTTCAAATAAGCATGTAAATTACGTGGTAAAATCGCTGAAGCATAATTAAAAGTTGAGTAACCGTGCCTGTAATCTCCCGGCTTGTCACATGGATGCTAAAGGACAATTTACACCAAGCAAACTCATTTTGAGTTACAGCACCACGCACGTCGGCAAGCAGGCGCGGAAAGGTAAATCGACATTCTTGGACATCCTCCCTGGGTTGTTAATGCGTGATGGATATGCACCTTGCTGCTATAAACAAAAGCTGCAGCCAGACTGCAGCTTTCAGTCAATCCTAAGTGGCATTGCCAGTATTTACAGAGTATATGCACCTCTGATTGGTGCGGTTGGTTACGTGCGGTGTGGAGGAAGTTCAACGTGCATACACATACGTATAGAACATCTAGGAATGTATATGTAACTTCCTGCAGCTACAAGCATTATTTCGACTCATGGAGTTGTGTGGAGCACGCCCTTGGAGGTACAGGGCCACCGGTGACAATTCTACATGCCTGTGGTGGAGACTGTTGCATCGCAGCGTTGGGCTTGCTTGGAAGGGGCTGAGCCCCTCCTCCCCTGCTGAAGGCTCAGCGCCTCCCCCCGTCCTACCCTCCTAAATCGTTGCAGTCAGGTAGAAATAAATGTGGATACCAACACTAGTGGTAGTTTGTTTAAGTTTGGTGTTTTATATTTGTTTAAGATTGATTGTGTTGTGCTTCCTCCAACGATACCCCCGCCCCCCCCTCTCTGTGTTTTTGTATGCCCCCCCTTTACTAAAACTAAACTATGTTTTTTGATTTTAGCAGGCAACGCCTACTGAGCAAGATAGTTCATTTTCAGAAGCGACCTGGCCACAAATGATAGCTCAACGAAGTGGCTCATCATGTGGACATTTATAGCAGTCAAATACTAAATGCGTAGGGAAAAAACAAACGACCCAGAGAAAGATCCACGCAACCACGGACAGAGAGACATGCAAACTCCAAATATACAGCAGGCGTCAGTCGGAATCGAACCCGAGACCTCCTGTATTCCATGCGAGATAGTTAACATCTTCCCACCGTGGCATCCCTTTAAACAAGCTCATGCCAGAGTTGGGAGGCCATAAGTCAACCACTACCGCCACTACGAACTTCTATCGATCGTAGACTGATGACAGATTTAGTCGACATATCCAGTACTGTACATCATTTGTGAGTTTGTAGTTACACAATCTCACACATTGTGGTGTTATATTAGCACAGCATGCTCAAATCTAACCATCCTAGGTTTGATTCCTGGCCATGAACTCAACCGGTGTATTGAATATGGACCTCATTGACTCTCCGATAGGTGACACTGCCTAATAATGTTCATAAGCCAGCAGTATGTTTAACATTTGCACGGTCTGACCACACCACACCCTTGTGTGCTGTGCTGACAGTGCTCATCCAAACAGTCTATTTAGGTATATTATGACCACAAACATAAGCAAACATAAGTATGTTTGCATTCTTTTGGAAAACTTAATTTAATTAAAAGCAACATACTCGTGTGTCTAAACACACATATCCTCATAAATACATAAATTACAATGCATTTTATATCTACGGAGCACATACTGCTTGCATGTGCATTTTAGAAGTTTGTATATTTATTTAGAGACGTTAAATCCATGATTACACAGCACCGCATTATGACCATAGTTCATGAGCATTTTTTTTATTTTCTCCTTGGTAAATTAAGGGAAGTTTAAACGTAAATTTACCAATGGAGTTGGCGACGTGGGCAGTATTTCAGGACCAGGTAAAATTTGACACCTTCCAAATGCCAACACGTGGACAAAATACAAAGGTTTATGAGGCAAATCTCTGTTATGCATGCGCCCTTTAGTGCAACAAATAAATAAAAGCATCTCTTCCCTGCATGCATGGTGCGAATTTTTTTAAGCCTCTTTATGCTATAGCATGCAATTTCACTTTGTTGTAAATTTAATGTATTCGAATTTTTTCGGCACATGGTACATTTACAACAATAAAAATGTTGCTTGAAATGTATACAAGGTACATGTAATTGATTATAGTCTATAAACATAGTTTTACAGGGTTTGGTCTTATTTTTCCTTTCATAAACACGTGGGGGGGGGGTGAAGGGGGTCGTGGGAAGTGGCTCATACGTTGGTTGAGAGGAATCCCATGTGGTTGATAAGGGGGGCATTCCGGGGGTATTGGGTATAGCATGAATTTTCTACAGTGTTGACCTGGAAGGGATGTTGCTTTGCCCTCTTCCTTCAAGGGTGCTATTGTAGCGGGATGTTAACTCCCTCACCTGGTATGTAGGAGGTTGTGGGTTCGACCCCGACCCCGACGCCTGTATATGTGTAGTTTGCATGTTCTCCCCATGGTCGCATTACATTTTCTCTGTGTCCTCTAGTTTTTCCCCTCCACGTTTAGAAACGTGCGTTTTAGAGTGTTTGGCTGCTGTACATTTCCACGTGATATATCATTTCGTTGAGCTATCATTTGCAGACAGGTTGCTTCTGAGAAAAAAGCTATGTAGCTCAGTGGGCCCTATCTGGTAAAATAGTTTAGTTTATTGTGGAATTCCTGTCCTCGGCCCATTAGGGATTCTGAGTCTGTTGATGTTTTTAAATATCTTCTTAAAACTCGCGTGTTTGTACTCAGGCTCTCTCCGGAACAAAAGCTTCATGCAAAGCGCTTTGAGGCCTTTTTCAAATTATTCGTATGATTGACGTGGTACAAACCACTTGTGATAGTGCTGAGGGAGGCAGCCGTTAGTCTCTGTGATCCTCGCCTTTGTAACAGCCTGCCTGGGGATCTGATGAGGGCATCAGAATCGGTCAATGTTTTTTTTTAAATAAATCTTAAATCATACCTTTTTAGAATTACTTTTAATTAGGATGCCATTATTGTGTGTTTATTATGCTTTTATTCTACTTTTAGTTTATTATAATGGTATGTATTTTTTATGTGTCGTTCTTATTGTTGTTTACATTGTGTCAGTCGCTTTGTGTTGTCCTGTAAAGCGCTTTGTAGTGCATTATTTGCAAGAATTGTGTTATATAAGTAAAGTTTAATTTGATTTCAGCATGACTCTCCCGTGTAGTGAGAATACTATTGCAGTGGCTGCAGAAGTTGTTTTTCTGTGGGGTAATTTTCCATGGCCATTCCACGACATTAATACTATTATTTTTTATTCCCTGCTGAATGTGACTAATACCAACATTGGCATACATACTCATTATAGACAAAATCCATGTCATATATTTATATATTAACACGACACAATGAAGCTAATCATCCTAAACACTTCTCCTTACACGATTAAACATGCCGGCAGAGGGCAAATTGAGAAAGTTTGCATTTTCAAAGTCAACTTCGATTTTATTTTGTTTACATCATCAGTCCATCCTGTGTGATGGGAACCCCATGAGAATGCATGCAGTGTGACATTGAATTCCACCTCGAGGATGTGATGGTAAATGGCTCGGAAAAACAACTTGGCTTTCTTTGTTCATCCATGTGAATGTGAATGCTGCTAAACCCAGGGGGTATGTCACCATGTTGCCCCGCTCATATAAGCAATGGGTTGGCTCTCGTCTCTAATGTTGGTACTGAGCCAGTGGTGGAAATTCCACATTCCCATGGCAGAGAGCTAATGTATCTTTAGATTGCCACCGCCTCTGAGGTACAAAACAACTGGGCCAAGTGACGGGAAATATCACAATACCGGAGGTGGGGATATTATAACACAATGGACAAAACTGGGACTTTGAATAACCCAAGCAGACTTATAGAATTCCCAGGACAGCAGCTACCTCAACAAGCGGACAATCCTAGGAAAACCACAAGATGACAACTGTCGACTTTGCGCACAATGTAAGTATGATTGTTAGTCCACTTGTTTACCCAGGGAATCCTTGCTGAGTTTCATGACTCTTTTTCAGGAGGGTCCTGCCAAGTTTTCGCAGTAGGGGGTGACTACATTAACCCCCCCCCCCCCCCTCGGTCCTCGCACCTGATTAGCTTACAAATGACAACATCACATTTACCCCATCTATTTTAGACTGAAACAATAGGATTCTGGCTGTCGCCTGATGAAGCTGGTTGTAATTACCAGCGAAATGTCGTACTCTAATTGTTAATGTTGTGAGTTTACTCTACAACACACAAGTGTGCTGAACGAGTAACTAATTGGCATGTTTTGTTTAAGTGGCAAACCTTACTAGTTGGCTGTGTCAGGTGGTGGCGGGTTTGAACGACACATTTATATATTTATGCGATCTAACCCAAAAAACCTCTGTTATGGATGATATTGGTCATGAAAGCCTACGAGTTAAACTGAAGGGGCGTTGATTGCTATATGAATTCCAATTGAGTATTTTACAATGACGCTGGCACACTATTGTAAGTCTGAACGATTTGGGGAAAATATCTAATTGCGATTTTTCTGGCAGATATTGCGATTACATTTTTTTGTCAAGCTTCAGTTCAATATCCACTGTGTAATAGATTTAAAACATGTGATGGAGCATTACCACATGATACCATCAAATATTAACTGCTCTATATATTCTAATGCAAAGATTTGAATTTAAAATATATGAATTGCTTCCAACATGTATTTATTAAAACTTTTAAATAAAATTGAACAATCAAACATAGAACAATGGCTAGTTAAATAAATAAATCTTGACTTAAAGCTTTTGTGACTGCAGGAATTCATACTCTTCCAACCTCAGCAGTCACCTGAAGACGATTGCTTGTGTTGCGATCGAAACGTCGTGATTATTTTATTATTTTTCTATCTACGTAACTTTACCGAAAGACCCAATGAGTATAAATAAATAAAGTTATAATAATAAAAAATAAAACAATTCCAATAAAGTAATCGCAGCCTTTGCGATTTGCTCATCGTATTGTTTCAAATTGCGATTCCGATTTTAAATCGATTAATCGTTCAGCCCTACACAATGGCCTACTCATGCGAATGACGTCACTTGGTTTTTAAAATCCACTCCGCGTAAATTTATGGTTCATACAACCGCAGTATTAATCAGGGCGACTGCTAATTCGATCCGTGAACCTTTTCCACAAGCCTTCGAACGCGCTACACGAGGTACGATTGGAAGACATGAACCCTGACTGGAATTTGAATTAGTAACACTCCACTTCTAATTCGAACACATGCCTGCAATGCACCACCTACACTGATAATTCTAAAGAGCAAAACTTAAAAGGGGAACTAAAGGAAAGAATGTAAAAAAGGATGTTTTTTTCATCTAGGTAGTTAAAATATTTGTTTTCATTGCGATTCAAGGAAAGTGAAAAACCTGTTTTATTAATTCAAGAATAGCTCATAGACAGTGAAACTACATGTTTGTGTATCAATCAGTCTGTCGCACAGACTTTTACAGTCCGTTCGGGAACTTTATCAGCAAGATAGTAATTCGAGTAAGAGCAACTATAATTTTAACTATTTCTGTGCACGCATACCACGTACTATGCTGCAATAAGGAACGCAGAGGGTGTAGGCCGTGAGCTGCTCTGTTTGCACAGTGCAATCTCGCCTTGTGACATCAAGTTTCAAGTTTCACTCATTAGGTGTAGCCCTGTGAGCCATGCGGCTCTTGACTCGGGTGCAACCGCAACAAACAAAATATGAACATCGTCTCATTACAGCCATGGGCGCCTGTTTCACCGCCCTCAATGGGTATCAAACGGCGTGGCTACAATGCGACGCAAATCGCAACGAATGAAGGGAAATCTCTCACTCGGACGCCTTCACAGCACGTCCAGAGACCTCCCCCGAGGCACAAATGAGACCGTTGCTGCAGCGGTTTCGAATATGAACAACTCAAAATGTTATCCTCATTATGCAATTCACGTTGAGATAATCTTTATGTATATAAAAACACAACAAAACTATTTGTAGAAAGTATGTTAATAAAAACAAAAATGGCCATCTCCAGAAGCTTGGTGGAGCGGCGCCCCAACGCCCCTAGTGGACGATCCGCGCCTGCATGCACATGGTGGTCCAGATGTCTTGTGACCGCAATTTAATTAACTAAATCTGGATATATATTTTTTAAGTAACGTGTATATAAAACTGAAATGAATATACAAAGGGAAACAATGCTAGGGGTCAAATAATTGGGGGTCACAAGACATCTGCACCACCATGCGCATGCCCTCTCTCCCTACCCTCTGGCTGCCTAACGATATCCACCAGGCATCTAAGGGAGGGAGAATGTGATGGTAAATTGGTAAATTAGACCTCGTTTGATTTCCATAAAATGTAATGTTGCTGAGTTAGGCAAGTCTACTGCATTGTATTAAACACGTTCCTTCGGAGTGGGCAGGTAGGAACTTGATTTGGACAGCGCATTCGTGCATGACAGACAGACAAATAATCCCTGGTGGGCAGTGTGGAACCTGTTGTTCGTACCTGTATGTAACAGGACCCTGCGGGGTGGGCTGGTAGGAATAATACTTAGTACCGGTACAGGGATATCGACCGGGCTGGGTGCGGAGGGGCTGGGTGGGGAGGGGCTGGACACCCCGTGGTGTCCTTATAAAACTCAACGTTTAACCTACTCACGCCGGCTTGTGCCCGCCCTCACAGTCGGGCATATTTGCGGAATACACCACGCCGCCGTTGACCCTGGCCATTGACCGAGCAACCCAACGTTCCTACCAGCTCCCTCCGCAGGAATGTGTTCTATGTGCCACTCAGTCCGTATTTAGCCGCCTATTCTGTTGTTCCACTCGGTCGACTGAACGGGTTTAAGGCAGTGACTGGAGAAAATGTGTTGCCCGTAGTGTGCAAAAAACTCATCTTGCTGTGATTTGCTTACTAATGTAAAAGCGGGGGTGCTGCATCATTGTTTTTAATTATAATATCACTCAATTATTGGTGGGGGGAGAGGGCGGGGGGGGGGTTTGGGTGGCGTGTCTTACTTCTCGGTGGTTTTGTTTGTGTGCAGATAATAAATCGCAACAAAATTGAAGCAGAGAAGTGCACCACCTCCTACACCAGTTGATAGCCCCCCCCCCCAACACCCCCAAACCCCACCCTCAACACCACCCCTCCCACCAGCCCTCACCACCCCCCCCACCACCCCCCACCACCACCCAACCCCACCACCACCACCCCACCACCCCCCACCACCACCTTCTGCACTAGGCCTCGCGAAGCCTCCCGCACTAGGCCTCGCGAAGCCTGCCGCACTAGGCCTCGCGAAGCCTGCCGCACTAGGCCTCGCGAAGCCTTCTCTGCAGTAGACGTAGCGAAGCCTTCTGCACTAGGCCTCGCGAAGCCTCTGCAGTAGGCCTCGCGAAGCCTTCTCTGCAGTAGGCCTCGCGATGCCTTCTCTGCAGTAGGCCTCGCGATGCCTTCTCTGCAGTAGGCCTCGCGAAGCCTGCCGCACTAGGCCTCGCGAAGCCTTCTCTGCAGTAGACTTAGCGAAGCCTTTTGCACTAGGCCTCGCGAAGCCTTCTCTGCAGTAGGCCTCGCGAAGCCTTTTCTGCAGTAGGCCTCGCGATGCCTTCTCTGCAGTAGGCCTCGCGAAGCCTGCCGCACTAGGCCTCGCGAAGCCTGCTGCACTAGGCTTCACGAAGCCTTCTCTGCAGTAGACCTAGCGAAGCCTTCTGCACTAGGCCTCGCGAAGCCTTCTCTGCAGTAGGCCTCGCGAAGCCTTCCCTGCAGTAGGCCTCGTGAAGCCTTCTCTGCAGTAGGCCTCGCGATGCCTTTTCCGCAGTAGGCCTCGCAAAGCCTGCCGCACTAGGCCTCGCGAAGCCTGCCGCACTAGGCCTCGTGCCGTGCTTTTCGTGCACAAATAAGGCGATTAAATGTATCTCGTCTCTGTGTTAATAAATGTATCTTGTCTCTGTGTTAAAAAAACGTACTGGGTTTCAGTAAAGTACATTTGAAGCGAAGTTTAAAGTTTCGCCGTGAGGCGCCGGAAGCGACGGCCATCTTGTTTAGTTGACAGATCGCAGGGGGAGCGGGCGGCCATCATGTCGGACAGGGTCATGCCAAGTGTTTGCAGTAGGGGGCGATGTTGATACACGGACGGACGGACGGACACATTAATCTATTGGTGGTCTGGTCCACTTCGTTCCTACCAGTATAAAAGATAACTTGACTTTAGGTAGCCAGGCAGACAGCCCCCTTAACTATCGCCCCCCCCCCTCCCTTAGGCCCCTCCCCCCTTAGGCCCCTCCCCTGACCCCCTTTCCCATAGGCCCCTCCCCTGACCACCCCCCCCATATCCTCAGGCCCCTCCCCTGACCCCCCTTCCCTTAGGCCCCTCCCCTGACCCCCCTTCTGTTAGGCCCCTCCCCTGAGCACCCCCCCCATATCCTTAGGCCCCTCCCCTGACCCCCCCTCCCTCAGGCCCCTCCGCTGATCCCCCCCTCAGGTCCCTCCCCTGAACCCCCCCCCCCTCAGGTCCCTCTCCTGACTCCCCCCTTCCTTAGGCCCCTCCTCTGACCCTCCTCCCTTAGGCACCTCCCCTCTCCGTACCCGGCAGTAGGTCTCCACCAATCAAAGAGCTGTTTCTAAGGTCTCCACCAATCAAAGAGCTGTGTGTATTATATATTTATTTATGCACGACAGACAGACAGTCAGACAGACAGACAGCTAAATAATCCCTGGTGGGCAGTGTGGAACATTGTTCCTCCCTGTACTAGAAACTATACCTACTATAATCACCCAGGAATGTCTGTCCTTAACGCTAGTGATGTCACTCCACATCGACCAGCCCCCCTCGTTAATAATTATTATAAGGTGACGTCCTCCAAATGGCGGGCCGAGGCGCCTCCTCCCCCCTCCTCGGCGTCAACTTACAACCCTCACTACAAAGGCGTCACGTGATCTCCGTAACGCTATTGAGACATCAAAGTAAAAAGGACGTCATGATATGTTGTGGCCGAAACGTCGTGAGAATTGTATTTTATTATGTTTTATTTTTATTATTTTATTATTTCCCTTCTACGTGACTTTACCGAAAGAACCAAGAAGATGAATCCCTGCAGTCACGAAAGCTTTAAATCGAAATTTATTGAGAACTTTTACCTCTCCACACTGAAATGTGAGATTCTTGGACAATTCATGTGCTTTTTTTCCAACTCGTCCAATGATCAAAACGCTATCCAGAATTCAATTTTATGTTACTCATGAGAAGCGAAATAAATCACCCAGGAATGGCACTGCATAGAGATGCTATTTCCCAACAATGCGTGGGGTCCTTGATTTCACTTGTCTGTATCAGTTGTCAATGTATTACAGCCAGCGAAACATTCCATATGTATATGTGTGTGTATATATAGTTATATACTATGAAAAAAAGGCTATTTGTTTTATGAAGTGAGTTAAAAAAAACTTTGTAGACTATCACCTCTAACCTCTTATCCGAAGATTAACTGTCACCAGATTTGCTTTTGAATGCATCACTATAATTCATTGTGCTAAGTGATATATTTTAGAAGCTTTTAGCAAAAGATAAACTACACGTAAAATTGATTATTTTAAATATATATACATTAATAATAGATGAAGATGTATATTGTTATAAATGTGTGTGTTACAGCACAATATAAAGAGTGGTGTGTAAGAACCAATAAATCATTGACTGGATTTTTAATCTGGTGATATAATTTCAATCGCCAGCAGCAAATAAAAATATTAACTCTTTCTATCATCCCTTCACTGATGAGCGAGTAAATGCAAAGGCTGAAATTAAATGTTCGGCAGTCTGCTTTTCAATTTCATTACTTTAAAAATATGAAACATGTAGAAAAAAATTGGAAATAAAGCGTGATCGCTCGAAAATTATTGCATGCAAAATGCAATGTTTGTTATGTATGCGCCATGGACACGCGATATGTATCAACGTGTCGCTGTAACACATTCCTGCGGAGGGAGCTGGTAGGAACGTTGGGTTGCTCGGTCAATAGCCAGGGTCAACGGCGGCGTGGTGTATTCCGCAAATATGCCCGACTGTGAGGGCTGGCACAAGCCGGCGTGAGTAGGTTAAACGTTGAGTTTTATAAGGGCACCACGGGGTGACCAGCCCCTCCCCACCCAGCCACTCCTCATCTTCCCCACCCAGCCCCTCCCCACCCAGCCCCTCCCCACCCAGCTCCACCCTCCCCCTCCCCACCCTCCCATCCCCACCCAGCCCCTCCCTCCCCAACCAGCCCCTCCCCACCCTCCCCTCTCCACCCAGCTCCACCCCTCCCATTTTTGGATGCACGACGGACGGACGGACACAATCATCCCCTGTGGGCTGGTGGAACCAGGATGTTCCTACCAGTAAGACATCTCATGCCACTTAAATTTTCAGAGTAGGCCCTTGTGATCTGCGATGAGCACATTATTAGAATTGTTCACAACGGATACATTTACATACATGCCCATCCTAAATGTTTTGTTTTCCAATGCCATAAAAGATAATCCATGCCAACATCTCACACGCGTATTTTAAAGGCATTATTCATATTATTAAGGCATATTTATATATCCCTTATCAAGAAGCATGACCAACAGTTTGATCACAATATCTGGACCTATATATGTATGTATTATATTGAACTTCTTTCGCACCGTATGTAGCCAACCGAGCTAATACATGCTTCAAAATTTATTCAATAAAAACAATACAATACAACATGAATAAATTGCCGACCTATTAGCATCTCATTAAATGTTGTTTACAAAATCATAGAGAACTGAATTATGGTCAATATAGAGGCCATCCAACTACGAGAGCAATGTGATTTAAAAAAATCAATTTCCTACATAAATAATATAATCAAGATTCTATTCAAGACATTTCCAGTAGCATAATGCCTAGCTTTCCTAAACTACTGCGAGGCATTTGACTCAGTGGAGACCGATGAAGCAATCGAAGCTCTCACAAACCAAGGCTTAAATATAATGAATACATGGAAAGTAAGCAACCTACTTTTGAATAGGAAAGAGCTACAATGAGGTTGAATGAAGGGACACAATAGAGTCTGTTTTCCGATAACGCCGTACATTTTTATGAAGTGAATTGGATATAATGCGAGGAATGCATTAAGGAACACTTTTTTATAACGCGGATGCGAATTGGATGTAACACGATCGAGTGAACAGAACTATGTCGCGCGAGTCGGAACAAGCGGTTGTACGTCTGCCTCAGCGTAACATCACACAAAACGGGATGCTGCTGGATTCTTCTAGATGCTACCCACGCACCTCAGTCTTTGTTCAGCCTCCATACGCATCTCACATGTTATTCTGGACTGTACTTTACCCTATATTATACAGTACATTGTGTATTATAATGGGATGTTTCCATAACGTGCTGTTCTTCAGGAACACAACTACTGCATCGGAAGAAGAGGAGTGGGACAATGAGCTACGCTCACAACAAAGCTCTTCACAGTGGTACGAGACTATATTGGCAGAACTTTGGAGTGTATACATGAAGACGTAAATAATTCAAATTAGGGGCATGTTGACTGTTAAGGAAAATAAGTGGGCTTGGGGCTGATGGATAAGACTGTCGATAAAGTGACAGCCAAACAAGGACACATGCCCACTGCAGATAGAAATAGCCAATGTCCAGGAGTGAGGTGGATCGGAGTATATAATGATGACGATGTTCATCCAGAAGTGGATAGAACACTATTCCCGATGGCAAAGAGTATGTTACATTTGTTAGCTAAGAGGCCTTCTAGAAAAGCAGTCCACAGTTTCGGAGACACACAAACAATTCACATTGACTCATACTGATCAGCAAACCATGCCAGTCTTGAATGCTCAAAAAGACCACGGATAAATTTGTGAGGTCTTTAGAAGTTATACCGAAATGCGATGCTTGACTTGCAGGTAGTAATAATAATAATATTTATAAGGCACATTTAATCGACGATCTTGAAACAGTAAAACGTTGAAAGTTCGAATTCTGATCAGAGATTGACAACGTGAGTATAGATTGTGGGAAGTCAACAACAGTGGTCGTCCTTTGGAGAAACTGGCCCCTGCCATGGGAACGTGGAATTTTATTGCCAAGGCTCAGGGTCACCGAGAGAGATGAGCACTGTCTCGTTGCTCTTACTCAACACACAGACACTCCGAGGCTTGAGTTTGAGTTTTTTTAAATAAATATACATTTTTTTTATGAATATAAAGATCAGTTTTGCTGAATGATAATTATCATATATTTATTTATAACGATTGGTGACAGCATTAGCAAACAGCCTAAGGCTGTAGAGTCATCACAAAATTGCTCACGAGGGATTGGATAAAATACAATGCCCATTTATGGACAACAAAGGTTATTTCCGTACTAATCAATCGATTACTTTTCCAGAAGAGAAAAATCTATTTGAACAGTGATACAATATTAATGTCCAAAATTAATAGCCCACAATCTCGGTGGAGATATACAAAACATAAAAATATGAATTCAAACTGAGTGAAAAAAGTGCAAAAAAACAGTACAACAACAAATAGCACGCAAAGGAAGACAATTCAAATGGCAACAAATAATGTATGAGACACAAAAACACTTTTGTGTGAAACTTGCACAGCGAATCCTTTTAATAATTTAGTCTTGATGGTAACAAATTGTTGTCAATCAACTGAATCATATTGAGAGCAGAGTTTTTTTTGTTCATGAGTTAAGATTGTTCGGCGATATTTTTACCGGCGACCACATAATAACATCCGGGTATAGTTGGCTGGTCCTGAGACGTCACATGTTATGACATCACATGGCATCATGATGTCAGTATGTCTGTACATGTGACCACGCATTTTTTAAATCTCTTTTCGCCATGTCTCTCTTTTCTCTCGTGTTTGTCGCACTTTAATCTCACTATTCTCTAACTCTTCGTGATGAACAGAATTGGCATTTACTTGACAAAACACCTTGACATAAATACTCTAATTCTCCATCCACGATTCTACGCTTGAAATTTAGTCCGTGCCATAGAGACGCAGCTCCTATACTCACGTAGGTAAAAAATAAAATAAAAATAAGAGTATGGACCCTTGCAGTCACGAAAACTTCAAGTCTAGAATCGGCTTCTATAGTTGGATATCAAGCCACGATGAACAATCCATATCCAAAACCAGTTGTTCCTGCCGCTGCTCATACATTTTAATCCCATAGCTTCCAAATTAAATTTTACTCGATGCTAAACAACCATTGTAACGAACCTGCATGGGAAGGTATATTTTTCAATTCAAATCTGAATAATTTATCTCAAAAACACAGATGTTTCATTATTCCATGTTCCAGAAGGCGCACACTTATCGCTAATATATTTTCAAGATTGCATCGGTGGTCGCATAAAACAGGGCGCAAATACTCGACGAATATCACCATAACTAAAAATTACGCAATTATATTGAAGGCCAACATTTCACACAGCTGTACTATGGGATGTACAATATGTTCAATAATGTATGTTCTCAATGCCAATATTGTGCTCGTTTATTGGTCCAACCTGCAAATCTGTTAAAAGGCGGTTCGCTATTGATGGTACTAACTTACCCCCCATTACCCATACACAAAAAGGTTGAAAAATCTCTGCGTCCCCCCCCCACACTTTACAACGTGAATTATCGAAGTTACCACACACCTACAAATATCCTAAGGATTATATGGGAGCACTGGTCAGATAGGCGTAAGCGAAGACGACGTGAAGGCTGAGAGAGGTGGTGGCAGGCGCTCCATGCCAGCAACTCTCTGTGAAAGGGAGAGCAACTCGATTCAGGTTGTCCTGTACTGGCAAAGTGGTAGTACTGCATGACCACGTCATGGAAGAGCAACCCTAATATTCAATTAAAATAAATAGTAATATGGAGGTGGCTGGTGGTTCAGAGGTCAGAGCACATTGATAACGTCACTTGAGATGCGGGCAGCCAATTGTAATTAAACTGGTTTCTCAACTCACTGCATTAAAAAAAAAACATTTTAAAGTTACGTTTCCTCATAATTTTGATAAATTCCAGCTCTGATAATAATATTTTAAAAAAACTATTTAACTATCCATTGATGAACATTTCCCTCTGTTAAAGGGCAGGTGAAAAATGGCTGCTCCGAATGTGGATAAGAGGTCACTTTAAGGGGCCTTAGAGGCAGTTCTAAAGTATCTCCTTCCATGG
The DNA here is from genome assembly GCF_964198595.1 of Lampetra fluviatilis. NCBI lineage: Eukaryota > Metazoa > Chordata > Hyperoartia > Petromyzontiformes > Petromyzontidae > Lampetra > Lampetra fluviatilis. Next base: position 8,137,268 of record NC_136288.1, read on the forward strand.
ACCATTCTATAACCAAAGTTTGAAAAGATTATTTCCCTCATGACATTACACCGATAGCAGAATTGGGATAAAATTGAGGAAACCAAAACTAAATTACAAGAAAATGAGAACATATATATTCAGGCAAGAATATTTATTCTCACCAAGGTTGTTCATATCAATATTACATTTTAATTGGAGAAACAGAAACACGTAAATGGAGAAAGCATGAACCAAATCACATTTTCTCACCACATAGTCATCTTATAGCAATCACTTACATCACCCACCTGAAATTCTTGGAGAATTTAACCGAGGAAGCTTCTAAATTTGGGCTCAAGACAAATATTAAGCAAAGTAAACTCGCATCCAGCAAGTTTGTTAAGCAAAGGAGAATTAAATTTCGATTTAAAGCTTTCGTGACTGCAGGGATTCATCTTCTTGGTTCTTTCGGTAAAGTCACGTAAAAGGGAAATAATAAAATAATAAAAATATAACATCATAAAATAAAATTCTCACGACACAGCCGGCTGCTTGTGTTGTGGCCGAAACGTCGTGACAATTTTATTTTATTATGTTTAATTTTTATAATTTTATTATTTCCCTATTTTTATTATTTTATTATTTCCCTTCTACGTGACTTTACCGAAAAAACCAAAAAGACAAAGGAGAATTGTTGTCGGAGTGATGCGACTGTAAAACAAAATATAATCTGGACACTTGGGACATTTATTGATGGGGCACTGACATCAAAATAATCAAATGGAGAGGACAATAGGATGAGAATTGCTGTGTAAAAAATACCAATGTAGCCTAGCAAATACAATTTTCAATGAGTGTTGTGCGTATTACCTGCTGAGAAATGCAGTTCACAAACTTGGACAGCGACAAAGAAAATCGAACGAATTATTAAAGTAGACCAAAAACAAGCGGAGGGATGCATGCTCGAACTACACCGAGAGACGCAAAATAAAAAGCGTGGCTCAGAGAACAAAGTCTAAACGAGAAGCAAAATATTTGCTCTGAATGAAAGTGCGCCTGTGCAGGACACATTGTTACATGGGATGATGACTTCAGATTGGTTATTGAATCCCAGCCAAAGGAGAGATCAATTGCAAAACCATAAGTAGACCTTCCCTGACTGGAAGAGGCACATGCAAGAAACAGCCACAGTGGAAAAACCTCATGTTGCTCAAAGGGAAACTTTTGAGAAAACGTGGAATCTAAGGGGCATATGGATTCATCGAACAATCAGTTAAAATGCATTTTCACGTGTACCAAACATGCATATGTAAGGGACGTTATTAATTATATATTTTGGTCATTACCCACCAGCTAATGGCTGTTCTGGGACGATCTTGATTGATCGGGTGGAACAGCCACGAAAGATCGATGGGTTGTTGGAGCAACGAACATTGGATAGGCGAGGGGATTTAGAGGGGGGTTTTGGCAGGAGTTTAGTTCAAGTTGCAACGGCTGAGAGAAGGTTCTAAAAGGAGGGGGCGTTAGAGAATATAAATCGCTTGAGAGGAGAGCTCGCAGTCTGTTGAAGAGCTCCCTATGGGTAGGTAGCCTGCTGATGGTGTAAGCTGTGAAGAAGTGTGAACAAAGCCGACCTCCAGAAAACCCCTTCTCACGTGTGCTGGACTCTACTACACAGAGAAGAATCGATGTGGCTTGTATTGCCTTCACCTGACCCGTGTTGCCACCAGTGGTGAATGCATTCGTCGCGAAATGTATAGCGCTCGCACAACGCCCATTCGCTATAACGCGGTGCTTCTATTCGGAGCCACTATTCACACATCGCGGACCACGCTCCGTTATAACGCGGAATGCGCACCATTATAATGTGGAACGGCACACCGTTATAATGCAAAATGGCGCACCGCTATGATGTGCACCGTTATAACACAGCGTGGTCGATGACCTATTTTCTTGGGCTGAATGATACAGTAACGCGTCGACGTGCCCTCAGTTATTTCTCCCGCCATCTTACTGTGTGTGGTGTGTACATCGTATCTCGCCAAAGTGTATCGTTCCTTATTGTTGAGGAAACTATTAACTTCTCGCGTTTTACGCTTCACGCGCCACTTTTTAGGTAGGCATCTACGACCGTGTTAAAACGAGGACGACCTTCTACCGACTTTTTTGTCATTTTATTGCACCCTCCAATGTTGACAACTCACTGAATCGCCAAGAACAACAACAACAACAACCCACATGGCGCAGGGAAACAAAACGAATCTAAGTCGGCGAACTACCCTCCATTGGCTGTATGGGGAGCATGCGGAGTGGAATGCAGCTGAACCGGCTGCACTCAACGGCCTTCCACTCCACGTGAACACGACTGTGAACACGACTGCAGGAGCCTCTCGCTGCCTCCACACAAGGCAGTCCAAACTCACCCCGAGCCCCATCCATCCAAGCACGAGTACATTACACTGTGTAACAAATTTTTATTTATTTTTTGTTCCTGGGGAGTAAGTGTTTTTTCTAATTGCTGATGCCTCAAAGGTGCAGAAGATGGCTATTATTCCCCACAAACTTTGCGTTTGTGACCAGGACATTGATATTTAGAACTTTACCTATTTTCAATGAGAAAACGGGCGAATTTGTCTTTTCGTTCACGTAAAGTCAGAAAAAAAACATATGAATCTAAATTAACATGTATATATACTAAAGTAATACAAAAATTACTACAAAAGATTTAGACACCAAGGCGCACTACCACAGGCGGGACTGGCCACAGCGGACCGAGTTCTATTTGGGGAGCAACAACGTCAAGTGGGAGCCACTGGTGGACCCCTGGAAGGTGCTGATGCCACCACTGCACATCAAATTGGGCCTCATGAAACAATTTGTCAGAGCTGTAGATAAGGAGTCGGCAGCCTTCAAGTACCTTCAAGACTTTTTCCCTAAGCTGTCTGAGGCAAAGGTCAAAGCCGGTGTCTTCATCGGACCACAGATAAAGAAGATCCTGGAGTGCAATGAATTCCCAAGAAGCTCACTAGTAAGGCGAAAGCGGCTTAAAACAGCTTTGTCGCAGTGGTTCGTGGCTTCCTGGGCAATCGCAAGGTCGAAAACTATGTGGCGATGGTTGAGACTCTGATGAAGAACTACGGCACAATGGGCTGTAGGATGTCTTTCAAAGTCCATATTGTTGATGCTCATCTTGATACATTCAAGAAGAACATGGGAGCGTACTCGGAGGAGCAAGGCGAGCGCTTCCACCAGAATATACCGGGCTTTGAATGCCGCTCCCAAGGACAGTATAACGAGAACATGATGGGAGACTACATTTGGGGGCTGATTCGTGAAAGTGATTTACAGTATAATCGTAAATCTTGAAAAACTACTCATTAATCTTTTGTCGTAATTGTTGTATTACTTTAGTATAAACATGTGTTAATTTTGATTCATATGTTTTTTTTTCTGACTTTATGTGAAGTAAAACACACAAATTCGCCAGTTTTCTCATTGAAAATAGGTAAATTTCAAAATATCACTGTCCTGGTCACAAAAACAAAGTTTGTGGGGAATAGTAGCCATTTTCTATACTTTTTAGGCATAAGCAATTACGAAATAACACTTACTACCCAGGAACAAAATTTGTGTTACATAGTGTTATCAATAATTATTCTCCCCTCCCGACTCCCGCACTGGCAGTGGCCAATATAAGCACAAGAGGCTCTGCAATGCACTAATTACTTCTGTAACGTAATTACCGACTTAATGTAATCCATGTCCAATGCGAAAGCACGGCTTGCATTCGTACAATTTGTGCGTCTTTCGAGTTAATTGGATGTTCTTATTGACTTTGTAGTCCATAAAAAAACCTAAAAACTGCTCTCGCCAATGGGAATGTGCTCATCTCTGCTGCTGCTGAGTCAATGGTGGAAATTCCACTTTGCCAGGACCAGTCTCTCCATAGGACAGCCACTGTTGAGTTTCCCATAGAGTGGTCCTTATTTTAACAATCCTGGGTTGGCTATGATATACGTTGACCCCCACCAGGAATTTGAATTCGCACCCTTCCTAGTAAGAGTCCAACACTTTTCCTCCGTGCCACCCTGCCGATTAGTTTAACACTTCGAGCATTGCAAAATTTACGTTTGGTATTGTTTTTTTAAGCCACTGACCAAATCACATTGAATGCCCGAAAAAATATCTGGCCAGGTCTCAGAAGCTAAGCAGGGTTTGATAATACAGGGTGCTTAGAAAAAATGTTAACACTTATATGGGACTATCGTTTATTATTGAAAAACGGATAATACACTGTAACATTATGACGCATGTATGTTAATAGCTTCAAAAAGTCAAAGAGTCTCCACTTGTTCGCCATCATTGTCACCACATACCTGTAATCTTCTCCAGGTGGTCTCCAGAGCCCAGGGGGCCATTTCTTGTGGTATTGTTGCAAATTCTCAGAAGTGTTAAAAACATTTGAAGCATCCTGTATTTTGATGGTGATCGTACTTGGATGGGAGACCACCATACACGATTGGGTCATTATAGACCTCAGGACTATGTGGTGGCAGCATAGGACAGTTCAGAAAAAAACAATTTGTACTGAAAACTATTTTAATATTTTTATTTTACCAGGTAAGGCCCACTGAGCTATGTAGCTCTTTTTCAGAAATGACCTGGCCACAAATTATAGATCAGCCAAGTGGCTTATCGTGTGGAAATATATTGTAGCCAAATGCTATGAACACATGTTTCTAAATGTGGAACAGAAAACCAGAGGAGCCGGAGAAAAATCCACGCGACTCCAGGGAGAACATGCAAATTCCAAATATACAGGCATCAGAGTCGGGGTAGAAACCCACAAAATACTGCATACCAGGTGAGGTATTTGACATCTCGCCACAATGTACCCGTACTTTGCTTCTCCACTCACACATATATGTTCCCCACCTTCACAAACCCAGACTGACTGGCTTGATGAAGTATCATATAATATAATCCCACGACCCGTTTGATTGCGGATTTACAAATGGCAGTGTAGAGCATGTAAACATGATTTTTAGTGCATACATTCGCTGTTATCATCATAAATCGTGGTTATTATCAAAAATGGTGGTGCTATGAAGAATCTGATTCCGACGTAGGAATGTTGAATTTCCACCACTGGCTTTGGCTCATGCCTCACAGAGATGAGAACTGCCCATTCATTGAGTATGAAGATATGTTGACTCTGTGATTAGTATTTGGTAGAAGTTTATTTTTATTCAGCATACACTTATATAGAAGGCAAGTACTGACCCGTTTCCAAATTCCAGTCCGTTTCAAGGCAGCGAAATGCAAAAATTTGGCCTATAACTTATACATCAAAAATGTTTTTGCCTTCCATGTCTCCATGAGTGGCAATCGTCCAAAACATTATTTTGTACATATTTCATTTCGAAGGTCGACCCATCATCGCGATGCAATAAGCGTGGAGGATATTAGTACCACTCTATTGCACGTCAAACGTGGTCGTGATGTGAAAAGAGTGGGCCCTTACCGGGGGAATGTGGAACTTCAACCGCTGGCTCGGAGCCGTAAAAAGTACAAGAGCGCATTTAGAATTCACTACATTGCAAGGCATTGTTTAGTCACTGACCATGGCGGTCGGGTATTTTCCGTGCGTAGTTTTGGCAGCGTTTTCCTGTCGAGTTTGCGCAACTCGAGATTAAATTGGATGTAGGGTGAGCAACGTCTGGCCAGGTCAGAATCTCGTGTGTCCTTAACAGAGGGCTCGTAGTAGCAGCAGCAGCAGTAAATCACCAGCGTTGTTCCAGTGTATTGGCAGTGTTTTTACAACGTAATCGACTAGCTGCAAAGCACCTCGTCCTGTGAGAGGCAGTTATTTTATTTCTTACTTCTAATTTAACTCCATTTGATGACAAAATATATACGTTAAAGGGTCGACACTCCATTGCTTTTTAGTTTAAATCACTGTGTTTAATTTATCCAGACGAGAGGCCTTGTGACCAGGGTTTAGAGTATTTGGCTGCTATAAATTTCCACACAAGCCACTTCGTTGAGCTATCATTTGTGGCCAGGTCGCTTCTGAAAAAGAGCTATGCAGCTCAGTGGGCCTTACCTGGTAAAACATAGTTTAGTAGTTTGACTTGAAATAAATACATGATGCTGATGATGAGACCCAGAAGGTCAAAACATGTCTTCGTGAAACAAAATATATCTTATTTTTTTTCCCTATAATGTATATGTCTTGCTGTTTTGTGGACTTTGGCGATGCCGCGCCATTTGGATTCTTCAAAAAATAAAAATTGCATCCGCTGGCATTAATGAGTCGGTGGTGTTGTGGGTGGTGGCTCTCGTGAGACTGTGTAGCAGCTACTTAACCTCAGGTGTTGACGGACTCGGTGACACCACTGGGAGCTCAGTTGTGGATATTTTACTAATGTGGGATTCTGGGTTATGACACTAGCAAACAAAAGGCCACTTTACCGGCATATGTACTCACCTGAGTGTAATGTACAACATAGCACCAGGCATAGGTTCCCTGGTGGTCTACTCGTAATGCAGAAATAAAATGTCTTGTACCAGAGTTGATAATAAAAATAAAATCTAAAAGCTATGAATGTGTAAAGAGCACTTTAACAATCCATATAAAACACCATTACACGACACTAAATCTGTTTTGCAACGACACTCAAACAATAATTAATTTATAAGCAAAGGCACAAATATTAAATCATCAAAGCATGTGTTGAAATTGGCCATCGTGTTCTTTCACTCGCATGTACCACATGCGCGGCAAGAAGCGCAATGCGCGCAATCACCCATGGCGTATGCATCATCGCAGTGTGCGGTCATTCCGCCTGCAATTCAACACCGAATCACGAACCGTACTACATTACGCCACGGCCATAACGCAACAGCCAGAAAGCATTGTCTTGCCGAGTGGAAACATTAGACCCAATTCATGGCACTTGCACTTAAAACAATGTCTCCTTATTGATATTTTAAAATCAACCTTGACATGAAATTAATGAGAGACCCAGGAGAGCGAAATACCGTCCTGGAACATGACTCCACTGCACAGAAGATCGGGACATCTCCGCCCATTGGATCTGCGAGCTCTTGCAATTGTAACGGCGTTCGTCAACACAAAACAAGGACGCAGAATCCCCCTTTCTGGCATTTCGGAGCTTTGCACCACGCTGCAGAAGTCAGTATTGGCGCATCGTTGCGATCACGTTGCCAAGGGCAAGAGCCGGTAATCCAAGTGTTATTACTCTCTTTGAGTGTTACTAATCATGGGCCCGGTTGATTGTGTTTTACAATTACTTTTTTTTACATTTACAAATGTATTAAACATGTCCAGGGGGATAATTGCATCGGCAGCTTTGGTCTACACAAGGACAGCATCGACCAAATCATTTAAATCGTGCATGCAAAGTCGAAAACCATAATACTCTATAAGAATGGTAAAGCTAAGGCTTGAATCAATTTAATATGTTAATCTGAAGAAGGTATAATCAAATTAGCCAGATTGTGTTACGATCAAAATGCCAAATACTATATGCAATTGTCCCAGCGCTTCTAACCCCTCCTGTAATCAACGAACAAACGTATTCTTTTTTTAAACAGTAACTTTGACATCAATGTCTAAATTGCACCAAGTATTGGAAGAGAAAATAGTGAATGCGAGGTTTGCATTTTATTTTCAGAAAGCGTCTCTTATTAACATAGGCGCGCCCTTAAACCGGATATAAACAGCAAGTAAAGGGAAGTGTTTAAGACATGCTGATTAACTTAGTGGTACAGTACTGGAGTGCGGCATTATCAGAAGTGTATTGCCAAAGGCCGTCTCTATACATGACAAGGTTAGGCTGGAGGAATGGTCCTTGTCTGCTCTCCTAAAACTTGACGGTTCAATCTTGCTCTCAAATCCACACTTCTCTCCCTCTCCCACTTTTTATTTATTGCACAATGACCTCCCCCGCTTCCACCCCCTCAGTCATAACCTTCGTATCAAATATTCAAGAGGCTAATGCGGTCACTGCCGGACCCTCCTGTTACTTGAATGCATATCCATCCAGATGCACGCGTCGCGAATCGATGCTCATGCCCGTGCGTGCGGCGAGTCCGCGTCTAGCTGTGCGAGCTTCGCTTGCGTTGCCAAATGCAGTCGGCCGGACCACGCGCAGCCGATCATGCAGAAAGCACATTCCAGCCTCGCAAATACAAAGATACCCCATGTAGGCGACATAGGCCGTGGGAATAAGTGCTGCGAGCGAGCACCTATGAATGCCAGCACCATGCCCGGCCGCCTTTGTCTCACCATGCTGATGTTTACACACTGCCCCAGGTACTCATTTAAGGTTGAGTCGGCCTAGAACTGTTTCAGATATTGACCACTAATGTTGGTCGTGGCCAGGAATCGAACATAGGCCGCCGGGTTTGTTGCCCGGCGCGCTAGCCGCTAGGCCACCACCGCGCCCTCTTCATCGTCCCGATTCAGAATCGGGAACCAGAATCTTGATTTAGACTGGAGAAATCCGATGCGTCATGAAGCTCTTTTTCACAACCGGGGTGGGGCAGCGATCTTGGCCACGTGATGGAGGGTGGGGGGGGGGCACGGGTTCAGCAGCAAGCAGCAGCAGCCTCCAATCTGAGAGCGAGCAGCATCACGGGGCCGTCGGCCGCTTGACGGCCCCGTGCTGCTGCCTCGACGGCAACGACGCCGACGTGGCGGCGGTGGCGGCGCCGCAGTCGTCCTTGGCGACGCTGCCGTTGCAGCCGCCCACGGGAGTGTTCGCGGGGAGCAGTCGCACGAGCGAGTGGACCTTCGCGGCGTAGAAGTCGCGCAGGTTGCGCGAGTGCAGCTCCTCGGCGTCCACGTCGCCGTCGTCCTCCGAGCCGTCGCAGGTGCTGACGCCCATCTCCATGGCTTTCTGGATGCGGTAGTACTTGGTGAACTTGTTGAAGATGATGGTGATGGGCAGCGCCACCACGATGATGCCGCACATGATGCACGCGGTGGCCATGAGCTTGCCTGGCACGGTGACGGGCACCGTGTCGCCGTAGCCCACCGTAGTCATGCTGATGGTGGCCCACCACCAGCACGTGGGGATGTCGCTCAGCTCCGAGCCTTCGTCGTCCTTCTCCACGGCGTACGTGAGCACCGAGAAGATGGAGATGCCCACGGAGAGGAAGAGTAGCAGGAGGCCCACCTCCTCGTAGCTGTGCTTGAGCGTGGTGCCCAGCGAACGCAAGCCGGTCGAGTGGCGCGCCAGCTTGAGGATCCTGAAGATGCGCGCCAGCCTCAGCACCTGCACCACCTGGCCGAGGTTGTGCAGCTCGCCGCCGCTCTCGAGCACCGAGTCCACCACCAGGGTGATGTAGAAGGGCAGGATGGACACGAAGTCGATAATGTTGAGTGGGTTCTGGGAGAAGCCCCTCATGTTGGGCGTGACGAGGAAGCGCACCAGGAACTCGGAGGTGAACCACGCGATGCAGAAACACTCAACGGCCATGAGAGTCGGGTCTTCGAGCTCCTTGCCGTTGGCGTCGAAGAGCTGGAACTCGGGTGTGCTGTTTATGCACATGGTGATGATGGAGATGACGACCGTGGCCAGTGAGGTGGCCGCGAAGACCTTCGAGGACAGTGAGAACCCGGGGTTCTCCAGCAGAAGCCACAGGCGCTTGCGATGCTGCCCGCACCGCTGGTGCTCGAATCGCTTGGCGTCTGCCTGTAGGAGGCACATGTCCTCGAAGCTGGAGGCCTCCGAGCTCTCCTCGCTCTTCTCTTCCGAGTCCCTGTCCGCGTAGTCCTCCATGCGCTCGTGGTACCTGTAGCTGCAGCAGGAGTCGATGAAGAACTCGTGGATGCCCCAGTAGGCGATCTCCTGGCTGAAGGAGTGCGCGCACACCTCGGCCATCACGTGCAGCTTGCCCGTGCGGTAGAAGTTGAGGACGTAGCGGAACAAGCCCGGGCTGCGGTCGAAGTAGAACTCGTCGCGGGCCGCGTCGTAGTCGTCGCACATCTCCAGGACGGCCTCCCGCGAGTGGCGGCGGCAGTTCGCGAGGAGGGCGAGCCGCGTCTGTGGGAAGCGGAGCAGCACCGCGTGCCGCAGCGTCCGCTTCAACCCCCCGACGTTGACGTGGATGACGAGACCCTCCTGGGAGTCGTCCTCCGTGCCGTGGAGCAGCTCTTCCTCCTGGTCGCCCAGCTCGCCCAGCTCCCCAAGTTCAGGGGGGCTCGCGGAACTTTGTCCCGGTGGCATCGCAGCGGCCCCAACGTTGCGCGTCTGTGGAAGGGGGCGCGGGAAAAGTCGTGCCGGTCAAGCACAGCCCCGAGCTGCCGAATCAAAGAAATATCGGTGTGCAAGAGTCGTTAGTCGAGGATAATGCGTCCGTGGCGTTCTACCTGCGCCGATTTGCATTTCCGTAGAGCAGCTGTCGAAGAGAATGGCACAAGGTACAGCATTAGCTGCGTGGACGCCGCCTGGCATTTCCGTGCACGCAATCGCCACCGTGAGTCCGAGTGTGCCTTGACGGTGCTGTCTCTCCTTCTCTCTCTCTCGGCAAAGTTAGGTTTCACACAACTGAGACGTCAATGTTTTATGAGAGTAACAGAGCGGCACAGAAATTGTAACCCTTACCCTACAGGACAAAACATCGTACGCATGCTCGGTCCCGATTGGATTTCATGTTCATGTTTAGTTAATGCAAACCAACAGGTAAAAGGATACCTCGGAATACGTGACGTGGCGCGGAGATAGCGTGAGCGTGGCACGAATCTCTTCAAATATTGGCGAACATGCAAACCGGCAATGCAATATTATAACTGATTTGAACAAATAATAACATACTCAGCGACAGCCAGCACACGGCACGCAAATATAATCTGGCTGGGAATTCCAGACCAGGAGAAAATGATCGGAGAGTCATAGCAACATACCGTTCGGCGTATCCTGGGCCTCCACCTTCGTGGGTGCACTGAACACGCACAGCAGGTATATCCATGTGAATATGCAGGATGAATGAGAACCCTCACATAGGGTAAAATAGCCGAAGCAAGTGTGAGCTTTTGTGGCGTTGAAAACACTTTCAACAAGCGCTTCTTAAAACTTTACGACACTTTATAATCGACGAAGTCAGTGAACACCTCTTCACGGCTGGCTTACAAAAGTCGTTTTTCTCCCCAACGCCAATGCTGAACACAACGCCGCTGGTATTATTCGCTTTCCTACTGCAGAGTCTGCCAAGCGGATGATCATACAAGGTCCATTCCTAGTTGACAATGGTCTCAAAAGCTCAAACGAGCAATGGTGCGGTGCGCATCCCCGTTGGAAGGACGGCCCCAGACGAACGGTGGGAATTCCACATTACTATGACGGGACGGACAGGGAGTCCAAGCCCCCCCCACCCCCTTTCACTTTATTATGTCCAAGTCAACTAATGTCGGCGGTACGTTCCTCTTTCATGTCAGAATCAGAATATTTATGTATTTACACTGGATGAATTTGATGAGCCGTGAAGCTATTTTTCACAGATGTCCAGTCGGGACGGGTGAGCGAGTTTAATCAACAGACAATACAAGAAAGGGCACGTATGTTGAACTTAGTTCGCACCGTAACGTAGCCAACCGTGCCCATCGAATGTGCCGAGGAAGCACAACAAACTACCCACGCAAAAAAGCCGTTCTAAATAAATTAGCTTTCAATCTGGATTTAAAAGTGCATAGCTCCAGTGGCTTCCTGACATTGGAACGAAGAGCATTGCAGACGGTCGCAGATGCGCATCTGAAAGCGTGCGATGCGGTGACCGCCTTTGTTCGATGGTTAGCCAAAAGCTGCCTGCGAATATGACCAAAGTTCTCGTGATGATTTATGATCTTTGACGAGATCAGCAATGTCGTGTTGTTCATTTGTGACAAGCACTCTGTGTGTAATGAGCGAGACCTCATAATGCATTCGGAGTAAGGTAGAGAAGAGTTAAGAAAGTTAATCAAAACATATATATACAGATATACAGTACAATGGAAGTTCAAATTGGACTCGTACATACATTTTCGCAGCGAAACAACAATACAAGACAATTACCAAGACAAAATAAAGTCGTTCGCATTACATTGCACTCCATAATTTAGTAATCGATACTATGGGCAAGGTTCGTCGTTCCAAATCGCCTCTTCTGGCTTAGTGGGCAGAGCACCACAGCAACGATGCACGGCAGAGCAAAGTCGATGCCATCGCTACTCAATCTGCGAAGTGTTTAACATGTGTGTTCAACACGAAGGGGTGGGTGGCCAACACCACGCCCGGCCGCCTTTGTCTCCCCAGTGGTGATGTTCACACACTGCACAGTACAGTCGTCCGAGGCTGAGTCGACCTAGGGGAGGCCCAGAACCGGTTCAGATAATCATCGCTGGTGTTGGCCGTTAACTCGGGTGGCCGGGTTCGTAGCGCGGCGCGCTAACCGCTACACTACCGCTCCCCGCGTGTCACACACACACACCCTTTCAAACAAGGTCACACTACGACAGTCATTCAACGAGCTCCACGCGATTGTAGCGACTCGCAAAGGGACGGCGAGAGAAGGGTTGCACGACAGCGCGGCGACATACTCACCTCGCCGGCAACACTCCTTGCAAACTCGCCCAAGTGTCCCGAATGGAATGCCCGCCTGGAGCTGACCGAGCCGACTAAACGACGCGTGCTTGCCCGCGGCTCGCTATTTTCGCACGCTTTTGCCGTGGGATGATTCGTGCACATGCGGTCGATTGGGTGAGGATGGCTGTCATGCACGTGGAAGGATGCTGCAGCTTTGTCGTATATCCCTCGTTGCTTGCCGGAGTCATCGAAGCCAGGGCACGGTGCGGAACTTACTTCATTCTTGCAATATTCACCATCATCATCATCGTCGTAACTACCCTCAGGCTCATCTCATCTGTATAGCAGCCTCCTCCTGCCCCGTGACGTCTCGAGCCCCGCTTCTTGGACTCTCCTCCTGCTCACGATGTGACATCGGCTGGGGGCGTGCGTGCGTGTGTGTGCGCGTGTGTGTAACTACGTGTGTGTGTGTAACTACGTGCGTGTGTGCGCGTGTGTGTAACTACGTGCGTGTGTGTGTGCGCGTGTGTGTAACTACGTGCGTGTGTGTGTGCGCGTATGTGACTGTGTACGTGCGTTTCTTGTGTGTCTATGTAGGTATGGTGTGTATCCTATGCATATGTATTTGTAGATCTATGCCTGTGCAAGTGTAAATACGCACGTGGGTGTATCTGTTTCGCGTGCCGTGCCGGTCTTCATAGGTACTTGCTAACAGCACTTCCCCCCCCCCAATAATATGTTAAGGTTATACGGGGGATCTTTGTCTTTGTATCTGTTCATGTCCAAGTCTTTTGTGTCTGCATGCTTGTGTGTCTATACCTGTGTGTGCATAGGTATCTGTGTCATTGTCTGTCGATGCCCGTGTGTGTGTGTCTGTGCCTATGCGTGTCTATGCATGTGTCCGTATATGCATGCATTTGTCTTTGCCTCAGTGTGTCCGTGCGAACGCGTGTCCACACGTTGAGCGTCTGCGTCTGTGCGGCGAGCAAGGTCTGCACCACAGACTGGCTCTGCCCGCCAGTGCAGTGTGTAACGTGCGCCCTGCCGACGCCAGATATTTATGAATGAAGTCCACTTCACTCAGAGGGAACGCATCTCTCGCTCTGAGAAAAGCGCGTGGCCGCGTTTAACAATGAAGCACCGAGGCGGGTTTACGACGCCGGCCGGCGTCTGGCGAAGCGCTTGCGATGGAAGCGGCGGCAGTAAAGTCCCCGTGACCGCTCTGCAATATACTTTTTTGTGTGGCGTTGTAATTCAGCTGCGTGCTTATTGCCGCTTCTACGACGAGCATAACCGACATTGGAATATTCGCCGCCGTGCGTAAACAACAATTAGACCGGATGCAGACTGTTTTACCACTCAACATTATAAACTGACGAATATAGCAAATCGACTGCTCCCGCTTTCTCTCTCTCTGTACAAGTCATCCAGAATGCACCATTGTAATTTGTTCCCAAGGAGCAGGCTATACCGGCAGTTGTATAAACAAAAGTGCAAATACACGCATAATTTGCGCAATAAAATAATCAAGGCTTCTAAATAATAAACAAGCACGCAGTGCATATGTACAGCAGACCATTGCATTTGTTCCCAACCGTGGGGAGGTGGAATCGTTATTCTCTCTCTCTCCCGCCGTGGGAACGTGGAATTTCCACCGCTGACTCAGCGCCACCAAGGAGGATGGGCGCTGCTCGTTACGAGCCGAGAGGTCGCGCTCCAAGTGAGCGCGTGGCGTCTCCCAGGACCCTTCGCTTGGCAGTCGGATTGTCCGCATGCGATCAACCCCCGTTCGTGGGAGAACGGCATTTGAAGGGGGCCACCTTGTGGCGATCAGTGTCGAGTCTGGGTAGTGCATGCTGATGGGTTCTATTCGTTATTGAATATGGCAATACGTCCAGGAGCTGCGTGCCGACCAATTGTCGAGATCTGCTAGCCGCGGCGTGAGTGGGCTTCAGGACGACTACAGTGGCTTGGGTTGCATGGCCAACAATCGCACTGCTGTGGCTCGTCTTTAAAGTTCCATTCATGGTGCGGTTGATTTTTACACCCGGCGTGTTCTCGGAATGTTAAATCCAGGAGGTGCGATATTTGGGTCTCTAACGTGTTTTTTGTTTTTATTGGATGTATGGACAACCATACACGCCATGCAGGTTATCATAGCTATGACGGCTGCGTAGCTGCGTTGTGTGCAGTAGACGGCAGTGCAGCAAAACCCATTGTTGCACTGCACCTCTATGCACCCGCGTCTATGCCTCCCCTCTTCACCAGACTCTGTTAAGCACCAGCATTTGTTTAATCACGCAAACTCTGTTCCGGTGTTGACCTTTCAGGCTCATCAGCATTCAGTGGCAATGATGGCCGTGGTAAAGTGGTTCCAGAATGAATGCGTTTGAAGAGACGATGCAGATTGGGAACATTCGTCTGAAATGGCAATATGCCAATAAACTAAATATATGATCGGTATTGCGCGACAATACGGAGCGGAAATACTATTATCAATTTAACACTCAAGCTCTTAAAAGTAACGTGAAAGTAACGTACCACGATCCTTGTATATGGCAAAGTAATCTCTTTGCGAATGTATTCACTTTGTTAAACTGCCTTTTTATAATTAATACATTAACACGTACACATTTTCTTTGGGTCTTTCGGTAAAGTCACGGAGATAGGTTCAAAGAAGATTTTTTTTAAAATACAAAAAACCACGACGTTTCGAAAGTAACACAAGCGATCGTCACCAGTTCGTCATCAGTTCGTCATGAGTATTAAAATATTTTCGTTAAACCTATGTCAGTGACTTTACCGAAAGGCCCCAAAAATATGAATTCCTGTAGTCACGAAAGCTTTAAGCCACCTACACATTTGATAACACTTAATGATTGACATGCAAATTAACATAGCATGGTATTTTGTATTGGAAGACGTCGACGTTTGCAGCTTCTTCACGAAGGCCAGTCAGCCGACAAGTCAAGATATACTTCATCTTAGCAAAGTACAAATCATAACTAAACCATAACTTTAAAACTTACCACTCGTCATGTGGACGTCAAGTTGGAGATGACAGCGCTATACTGACTATAGGATTTAAACTAAGAGATTACAGCGCTACACTGAAATATTTCACCTAGAGGTGACAGCACTATAGAGACTGTAGGATTCATCATCCTGCGAGATTACACGAGTATACCGACTGTAGGTTTTAACCTCGGAGTTTGCAGCGCCATGCTGACTGAAGGCTCCGTATGGTCATCGGTTCACATTGGCTGCTGCTGTCTCGACCCCACCGTTAACCCATGCTGCATTCTGACGTCACCCCCCCCCCCCCCCCCGTTTATCTCTCTTCAATAATCTATACATGCTCAATAACTAAATCGCAAGTAGCAATCAACCGGCACTTTGTGACGCCAATCTGATAACGGCACTGATAACGCGGTAAGGGGGCATCCGTTGAGTAGGTACGCAAAAATATGTCAAAACTTGACCCCTCCACCCCTCCCTGTACGCACGGTTACTTTTTACACCCCCCCCCCCCACCTGCGTACGTTCGCCTGACATACCCCCCCCCCCGAATCCTATAGAACGGACGATATTTAATCTACGCAGAAACGATCAAGGGTTAATAACATTAACGTCTTTAAGCAAACAGATAGTCCACCGCCGGCTGCATTAAAGAATTAAGTTGCGTACATTGGCCACTTATTTTGCTGAGCTGCGTGATAGCTGCAGTCAAGGGCACGGTGGCACACGAAGTGACACCTCTCCCACAGTCCCACTTCTCCCGGTAGTACTTGTTGTCTCACAGCTGAAGACACTGAACTGTGGCTCATTTGAAGGCCAATGTAGACAAATTATTATCGAGGCTTCAACCCCCCCCCCGTTTCCTATGCGTATGTACATTGTCAGTAGACCCCCCCATACACAAGCGTACGCATTTGAGTTAACTTTCCTCCCCCCTCCATGCGTACGTACTAAATGGACGGCCCCTAATACATGAGCTCATCCTCTAGACACCGTTAGTAGCATCATTGCAGTCACGTGTTTGAGTGCTTGTAACGCCTGACTCTCCGGCGACGAGATATAATTCCCCTGGTAACCCTTCAATATATTTCGCTCGGTCAATATCCTTGGAAGTTACATAACCATGTGAAATCCGGATAAAGCGATGACTGCAATCACGTGCAC
Organism: Lampetra fluviatilis; assembly: GCF_964198595.1. Classification (NCBI taxonomy): domain Eukaryota; kingdom Metazoa; phylum Chordata; class Hyperoartia; order Petromyzontiformes; family Petromyzontidae; genus Lampetra; species Lampetra fluviatilis. The sequence goes on from NC_136288.1 coordinate 8,154,001, forward strand.
TCTCCATCATATTTAATAACAGCGCCACGCCAAAGTGTGATACCGGAGTCACGTCATAAGTGTTCATTCACAACTCAATTAGCTATCGGAAAGAAGCCAACCACCTACCGTTGCCAGGGAATGGCCCAGGAAGATGACACTCCAGATAATATTTTGGAGCCAAGTCAAGAGACGTCTTATGCAACGAATACCATTCGATAGTGTATTGAATATGAATCAACTCATTCCTCCGCGGAGTCAGAGGTGGGCTCAGCCAAAATAGAAACGCTGAAGGTTTGCAGTTTTGAGCAATCGTGGGACACTGGCCAGGAGTCGATGCCGTGACCTCAGCAACGCAGCTCCACAGTGCTCTCACGCTCATTATGCACCGCCCTGGGCAAATAATAAAGCGCACTTTAAGCCACATCTATATTTCAAAAGATGCTTTCATAATCATCAGCAGCGTGATCATTCCACTGCTGAATAAAGGCCTCGTCGCAGCCGTCGCCACCCTACACGGTCCTGCGATGTGAGTTTTCGCCCGGGATCTGCACGCGATTTGATTCCATCACTTCGTCTCCGCGGTGGACGCGTTCCCTCCCTTGGCTGCCAACGTCTCCGTCATTATTCTCGATCACCGGCCGTTATCGCTTGTGTAGCGACATCTCCTGCACAAGGCCGAATTGAACTGAAACTAAACAATGTTTTATTTTTTATTCTACCAGATAAGGCCCACTGAAGCGACCTGGTCATAAATGATAGCTCAACGAAGTGGCTTATCATGTGGACATTTATAGTAGCCAAACACTCTAAACACATGTTTCTAAAACGTGGAGAGGAAAACCGGAGGACCCGGAAAAAAATCCACGCGACAACAGGCATGCATTCTCCAAATATACAGCCATCAGAGTCGGGATCGGGATCGGGATCGAACTCACGACCTCCTGTATACCAGGCGAGGTAGTTAACATCTCGCCACCGTGGTGCCCACCACGTCTGTAAGTCAGAACAATGTCTGTAATCTGCGAAATTCTGGAATCGATTGTGTTCCTCTCTCTGCCTTTCAATGCAATTCCAGGCAGCCACTCGTTATACTATGTTGAGCACCCTTTAAGTTGTTGTTGTTCAACGTCCCTAGTTTACTGCTTTGTGAGAATGTAAATGCCCGGGACGCAGTGCCGGATTATCCTAGCAGCAAAGGTAGCCACAGATGCTACGGGCCCCGCACTTTCAAGGGCCCCGCGCAAAGTGCTTTCAAGCTATCAATTCCGATTCAGTGATTCTACACTTGCTCTATTACTATAGTACTATACCGCTTTCGACTTTCATGAACGACTGGGTGTTTAAGGTGAGCGATTTGTCGTATTATCTGTCTGTATAGAAATTGAAAAAATATATACAATTACTTTACTATGCAAGTAAAAAATGTATGCGTTTTAATATTTACGTGTTTTTATTTATTTCGGGCCTCTTTATAACATATGTGTACAGCAGAGGTGGGACAAAGTCATTGTTATGCAAGTCCAAGTCGAGTCGCAAGTCATCAAATTCATGTCTCGAGTCTGACTCGAGTCCAAGTCACATGACTCGAGTCCACATCTCATAGGTGGGACAAAGTCATTGTTATGCAAGTCCAAGTCGAGTCGCAAGTCATCAAATTCATGACTCGAGTCTGACTCGAGTCCAAGTCACATGACTCGAGTCCACACCTCTGGTGTACAGGCCCTCACTCGCTTAATCCGGCACTGTCGGGACGAATGACGCGACGCGCATTTAAATGAGCGAAATATGAAACCATATCATAAAAGTTTTGCTGGCTGGCTGGTTGGCTGGCTGTCTGGCTGGCTGAAGGGAGGGAGGGAGGGCGGGCGAGAGGGAGAGGGGGTCACGTGCAAATGACGCGCGGGTTGCGAGTGTTAAACAACATAAAGAATAGCACGGCGTATACAATCACAATGCTGCCCGTCATGTACTTGGTCGTAAAAATGCATTGTCACTCCACTGCTCGCATTGCTTCGTGAACCCGCGTCGATAACAATGGGCGAAGCTCGTCGCATCTTCGCAAATGCCCGGGGCTGGCGACTTTCCCTGGAGCGCTTGCGAATGAAGCGAGCTCCCTTCATTGTGCCCACACTACTCACGGAGACATTCATTAGACAAATATACTAATAATAATAATTCAATTAAACAATGACATATCCCCCGTGCAAGCCTTTAACAGACTGTTTGGTCAAGTGCAGTTAACGAGCAACTTTGAAGTCCGGCACGGCGCACGAGGCGCGTGGGTAGCCAGCACCACGCCCGACTGCCTGTGTCTCCCCAGTGCTGATGTTTACACACCGCGCCAGGTACTCGTGTAAGGCTGAAGTCGACCGAGACGAGGCCCAGAATCGTCAATTGGGTGTTGGCCGTGAGCGAGAATCTAACTCGGGTGGGTCGGGATCGCAGCGCGGTGCTCTACACGGCGCGTTCACAGCTGCGCCACCGCTCCCCAAAATCAAGCACGCAAATCGGACGCACGCACACCTGCGGAAGATCCACCAGCAGCTTGACGCGCTGTAACAACAACAACAACAAAAACCACGGGCGCGCAATGAGAAGGAGCCGCCACCTGGCGGGTGGCAATAACTCACCTGCACAAAAGCGCGCGGTGAATTATGCAAGCGGGACACGTGTTGGCTAATTTGCCACTGAGCGCCACGCTCACTTCGGGGGTGTCGTTTCACCAGGCAGTAAATTGCGAGCGTGGTTAAGCCAAAGTTTCTCCCGCCATGGCAATTCGATCGGCGCTGGAATCAGTTCATAAACTATTAACAGCATGGAACGCTTGAATATATATATATATGACGGTGGTGTTTTACCACGGCAATCGTGAGGTCAAGCGTGGAGCAATTATCGTTATAGTTAAGCATTATAATTTTATGAGGGTCGGTAAAAAGTCATGTGTCGTGGATAGATTGGCCCATCACACGAATGTGGAATTGCCATTCGTGGCTCAGAGCCACAATAGTTTGCAACACTCGTCTTGAGTAAGGGAACACGCGCTGGCCAGTTGAATTCATCTTCTGGATGAGAGTTCGGATTAGGGGGTGATGATGCCGTTGACTTTCGGGTTCTATTGCATTGGGGCGGACACGAACCAGCCCCGACGATTCGATTAATTGTTGCGAGTCCGAGCAACATTGCTGCTCGATGCAGTCTCTAACTTTTCGGGCAAATTTTAATCGCCTATTTTGTATCGTTTCTCGTTTTCGCCGTCTCGTTTTCACGCGCACACTTTTGTACACTTCGTCAGCATACGTGCACAAAAATATACCTCGGTATTTTTTGGAGCAATTGCACACGTTGTAAATAATTCATTAATCGATTGAACAAAACTTTCTCACAATCATAACGTGAACATGTAAAGTCATGTTGTCAATCCACTGCTGGAAGAGAGCCTCCCCACGCTTTGCGTGATCGTGGGATTAGTTTGACTATACTTCACCATACTCTTTGGTTCTTTCGGTAAAGTCACGTAGTTAGAAATGAAATAAAACAAATCACGACGTTTCGATCGCAACACAATCGGTCGTCACCAGGCAAAGGAGTCAGCCTCTAAAGGCAAACTGTTTATAAGGGTTTGGGAATGGGCTTAGCCTAAGTGCACCAACAACAACAGCAGAAGCATGGGCGGTGCAGAGTGCCAATGCAGCAACAATGCCAATGCAAAAACAATGCCAATGCAGCAACAATGCCAATGCAGCAGCAATGCCAAAAGCTGGGGATGCGGGGGGGAACTTAACTCGGAAAAATATACTCGTACTCGGCAGATATGATGGAACAACTATAAACACTTATTTTATTTCTAACTACGTGACTTTACCGAAAGAACCAAAGAGTATGGAATCCTGCAGTCACGAAAGCTTCAAATCAAGATTATACTTCACCACTCTGGTCAGGTCGAGTTGCTGAAGACAGTGATGTGTATATGTGTATATATCGCCGTCTTCAAATCAACTGATAAGCCACTAAATGAGCCTAATGCTGCCAACCTGCGTGGTATGATCATAGTTAATGCATCAGCGGGCTTGATGATTCTGCCGAGTATTGGTATTGATGAATGACTGGGGCGTGAGCATTTAATCATCGTCCCATCAGCGGCACAATCAGTTTATCAGCAGTGCGAACAGCCGTTCCCCATTCCGCGTAAATAAAGTCACATGGCCAAGGCAACCTTTTATCTTGGTTGGGTGGAGGCGGTTACCTCACAGTGTTTTAGCCGAGCCCCTTAGGTGTTGTTCCTTTGCTAAGGGATGCGCAGATTTGTGAACAACTAAGGGGGGGGGATTTGTCGTGCGAAATACGATGTCTAATGCCAATGCGTTCTTCTGGTAAGTCGGTCCGAAACAATCGTGCGCATCCTAATGCTGAAAAACGCGTTATTAACTGAAACGTGACATTTGGGATATATGTCTGTTGAATGCCGTGGTAAATAATACATGCGTACCGATGCAAGTCGTCTCCACGTTAATCTGTGCGTTCTAGTTGGTCCATAAGTCGTATGTACCTTACCAAGCAACGTTTGAAAATAACTTTTTTTTTCTCAAAAGCCGGCAACTTTTTTCGTAATAGTTTCGGCTTTGAGTCTCAAGCAGTATTGGTGGGAGTGACGACCGTGGTGCAATGTCCTTTAGATGCTGCTTGTCTACCACTGCCAACATAATCCCTTGTGCAATGCTGTGTGTTATTACGCAACATATTGAGCTGACGTTTAAAGCGATGGCTTGTGGTGTGCGTTTTTTTTATGGTTCCATACGGCATGTGTTGAACTCCGAAATCTACTATCGCGTAAAATCATCGCTCCATCAATTACCAGAATATTTTCCGGGTTCACTGGTCGACTGGTGTGGACATGACTAGGATTAGCCACGGGCATCTGGTGAGAGGTAATACTCCATCTGGTGGCGTGCCGGGTGCCGACCTGTTTTCCTGGTCTTTGATCCGACTAGAAGCGGAAAAAAAAATCCCTTTGCCCAATCCACTGCTGAAGGAGAGCCTCCCGACGGACACGTCGTGGGGCACTTTGACCTCCGATTAGCACAGTTTCACTACGTACGGTGTGAAGAAAGTGGCAAATGCATATAACGTGAGCGTTATTTGTCCATACTTGACCACGCTGGTCACAGTTGTGGGTGTCTGTGAAGGTGGGGAGGGGCACGAGATGGTCTTAGCTCCAGCGCCACGTGTGTGTAAGACGACAAATTTATATTGTCTCTCGCTATTGTCCTGGTAGAATCGCTAGAATCGCTTATCGATTGCTTGAAAATGAGCTGCAAAAGCCAGGAAACATCTCTAGGTGAGGCATTGTTTGACCGAACACTTTTACGTAGTTGCACTGTGGCCTATCACCTGTAATAGCGCGATTGCAATTTGTATTCCAATCTCCCAAGTTTGTTTACAGCCAATAGCTTAACAATATATCGATGTGTGATGTGATCTTGCATAAGAGAATTGATGACACATGTCGTATAACAACTATAATTGCAGGCATCGAATCCTACGTAGGTGATACCAATATGAACATGCGTTATCTATTACACTTTTATTGAACGCAAGGCAACTCTTTAGCCAAATGCTCTACATGTGTGCTACGTAACTTTCTGGGATTTTGCGACCGGCTGTGATTAATCACAGCCTGACCATGGCTCGTACTTAAGACGTCTATCTTGCTTGCTACTCTCAATTGGCACCATTTTAGGGTGACCCTTAAAGTTCCAGATTGAGCTGTATTTTGCTCTGGTGCTGTGATTTCGAGGAAAGATTCACAATCTGGTTGTAAGTTGAAATTCTGGTCGGTGTTAAACTCGGCCCATTTTCTCAGTTTTGAAGCCAGACGCAATCGTCCTGTATACTCTTCCATAAAATGTGAATTTTCCGTGAGGCATAAACATCGATCAACAGAACTGCCCAACGCTTTTATTGTGGACTTTTTGTAGCATAAAGTGCTAAATGAACAGTGGTGTTGCTTAGACTTTAGTGTCAGAAAATAACACGTAAATGTTACTAGTTTACTTTATTTCGGTAAAATCTAAATGTTCGAAGACTGATCATGCACATAGATTGCACTTTAAATAGAAACGTTAATGTGTCTTGCTTAATACGTTTTAAAATAACCCATGTAGCGAGTCCATCTGTGTGGCCAAATATAGTTGAGGTTTAAGTGTAGACGTATGACTGCGTTTGTATGACAAACTGCGCAACGCTTGACAATCAACCGACTCTTCCTAGTGTACAATAAATACTGTAGCCTGGGACTACATGCAAGTATTGCTTTTTCTGAATATACGGATTTTTATCAATTCATTCTAAATGAATTTTAAAATTAGCCATGCGTAACGGAAAAAATAGACTGCACATTAACCTAATCTTTAATGTCTTCGTGCTCGATGCAATTTTAACTTTTATACTTTATTAAATGGAAACAACAGTGATTGTCGCTATCATCCTCGCCTGGTATGCAGGAGGTCGGGGTTCAATCCCGAACCTGATGCCTGTATATTTGGAGTTTGCATGATCTTTCTCCCTGTGGTCGCATGGATTTTTTTCCCTCCGGGTCCTCCGGTTGTAGCCTCCATTTAGAAACGTGCGTCTTATATTATTTAGATTATTTTGCTCTAAGTTTCCACAAGCCATTTCGTTGAGCTATCATTTGTGGCCACGTCGCTTCTGCAAAATAAGCTAATAGCTCGGTGAGCTTTACCTGGTAAAATAAACAAGTTTAGGTGTTTGTGTCTATTTTAAAGTTACTTGCGGACCTTCCCTATACTATGCACTTCTATTGTGATTTTGCATGGTTTTGTAAAATTCTGATATCTTGCTGGACATCTGTGGGGGGGGGGGGGGGGGGATCGCTTAATAGCTCATCGGATTCCTCCAGTATAAATAAATATTCAGATTCTTGACTGTAAAAGGGTGCCCCCAGCGTTCGTCAAACAATTGACGAAGGCTGGGGGCACAGCCGGGGGGGGGGGGTGAGAGCGTGGGATTGGCCGTGGGATCGGAGAGGGTGCGGGCTGGAAAGGAAAACAAGTGGGGACGATTAGATGCAGCGCAAGGAACCTTAAATTAAACTTTATTTTTTATTTTATTTTACCAGGTTAAGGCCCACCGAGCTATGTAGCTATTTTATTTCAGAAGCGAGCAGAGCTGGCTGTCGCAAATGATGGCATCAACGGGAGTGGCTTATGTCAACATTTATTGCAGCCCAAATACGGAGGAGCTGGAGAACTCCACGTGATTTACGGGGAGAGACGGGCAAACTCCAAATATACAGCAGGCGTCAATGTCGGGATCGAACACAGGACCTCATGTATACCAGGCGAGGTAGTCTCGCCACCGTGGCACCCCATGATTGGTGGAGAGAGGATTGACAAACCTTCCAGAAGGTTCAGGGAAAAGGTATATCCAGTGAATCCTCAACTTATGAACGAGTTAGGTTCTAAAGGTTTGTTCGCAAGTTCTACTTTACTCGTCCATTCCAAACGTTGTATGGTGTGGATACTAAACACGGGGAATGACTTCAAAAGTTGTAGAAATCTCCTGTAGATGCCACCGCCGCCATCTATTGCACGGTGATTGAACTCGGTCCGAACAGGCAACTGGACATCCGGACAGGTTTGTTCGGATCTCTGAAAGTTCGTTAGTCGGATGTTTGTATGCAGAGGATTTCCTGTAAAGGCAGTGAGTGGATGTGCGAGCGTGGGTGCTCTGGGTAGGCGGCTTTCTACAAGTGGAGAGAGGGTTGGACAGGCCCCTGACCTGAAGTCTGCCTCCGTGTAGACTCCGTCACCTTGTCTCAACGGTCCGTGTTGTAATACAACCGCTTGAAATTAACTCTAAAATGTGCTCTAGGTGTGCAGTACGCATTTCACGTGGTGTATTTGAGTATTTCAAGCGTGGTTTAAGTTAATGTGTACGATGCGTCCATATGTTAACCGCATGTCCTGCTGTATTGGACACTACCCGAAGCTTCTCTCCGTTTCAGGCTGATGCCGCTGCTGCTGCTGGCAACTCGGTCCGCATTTGCTGAAGGGAATTCTTCTGGTAAAGTAACAGCTTGTTTATCAGAGAAAATGATGCATATTGTCGCCTGGCTTGCAGTTCAATTCATCTAGCCTAATTCTCTCCCGTCACTCCAGCAAATGGTGGCCGTGATTCAACTCTCGCCGTGAGCCTTGGTTTTATTGGAGGTTGCTCTGCTTTCCTTGACCTCTACAACTCACCACGAGTCCCTCTGAACGGGTGTCCTGCCTCTGCCGATTTAAGTCCACCCTTGATGAAGACTTTTCTTAACACAACTCGACTCGTGGTTTAAATTCGTGCTGTTTGCGTTGCTTTGTTATCTTTTCCAGCTGCACACTCAAGCAGTTCGTCTGGTTTTAAATATCAGCGTGGGAAGTCAAACAGCGTCACACTCATGGGGGGATAAATATTATTCCAATCATCGGGGATGTTCCACTTCAGGCCTTGGGTTCGGGAGATGAACGTCTCTTAATGCTCATTTGAAGATGCTGACATTTGCATGGCGCGGTTTCCACCGCATGTAGTAGGCCACTTTCCTCGTAACCGCACAGTTATGACAAATACTTCGTGACATGGAGTAACTCGCCGATGTTGATTATTATTATCCAATTCAAACCGGGAAATTCAAGAGCATTCTGCACGTGAAATGTGACCCTCGCCATGATTAAGCACGTGCCAATGTTATGAGCGCATGGGGGACAGGGACAATTTATCAAAAGCGGTTAATCATGACACCTGCCGACTATATAATGTTAGTTTCTACCAAATTCAGAGATTGCGTACTCACCCATGATGTAAACCTTGAAACGGTGTCCCGTGCCAGGTTGGACATCTGAAATAGCTTTAGAGCACATTGGATGCTCTTGGAATAAATACATATTTTGATTTCTGAAGCCCTCCCATCCTATATTTGATTGTTTTGACTAACTGAAATACCGTTTGGAGTGCAATTGTTTCCAATCGGTTTCTACCTCTGAGTTTTGCTGCCCCTGTTTATATATATATTTTCGCGCATGCTGTGGCGCTATGCCTGTACAGTGACATGCACTGCATGCTTTGGCAATTTGTGGGGGTTTTTTATGCTGACGTGGGACTGAATTTATTTCGACCTCCTTTAGCTCTTTACGTTTGTCTGGAAGGCACTCGCCTGTCGTACATCGTTGACCAAGATCGGCCCTTGAAAAACAATGCTTGTCCTTCTCAATGACTTCTACCCTGGTGAAGTCTCGGTGGGAATGAACGCGCATCTGGTGTCACTTGAGGCCCCGCTGCGCAACACTCGCGAAGATGCTTTGTTGGTGATTGTGTGAGCGGTGCCGTGTGCCCGCAGGAATCGTTGATTCGGCCTGTGATGGAAGCTTCATAGAAACATTCGTCAATGCCTCCTTCGTCAACGGCCGTTCCTGGAATGTCTCTGTGGAAGGTAATATTCGGGTTGGGGTGCAGTTTAACAACGGCGATGGTGTTTCGGAGGGGAAGAGGCACCAGGAAACAAAACAAAGCGCTCTCCCCTTGCATTGTTCTTGAGCTGTGTGCCAGGTTGTGTGTTGGCGTTGAGGTGTCGCAGTGGCGCTGTTGACACCCCCGACTGGTATGCAGGAGGGCTTGGGTTCGATCCCGACCCTGATTCTGCCTGTACTTGGCGTTCTGCCTGTACTTGGCGTTCTCCCTGTGGCCGGGTGACTTCTCCGGTCCCTCGGTTTTTCCCTCCATTTAAGAATCGACATGCGTTTTAGATTATTTGGCAGCTGTACATTTCCACGTAATAAGCCACTTTGTTGAGCTATCGCTGGTGACCAGGTCAAGCTACGTAACTCGGTGGTCCTCACATGGTAAAAATGTTGTTTTAATAATAATTCTTAACCACGAGCAGTTTATAATCCTACTTGCTTTCGCTACCTTGTTAAGCTGTCTCAGCCCAGCAGGTTCGGTTCTCAAGCACATAACATCTGCTTGGTCCTCCAACCCCACTTAGAATGCTGGGTTGCAGGCGTGCTTTGACCTCATGCGATCATTGGTTCATTGATGTAACCAAGCTGCTACTGCTGTCAGCATTGGTCCCATACGGTTATGATGATGCTACCGATTGTTGTTCCCCCCCCTTCCCACCCCCTGCCAGATCGGTCACAAGGCCTGCACCTCCTGACGCCGCGTTTTGCCACGCAGTGCGGCTACACGTTCCACACGAGCTACACTGGCACGCTGATATTGCGGGCCACCTTGACGAGCTGCCACGTGTACCAGCAGGTGCTCTGTTCGCCCCCCCCCCCCCCGCACTCTCCATTCGTTGTCTGGAAATGCATACACGTGGTGCCAGGGTCCAGAGGGTGGTGATGGTGAATGGATGCCCCAAGCTGATCACCGGGGGAGGGGGGAGGGGGTTAAAGAAAATCTGGTACCAGATGGTGAGCTACGGAGAGCAGATGTGGGAGATCTAAAAGGCAGTGACGCCAATGCCCATGATGACATATTGACCTTGAAGCAATATTACAAACTTTACCCATCAACCATGTATCGTGATGTCTTTGTAAGGTTACATGCTCTGTTTATGGTGTGCTTTCTTCTCATTGTACCAATCAGTCATGTAGGGAATCTAATAAGCATTCCTAGGTAGTGTTGTCATTGAGATTTCCATATTTCTATTCAGAATTTTGGATACTATCGATACATTTATCTGGTGGTTATGTGTTGTACTAAAAGCCCAGCTACCTGGGGTTCAACTTCTAAACAAGCATGACATCACTTTGTTTTTACTTGTCCTGTAACTTCCTGGGTTGAATTTGCCCAGAAATTTGTTGTAAAATAAGACTAGCATAAGGAAGTTGGAGATATGGTTCTGGTCACATTCTATTGGGTGTTTGTGAAAAGCACTTGCCCCAAGTGTGTAGTGGATGTATACATATAGCCGGACATTTATATCGATTTAAAACGTTTTCCACATTGGAGCGTTGCCATGTAAGCTAATCGTGTGTTGGTATTCGCTTAAATCTACACTGTTGACATTTAGCAATGGTGTACCTGTGACTATCATTCTGAGCAATGGTGCAGTGTTCCTCTATATTGGCAGTCTGGAAATAAAATACTGAAGTTGAATGGTGATTGATGTGAACGGACTTGGCAGTACACCGTTGCAGCATAACACACCGGTCCTCATAAAAGTCTAAAATCTAAATTTGAACCGACATTCATCTTCTGACTGCTTCAAGATCACGAGAACTGATTTTGATGCACGACCCACTATATATTTTCTGACCGGGGTTGTGAATCGGAAGAAAAAAAATAATTATTGAGGGGAAAAATAAGTGTTTTATTCCGTGCACCACCAGTATAAAGCCAATGTGTTCATTTAACTATTTGGCGAAACTGACGCTGTGAAATATCCTGGATATTGTCTATCGTCTAAGCAACCCTATTGTGGAGAGTCTTTAATCCAGCAGTGGGATGATAAAGGGTCTGTACATTACAAATATGACTTTAAAAAAAGTTGACCGTTAATATTGAATAAAAAAACACGTCTACTATTTATTATCTAACAAGCGACTCATTACAATGAACAAAAAAACGACGGTTTCCTGGCCAAATGTGTGCTCCTTATCTATCGCGTGCATTGTCTATGGACAAATCGGCCGGTGAACCTGCGGCTTGAGTAGCCGACCATCGAATAATCCAAAATGTTTTTGATCGGTGCACGTGATTTGGCAGATGCCCCCTCCTGCGGAGCAGCGTTTCAGTGTGTGCCCCCCCCCCCCTTCTCGATGTCATGCAGGGCTCTGACCAAGTGCTGAAAATGGTGTGGATTTTTTATCCCAAGAATCAGCTTGAAAACGTCTCTATTATTCCGTACACGACCAGATGCAGGACCAACTACGTCTGGGCTCAGCGTGAAATCCTGTGCGCAGAAAACTTCAGGGAGGTGTGGCCCCACCTTATTGTTTGCTGTATAGAATCGCTGTACATGCAGTACCCAACCACGCATATCCACTCTGACCAACTCTCCCACACCCATTGGACTTGATTTTAAGGTGTAGATTTTCATAAGTCTAACTTGTTAAAAAAACGTTGAATTTTTAATCTCACGTTCATTTACATGGCACCATTGGACCAACGTTGACCCAACGTGTCCCATGTTTACTGGGTGTCTGCCTTGACCAGTTAATCGCCCCCACCCATTAATGTGACAATGTCGCGTGCCAGGTCTGCCCTGGCTACAGAAAGCAAGTGACTGTCAGAGGCAGGCTTGGCGCTACAATCACTCGTCCAATCAACCCTTAATGTGGCTGCACAAGAGATCCGTAGCGCAATCTTTTACATGCTCCTGTCAGTTGACAAGCCACTAATTGCAAATTACTGTCGACTTGTAATTAACTGTTGGACGTTTTATGCTTATTTTTTTCAAATGAAACTTCTGGTGCAAACCAGTAATGTACACGACTTTATTCTTGACTTCTAAGTTTTTTCCCATTATTTTAAAGCAGTTTTGGACTTTTTGTGCTGGGTGTACCAAAGCTGCCTTGGCCTCTGTTCCCGGCAAGTTGGATGTGACCTTTGTGCTGGTACTGTCTAGTACAAGAATGCTGTGACTCTTGATCTTGCTTTCATTCGTAAATGTAATGTTGCTCTTTTTAGGTGTCGATCAGTAGGAGCTCTCCAAACATCCCAGACGTTGAAGTACAGCAAGATGATTTTGATATTAATATGGTGAGTTAATTTTAAGGACTGGTAGTAGCGGATGGGTCTACTGCGCAGCGGACATCGGATGTTGGTCCAAGGTTGTGTGTACTGGGTACTTTCCGTATGGCGTGACGGATAGCAACTTGTAATGTCTGTCCAAATTATTTTGAATTGTGTATTGTATAATTTCGTATCAAACTATACAATATAGAACTCTTATCAAAGTATCCTTGCCTGTAAGATGGGCAGTTTACTAGCATTTCAAGCAAACGTTACTGCTGGTGAGATGCTGTATGTCGAAACTGGTCCAGAATGTGCATCTCTTCACTAAATGCTCTGAAATTAAGCACTCTAAGAGGGCTTGTACAGCTAATTGGTGTGTATGAAATACGTTTTATGTGTAGAAGCAATATATGCAATAGGTGTCTACTTTATTCTGTACATAGTACTTGGCCAGGAAATTCCTTCAGTTGATTTAGTGGTAGAAAACTGAAATGCATTCGTTGACTTTTCGGCGCTTGGTGTTTTTTACCGTGGATGCACAATGCCGCTAGTTCCAGATTCACATGGCCGAGCTCTTTTGAATGTCCCCTCGTAAAGGTAGTGATCGAATATGTAATGCCACGAGATTCAATGTGGGCCATTGTTTTCAGATTAATACCAGCTTGTAACCCGTAGCACAATATAATTGTTGATGCCATGGTGGAGAATATAATTACCCAAAAAATAAGCAGACCATATATCTCTCGCTGTTCCTCCATTAAAATAATACTCTTACAACATGTCTTAAAGAAAGGGGTCCTTCTTCTTGGTTCTTTCGGTAAAGTCACGTAGAAGGGAAGTAATAAAATAATAAAAATAAAACGTTATAAAATAATTCTCACGACGTTTCGCCCACAACTCAAGCAGCCCGTCCTCAGGTGAAGACCAGGTCTGTCGGGGAGACCTGGTCTTCACCGGAGGATGGCTGCTTGCGTTGTGGCCGAAACGTCGTGAGAATTATTTTGTTATTTTTATTATTTTATTACTTCCCTTCTACGTGACTTTACCGAAAGAACCAAGAAGATGAATCCCTACAGTCACGAAAGCTTTAAATCGAAATTTAAAGGGGTCCTTGCCTTTAATCTCGGCAGTTTCACCAAAATTAGTCCAAGAAAGGCTGACGGCTGATGTGAGACTTTGTGAAACGGGTCCAGAGTTTGCGTGCGTTGAACCCATGCTGCTCTCCCAGAAGGCTTTGTCGTTGATGGAATGGTTAAAGTGTACGTTTATTTTTTTAGACCGATGTACGAAGGAGAGCCTTGCCTTATTAACCTCTGAGCATTAACACGACATTGGAGAATTTTCGTAGTGCCTTTTTACAGTTGTGATGTAACTTAAGTGTACTTGGTCAGTATAATACTTGCCAACTGGTTCCTAACGTGCGACATTTGCAACTCAAGGTGGTGATGCTAAGTAATGGAATGTGAATACATCATTTGGTGTTCCGTAATATAATGTATATGCAGACAATTGCAGGTTTGTAAAATTCTAGATTTGAAGCTTTCGTGACTGCAAGGAATCATCTTCTTAGGTTTTTTCGGTAAAGTCACGTAGGTAAAAACTTCAAAATGAATGAAAATAAAATAAAATAAAATAAAAAATCACTGATTTTTGATTTTATTTTATTTTATAAAAAATCACTGATTTTTTATTTTATTTTCATTCATTTTGATGTTTTTACCTACGTGACTTTACCGAAAAAACCTAAGAAGAGGTTTGTAAAAATGTGAGTTTTTCAGAGTCTTGGCAAATAAGATTGAATTGCCAACTGGGAGGAAGTTGCATTTGTGCCCTAAGATTGTTCCTGATCATGTAGAGTTATACTGCTGGTCCTGGGGACTGCCCATCACTCGTTCGAGCGTGAATGTACTTTGTATAATTTTACATTTTAAAATAAAATGTATTAACGTGTGTCCCCGTTGACCCTGCTTTAAATGTTTTTTGCAGATTATGAATACTGCTCAGGTTTGGAAGATTTTCTTCAGGTTAAACAATGGAAGCCGATTTGAAGTCGATATCCAGCAAGCTTTTCAAATGGGATACGCGGTCAACAGCTCTGACTCCAGAGTGGTTTTTCGATCGCCATACTTTACGAATGAAAGCTCTTCCATGATGGTAATGCAAACCGACAGCCGAAAAATGTCCTTGATTCTACTGCTTTGTCATCAAAGTAACCTTTTGCATCCGTAAATGAGCAGTGCACCTGATATGTTAATTGAATATAGCAGCTTGTTAACGTCTAATTGAAAAACTAAAGTGAATACGGAAGTGAAGTTGTACTTCAGTAAAGAAGATTCATCTTGACTGTTTTGTTGACAGATTGAAGGCACGCTGGTTGATGTTATAAGACCATTTGTGTACTACGCGGATAGGTGGTCAGCCTTCCTCCTTGATATGACGACTGCCTGCCCTGTACGTAAGTGACCCGTGTTTTTTTTGTCCCTTTTTTAGGTGTGGTTGAATTACTTTATTTTATTGTAACACCAACTAGTATTTGTGAATTATTTGACCTGTTATTTTACACCCGTGCAACCTTTTTCTGCAAAATTGCGTACATCGCTTATGCTAGTTTTGTGCGCTGGGTTTGGTTGTCGCTCATTGACCCCAGAACCCGTTTAAAACCCAACTGAAGTCTCCAATGGTGACTTAACTAGTTAAATATATCCATTGCACCACCTGCCTACTGTGCGAGTTAATGGGTGCAGAGGAACCAGCGTTGCCCATCCACGGTGTGCTCGGTGCTGGACGGTCCCCAGTACCGTAGTGACAAGAGTGAAAGTCCATCCCTGAAATGTCAGTGATTGTGTCACTGCTGGCAAAAGGACCTCCGCTAGGAGGGAGTCCTTTTCAGAAATTATTTTGACCTACTCTTCCACCCTGGTCTGATCCCTCCTGAAAAGGTGGAAAATGCCCACACCAAACCCCGCTGTATCCATTTGTTTATCAATATTTTTTTACTGGAGGAATCCGATAACATATGAAGCTCTTCAGATGCCCAGTAGGGGCAGAACGTTCCAACAAGCGATATAAACACAAGGTAGGAGTGCAAAGTCTAGGAAATGTAAGCAAATCACTAAACTTGCACAAAACGAAACGTTTTACTTGACCACAAAGCCCAAATGAGCTATTGGCCGCTCCAGAAGCGACCTGGCCACGAGTGGTAGCTTGCTGAAGTGGCTTATCGGGTGGAAATGTATAACAGCCAAATAATTTAAATGTAAGGGACACTTTATTATAAAAAAGATGGGGGGTTTAACTTCCTTTAATAATGCCACATTATCAAGTTACTAATCTTAATAGTTTGTTTGGGTGATACGAATTGCAGAACCGCTTGTCTGAACGTTAGGCCCTGTGTAGCATGGTCTGTATGCAATGAGCGGGTAGCTGCCATCGCCACAACCAGCTGAGACGATTGCCCTGCCTTCCCCTGTCCTCTGCTGAAATTCAAATTTCAACAAATTGCCATAATTTACCGAATTGCTGATTAATCTCCTGAAATAATCTGAATCCGCTTTTTAGAATGGAACCATGTGTCGGTTTACCATTATCTCCTTGATAAATCTGATTGCATTTGGGCAACTTGCAAATGTGGTGCTCCCCCCAAACACCACACATCCCCAGTTGAGTGAACAATTATCTCTGCAGGAGAGCCGGAGTGCACGGAACAAGCCATCGTGTGGACTCTGCCCAGGATCCTGCAACCGCTGGTGCTGCACTTGGCCGAAGTGGAGTACAAGGAGACGAGCGTGTGGGTCGACTTCAAGAAGGTCGACTCGACCACAATGGGCCAGAGGGGCTACGCCCTGATGCAGACGAACGCCACCACCTCATTGTCGGTGCCGTGGGGGGCGGAAGGCGGCTTCAACAAGGTTCGTGGCAACAAACGTCCGTCGTGTGCACTTGCTTTCACAAGCTATGCTGGGGGTTCGGTTCTCGTGATATTGTTTTCTCCGATACCAAAGTACTCTGCAAACCTCCTGGATACTACCAAAGATTTGTCCATGAAGCCATCCAGATCTACAAACATGCACAACTTCAACCGAGAGGATGGTTTTAAATTGAGCAATCCTTTGAAAGATGTAATTAACCAAGTTAAACTTTAGCTACCATGCAGTTTACTGCTAGACGGCCAGTTTAGATGTATTTTCTTAAACATATCTATATTCCCAGTCTTACTCCCCCAGCTCCACACACTACCATCACCATTACCACACGTTTTTAGCTTTTAACATCTCGGTTTGAACTCTACACGCTGTTAGCCTGCGTTTGGAATTTACCCACCCGGCAGCATAACAAAAGGCGGCTTAATCGTAGCTTGCTTATCTACTTCCGCCATCTACATCAGAGCCTCGGTTTTGGCTCCAGTTGTTTACCTCCCAGCGCACCCCCAATGTTCACAACTTTGCCTCCCAGCCCACACCCCGCCCCCACACTCACCATGCCCCCCCTTCCTCCATGCACCGCAACTATATAATCCCTCGTCACAGCCATCTGAGACACACTTAAGCGTTTGTGCTTTTGCTACGTTGTCCCCACCTGAAGGACGCTTGTTACGCCCGAAACGTCGTGATTTAATTTATTTGTTTCCATTGTTTTTCCGGTAAGTCACGTAGGTAGAATAAAAAATGAAAGTGTGTAATGCATGATTGACTTGTTCCCCACCATTGATCTAAGGCCAATACAATGAACACCAACCACTGGCAAGTCTGCATCACTGGCGGTTGTGTGAAGTGACAGATCCTATGCAAATTAAGTTTTACCACTGGCTCGGGGCTTCCAGTGGAGAGGAGCACCAGCATCCTGCTGCTCCTTTTAGCTTGGTGTGACTCGAACCCGATGCATGTGACTCAACGTTAGATGGCTACAGGGGATTGCTGGCAATCAAACGCTACTCGGTTTGTGTAGACTGTAAATCGGAGTGCGTTTGTATGCAAGATTGTGATTGCAAAGAAGTTAATATTCAAATTACACAACTTTTTATACATTTGTACAGAGGGCAATTTTTGCAGATGGTGGCAAAAAGTTACCTCTGTGCTTCATGCTCAGGTGTACTTTAGGGGATTTGGAACACTCTTCCTTAAGGCACAATATTTAACTATTTTATCTGAAATATGTAAGCTTTAAATCGAAATGTTTGAGTTGTCGTCGGCCCCTTCAACTCGGCAATAGCTTTAATAATGAGACTCCTGAAAGATCCTTATTATAGTCTTGCATGGATTAAAACATTTTCATTTAATGGAATGAAAATAGACAAGGGTAACTTTGTTAATGTTTTTTTGAGCAATGCCTTGTCTTTGCAGAGCTGTTGGGTCAATTGGCACTTCGGAATGGAATACATCATCGACCTGCAGATCCAGCATCTGTGGACCGATGACGTCTGGGACCTCACGAGGATTATGATTTCAACCAAGGGAAGCTGCCCTTGCCGAGAAATTCGGCTGCAAGGTGCAGTATGCATCACTCTTCCAGCCGTTCACTTTCACGGCAGTACTCTTATCCATTGCACCAAGTAACGTGCGAGATGCCAGCCGGTGATGAATTTTCAAATATTGTGACGTTAGCATCTTGTGGCAGAAAAAACACGAACTTCTTACCGTCGCCAGGATGTAATACGAACATGGAACTGGTAGGTGTGACCGGTGTATCGAATTAAAATCCCCTCGTGTGCAATACATGCAGAGTCATGGAATTATTTAAGATGTACTGCTAATTATGCGATTTTGGCTAATTGTAAAAAAGCATGTACAAATGAGAGATTCAGTGAAATATTAGATGCAAAATCAAGACTTGATTCTGAAGTTTAATCATGACCCTAAATTTCCACACTTCCCTCAATCCTTCTCTTCACCTCCACCCTGCCCTACCATCTCAGTTCCCCCCCCCCTTCTCCCTCACTACTACGATCTCCTCTCCTTGCCACCTCGGTCATCGACGCCTCCCTCTCCAACCGCATCTTTGCCGTTTTACTCGCACTCGCTGCTGCCACCTATCCAATAAGTGCAAAATCTGCCCCTCGTCTCACGCTGCTGCTGAAGTCCGGGTTCGCTCGCTCATTTACTCTCCCCTTGGTAATTTCAACGATACTTCCTGGCCTTCCTGCTTATGCCTTCACTCCTCTGCAACAGATACAAAATGCCTCTGCCTTGATAATTTGTAATTTACCCCACAATATCCACGTATGCGCTACTTTCCCCAACTCCACTGGCTCTGTACTATTGCTGTCTGTTTTTAAATGTCCTGTAGTCTAAATCCTTCCATGGTCTTGCCCCCCCACCTTCTTGATTCTCATTTTGTTCCATTCTCTACACTCCTAATCTCTCCTGTGCCCAGTCATGCTTTCCTCTTCACTGCAACTCCTGCAGCACTAAACAATCATGTTCACCTACAGCAACTAGCTTCCATTCCTCCCTTAAAACAACACCCATCTTTTCCCCTAGCCCATCCTGCTGCTACTCCCAGCCACGACCAGGCCTAGCCAAACCATTTCACAACCCCTCAATCACTCCCACCTGTTCTCCTAATTGTCACCATAACTCGCACCACTTTTGATATAGCCCCACTATTTCAAACACTTTGTACAATTTAAAGTTTTTGTAAAGTGCCTTGGAATAAGGCGCTAGATAAATCTAATAAATAATTGATGCCTACATTTCTGCACGATTCCAGTGCATGTGTGACGTTCAACATCCCCCCCCCCCCACCAGCAAGGGCCACCAGATATCTATGGGACCTTGTAGCCAGTATACAAATAGTGGAAATAAGAATACTACTTTACCCTCTATGGCAATAAAGCAGGTGTTAAGATGTTCAAACACCAAATGGACACCTATTGCAAGGCATCAAGTATACATTAACCACACTTGTTGCTAAACGTGCTCTAATATATGCATTGTCTTTTAAACGGATTGGCCTACACCAGAGACGGCCATTATTATACCAGAACGCCAAAAGGTGAACGGTACAAAGGCAATGCAAGTTTCAAAGTATGACTAGCTTTGGTTGAGCAGTTCTGTCGGACCTTTATAGCTCAGCTGTGTACCCCACTTCACTAAAATAAACAGATCCCCAGGTCATCGGCTTCCTTGGAGATGTTAATTGTTCCCTGGGTGTGGTGAAGTGCATCCAACATGCACAGATGCAAAGCTTAATACGTGACTAATGCATTTGGAAAAAATTAATGTAAAGTTTAAATATTCGATGCTTGTTTGAAAGTTTCAGCACTTTAACGAGTAGATATTCCACTTTTGGGGCACCGAATAACGTCTATTAACGCTATTGTATTCCGTCTTGGCAATGGTAACGACGTTACAACTCGAGGGGAACGGGTGTGAGCGCAAGTCCCAGTTGATGGGTTGACACTGCTCGTTCATCCCTCCTCCAGGCTCAATAACAGAACCTGTTGTAGGAATTTTACAATACTTGTGCTGTGGGCCTGACTTGCCTCCATCACACATGTTGGAAATTACACCCCACCTGGTTTGGCTATAAACAGGTGACGAGCACCACTGCACTAATTTCAGCTCAAAGTTCCTTCGACTTTTGACCATACATGCATGCAAGCAGTATCATTTTTACCTTAAGTGAGTATTTGCAGAATTCTCTTTAGCTAGTAAATTGATTAGTGCGTAAACCATTTTAAACCTTGACTGCATTTTGTGTGCCTAATCGGTGGCACCGTGCACGACGGCTATGCTTCTGTGCTACATAACTAAAAGTGTCCGTTTTTTGTCCACAGATGATGTGTGCACAGATTCTGGTTTTGCGATCACGATGGGGCTGTTTTTGAATGGAGTCTCCATCGTTAACTTGACAATCGGTGCAGAGACCTTCACGGTGTGCGACCAGGACGCAGGGGGGTTATTGCTGCTCCAATCGGTGCAGGCTCCGTGTCGCAGTGCCGAGGCCTTGGACTATCAGCTTCACCAACAGCTTGTCCCGTGGAGTCCGGATGCATTCTATTTGGTGCTTGAGATCCCGTATAGTGCCAAGGTGGTGGAAAAACAGGTTGGTCCTGTTGAACGGTCTACGCATTTGCAGGACAAGTCTAATGTCACCACTGCAGTTCTCGGCTCCGTTGGTGGCACCTGAGCTGCCAGTATAATGCTTCTCATGGGAAGGAGCCAGACATTGCCAAGTCGTGCTTGGGATATTTGGCCAATTCCAAATTGTAAAGTTTGTAGGAAACTGAACTATGCATAAATCCCACCGTGCATGAAGAGAAGCACAACATTGCACATTAGCAACACATTTCTATCGACCTTCATCTGAGTGCATCCAATGCCCAAGTGCCCAGTCCTCCATGACTTGCCAATAACAAACATTGTGCCAATTTTCTGTCTTGCCAGTTCTCTTGTTCCAATGTTGAAACCATTTTTTTGCATGTCACTATTTTCAAGGCCAGAGGCTTTTGTAGTTGCTTTGCAAAGTCCACTCTAACCCTTAACCAGTAAGTAATTATTCTACCTGGCATATTTGGTTTTACTTGGTCCAAAACATCCCTCCCTTACACCATTTTTAGCATCTGGTTGTGTTTGGACACGTTTGAAATTTCACCTTTTGCAATGCAAATCCCAACCGGTATTAAAATTAACAGTTGAAACATGCCCTGTCTTCCCCAGTACCTGGTGGACACCACCACGCATGTGTACACGCTTGCCGTGAAGCTTGTGTTGTTGGATACCGAGGCGCAGTATTACATCACAACAGTCCAGCAATCGTGCACCATAAATGATGTCGGTAAGTTTAAATTTCGTTTGGTACACGTTTTAAATTGACACTTGTAGATTAATAGCACTTTTATATATGTATGGGTTGGACCCACGTGGTGATCTGGTCAACTTTTTGTCAAGATCCCCCTCCAGCTGATGTGCCAAACAAATGATTAAATCGTTAAATTGTCACGTGTGTGCAAATGTTTAAGAAGCACATTTTTGCGCGTGTATTTTCACAACCAAACTTGGCAACTAAGTTTGACGCTTCGTTCGTGGCTACGTCAAGCATCCCGATAAGATGCAGGAAATTGGAATATTAATCCAGGAAGTCTGACTTGTATGATGCCACTGCAAAGGGGACAGTTCTGGAATGTGTACAATAATCACACGTTCACTCGTAACACAATTTTATGATCTACTATAGACCAATGATTTTGTAAATGGCCCTCCATAGCAAATATTAAGTTTAACAAATGGTTAACGGTTGTAGTCTGAAAAAAGCGTCCACTGCCAAAATATCCCACTGGTTTCTGTTAAGGCAGTGTTAATGACTTTGAAGTCGGTGGTGCTTGGCATAAGCAAGCAAAGCCATTCTTATATTTGGGCCCTGAGTGGCTTAAGGTGGGAGAAGGGGGGGCTTCCAATTAAATGATCGTTTTTATTGCAACGTATTGGCTCATTCGGATTGGTTCACCTGTACCTGGTCAAAAACAATGGTTGATAGTTAAACTTTTTAATTGTGGCCTCTTACAAACACCAATATATCTGCCCCCCCCCGGTCCCCTTGGCAGTGCTTCCGGTTGCATATGGGATGTGCACCACGAGCAGCCTCATCCTGGTGGTGCAGCCGGGGAGCCTGGACTCTTCCACGCTACTCTTTGTGGGAGACACATGGCTCTCGAGCGATGCCATGGAACAAATGGGATACACGTTCTCCCGCAACGCTACACACTACTCCATCAGCATGCCACCTGATGCAAAGGGCCTGACAATTGAGGCACGCCCAACCCCTATTGCACACTAACTACCGTACTCCTTCACATGTTTTACTGTTGGCTTGTGTGTGTTTTTGTTTTGAAGGTGTCAGTGCTCCGTACACTGTGCTGCAGTTCTAATAACACAGGTTTGATTCCTAGCCATAGCTAACATGTGGCAATTGGCGTCTGAACCAGTTCCGAAACTTCGTGACTCGAAAATGTATGGTTTATCTCAAATGAGCATGTGGTGTATAAACATTGACACTAGAGAGACCACAATTGCCTGGCACTGGCCCACACCACCCCTTGTGGCCATGCAGGCCTTAATAAGCCCTTGTTACGAGCACATGCTCCAACGTGCTAGATAAATGTGGGATATCTTTTTATAATAGCATCCTACTCTTGCTGCCTTCAAGTTTAACAGCATGCAAACAGTGGTTGCATTTTAGACGATGCCAACCAAGTAATGCTACATCGTAGCACTTGACTCACAATTAAAGTCGTAAGCTTGTATCCTGGTCAGGGGGGTGACTTGGTCCACCCCCCCTCCCTCCCCCAGGTTTATATAAAATGAGTAACCACTTAAGAGCCGACAGCGCTTTTCCCAAGAGCCTGAACTCTTGAGCTCACTCGCCATTGCAGGTGGTGGCGGTGAGTGCTCTTGCCATGCTGGGGAGTTGTCTCCAGATGGCACAGTTAGTGGAGCATGCCATCAATGTGATAGATTTCAAGTTCAAATCTCGGCCAGGTACCAAGGGCTCACGAAGTTTCCCCACTCTGAAAAGTCAAATGTCTGCAATGTAAATTGGCCCCTTTCCATGGGGTGGTCACCTATGTCATCTGTCTCGGCAAAGAAAACTCAATTATATGATTTGTTCTAATATCTTTTAACTTGGGCCTTTTAATACGGTTGTGCAATATACTAATACCATTCTGAAGATGCAATTGAGATTAGCACTTGTCTGAACCTTTTCACTCTTGCCCATTGTGTCATTAGGAGGTGACGGTGTCCTTTGTCAAATACAAGTTTCAATTGAGGCTCGTGGATCCGACTACACATGAAACAAATTTCCAGCTCTCCGTTTCTTGCCAATTTCCAACCACTGATGTAATAGGTAAGCTAATGTGGCCTTTCAACAGTTACATGTGAGGGTCGGTCTTGTATTTAAGAGCTGCGGAGTGGTCTATACAATTTTATCCCTGGCTTTAAACTCTCAAGGCCCAACAGGGCTATGGGTCCTAACGTGGTGGGTTACAACCTTGGAGTAACCATTATCCTTGCGAGAGACTGGCAACTATATTGATTTGGGGGAAGACCCAATGTGGTACTGGGACAACGTTTCCTCATTTGCGCCTCAACCGGCCTTGAGAGTTCAACAGCACAATTTGGTGCATGGCCAATGGTATTTTTTTTGTGAGGTACATGTGCTCAAAAAGCAATTTCTCCAATGGGCAACGTTTCCGGTGCTCCACAGCCTGCTTTCCGAATGGCACGGTGGCCGTGGCTGCCCCCAAAGGCCACACGAAGCCAGAGGTGGACCTGTGGCGACTCGCCCTGAGGGAACGCTCGTGTGGCCCGGTGTACGTCAACACCACCAAGGCCTACTTCGTGTTCACAGTCTCGAGCTGTGGCACATCAAGAACGGTAATCCCCCCCTCCCCCCCCAGCTCTATACACCTGGTGGGAATGTGGACCACGGTTACACACTCTAGCTGAAATGTACAATAACGTTTAGAATTTAAAGAATGTGGCAGCTCTGCAATTGTGCTTGCCCCACACCACTACTGGAGGAAGGGCCTCTACTAGAGGGTGTTTTGAGGCTATTTGACCTATCGCACACCATACTGACCAAGTGCCTTGGAGAAGGTCGGAATGGCGACGCCGCTACCCGCACCGTATGCAACCAGCTGATGGACCAACTGGTGCCGTGCTGAATGGAGGTATGGGAGTGCTTGAGAAACTAGACCCATTGTTTTGGCTGCTGTAGATACAAACTGGCGACCTCTGCATTAAAAATCCAGTATGTAAGATTATTGCAGCATCTTGCATATACACACTCTGTATAATGGAGTTAATTAAATACTTTTTGAACTTGATTTGAAGCTTTCGTGACTGCAGGAAATACTCTTTGGTTCTTTAGCTAAAGTCACGTAGAAATAAATTAAATAAAATGCGTAGATATATATTAAATAAAAAGCGTAAATATTTATGAATCCAAAATGCATTGTAACGTTCAGTGTTGCAAATTATGCTACACGACTCGATAAACTCAAAAGTGTGCACACACCTGTAACTGTTTGCTTTATATTTATCGGTAGAATTGAACACATCGTTGGCAATTGGTTGCGTCTTGTTCACGCGTTTAGACACAACTCTTTCCTCCTCGTTTCAGATTGAGGGGGCGTTCTTGGTTTACGAGAACGAGATCAGTCTGCAGAAAGAGCTGCTGCCCGAGGAGAGCCCTGTGATCACGAGGGACCCAGAGTACAGGTGGAGAATGCTGCTGCTGCACACGCCTGGCCTGTACTACATTGGTTGTGCGGTATTAGCAGTATTAGCTCTGGTTATAGTACACTCATCCCTCCGTTTAACGTGGTAGTATGAACTTCTTTTGCACCGTGTTAATCAAGGTTGATTCCCAAAAAGTACTGCGTTAAGTGAAAAATCACTTTGCAGATTCGCATTTACACTAAAATTGGCCTGCATTTATCACATGGCGGGACAACTAAATTTAGGGCACGTAGCCACTTACTGTACGATACTTCTCAGCTGCGCAATTCAAGAAATTAGTCGTCGACGGCTCAAACGGGCGCGCTCCGCGTTATAACATACGTATTGTGCGAAACTAACTGTTAATAGCAAAAATGCACTTGGCCACAAAACGACAACGTGGCGGTTCTAACCGAGGTGAAGCCGTGTCCCCCCCCCCTCCCTTTTTATAAAAGTGTTTTGCATATAAATTGTAATCTTCAAATGCCCAACCGTGGGACCATGCTTGATTTCATGTTTATAAGCCAGTCGATGGCATGTGTAGGGGGAAGTCCTCAGCTGAGCCGACTTGAAGGCACACAAGTTTCCATTACATTAGCGGACTAATCGCAATATGGGTTCCAGAGTATTGAACGTGGAGCTGGGAAGATAGCTGCGGCTTTTTCGGTGCATGGTGATAAAGCGATATCCGTATATACGGTAAACAACTTTGAAGTGGCGTAAATCAATTAATCGACCTATTCCATGAACTGGTCAGCATTTTTTCAGGGCACTGCAGAAGTTTAAATGTACAGTATAGTCTTTATCCACTTTCTGAACACTGCTTCCCTAATGCAGTTGTGGTAACCGTTACCCAGATAAATGTGGGATGTTAATTGGTGCCATGGTGGCAAGATGTTAACTCCCTCTCCTTGCATGCAGGAGATTGTGGGTCCATCCCGATCCTGCTGTACATATGGAGTTTACATGTTCTTTCAGGTCTCCCCTGGTTTTTCCCTCTTTTTAGACTCGACATGCATTGAGTATTTGCCTACTCGTAATTTCCAGGTGACGAGCCACTTTGAGTTGTGTGACCCAGGTCGCTTTTGAAGCTCGGTAGGCCTAACCTGATAGAAAAAATATAAATAGTCCATCCAATGGTTTGCGCTGAACGTGTCCAACTTTTGCACTATCCCCCTGCAAAGGCTGAAGGTTATTTGCCGCTATCGCATCAACGACACGGTGATGATCTCCAGCGTTGTGCAAGCCCGTAGGGGACCCACTGCTGACGAGCAAGTGGTCCCCGTGCCCATCGTGATGAAAATAAGCAGAGGTAAAATGAGCACATTGTTGACACCTTGCAGTCGGAGCTGACACCTGTACCCCATCCAAACCATCTTGTGCCTACATTGCAGTCTTGTATTGCTATGGGGGGTCACCTTTTATAATTATTAGTGCATTGACACCTATAGATGCACTTGAATTGCTTTACTCGAGTTTCCTGTTTTCAAATCAAAATTGTCAATTGGAAAGGTTGTGCCTACATTGCAGTCTTGTATGTTAGATCAAATGCCCCCAAAGACTTAACGCACGGAATACATTGCCAATTTACAATTCACATTCTCTATCAGAATTTTAATACGAGTAATCTTAGATGTGACTCGGAACGGAGTGTTCACGGTGACCCTATGGTTTTGCAGTGCTCTGGGATTTAATTGTGTAACCTCCAAAATGATTTAGTCTGAGGTTACGTGGTAAAAGGCTTTCAGGTACTCAAACTGGACCCAAAGGCTTCCTGGTGCTCAAAGTGGACCCATGTGGATTAAAAAGAACGTAGAACAAATTGAGCCTTTATGGCAATCCACTGCTAGATGAGGCCTTGCCACGCAGTCTAAATGTAAATATGGCTGTTTGCAGTGGACATCGTCTGAGTAACATAAACACAGATTTTAAAAACTTACCTTTGGGTCCATTCTGACTACCTTGAACTGCCACCATTATGTAATGCATTATTTTTGGTGTGCCTACGAATTTAATTCTACTCTGATACGAAATCCATGTCTGGTTTGAGGTACCTATTTGCCTTTTTAACCTGTTGCTGTCTTTACTAGCTGGTGGGCCCTTAATGCTGCAACTTGACATCAGGTTATTCAAAGGTACGGTTAAAGTAACCCTAACATTATCCATGTCTGTCACCAACATTAA
Organism: Lampetra fluviatilis; assembly: GCF_964198595.1. Taxonomy (NCBI): domain Eukaryota; kingdom Metazoa; phylum Chordata; class Hyperoartia; order Petromyzontiformes; family Petromyzontidae; genus Lampetra; species Lampetra fluviatilis. The sequence goes on from NC_136288.1 coordinate 8,181,120, forward strand.
CAGCTTAATTGCCATTGTACCATTCAGCTTTTATATTGCTGTTACTGCAAATCTGCAATTCTATCACTTGCACAGTGTACATAATGCTTGTGGGGGAATCCTGCCATGGTGGCTTAAAATGTTGGTATGAGTCAAGTTGTTGGCCGATGAGCAATCGAGAAATGCCGCTCAATACCGCTCCCTCATCTATGCTCCTAAATTTCACCAACCTGCACTGACCACTAGTGAAGTGTGGTCCCAATAACCCTCATGGCATAGCATGGAAAGGTCCTCATCCAGCAGTAGATCGATGGGGCTGCATCTGTACACACGCAGAAACATTGAGATTTCTGGCCATTGTTATCTGAGCCTAGTACCATAAGTTGACTCTATCTAAAATACGTTGGTGTATGCAGTGTATTTAAGATGGGCACAGGGAAGGCGTGGCCCAGACGTTCTTAGTTTTAGCAACTCTCCACCTCGTTTACTGTACAGGCCTTAAGACCCTGCTAATGCCACCTGCCTCAGGGATTGTAAGAGAAGGGTTAATCATATGGATGTGACAATCCTGGCGAACCTTTAGCCCTATTGTTTCTTGGCTGTGCATGACAAAAGTGGAAAAGCCATCTGTACCCATACAATGTCAACATCGGGATTGGGAGGCCAAAGGTTGACAGGTTTGGTGCTGACCATACCCATAACATTGACATATTGGCAATAACAGAACTGCTCTAATGTCACTAGGCAGTTGCTAAGATGAGAACCAGTGGGAAGTGATCTTCTGCAGAGAATGGGGGGCCCTCTCCATAGGAATATGGAATTTCCACCACTAGCTTGGGACCACCAGTGGAGAGGAGTCCTGCCCCCATCACGTTATTTAGCAAGGCGATGATGTAGTGACTGAACATCACTTGCATTAACAGAGTAGGTAAAAGGACATTCATATGTGTGAGGTCACTGCTATAAACATACTTTGTGGCGCTATGGAGAAACTAATTGGGCATAAATAATTTAAATTAATCCCGTGGCTTTCAGATGCCGACTACACGTCCTACTACCTGGATGAGGAGTACCCGGTGGTGTCGTATCTGCAAGAGCCTCTTTATTTTGAGGTGCGCCTCCTCGGCCTAGAGGACCAAAGCATCGAGATGTTTCTGGAGAACTGCTGGGCCACCAACCTACCTGCTGCAGACAGCCAACCTCGGTGGGACCTCGTCATCAACAGGTACTGGGCCACCAGAGAACTGCGGGAAACTGAGCCCTTGTAGATACTGCAGTGTTGTAATGTGACACGAATACCCCAGTGTGACATTCTGCCGTTATTTAGAAGCTGGGCATTTTATTGCAATTGACTTGCAATTGTGTATTTCCACCATTACTGGGAATTTATTTCCACCATTACTGTAAAATGTTCTGTTTCAATTGCCAACAGTTGGGCCAGTCGCCAACCAGGGTTCTAGTCGTTCAGTCCAGATGTGAACTTTGATTGTGTACGTGCATGGACATATGTGGGTCAGGTCATTGGTGTTAGCCGGCTTGAGTGTTTTGGCAGGTGCATCTCCTTGATGTAAATTCTTATCTATGGCAGGAAGGGGACTAATCCGAAAAACCCAGCGACTGTTGACTTTGTGGCGAATTTGTTATGCACTTTATAAACTGCATGGGGATGAAGGATTGCGCACTTGACTAAATGCCGCCCTTGCCAGTGTTACTGTGTGGAATTTCCCAAATATGCACAAGTGGTACCATAATTATACGCATCGCTAAACACTCCTGCCCATTACAGAATTGAGTTGGTGTTAACTGGCATTCAAAGGGCACTCATGAAGTTAATGGAATTCAGCCTGGTGCTCATTGGTTTTGTGGGGTGATAAAACCATTGATTAGTGGAGAGGCAAATGTTATTTCCCCCAGATGAAATGAGCCCTTGCTATCAAATGTGTTATACCCACAACTGGAAAAGGGACCCATTGAAAATAATGAACACCACCCAACGCTTAAGATAAAATGTGTGAATTTTGTATGTCAACTTGGCCATTCTGATTTAGATTTTTTCATGTCCACCCATGGTCCCGCCACAAGCTGCGAGAACGCGAATGACAACTACGTGACCATTTTCCATCCTGTGCCCATCAACTCGAGTGTGCCTTTCCCCCAAAACGTGAAACGGTTTGAGGTGAAGACGTTCGTTTTTGAAATGGATATTGAGGCGGACTTCCAGGGCCAGGTATGAATCATGCTGATGTGAATTTCATTCTGGAGGTAACACGTTCCTTCGGAGTGGGCAGATAGGAACTTGGTTGGACACCGCATTCGTGCATGACAGACAGACAAATAATCCCTGGTGGGCAGTGTGGAAGCTGTCCCTACCTGTATAAGTGTAGTGTGTAGGTTAAACGTTGAGTTGTATAAGGGCACCACGAGGTGACCAGCCCCTCCCCACCCCCAACTAATTCACCTTAAGGCTGGGAATGTTGAAAGAAACATGAGGCAAAAAGATCCGCTTTTTTCTTTTTAAGGCTTCCATTTTATGAATGGAGCCACCCTCCCCCAGTTCCATTTTGTGAATGAAACATCGCCCGTCTCCTCATTGGCCCGAGTCGCGGCGGTGCCCCCCCACCGCCACTAACCCCCCCTCTACCAACCCCAAACCACCGCTCCCATTGGTCGGTGCCCGCGAGCCAGTGGGAGAGCTCTGGTTGGGCGGGGCCATGCACGACAGACAGACGGACAAATAATCCCTGGTGGGCAGTGTGGAACTGTTGTTCCTACCTGTAATATCCCTCCCTCCCAGCCTTTATACATATGATATTAATAGGCTTCGGATGTTTGTTCCTGAGCAACTTGGGAGTAACTATGGATAATGTAGTTTTGTTGGCAGTATTGTAGCCTGGGATATTACATAGTTTGGCAGTTTCAGTACCGAGGCCAGAAAATGGGGGACTTGCACAATAAAGAGCTTGATTCACAACTAACAGAGCTTTATGATGTATAAACACACGTTATTGTCTAACACGTTGCTACTGTTATTCGCAACCGACTGAAACCAATACCCTGTCCCTCAGCTCTTTTTCCACTGCAGTGTGGTGGTTTGTGACGCTGTGAACTTTGACGACGTCTGTCAGATGGATTGTATACCCAACAGGAGACGAGTGGGTAAGTCTACATTAGTTCTGCACCTGAAACGCAGCCTCATAAGTGTAATTAGTTGGGTTGATCACCGAGCTGCTCCAACACTATAATAGTGTAAAAATTAAGTAGGTTTTACCCTTTTTGTCAATAAAACGGGTGGTAAGACGTTCAAACACCAAACTTAAACCTTTTTGAAATGAAACAAGTCTGCATTAACCACATGTACTTAAGACTAGGCCATAAAGAAGTCTCTCTGAAAACCAATCGGGTTAAAAAAACAATGCATATATTATCGGAAGATGTTTGCATGTTCACCACAACGTATGTGGTTAATGTCGACTCGATTCCATGCAAAAGGTTTATGTATTTAAACATCTTAACACCTGTTATATTACCAGAGTAAACCCTATTTTTCATACATACTGACAAGGTCCCATGATATTATCATCAGTTATGAAATCTATTATAAGCACGGTAGCCACCCTCTGAATGTAACATTTCCATTGCTGTCTGTGTCGCCAATGAATGGAGTTTCAATGTTCATTTAACGTTCGACTGCCTGCAGAACCAACAGGCTTGTTATTAATAACAGAATGGCTTTAAGTTAGAAAGCTCCCTAGTAATAAAATTTGCTTTCAAATACTGGCCCAAAGCTGAATGGACTCGTTTATTCCCCTCCAAACTCCAACGTCACCGTTTGGGATATCAACACGGTCAAAACCTGGCACTGTTCCCCACCGTAGTAATGTAGAATTCCCAACGCTACCTGGAGATCCTCCAGTGGAGTTGGAGGGTGAATGCTCGTAGGCACGAGTTGACGTTTGTGACCACATTGCATGTTAGTTAACTTTGGCAGTGGGATAAACTCGAAAAAAATGGCACTCAAACCGAAAATCTAATCTCGTGAAATAGTTTTATTTGAGCTCTATCAGGAAGTCAACATTTTCAAGTGGCTTGGGTCAAATGCATTTTGAATTAAATGCAAGTTGACTTTGCAATGTAAATGGGTAATAACAGCACCATAGGGTAACGATGGATGTTATTACTCATTACATTAGAACAGCTTTTTTTCCTGCCATGCCAGCTTCATACTGCACTGCACTTTGGAAAAAGTATATGGATTATACTTGACGAATTGTTAGCAGAAGACTTAACATGTGCAATAACATTTTATACCTATTTTTGCCAAACCTTGGTTTGGAATTTAATAAGAGTTGTATTTACGTTTTCCAAGAATATTCTGGCTCGTCCTTGCCTGGTTTAGTCTTTGAGCTGTGACTTTGGTACATTGCTTGTAAGAAGCATATCCCATTATTGGATGTTGATAATATAAATAAAGAACAGACATTATTCTGCATTCTCAATCAAATGAGACATTCGTGGTCATGTGCCACGGTGGCGATGTAAACTACCTTGCCTAGTATGCAAAAAGTCCGTGGGTTCGATCCCGACCCTGACTCCTATATATTTAGAGTTTACGTCTTTTCTACCCGTGGTCACGTGGATTTTTCTCTGGGTCGTCAGTGTTCCTCCATTTTAGAATCCACTCGTTTAGAATATTTAGCTGATGTACATTGCCACTTCATAAGCCACTTCGTTGAGCTATCATTTATGGCCAGGTCCCTTATGAAAAAGCGCTATACCATAGTTCAGGGGTCAGCCTTACCTGGTAAAATAAATGGTTTGTAGTGAAACCTGTGCGCGTACGTTTTTACAAAGGTAGACTAATTTTCAAAGGCCGCTACTCAGATTTACGGGGTGGTGCTTCTCTCCATTGGTAGTCCTGAAGCCAGAGGTGGAAACTGTCTGCTCAAGGACAATCGCTGTTCATTTGCAATTGCAGTTCAGTAGAATATATTCGGGGGTCGACTTGGTCAATCCCCTTTTTTATAAGGGGTCCATTGAATGACTACCACCAATGCTACTGAAATTAGATTCTCAGAAGGCTGTGGAGCAAATGGGATTTGTGTAAAATTGGATAAATAGAAAATTGTCTGCTTATATATGTTAATATTCTCCTGTCAAGTCCTTAGTGAGAAGTATGAATTGTCCTGAGCCAACTGGTCCCTGCATTAGTAATGTGTAATTTCCATCACTGTCTTTTGGCGACTGCTATGGAGATGACCACTGCCACGCATGGACATACAAATTTACTGACTTGCACTCCTGGGCCTATTGGTGGTGATGAGCAATACATATTTTTTATTGAAATGTTGCTTGGTTGCATTCATTAGTTGGAAGGTATAGCGTGGTACTTGATTGTTAACTGCGGCCCTGGACCAGAAATCTTCGTTGTCGTCCACGTGTCCCTTTGCAGCCCGCAGTGGCCCGTCCCGGGGTGTGGCCTACGGCAGGGTGTCTTCGGGTGCCGTGAGCATTTTCCCTCCGCTGGGAGAGCCGGACATGCGCAGCGACGAACGCCGTGAGTTTTTTGTACCCTTTACTAAAAATTAACTGACCCGACCGCCTCCTTCAAGAGTATAGACAGCCCTTGTCGCCCGATTTATGATATTTCTTCGGGTTAGTGGGGGGGTTCTGCGGTGGCGATGTTAACTCCCTCGCCTAGTATGCAAGTGATCCTTAATGCTCTCAACACTTCCTGCTTCATGGGTGCCACGGTAATAATTTTAACTCTATCGCCTGATGTACGGGAGGTTTTTATTTTGACCCTGACACCTGGTATATTTGGAGTTTCTATGTTTTTCTCGGTGGTCGTGTGGATTTTTTTCTGGGTCCTTCGGTTTCATTTCTTTTACATTAAACGCATGTTGATCTTAAAGGGTATTTGGCTGCTATACATTTCCACAAGCCACCACTTCCTGAGCTATCGTTTGTGGCAAGGGGTAGGTCACTTCTGAAAGAAAGCTATAGCTCAGTGGGCCTTACCCCTCGTTCATGTTTTTGTTTGTTGCGGTTGCACCCTGATTCAAGAGCCGCATGGCTCACAGCTATACTGAATACATGAAACTGAAACCCCTCGCCCACATTACACAATTCGCCTTGTTACTCTGTGCACGCACGACACCACACGGTTAGACACGGAAACTCCCTGCCATGATGAAAGTCTTCTCGCCTTCAACTGCAAGGAAAATGATTTCTGTAACACTGCTACATCACCGCAATTCACTGTAGATTTATCTAGTGAAGCCTACGCCCAGCTCGCCTCCAATCTCGTCTAATTTAATAAGTAGGGTTGAGCCTGGACAGCGCTTGGATGGGGGGGGGGTCACTATCAACATGGGGTTTTGTTGTAGGCTGTTGTGGGGTCCCAAATGGTTGGAAGCAGGAGAGCAGCAAATTTCACGGTCGTACTTGTGGCCCCACATCTCTCTTATACCCTGCCTTCACCTCTATCGGTGCTGACCAGTGTGAAGTGTGGTCATATAATGCCATGGGGGAGGTTCTCACTCCGCAGTGGATTGATACAACGGCCATCTACAATTTGGTATTAAAAGGAAGGATTTTTATCTTAAAATTCCTGGCTGCAATCCTAGTGTACCATCCATACAAGGAAATCGGCTGCTTGGCCAAATTCCCAGTGCTTTAATGCAAGCTTGGCTTTCCTCTTCCATGCTGGGTTCATGCATTTTATATAAATCGCCTGTCAAGTCGATGAATGCACTTGGTGCATCTGCTTAATTGCCTGTTTGTGGATATTTTAGTTTGCCTGTTTTAAATTAAAAAGCAAAGGTTCGGTATTGGAAAACTAAATGCATATTTATACGAGATTCGTAATTGACTTTGGGTTGCTTTTAAATCTCAACCCCGTCATACAGCTATTGTGCAAAGTCTCATTTTCATAATGGGTTTGAACAAAGTAGTAATGGCAATGCAATTAACTTATTCTTTAGATTAAATTTAATCTGAACATTTCGTTTCAATACCCGAGATTTATTGTATTGGCATGCAAGATTTTGTGCCTTGATTGCTTCGAGTAGAATTGGTATTCTTTGTTCCTAAATAGCACTACATGTGTAGATGCTGCAGAAGCGTGGGGGACTCCGTGGTGTGGTAGGGAGACCGTACAATGCTGCTGTAATCATTAAATTGAGTAGGACTCAAGTTTGGCAGCACAAATGAGTAAAGTTTGACATCCAGAGGAATTTGAAAGAGCACTTTTTCCCATCTGAGTGGTAGTTGAAAAAACATTTGACAGGCATTTTGAAGCCAAGGGCATGTTGATGGAAGCACAACAGAGATGAAGGATCTTGGCTGCATCGTATAATTGATCCGAGATTACTATGGTTGGCTAGCGTGTTTCGAGTAAATGAATCTGAGGATTGGAGTGGTAATGGACATTGTTAGTATCGTACTTACTGGGGGGCGGGGGGCGGGGTTTGCCGGTGTTTAAAAGCATTGGATGCTTCATAAGTGGGGCGGGCATGATATTAGTCCTTTGAAACGGTTGAAATAATCCTTGCATGGTTATATTGGAAGCCATGCTCTCCAATGCATTTCATAATTCTACATAGCATGTGCGTGTCTCCCGGAGGGAAGCTCGCAGCAACGCATTTCAATAAACTGACCGTGCCCCTCCCCACCTAACAGTCGCCTCATGTTCCTGTGGGTGGCCTTGCAGGGCAGGCGAAGGCCATGGAGGCCCGCACGGCCACGGGGCGGTGCATGCTTCTCCTGTGCAGCTTCCTGGCCATCGCCGCGCTCGCGTCCGCTGCCGTCTGTGTGGCGCGACTGGCTCGCGTTCGGCACCGCTCGGTCTCGTTCTCTTGGTAAAAATGTCGCTTCGACGGCGGTCGATGCGATCCTGTCTGTACTTTAGCGAAACGGTGAAATAAATTGTTATCACCCTAATTGCGTTGTCTTTGCATCTCTAAACAATGATTTTGTAATAAAATTGTCTAATGCCAATTTATTTACCATGCAAGAATGGTAATGCGTGCTTTCTGAATATTCGAATCCGCAGTCAAAAGGAATGCCAAGTTTACTGCCTTGTCTCCAGCAAATATGAATAAAACTACTTTCTTTGCATGTAAAAAATGCTATTTAATAAGCTTTTCCGTCTATCCAGGACCTGGATGGATCAATTCTCCCCAATTAGGGGTCACTGCTTAATCATTCTGCTCTCCAGCTGTCTGCATGCATTGATTCTATCTTATCTGCTGACTAAGCAATTAGTTACTGTAATTAACATGCTGTCGTAGGTCAAGTTTAGGCATTAAAACTATCATGGCAATTTGTGTTGGGCACCCCCAGACATCGCTGTTTGGCAGAGGCATACGCAGAGAATACTCGGAATAACGTGGCAGTCTATTGAATCATTATATAATTTTGAAAGCAGATTTTTATTTTCTATTCTCATTTTGGCAAGGTGTGTGCTTGTCGACCTATAAACGGCCTGAGATCAACAGCACGGCTCCAATTGGAGACCCATTTCGTGAGGCCGTGGTTTGGCCCCTTAACCAGTCCTAGACTCCTCCATACTTGTGGCCAGGTCGATAAAGCCTGTTTGGGTTAAGCTTTCCTAAAGCTGTTAATATCGGATATGTTTTCATGTACTCTTACAATAGTCGTAAGATTCAGGTGACGTCATATTAATGGTGTTTCCACAAGGTACCTGATGTAACAAATGAAAGCGTGAGAATTTCTGTGGCGCTGGTGAGGTGGGTAGACAAACGGGCCCAGGCCCAAAGGTGCAGTTTCCATGAAATCCGGATGCGACCGCAATGACTGGAAATAGTGAAGGTAATAGAAGAGGCGAAGGGGCTCATGTACACTGGCAGAGGAGTTGCCAATGGCAGCAGAGGCACTGTCCAAGGTGAAGACAACGCCAGAGATGGTGGGTGATGTCCAGGAAGTGGACCGTTCTCAATTATTTCTTTATGGCATGAAGTTGACAGGGTGGTGAATTGTTCAAATAGCACTTTGCACACGAGTCACCTTTTTTAATGGGCACACCCATTGGGTATTGTGCACAATTATTTGTAACATCAAAGGTCCAATCCGCCATGGTTGCACGAACTGGCCAAGTTTTCAAAATAATCCATAGAAAAATTGCTGCCGCCTTTGAGGACACATGGCTAGAGAATCTCCCGAGTTGAGTAGGCACTTGCAGGGGTAATCTCAGCTTAATCAGATGAAGTAAATGTTATTGGAAGGTTTTTTTTTTTTAAAGCTGTAGTTAAAATTGTGGCAGTAAAAATAAAGGCTGCTCTGAATTGCTGCATCGGCATTTGTATTGATCAAATGCATTTAACTCCATAAAGATTTAATACCATAGGTTTTAATAAGTGAGCTTTTGAGTGGCTCGTAAATGTCATGTTTTTAAAAGTATTCGGATAAATTGCCAAATGCATTCCCTATTCTGTCCAATTAAATATTTGTCCAACTGCCGATTGGCCTTTCAGACTGGTAAACCCGCACCGTGTGTTTTAAATGTGGAAAGTTCACTTCTAGGGCTCGACACTTAACAAATGCTGGATTTACTGGTAGTAACCTGGTTACACCAGCCCACGGGGGATTATTCTGTCCGTCGTGCATTCCAAATATTGGAGAGGTGGGTGGGGCTGGGTGGAGAGGGGAGGGTGGGGGGGGCTGGGTAGAGGGGTGGGGCTGGGTGAGGGGCTGGTCACCCCGTGGTGCCCTTACAAAACTGAGTTTTACAGGTAAGAACAACAGGTTCCACACTGCCCACCAGGGATTATTTGTCTGTCGTATCGGAATGCAGCCCACCCATGCATCCCCCCCCACCGACCGTCGAGCAGGGCCGCGATTGGTTGATGTCGGGGAGGGTGGGGGGGAAGGGTAAACACGCCCACTCATCCAACTGCCCCCCCCCCCCTGAACGCCACGCTGTCCAACAAAGTTCCTACCTGCCCACTCCGAAGGAACGTTTAACCTACTCACGCCGGCTTGTATTTATAGGTAAACGGTGATTTATTACCCAGAAATCCCCAGCAGTATAAGCTGGCTACGGATCGACTGCAAGCTGGCTACTGTACAATTACATACATGTGCACATCGCAGTTTCATGTCGACCTGTAAAACTATTGAAACATTGCTTTCTGCTGTAGTGAGAACGAGAAATGTATCGCCAACAAACACGAAGTTCCTTTTTGGTGTATAGGAATGGTTTATGGTGTAATACATAAAGGCCTGTACATCTGTATTTGCTACGATTTGGCCAGACTGATTTGCACCTGAAATTGGCACGAATGGTCTGGGAATGTCATCACCCAGCCATTTCTCTGAAACATGGGAGTGTGGGATGACACTAGGAGACTGAGCTGTCGGAGTTGCCTTGTTGAATGGGTTCTGATTGTCCCAGTTGGCACTTGCTTTCCACTGGTGATTAATCACATGGCACAGCAATCAAAATGTGGCTGGCTTCAGGGTTAATCTGAGCATGCTTACCGAGGCTGTTAAAACAAGTACCAACCTTTTGGACAGTAGTTAACAGTTGTATAGCATCACATACCTCCTACGATGTGTAATTTCCACCAAGAGATGAACACCATGGCCCAAATCTCTTAAGTATGAAATCTTTAAACGTATAAAATGCATGCAATGTTTGGTTTGTTGAAATATTTGTGTTTCACAGAAATAAAACTGCCACTCATGCTGAGTGGGAATGAAGCCGTGTGGTGGGAATTTCACATTCTTTCAGGCTCATAATACAATACATGCAATGGGTGATTTCGACAAAACAAAGGATTGTCACCACAGGATCAGCCCTGTCATTCATTGGATGACTAGTGACCACCACACTGCAGGTCTCTAACAAATCTTTGTTTTATATTACCGGCTCTAAAGAGTAAATGTCTTGACAACCACTGCTGGCTCTTCACAAGCTGTGCTCATTTTATCGGTACCAATGTTATGGACTGAGCTAAACCCACCACTGAATTTTAAAGTTGTAATTTTAGGATTGTGTTCTTGGTTTATAATATTTCCCTGCTACGTGACTTTACCAAAAGAACCAAGAATATGAATCCCTGCAGTCACGAAAGCTTTCAATCGAAATTTAGGATTGTGGTCAGTTTCATTCCACTGGGTGCCTTTCTGGAATGCGAGTCCTAAACGAACTTACTAGCATGAACTACGACCACAATCCATGCAGCGCGAGCCGAATGAGCTTAGATGAATACAGGAGGCATTTCCAGAAGTCATTGGTTTAAGTATCAGACCCATTGCTTGAGAAATTCACCCTGCAAACACCTCAGCAGTGACCCAAATTATTTACACATACAGGTGGTGTGACAAGCAGGTCCACAGAGATGCATTGCTCAAGCATTCAGTAATACATTAAGCATGGCTTGTATGCTAGTTGGCTCCTGCATCAGCTTGCCCATGGAAAACCCCCACCTAAGCCTTTTCCATTCACATTGTACTACATCTACAAAATGCTTTTGAGAGAACGCCAGGTACAGGACCCCGACTGCCAAGCAAAAGTTCTTATTGATCGTGGGCAAATAATTCTGGCCAGGGACATGTTTCAAAGCAAACAAATACCCGCAGAGGCTTTCATGCATATCCACAGAATGAAATTGTTTAAAACTAATGAATTATTGAATGCCCATATACATGCGCTCGTTGCTTTGAGAAGCGAATTGACATTTTATATATTGCGCTCCAAGTAATGACAAAGGCATTTAATCAAATAAGACTTGACCACTAAACTTTTTACTTTGTTCCAGCACTCGCACACATTGTACATGTTCAGTCATGCGAAAAACTGAAATATTACAGACGCATGCTATTATAGCAATGGCCTCTCAAGCCAGAGGGTTGGCAGTTGTGTGAAATGTGAGGTCATTGCAGGAAGAGCACAAGCAAATGTCAAAGAAAGTATGGGGGGTGCTGTTGCAGCCCTTTTAAATTCCAGCCAAATAAACATCGATTCCAAGAGATATTCATATTAAAGTAGCTTAACATGCATGTGTAATTTGCATTTAATACTCCACTGTTGTAAACGCCTTGATTAAAAATTGTGTGATTTTTTTTGCACAATTAAAATAACTGCTGCCCTTATTGGGAACACTCGCCCATTGCAAGGGAATTGACCAATCTCCTGTGATTAAGTGCAGCTGGTTTACAGTTCACCCTCAGATTGATTAACACATGTTTACAAATCAAACAGGCAGTTCCATTTCATTGCTGTATATCAGAGGCAAAATACTTGACTAGAATAGATGAGGCTCAACCCATATGCAATAAACGTTTTTAGGAACCAGGATCATTGATGTATTTGATTTGCACGAGTTCACCCAGAAAATCCTTAAGGTCTCAAGACTTTCATGAGGGTCCTGCCAAGTTTTTGCAGTAGGGGGCGATGTTCAATGAACCTCAATAGTAAAGATGCTGTAGTGAGCAGACTACCTGCCAAAGAGTGTTGGTGGCCCTAATCAGGTGCAAACTCATTCATATGCAGCGGACCAATCAATCCACAGGATAACCTCAGTTCTACTATTCAACTCATTGGTGGTAATGAGTCGTTGACCCAAATTGCGATTTGAACTCGCAGCCATAAGAGTTTTAAGAGGGTGCTCAAATCTCTGCACCTCTGGGCTGCATCTGTAACACCATTTGGCCGAGCCTGGCGGAGATAAACTCTAGACGTCTACGCTCACCCGGACAAAACGGTACTGCAGGGAGTTCACGTTGCGTGTGAGCAGCAGAACTCCCCGAGGTTGCGAAGTGTGTGGTGGAGATGGTAGTGGTGCAGCCTTGTCCTGCTGCTGTAGCTGCTGCTGAAGCTGCCGCTGTAGCTGCTGCTGCAGCAGTGTTCGCAGGAGCCCAGTGAGGCTCACAAACCCGAACCCTCGGCCGTGGCCAACAGCCATGGAGAAGTCGCCCTGCGTCAGGAAGCCGAGCGTGGGGCGCGAGCACGCCGACGCCACGCAACCCACGGGCTCCGGGTGCAGCCCTAGGATCCAGTCGGCCTTCTTGCTAACATCGGCAACATCGCCACCAACACCGCCATCACCGCCACGATCCTCCCCTCCGCCCTCTGTGCCCCCACCAGAGAGGCGCCGCTTCCGCCGGCTCAACCCCACCGCCCTGCGCTCCTCCCTCGTAAGCCGGAAAGCGTCGCGCCGCCTGGGCTCCAGGGGCCCCGTGTAGGCTGGGTCGCGGCGCAGGAGGTCCAGGTCGGCGGGGTCGGGCACAGCGACGGTGGCGTGAGGCTCGGGGGAGCCGCGCTGGAGCGGGTCGACACGCACCCACAGCAGCGCACGCGGATGGCAGCGCGACATCTCCAGCGCCAGAGCTGTCGTCAGGGGCTGCAGCGCCAGGGCCGCCCCGTCCACCACCGTGGCAGGAGGAAGGGAGCGGCACCAGTGGGCGAGCTGCGTTAGCACGCTCGTGCTCCTGCATGACAAAAGTAAAGCAAAGTGCAACAGTGATGCAAAAGTCAAGGAAAGACCGGGGCATTCACGAAGATTGACAACCATCACTCCCGGCTAATTAAAACATACCTGATCACATAGAATGGTTCGCTTGTGACTTCTGAAGGCAACTCCATCTTTTGCTCTTGTTCCACGCGATCTCTGCCGTCGCCCGTCTCACATCCGGGCTCCACGCGCTCCGAGCTTGGCTCCCCATCCACCGACACGAGTTCTCCGGCCGTGATCTCCTCCTCTCCTGCAGTGCCGCCCCACCTCACCTCTGCCCGCTGCTGTTTCTCAGAGACTTCGGAGGTTTCCCGAGTCTCTTCCGCTTCTCCTTCAGAAGCCTCCTCTGTGAGCTCAGACTTTGTCTGGCCCAGAAACGAGGCTCCATAATTTGGGTCGATAGAGGGAGACTCCATCTCCATGATAGATTCCATCTCGGGTTTTTCCTCGTCCTCCACACTCCACTCCGTGCCCATGAGCTCCCACTCGTGCACCAGCAGTTCCCACGGGAAGTGGAAGGGCGTAGGCATTGCCAGCTTTACGTAGTTTGGCCTCTTGGCTGGTGGGTACCTGTGTGTGATGTAACAAAGTCAAATTCCATTTTGCCGAGGAACACAACCTTTGCGAAGCAAGAGTCTCAATTGCTGCTGTAAACGAGGTGATGGATATGCTCTTGGGCTTTCAATCATAAACTTGAGAAATTAATGCAGGCTGCTGATATAGCTCACGTATGTATATTGAATTTCTTTCACACCGTACGTAACCAACCGTGCGAATCGGGAGATGCGGGGGAAGGACAACAAAGACAAGACTTCGTGCCACATATACAAAATACAAAGACGCATGTATGAAAGCCATAACAACAAGCAATTACAAGCCTTACAGTTGTGTGGCGGAGCGTCAAAATCAACGAGGCGAACAGAAGAAACGTAAAGCCGCGAGTCAACGAGGCTCGTGCAGCCGCGAACCGCCGGCATGTTCCCACCGTTTGAACTTGGCGATCGCCGCCTCCTTGCTCTCCGCGTCGTGGCGCGAGCCGGCGGGGCAGTCCGGGAAATCACAGGGGAAGTAAGGCGCCCCCTGGTATTGCGAGTGCCGCTCCGCCTCACGGAGGCCCCCGACCACAACGCCGCGGTACACCTGCCCAATCCCCCCGCCGCAGGCAGGGCCACACCGGAGAAACAATGCTGGCGTTAAAGTAGTCACAACAACATCAACAACCGCCATTCGCCACCAGGTGGCGGTGACGTCACCACAGCGCTTGTGCCAGGCTACGCGCACTTGAAGGCCACGTGAAGTGTCGAACGCCCGCTGGCAGGTCACGGGACAGACCCAGGTGCCATAGGTTGACTGACAGATGACTGGCAGATGCACCACCTGTGCCCCCTACTGTGCCAAAGCAGACACACATTCATTAAAACAGGGGTGAAGAGCCTCTTGCTTACCGAGGGCCGATAAGGACATTGAAATACCTTTGGTGGGCCACAACTTAACCCACATACCTCAGTGTTATCTATTAACAAATTGAAAAATAACTTGTGTGTTGACAAAGCATAAAGAGGTCCTTCCAATAAAAGTGACTTGGGGCAATAACATTTGAAACATTTTTGCCAGGTATATTACCTTCTTGGAGTTTAGTATGGCTGAAATGCTCATAGTGAAAAGTATCATTTTTGTAGACCGTTTCAAAATGTGACTCGGATTATTGGTGTTCACACGTGGTCACGGGCTGTGTGGAATAGCCATGGGTCAAACATCGACCATGTGCCACGCTTCCCCACCGCCGCTTTAAAAAGCGCACAAGTGCAGCAAAGCACCACGGCCACCCGCTGGCGCACTCACCAGCGGGATCCAGAAGGCCATGCCCCACGCCTTGGGCAGGACCAGGTCCCACGCAGCCCCCCATCCCGCCAGCCCGGCCCCCGCCTGCCGGCCTGGATGCTGCAGCAGCAGCGCGGGAATGCTCGACTCCCTGGCGCCCAGGTTGAGACGGGTGCCTGGCACCAGGGCCTTGTGGCGCATGCGATTCAGCTCCTGAGCGGCGGTGGCACACGGGGGCACGGTGACTTTACAACAGCACTTTGGAGTTATTCATTATTAACGTACATTTTTGGTCCTCGAAATTATAACTAAGGATCTCGGTCACACTGGCTTAGTGCTTCAACACGGGCATAAGACATTTGAGCTAACCACCCACATCTCCCCCCCCCCCACATTGTTAGAGCATTGAATAACCAGGTGGTGGTTCGTAGTGAATTATCTAAAGCAGCGCTTCTCAACCTGTGGTACCCTGTACCCCAGGGGACATTCAAGACAATTCACGCAAAGGTGGCACTCGCATGATGTATGGTCACGTGTCAGAAACATATCTGCAGTCTTCCCCCTTCACTTCATTGTGACAGTCAGCGACTTTAAGTCTGAAAAGTGTAAATATTACATGATAAATAATATACTATTACGAAGTGCTAACCACACGTCTTAGATGTTGCTTTGTGTGTCATTGAAATGTCATTTTTCAAATGTTTACTTCAATATAAAGCTACTAGCTTTACTACCCGGCTTCGCCCGGGACTTGGATTCTCGACGCCCGGCCGTCTTTGTCTCCCCAGTGGCGATGTTCACACCAGTTACTCGTTTGAGGCTGAGTCGACCTAGGGGAGGCCCAGGAGCGGTTCAAATGATCGTCACAGGTGGTGATAGTAAGTGGGAATCGAACTCGGGTCGCCAAGTTCATAGCGCAGCTAACCACTACACTACCGCTCGCCCCACACACGCGCCCCCCGTCCATAGGTACACATACACGCGCTCACCACTCACCCTCAACACTCACCCTCACCACTCACCCTCACCACTCACCCTCACCACTCACCCTCACCACTCACCCTCACCACTCATCTTCACCAATCACACCCTCACCAATCACCACTCACCACTCACCACTCTCCACTCTCCCTCACCACTCATCCTCACCAATGACACGCTCACCAATCACCACTCACCACTCACCCTCACTCACCCTCACCACTCACCCTCACCACTCTCCCTCACCACTAATCCTCACCAATCACACCCTCACCAATCACCACTCACCACTCAACCTCCCCTCACCACTCACTAATCACCACTCACAATCGCCACTCACAACCGCCCTCACCATTATATTTTTGGCCCAGTCAACGCCGGATATTTCCCATTCGTAGCAGTTTATATCAACTCTATAAGCAACTTATATTAAACAGGAAGCGCCATCCTAAAGTAATTTACAACCTTCGATTAGTCCTTTGTGCGATTGAAAGAATCGATTCCTGGCATGTTGGGGGTTTACATTTTGAATGATAGAGTTTCATTTTCATTGTTTTTTTTTTTTCAGGAGTTTTTAATTACATTTTTGCCCCGGTCAACGCTGGATATTTCCCGTTCGTAGCAGTTTATATCGACTTTAAGCAACTTATAGTAAACGGGAATCGTCCGAATGTAAAGGAATCTACAACCTTCGATTCCTTTGCGCGATTCAGAGAATCGATTCTTGGCGCGTCTGGTTTAAAAGTAATTACACAGTTGTTTTTTCATTGGTATGTAATGTTTGAAAGTTTTCATAAGATTTTAAATGTATTTTCCCCCCGGGCAACGCTGGGTATATCGAGTTTATACGACAAATGCGTGCGCATATTTTTAACGGGAATTAAAAATGGCGTCCACCCGGCAGCGAATGCGTCGCTACCCGTTGCCAGGGGCAACCGCCGTCCAATGAAACTGCGTATGGTCCGGCGACACACAGACACACACACAGACAGACAGACAGATTTGCGATTTTATATATATAGATGCGTAGGTAGAACACGTGGGCAGGTGACAGGTCCCGTCGTGGGAGATGTTGGGAGCCACCGCTCTGGCATGCGCTCAGTTGCGGCATCCGCCTGCTCGAGCCGAGTGTGTGGCCATACCTGCTCTGAGATCTTAGTCTCCGTGACCTCATCGCGGACGGAGCGGTCCCAGATCCAGCTCTGCGCGTGTCCCTCCTGCAGGCTTCTCGCCAGTGCGTTCGCTTCGTTGTTGCAAGCTGGCGAGGGGCGGGACATAAAACACCGTCGCGCACACACGCGCGCACACACACACGCGCACAAACACCCCACTCCAGAGTCCTCGTCCCCTGTCTTCAAAGCATGTGTTGGTTGTTTTATAGATGAGGACAGCCAACCAATCACAAGCCAGCACCACATGCTAATTAGTAATACTTTTGCATACGTATATATTTGTTTTATCACCAATTACATTCAGGTTGTGCCCTAAGCCTCATGTAGTGACATGATATATTATCTACTCAGAACTCTCAGCGAGTAACGCATCGCATTACAGAGAATCACAACTCAAACATGAACACAGAAGTACTTCTGAAATCACTTTCGTAGACATTTTTTTCACACTAGATGCCTTGCCCTAAAATGTGGGCTGTCACGTGACTAGAAATTTTGTATTCCTAAATCTATAATAGACTTAATCAAGCAAAAAAAATTACCTATTTTTGTCCATAGCCATTAGTGACCGGGCAGATACAACTCACTGCTTGGGAATGATTATGCTGCACTGAGACTGCTCTTCCACAAACGTGAAGACATTTAAAATGGGTTTTAAATGGTTCTGTGCATTATTTATTGGAAGTTTAACTCTCCATGGCCTCTGCACGGCACTGTGCCCTCATATTTAAGCTCAGCACACCAGAGCCAGACTACAGCCAATAGTAGTTCCCACAATACCCATCTGTCAGTGCAGAGGATAGCCAGCCCTCGACATTATCTGCAGTGTTATCATCGGTTCATTAGACTTTGCGAACCCTACACGATAATGAGCACCACTGCATTGCGAGATGGGCTACAAATGGTTTCCTTATAATCAACGTTTTTGGGTTAGATCGCGTTATTTATAAATGTGGCGTAACCCTCCACCATCCGACACGGCCAATCAGCAAAAAAGTGTCACGTTGACAAAAGACAAATAGTTCACTACTATAGCCCACCGGTGTGTTGAAGCGTGAAACCACAACATTTACAATTTTGTTGTAATGTTGTGGTTTCACGCATGTTGTGGTTTCACGCTTCGACACATTTATAAATAACACGATCTAACCCAAAAACGTTGATCATGAATATTGGTCGCGAAAGCCTATGTGTTGAATGGTTTCCTCTCCATACTATTCAATCTGGTGGTGTGGTGTATATGTAAGACCTTCTGCCACCAATCACCTTGGCCAATATTTATCCACTTATCTCATTAAAAGACTAAGCTAAAAATGAACATTACAAACACAGAAGAATGAACAGCATCAGAACGTTAAGGGCTGCAGCGAAGGAACAAGCGCACGTGTGTGACAAGGGTGTGCGGGTATCGCGAGTGCAGGAGTTATTGGAGTGTGGCGAGCATTAAGAAGAATTGTCGCCTTTGCCGTGGACAAAGAGAGCGGCGCGTGCTTTGAGTGAGTAGTGTTGGTGCAGGGGTCTCGCCAGGACTTGAACCTGGAACATCCAGCATGGATCAGCTGAGGCTCCCACCGAGCACGAGACCACAGAGGGTGCTTTGTGCAATGTTTGTGAAGTTGTGCATCGGAGCTCCCCCCCTCCACCAGCCATGCTGACAGCAGACAGAGATACAGACAGAGTGCAACCGAAGAGGATGGGAAAATAGAGCATCGAACAAACAACGCTTCAAAACACAAAACATTGGCACAGTGAGTCTTGGGGATTCGTCCGTCGGGCAAAATGTTGGCCGACGGCAATCAACACTAAACAAAAATGTATCTCCTGAAATTAATCTCGTAAGTAAGTTTCCTGACCAATATTAGAATTCGTTACTTGTTAATTTTGGGGTAGAGCGTGTAGGTATGTCAATTAAGAGCTATAGCCCTCCAGCACCTGACACCATCAAACAAATCAAATTGTCGAATTTACAAACCTTAATCACGAGAAGAAATCGAATTGCTAAATGCCTAGAGCCAGGCATGCACATCGCGCGTTCAGCAAACACCTCAGGATATCCCTACGCTCGGTTAAATTTTCTACAGATGATGATGGCATTGATATTGATGACGACGATGATCGGATGAGCCCACACTCAACCACCAGCCACAATGCACCACCTGCGGCACCACCACTCGCAGGAGGGATGCTGGGGGGGTCCGCAGGTATCGTTCGCTTGTTGGGGAGATCGAGGCGTGGGTCGCCCACCGTCAGGCCCAGCACGCACCCTGGAGGCACGTCCGAGGCACTGCCCAACCCTGGGCGGGAGAGCGGCAGAAGTCACTCGCAGCAGTCGTGCACAAAACTAATATCCCAGGTACAGGTTTCCCTCGTTTTATATGCAGGCTCGGTTTGTGCGATTTCACGTAAATGCGGCTAAGCTATTTCTACCCAAAATGCACTCTGCGGGTTGAATTCAGTCTCATGCGACTGTGCAGTCAGAGGTGGACCAACATTGTGTGTGTGCTGTATGCACTACTCGGCAGGCTGCCGGTCATTCGGTTTCGCTTTGTGCGCCCCTTTTTTAGAACGCATCTTACTGCAAAAAGCGAGGGAAACCTGAATAGCCTTAAACAGGCTGCTGAAGCAAGTCCTGTTAGAGAGCACCTATTAAGCCCAGTATGGTATACAAGGGAGTGGTGAGGCTTGCACTATAACCAGCTGCCTTGGGTCTCCCCAGTGCTGATGTTTACAAATCACACCAGGTACTCATATGAGGCAGAGTCAACCTAGTGGAGGCCCGAGACTGGTTAAAATATTTGCCACTGTTATTAGTCATGAGCGGAAATCAAAGTCGGGTCACTGGGTTCGTGGCGCAGTGCGTTGACCACGACACAGCAGCAGCAGGGCACTATCCAGCGCGGCCAGGCAGAAATCCTGCAGTGGTGAAACCCGACTTCACACGGTGATGACTTGGCACTCACGCCGTCACGAATGTGTTATGCAATGACGGCAGATTTTTTCCACCAAGACTCGGCCTCAGCGGTGAAACAGAGTCTGCCTTTCCCATGTTCACCATTCGAATGCAAGCTGAGCTGTGACACATTACATGCATCTGTTGGTTTAAGTACAAATGTGTGTGGAATAAATCCTTACCTTGGGAATTACGAGTGTAAAAGTTATCGGAGTCTTGAGAGGTGTTGCAGTGTAAAGTACAGCATAAATATGAAGACCCTATGACCAAATCACACAGAATTCTTCCACAAATCTCAGAGGATTTTGAAAGCTAAGCAGGCCTAAGCCTGTATGGTGCTTGGATGGGTGACCACTCAGCACAGCAGGTGTTATAGGCTGCGGGGCTACATCGTGGGCAACAAAAAGCATTGCGGCAAAATCCATTGTTGGACTGCACATCTACGCTCCCATATCTATGCTGCCGGCCTTCACCAACCAGCAGTGCTCAGCGTGGTGAAGTATAATCAAATAACCGCCACGACATCCACAGCATAGGAAGGTCCCTCGTCCAGTATTATATTAGCACGTGACTATACGTGTAATAAGTAGTAAAGAGTTTACAACAGTCAAAAACCTCACATCATGCCACCCCATTAGTAGTGTTTCATCAGGAATGAATGCAGGGTTATTTTAAACCGTCGTGTAACGGTGTGTCATGCTGCTGCATTGTACCGGCTAGAAGCTGGAAGATTTGTCCCTGATTCTCATGCTGCAGGACGTGCGATGGCTCGCTGCACACTTTCAGCCACCATGAAGTCTTGCCCTGGCCTTCAGACTATACATCAACACAAACAACGTGTCATGCCATAGCAACAAAGTGTGACATCCGTTTAGAATTGCATCCTTGTGAGTCCCTCTTATGCGGTAAGCACAATTAGTGCTTTCAACCTTGAACTGGCCTTCATCTTCAATCCACACGTTCAACTATATCCAACTTGGGAAAGTTAGATATCTTCAATCAAATGCAATTACCATTTAATCCACTGGCCTACAAGCCTTTGAAGTATCTGTAAAAAAAAGGCTCCATTGCTCATCGGATTCTCTTCCAGTCTAAATAAAGTCTAGTTCACAAAAATAACACAGTTAATTGGTTACGACTCCACCAAGTCTCATTAGCTAAGGGTTGGCCTACACATGCAATGACACCGAGTACGGTGATGTGAAAGGTATTAACCGTTTATGAACAATGTTGGGTCAACACCACAGTGGGCAAATTATATCAAACATTTTAGCTTCATTGGAAAATTCTTCTCGCCCTTAATATTTGGGCGATGCAATCCTAAAGTAGCATTGGTCAAACAGGCCACACCACTAGGCCCAATAATGTTCAAGACAAGGTTCTGCCCGTATCAGTGTATGCAGTAATAATGTTCTATGGGCCATACCTTGCTGACGAGATTTAGGTAACCTTGTTTAAAATACAAATGTGGTAAATATTAATCTGAAAGGCCCATACGTCTGGCAGTGTACATTTTATATCTGTCATTTATTTGTACAGGAAACCTCAAAAATGGTCAACAATTTTTCAGGAGAGTCTGCGTTGGGATGTTTTAACGATTCCGTGACGGCGTGTTTTGCATGTGGAAGGAAACTAGAGCAGCTGCAGAATAACCGACAATGCACGAGAGGACATCTCCCGGCCACCTCGTCTTTCAACGCGTTTGTGAGTTTCACTAACCTGCAGGAAGCATCAATCTTTTCCTCCAATAGCACCGGACACGGGCGTGCGCCACTACGGCCGGCAATTAATTTGACCGAGCGGTGCCACAGCGAAGGCATTAAACTCACAATTGAAGAGGTTGAAAAATCTAATCCTGGACTGGGTCAACTCTGCCTCCGTCATCCTTGCAAGTTCAATAAACCGGTCGACAAGCTTGCGATAGCCGTGGATACGCGAATTTTCACTACCGGATCATCACGACCACTATCGGGTATGAGAACCACTCCGCTGCTCGTGAGAGCGAACACTTGACTTATTGAGGCCACATTCACATCTTGACAAAGTGGCTGTCACACATTGCCTTGGCAGTTTGCCTATCGTTGGCAATGTAACCGTCAGCACTCTTTCACCAAAAGTGAGACAAAGAGGAACATTTGCACGTGAATCATGCCTTTTATCTCATCTCGATGGCACTATAAGTCTGTTTAATGTCTCCACACCCTTGACATTTTATTTAAACGTGTATTCTTCCTTTCCCGACTCTCATTAGGCATTCCTTCATCACAATGACCATGCAGTGTCAAGTCATACACGAGTAGTGTGATCCTGGGCAACACCAAACTGCACTGGGCTGCGATGTCGAAAGCAGTCATTTAAGAGTGGATCTTGAAGTGGCCAAGGTGGCTCAGAGGTCAGAGCGCTGATCTGGGACCACTAAGATCTTGGGAATTAATCCTGGGAGCAGCCTTTAATGATGTTATGGTGTCAGCCTGCTCACCAATGAATGCACAAAAAACAATCACATTAAATTTGGTTCTGCAGTTAATTTGGTCAAATGCCAGCTCTTAGAATAAAAAAATATATTGGTTTTACTGTCCTGCGTTGACCATTACTCCCAGTGGCAGGGTGTATTGGAAAGTTCTTCCCCCTACCGTGTTGAACAGAAGTCACCTGAATGGACCTCAAAAGGGAGCTCTGGTATCCGCTTCTGTGGACCATTCTCTCGCACGAAAAGTTAAACTGCTGATAGAGATCCGAATGGATGCTTCATCTCATGCAGGACATGTGGATCTTACGTGGTGAATGTCTGCAGGCCGGAGAGCGTGTGTCAGTATAAATCCGGAGCGAGGACCGATCAGCTGAAACCTCACCATCTCCATTGTCAGGTCACTGCAAAGCCACACAGGTGAATGCACGTATTAATGAAAATGTAACACAAGTGTTTGATTTCAAAACCCTGAATAAGTCACCCTTTCGAGGAAACAAGACAACAAACTGATCTTAACTGGCAGACATGTACCCTACACCCTGGCTGTCCGACAAGTATGCAGCTTCATTAAGGAGAAACAAACTTCACAGTAACAATGTGATGTAACATTACAGAACACTTATGATATTAAAATGAAACAACTTCCGTCGGGTTTACGACAGGGTCAATACAGCATTACGACTCTAACTCCGTACCTGCATCAGAATCGTAGCAATTGCGGCCTCCTAAGAGCACCTCATTGCCAAGAATGTGGGGGCAACTCATACATGGGGTCTCCTTATCCCCTAGTCATCTGCCAAACCTGCTTCCAAGTCACTATGACATGTGCATCGCCACCAGCACCTGGATAAACGCACAACGGCTTATATACTACACCTTCAGCAGACTTTCCTCCCAAGGCTCTTACAAAACAGGTGGCTGTAACCTGTATAACATCACGCCACGTGGGATGTTACCTGCGCCTTTTACTCGTCAGCCAATTAAAACACACCACACGCTTGCCGCGGTGTGTACACCACGTGTAATGGACCCCCCCCCCCCCCCCCCCCGCTGGTGGTAGCTTGGAGCTTCAGCTTGCGATCTAAGGAACTCCAAATTCAGGATTTACAGTTTCAATGTGGTCACGCTGGAACCGGAATGTTGAAATGTTATGGGATTATTATGAGTACAACTTTAAGGAATTAAAAATGCATGCAGCGGACCCACTACAAGAGATTACAACAAAGTGCTTTGAAACTCCTAACAGCAGGATTTTGAGTCAATAAATTAATCAATTACTACTTGGTTTTCATCATAGCAGACCTTCACCTCCCAGTGATGGGCTGCAATATGACAGTGGCTTCATCACGATTTATCCCCCATTTAAGCACATCAACCTTGTTCAGCTTCATGAAACCATTGGCCTGGCAAAAAGCTAGGGGACGGACAACTACACATTACCTTTGAGAATAGGAATGTTTTATCCACCCGCATATTTTACCTGAGAGTTAGAAATCCAAAGTAGCCCACAACTGAGAGGGTTATCTGTTATAACACTAAGCGGATGGCTAGAATCAAGGCAGCGTCTTGTGATTAAATCAGGATCCCATGTGTAGTGAATGAACTGTACCAACCCAATAACAATGCCTGCACAATAAAAATAGGTTTTTACTTAATGCGGAATTTGCATTCTATACCTCTGAGGATTAAACAAGGTAATTTAGCGATCTACGGCATTCTACGCGACACAGGGCAGAGGTGTGTCATCTAACATTCTACGCGAGGCCTAATGAAGTGACTCAAGAAAAAGTTCTGTAACGTCATCTTCTGGGGGCCATTCTGTCATGACGTGACATTGAGTTCAGAAAGACATATCTTGATCTCATCACATGACTGAAAATACACGTGATAACAATTGTTGATAAAAAAATGAAATGGAATGTTTTTTATATCATGAGCGACTACTGCATGCAAGAGCCTTTGTTTGCCCCTCCGTATGTATATAGAACTTTCTTTACAACGTACATAGCCAACCGTGCTAATCGAAGTTCGTAGGGGTGCGAAGGAGAAGGGAGGGGGGGTGTCTTACGTGAGAGCAGTCCCTGTGGAAACCGACATCCAGCTCCTGGGCTCATGTGGACCGCGGGTTCCGTCCCCGTAAATGCGCTTCTCCGGAGGAGCTCCGGGCTGCTCGCCGTCCTCCGCCCGCCGCTTCCTCGTCCCGCTTGCTTTGCCCCTTCTGGCACCGCGCGCCGCCTCCGGCAGCGCCGCTTTCATTTCGCTTTTACGGGCGGCGGAGGTCTCGCCAAGCTGCGCTCGCTGCGGTGCGGATGCCGCTTGTATGCCGGAGGCTTCAGCGGATGACTGAGTGCCCTCCGCTGGGCCGGTGACACCTGGAGTCTGTGTTGGAGTGACTTTGAGGTCTGGTTGCTCTAACACTGGCTCTAAGCATTTGAAATTCTCCTTCAGCTCAGACAAAACCTCCTGCAAAGAAAAATAAATAGCTGTAAAGGTCAATATGGAAATGTCTCCATGCACAAAGGAGTGTTGGTGGCCTTCACAATGTGGTGGAAATTACACATTCAAACCTCGTGGGGGGCCAGTCTCGTCATAGCAGCAAATCACTAAAGACGCACCTCAAGGTAGTACTAAATTTATTGACTCCCACAAGAATGATGAGTCAAGGTTGCTGCCACAGCCCCCACTCAGCTTTAGTACAAGGGCAATTGCACGATTTCAAACATACATACTTTACATGCATTTTTTAGTATGTCAAACAATCAAAACTCTAAATTACATGGGGGGAAAAAATGCCATCGTTCTTGACAAGGGACAAGTGGTGAGACAATATCGTGGTGTCGGATGTCCCGAAACAAAGTTTTTCATCCATGCTGAGACAGTGATGGTGCATTCAGTTTGTGAGTATGTGCCCAACCAACGACTTTATTAATGAATAAGTCAAACTTTTTCATTGAAACTTACTTTCAAAGAGACATCCCATACATATTGACAATTTTGTATTTTTGACTCCGACAGTGCCTCATTTGTGGTAAATGCCGAAAGTGCGTATAATATAGTAAACACATTTTTACAAAAAGTGCTTACATTTTTCATGGCAGGATGGACCCAGATCCATAGCTGCCGGTGCTCCGTATTCGTCTCTCGTTCATCAAGCATTTGCAATGGCCGCCATAAAAAGGAGACAGGACCCAGCGGTTGGGTGGGAAAGCCATTTGCTCTGTACATTACCAAGGACCCCTGCCTTTGTCCACCGAGGTAATCCGCCCCATCAAAAGAAGTGCCTGGTAAAAAATTTGAATAAACGAAATAAACCAACATCAGTGGGGGGGCCAGATGATTGGTAGAACACAAAGCCACTCACAGACACTTCTAATTCATGTGGGGAAGATTTCACGACGTAATGAAAGACAACATATAACAAGCGATAACTGAAACTATATCAGCTGTTCTACGAACACCAACCTTTACAATTTACTAGCAAATTACACATGCATCTAGTAAGTTAATGGAATTGACAATGGTCGAGGGATAGCTTCTGCTCTCAGTACCTTGGCAGCCACCAACCACTCATATGATAACTATTCAAATTGTTCAGCAACTGGGAAATGTTCACCATTCCAAAAGTTTGGGTTACCTGTCTCTGGGCTGCACAGTGTGGATAAAACTCCCAGGATCACCTCCTCCTTGCCCTTGAGCTCCAGACAGCAGTAGTAAGACACATCCTGTATGGGAGACATCACAATTACTACAGTGGCTTCACAATGCTCTGCAGATTGAGATTAAAATACAGAGACTTCGGACTTCCCATGAAGCGGTTCCCATTTTATCAACTTGCAGAGATGTAACACACTGGAATGGCTCTGGATGAATTGAGCACTCTGGCCTCTGCGTCACCCACCCGGATAAAAACGTAACGGCGAAGGGAACATGCTCGTGAGAGACGGAGACGGAGCGGCCGGGCGCGAGACGAACCTGCAGGAGGCAGCGCTGGGCCATGGCGCGGTAGGCGCTGCGGTATGTCTTTGTGGTGGGCTGCAAGCCAAGCCGGTAGCCCCAGCGCTCGGCCACGCGGAAGCGCTTGGCGTGCCAGATGTGCGTCTCAAGCCAGATGTGGCGCCGCTGCCGCCGGTTGTAGTCGAGCAGCAGGCTGCCGTGCCGACGCCGCGCCTTACGCGAGCGGCACTTGGGCACCACCTTCGCCTTGGCACTGGATTCATCCATCTGCGGCGTGGGGGAGGCAACGTAGCACGAGTGAGGACGGTGCTCCCCGTCGATTTCCGCAATCCGCGGGCGCCATGTGTGAAATGCCGATTACCAACGTTTGAGAAGAGTACATTTGATAATGAACAGCAAAAGTGTCCAAGGGTTCAAGCATTAGATCGTTGCATATTACCTGCCATGACAAACGAATTAGAAACGCGGACTGTGACAAAAAAAAGCTAAAACATATTGAATTTAATTGACTACAGTATTTAAGGGACTTCCCAATGCTGTATAAATGGTTATATGGTATGCACAGCCAGTGGTGTAAGCGCCACTGTGTTGGTGTATAGACGTATGTTTTGCGTGTATATTAAATGGTTATTGTGGTGTACGTGCTTGTGTGTTCGGCATACGTGTACATATTGTGTGTGTGTGTGGTGTAGTCGATTGAGCGAGCGCTCATTTGTTATACGTGTATGCATGGATACGTGTATATGGTACACAGAGCTGGTAGTGCGCGAGTGCTTGTGCGTTCCGCACACACAGGCAGAGCGTTGAGTACGTGTAGCTGTGCGTACGGCGTACAGGCGGTGTGCGAGTGAACATGGCAAGGGGGTCTCGCTGCGCATCGTCGCACCTCCCTCTTGGCGGCGTCGCGAAGGCGGCGTGGCAGCCGCTTGACGTTGTGGCTCATGGCGCGGCGCCGCATGTGTGTGGGCAGCGTCTGGAAGACTCGTCGCACCGAGCTCTTCCTCTTCACCGCCTGCAGCATGGCCAGCATCTCCGCGGCGCGTGCATGGGCCATCGACTCCGCTGCGCGGGTGAACGCAAAGACAAAACGCTCACCGCTCCGTTGCGCCATTGGCCAATTGTGTGGGGAGGGCTAACGAATGCTGCGATGATGTAAGAATTAGCACGCCGGACTTGCGATCCAGAGGTCGCCGGGAGATCTAATCTAACTTTTTCGGCAGTTTAAACAATGGGAAAAGGTCTTAAATTCACCGTGTCCACCCACCAGTATAAATGCATAAGTGCACAGGCAAGATGTCTGGCCAGGTGGAAGAGTAGGCCAAATACCCTCTTTTGGGGCTCTTTTGAGCTCCCTGCTGCCAGCAGTGGCATGAGCAGGGCTGCAATTTTAATCTTACCACTGATGGGGCAATTGAAGCCTTCGTATTTTGATATAGAATACAAGTGATGTTGGTGACGCCGTGTTACTTTTTAACATTGTCCGTGCAGTGTAATACACTTGGTCCAATGTTATGAGGTTGTCTCAAACTACTCGTTTACCACAAATGCATAAGTTAATTCGGATATATTAAAGGAGAGTACCTGTGAGAACATCGGGCAGCTGCTGAAGCCCCAGAGCCCAGCTTTTGTCAGTGTCCTGCCTCTGCGCTCCCTCAGGACCAGTATCAACGCTGTGCTCCTGACACCACGGTGTGAAAAGAGCCACTGCTGCTGGGAAGGAAATGCCACCTGCACAGCCAATGAAGACAATTCACTTGACACACTGCGCAAATGCAGATGCTTTTTAATCACTCTTTAGCATTCGTAGCTAGTAATGCATGAAACCACAGTTACTATGTTTGGGATGCATTTGTTTAATTGTTACCTGCACTGCCCCTCCACCTGTGCGCTGGATGGCGCATGTACTCATGCCAGTGAGAACGCGCACTGGGTGGTGATTGGCCAGCCAGCAAAACTTGTTTTTCTTGTTTAGTATGATATGATGTAAATATACGTGTGTATAAGAGCTCCTCTTATCTGTAACCCTAATACCCACGACGACAATTATCCGTTGCAGCTGTAGAGTCTGTAAAAACTGCTGCCCTATTTTTTCATATCTGCAATTATATCATCCGTAATTTTCCCAATAGTACATAGCCAATCCGCTTCCTAATACTCGCATTTTGTTTAACTAAGAGGATTTGTGCAACAAATTGCTCCTACCCGTGAGTTATCCACGATTATTTTAATTAAAACGTGTGCTGTGATTAAAGCCAGTGCATGAGTGGCAAACGCAGATATTTGGAGTCTGATGGTCTGCTTAAAAAGCAACAGTGAAAGGTTTAATTACAGGGACATGATCAAATGTAACCATTATACCATTTGATACCACATAAAGACGAATTAAGCAGTGCATTTTAAATCAATACCTGGGGTCAAACTACAGAATACACATATATACAAGTTTTTACTAAGAAGAATTATCCTATCATGACAAAAAATTACTTAAATCATGTTCATAATATAGGTTTTTGGGCTAGATCACGTAAATACAAATGTGCCGTTAAACCTGCCACCACCCGACA
The DNA here is from genome assembly GCF_964198595.1 of Lampetra fluviatilis. NCBI lineage: Eukaryota > Metazoa > Chordata > Hyperoartia > Petromyzontiformes > Petromyzontidae > Lampetra > Lampetra fluviatilis. The sequence continues at coordinate 8,210,489 of NC_136288.1, forward strand.
GCACCAATTAGTAAGGTTTGTCACGTAAACAAAACATGCCAATTTGCTACTAGTTTAGCACACCGGTGTGTTAAGAGTGTAAACCCACAACATCTACAAATCGAGTAAGACGTTTCGCCGGTAATTACAACCAGCATCACCAGACGAAAAGCCAGAGTTATACGTCTTACATTTTTAAATTATGTTATACGTAAATCATGTCATATACACGCACATTAATGCCAGTTGTTGACATGAATACGACTCACCATTGTCATCTTTACGGCCATCAGCAGCACCCCCCTCCACAGCTGGAAAGACCACGTTCTTCGGCTGATGGCGCATGATGCGTTCCCTCTTCTTTGCTTGTCGCCGCCCACCTCCTCTCCATTGAGCGCCTGCTCCGCGGGACCTCCCCTCCATGAATTTAAGAGTGCTCCAAAAACCGCAAGGGACAACTCCTTCCTGTGAATCACACCGGAGGATATTTAATCACACGGGCGAAATAACGGAGGTTTTTTTTTATCTTCCCTGCTCGCTCGCCAAACCTAAGGCACTTAGTTGAGCTATCATTTGTGCCCAGTTCGCTTCTGAAAAGGGTCTATATAGCTCAGTGGGCCTGACCTGGTAATTTTTTTAAAAACATAGTTTCGTTTTTCCGTGCTCGCGAAACTTGTCTTTTGAATATGACGTGGGCGGCTACATTCGCTATTTAAATACATTTTACCGGATATACGTGTCAAAATTGTGTTCCTTTTAATATTTTGGTACGGTTGGGTGGCTTAATGTTTTAGATGTTTATACCTGTAAATTGCATTTGTTGTATGTTAAGCATTCTTGTCAATTCCCACTTGCAAAAGCAACTCGTTTCTCAATTGGCTCCAACGGGTTTTGTTTTAAGTTAAAGTATTTTGTCACAATTTGAAAAATATGCGACTGTATTGCTCGTGGTGCTAAAGGATAAATAAACACATCACATTCGTAATTGTCTTACAAAAAGCAAAGCAACCGATACAAACGACCCCGGCATATGCTGTGACATGGCAACTTCTGCTCCACTGCCAAATATACAACTACAGTAAACGCTTACTTCTATGGCAACTAATACACTTGACAATTGGTGTACCACTACATCGGTACTCTATATACTGCTGGACTAGCAACGACTGCTACTTAACCACTACACGATCGCCACGTGACCATTGACTTCAATCACCAAACAAGCAACCACTTCTAAACAAACTACAGCACTGAAATATTACAATGGCAACTGCAGTATTTCTACACCGGTAAAACAATGGCCAATCCTAAAGTGTAACTAGGATAGAATGACATCATAAGCAACACGTGCTTATAGAGTACTAGCGGTAAGTACCCGGCGTTGCGCGGGCGAAAAAGACACACACACATCGACTTACACACACTTTCTATGTACTGTACATGAGTTTAGTGGAAGAAGGTTGTAACATAATAAAAAGCCACACGTGATTATAGAGCATCATGTGGGGGAGGCTACGATATATGAAGCACGTCTGTGTTTATATTCAGCGTCTGAATATATGATGTATCACCACACAAGCAACTTACAGCACAGTGCACTAGTAATTGCTCCTAGACACCTACAGTACTACTATATTGTGACCTACAGTTATACTGCAGCGTCTACGACTATAATGACACTCAGCTACGATTACCAACCATGCTCGCGTTAATAACACGCAAAGAACTCGACCTGACGGAGCGAGGCCTGGTCAGAAGCCCCATTCAAAACGCATGCACTCGACTAGTAGAGTCGCGAGTCAGCCACTCTCGCGAGCGGTTTCAAACAAAAACACAGCACGAACACGTGTTGAACCGCGTAGCTTGTTTAACGTTTCAGAGAGCCGCAATTTGTGGCCGCACCTTAGACGAGGGGCGAGGCGATGGTGGAGCGCGGTGTCAGGAAGCAGGGACCTCTCTCTCGCTTCCCACGTGCCGCAGTGCGCGCACGTGTTACAGAGGCCGACGCAGTCAAACCGCAGCGGCAGGCACCAGCAGCGCGTTTCGTAAATGACTCGGATTTAAAACTCGAAGGGCGGGGTTGTGTTCCCCCCCACCCCCCACCTCTTAACGCGTCTCTCCGTCCTCGCTTCTCACCCCATTGGCTGCACCCCCAGCCTCTGTTGACGCCTTTCAACACTCATCGGATACCTGACACGAACTCACCTGCCCCCGTGACAGATACTCACCACACACCTGACGCCACTCATCAGTCGTCATCCTAACCCTCCCCAGACACACCTGAACACCTCAGGGGCTGTCCATAAATGACGTCACGCACCTAGGGGCGGGGGGGTCAGACATTCACACCTCTCATTCCTACCTCATTCAATCACTCATTCCTGTTATTCATTCTTATTCTTGCGTCATTCAATCACTCATTCCCTCCAGTACTTTTCCACTAGGTTCCCTGAATGTTCTCCTATGACTTCCTGGACCCCACCCGTTGCTACGGACACCGTCGCTAGGGCCGCATGTTCCTATGGATACCGTTGCTAGAGACACCTGTTGACAAGGACACATGTTGCTAGGGACACCGTTGCTAGGGACACCTGTTGCTAAGGATGCATATTGCTAGGGATACAGTTGCTAGGAACATCGTTGCTAGGGACGTCTGTTGTTGCAGGACGCCGTTTGGCAGGGATACCGTTGCTAGGAACACGTGTTGCTAAGGACACATGTTGCTAGATACACCGTTGCTATGGACACCTGTTGCTAGGGATGCATTTTGCTTGGGATACGGTTTCTAGGGACACCGTTGCTAGGGACACCTGTTGCTAGGCTCACGGTTGGTCCACGTGGCCAGAAAACAAACGTTTGATTTCGTAGTACACATTAATTCTTTAGTGTAGCGGGGGTTTTGTATTTTGTAGTCCACGTTAGTGCGATTTTTGTATTCGCTCATAACTCAGCAAAGCAAAGTCGAAACTAAACACCCTGAGACAACGGGCTTTCGAACGATACTAAATGCGTGCCCGAAACTATGAAAATGCCTATTTCTGGAACGTTTTTAAACAGTTTGTACACACAGGAAAACCAACAAGAACAAACAGGGGGTGGGAATTTTTATCCAGATGTACCACCAACACACTATGCCTTGGCAATGGTGCTGCGTTGGCAGTGGTGCACAAGCACAAAAAACAAAACAACTCACTCGACAGATTCGTAAAAAAAATAACTTTAAAGAAAAATGTAAAATAGACAACGTTTCAGAAAACTGCTCTTATTCATAGCACGTGGAGACCAGCAGAGGTGAAAATCCACAGAGACCGCATTCATGCCGGTATTGACGAATGTGTTGAGTGTTATTATTGTTGTGATGTGTTCGCGAACATTTAAAGTACGGAGCAGTGGCATCGTGTTCCCGTGTATTTATTACCATTCCAATAACACCAGTTGCATTTTTTTGTTTTCCCCACACCGAAAGCAATTGGTTTGTGAGCCTAGCACGGGCTTGTACTGAGGTGGTGCCTGTGTCGATTTGCGTCAATGCCATGAGTTCTGGACAGTTGGATGAGTGTTCTGGCCACACCAGGACCTGGTGTGGTATCACTCTATTGGTGGGACTAATAATTAAAGATGACTGCTAACCAGGGACGTGCGGTCAGGGGAGGCAGGGGAGGCACAGCCTCACCTGCCATACTTCAATGAAAATAGCTGTTACTAAAGGTAAAAAATAAGAATAATAAAATAAAATGAATATGAAGATGTTTCCACTGGTCTGTTATAAATGTCATTTCTGTACGATTCCTATCATTTTTATAGTCAAAATCGCCAAATTTGCGGAGCTCCGTTGCAAATACAGGAAGAGACGAGGGGTGAGGCAGCGATGCGCTCAGCCTCCCCTCTGATTGCGCAACCCCTCAGAAACTGGATGGAGCGCGGGCAATAAGCGTGTGCCTGTTACTATCTCAGTATGTCACCAATGTAATATTTGTAGACCCCTTCATTTCATGTCCTCGCCTTCCATACTCCAGGTAACTTATTTCACGTATGTGTATAGCACGCCCCCCTCAGTGAGGCCACGCCCCCCTCAGTGTGTGAATCTGGCTCTGACACGAGCCAGTGCCTCCCCAGCCATTGACCTCACCACACGTCACTGCTGCTAACATCTGTAGTGTCCTTCCTCGAGGCGTGTGTGTGCGTGTGGTGTGCGGCGTACACACTCAGTCGAGGACAAGGTAGTTGCAGGAGGCACCGCCTCTTTTTATCATCTCTCGTTCACACCACCAACTCTGGCCTCCTCTCTCGCTGCCGTACAGCCCGGCCCAGACACGACCCTGTTCCCGTTGCACCTACGGCATCGACCGAGACAGCCAACAGCTGTTCAGCCGCACAATGGTCAGGTGAAGGCGGCAGCGACAAAGGCGGCGACGACGAGACGAGTCCACTCCCAGAACAGGCAGCCTGAAGTTCCTCGCTCTCCACTGCTTTTATTCCCCTCGGCGCGGCTTGGCTCGGCCCTAGCCGTGCCTCCCTTCTCAATCCCACCAGAGGGTTCCCTATGAGGTCTACCTTGACCTTTGCCCCAGTTCCTCCGCCCTGCTGGCACACACACCGTGTATATGCTCAACAGCGTGTGCGCTGTGTCCACCTGCAGTTGCTGCTGCTGTACAGCAGTCGGCGCTGTGTCACTACACATGTGATGTACCCACATTAGTGACGATTATCTGAACCGCTCCTGGGCCTCCCCTTGGTGTGATATGTAAACATCGCCACCAGGGAGACAAAGGCGGCCGGGTTTGGTGCTGGCCACCCACCCCCTTCGTGTGCCGTTCCCACCTGCATAGGTCCTCGCTAACAGCACTTGCCCCAACAGTCTATTGAACATATTCTTGGGTCTTTCGATAAAGTCACGTAGATAGGTTCAAAGAAAATGAAAAAAACTACGACGTTTCGATCGCAACACAAGCGGTCGTCTTCAGGAAAAGGGGAGTTAGCTTCCAAGACAAACTGTTTATAAGGGTTTGAAATGGGAGTAGCCCAAATGTCAGCAGCCAATGATAATGTAAGTGGTGGGGGGATCTTTGTCTCTTTGTATTTTGTACGCATTTTCAGACGTATGATGTAGGACAAGCGTCATAATGAAACAATGACACCCAGGTGATGATGCTCATGATGACACGACAATCTCACCGGAGCAATCGATGACTCACGGAGCTACGGTCCTTGATGTTGGCGCGCGCTCCCTGTGTGAGCTCTGAATATACCCACGAATTTGCTTGACGTTATTACGAACTTAATTTATTGTAAGCGATCATCATGACACCTACGGCAGATATCCCGCAGGTGTCCACTGCACAATGCTCAAGTCGTGCACATTTGCCTGGCACCAATCTCTTATGTCGTCAAGCCATTTTCTATTAGGTCTTCCTCTCATTTAAGCGATGGAGCAAGATAAACGAGAGGATTATTCAGTGGCCATCGAAAATAATTCTCCGGATTGCAGGGGAGAGACACCTGGCGTGTGGTTCGCGTGAACTCGCACCCACAATCTCCGTTCCCGTCACTCTCAACACTCGGCCGGGAAACGAGTGAGGTCGGCTGGCCCGTGGGGGTTGGGGGGTACCCTCTGGAGTCTTTCACCAAAAGATAAATAGCACTCCGTTTGTTTCGAACTGCTTTTACTCCGTGGGAAGTCAAAAGTGTGTTTTTGTTTATTATGGGCTGACTGTATTCTGCCAAGCATGGCACATTTATACAACCAGCTCAGGACTAGAAGTGGAGACAACGGTCGTTCAATTCGTTCTGGTTTTTAATGTAATTACATCACATAATTACACTTCACAATACAGTATTGCTACGCCAGAATACAAAACAAATTAAAAGTACTTCGTTGTGTAGTTGTCTCATCGGTTGTCTTTTAACCAAGAGTGTGTGTATGTGTGTTTTGCTTGGTAAAGGACGAAAACATGTCACTACAACAATATACATTGTATGGGCTGGCTCCAACTGCTGTACATGGATATGTCCATGCTCGTGGATCAGCAAACGTTGTATACATTCCCTGTTTGAAGTACAGAGGACTCTCACCGTCGTACATAGGCCTTACATCTGGTGGCCACACATGCTGATGGGAGACGGTAAGTGTGGTGCACGTCAATAGGAATATTAAGTGCAGTCGTGGTCTGGCTGAGCGTTTAGTAAATAACCTTGGGTGAATAAGTCTGCACTGGACTGTACCTGGAAAATTCCCACACGTCTCTTGTTGGATAATTGTGAAGCCTACAAGAGCAATGCATTAACAAAGCCCAGAGGTTATTTACAAGGCCCACTAAAATACCGAACGTTAAGGAGACTGTTAAGGTAATTTTGTGGGTACATGACGAATACAATGTTCATGATAAATGAATGTCGAGTGCTCGAATACAATTTTAATACACGAACATCAATTTACAAAGAAAGTCCTTACATTGCTTTGATCATTACAGTTTATGCATGTTTACTCATATTGCTATGCAGAGCAGTTGATTAAAAACAAATTACAGAGAAAATATAAAAAGAAACCCAATGAAGAGTAGTTCATATTTTGAAGATAGCCATGCATGGCTAGCATGTGGTTAATATGCTTCCATGCACCATCAAGGCTCTTTCACAACTGGAACATTTTCTATTCACTGGGGCAAGTAATGCAATGATCTGGAAACAACATGACAGTAGATGACCCGACCAACATTGCTTCCTTAACAAATGTCTAGCCAGTGTTAAACTCACATGTGTGCTCCAAAACGTAATGGGACATTGTCCATCTATTTGGCAAAGTTGGAATTTTTTTTCTAAATGGCTTGGATTTAAGGATCAAGCACATATCTCACATCAGGGCAATGACAATAATTGATCGATCCAATTCTCCATCCCATACTAGTTCACCTCATCCTGGCATACACATTGACAAGCCTAAGGTATTTACTCAGATCCCATTGGCTACAGGCGTGTTCCTTACTCGCAACCTTGTCTCAACAATTGCCCGGTGTGAAAAGGGCCTTACAAAACGGCACGGAAAAACGACACGTTTGTACTACTTTTGGGTGGCAGACGGTGTCTGTATGAAGAGCTGATGGGACAGCGGTGCAGGGGACTCCATGGGCAGTCCACTCGCCAGACTGTGCACACGTGCAGTGGTAAGAATCGACAGCTGTTCCTCGCTACTTCCCTTGGAGGTGCAGGCTGTTGTCCAGGCGAGCCACCTTGCTCGCCAGGTTGTCATGTAATGCTGTAACGTCAAGGAAAACACAGTCTTCGAAAAGCACACCTTTACGTGCACGAGCAGTTTTGCATGGCTGATTTAGAAACTGTTCTGCCGTGCAAAGCAATCGTGCAACATTTACAGGCGTCCCTCGCATATCGCGCTACGAGATGCGTTCCTGAAAAACGGCGCGTAAGTCTAACCGTGCTGCATGAAGCCTATTTTTCCACAGACATACATTGGTATAAGGCGGTGGGGGGGGCGTTAAAGAAGACAAATTAAGCATAATTTCATTTAGCCCTGGATTTACAAAATACATATAAATGTAATAAATCATAGAAATATAATTCACATTATAAAATCACCTAATAAAGTATTTAATAACAAAACATTATTAACATGAAAAATCTTACTATTGACAAAGATTACTGAACCAGGAGTGACATCAGGGCTTCTTGAAGATTCCACGGGCTGCTTGCAGCAGCACGCATAATGCAAACAAAGGCAGCAGTTCGAAAGTGGCTTTGCCCAGCCCGTGACACTGGGCACTGCCATGACGTGGAGATGCCATCAGATTGATATTTTAGTTGGTTAACCTGCGTAATATTTGTATTTTACTTAGAATTTTTATCATTGAAAAAAAAAACTTTTATTTAGAAAACTATAATCATACAATTTTTGGGGATTTTTTTGTTGTCTTGAGCGTAAGTGTGAAGTATGTTCCTTAAAGGTTAATCGCCGAACCGCAAATTTGCGCTATGGGTGAACGTGTTATGCGAGGAAGCCTGTGTAACTGACCACTGTATTTATTATTATTCTATTTTTTGTCTCATGAAACCCTCAATGAGTTCCGATACGTATTTTCAGGAGGGACTTAGACGAGGATGTTTGGTAAATACCAATCACAAGAGTGTGGCTTGTGAAAAGAAACTGGGGTGCCCAGGAATACCACTTCCACACACATAAATTCAATCCAGACTCAGTATATTCATTATATATCTGGCCTGAAGCCATTCCTAGACTGCCATCTCCCGACCACCTTACAGTCCCCAGCGTCGCACCTGTAACACCTGGTATGCAGCAAGTGGCCACTTGTCAAAGCACTAACCAGGCTCAACCCTGCATAGCTTCAGAGGTCCAAAGAGATTGGGTGCACTCAGGGTGATTTGGTAAGCTCAAAGTCAGTATTCACGAGTCAGCAGTGAAGGACTCACTGGATAGGATTCCACGTAAATCAATCAGGGTGATTGACGACCCAGCACTAATTAATTAACTCCGGTCACTCACCGGCAGTGAGTCGCCTCCCGATCGCTCTTCTACCGCTACTACAATGGTCAATGTTCCCGTGAACTTCACTCGTGGATTCCTCCACCCATACCAGACTCTTTCGTCTCACCCACACTGTGTTCAACCAACACACTGCCGGTCAAAACACTTAACTTTCTGCTTTCAACTCCACATTGCTAAATGGAGAAATGTTCAGGTCATATTCTCAGCATTGGGATGTTTTGGCCAATACCAGTTCCACTGTACGTGTGTACGGCTGTAGAATTTCACGTTAGCGATGCTTGCAATGAAAGCGTTCGAAGGATATAGTTTTGCTGCAGGTTCTCGATGAGGGAGAGCACGTGCTTCCTGAACTCAAGCGCCGCCTCGCAATGGCACGGGTCGCTCACAGACAGACTCTTCTTCACTTCCTCTGCACACGCACAGCAGAGCACAGGGCAGGCAGATCCGCGTGTGATTCACACGCTGTTGTGCGTGGCGCTACACACAGTCTAACACAGCAGTGTCGAAAACGCAATGCAGGGTCATTTCGTTTTTGCACTTTGCTTTTCGGTGTGCTTTTTAATGCCTCGCAATTTACTTTTAAAGCCTTAATGCATTAGCTCTTTTCCGTTGGTTCATCTGTCTGTTATGGGGACGGTCGCAATAGCACTTGAGCAGATGATACAATATAAATGTCATTTTAGTATAGAGTTGCGTTGCTGTTCATGAATTACCCTATTGAAAACTATACACATTGATCGAAGGGGTTGCCCAAACCTGTTGGGCAAAGCTTTTGGACAACCCTTTTAATCTATATATAAATAAAATGTTATTTATATTGAATCATGTGGTTAAACGTTATTTCACCCCACATTACAGACAATGGGCCACCTGCAAATGATAAGAAGCCAAACAACAGACTTCACAAAACTGTAAAATCAATAAGAACATCAATGAAGTTAGAAATCAAAGGGCACAACACAAACATTCATGAAGATGTCAATAAACAATCGGAGCATGAAATTGAAAAAAATGCGGTTGTTTGAGAACTTTAGAGAGCCATAAAATTAAGAGATTCTGCACTGATCTCTACAGCAAGCATTGCTCATTAAAGTGTGAAAACGAGGGATGGCTCCCAGACAAGACGAAATAACCAATGACACCATTAAACAAGCAGAGCCGGATGTTTCAACAAAATTAGCGAACCTATTTCATAAACGTTTTCAAAGAATATAAAATCCCCCAAAAACGTGGACTGCTGATGCTGCAAAACCCCCCTTGTGTTCATAAACGGATAACTAAACTGCTTCGAAGAATTAACAACCCATTAACAATAATGATCTACCACAACTGTCTAATCACCCATCATCATCATCATCGGCTGAGGAGGCCGACGCGGCTCCCACCAGCGCAGATGCGCAGCTTGAGCTTCTCCGCAATGCGGCTGATGGTGGAGAAGTCGCTGGAGTAGTAGAAGTGGTCCTTGTCCGGATCGCTGGCGATCTCTCGCAGCTCCGACTCTACCGCCTTGCCGATCCCCACGGCGTACACGGTCACATCTGCAAACGCGCGCGCAGTAACGGACGCCTGTCGCTGAAAGTGTCGGCTTCCCGCACAGCCCGGGGTTGCAAGTGTACGCTGTTCAATGAGGCGAAGGCTCAAGGGAGACCAGGAGAGAAGTCTCATTTGCGAGAGTGATCTGTGTCACTGAAACTACTAAACCCAAAACACACACTGAGCAGCAATGACGCGAATAGAAATCTGAGCAAAAACATCCGTCGCGAAAAATTGAATATATTTTGCATGAACATATATCCATGTTGAATAATACATTCCCTGTAGATTAAGGCAGCACTGGCAGATGATATTTAGATCGAGCATAGTACAATTAAGTGACAGAAAGATTAAAGAGGGATAGTGTGACTATTGTACAGACAAAGAAATATGAGTCAAATGCAATTGCGAAAGCCCGGGTTGATTCTGCATCTCACTGGAAAAATTTCAGCGACACGGTATTTGGTCGAAAAATAATTCATCTCATTGCCACTAATTCATCTGCGCATTTTGCTTATTCCCACCAAAAACAAATAAACGAGGCCGTAGCTTGTTTTCTTTTAAACCGCAAGGAAGACAGTAGAATACAATTCAGATAAATATAAAATATTCTGGAGAACAAAAATGTCCGTGTTCCAAAAAAATGTAATCAAAGAATATACAATAAATTTGACACTGTCGACAGTAATGAAAACTTAATTTGGCTCCACTGAATAAAATCTGAATCTTTATTTAGGGGCCGTCCATAAATGACGTCACGCACCTAGGGGGGGGTCAGACATTTGTGACGATGTGTGACGAAGGGGGGGGGTTGAGAAATGTGACGTCACGTCAAAATGTGCAACTTTAAATAAATATAGACAACAAGTTCTACTTAATTAACTTTTTTATATATTTTTTCTCCTACAACATCAGAGTGCAGCGCCACATTAAATACACACTACAGTGACAATAGTTGAAAGCGATTTAAAGCATGTTTATTTTATTTGGGGGGGGGGGGGGCAGAGCTTTGTGACGTCATATTTGAGGGGGGGGGTCTAAATTTTTGTGACGCCGTGTGACAAGGGGGGGGGGGGGTCAAAAATCGTCCAAAATTGCGTGACGTCATTTATGGACAGCCCCTTAGACTGCAGGAGGAATCCAATGAGCTATGAAGCTCTTTATCACAGATGTCCAGTATGGGCAGGGCACAGATGTTTACTTGTGGAAGTCAAGTTTTTGCAGTTGCTGCTGCTGTGTGATACCACACTGAGTGAATGTGTGGTATAACGCGACAGCATTGCCACATGGTTTGGCCAACATCGGTTAACATTGCACACGTTACCCCCTGGGGTGTAAATTACATCTGTAATTAGCAAGCGATGCGGTCAAGCAGCACTCCTTGCGCGTGCTGTGAACGTCAGCGACAGGCACGTGCACACCCGCCAGATTACACCCCCATGCTGCCACTTTCCAGGCACGTGCCAAGTCCGTGCCTGCTCTGAGCTGGCGCGAAGTTGCACCGGGCGATCACGTCGCGCGATTACCTGGCGCAACCGCATGCTGTGGGCAACACAAAAAGACAAAGATCCCCCCCTGTATAGCCTGTATAGACTTTTGGGGAAAGTGCTGTAAGCGAGCACTCATGAAGGCCGATACGACACACGATGGGAGTGGGTGGCCAGCACAACACCCGACCGCCTTTGTCTCCCCAGTGGGGATGTTTACACACTGTGTTGCCTTAGTGGGCAACACATGCACCACAGTGACAGGCACCCCCTCCAAGCCACCCTCCCAACTCCTGCTCGCCTCTGATTCCCGGCCTCCTGCACCCCCACGGTTTGATGTTGCCATCGTTCGCTGTGGCTTTTCAGGCAGCTCTGCTGCACTGTCAACAGTGCTATCAGATGGAGTTGCCAGGGGCCAACTGCAACGCGTTTTGTGTTATTTAAACGAAGGCTTGGCTCTGACATCAATAAGTCACCAGCATTTGCTTTTGGTCTACCTGCTGGGTGCGACTCATCCTCTTCCACACGTAAACACTCATGGGATTGGCCGTCAACACCTTCATGTGTGGAGGACTGCAGAGCTTGGGCAATCACTGGCGCCGCATCACCTCCGCCGCGAGGCTGCCCTCCTGCTTGTGAGCGGTTCCTTCTCGTGCCTCTTAAGTCGTTCTCTCCCATCGAGATTGAGTGAGTACTCTGCTCGTCACAATTCGAAATTATTATGACTATTATGAAAGACTCGCTTTTTTGCCCGTCCAAAGATGGGTGAATATTGCAGTAAATCTGAAATATCATGGGACCTCCTTTGCCAGTGTCAAAATATAAGAATAGGTTTTCCCCTTTTTTCTGGCAACAAAACAGGTGTTAAGATGTTAAAACACCAAACTGAAACCTTTTGCAAGGAATAATGTCTGCATTAACCACAGATACTTGTGGTTAAAATACTAAGAAAAAACATGCTCTGACAATATATACATTGTATTTGAAACTGATTGCTCCACACCAGAGACAGCTTTATTTAGAGCCGAGTCTCAAACATTCAGGTCTAACACCGTTTGAGACTCGGCTCTAAATAAAGATTTCTCTGGTGTGGACCAATCAGTTTCTAAGACAATGCATATAGTAACAAAATAGTGTTTTTCTTCAGGGTGTTAAACATTTGATGGAGAGAAAAGATGGGTAACATAAATACAATATGGATAGCAGCAGGTACACAACAATGGCATGAATAAGAAGAGAAAGGAAAATTAGATTTTCTTTTTTGGACAGGTAATGAGAAAACCAAAGACTGAAAATAAATGTTTTGACTGGGGAAATTATAGGAAGAACAAGATATTGGAGAAGACAGTGCATTCATTACATAAACAACGTGAACAATTGGATGCAACGGGGAGGAGTATCCAATGCAAAGTTAATGAGTGAATATCATGTACAGAGCAAAAAATGGAAAGACTACAATCGCTGACGTCGTTGAGACAGGCCGTCACGGCACAGAGAGCGAGAGATGGGGATTGAGGCACAAGCCAACGTGGAAATACTTTGCAATATGCAGTAAAAGCAAGCTCAACCGTCGAGGGGCAGCAGTGTGGTTACTACGGTCCCGGAGCTCGTACCCATCTCTTTGAGCTTCGAGGCCCACTCGGTGATGTTGTCCTGGGCACGACCATCGGTGAACACCACGGCGACGCGCGTGACGTTCTGCGAGGGCGGGCGGGCGCCCTCGCCCTCCGAGAAGCTCTTGAGGACCAGGTGGCGCAGCGCCTGTCCCGTGGAAGTGCCCTTGCCTACGTAGCGGAGGGCAGCGACGGCGCCGAGCACCCCGGCGGCGTTCGAGTGGCGCCCCAGCGGAAACTCCGGGTGCACGCGGTGCGAGAACTGCACGAGTCCCACCCTGGAGCGCTCGGGCGCCACGTCCAGCGAGCCCACGATCTGCCCGACGAAGCCCTTGACCAGCTCGAAGTTCTCGGGCGTGACGCTCTTGGAGCTGTCGATGACGAAGACGAGGTCCGCGTGGCCCACGCGACACTCTGCGAGCGACGCGGCGTGGGGGATGTTGTTGAAATTCGGTGACGTTAATCGACGCAATGACACGTTAAGGTCATTGCAAACTCTATTTTCGTTCTTTTGTATCGACCTTATTTTCTGAGCTGTACTCTCAAAAGACAGGATTATCCTCCATTGATTTTATCAATGGTGCCCGTGCACCATTGCCAACGCAGCAGCATCACCACCAAATCAATTGCTGAATGCAGACGCATTATTATTGTTGTTTTGTGCGTGCGCAACTGTGGTACCGATAGCGCGGCACGTCCTCCTGTCGTCGTTGAGCACAAAGCCCACGTTGCACTCGCACTCAAAGGCCCCGCCACCCTTGGGGACGCAGTGGTGCTCGCAGCGATGGTCGCCCCGCAAACACGGATCTGTGGGAGGATGACGCACAGGGGTCACTCACGACCCCGGGGAATGCACTACGAGCCTTTTCCTTACCGAGGTCCGAGTATGAACTTTAAAATACCTTTGGTGGGGCCACATTGCCACACAGCTCAGGCACTTCTCAGTGCAGAGCCCCTTGCTGTGACAGAAGGGACTCTACTCACAAAAACTAGAAACACAGTGTTGCCAAGTGGAAATCATTTGCCCCTCTTGCACCCGGTTAGTCACAGAAAACATGCTTGCAATGATGCATAATTGTAATTTGTAGGCCTATTCGAAGTGGGAGTCCCTCACGAGGCCATGGGCTGCGTCAAATGCAGTCGCAGGCCAGGGCCGTCAGTTCCGTGTCACTGGTGCAAAATAACCGTTGCACCTTACCCTATGAACCCCAGAGTTACGTTCCACCATAGGCACATTTGTGCATGCACGCCGTGGCCCTGCGGCTCGGCCGTCGGCCCCTCGTTACCGGCGATCGAGCACGTCCTCTCGTCGTCGTTCAACACGAAGCCCTCGTCGCATTTGCAGAAGTACGAGTCTGGGGTGCTCACGCAGCGGTGCTCGCAGCCGTGCTCCCCGAGCGTGCATGGATCTGCCGGGCGGGGGAGGGGAGGGGGGGGACGCACAACAAAATGCCTCTCACCGGGCCCGTGGCAGCGACAAGAGAGACGGGATGCGTACGAGAGTACGTCCGCCAAGGAGACGAGCAATGAGATCGGCTCGTGTGCAGGTGTGCTTTGTGGGTTGTTGCGTCACTGAACCATGAGAGAGGGTGACAACTTGGGAGGTCCTTCTTACTGGCTGATGATGATGATGATCAGAATCAGAATCTTTGTTTAGACTGGAGGAACCCGATGAGCTATAAAGCTTTTTATTCGCATATGGCCAGTCGGGGCACGGGGTCAGCAAGTTTCAACAAACAATACAATAACAACAACAACGATAGGAGTGAAAAATAGAGAAATGGTAAGCAAGTCACAAAAAAATAACAAATAGGTCATGAAACAAGTATATGAAGCATGTGTTTGTCTTTGTCTGGGAACAACTTACAATTTATGGAATTCTACGAAAATTATATACAAATATTACATTCCGGGAAATGGAGAAAATGAGACTGAAAATTACGCTAAAAACTGTAAGCCAATACAGAAGAAACAGTGGGAACCACGCTATGTTTTTCTTTATGGCATCATGACCCCAAATAATGAAATTAATTAAATTACTGAGGATTCATATAGATATGAATCAATATATAACCTGCTGAATATATATTTTAAGATGTAAATCAATGAGGCCAATTGCGTGACAAAATAGCTTTTTGGAAGTAAGCAAAATGAAGCTTCATCAGTGCAGAGCGAAGAAAAATAAATGTGAGCACCCGCAATCCGGCAGCTCTTCTTGTCCACATCAAGAACAAACCCATCCATGCACCGACATCGGACCACTCCGCCCTCGCCGAAACACTCGTGCTCACAGCCATGCCCCTCCAATGCACATGGGTCTGCACGCACAGGGACAGAAATGCACAGGGACAGGAACGCACAGGGACAGGATCGCACAGAGACAGAAACGCACAGAGACAGAAACGCACGGGGACAGGAACGCATGGGGACAGGAACGCACAGAGACAGTCAAAGCACAGACCGCTGATGTCTCAACGTACAATGACTAACCATTTTGTGTACAACAGGCATGTTTAATTCTCAGTGTAGCTGTTAATTGTAAAAAAAACCTGAAAAAACTATTTTAGCCAAGTGGAAGACTGCCTCATATCAATAACTCAAAAATTCATTTCATTTTTGAAAGTTGTGTTGCTCATTAGAACTTTCCCGATAGCAAGCCAGCCAAATGAATCAAAGAGTTGCCCAGATTTTGGGCAACAAAAAAACAGCGCTCAAATTATTGACCTGACTGTGATGTCATGCCACGTGCGGTGTGGTGTCATCTCCCCTGGCTTGAAATGTATAATTACGATCTGTAAGGTCACCAATAAAATACTTCCAAAGGCAAATGCACGTTCGAAACCATTATGGAATCGAATGCGTAATATTCGTTATTGTTTAGCATTCATCTTCAAACATACGTGACTAAAAATAATAATTTCGACAGCTTTGTCAATCAATAGAAGCCTGCCCACTCCGTGTCAGAAATGAGAAGTTATTTGACCATTCTTTATCACGCCAGCCAGTACGGGTTGGTGAAGAGGAAGCCCAGGACCGTTTCAGATATCACTCGTTAGCCGTGGCCCTGAATCGAAAAACTCACCGGCTTAATTGCACCACCGTGGCAAAGGCTCCTACTCACGATACGTTTTTTTGTTAGGGATGCACAATGCCGCGCGCTGTGGTTTTTGTACCAACGAGGCGGCAGCTCTTGCCGTCCTCTTTGAGCTCGTAGCCGTTGTCACAGCGGCAGGTGTAGGTGCCGCCACCCCCGGACACGCAGCGGTGCTCGCAGCCGTGCGCCACCAGAGCACAGATGTCGGGCCCTGCACGTGGAAGGGAGACACAGGAGATTCACACACACACACGTCGTTCTACAAGCTATCGTCGCATGCCCTTCACGGCGACGAGCGTCGCTGATACGGCGGGTAACCGGAGTGCACTGTCAGCGAAGATTCGTTTGACGGAGAGATCAGCGGCCATCTTGAATGCATTCTATGACGTTAAACAGGAATGCCTGTGCATTCACAGGCATGTAAGAGGATTATGAAAGCCAATAAACAAATACAGTACTGTAGCTATTATTGCACAGTTAAATACGTGGGCTATCTGATGTGAGTTTGAAGTGTTGTTAATAAGAAAAAAAACGTTAAATCACTTTTAGAGCATGCTTTGATGAGGTCACTGAAGTGACGTTTTTTTAAAAGTGTGGAAAGCACACCAGTGTGATGTCAATAGAGCACTACTTTGCAGTGACTTTAAAGTGACTGTGTCATTATTACCAACAGAGGTTAAATCTCACGTGGGACAGTCCGGGAAAGATTAGGTGTGCAAAATAACTGCTGGTTATTTTTAGGAATACCTCATCCTCTAAGTATATTTTTTACATTTATTAAATAAAGACATGCAGACAAAAACTACTGAAGGTGTATAATCATAATAAACTGTCCTTGAATTATTTATATATTTAGTAACTCCCACATTGCAATGATAACATTTTAATATCAGAATAATGTGACATAATAATACGGTATAATATAACAAATCATTTCATTATAATATGGTAATCTTATCATATTAGTATCTTTATTGAATGCAACAATCGATAAAAGTGAGTTATTTATTTGAAACATGTTAAAAGCCCATTGGAAAAGTTGCATCATTTACAAAGTAATTGAAGAAATTATATTTGTGACAGTGGGATGATTACAAACGAAGCAAGATATTTTTTCGAAAACAACAAAGACATTTTACTCATTGGAAAATCATCATCTGAGCACTGAGACATAGTGCAATACAATCATCGGGAGACGACAATCAATAAACACACATGCAGGGTAAATATGATACAAAGATAGAGAACCAGCGATCCGGAATGTGAACGGATGTCAATTTTCAAGAGATTTTTAGAGTTGTCATCTAACACATTGCACTCCGTATGACACATCCTTTCATGTATTACCATGATATATATTTGTCACTGCAGTCTGTGTGATGCTTGTCTGGGCAGTCTTATGAAGACCTGCTGTGTGAAATTTCACTCAAATCCTTCATACATTCCTAAAAGTCTAGTCAATGAGTCAATGCGTCTGCAAGTGGCCAGTGAGCGGTGTTCACCCATTCGAACAGCGCAATGCATGCGTTTTAAACATTTATGCGACCGAGCTCCCTGATGTTGATACCACGCTCGCCACTGGGCCAGTTTGCACCAAGGTGACAGCTGAAATTCCTCCTGCAGTGTGGAAAGTTGAAGAATGCCATCTGCACGCTTAACGTACAGACCCCACCATGGGTGGATGTCACAGTTGAAAGTTTAAATCACCTGTAACTCAACAGGGATTGTGTACCCTGGAATTGTTTGGCTGCCTTATTTTTCTGACCATGGTTCCCCTCCATCATTGTTACCCTCCGTAATCCCGGAAATCGTTGATAGGAGCTGCTAGACTTTAATGTATATAAACAATTAACGCACACCCCTTTTTCAATACCCTGCTGTCGGTCATTGGAGTTGATTCACCTTACTTCACTAGATTGGTCAATATGGATTGGTGAAGGGGTGAGTGGCCAGGAAGAGTTCAGATATTACTTTCCACTGATGTCAGCCATGGTCGGGAATTGAACCGATGTTCAATAACCGCCGTGCCACCGATCCAACCATATTCCCTGTAAAGTAAGTCCTCGTTTAACACGGTAGATGCGTCCCTGAAAAGTGCTGTGTTCAGTGAAAAATGCATTAAGCGAAAATCATTTTCCCATAAAAATGTTAATGATGAAGGTTGGTTAGATATGATGTACTACTAACGCACACCACACAGTAAGATGGTGGGACAAAGAACCGTGGGTACGCCGCTGCGGTACTGTATAATTCCACGCACTGTATCATACCGCTGAGGAAAGTTGTTCGTTATCGACCGCTCAGAAACCGTTTCATATCGGTGCGCGATCTGCATTGAGCGAAAAGCACTCCCGAATGTAAGAACCGCGTTATAGCGAAAACGTGTTGTGTGAGCGTGCGTTAAAAACGAGGACTTACTGTAGAGACACTGGAAAATGTGTGAGTAGAAACATAGAGATAGAAATGAATATGCCAAATAGTACAGGATGCTCTTAAGCTCAAATTCCACGCATGTGACATTTTAATTGATAAGCTAGTTCAAATTAAATTCACATTCCCTTGTACTCGTGTTTCTCTGATTCTGGTCATGTGAACAGATCACATCAACTGGCACGATGACCATAACTATGGTGGAGAATGTGTCTCTTAACTCACATTGCATAAGTCACTTGTTGTGTTGGCCTATGTGTATTATTTAAACAGCATTTTTAAAAGGTGCCGATAAGGTAAAACTGAATATGTGATAACGTTGACCCAACATTATTTCCTATGTAAATGCGCAACGAATCAGCACGTTCAGACGAGGGTGTCATCGACACTCACGGCAGCACCCAGGACTGGAGTTTGAACACGTGCACTCCGACCAGTCGAGCAAAGCAAGCAAAGTCTGCTGTGGCTATCTGTCGCTCGTGAAGCTCTGAATAGCAAAGCATTTTTCGTCGTATGTCGGGGGAGGGGGGAAAGAGCTCGGAGAACCACGCACCGCAGAACTTGTCCTGGAACTTCGTGCTGAGTTTCTCGATGACGTCGAAGCTCTCCACGTAGTAGGTGTGCTGGTCGGCCGGCTCGGAGGCGATGAGGCGCAGCGACAGCGGGTCGGCCCGGTCCACCCCGATCGCGTAGATCTCGATGCCGGCACGGCGTGCGCGCTCCGCCACGTCCCGCACCTGCTCAGGCCACCCAGGAAGTGAAGAACGTTGGGCTAATGTCCCGCACCTGCTCAGGCCACCCAGGAAGTGTAGATCGTTGGGCCAATGTGCCGCACCTGCTCAGTCCACCCAGGAAGCGTGGAAAGTTGGGCCAATGTTGGGCCAAAGTTGGGCAAAGTTGGGACAACGTCCTGCACCTGCTCAGGCCACCCAGGAAGCATGGCACTTTTGGCCAACGTCCGGCCAACGTCAGGCCAATGGTTCCAACCACCTGCCAACGTTGAACCCAAACGTTGGCTCAACGTTTGCGTGTTTACTGGGGACAGATCACCAAGGTGACTTGTGCTCACACAAGGTGCAAAACCCAACCATGGCTACAAGGTAAAGGTGCAGCCCTACAATTACTTACATCACTGCTGCCAGAAGGGCCTGTACTAAAGGGAGCTCGAGAAAGTTTTAGAGAGCACCACTAGCGGGCCATTTGGGCTACTCTTCTGCACTGGCCAGACATCTTGGAATAGGTGCAGTACCCCCACACTCTACCCCACCACACGTGACCAATTACTTGCTACTGAGTGGAAGAGGTGCGTTTAGATGAATGTGCTATTCGGCACACAGAGGTTATATCCCATCTGACACACGCCCAGGAAACATGGAACATTGGCGACGAAGTTGGGCCAACGTTGGGTCAATGTTGGTGCGCCAAGGTGGCGAGATGTTAACTACCTCGCCTGGTATACAGTAGGTCATGGGTTCGATGCCGACCCCGACACCTGCTGTATATTTGCAGTTTGCATGTCTCTCTCTCCCCGTGATCACGTGGACTTTCTCCAGCTCCTCCGGTTTTTCCCTCCACATTGAGAATCAACATGTGTTGAGAGAATTTTGCTGATATACATTTCCACATGATAAACCACTTCGTTGAGCTATCATTTGTGGCCAGGTAGCTTCTAAAAAAAAACCTATGCAGCTCAATGGGCCTTAGTTACTGGGTGCTCCAGTAGATCACCCTTCTATCTTGTGTCTCTCTGTGTAAGGCACCACGGACCTGATCCTGGGGTCGCCCGTCGGTCACCACGATGGCGATGCGAGGGACCCGGGACCGGGCCGGCCGGGCGCCCTCCGCCTCCGTGAAGGCCACCGTCATCGCGTACTCTATGGCCAGGCCCGTCATGGTGCCCGTCGCCAGAGGCTCCATGGCCTCCACGGCAGTAACCATCTCCGCCTGTGCAGACGGCCCATGGCACAGACGTGGAGGCATTACTGTCTCCATCCATCGCCTCCCCCCCCGTATCAGTTTCTCCCGTAGGCTGAAACTGTTTATTTTATCTAAATAACCAGGTAAGAGGCTTGTTTCGTTATTGATGTGACTGTTAGGCTGAGCATCAACCACTCAGCCATCCAGACTAATGATTTCCATAAGGACACTTGGCCTGAATCGGTTTATACGTCCAGGAGTGTCATCAGCTGGGTGTGGCTTATTAAACAAATGAGAGCCTCCTCTTGTTAGGGCTAAGCCATGCGTGAACGCAATAGAGACCCACAAAAGATTAAAGGCGAAATGAAGAAGAAGACCACGGTGGCCCCTACCTTGTGGCGGTGCGTGGCGAGCGAGAACTCGTGGTGCACCGTGCTGCCGTACTTGATGAGCCCCACCCGCGTCGCGTCCGGCCCGATGTCCAGGTTGCCGATGATGGCCGTGATGAAGAGCTTCATTTTCTCAAACTCACGTGGCCGAACGCTCCGCGAGCTGTCGATGATGAATATGAGGTCCACGGACTTGCTGGCACAGACCGGGCCTAGGGTGTCCGCGTTTGGATTTGCCGTAGACACCGTGCGTTAAAATGTTAAATAAACGGAGGGCCTTGCACTATATGGCAACAACTGCACACGCGCTACATCTGACTCGACTTACCAACTGTCAATAACATCCAAAGAGAACTACTAACCCGACTGTGATTACTTTCGATGAGATGTTTGAAAGTAACCTACATTGCTCTATTTACTTGTTGGCAACACTCATAACCATATGGACAAAGTTACTGAAAAACAACTTATAATAATTATATTGTGGTCAATGCCATGTACTACAATGCTATGAAGATTGATTTAATTGACATTAAATCACGAAATGGACCTCAACAAAAGTAACACATTTAGACAAATGTTATCAATAAGGTACATCAATGATGTGCTCCCCAATTTCAGATTATTCCAAAAAAATCTGATCCTCAACATTTTTTACTTCTAAATGATATGAAAAACCAGCTATGATGGCACTTGCATCATGTCACTTCATTACTATTCCTGCCAAAAGTGGAACTATGCAATTTTGGGTGGCATACCTATTGCTAGCATGAAGACATGCTACATTTGGATGTAATGTAAATTATTTTTTAATCTGAAAAATACTTAGAATTATCATAGAAAATCCAGGAATACGATGTTTTTTTACACCTGGAACTGATCCCTACAGCACACACACGCGTGATATACGATTAATAGTTACCATATCATCACTGATAGTGATAATAAGGGGCTGTGGTGGTGGCAAAGCTGACGTTGTTTTGAGGTAGGGACATTTCATTGGTTGAGACTCGTCGTGGTGACGACACAAAGGAGTGAATTCCTTTGGAGGAGGAAGAGCCTTGCTTTCGGGGGGAAGGATGAGAGCTGAGATGTAATATTTCACAGGCCGGTCTAGCGTTGTATACAGCAGAGTGTGCACTGAAAACCCAACAAGAATGCTTCCGGTGCCCATAAAAAAGGGCCGCACAGAATTACACGCGAGCAATATCTCGTGTCAAAAACAAAAACCTCGCAGAAACCAAAAAGTGACTGGCAGTTGGTGTGGCTTCGGTCTCATTTCCACTTCCCATCGGGTTCATCTGCAGTAGAAGGTCATTCATCAAACATAAACACTCACGTGCTATACACGTTTCACGTTTTAAATCATCCAATTCAAATGAACAACATTTTATGCATTGACCTATGGATGTACACCAGGTTATTTTTGATTCAACAAAAGAACGCTGAACCGAGTTCAACTTCACGAAATCCCACCTGCAAGGTGTGGCGTGTTAAACCTGGCCTATACTGTACTGTGCACTCGAATGTCATTGGCGACATGTAGCCACAGTGTGGGGCTAACACATTTTGAGCTGCTGCAACGTTTGGCAAATGATCACAACGTCTTACTCCGACTGGCATCGATTCGTACTGCCAAAATCTTCTGCATGATCATCACAAAAGTCCAGATTGAAACTAAATTCTACTTCCCGCAACTCATTGCATTGCACTCAGTGCCAGATTAAGCTCGTGCGGGGCCTGCCGCATATGTTATAAAGGGGCCCTTAAAAACACACAAATATTAAAATATACATTTTAAACACCCAGTCGTTTATAAAAGTTCAAAGCAGTCTAGTACTATAGTAATGGAGAAAGTGCAGAATCACTGAACCGGAATTGATAGCATGAAAGTATTTAACGCGGGGCCCTTAAAAGTGCTGGGCCCGTAGCATATGCTACTTTTGCTACTGGGATAATCCGACACTGACATTTGAACTCTCCAGCTTAGGGTGGAATTCTCCGCGGCAGGAGCAGTCTGACTCACAACATCCTCCTTCCTACCTGCACCAAGGGCCAGGACCGTGATCACTGCCGCGCATTGTCTCTCTGTGGCTGCTGCACATAGGCATCAGCGTTCAAACCCACACCGAATTATAAGAGACACTTAGAGGCCCCGCAAGATTTTTTGTTGCCCGGCTTTCGAGAAGAGCTTGGCTCGCCCCCCCCCGCCCCCCCCCCCCCATATTCAAATATGCTCAAAATGTCCCCCCCCCCCCAATGTATCGCTATAAAATAGATTTCTGTTTATATGATTGTGGTTATGGTTGTACTTTATTAATCCATAATCTCTGCCATTACATTCAATGAAACGAGAAGAGGTAAAAAAGAAACAGAACAATGTAATACACTAGTAGACATTATTGTAAAAAAAAAAATCCAGCCTATGTGTTCGTGAATTTTGTAATATTTTAGGCAGGAAAATCGTTTTCAAATGTAAATTTTCTTTCTGGGGGGGGGGGACCCCAGACCCTCTGGAAGATTTGCCCCCCCCCCCAATGTTGACTCCATGGCTACGGCCTTGCTGTGAATTATTGCGCGAGTTACTAATTGCACTCTTGTGATTATTCTGACAAGCCCCGTGGGGAATGTATACCGAAACTCCTATCTGAAATCTGTTTTCAGATCGCCTGTAAAAAAAAATAACAACCTGATAAACCTGCGACAGGCACCGGTGTTGACCGACAAAATCGAAAGTATTGGTGCGATTTTATCGAACCATCAAAGAACACTGAACGAGTGAGATTCGTGTGGCTGATGCCATTGAGGTGAATGTTAACTGTATTCACAAAAAAAACGAAAGAAAAACTCGAACACGAAAGTCCGAGACACAGCCAAGGTGTGCGCCTACAATCGGTGTTTGCTGTTCAGTTGGCCTCTTCATTTCATTAACCTTGACGGCCGCGCTTACGACTTAGGGGCCGTCCATAAATGGCGTCATGCGATTTTGGACGATTTTTGACCCCTCCCCCTTCATCACATGACGTCACGAAAAGTCAGACCCCCCTCAAATATGACGTCCCAAAGCTCTGCCCCCCCTCCAAAAAAAAATGCTCCAAATCGTCATTGTAGTGCGTATTTAATGTGGCGCTGCACTCTGATGTTGTAGGAGACAACATTTATTAAAAAGTCTATTTAATTAAGTAGAACGTGTTGTCTATATTTATTTAAAGTTGTGAATTTTTATGTGACGTCACATTTCTCAACCCCCCCCCCCCACCTTCGTCACACATCGTCACAAATGTCTGACCACCCCCCCCCCCCCTAGGTGCGTGACGTCATTTATGGATGGCCCCTTACGACTTATTGTACACGACGGAAATATACATTCACTTTTGACTTGGGTCGCACTATACAAAGCATAGGCGTTGTAGCAGTGTGTCATTGTAAGAGTGTTAAGGTTAACGTCGTTCACTCGTTTTAGAATCAAGGTGCATTAAGAGTATTTGGCTGCTTTACATTTCCACGTGATAAGCCCCTTCGTTGAACTATCATTTGTGGCCAGGTCGCTTCTGAAAACGAGCTACAACAGCTCAGTGGGCCTTACCTGGTCAAATAAAATAGCTGTATAATTTTATGTTTTTTTATTTTGCTTGATTGATACACTTGTTAAACTCCAAAAATGCTCCCCAAAGTGTTCTCTGAACCAATGTAACCTTGGGCCCGTTTTGACTTCACTAAACTTCATCAGCATGGCGTGGTTTGTAAAACAATAATAATTGTCACTCGTAACGCGCAGCGCTCCCCAACCGGGCGAGGCAGCAGCCACGCAGTGGGCAAGAAAATACTTTTGGGAAAGCATCGCAGTACCTTTAGCGATTAAAGATGAAAACTCTGGTTTGTTTTGAAATATAAATACATTCCTTGAAATGGTTGTTGTTTCAATTATGAAATTAATGCATTCATCATCATTTTTGGACTCGCCACAAACATCGTAGCGGGAGTTTGTTTAACAGGCGAACTATATATTTCACAATCGACCACATCATATTAATCACTCGTTACAATGACGCACTACTCCCAAGCCCATGCGATATGTGTATCGCACAACCCAAATAAAAAACCCAACACAACCTTTGCGTCGCACACAATAAACGAGCGGTAAACGAGCCAACCAAGGCCACTTGAATGAGAACGAATCTCGTTCCGAGACACCTCACCGAGGGTGTGAGCGAATAGGATCCTGTGCGGCGGATCGCTGTCACGAGGTGAGATGATGGTGATGACGATGATGCTGTTTTGATGATGATGATGATGATCGCGAGTGATGAGTGGACGCACGCACGCCCCGCGTGGCCGCACGCCACGTCCACAGACACGGTGACCGCATCGCGCGCGTTCAGATGCGCTTCCGTGGCCGTCTGGAACGCTCTTCCTTCCGAGATTAGGAATCCACTGGAGCTATGCACTTTTAAATCATCTAGATTGAAAAACTCATTTCTTTATAACTGCTTTCATGTGTTTAGTCTGTTGTCCTTACCCCTGCACCCCCGATTAGCGCAGTTATCGACGTACGGTGCGAAAGAAGTTCAACGTACACACACATACACACTGTGAACGCACCTGAGCCGGTCCCCTCTGGCAGCAGCGGCGGGCCCCCAGCAGCATCGTCAACCGTGAGCGAGTCCTGGCCCCTGGCGACGCCTCGGAGGAGGAGGAGCAGCAGGGCCAGGCACGCCGTCAGACACGTCGCCAGGGCACGCATTGTACCTGGGGGGTGATGATGAGGATGATGATGATGAAGATTACAACAACGACAAAATGGAGCAAAAATACAAAACAAGGTTTTACGGACCATGTCTATGCATGCCTACGCCATTGGCCGATTTAGTCAATCGTCCTTAACCCCTGATAAGTTAACTAATGACGTAGTGATGCTGCTGCTGGCAGTGGTGCACAAACAATAATAGTCATGATAATTGAAATAACAAAAAACTCAACAGGTTCGCCCCGGTAAGGCTGAAATGAATACAAATATATACAAAGTAAAAGGCGACGTTTCGGGCAATAACCCTTTTCCAGAGCACATATAAGCTCTCCGATGTGTTTTCGAGTTGTCACACGTGTTGGCCCAGCACGTTGTACATGACCCGAACACACATGGCAGAACCATACAGTACGAATAGAAAACGCGACGCGATTTGATCCGTTTAACTTGTGCGGTCTTCAATGGCAAACTACAGGAAATTCCACTTGAGCTGGTTTGTGCAATTGGCTACAGCCGTTTTGTTTCAAATGGCAGCTGTAATCTCCAACACGCAAGTCGCCGCATTCCCTCTGTAAATGACCGTGTTCCCGAAACGTTAGCTTACTTGAGTAATAACCCACGGGATGAGTGGTGGCGAAGTGATGAGCACACCTTTAGAAACATGCGTTTATATTAATTACATTATGTTGCTGCTATCATTTCCCACGTGATAAGCCACTTCGTTGAGCTATCATTGGTGATGGCCAGGTTGCTTCTAAAAAATAAGCTAATAGCTCAGTGGGCTTTACCTGGTAAAATATGTGTATATATATAAGTGATTTATTTTCAATTTCTTATACTTTGCACTCCGATTGTGTTTTTGTATTGTTTGTTGTTGTAACGTTCTGACCTGCCCCTAATATAAGTATGTGAAAAAGAGCTTCATATCTCATCGGATTCCTCCAGGATAAGTAAATTTTCTGAGTCTGATTCTGACACTGCGCTTCAAACCCGGTGATCTCGAGTTCGATCCCAGGGCATGGATAAACGTGGCCAGTGATATCTAAACCGTTTTTTGACCCCCCTTTGCCTTCTTCACCAACTCCCATCGACTAGGGTGGTGAAGTATGGTTGAACAACCCCTACGACAGACGCGGCGTCGGGAGGTCTTCAACCCAGCAGTTGGTTGACAAAGGACTGTAATTTGTAATTACATTTTTAACATATATAAGTGTTGTAACATGTTTAATCACAGCTTAAGCAAAGCTTCATACCCAGGGCAAAGGAAAACAGACAACAACTCCCTGCCTGCCGTGTTGTATCGATAACACGTGCTGCGTTCTCCACGTCGCACTCGCCTTGAGCACACAACCGTGTATATGAAATCCTCTATTTACGAACATTCGACTTACGAACTTTGAGAGATACAAAAAAACCTGTCCATATGTCAAGTTGCCTGTTCGGACCGAGAGTCGTAAGTTCAACCGCCTCGCAATAGATGGCGGTGGTAGCATCTACATCTACAGAACATGAAAAACCAGTGGCATCTACGGGAGATTATACAACTTTTGAAACCATTCCCCGTGTTTAGTGTGCATGCCGTACAACACGTTTGGTATCGACAGGAGTAAAGTTGGACTTACGAACAAATCGACTTACGAACCCACCCCTGGAACCTAACTCGTTCGTAAGTAGAGGAGTCCTTGAACACGTACAGTATTCCATCTATATAGTGCCTATAATTGCATTACATTTTCATCCAACGAGCTCAGGCTACTTTTCCAATCTCAGAGGCATGTATCCAGCATGCCTCTGGTAAGTAGTCGCCTTAATGCAGTTCAACTAATCAGCTCAGAGAGCTATATGAGACAAAAAACTACATTTCTGGGGAGACCTGGCTTACAAAACTGGCGCAAAATGTATCAGGACTAAGAATAAATACCACGTTAAAGATCAATAGAAGGCAGACAAAATGTAACATCTGTTCACTGGGTAAGACAACCATTGAGATAAATCTCGTTTTCAAGGGTGACCTGGGTCAGCAAGTGACACCGGTGGAGTGTAAATTATAGAGGACTGACGGAGACGAATCAGATCAAACGCGCTGGTTTTGAACACCATCACCAAAGCAAACAAAACATGTTGGTATGTTGAACTTCTTTCGCGCCGTACGTCGCCAACCGTGCTCATGCGACACAGCACAACAGTTGAAAGAATACACGTACATTTGTGAGAGATAATAAAACCACAAACATTGCGCACGTAAAACTTCAAGGTTCATCCATTTGAAACAAATAAATATCACAAATGCCAGCATTGCAAACATCGTGATACTGCGATGCAGCGTGAATAACGAGACAAGAGATGGATGAGCGCGCGACGTTCACCTGCTGTGAGTGGCGATGCGTGAAGGAGACAGGACACGGCTATCCTTACCAGTCGAGGCGAGGATGATGATGATGGTATAGCCAGGCGCACCGCTGGTACGGAGGACTCCTGAACTTTAGCGATATACCAACATCAAACGCGGGATTTTATTTTATTTAAAAAAAAACACACACAGAGAAGCGTGACCCGAAGCTCAGAAGCTTAATCAAATATCCTGAAAGAATAAAAAAAAATGGGCCGGGTGGAGAGACGGACGGGTAAGGAGAAGCGGTAGCTTGTCCAGAAGATGCCCCAAAGACCCCCCTATCGTGTCCGTCGTGTGCCGCACACGCGAGTTGATGCTGATCAAGCCGGTTGGTGGTGCTGGTGATGGTGGTGCAAGATGTGAAGAGCGTGCCCGCATGCACCTCCCTCTAATAAGGCCGGATAATCATCTCACGGCAGCTGTTCCTCCTCCTTCTCCGCTGCTCCTATAAGACAGCCAGCCACTCTGCGGTCTGTACCTGGTGGCTGTGTGGCTCACTCGCCCCGCCTGTCTCTCCCCCCTTCCTCCCTCCCTCTCTCTTTCTCCAGTGCCGCGTCTCCCCCCTCCACCTCTCTCTTGCGATGACCCCGTCGGACCTCTTCTTCAATGGGCTCCTTGTTGAGATCTGTCTCTCGGAAAAGAAATAGTTGCCACCGAACAGAAGCCCTGTTTGTTTGCTCTGGGCCGAGCGGGCTGCAAATAAAGTGCATACGTGACACCACGTGCCCCCGCGGGCTGACTATAAAACGGCATGTTTTAGGAAAGGAAGATCTCTCTTTGAGAGAACATACATTGCTTTGTTTTGATAGTGTTATGTATATAGACGCAGGTGGGTCTCATCTCTTATAAAGGGACATTGTGGTAAAGCCATTGTGTGAATGACATTGTTACGGATGACATGCAAGTGTCACGTCTAATGGAATGTGGTCATATAACTTACATTATCTTCACGTGTATGCCAGTTTACCTTAAGGCAATTAAATCCAACAGTATAATCGTCAACGAGTGTTACAATCTCAATTATGTAAATAATTCTGTATTATACAAATTACGCATATGATCAAATATCCTACGGCTTTGCTACCACTTTACACCATATCGTATTGACGAGCATGGTGAAGTATGGGCAACTCCCCCCCCCCCCAGATCTGCATGGGGTGGAGTTACCCTTATCCAGCAGTGGATCGGTCAAAAATTGGTTGTACAAGTACGTATACACATTGCTACTAATGACATGTATTTTTTTTTCCAAGAAAGCTTCACTGAGATTAAGTACATTATTATTTTCAGCAGGTTCCTCAAATTGGATTTTTAACCAATTGTATGGCTTACGTTTTCTGAAAAGAAACCTTATAAAAGAATCCACTGAAGATAATTGTGTTATTAGGGTGAAATTGATTTTGGAATTAGGCTGTTCATAAAATGTGAAACAATATAAAAAGTCAAACAGATTCCACGCTGAAAATAGTTTGGGCATTTCTCATATTTGTTGATGGCCCTGAATCAGTAGTGGAAATTTTACATTCATATGGCAGGTGCCACCAGTCTCCCCGTAAGACAAGCACAATTTACTCTCCACAAATTGGTGACGATTTTTTGTACAAAACCAAAGCAGAATTATTAGCTGACTTGATCCATAGCCGGAATTTGAGCTCACGACTTTTAGATTGTGAGATGGGCACTCTTCCACAGCACCAGCAGAGTGGACTCTAGCCGTACAGCGTTAACCAGAGGGGTTGGACTCACTCCTGCAATTCTACGAATCGTCACACGACTCAGGGCCGCAATTGCGTTCGAGAAATGAATATTTTTTTTAATGTCTTTTCTTAAACATTCTGGTTGCATTGTTTCGTATTTGTTATATTTTCTATGTAAATTGCTGCCAAATTCATTAGCCTAAGAGTGACGCTGTCGTATCGTTAACTTATACAGTAATGAATATAAGCCAAAAATATACATCGAGTCTTCCATAAACATTTTGATGCATGAGCCCACATAATACATACACATTGATTAATCAATGTATCATTACACCCTAATATAAATCCGAATTGTAAACTCACTCTTATCCTATTAAATAAATAAACAATATTCAACAGGTAGGCAATATCTTTCATAATGAGGGGTGTTTGGGTTAGATTGCATAAAATGTGTCCTTAACCCACCACCACTCGACACAGCCAATTAGTAAGGTTTGCCACGTGAACAAGATTTACAATGGATTACAATTACATCGATGTGCTGAAGTAATAGTGAATTGGCACGTTTTGTTCATGTGACAAATCTTACCAATTGGCGGTGTCGGGTGGTGGTGGTCGTGGGTTAACGACACATTTATATTTCATGCAATCTAACCCAAAAACTTTTATTATAAAAAATAAACAATATTTTAAAGCCATATTATATGTATGTTGAATTTCTTTCGTACTGTACGTAGCCAACCGTGCTAATCTTTGTCAATCCACTGCTACGTGAAGGCCTGCCCCTGCCGTGACAGTAATACTTCATCACTTTGATCAGTACGTGTTGGTGAAAGGGGGTGGCCCAGGACAGTTCAAAGGCATTCACGTGGCCCCTGACGTTATCTGTAGGCCAAATTCCGACTCTCGTCTCGGGGTTCATAGCTTCGTGAATTAATAACTACTCACCACCAGAATATACGAAACAGAATATAAATATAGATAATCAGACAACATACCTCCTTGCCATAGCTGTCCCTCCACGTAATGAATAAAAGTGTTTAGTATTACTCTTTAACATTTATATATTTATATACTCTTTGGTTCTTTCGGTAAAGTCACGTAAGTATAAAATATAATAAAATAAATCACGGCGTTTCGGGCGCAACACAAACGTCCATCATCAAGTGTTGCGCCCGAAATGTCGTGATTTATTTTATTATATTTTATACCTACGTGACTTTACCGAATGAACCAAAGAGTATGGATTCCTGCAGTCACGAAAGCTTCAAATCAATACTTTTTGCATGTTTTTTTTTTATATGGAGGCATATATTGTGGAAGGATTCCTATTGTTAAGACTCTGAATTGCATACTGATCGATTATTTGAATATTGACGTCTTCTTGGCATGCCTACGCTCTACAAACAAAGGCTATGGACTCTCCAAATGAAAGAAAAATATTGACCTCTGCATTCTGCCCACAACACGGGGAAATGGAGGAGGCACTGAGGAATGCTGAGGACAATGCTCCGGTTCTCTTTGGGTTTCAGACACTTCGGGTAAAGGAATGTGTTCTGGAAAGTCAGTCTGTCACGCTAGCGCCCAGGAGCTTAGCTCAGTTAGGAGTGGCACGCATACTGCACCCGCTGTGGCCAACACGTAAACACTGCACGACTATCGCTTGTGTTGTGATCGAAACGTCGTAGTCTTTTGTTAGTTTTGTTATTTTTTTGTTATTCTCCTTGAACCTATCTAGGTGACTTTACTGAAAGACCCAAAGAATACTGCACATACATCAGCCTTCATCTGGACTACTGCGGTAGCTGCAACCGTGGAGTTTGTGTAGTTTATCCCCCCTGCACGTGAGAGCCAGCAAATATCAGGGTTTTTGTTTATATAAACACACCGATGCAAAAGAGAGATTGCTCTCTGTTGGTCCGTTATGACTGTGATTAGAAATACCCCCCAGAAAATGATGTTCTGAAGACAAGAGAGAACCTCTGATTTATATCTATATGAAATAGCTACATATTGCTACGCGTTACACAAAATACAAATGCATGCAATGAGTTGACAAGCGTAGCAGTTGGGTGAGTTGTTGCTCTGGAGACTGGGAGATCGTTAATCGATGTTCAATTGTTGAGTTGGTCGTGTTGAGTTGGTCGTGAGTTCTCACTGAACAGAGTGAGCCCGCATGGGGGCTGCCATCTTCCACGCCAATCGACGCCAACTACGACCCGCAGCTCCCTGTGATCCTGCTGCCTGTACCCGCACGTAAAAAAAAATTGTGCGATACGGCCAACGGAGTTTCACCGAGATCTCTGGTCGGAAGACCCGGACCCAGTTACCAGCAAAAGTTTTGTGATCCATCCTTGAGTTTGAGCCGGTTTTTCAAGTAACTTAAAACAGTGCTTTTATTCCAAAGAGCTTACGATGTAAAATTTCGATTTAAAGCTTTCCTTCTACGTGACTTTACCGAAAGAACCAAGAAGGAGCTTACGATGTGTGATTGGCACGGCACATTTTATTGTGCCGTGCCAACCACACACTAGACTCGTAAGAGTGCGCGATAACAAACGTTCAGATTTGGCAAGTGCCATAAAAAAGTGTCATTGGTATCACAAGTAGAATATGTATGCGCGGAGAGTCTCGCGGTACCGATGGGAGGTCTCAGCAGAGTGGGTTGACCAAGCTCATTGGGATCTCGTGATAATTAGTTTTCCAAACTTTGACAGGAATTGTCATCACTATACTGTATGAGCATTGTAATATTCCGCTGATTACGCAGGAACTGCGGCGATGCAGCAGGTTTGGCTTAGGAGTGAACACAGGCAAGCTATTCAAGTTTAAATAACACAAATACTCAACAAATTCATCAATAATACTCCGGCCTTAAAATGAAAAATATATAATTGGAGGCTTTTTGGTATTGTCCTTTCTTCATAGCACATCATGAAGAGCCATTGCCCAAATTGTCACTTATCACGAGTTGTTTTGTTATATGTGCTTGTGCACCAACGCAGCTTCACCAAAATAAATCATTAGTGATGCTTAGACTACTGCCGTTTAGTACATGTGAAGGTGAATTATTAGAATATATTTTGTCTGTACGAGTGTGCCACACGAATTCTGGGCATTTAATAAATGTACGAGAGGCAAAAAGTTTTAAGAACATGATATTAAAAGCACACATGAACTTATGTATTACTTTTTCCAGTATAGTAAAAAAATTCATTAGCATATCAATGGACTTCCACCTGCTTAAATAAGATATTGATCTTTCCTGGCATGGCACCTGGTGCAGGTGTGTGCAGGTGTGCGAGGCCCATCACTGATGACACGAAAGGCAGCGATGCTGTGGTGCTGGCCCATTATCTCATGCGTTCGACAAGCCTTTATAGGTGCTTGCTAGCAGGCGTTTATCACGACTGTCCAAGCGAGCTAAACATGACGACCGTTCGGGTAGGTGAATAAAAAAGATAAAACGTCACTATAATAATACCTACTGTAATCACCCAGGAATGTCTGTTCATTAATATTCATGAACAGGTTACGTCCTCCACATGGACCCGCCACTCATTAATAATCATGAGCGGGTGACGTCACTCCGCATGGAGAACCCCCCCCCCCCCTCTTAATAATCATGAGCAGGTGACGTCACTCCACATGGGGGGGCGAGGCGCCTCCTCCCCCCTCCTCGGCGTCAACTTCCAACCCTCACTACAAAGGCAGAACCCTCACGTCACGTGATCTCCGTAACGCTATTGAGACATAGAAGTAAAAAGGACGTCATGATGAACAAGGGATTATTACCTTTAAATGAAATACCTCTGTGTCACCGAGCCCTTACAAATGGCACACGCATTAATGCAATGACTATATCACGTCGCGGTCTGCTTTTCGCTTGCAAGTTTAAGATTTACTGCAATACACCCATCCTTGGACGGGCAAAAGGGTAGTTGTAAAATAATAAGTGGATGTTGATTATGAAGCATATGTAATTCGTGCAGTACACAACTTTGCCTAAGATAGTTGTCTCAGTGGCGAGCCTCTGTTTGAAGAGTTGAGGCACAGAGGCGTTCGTTACTTCAAAGTATTTTTCGCATATAAAGCGCACATGCTGTTTTCGGTCAGGTTAATTGCAGTGAGTGTGTTTGTGTGCTCGCTAACAGCACTTGCTCCGACAGTCCGCTGAAGCTATGCAGGATATTTTTTCGTCTTTTGTGCGGGTTATACGTGAAAGGCACATCTTTAGAGCTGGAATGTGGAGTGCTACTAGCAAAGGTTTATTTTATTTAACGTGTTTATTTCCTAACGTAGTTTTGACCTGGAAAATGCAACAGTTGGAGTGCTCTTCCCCTTTCGGATTTGGGAAATCTAAGTGAGGATAATGTCTTTAAGCAACAAACTAAGGGTGCAAATTAGTTTGATGTTTTGAGGACTTTAACAAAACGTTAGTTGATTCACTGTTTCCACCTGAATGTGCCACCCTTTATACGTGCACTTTCATCGATGCTGCCATGGTAAAACGGTCATCACACTGGACTGTCAAACCAGAGGTCGCCTGTTCAATTTTATTTTCCGGCACCACTGCAGTTTGGAAAATGCGGTGCCTCAAATGTAAATGGAGACTGCGGTGAGACGATCCGCAGGCTGCACGTGATGGAGTCAAACGTGGGCAATCTCACAATTCCCAAGACGTCTGGCAGGCGTGGAAGAGTAGGCCAAATACCCTCTGTGGAGGCGCCTCGCTCGCCTCATTCTAATGGTGGTCCTTTCTGCCAGCAGTACTTTGAGCAAATTGCAGAGCTGCATTTTCGACATTTTCGACATTTACGTTGTATACACTTCTGTAAATAAAGACAATACACTGTTCATTAAATTTCATAACGTGTAATATATTCCCTATATATTTGTATTAGATTTTGACAGGCAGTTCAGTACAGCTCACTCACAAGAGCATACATTTACCAGTCTTAACAGGATACGTACCCTCCTGGTATAAAGACGTATTATGTATTACCACATAAATTCAGTGTGAATCAAGTGTTTTAGAAGTCCAAACCTTTTTCCCGTGTTGTTGGAAATTAGCACATGCTGGCTTGCACCAGGTTACAATAACAGGCACTGGAGCTGTTCCTGTACGAGAACAAAGTGGTGCTTTCAAATATTTTTTATATTAACAGTTCACAGTAAAGGCATTCAATTCCGCTTCATTTTATGTGTGTTAATAAAGGGTCCTTTTAAATGAAGAAGCGATACATTCTACACGATGCACTAGAAAAAAATGAGTTTGAGGATATTTCGTTCAAATCCGTAAGTCACGAGAAATTCCATCACAATAGAAGAATTAGTAGAGGTCGTAAAACAAATACCGTCTATTGAACAACACACAATTGCATTGCACGTGCGAAATCCACCAATTCAGCAGAACTGCATTGTGGTAATTTTCGTCTTGGGCCACCAAACTGAATACATTGAACGAAAATGTGCACGATCTTCAGCCAGCCGTGAAAAATATGCACAACCGTTAGACTCGTTTCATTATGCTTATTATTATTAGGAATCATCAGTACAGTACCGTAAAGTACAGTCATTAATGTTCACTGCTGCCCTACTGGAGCCTCAGATATGGAGAGGGCGTGCCTTCACACTATCGGACCCAATAGCACGAGATAAATCATCACAATATAAAAATACGTGTGTCGTTGTTTCATTGTGAACAATGTATTGTTCGTATAACCTTACACACCTCTCGCAGTTTAAAGGACAATATCTCTTGGTCCAGAAGACGTCCATTAGCATAGCATCTTGTGTTGCAATCGAAACGTCGTATTCTATTATTTAGTTTATTTTCTTTCTACGTGACTTTACCGAGAGAACCAAAGTGCATCCTCCATCTATGACTGTTTTTTTTGCTACACAGTGTGTTCACTGTCATCCACAAAACCTATCTTCCTCACTCCACACGTAAATACTCATCGCCAAACACCACGGAAAAAAATGTGTCCCGCACTTGTGTTCACGACAGAGATGCAGTTGCATCCAGATGATTTGTACATCTAAATTGCCATGGTTTTCTCGTGTCTTTAAATGCAACCACATCTTGAAGCGCTGATAAGTAGCTCTGGGCTACAGGGGGTAGTTCTGGGTGAAGCTACATTCCGTGCCACAGGTGGCCCGCACTTGGTGAGTGTTGTGCATTGATGTGAAGCTGACTGAGGAGCTGCCAATGCATGAGCCACGTGTTATTTCACCGTTTATGTCACTGCAACGTCACTGCAGTGACTTCAACAGAGCGCGATTGCAACATGCCTGGCAGTCACGTCACTTGAGAGTGTTCTTTCTCATTCATGAAGCTTCAAACTGATATTGGTCAGCCGGGAAGATGCAGGTAACAAACACTTTGATAATTGTTTTTTTACCCTTTTATCTGGCAACAAAACTAACACCTTTTTTTACGATGAGTCATGTTTGCATTGACCACAATACCGTCGGTCGGAATGCAAACAAAAACACAACTTTGATAATGTATGCACTGTCCTTGAAATTGATTGGTCCACACCCGAGACAGCTTT
Organism: Lampetra fluviatilis; assembly: GCF_964198595.1. Taxonomy (NCBI): domain Eukaryota; kingdom Metazoa; phylum Chordata; class Hyperoartia; order Petromyzontiformes; family Petromyzontidae; genus Lampetra; species Lampetra fluviatilis. The sequence continues at coordinate 8,246,845 of NC_136288.1, forward strand.
TCTTAGAGCCTAGTCTCACATGGTGTTGGACCAGATGACGCCAAAAGGCGCACCGAACACTTTATTTGCACCAATGTATTTTTACGACTAATACCAGTGCGTTATTTAATAACTCACTCATTTAGAGTAGTTCTCACATAACTCGCTGTTATTGACCACGTTAAGAAACTAGAACCGCTAAAGTGATGCCACGTCAGTTGGTACCGGCAAGTGAGATATCTGGCTCGTGGACTATAATTAGGTAAATATCCATTGGATAAAGCACGTTTTTTTTGGTTTGCATCATCCTTTAGTCGGATGTTCATGAAGATATAGAGGTTTAGTCGGACCCGTGAAGCAATGCTGTGCCGCTAAGTGACACACAATTTTGTTTTAACCTGGCGAATCCTGATGGACAAAAACGACTGTGATGGTAGACTTATTATCACACAGCAATCAGATTTCTTGACATCTCACAAACCCGGTGTGATATAGCTCTGAGAAAGGAGTCCTTAGCAGAAAATTGAGATTCACCGTTCATGTCAATTATCCATAACACCATACTCACAGCACAACACTAGTGCCATAGTAACCAGTCTTAGCACCATATTTGTGTAGTGGGTTCGAATTAGGCGCACACACAACTTGGAGGCAACACTATTTATTATAACAGTAACCAATGTAAACACTATACATAAGGTGGTGACCACCTTCCTAATCTCACTAACACTCTGGGAACACTACACAGCGTGACCAAAGCAGGCAACGGGCTGCCTGGTCACGAACGGCGATCGGGGACCGATGATGACGTCCACACCCCGCTTATAACCGCTGTGTCGTGGCCGGCTCCGCCCAGGCCACGCCTCTCTTCTCGTTCCTTCGGGAAGGTCCGGGTCCTCAACCACGTGACCCTCCGAGCTCCCCCTTGGGGCCCGTAGCCCCCCTTTGTCCGGTCACGTGTCTTGTCGGGTTCACGTACAGTGTCCATGACCTGACACAACCTCCATGACACCCACCTCCAGTCCCCATACGGGCCAACACAGTAGTGATGTCCTATGTCACTACATTTGTATGATAGCGCCAGTATTGTACACATGTAAGGTTCTGACTTCGAATCAAGGTTGAGAGTCGATTGAGTCCTTCGTGCCTCTGGAGTACGAAATTAACATGGCCACCGCTTTATGGAAAGTCAACGCTCTAGTGTTGAGAGGCTCATGGCCGGATTAAGGTTCTTGTAAGCCCTCGGCACTTCTGTTTCGTAGGCCTTCAGTGATAACTTTCTCCAGTTGGTACTGCTGCTGCGCCATGTCACTATCACCGCTGCCACTCGCTTGATTGTGAGGAAAACAACACCATTTGAATATGTTATTGCTAATTATTAAAGAAGATATCTTGGTTAGATTGTTTTTATCATACAAACAAAAAAACACATGGTAATATTTTTTGTTTCTCGTAGGCCCTTTAGTTTTCGAAGGGTCTAGGAACAGTGCCTACTATGGCACATTGAATAATACGGCCCTGGAGAGGCTAACATCCACCATAGTCTTGTGGAATTTGGCTCTGGACCACTAATTGTGTTTGAGCATCAACCAATTCTCACTTGTGTAAGAATACGTATGTGAATTGTACGTACTGCATATTCTCAGCGTATAAAAAAATAGGGACAACGGATCTATTAGTTTGTGCATTGTGGAATAACGCCAGGTAAATGTCGCTCATTGAAACGGTTGGCAGGGCTGCTTTCCCTTCATCTTGATGAGAATCCTCACTTGGACCTTTCCAGCGCAAATATCTCGTTAAAATTATAAGTAACGGGCGAGAGGAACCTGTCCTGCATAAGCCAACTTAAGCTTATTTTGAAAATAAACTTGTAAATGTTCCCCACTATGAAAAGCGTTGACATTGTAATGACTTTGAATAACTCGTTGTTCTTATGTGTACAGCCCTTAAGCAGTGATGGAAATACTAAATCCTATGCATGGGGCGAAGCACTCTGTAAGACACCATTGTTAACTTATTATGAAGTGATACCCATTTTCCTAACCCTGGGATTTGGACTCGCCGCCTATTTATTGTAAGTCATGTGCTCTAACCACTGCACTACCCAATAATTTTCTCTTGATTGATAGGTCTCGTATACACAGCAATGTGCATTGCACTCATGACTGCACCGGAATATTCAAATATAAAGCCAAAATCAAGAACTGAATGCCAATTTAGTATGTGTTGCCTTATCAGCATTGACTGATTCCTTACTCTTTTGTTCTTTCGGTAAAGTCACGTAGGTAGACAAAATAAAATAATATATCACGACGTTTTGATCGCAACACAAGCGGTCGTCCTCAGGCAGAAAAAATAATCCAGCAGTGGAAATGCTGAACCAGGAAGAACACAGCAAGAGAGCTGTTACAGCAAGAGGTTATATATGTTGGCGATGAGCAAGCAGGCGAGGTCTGAGCTGGAAAGGAATTCCATCCCTGCACGCAAGCACGTCAGTTGTGTTAATGGGGGAGATTATGGAGAGAAAGATTATGGAGAGAAATTAGCATGAAATGAGCTTCCGTCGCTGCATAAGAGTATCGTCCCCGCATATGCACACAACAAAAGTGTTAATGGGAGATTATCACTATGTTGATGGGAGAGATTAGGCAGAGAGATTAGGAAGATTAGCAAGTTAATGTCATGTCTATGTGTAACACAAGCTGTGAGAGGCAAGCGCGATCACACAAGAGAACCACCGCTAACGGTGTTCGCGCCAGTGAGACACACAGCCTATCACACAGCCAGAACCATCGATACATCGAGGCTAAGGGAACACAGGTGGCCATGTTAGTGAGACCCAGCTCGTTAATGCAGAGGCACTCAACAGGGCAATGCAACACAGAGAGTCGGAAATAACAGCCAAATGACAGGAAGGATTTCTTGTTAATATCATTTTACAGAACGTGCACACTCATGAAGTAGAGGAAATATTATCATCATGCATTTAAATTCAACACTATTTTCTGTTAAATATATATTGCCTGTGTGTTAAATGTAAACACAATGTAGTTTTGATGTGGAAGTATTTGTACAATGGAAATATTTTTGATAAAAAAAACTTTCACGGCACTTAACATTTTCAACCATTATCCCAACATCTCTTAACAAAAAATAAAAGTAATTTTTACACAACTCATTGGCCCTACAGCGTTCTGGGAGTGCATGGTTTTAGCAGCAAACTCTGGACCAGTTTCCATTGAATCAACAGAGCTGAAAGAACGTACTCCCAAAAGGCCATTAGACCAATTGGCTGTATAATACTTTTTTTTGTGTGGAGAGACAGATCTGTGATGCTAATGTTGATTTTATAGTCGTAATAAATTATAACATTGTTGCGCAAAAGCTATTCAGTTTTTCGGAGGCACCTTCTTTATTAACAACTTCCACGGTCTTGTCCATGCAATCTTCAGAGTAGCTTAGCCTAGCCTGTACACAACACTAGCCGTCTAACACTGACGGCGCTGACTGAGATAGCCAACTGCTATCCTTCATAGCGACAGGATGACAGCAACGACGAGACGAGTCCACTCCCAGAACCAGCAGCCTCGAGCTCCCGCTCTCGGCTCCTTTCATGCTACCAGCGCGGCCTGGCTCCACCCTGACCGTGCCTCCCTTCTAGAACTCGCTAGCAGGTTCCAGAGGCCTCCAGATCGGGTCCTCCGTGACCCTTGCCCTAGTTCCTCCTCTCTGCCACAAACTGTGCAAATCCTCAGTGGAGTGTGCACTGTCTGTTCACCACATTTGCCACTGCTGTCCACCAGCCGGCGCTATTACACTACATCACCTCCCCCCCCCCCCCCCTTGTTTAAAAAAAACAGCCGTCCCGGCTGATACACAGCAACGCAACTGGGTGGACAAACAGAACAACTCCCACAACCAAGGAACATCAAAACCACCAAAAAAATACAAAACATAATAACCATCCATAACCATAGTCATGATACTCCCCGCGAATCAACAACCCAACAACTGCTCCACCTGAGCAAGTTGGCATTCTCGCAGGCACACAGCACGACCGCGGTGCCCCCCCATGAACCGACAACACAACTGCCGTGACACTCGGTGCACGGCACAGGCAAAAGAAAACCCGTCAGGGACAGCACTACCACGATGCCTCCCCCGCGAACTGACAACACAACCGCCATGACACTCGGCGCGCGGCGCAACCAAAAAAAAAACATCAACAACAACCACCAACACAAACCAGGCAGCACCACACAACCCCTTCTCAGCGTCCATTACCCTTTAACACAACATTTTCCCCCAATCAGACAGAACAAAGGAGAGTCCATTTTACCGGTCATTGCTCACGTTAACCGAGTCCTTGACGCCGGTCCCTCACCTTGGGTAGGATCTTGTGCTTCTTGGGGGCTCCGAGGAACTAAAAAAAGAACGGCCTAAAGGGTGCGGCCCTTCCCTGGATTCATTTGCAGCACTTGACCGAGCTCCAGCCTTCGATCCCTTGCACAATGCGACCTCGGAATATATTCCAGCATCAAAGGCTTGGATCCTGTGGGGCTTGGGGAGCAAAAGCCGGCAGGGTGGAGGCCGTCGGTGGCGCTATCAACGTCGTATTAACACCCCGGCACTCTCTTGCGACGTGGCCCGGCCGACCACACCATAATGCAGGTTGCCGTGGCTCTCCAGGGTGGAAGGGGCTGCCCTTCTTGCCAACTCTATCTCGTCAGCCTTCTGAAGTAGCCCTTCCCACGCGGCCCATGGCCGTTCACCGCAGCCACCATCTCCACCTCCCTGGCATTTGGGACCCTGTGTCTCGGCATCCCCCGTCCAAGCTGCCACCTTGGGCCTTTGCTGCATGTTTTTGTGGGCCTGAATCCACCGGGCCACCTTCAAGGATGTCAATTCGTCGTCCTCTGTGATTGTCAGGACGACCCTCAACTCCTGCGCCAACGACAGCAGCATCTCCACTGCTAAGGAGTCGAGCGCTGTCCGGTCCATGTGGGGATATGCCTCCTGCCCCAATGCCAGTAGAGCACTATGAAAAGCGAGAGGCGTCTCGGCCTCCCCCCGCTTCCACTGCAAAAATCTCCTGTGGGTGTTGTATGGCGGGTCGAAGACTGCCGTCATTTCGGCCTATGCCCACTGGAAAGTTGATCGATCACCTTCTGGGATGGCCCGGAACGCCGCCAATGCATTGTCGTCGAGGGCCTTCCACCCGACAGACAACCAAGCTGCTATGAAGCGATGAGAGAACGCCATCCAATCGCCTCCCGCTGCCATAAATATAATGTATAAGGTAATATATAGTATCGTAATTGTATAGTGAATATACAGCAGTGTGGTACACAGTAGGGTGGGTAGAAAAAATACATAGTGTAATATTGCAATGTGTAATAAAGGACTCTTAGGCGATGTTGATCTCCGTCTGTCCTTTATTGGGTTCTTGTCTCGCACCCCGCGATGTCCCCGGTCGGACCCGAACCTCTTCCGTCGCGTGCCCTCCGCGCGCCGTTCGAGTCCTCCGCTCTCTCTGCAGCCACACCGCTGCCCGTGTGCCCCGCACACTCTGCAGCCACTCTGCAGCTCCGTGTGCTCCCGCACACTCTGCAGCCACTCCGCTGCTCCACGTACACCGCTGGCCGACGGTGCCGTGACTCCGACCACGTGGCAATTCGTGCCACCCCTCCGCCAGCACCCCGCGTGGCTTCTTCTATCTTTACTCTCTCTCCACTCCCGATCCCCTTCCGGTTCTCACGCTATATCCTCCTCCTCACGTGACCCTAACTCCTCCTCCTCCTCACGTGACCCTAACTCCACCCCCACTCACCCCGACGACCAGGCTCCACCTCCCCTAATACTCCGGCCCGCGTGAGTGGTGCGGAGGCAGCGCCCACCCTGTCCTTGCTCGCATTACAAATGTATAGTCTAAGGTAGAGGGTGGTGTATAGTAATGCAGTATATAATTTAATGTTGAGTTTGTCTATGGCAGTATATAGTACGGGGTAGACCCGTGTGATGTAAGATAAAAAAAAGTTTAGCTGGAGGCTTATTATATTCTTTGCGACATATAATTGTAATGTATGACTTACTGTTAGTAGCTCAGCTTATTGGAGAGTATATTTAGTATATTGATGATACTGATGCAGTTTATATTTTAGTTTTTTTACGTGGTGGTTTAGCTGCTGCAGCTCCTTACTATTAAAATTCCTTCCCTTTATTACTGCTAACCCTACTCCCTCCCTTTGATGCTGCTAATCCTGCATAATGCAGGGGGCATAATATGACTTTGAAACCCCCCCCCCCACCTCCTATGCATTCCACAAGTAGTGACTAATCCCATATCTGCATTTCCCATAAATATGCTAAATTCATCTTGATATGCAAATGCCTTTGTCAAGGCGCCCTTCCCCCTCCAACCCAGCTTAAATATACGCTGCCAAGCTTGGGGTGCTCATTCAGACGCTGTCTTTCCAACAGACCTGTTCTTCACCTGAGGACGGCTGCTTGCGTTGTGGCCAAAACTTCGTGAGAATTGTATTTTATTATGTTTTATTTTTATCATTTTAGTATTTCCCTTCTACGTGACTTTACCGAAAGAACCAAGAAGATGAATCCCGAACGGGAGGCAACCGTCATGGTCAGCATGCAGCTCCTTGCATCGCCACCTTAGCGTCATCCCGCGTCCCTTCCCAAATAGCACCCGCCGACCACGCCATGCCCTCCGTGGGCAAAATGGCACCCGGCAACCGTGTGGTCTTTGCCACGGGAATCACCGCTGAAAATGGCAGCTCTGATGTGCCTCGCATCCCACGCCAAATGGCACCCGTCGGCCCCACTGTGCCCTTCGCAAGCGAAATGGCGGCCGGCAACTGCATGGTCTCCACCACTTCGACATTGCAACCTTAACCCTAATGCCTATCAAATTTTTCCAACCACTTCTGACACCAGTTGTAGTGTCAACGATTCAGAGACAGAGTTTAGAGGAGACACCTTCTTAATTAACAACTTTCACGGTCTCGTCCACACACTCTCCACAGTAGCTTAGCCTAGCCTGTACACAACACTAGCCATCTAACACTGACGGCACTGACTGAGATAGCCAACTATTCTCCTTCTTAGCGCAATATCTAGCAGAGACGATTAGCGACGATGGCGACGAAATGACAGCAACGACGAGACGAGTCCACTCCCAGAACCGGCAGCCTCGAGTTCCCGCTCTCGGCTCCTTTCGTGCTACCAGCACAGCCTGGCTCCGCTCTGACCACGCCTCCATTCTCTAATCCGCTAGCAGGTTCCAGGGACCTCCAGATGGGGTCCTTTGTGACGCTTGCCCTAGTTCCTCCACTCTGCCACATGCCGTGCACACCCTCACCGGCGTGTGCACTCTGTCCACCACAGTTGCTGCTGCTGTCCACCAGACGGCGCTATTACACTACACATGTATTCAAATGTTGCCACTCTAAAGTTCTGCCTGAGTAAGTTTATAATTTTGATCATTTGACTGAAAAGACAATTTTTCATTGCGCTTCCCTTCGGAGTCTCAGTGTGGGGAGCAGTGGTGCAGTCGCTCATACACTGCATTGCGAATCCAGAAACCTGGATTAAATTTTTTGCCTGGTATCTGAATTTGTCCTGGGTCTTCTGTGGATCAATGCAGCATTAGATGAGTATATGGTGTAGTGTGTCAAAACATCAGCACTGAAGGAACAGAGATGACCAGTTCCTGGCCACATTACCCCTTCGTGTGCCATGTCTGCATGAATAGAAATGTCATAAAACGCACGTCCCCCGACCGTCTATGGCAGGGGTCCTCAAACTTTTTAAACAGAGGGCCAGTTCACTGTCCCTCAGACCGTTGGAGGGCCGGACTATAGTTAAAAAAAAACTATGAACAAATTCCTATGCACACTGCATATATCTTATTTTGAAGTGAAGAAACAAAACGGGAACAAATACAATATTTAAAATGAAGAACAAGTAAAGTTAAATCAACAAACTTGCCAGTATTTCAATGGGAACTATGGGCCTGCTTTTGGCTAATGAGATGGTCAATGTCCGGTTCCATATTTGTCACTGCTAGTCGTAACAAGTGATGCAAGTGTGCATCCGTTAGTCTAGATCTGGTTGGAGATTTCAAATGTTTCATTCTGGAAAAAGTTTGTTCACAGACATAAGCGCTGCCAAAGATGGTTGCCATTTTGAGTGCATGGTTCCTGAGATAAGGATATGTCTCAGAGGGGAGAAATGCATAGAAATTATGAAGGCTGCTTGACTTGAATGCGTCTTTCAGAGAGTCACAATTCTGCAGTTCAGTCAGTTCCATTTGGTAAATTGTATCCACATTTTCAATGTCAATAGAAAATGGGTTACGGAAAAGCTGTATGTCCTGTTCATGGAGATGAAGCTCTTTAAATCTAAATTGGAACTCCTTTTGCAATTTTTCCAGTGAATCCACACATGTTTTGTTTGGGAATGCAACCAATGGTTTTTCCGCTAACAGATTTTGAGTTGTGGGGAGATTGCAGAAGTTTTCCTCCTTCACTTGTTTGATGAGGAGGCCTAATTTTACTTCAAATGCTTTGACATGTGATTGCACATCACAGATGAGCTTCTCCTTTCCTTGAAGTTGCACATTGAAACTGTTGAGTAGCTCTGTTACATTTGTCAGAAAGGCAAGGTGCCATTTCCATTCTGCATCATTGAGCTCTGGTACTTCTTTGTTTTTTGAAAACAGAAAAGCTGTAATCTGTGGAAGTAAGTCATAGAAACGTTTCAAAACTCTCCCTCGACTCAGCCAACGGACTTCTGTGTGGTACAGAACATCTTCATAGTCAACATTTAGCTCAGACAGAAATTCCTGAAATTGTCTGTGGGTTAGTGCATGAGCTCTAATGAAGTTAACAGAGTCCCACTTCAGTGATTTACTACACAGCGCTTGTTGGTGGATGAGGCAGTGTATGGCTATTGGATGAGAATGGTTATGTTTGTCCATCTCTTGGTTAATGCAAGCAATTACTCCTTTCTTAGACCCCACCATGCTAGGAGCACCATCAGTTGTCACACTGGCTAGTTTAGCCCAGTTCAGCTCCAAACCATTCACAGTTTGGCAAACCTTTTCATAGATATCCTCTCCTGTAGTTGTTCCTTTGATGCTTTGCAGTGCAGCAAGCTCTTCTGTGACTTTGAAATAGTCATTCGTCCCACGAATAAAAATTAGAAGTTGTGCAGAATCACGAACATCATTGCTTTCGTCGAGTGCCAAGGAAAAATAGGAAAGTTTTTTTTGTGGGGTTTTGCAAATGCTGATGGAAATTGTCTCCCATTTCTTCAATCCTCCGTGTAATTGTAGGTCCTGAAAGACTCACTGTACTAAATAAATCGGCCTTCTCTGGACACATCTCTTTGGCAACAGAAAGAAGGCATTCTTTAACAAATTCTCCCTCAACGAATGATCTGCCAGTGCACACTATTAGCTTGGCAACTTGAAAACTTGCTCGCAGTGATGAAATATTTAGCTTCTTCTGCTTCACAAAAGTATTTTGCTGAGTTGTTATTGTATTTTTCAGTTTTTATATTTTATATTTTCTCACTTCTCCGACCAAACAATCATATTTATCTTTATGTTGACTTTCATAGTGTCGACGTAAATTGTATTATTTGAACACAGACACTATATTCTGGCATATCAGACACACAGCTCTTTCCTTGTACTGCATGAAAAAGTAATCATAAGTCCACTGTTTTTTGAATATCCTACACTCCGAGTAATTTTTTCTCTTTCTTGACATCATTGTTTCCTAGGGAGTCAAAATTGCTATTAGTAAAATACCAATATATATACAGCGCTACGAAAACAATATACCAGCAATAACTTTGCCCACACAGAGACATACAGACTGCACTGCCCATCAATGCAGTCTGATTGGGGGAACTCCGCTTTTACCCCAGGCTCACACTGGTGCGGGTGCCATTGAAAAGTTAATTACACCTGCAGTTTTGTTCACAGATCGCAGCCCAATGAGTGCTCACCAGCGCAGCCCAATTAGTGCTCACCAGCGCAGCCCAATTAGTGCTCACAAGCGCAGCCCAATTAGTGACCATGGGCCGGATAAATGCCCTCGGTGGGCCGCATGTGGCCCGCGGGCCGTAGTTTGAGGACCCCTGGTCTATGGTTTAGGCACACACAACTAACTCAGCGTTTATGGCTGACAAAATAAACTACTCAAATGTATACCCTACACAACGCAACATTTTTCCATGCAGATGAGCCAATTCTATTCATAGGTTTACTAGAAATCGACTTGTGTGCATTTTTTGTAATACGTGGCTGGGTTATTTGGATAGAATGACAATATTTTAAGCTTGGCATTTAGCATTAGTTCCTTTTTCTTGCAAAAATAGATTGTGACTGAGTGTCTGATTGCCTGATGCTAAATATGACCACAATCCCGTGAACCACAGTCACAAAAACGCCGACGTTGTCGGAGTCAAGCAAATCCAACTCTTTATATTTGATCTCTTGTCTGGGTCAAATACAAAGCGACCCAAAATGGCGGCCAAAGGTACAGAATTCCCTTACTCATTATGTATTCCTTTACTCATTCCACACACAATCGTACATGCTGTTATCCTTTTCTCATTCGTAGCATTGGGCTACAGGCATCAGTTATACCTACAAAACCGCCGTTTTTTGTGAAAAGGGAGAGGAGAAAGGATCATTCATTGAGTATTTATTCGGGGGTAGTGAGCAGGCGAGTTATTGTACAGGCTTGCTCGGCTTGTGTAACAGAACGCAGGAGTCATTTTAACTTCCCCTGCACAAAGCGTGGCACACTTTATTTAATGCCATTCCCACGGTGTGCAGTATGTGAGAAATGTGTTTTGTAATGCAGGTAAGTCAGTGGAAGGATTAAACTTTTGTGAAATCTTGTATGTTATATAAAAAAGCCGATAATGGGAAACATGGATTGAAGGGCACTTTGAAGTCGGAGGCATGCGAACGGTACTGACTCGGGGCGGATTAGCTTTAAAACAAACTAACCTGTAGAATGTATTTGGACAACACAAAGTCAAAATAAAGAGGCTACCCTGCAGCAGTGGTACATGCTGTCAGCCACCGGTCTCGTGGCACAACCGTTGAAAAACAAGCGGACATGCCCACATAATACGACAAATTACATTCCCCTGGGCTGCGTGACGGTGATGGCATTCCCTGCATCTTCGTCTATTAAGAATTGTTCTCTGACTGCACCAACATCTGCTTAGCATCCCCCCTGCAGCGCCCCCCCCCACCCCCTCTTTAACAGGCCAGGCAGTTGTCACAACGAGGATTGTGTTTTAACCTGTTTCGTGCTGAATTTACTTAAGGCAAGTCAGATATTGCTGTGAATAGACATTCAAATAGAGTCTAGCATGTTCTTTAATTAAAAAATAAGATAAGTCAAAGTGTCCACATGATAAAACTAAAATTGGAGTATCATTCAGATGATGTTATTGGCAATGAGCCGGTGATGAAAATTAGATATTCCTACGATGAAGGGCAGTCTCTTTAAAGGACATTTTTCTTGATTGAATCCCTCCAAAGTGGTGCCTATGTTAGTGATATGGGAGACATGTATGTTTGTTGAACTTCTTTCACACCGTATGTAGCAAGTCTCAGTCTCATTCGACCCTCAACCAGGATTTTAACTTGGAACCCTATGATTGTGAGTCAAGCGCTCGTGCCATCTGCTAAATGCTTCTCATTACTAAGGGTTGTCAGATATAGTCACCTGTCTTCATGTATTATATCATTTATCGGTTTTAAACTAAAGGTAAAGGTTTTGGCCTGAAATTGCTTGTTCATGCCACTGTTGCCATGGCTTCAATGAGTGGGTGCACGAGAGTGTATTTGGTCTACTCTACCATCTCAGGAAGACATATTGGATGAGGGTGGGAGTGCCTACACAACATATCACTGCACGAATACTGTGGACCATATATAGTACTGGCTTGTTTGCCCGTCCTAAGACGGAAGCTGTCATATTTACAAAAAAAATTTGCAGATTATAATTGTATCTTGTGTAAATTCAATGGAAGTGAATCTTGCACGAATGTATGTCATCAAACACTTCACTGCATTTCACTGTAGCACTGTATTAATGGCAGTGATTCTTGAAAAAAACTACATCATAAAACACCTAATTTCATGTCACAGTAGCACTGTATATAACTGACCTTCAATTTGTGCAAATTCACTGCTCCGATACTTTATTATCTTCTGCTTTCGGTCGCTGAGGTTGAAATAAATTGGAATTCGATACAATCACCGATAAATGACTATTTTGCCATAATGTAGAAGCATAAATTAGACTTACCTTTTGTCTCAGGTGTTGAAGAAATAAATAAAGACACCAAATCCACTTTGTTGCGTATAATTATTTATGAGATTAACTTTCAATAAAGAAACGTCAAACTTAAAGCGAATTTATGGATTATTTTAAAATTTCCGCTCGACCTTCTCGTGAGTGTAAAAATCCACCCGCTCATGAATATTCATGACGGGGGTGGGGGGGTCATGTGACGTCACGTCACGCGCGTTACACACAGACATTCTTGGCTCATTGTAGTAGTAATACAGGACATCAGTTATAAAGAGCTTCATGGCTCATCGGATTGCGCCAGTCTAAAGAGAGATTCTGATTCTGAGTAAACCACTGGAGTCTGCGCTCCTTCAACAGAGGAGGAATAGCAAAAGTAGACAAAGCTTTCTCGTGGCCAGCAGACCTCGACATTGGCATTTAACTCCTGAACATATATACCATACGCAGGGATAAAATAACATACAATTTAAAGGTGGGCCTTCTAAAACGCTCAACCGTTCGGTAAATGTGAGCTCCTTGAGTCTCCATTATACTGTACATACCATCCCACTGATCAAGCACTACTTACAGAGCACAACGAATCATCGTGCAATGCTGGGCAAGTGAGTTCTATTGAAGTGAAACTAGAAGCATAGCTTTGATGTCATCTTCCAGTGACATTCTCAGACATGCTATAGGATCAGGATCTCTATAATCTGTAGTTTTCGAGGGGGATTTGCCACATGCCGTGAATCTGATAGCCAAACAGTTGGGATGTAACATATGTAAGAGGAGGAAGTATTTTCAGTGAGATTTTGACATCGACTACCGTATTCTCTTGATGATTATATCCTCTGGAAAGTAAGACTCACCCCAAACCTGTGCTCAGTGTCGATACATTTACACAAATCTGGTCACTCACCAGCTACTCGATTATAAAATGCACCCAGAACTTAAAAAAATAGAATATTCAGGGGGGAAAACATATTTCTTTAACTCCAGAGAATACGGTAAAAATAAGTTCATATTTATGAACTTCGCAAAGGAAAAAAAATGTCCATTTTTTCCCTGACTGAAAATGAAAGTTAACTGTCAGATATAATTGAATGTTTCTATCTCACTCAGTAATAATAAAAAAGGTAATGAACATCCCCGTAGTTTTCAAAATATGCGTGTATATCTGTAGATAGTGGGGCGGGTGGGTGATGGTGGGGTGTGAGGAGTTATTGCTGAAAGAGTTGGGGGCAGGGATGGTAAATACCTCCGTTTCTCTACGGGACAAAGCACTCAACGATTGGGTTAAAGAGGACAAATAAACACATGAAACAATTACACCACAGTGCTGCTTGCCTACAAACTGAGTGTGAATACAGACCATATTCACGTGAGCAGTAGCTAGCAATGGTGGTTGGAAAATACATACATTTTCACTTTTAAAAAAATGCCGTATATATACAACATTATGACTGAATTCCTGCAGTGACTTCCTTCCTCACAACTAAACGCAACAACACGATCGCCTCGTTTAAATTTGCATGAATGCTTAAGTATTGAAAAATATGATCATGAACGTGTACTTTGAATGTTACATATTCAAAAAGTATTGTCATAAATGCACAGTGTATGCACCAAAAGCTCCTCCATAACCACGTAGATTCTGGGGAAAGTGTGGCTGGCAAGCACCTATTAAGGCCACATAAGGGTGTGGTGTGGCCAGTATGAAGCCTGATCGATGTGTAGCCCCAACCTAGCGATGATGTTTGACAAACCGCAAAAGTAACTTCTTTATTTAACACCGAGTCAACCCGGAGCACCAAGAGCCCAGGCTCAACTCACCACCGGTGTTGTGCATAGCCAGGAATTAAACTGGGGTTGCCAAAAATATAGGGCAGTAGGGGATAACCACTAAGCCACTGGCTCTCCGCATCAAACAAAAGACAACGAACCCCTCGTATAGCCTTAATAGACTGTCGGGGCAAGTGCTGTTAGCGAGCACCTATGAAGGCCAGAACGGCACACGAGGGGGTGGGTGGCCATCACCACGCCCAGGCGCCTTTGTCTCCCCAGTGGCACAGGGCACCAGGTACTCATTTGAGGCTGAGTCGACCTAGGGGAGGCTCAGGACCGGTACAGATAATTATCTGTATCGTCACTGGTATTGGCCGTTAAGGGGAATCAAAGCGCTACACTATCGCTGTCTTTGTTTGTTCTTCATTACACGTAGACACACACACATAGACACACACACATAGACACACAGACACAAACACATAGACACACACACTCATATAAACACACACAGACACACACACAGACACACACACTAATAGACACATACATAGACACACACACAGACACACACATAGACACACACACATCGACACACACACATCGATACACACACACATAGACACGCAGACACACACACACACACAGACACACACACATAGACACACACAGACACACAACAACAACCGCTATTCGCCACTAAGTGGCGGTGACGTCACCACGACGCTTGTGCCAGGCCATGTGCACCTTCAGGCCACGTGAAGTGTCGAACGGCTGCTGGCAGGAGGTCACGGGGCAGACCCAGGTGCCACGGGTCGACTGACCGAGATGACCGAGATGACAGACACACACACATAGACACACACACATAGACACAGATACACACACATAGACACACACAGACACATAGACACACACACACTCATAGACACACAAACACACACACGTACGATCGCATATTATGATCTCGGCTGAACTTCCCCCGTTACTGTGCCGTCAACTTTCTTACAGCCAACTGATATTAAAGAAATCGACACCGTGTCTCTTACGCAGTCATGCAGGCTTTGGGGGCAATGCAGGGGGTCGGGTGAATGAAAAATCTGTTGAGGGGGTGGGGAAAGTAGGGACCATATGTGTGATCACGCGCCTCGCTTGATGTATAGATAGCGGCAGAGGCCAAGGCGAGGGAGCGCAAGAGGTCCTTGAAATTGTATCCCCACCCGCCAACATTTCCAGCTATGTTTGCCTGCCCTCTAAGACTCTATGCACCTCAACTCCTGGTTCAGAAATCTATTTTTAGACTTTTTAAAGGTTTTGTGAAGCTTGCTTCTTCCAATAGCAAGAGGTGCATACGTAAAACTGTGAAATGTGTTGAACGATCTGGCCCGGGTGGCATATGAGTTTAGAGTGTCAGGATTGCAATTGGAAGGTTGAAGTTCAAATCCCCGGCCAGGAGGAGATTCGTTCCTTCATCTCTTTGTAGTCATTACAATAAGTACCATTTTGTGCAAAGTCAACAGTGATTGCCATTCATATGAGTCCAGAAAGGTTTGTGAGAGCCCTCGAATGTTACGCATCAAGCAACTCCTGACGCTATCGCATGGATTACCAAACTCAACATACAGTTGTAACATTGTGCCAGTTGCTATTCAAAATGCCACACAAAAGAGAGAGAGATTGTCCTATGGATCGACTTGAGCCTCACCATAGGAATGTGGAAATGTTGCTGCTTATGGCTATATGGAGAGAAATAAGTACATTGGAAACTGCTTTCACTTTTGTTTTACTTTCACTGTGCGGAACATTAATTATTATTATTATTTATAATTATTATTATTATTGACGATGTAACTCAACTATAGAATGCAGCATGTATTATCAGAGAGATTGTCCCATTACACACAATACAAATAATAATAATGTGCATGGAGTTGTTGAGTTTATATTAAACATCTAAGTATATACCGTATGCATACTGCGTAATTCCTGTCATATAAAACCTATATGTGATGCATCTCACACAAGCTACCTCCATCGCTTTGAGCTAGACTCATTAATAATTGCTGTGTCATTAAATCGCCACGTTTTTGCGAAAATAAATCTGATTAAAAGGAACATGTGTCAACATGCCAAACCTTGCGATTGGAGTTTCACATTTAAGCAGGTTTACTGTTGTAAACGGGAGCGTGCAAAAAACACAGGCCACGATGTTTTGTGTGAACATGTGTGAAGACAGTGATTTACGTTTACTGACATTGCACTCATTTGTGTGTGTCCGACCTTTAACCTGCGGTGCCCACACGTTCACTATTAAGTCATTAGGTGCTTTAAATCCGTGGCAATGCTTGGGACTGCGATGCAATTTGAAGGCAATACGCTTTTACCTTTGGTGGCTTTTTTTTTCTTCTTCCAGAGACCTCTCCTGACTTTCACTTAAATGCCAACTGCGTCAACCATTTATCCCCCCACACATCGTAAGATGCTGTTTTCTCAACACACTTTTTACTCGGAGGCAGTTTAGCAATTCTAACCACATTGCTTCGTAAAGTTCTTAAAAGGATCGCTGTCCTTTATAAAAAATAATAATAAACAGCTGTCCGATTAAGTGTAAAACTATACCCAAGTCTAGACCGCCAATGTATGAAATGCAAACATTGCTCTTCGACAGACATACGTCCAACCTCTGTGCAAGCATGTGACTAATGCTTACCCAGACATTTGAACACTCCTTTAATTTTTATGAATTTAAAATAAAATGTCCTACAATATTTGGATGCCAACCGTTATAATATGTCCCTAAGGTTTCGGAAAGTTGATGAATGCTCAGATTATACTTTTCGCACAATATACCATAACATTTTGGCTAGATCCTTGTGAGTTTCAGTCACCATAAATTGATGGGCCAATCTTAAAAGTAAACTGTTGCATATCGGCCACATGGAATGCAGAAGAGAATGGGTGGTGGTGGATCCATCGACATAGGGGAGGCCAGAATGCGGTCCTTATGGTCAGGATGACCTTGATATGGATCTGTGGATGGTTGCACAAAGCACCTCAAGTGGAACTTTCCTTTAGTTTGTCATCTGCAACGGCTGCAACGTTGGGGTAAATGAATTTGTTGTATATAACAAGCTACTGGGAATAAACCGTGTGCTTGAATGAGAACTTTGAATTTGTATCCATTGATTCATATTTGTAAGTCACTCGGTCATAATGGCCTGACAAAGCCATGGGGTATGTGGGTTCGAACTTTTCATGGCTACTAAATCACACATCAACAGTAAGTTCTTTTTTTTCAAGTTGTTTGGTGGCATAAAATCAGAAAACTTAAATATGCTGTGTATTATTATTGCAGCTGTACATTCGCATAATTTTTTTATATTCTCTTAAATCGCAAGGTAATAGGTTGGCAACGCCAGATATTTCACAGTTTAATACAGAGGCCTCCAATGTTAGGTGGACGCAACAAATCCAGTCGATGCGAGAACGTTCGCTGGACATTGCCAAATATCTACACTATAGGGCCCTGTAAAAACAAATACAAAAATACGCATGCAAACGTGGCACACTGAAAAAAAAAATCGGCAAGTTGTCGGAGTCATAACATTCACAGAGGCACACTAAATACTGCGAATTATGTCCGATCACTGGGTATTTAAACTGTCACGAATACAATATAGTGTATTGTGTAATGTACAAGAATGAAACAGTATATCTGTAACTGCCCGTTCAAATTCATGGGCTTATTTAGATTAAATGTCACGACACGGCCATTAAGTAAAAAATAGTCGTTAACGCGTGCATGTCATTGTTTTGATTCCTCTGACGCCTGTTCTCCATCTGCTAGCCAATCAGCGAATAAAGTCAATGTGACAAATTTACATCCCGACGTAATGGCCCGAAACACACTTCCTTGGCGATTTACCCTGGTATTGGTGATGGAGAAGTGAGTATGCTGGTTGTCAAATCGGGCAAACAGGCACAAATCACCTCCATATCAATCGGACCAATGTTGTTGCCATGCTCACGTGGGTATTTGGTGGCGAGCCATTTCAATTTCCTGCCCTAAGCCAGAGGTGGAAATTCCACATTCCTATCGTGGGAGGAAAACTCTCCACTGAACAGAAACTCTTCAGAATAGTTTACAATATACAATGTGTTTTTCCAAGTGTTTCTATGCGTTAGGGGTAGTCTAAGTGTCAGATACAGTATATACGTATAGGCTAATTAAGCTAAGATGTTTTCAAATGAGGTCTAGCTCGAGAACATATACACTAAAGTAGCGTATGTTAAGATGTAAACTATGTATTTATATCACAGCCAAGTCACCAACACAGTATTTATAAATAACTTACAAATGTGTACATTTCAAGAGCAGGCGATAAGCATAATTTGAATTAATCCATGTGCTGCTAAGTCAAACTAACCTGTTTGTATTATGTTGAATCCTTATGTCAAAATAAAAACAATTCCGAACAAAAATTATCACCGACTGGTGCTCAATTCTGCTGGTGGCCTTTTGTTGGTTTCGGAAGTTCCACATTCTGTGCAAGAGGTCAGACTCTACACAGCACAGGCACGACCGGCCTTCCACACAGTGGAAGTTTGAATTGACTTGAGAGGGATGCCTGGCCGTGTTAACTCCTACCTGGGGTTTAACCAACGACCGTTGAGTAGTGAGTTGAGCACTCTGCCACGGAACCACCTGGCCACCTTCTTCTTCAATGCCTTGTGGAGTGACTCATGCAGCCAGCTTGGGCTGCAGGGTTAGGTGGTACATGTTGTTTATGTCGTTTATTGTGAAAATGCGGTCACAGTTCCGATGATCACTGTTACATTGCTTTTATTTTGGTGATTTCGAAAAGTTTTTTGGTTTGGCCATGTTTGTTTGTTGTAGTACGAGTTAGACTGATGGCCTTAATCTAAGTTGTCTTGTGGTTGTTGTTGTTTGACTTGCATCCCACTGGGATTTTTGCATACAGCGTTGGTGTACGGTGCTTTTTCTGGAATATTTTGCTGTTTTTTCCTGGATTTTCTGTTTGTCACTTAAGAAGTTTTCTTGTTCATGTTTTTGTCTTTTTGTTTGTTGCAGTTGCACCCGATTCAAGAGCCTAATGGCTCACAGGGCTATACCAAATAAATGAAACTGAAACTGCCTTGGTGATGCCGATGGATCAGTGATTGCTGGCAGCCCACTCATGGCCAATTTCCAACGCTGCCTGTCCCCTAACACGCCTTCCCAGTCTATTTGCAATCCTCCTTGATGTTGAGCCATGCTTTTTGTCACGTTGATGCTCCCATACTAAAAGATGTTTAAGAATCTCTCCTTGCCAATTTGGACTACGTCCGCAAAATATGATGCGCCACCGAGCCACATTAGTTTAACGAATTAAAGTATACGCCAATAAATATTTTAGGAGTGATGATTGGAAAAAAACGTCTTTTGAGTGTGATTTTAAGTTAATTTTAGAAACCTATTCATCTCAAAAACATAAGGTACGAATTGTATTGTTTTCAATTTGAAACAAGCTGCTACCAGTCTGGGTGAATCTTTATTTGAATCCATAATTAAACTTCATTTCACGTGACCTACTTGGTCATGTATCTCGCTGCACGAATTTAGCGTTTATTTAATCTAGATCGAAGGCGATATGCTCTACTG
The DNA here is from genome assembly GCF_964198595.1 of Lampetra fluviatilis. Lineage (NCBI taxonomy): Eukaryota > Metazoa > Chordata > Hyperoartia > Petromyzontiformes > Petromyzontidae > Lampetra > Lampetra fluviatilis. The sequence goes on from NC_136288.1 coordinate 8,266,618, forward strand.
AGAGTATTATTCTCATCGGTCCCTGGTTCCTTCCAGTCAGAATGAGCCCTTACTTGAATTTGTATGATCCCATTTACTCAAGTGTTGTGACTGACAGACTTAAGCGGCACGTGGTGTTTCTCATTACGTACATTTTGATAAAAAATATACACGAGATGTGTGACGTGACCTTAACGTTGTTTAATGAGCCGCTAAGTAGACACAATGTGCAAACTCAGCGATTCGTCTTGAATAATAAACCTGTGCAGACAGTATTTACGTTTATATTCATCGATCTTGATTTGAAGCCCCGGCCACTTCTTTATAACCCCTGAGCTACACCCATTTCAAATCCTTTAAAAGTCTGCCTCGGCAGCAGACCATGCTTTCCCACCTAATGATGGACGCATGTGTTGCGCCCAAAACGTCGTGATTTATTTCATTTTATACCTACGTGACCTTAGCGAAAGAACCAAAGAGTATATATTCATCCTTCCAAAGGTATCTTCTTGTGGACCTCATTTATTGTCCAGTGGATTATTTGGTGGTGAAAAGGGAAGAACCATCTAGTTTTTACAGACTCATCTGAACTGATAAAAACAAAACAAAATGAATCACTTTTACTTTATTTGCTTAAGTTTTTCATCTGCATAGCCAAAATTCAATACACACAACTGATGTTTCCCACACACCTTAAACAGCGTTTTACATCCATCGCCTGTAGATGTATTACATAATAAGCACATTACAGTTCCTGACAGTTGATTCCTTTTAACCATAATCGGCGTTTTTAATAGTGGTGTTTAGTTCTTACTCCTTCAGGCAGAGTAACCTAGCACCATGTATCTAGTAGGGGAATGTTTTTGTTTAAAGAATACAATCTCCAGTGTTTATACGAACGTTTACGTAAAAACTGAGTGCAATATCCAGCCTATTACGTTCCATGGGAGGGAACACACGAGACCTAAGGCGTTCCATTGAGAACATGCACAACCATATAGACTGAATGGTCATCTGGTGAAGCAATGTTCATCGCACTAAAACAGTGCAAAGGCGTGCAGCGGAAAAACTGCAACTTGAGTAAAAGTGTCCAGTGTTTTTCATATTTCATTTTATAGCAGATACATTGCAATACGTTGTCTTGATAGATTTTAGGAGCACAATAATGAGGAAATTCAATTATTTTAAAGTCTAATTTCAATGACCAATCCAAGCCAGAAGAATTTTCATCACAAATGAAAGCGGAAACAAATGCAATACCCCTTTAGGTTATTCTAACCTCTCAACATATACAACAAATTAAAATGTCCACCCAAAATCAAAATTTTCAGTAACATGACACCCCCACCCTTAGCATGTTTAACTGACTTGACATAATGACATGATTAAAATAAAAATGTTAGTGAAAACCATATTTCTCATTGAAATTTAATTAATCGTGTGCCCTAAGCTATTTAATGATTCCATAACACAAAACATAATGGCATAAACAATGCGGAGAAAAACACAACTGAGCAAATCTAAGATGAAGTTAACGTTTGCATTAAAAATAACTTCTGTATTCATGAACCAGCTATTCAAACACACCATTTGTGGAAGCACTAATTTCTTTAAAGAAAATCGCATGACAAAACGTTTAGTCATATGAAAAGGTACATAGTGACTCAGCTTTTAACTGTGACTTTAACAAGTTTTAATCTGGCTAAATGTTTTGTTTTGGTTAATTACAGTGCAATATATTACCTTTATATATAAAAAAAAGTGAAAACTTTTTTTTAAAGAAAGTTAGTGCAACGACATATTTCCATCACCCTCGTTAATTTGTTGAAACTTCACTCGAGATGGGCCCAGTTGAGCGGCCGGCTGGTGCGGGTCTTATACGGTTGGAGGAACAATCAGTCTAGGCAGGTGTGTATGCCGGGGGACTCTCCTCCTCCTTCAGCGGCATCTTCACCACCGTATCATAGCTCGGTGGCAAGTAGTACTGTGGGGAAGGCAAGGGAAAATGTACAACGGCAAACATCAATGATCAGAATCACCATGGTCGAATGTGGGTTTAGCCGGTAAACAATCAGGCTTGTGGGTAGGTAAGCATACGTGTGGATATGTAGAAAATGAGTAGGTATGTTGTTTGGATGGTTAGTATACAGGTGGGTAGGACAGTAGGTAGGTAGGAAAGTGGATAGGTATAAGTTTAGTAAATGGATGGGGAGGTGGGAAGGTAGATGTAATTCAACCAAACATGCATTTAAACAACACACCTCATTCACAAGGGGACCGTAACTATATGTATAGAGAAATATATAAGATTTCAAATTGGCAAAAAGCAATGAAGCACATTGTATACAATACACAATTTATGCAATATAACTTCATAACAAACGACATTAAAAATGAAGAATACAAAGGACAATATATCTCCTTGCTTAAATATCAATCGCGCGTATCCTAAATACCAGGATCCACTAGGGCAGTTGTTACTGGCAATCGTCACCGGCAATGGTTGCCGCATGGTTTGCCGTTGTAAAAGATCTCATCGCACAAAATCTGAACAAATCTGATTGCAGCACCCCTAGTGGGCAACTGGGATGGCAGCTCTCAATGAGATCGTAGACAGAGGCCACGTAATAGCCTGATGTGACGCTCTCCATCTGAATAAAATGTCGGATTCAATTCAGTGAACGATTGGGATCTCGACACGATGGTTTGGGTGTGTAGTTGTGCTGGCATGTTGTGGTGTGGTAACATGATGTGGTGTCATCGTGTGGTGATTTGAGAGCATGGTGCCATGTGCGAAGTTGTGGTGTCATGGTGCGGTGTGATGAGATGCTGTAGTATGATGGTGTGGTGTGACAGTCTGATGTGGCTTGATGGGGTTGAGTGCTGGGATGGGCCATGATGGGCCTGCGATATATTTCAGCATATTAATTTAGTTTTTAGACCTAAAATTGCTTTAGAGGATCATGGCTTTTTAACTCAAGTGTTATCGCAACTTCAGACCGACGGTGAGGGGCAATGAGAACACAGTATACCGTGTAACACGTTTTAAGGTGATTTAACCGAGTATTCAAGGTTGTTGTGCGATATGCATTATATAAAAAGGCAGATTTTGTATACTTGCACTGCTGAGCAAATTTATTGTTGGCAAATAAAAATGTGATGTAATTTGTGCACTTTAATATTCCTTCTAATTGATACCACATATTAAAACTATACATACTGAGAATCAATGATATGCGTTTAGCCTGTAGCCATGTTCGTAGTTACTAGTAGCGCCTGGTTTAGGCGTTTACATCAACAACAGGTAACGGATTTGATTTACTGATTATGCGGACGGTCTATTTAAGTGTTTTGCATGAGGCTAAAGCAATGTAGGGCTCTATCCTGACCACGTCCTTGGTGAAACCAATTGCTGGAGTCATGTTTGGCCATTCAAAGCACAAACTGTAGGTTTCAGAATTGTTGTACTTATAAGCAGTCTCAACTAAGTTTGTAACAATCCAGCATTCCATACCTTCTGGAAATGCATTACAATCTACACAATTCACTTTCACATGCCCCTCTGTAGTCATACCTCTTTATAAATAGAACGGACTGTAATAAATACAATAATTCTGCAACTGTTGTGTATGCATGCATCTGCTCACACTATTAAAATAGATCATTTAAATATTGTGTCATACTTGTTTTGGAGAGCTGGATAAATTTTTTCTAATTATTTCATGACTAAACTGTTTTGGTAAATAATGACCCTCTACTTACCAAGCTGCCAGTTGTTTTAATATTGCAAAAATCTAATTGTTTTCAAAATGAACAATTATTGTGGTTTAAATATACAGGATGTGTACATGCAAAATAATACAGTACATAAACTTCCAAGTTGATCAGGTTACACTTTACAAGCGTCGTTTGTTGCGACCAGCCTACTTCCTGCACTAGTCAGGGATCTTACGTTTACAAGTGACTCTTGTGCCACTTCGTGACAGGTAAAATGCTCTCAGGAGCATGGATAAATCCGATACTCTTCGTCCAGGCACTAGTAGGCTGACTTTACATGTGTAGGTGGTCAGAGCACTGCAGGGTATTTTTGTGCAAGCCTTTGCTGATAGGGAATGTTTTTACAAGGCAAACTGCAGCAGCTGGGCCAACTCAACATGCGAACACATCAATGGGAAAAATAAACCTTTCCTTGTGCAGTTTTGGCCGCACAATATCCCGGCACATCGAGCTTTAAATGCAACCCAATTTCCACAGCCAAAGGGAAATATTTGTGCAGAGATTGAAATTTGTTCTCGGGCAAAATGCAATGTACAGTAAAACCAAACAAAGCCAGGTTAACACAAGCCAGCATTTCATGCTTCTACATCACCTCGTCTCAATAATCAACACATCAGCCAGGGGATTTAAATTATGGTGAGCACTACACACTGGTGGTCAATGTTGGCATACACACGTGTCTGGTTTTGGTGGACAATTATCTGACAAACTCTTTAAATAATGTACCTTGTGCCATTTCTACAGTCTTGCCAGCTTTAAGTAAAAGTTCAATATGTTCACTTGTCATGCCTAACAAGTTTCTGCAAAATATTCAACTGAACTGAAATACTCGAACGACTGTTCGCGTGTAGAGCAACTGCTCTGTTCTTTAAATTGACCAAGATTGTACTGTGCTGGCTGAAATTCACACAAATCTGTGTATTGGCAATAATGTGCAAGGTGGACATTATGCTCTGGTCAAGTTGAGGTCTGGTATTAGAAAATGCATAAATACTGCTGAAAGCTAGCCATCTGCATGGAAATAAAGTGTAAACATTATAAACGTTGAAAAGGAAAGGGTTTGCCAAGTGTTTCTGAAGAGAAAAGCAGGTAAAGAGTCTGCTGATCATTTGATTGGGGAATTTTTAACAGGTAATATGCAGATATGTCCTGAATGGGAGATGCATCTTATTAGGATATTTAAAAAATTAATATCTACACTGCGCAATTGTTCATGTGGCATACATTTCTTAGCTTCCAGATAAATTCAAATTGCTGTGAACATTTAATCATACAGAAAACATATTGAGTTTCAACTTAAGATTAAGCAACAGCAATATACATACTGGAAACGTAGCAGTAATATCCATATAATTTTGAAACATTCACCCACTAAAACTACAAAATAAATCCTCACCTTGTAGTCATGAAATACAAGCATTATTAAATTACCTCTGCAAGATACCTGTTACATTTTTTTATGAAGTAGCATTCCTCCGGTAAACAAATAGCCTGCAGAAATCAACACCATATTTACTGTAACCCTTGGAAATTGGTCGTGAAAACGTAGAAGACCTCTGCACAAGCACCGTGACTGTGAAAGGTCTACCACTGAGGAGAGGGCAGTGATCCAAATCGGAGTATTATCTGCCCTGGCCATAATAGACTTCAGGATTAGACAAAGGGGTCTTGTGTGTGTTCCACATCCCAGACCCTCGCCATGTGCATAATTGGCTGACAGAGCATGGGTCGAGAACACTTTATTCCACTTTAACCCCATGAACCATCCTATTCAAGGAGCCAGGCGGCACAGCAATCAAAAAGCTCCCGGTCTCGTGGGTCTTCTGCAGACTACGTACATGTGTGAAAGCATGCCTTCTTTTCTGTTCATTAAAAAAACAAACATACCCCACATGATCTGCTCATACTTGACACATGCTTAAAATAAACTAACAAACAATAAAGCTTTCGGTTGAAAAAGGATATTTCTGCCAGATACTTTTTTTGCAGCACCATTGCTCTTAATATTTCAGCATAATATATTTGTATACTTAGCTGGATGGCACTGCAGGAGTATACTTAACTTACAATCAGAAGGTTGTGGGTTAAAATCCAAGTCAGACCTTCATTTCTCTAGGGTCAATAATATGAGTACCACTATATTTAAACGAGCATTGGTGTCGAATGATTTCTAATGGAGGTCCTGAGACGGCAATGCACATTCCTCATTTCCATGGTGGGGCCCAGCCTCTCTGTGGGACAACCAACGTTGACTTCTACAAAAGTAGTTCTCATTTATCAAACCCATAGGTATCAAGGCCTGTGTTGAACCCGAACCAGAAATTGAATTCACGACTTGCCTCCTGTCAAAGTGAGTTAAACTTAGGCACCCTATTAAGGAATTTAAAAGCAGCACAAGTTGAGCCAACTTGAAAAAAGTAAGTTGTCAGTGCCAGACACAAAGATGAAGCGTACAACATAGGTATTTCCCATAAATGAAAACGAGGTGTGATAATACACATTAGAATTATCCTTACGTCTGCATTTGGGTTGGCAAACACACTGAAGTCACGGGAGTTTCGGTGCACGATGTACTTGTAGCAGTTCCACACGCAGTTCACCAGATAAGCCTGAAAGAGCAAGTACAATTGCAATGTTAAACAAACCATGCTGGACTTTGCTGAACGTGGCACGTTAACATTTAGCATATCGTGATTGTTTGTGCAGTGACGCTGAGCAAATGTGGTACCTTCAATCCAAGCACCACCGCACAGCACAGGACAGCGAACACTATGAGCCAGGTGGTGTCCATGTTCTCAATGGTTTCCTTGTACTGAAAATTCTGCACGCAAGGTAGGGCAGCACAAACCAGAGAATAAGAAAAAACGTACCCAGTGTTAAAGAGATAAATTTGATTCTAAGTTTTAGCAGCAGCAAAAAATCAATACTGAGAATTAGTTAACATTGTACCAAATATTTTACATGTCGGGGAAGAAGAAAATGTAATGCAAAACTGATAACCTTGTCAATGCAATGTTGATAATTAATCACTCACTTTAATTATTAACGTTTTAATCTTTGTTTTTATGTACAGTGCTTTGTATATATATTGAACTTCTTTCACACCATATGTAGCCAACTGTGCCAATCGGAGGTGCGGGAAAAGGACAAACTAAACACAAAAAGCAGCTCTAAATAAATTCGTTTTAAATATATATTGAGAAAACTGAGGTTATTATATTATCTTGATTTGAAGCTTTCATTACTCCAGGAATCCACACTCTTTGGTTCTTTCGGAAAAGTCATGTAGGTAGAAAATAAACATTTTATTTTGATTTTATTTTATACCTACGTGACTTTACCGAAAGAACCAAAGAGTATTATATTATCAGTTTGTGGAATGGTTCAAGACTCTACATTGAAAACTGATTAAAACAAAACCCACATTTTTTTATTTAAAGCTTTCGTGACTGCAGGGATTGTGGGTATTCATATTCTTGGTTCTTTCGGTAAAGTCACGTGTTTTTCACACCTGATGATGATTGCTTGTGTTGCAGTCGAAACGTCGTGATAATTTTATTGTTTTATATTTTTATTATTTTATTGTTTCCCTTCTACGAGACTTTGCCGAAAGAACCAAGAATATGAATACCCACATTCTTTACATCCCAAAGTAGGAAAAATTATTGCTGTGAATCTCTAATAAAAATTTGAGAAAAATACAGATCACTCGAGCAAAGTCCACTATGTTGTAACCAACTCAAGTCTTTTATATTTGCAAATATATTTTTGTTGTTTTTCATGTTAAAAATTATGTTTTACTGCACCTTCAATGTTGGAAACATTTGAACGGATTGTTCAATTACTGCAGTTCTGGGCAATGTAAATACCGATTAAATACCGACAAGCTAAGCACAAGGGAAGATTTTACACATGGTCAGTAAGAATTTAAAACAACTTCTGTAATGCTAGTCACGTGTTGTTTTGTGTATGCAAGGGTGAGTGAGTGCAAACTAACGAGAGACATTCAACTTCAATAAAATGGACAGGGACAATTAATGGTAATAACAGATATGCCTCATAAACCTACTGCAATTACTGTGTGCTATAAACATCAACATAGTTCCTGTTTCAGTGCTGAATTGGTTGCTACTAGATGGAGCAAGATGAAGAAAGCACACTGAAGGGAAGATGGCCATTGTTGTAGATTTTTCAATAAAATGGATTACAGCTGTGATTTTTTTTTACCAACTGATTTAACATATGAAAGTCTTTAACCACCAGTATAAAGAGAATAGCTGTAGGTGATGGTAAATTCACCACATACAGGGGATGTGATCATCTGATTTTGTGCCACAATGTGCCATTGTGTACTGTATGTAGGTTGAACATATTTTGCATCGTACGTAGCCAACCATGCTAATCAGAGGTGGGGGATATATTCTTGTCTAAGGCAACATTTTCAGGAGCTAAATGCCAAAGTTTGATATCGGATTGTCACAAAAGAGCTTCAGGAGAGAGTTATTGTAGCTTTTAGGTGATTGTTCTGGACATCTGCATTGTGCCACTCTGTTCTTCAACAGTCTTCCACATGTGGGTGAGATTCTAGGATGGCGACAGTGTGACACCAGGAGGATTGGGACTTGAGTTCGCGACGAGGTCCACTGTTGAGATCTTAGTGGATAGGTAGATTGTCATTGGAAAGAACACGTGTAAACTGCCTTGCAAATTTGCATGTCTCTGCAGATATTTGGTGGCAGAATGTTCACCAGAACAGGGAGCCCAAGTGACTGGTGTCAGTTTCAGTGTTCCAGTTATGATGCGCATTGCACGATTTCATTGTACATCTAGCAATTTTGTGTATGGGCTCCCGGACCAGGCTGGAGCACATTACTCTGCCACTGAGATCAGTGATAGGGCTAACCATTGCGAAACTTGCCTATAGAATGGGTGTATATTGCGGTTAATCCGAAATATTTAATCGAAAACAATGACCCGCTCATTATTATTAATGGTGGGTGGGGGCGGGGTCCAAATGAGTGACGTCATCAGCTCATGATTATTAATTAGGGGGGGTGCCCCATGTGGAGTGATGTCACCCGCTCATGATTATTAATGAGGGGGGGGGGGCCTCATGAGGAGTGACATCAAGCGCTGGACACACACAGCCTTTTTTGGCTTGTTATATTAGTTGATGCGTTGATTTTTTTTTATTAGCTTTACTTTCCATGAAGAAAAGTCAAAATGAAAGCTAATTTGCGTAAACAATTTTTTGTTTCCACTCCACCTTCTTCATGTGGAGTGACGTCACCCGTTCATGATTGTTAATGACGGGGGGGGGTCTATGTGGGGGACCCCACCTATTCATGATTATTAATGAGGGGGGCTGGTCGACGTGGAGTGACGTCACGTGCATTACACACAGACATTCTTGGCTCATTATATTAATGATACTGAAATGGATAGTATCCAGTGGATTTTTTTTCCGTCTGTATCTATTGTTGAGGCATAACTATGCGACACCTGTTAATGTGAAAAGTGGTCACTTGCAAAATTTTTGGGTTTATATTTGAATCGGCATATTTTATCACAATTCTACAAATGTTTTAGCTGTGGTCTCCTCGCCTATAGAACTTGCAGGGAATTCCATAGCAGTCTGCAGCTGGGCATAGCCAACTGATGCAGCACTCGTGTGAAATGTGTGTCTTTCATGCTGCATACCCTTTTTATGTGGTTTTGAAAAAAAAATTGTTATAATAAAAATACATATATTTGAAAAAAAAAATTGTTAAATATTCCATTATTTGTAAACCTCACTGGCCGGGCTTTAAAACGATGCACTTTGATGACATTACCATTTCTTCCAGGCTGCTCCGGAACTTCGGGAGATAGGTGAGGAATCCCACGACCACCAGGCAGGAGAGGGAGAAGTCAAAGAGTTGATAGCTGAGAAATGGAATCATCCATCCAGCCCGGTGCTAAAGACATCAGAGTGCGCACACAACAGCATTCATCATTCAAATGCAATGTTTCCCAAGTCACAGCTGGCTGGTGCGTTGTCATAAAAAAATTATGTAAAAGACGCTCAGGAGTTGGACGTTGCAACTTACCGACACACATCCATAGACCAACATGCCACTGATGGTAATCATTAACAAACAAACCACCATTCCAATGCTGCCATCTGCTGGAATAAATATACAACTGATATTAACATTGCAGTAAGAATAAACATGTAATAACAATATATATGGCTAGTTTAATTTAAAACTGACATAAAATATTGGGCTAAATGGTCAAAGAAAGAAATTTTAATGTTCAATACATTTTGTAAATATCTAAATCTAACAGTTCTCAAACAAGCAATGGGGTGTAGATTATCTTACTTTGCAACCTGCAACCTCAAAGGTGGGGAAGTCCACATTCAAAAAGCAAGGGTCAGTCTATCTATAGAATAACCATTGACTCCCTACAACCATTGTTACCTTCCTACTGCGTCACTCAAGCTAAATTAATTAAATACTGGTGTAAAGTAGCTGACACAGACTTATTTAATGTCGGTTAAATGTATTGGAAGGCTTTCAGCAAATTCAGCAACTGCCACATTTGGGCAAACAGGATTTCTGAGACTGCCTCCACTGTTATCTTTCATCATTGAGAGTTGACTGGTTTAAACTGAAAAGCATTTGTCAACTATTTAAATAAGCATTTATATAACATCTTCTTGGTTCTTTCGGTAAAGTCACGTAGAAGAGAAGTAATAAAATAATAAAATAATTCTCACGACGTTTCGGCCACAACGCAAGCAGCCGTCCTCAGGTGAAGAAACAGGTCTGTCGAGAAGACAGCGTCTGAATGACACGAATTTGCATATCAATATTGATATGCAAATTATTTTGTTAAGGCGCACCTTCTCGCTCCAATCTAGCTTAAATAGACACTCCAAGCCTGGGGCGTGTCATTCAGACGCTGTCTTCTCGACAGACCTGTTTCTTCACCTGAGGACGGCTGCTTGAGTTGTGGCCGAAACGTCGTGAGAATTATTTTATTATGTTATATTTTTATTATTTTATTACTTCCCTTCTACGTGACTTTACCGAAAGAACCAAGAAGATGAATCCCTGCAGTCACGAAAGCTTTAAATCGACATTTATATAACACTTTGAACATCACCACAATAAACAGACTTCATAGAGGTCAATACAACTTAAAACCAGAAATGCTACCTCTTTGACCAATAAATACATCTCAAAACAAAAGTTTCAATCTGATGCCAACAGTTTAACCTCCATTTGCTAAACAGTGTACAAGTTTCAAAACTGTTCTGAATTATATCCACAAGATGGAGACAATCGTGGGCCACTGTGATTAATGTATATCCTAGATTAGGTAGGCCTAGACTGCTATAGAAACTGAAGTCCGAGACATCATTAACGTTGATGATCTAAAAATATATCAGCAAATGATTTTTCGACTGTCTATGAGAAAAAAGGATCCAATTTAAGCAGATCCGATTTACATCGCTGGTTTCCAAGAATGCATTGTCGTAAAAGTGGGGACCGCCTGTATGAGCCATATACACAATATGGTCCAGGCTTTCACAAACTGCAGTCATCATGATTCTATTTGTACCTATCAGATGCAATGAATGTGCAATTATTCAAATTAAAAATTTTAACGGCATGCTTGGACACGTGGAATAGTTGATTGGAACAATTTAATACACCCTGACATGGTCCACCTAACATGTACGTAATATGTAAACAAGGCCCTGAAGTGTCCATGCTGAGGTTATGTGATAGCCACTGTGCCGTATCTAAAGTTAAGCCACAGTGCCTCACCAACTCCAGTGCCATCTTCCTCACTGAACCAGTTAAGGTTAACTTTCTTCCCCACATCGGCAAGGTCTGATTGGTAAAATGCAGCAATTGTCATCAGGCTTGCAGTCACCAAATACACCACCTGTAACAAAAAAAAACAAAAAAAAACTATAAAGGCTGAAATTAACATGAGAAAACAAGTGAAACAATTCAAACTTTTTTCCAACACTCCATGCAGGGGCATGTGGGGGTGACCGAGAGGGTTCAGTCACTTTTGAATGGTTAGGTTTGCAGATGAAACTTGATACCAGGTTATTTTGCTTCTCTGTTTGCTTGGCTTGTCACTCATCTCAGCTGGATCCATCTGTTTTTGATTATTTGTAAAACTTTGGGCATACTGTGGCATGGGCAACTTAAAGAAGAACAGCGTTCGTCTCGACTTCCCAAAACTAACACCGATGCCATCTGGAACTAATATTTACACAGCCTTACAATATGAAATTGTGCAAGACATTGGGGAAACCAAGTCAGAGTTCTATGTTTTTGTTTAAAAAAGCATTACTTGCCGAGTTAACTCATGGATAATCTGGCAAGCCAGTCTACTATAGAAGTCTTCATTTCAAGGGATTCTTAGAATCAATCATTATATAAAAATAAATAACAATACTCTGGAGGTGGAGTGGTGGTGCAGTGGTCTATGCACTGCACTATGAATTTGGCGACCAGACTGTGATATCCAGTCACGGCTAACATCAGCAGTAAGTGATACTTGAATCAGTTCTGGGTCATCCCTTGACCAAGCCTCATTAATAAACATGGCGACAGCCAAACAATTCATGACTGACAAAGCATGGGGATGTCTTCATTCAACAGTGGAATCACAAAGGGATGTACAATACAGGCATGTCATTTTCCAAAGTTATACCTCCTATTTAAGATTCTTTATATTTGGCATGAAGGCCAAAGGCAAGGTTTGCACCTTTAGCTGGCATTTCTTTCTTTCATTATTGGTATGGCTTTATTGATGCAAAATACATTGACATATCGTACATTTAAATGATTTCAAAAAGGTAAATATATCACTTGAGGAAACTTTGAAAGTCATACTTTCTATAAATTCACACCAGTAATGAAACTAAATAGTAAAATTCCATCGGAAGATAGAACCCGCCAAAACAATTTATTGTTTTTTCATTGTTGCACCAGCAGTTTTCATGGCAATTTGGCTGTTTCATTGTTTGATGAAAATAAAAAAGTTGGAAGGCCAGTTCATTATTAGCGCCTACAATTTTGCTTGGGATTTGTCTCGATAAATGCACGTTGAAACAAGCACAAATGGAAACCATGCTAGGTTAACAAGCATTTCCCCCACGTGCAGTAATGAACATACACCAATTGTGCTCTATGCAGCATAACACTAGGTTCTATTTTTTAACTAGAATTTTAAAAAAATCTTGTATTGCCAATTACGTAAAAAGAATGAGGATCTTGGCATTTGTACTGGTAATCTGTGTGTTAAGTTTGAAGGCTATTGGTTTAGGAATTCTGGAGTGTGCATAACACATTTTAATAGTTCTCCTATGGATAGACACATTTTCCTGGCAAAGAATAATACACATTATCAGTTCCATTTACAAACCACACCACTTTCCGGCTAAATCACCATTTCCTGGCTTCCGAAAATCACGTCCCAACTTAAACTGAATAAAGCTGGCTCGCACAATGCACCCTATGTGTTGTGACGTGGGGTGAACTGTATAAAAGGGCACAGAAATTATACCAGGGAAGTCACTGGCGGGTGCTGCTGAGTCAGTTTAGATTCATTGTTAATTTTTACCTAGCTTCAAATTTCGTGTCAGACAGCTTTAACCACACAGCATCGACATGTAATTACAAAGTACGAGCTAAGGGTTGCGTCGTGTTTTTTCTTTAACACACTATTGGAAGTTACACAGGCAGCGAGTAGTTCTGAATGAGCAAAACAGAGACATGCAGAGAGGATGGAAAGTTGTAGCTGAGTGGAATGAGCAAGCTATTTTGTGGTATTCAGCGAAATGGGATTTATCAGCTTAATATTAATGGGCGGTAAATGTGCAGTGAGGAACCCATGCAGCCTCAACACTTGAATGAAAGCGTCAACTCACCCACTGGCTCTTAACATGTACCAGGCTCAATTTGAACCCAACTTCATGTGAACCCACCTGCATTACTCAGTTTCTATACCAGTCATAACTGGGTGGGAGCTGCTATTTAATGGTCAGCACGTACAATTAGAACTTGAAAACTGCAGTGGTGGTGCGTATTAGGAAAATGGCCATTTTTTTCCCATTGCAGTAGCAGACAAACACATTTTCACGAAACAATATTTTCGTAAGAAAACAAATTAGTACCCAAATGTTTTCCTTTAAACGTGGGGTGTGTAGTGCTCATATCAGTTGGTGGTTCTGAAGCAATGACAAAACCTTTCCATTTCTAATCAAGGGCCAGTTTTCTCATAGGAAGACTTCAACGTGGGGTGTGAAGTGCTCGTATTGCTCATATCGGTTGGTGGTTCTGAAGCAATGACAAAACCTTCCCATTTCTAATCAAGGGCCAGTTTTCTGATTGGAAGACTTCTTTTGACTTTCAGAAATGTATAGAAAGTAAGTTGACCTCAGCATTTTCGTTAAACTTAAATGTAAAAAAAATGTTTGTCTCTCAATCAGTTGTGAAAAACCAACCTCAAGGGGGTAATTTTTCACAATAAAGTTAAAAGTGCTGCATTTTAAAGGTCTATTTTATGTTCCTCAAAGAGGTCAAGTGTTTGATCATTAATACATAATAATTAATACATAATCATTAATACATAATAATTAATACATAATCATTAATACATAATAATTAACACGTAATTTTGGCTTTAAAATGAATCTGGTCAAGCAAAAGTAGAGCTTACAGCACCGATCCAAACCTGGCAACAACACTTCAGCTTGAAATGCACTCAAACTTTGTAATTGTTGTGAGGAAAGTGCCTCTTGGCACGCAACGCAAATGTCGGCTTCGCCATAAATAGCTACTTGTGTACAGTAGCCACTCAAGTGACCCAAATTGTGGTCAATAATACAAAGTACTCGACACGTATACAATTTGCTTGTATGCGTGGTTTACTGAGTACAACATACAAAATATTTGGTTGTGATATCTAAAGGACAATTTTAATCTCTGACATTAACTTTTGGGAAGTTCCTATTAAAGGACCTAAATTAAACTGTCATGGATTTGATGGAATGGCAACAGAGCTCTGGATCGTAATATTCGAATCCTTGTTAGAGTCAATCAAGCCCCATCATAATTATCTCTCCCTTAGTTCATAAAATTGGCACAACTTTGTAAAGTTGTGCAACTTGGTGATACGTCAACAGCGATTGTCTTGTAGACTTTGTACCCTGAATCACTACACTTAAATGTCTTCATGACATTTCACCATGTCTTCCTTCGAAAAAACAGATCGTCTCAAATGGGCTACCACTTGGTTTACAACGAACATGCGAGAGACTGGTCCATGCCACAGATACATGGATTTCCCACCAGTCTAAGAACCACCAATATATTTTAGCACTGCCGAATGCTCATTTAACCCATTTCTGAATTTGCCTCTAGATTTATGCTCAGATCATACCAAAGTGGCATTGTTATAACTGTACCTCAAAGGCAAACTCTCCCTGTTGATACGAGAGCTTGTTGCTTGGAGTTAATTTATTTTAGAGCCCTGAGTCGGCCGTTTAATTTCCGTACTCCCATTGTATGTGGTCAGTCTTAAAAATAGGCTGACAATGTTCTGACTTCCCACACAACGGTACGGTCGTTGTTTTAGTTGAACCCCATGATATGATGAGTTTATATCTAACATGCTTTTGGACTTGTTACCTTCTTGACATTCTTATTATGGGTTGTACACTCCATACCATTAAAACAAAGTTGTCTCGGCCAGTAAGGGGAGCGATGGACACTGTCACAGCAACAGGCAAGTGGCTCACATCACACCTATCATTACTGGATGAAGGACTGCTCAAGCAGTCGGCTTCTCTCATGGTCCTGCGATGCAACAATCTATCAGGCATCTGCGCATGGCTTGATTGTGTTGCTCCAACTTTACAGTGGCGGTTTTCCCGGGCGTGCTCCCTCTGCTCTGTCGTTAGTCTCGATCAGGGGTCGACAACCATTCAAGGAAGAAAATACATTTTTTTGCTTTCGTCTTTGACCAAATAGTTCTAGAGCCGCATCTCACACACAGATAGCTACTTGTACACATACACAAGCACCGCAGATATACAGCAGATGACACAACTTGATTTAAAATAGGTGATGGAATAAACTGTGTCCGTTTAGTTTTTCCTCCCCTTAGTTGTTGTTTAACAATACAGTTCGACAAAAATTAGTTGTAACCAAGACATTCCATAGTGACCCATTCCCTGCATTAAATTATGTTTAAGATTTAAGTAAAAAAAAGGCTGCCCGGAAGGGGGCAGCCAAAGACTCGCAAGGGTGGTATTATATTCGGAAAAGGTAGGAATGCTTTCTACTCAGTTTCAAACCCAACCTTCCGAACATTTCGTTCGAATAAACATCAGCTATTACGAGTAAAACCGCAGCAGTGCACAGGATATAGAAGCCGTTGCCTTAAACTCTTAAAGGAAGTCACAGGCAACGTAGAAAAAAACAGCTGTTATCTTGCCGATATCGTGTCAAGCTGTACGTGCCGCAAGAATTTAACGCGATGTTCACGATAAGCAACAACTAGGATTTAACATTTAGGTGTCAAGCCAAGATATCGGAATGTATCGCTGTGATGTCTCCTTCGTATGTGTGTATCGGGGCATTGCGTCGTTATAATGCGTTGTACGGTCTGTTCTGGATGACGACAGTAGCACACTTGAGAGGTTTTTATTTTATTTTCCATTTGTGCATTAGGTATCCGCATTTGTCATTGTTTGTGCGGATGCGGTTTAGGGTGGACCGTGACCTTCGTGGAAGCATTGGGTCTTTCACAAGGCGTGTGTGAGTTCTTTTAACTCCGTAATGGCATTATCGACCTTGAATATATTTCCGAAATAGGTTTCTAACTTACGTCGGAAGTGCTAACAATGTACTCCTAGCGATGTTACCAGAGGTCCAACAAAGTGCGTGATTGTAACTTTAATATATATTCTTCCTTGTTTACTGAAATCCTGGGAACACAGGCGAGGCGTGTACTGTGCAAAGCCACGGCATGGGTCGTCAAACTTTCTCAGGAGATACTTTTTAGTTTCTGTCTTTCACCAAAATAGCTCGTGAGTCGCATCACAGGCAGAGCTACTTGTACACGTAGACAAACACTGCGGCTATACAGCCGATGACAACACAAATTCTGACTTAAACAAAATAGGTGATGGAATCAACTGAATCTTGATTTGAAGCTTTCGTCACTGCAGGAATCCATACTCTTTGGTTCTTTCGGTAAAGTCACGTAGGTAGAACAAATAATAGATCACGACGTTTCGATCGCCATACAAGCAATCGTCCCACCTGAGGACGATTGTTTGTATTATTTAACTATACAATTTTGACTGTTGCACATTTTGTGGTGGTCAAGACATTTCACCGTGACCCATTTCCTCCCATATATAATACGTTATATCTTTAAGTTAAATTAGGTTCAACCTTTACGTTTTGAGGAAGAAAAAAAAGGCTGCCCGCAATGGGGCAGCCAAAGAGTCACGTGGGGCTCTGGAGCCACAGGATGTCGATCCCTGAGCCAGGGACACACAGGTGAGGAGCCAGGGGGTCACAGGCGAGGTGTGAACTGTGTGGAGCCAGGGAGACACAGGTGAGGTGTGTACTGTGTGAAGCCAGGGGGACACAGGCGAGGTGTGTACTGTGTGGAGCCAGGGAGACTCAGGCGAGGTGTGTACTGTGTGGAGCCAGGCAGACACAGGCGAGGTGTGTACTGTGTGGAGCCAGGGGGACACAGGCGAGGTGTGTACTGTGTAGAGCCAGGGGGACACAGGCGAGGTGTGTACTGTGTGAAGCCAGGGGGACACAGGCGGGGTGTGCACTGTGTGGGGCCAGGAGCACACAGGCGAGGTGTGTACTGTGTGGGGCCAGGGGGTCACATGCGAGGTGTGTACTGCGTGGAGCCAGGGAGACACAGGCGGGGTGTGCACTGTGTGGGGCCAGGGGCACACATGCGAGGTGTGTACTGTGTGGGGCCAGGGGGTCACATGCGATGTGTGTACTGTGTGGAGCCAGGGAGACACAGGCGAGGTGTGTACTGTGTGGAGCCAGGAGGTCACAGGCGAGGTGTGTACTGTGTGGAACCAGGGGGGCACAGGCGAGGTGTGTACTGTGTGGAGCCAGGGGGACACAGGCGAGGTGTGTACTGTGAGGAGCCACTAGGTCACAGGCGAGGTGTGTACTGTGTTGAGCCAGGGGGGCACAGGCGAGGTGTGTACTGTGTGGAGCCAGGGGCACACAGGCGAGGTGTGTACTGTGAGGAGCCACTAGGTCACAGGCGAGGTGTGTACTGTGTGGAGGACGAGGTAGTTGTGTGGCGTTGCCCGCTAGGCCCGAGCGCGGCCCTTACCAGGTAGGCGACCCCGATGGCGATCGCCCCGGTTCGCACATGGAAACAGAAGCAGCAGCTGCTCGAGAAGCTGCGCTCTCGAATCGGCTTCATGATGGTCGAAGTTTGTCGTCGTCCGCGGTTCTTCTTGGCGACTTCAGCAATCCCCTTCACGCGACGGGGCTCAGATGGCGGCGGTGTTAGCGGAGGCGTCGTCGTCGTCCGGGAATTTCCGCGATTTGACGTCACCGCCCTCGTGACGTCATCGGTCACCTCTGTCAGCACAACAAAGCGCAAGGGCTGGGTGTTTTCTCGACGTTTCTCGGACGAATGTTCGCGCACATGCGTTGGCTGTGGTGCGCGGGCACGCGTGAAACAAACGAAGCCTTTGGCCCCTCGGTGCCAAACGATGACCTTGCGGGTCTCCTTCCATTGAGCTCTGCCCAGTGCCGGATTATCCGAGTAGCAAAAGTAGAATCTTAATTTTTGGAGCTTTCGTGACTGCAGGAATTATTCTTTGGTTCTTTCGGTTAAGTCACGTCTAAAGATAAAATAATAAATTAAAATAATAGCGACGTTTCGATTGCAACACAAGCAATCATTGATATGCTAATTTTCTCTGCCCCCTCCCTCTCTCCGTCCCCGCCCCCTCCCTATATTTAAGGGACCGTTTACAGAAACGACCCCTCTCTCTGTGCCGATATGTGTGCTCTCTCTGTGTGTCCTTGTGATGTCTGTCTGTTTGTATGTCTGTCTATAGTTTTCTAGTTAGATTTGTGTTGCTATTTCTCTTATGCCTGATGATGATTGCTTGTGTTGCAATCGAAACGTCGCTATTATTTTAATTTATTATTTTATCTTTAGACGTGACTTAACCGAAAGAACCAAAGAATAGCAAAAGTAGCTTCATATGCTCCGGACTCCGCACTTTCAAGGGCCTCGCGTTAAATGCGTTCAAGCTATCAATTCCGGTGCAGTAACTCTGCACTTGCTCTATTACTATAGTACTATACAGTACTGCCTTCAACTTTTATGAACGACTGGATGTTTAAGGTTAGCGATTTGTCGTATCATCTGGCTGTATAGGAAATTTTAAAACATAATTACTTTACTTTGCAAGTAAAACATTTATGTGTTTTAATATTTGTGTTTTTATTATTATTATTTAGGGCTCCTTTATAACATAAGCTAAAGGCCCCGCACTAGCTTAATCCGGAACTGGCTCTGTCAAAGATATTTATTAATGATATACTCCCAGTTGCATCCAATTCGGGGTATCTGTGAAAACGAGCTTCATAGCTCATCGGATTCCTCCAGCATAAATACATATTTGGATGATTCTGAGTTGTTAATTTACTCATGTACTTAAGTTGCTCTTTTACCCGGCTTCATGTTGTGCCTATAATTTCCCTAGTCCAATGTTTATATTGTTTTTTGTTTTCTCATTACATGTCCAAGAATGATAACTCGCCTTTATCCAAGTAATCTTATTAGTTTTCTTGTCGTGTACCTGCTACTATCCGTAATACATTTACGTTTCTATTGCTTTGAAGTTAGATTTGCGCCCTGCTGGTGAGATGTTAACTACCTCACCTGGTATACAGGAGGCCGTGGGTTCGATCCCGACCCTTACCCCTGTATATTTAGAGTTTGCGGGTCTCTCTGTGCGTGGTTGCGTGGATTTTTCTCCGGGTTCTCCGGGGTTTCCCTCCTCATTTAGAACCTTGTGTTTAGGGAATTAACCTGCTAGAAATATTCACACGATAATCCACTTCGTCATCATTTGTGGGCAGTTGCATAGCTAAATGGGTCTTACCTGGTAAAATAAAAAAAATACCGTTGTTTAGTTTATTGTGTTGTGTTTACATGTCACACTGCAGTTTTCTCATTCTCGTCAAAGAATAAATGTCTTATTTTTCAATGCAGATCTTATTTTCCGAAATGCATATTTTCGCCAGACATCAATATCGCTGTGGTTTTAAAAAGGAATAAAACACATCATAGGCGACGTCATGGGCAATGGCCCTTCTTGGACCATTAACTAACAGCTGCTTCTCACCACAGATACGAAGGCGGCCGGCCCCTATTCACAATGAATGGCGCCGTCAGCAGAGGGCGCAAGGAACGTGACGAGGGAAATTGCACGGGCTGCTGCATTTATAAATCGAATGAGTATGCGAAACCACTAGTTCAGAAGAACTGCATTGAGGCCATTTTTACATCAGCCCATTATCAACAAAAATATCACAATGCATTTCATCTCAACGATTGCTTTTGCATAACGTATAAGGCTGAATGGTTTTATGACGCAATGCACATCTGTGTATGTTGTTTTTTTTATATATATTTGTTTTACAGCCTGCACTACATTGTTTTTGTTGTGATGCGTTTTCTCGTTATTTATAATATTTTTATTTTATGCGGTTTTGTGCATGTGACAAGATGTTCCAGAAAGGGTTCCCATCTCTGAGTTACAAAGAAATGGTACATAACATGGGAGCAAATAACTCACTACTGATAGAAGGGAAATTTTAATTTAAATGCATTGTCTTGCGTGTAATATTACATATTGTGCAACTGACAACAGGATTTGTTTTATGTTCTGGGAAGAAATAGATTTTCCAAAAGAGTTACCCAAAATAAGACATTCATAGGAAAATTAGCACAGGTGGTAAGCCCAGTCCCAGCAGATAAGTGGATCATACCCAAGTATGGAATCAAGGGAAAGCTTTCTTGAGAGAGAGACACATAAACACTTGCTTACAGTCGCGCGATAATACAATTTTAATATAAAACACCATGGAAAAGTAATTGACACCAGATGTAAATGTGAAAATATTCCCACAAGGGACATGTAATTTCAAAACCAATCACACAGTGTCAGCATTAACAATCACATGCAGTAATTGTGTCGACATTGACATAAATTGGTGATAGGATATATAATTACATTGGGAGCAAAAGTTTCTGAGCCAATGCTTTGATTGCACAGTTGTATTAAAAAAAATCCATCTTCATAAATCGTCCTGCAATGTGTGTTGGCTATCCTGTAGTTTAAAACGCACTTTATTTGCACTGCAGAGTAACAATGGGACGTTTATATTCTTGGTTCTTTCGGCAAAGTCACGTAGATAGAAAACAAAAAATTAAAAGTAAAAAACCCACGACGTTTCGATCGCAACACAAGCCGTCTTATTCAGGTGGAAAGAAAAGGTCTAAACGTCCCACTTTTAAGTCTAAAGTGGGACGTTTGTTTTCCGCAAGGTGGTGACATTACCCCACTGAGGAGGGTTTAAACTCAATACAGAGTAGGCTACGATGCTGTAAACTTAACAAATAATCCATTGCAATACGTAAGAATGTTTTTCAAAATGCAAAGATCGTTGGCTCAGTTCCGTCTCGCTCACCGGTTTAACCAGACACGCTGGGACCTTGAGCATTCCACTGTGGGGTGTGGCGGACACGAGGAATACACGTCACAAGCAACACCATAAATCACCCAATTAATCCCCTTCTCACGCCTGCGAACCCGGTTTGGGCGGTTAGGCAGGTGAGCGATGATCCTGTTTACAAGGGCAATGTCTTATACAGTGTATATGTTGCCAAGGTATCAAGTATTACCAAATACAAACCAAAAACTCAATAACAATAAAAAAGAACTTGATCGTCAGCCGTGGTCAATCCACTTCTTGATGAAAGCACTCCCAAGATACTTTTCTTTCTACTGCGATCCAGCGATTCAACGGTCCACACATCACCTGCACGCGTGTATATTTCACCGCTCCATCTCCTCTGGATGCGTGATCTCGGACGCTATCTAATTAATTGACTGCTACTCCTGCACTAAATTTCGATTTAAAGCTTTCGTGACTGCAGGGATTCATCTTCTTGGTTCTTTCGGTAAAGTCACATAGAAGGGAAGTAATAAAATAATAAAAATAAAACATAATAAATAATTCTTATTAAATAATAAAAATAAAACATAATAAATAATTCTTATTTTATTATGTTTTATTTTTATTATTTTATTACTTCCCTACTATGTGACTTTACCGAAAGAACCAAGATGTACTCCTGCACTATTTTCGACGACCAGTCATTATCCCGTCTGGCGACTTATCCTGCTCAAGCCCTCACAGTTTGAATTTCATAACTGTATTGCCTTAACCTGCGTACGTACTAAAACAACTAGCTTTCCTAAAAATATCGAATCACTGTTGTACATGGTGGTCCAGATTTCATGTGACTCCAATTTAATTCTGGAAAACTTAGTGTTTTAAGTAAGGTTTATTGAAAACAACTGAATTTGCATTGGATAAAAAATGTTAGGGGATCAATTAATTGCGGATCACAAGAAATGTGCTAAATAAAAAATAAAGCCAAAATTTTTATCTGATCATTTTTTTTCAGGTCACTGGCAAATGAGACCATCCTGGTGTCGTGAGTTCTCACCCGATTAAACAAACTACAATTTTGGTCAAATCAGCATAAAACATGGTCATTCCCATTAGCAGCAAGCATGGGGATGTGGACATTCCACATTCTCATGGTGAGAGCTCATGTTGTGGGATCATTACTGTACTGTACTCTTGAATTTCCACCCCTGGGTGGATTATGGTCAGAATCTCCGATCATTCAGCCAATGAGCCAATGAGCTGAATGATAGGAGATGCCGAGACAGAACAGAGCTCTGCTTGTAAATGTCATCAACCATCCATCCAGCTTCATGATTGTTATGCTCTTAAACCACATCACCATCCACCAGGTTAATCTTGTTAAAGCTCATGGTTTATATGCAAGCTATTTAATCCGGAAATGTATGTACATATTTTTGAAAGACCATCCTCATTTAGGATAATAGACTGCTAACTTACGTCGCACATTAGAATATGAGTGGGGGCAGGCATGAATGCGTCGTTTGACCATCCCCCGTGCCTGACTATTTTGTCTCGTCCTTTCTGATGTTGACCCACCACGTTCTGGAATGACATTAGGCTGAATCTACATTGTGTGAGGTTTAGATTATAATTTCAGATACTCATTTTGTTCATGGGTGGAAATAGAAGCAGGGCTGCCAAGGATCACTGCAGGCACGCAGCTGCTAAGCACTGCACGTGCATTGCCACTGTTTGAAGTGCGCCCACGGACACATACGGACATTAGTGTACCAGTTAATTATGGTTGAAGTATTCATAACGGAAGCACACTTTACACGGTCAGAGCAGTAGAACAACTAAACCTATTGAGAAAAATGTGTTTTTCGTTGCGCATTAGGGCAGTTTAAGAGTCGGGGGAGGGCTAAGAGTGAAGAACAGGCACTTCCTTGTTTTGGAATTTAATCTTCAGTATTTGCAAAGAAGCACTGTGGAAATTACCAGGCATTGGGAAATAAATAAATAAGATATAGTGTGTATCTTGTGCTCAGAGCCGGCACTAGGGACCGAGAGGCGGCATGCAAATGTGTCAACACATAAAAAAATAACCCCCACCAGATCATTGATGAATCAAGACATTTAGAATCCTGCTTCCGTTAAAAACATATTCATATGCCTATGTTCTGACCTTCGAAGATCCTGTTTATTATGGCGACAAAAGTTCCTATTTTGGCAGACAAGTTTTCCAATCAAAGGAAGTACAAACTTACGTTCATAGTATCCATGGTGTCACGATCACTAGCCCCTTTTTAATGCACGCCTTGCTTGTCCGCGGTGACGTAGTTCAGATTTTTTGTGAAATGAAAATACTAGAGGGCAACGACCTCAACGACGTGTGTGGACACTAGTGTAGGTATAGAATGAAGGTGACTGTAGAAACTTGTAGGATGATTTTATGATGGCCAAATGGTAATGTCAATTGTCTCAAATCCACCATAAGTAAAGGGTTTTTGGTTTATTTCAAAACAGCACAAAGCCTGAAATGGTTCTGAGAATAAATAATTGGGTAAAACTGACTGTGTTGCTTTAGACACAAATGGAATACTCTTTTGACATGAAACATATTTTAGTGGCTGTTATTACCAGTACGATTCTCACGTAAGGACCATTCAAACGCGTGGCTCTGCCTTTTATTTCCATCATCATCATTATTAGCAGCCTTTATATCACTACTGAATGAAGGCCACCCCAACTTGTTGGCACTCGTCACAGT
The DNA here is from genome assembly GCF_964198595.1 of Lampetra fluviatilis. Classification (NCBI taxonomy): domain Eukaryota; kingdom Metazoa; phylum Chordata; class Hyperoartia; order Petromyzontiformes; family Petromyzontidae; genus Lampetra; species Lampetra fluviatilis. The sequence goes on from NC_136288.1 coordinate 8,290,900, forward strand.
CCCACGATGCAACAATCCACCCAGCAACTGCCCAAGACTATATTTCATAGATGCATATATGTGGTGGACGTCCTCTCAAGCACTGCATTAGCATCCACTGTCATACTGGTAGGAACCTCCTGGTTACACCAGCCCACAGGGGATTATTGTGTCTGTCCGTCCGTCGTGCAGGGAGGGGCTGGGTGGGGAGGGGAGGGTGGGGAGGGGCTGGGTGGGGAGGGGCTAGGTGGGGAGGGTGGGGCTGGGTGGGGGGTGGGAGGGGTGGGGCTGGGTGGGGAGGGGCTGGTCACCTCGTGGTGCGCTTATAAAACTCAACGATTAGCCTACTCACGCCGGCTTGTGCCCGCCCTCACAGTCGGGCATATTTGCGGAATACACCACGTCGCCGTTGACCCTGGCCATTGACCGAGCAACCCAACGTTCCTACCAGCTCCCTCCGCACGAATGTGTTTATTCCCAACCATCAGCCATCGTATCTTCTCAACAGTCAGCATGATGTATTTATCCTCTATATGTTCTCGAATCCACATTCCTCTTTCTGCGTCTCAATGCAATTCCAATTAGCGTGCATCTCTCCATGCTTCTTTGTGCACTTTACCTTTGTGTGCCACTCAGTATTTATTCTCACCCAACAGCTATCATCCCCTGTCGCAATGTGTCCTGCCCAAGCCCACTTTCTCTCTGCTGTAGGCATTGCTGAAAAAAACGTCTATGACATCCTGCTCCTGCTGAATCAGTCCAAGTGCTTTAACAAACCGTGTTATAAGAATAAAGAATATTGCAGTATTTTCCATGCTGTAAGGGAAGTTTTTAAATGTGCAATCGGACGTACTGCAGTTTTTAAAGACGCAATCCAAGAAACAATTGTGTGACATTTTTATTAAATTAGCTAAACAATATGAATCTATTTCAAGGTAGATGTAGAAATGTGTTGCGTAAATACAAAAAAGGTGACTGATTTTGTTCCTAAATCCCAACGCCAAGAAAGATAGATGGTGCACAGCAGTGACGTGCGGTAAGGTCAATGGCTGGGAAGGCACTGCCTAGTGTCAGAGCCAGATTCACACGCTGAGGGGGGCGTGGCCTCACGGAGGGGGCGTGGTCTCACGGAGGGGCGTGGTCTCACAGAGGGGGCGTGGCCTCACTGAGGGGGCGTGGTCTCACTGAGGGGGGCGTGTTAGACACGTCCCCCTCAGTGAGGCAGATGTGATAGCTGCCTCCCCTGGTGCTTTTTCATTGCAGTTTCATGACGAGACCAGCGAGCCTAAATATCTTTTTACACACATACGTGAAATAAGTTACCTGGATTATGGAAGGCGAGGACATGAAAGGAAGGGGTCTACAAATATTACATTGGTGACATACTGAGATAGTAACAGGCACGCGCTTATTGCCCGTGCTCCATCCAGTTACTGAGGTGTTGCGCACTCAGAGGGGAGGCTGAGCTCGTCGCTGCCTCGCCTCTCGTCTCTTCTTGTATTTGCAGCAGAGCTCCGCAAATTGGGCGAGTTTGACTAAAAATGATTAGAATCGTACATAAATGACATTTATAGCACAGATCAGTGGACATTTTTTAATGTTTATTTAATTGTATTCTTCTTTCTTTTTACTTTTTGTAACAGCTATTTTAATTGGAGTATGACAGGTGAGGCTCTGCCTCCCCTGCCTCCCCTGACCACACGTCCCTAGTGCACAGCCATGAAGGATTTCAACTTAACCTCCACGTGCTGGGCTCCATAGACAAACATAGAGATGCTCCCAGAAACCATTAAACCAACTCGAACGAGGAGGACCTTCCAGGGGCCCCTGTCGTGTCAATAGAGAAATGGGGGGGGCCTAAGGTCACGTGGCTGTTGACCAGCAACTTTTCTTTTCCTCGACTCTTTGGACATACCATGATGTTTCCACAAAACAAAAGCGATTGCGTTTTCTACGTGTTGTGTCTTTCTTTAATAATGCATCTTAAAATCATACTATTTTAGAGAAGAAGAACAATTCTGGCTGGAGAGAGGGACGGATGGACAGTCACATCCAAAGTGTTGCAGTCAGGATTTCACAACAATCAGTTTACTCAATTGGATAGCAATCATCGCTTCTACTATAACAACTAAAACTTGACAATATCCTCCTGAAAAAGTGATGAAACTCAGTGAGGTTTTCTTGGGTAAACAAACGCAATAATAAAGAAAAAAACAAGAATAATAACTACCGGATTGTGAACAAAACTCGCCCACATATGCAGTCATATTGCAAGTTGCTCTTTTCTTCATTTGGAATGCAGTTTTCATTGGCAAGTCTAAGCGAGTGGTGAAAATTCCACATTCCCATTGCAGGGGCCACGCTCCACATTCATATGGCAGAAACTTGAATTAGTACTGTATTTCACTCATAATGAGCATACAAAGTAACTCAACCATTATGCTGTGGTACATTCGTGATGCAATGTTAGAAGGAAATATGCAAAACTAAATGGCAGGCATGCAGCGTCAAGCCAATCAGGAGTCTTTAATAATGTAGCCATAAAATGATTGATAAACAAGTTAGCAAGCGAAGCTTGGGACACACGAATACATAAATGCTACACGTTTCAACACTCTTTATACTCGTACCCAATAAATGGCAATAACCCAGTAAACATTACACTTTGAGCCAACGTTCGCATATGGTTGGAGCCATTGGCTCAATGTGCCATGTTTATTGGGAATGCCCACAGATTAATTGGCTTAATTACTAAACCTTCAACAACTTAAAGATTGTCACACACAACATGCTCAGCTAACTTATTTATCTAAGATATCTGGCACAAGTTACTTGACAATGTATATTCATGTAGGATGTCTAATGTATGTACAGCCCTTTGTCATTGACTTAAAGCTTTCGTGACTGCAGGAATTCATACTTTATGGGTCTTTCAGTAAAGTCACGAAGATAGAATAATAAATAAATAAATCACGACGTTTCGATCGCAACACCACCAGGCTTGGCAGCGTATATTTAAGCTGGGTTGGAGGGGGAAGAGCGCCTTGACAAAATAATTTGCATATTAAGAGGAATTTACCTGGTGGTGTTCATTCAGACGCTATCTTTCCAACAGACCTGTTCTTCACCTGAGGACGGCTGCTTGCGTTGTGGCCGAAACGTCGTGAGAATTATTTTATTATGTTTTATTTTCATTATTTTGTTATTTCCCTTCTACGTGACTTTACCGAAAGAACCAAGAAGATGAATCCCTGCAGTCACGAAAGCTTTAAATCGAAGTATAGCCCTTTGTCATTTCCCTGCAGAGCGATGTCAATCATGGGGGGTTTTTGACCATTCTTCACCACACTTGTCAGTGTAGGTTTGCGAAGGCGGACCTCAAACTATTTCAGATATCATTCGCCACTGATTTTCACCATGGCAAGGAATTGAACTCGGGTTACTGAGTTCGTAGCGCAGTGCGCCGACCGCTGCACCACCACCTCCCCACCCATGATGTAAGTAACAAACATCACAACTTCATATAATTAAATAAAAACTGTTGCATATGCATGTCCCATGTGAATTCCAACTTTAAATTAATTACCCAGCCTTGAGGCCCATGAATGCTCCAATAACCTTTTGTTTAAAATTAAAACTGTGTTTATAAAAAACTTCAACAATTTTTATTCTTTGGGTTTTTCGGTAAAGTCAGGTAGATAGGTTCAAAGAAAAAAGAGGGGGAGAGCTGCTGAGGCAGCTGCCTCTGAGGCAGCTGCCTCAGCAGCTTTTCCCTTATTTTTTCTTCCTGATGACGAACGCTTGTGTTGCGATCGAAACGTCGTAGTTTTTTGTTATTTGTTGTGATTTTCTTTGACCCTATCTACCTGACTTTACCGAAAGACCCAAAGAATATTAATTCCTGCAGTCACGGAAGCTTTAAGTCAAGATGCAACAATTTTGTATTGAAGTAGGTGGTCTGTGAAAGATGGTAGTGTTCAGCTGATGACAACTTGTTCCGTAGCACATGAATTGCTACTTGTCTGCTACGGCCATCTCCCCACATTGGAACGAACACGTTCCCACAACTAACACATTCACATCTGTATAGCATACACTACTGAACTTAATTTATGTTGTGTATGTATGTATTTGTGTAAGAGATAAAAATGCATCTTCCCACACATTTTAAAAGTGGCATTGGATTGTATCTCTCGTAGCAAAGTAAATAAATCATTCGTATTCTTAATATTCAACTGTAACTACAACAATTATCTATATATGGTGACCAGACTCTGAACACCAACTCACGAATTTGAGAACCGAGTCTGATTCAAACCCAGAATCTTAACAGTGCTGGCTCACTGCTTTGACAGTATTAGGACCCTAAGCCACCCAGCCAACCGTTGTGTTTAGTATACCTTAATCTGTATTCGTCTAAACCTTTGTGCCTCAAACTTGGCTTTTATGGCACACTTAAATTATGTGGTCAGATCTATTTACATGTTCTTGTTGAGCATTTGTATTTTATCTTGTGATGCATATGCAGACACTTTAAGACATTTATTTGCAGTGGCTGAACAATGTATAAATGCTTGAAAACATTTCCGTTGTATTCATTTGCTGTTTTAACATTACCGTATGTATGTAAGCCGATATATAATGGCTGAGCATTCCACATGACTCTGCATGCTCAGTGACTCCATCACTTACCGGCTAAGTATGAGCCCCTTTAATTTTATCACATTACAATACAGTTTTTGTTTTTTTTATGAATGCATTATCGAGCATCAATCTTCAGCAAACGTGTTCACCATTATGTGTTGGGGGACATAGACCCACACTGTGCTGCTGATCCTCGAATGGCTTGGGACCGTTCCTGGGCTGCTAACAGTGGTCTTTTAAACGTAGCATCAGTGAACCCTTAGATCAACGGCAATGTTTCCATTATAGTTTCCAAGGTCCCCTGAGGTTTTACTTTTTATCTATTTTTGTCATGGCTGGAGCAGGGAAGTAATGTACTGTAATGATGTGAGCATGTCTCTAATAATAAAAAGGGCATCACTTATGGAATCGCTTGGTATCTTATTTTATAGTTTTTCTTACTACTACAGTAATTCTGATTGTGCTATATACATGAAATTGTGTTGTAAAACAAAACATACATTCTGAATTCTCACCACGCTGTGTGAGGAAATAACACAAAGGGTTTCTTTAGCCTAATTTGTAAGATGTATATTTCCTGCAAAGCAGGCTTGTTGCATGACATGTGCATGCGCATGTTCAGCCCACTTCTCAATCCACTGCTGAAAGAGGACCTCCCTATGGCACGAGGGTCGTTAGGGTTATTTGACCATACTTCCCCACACTGGTCAGTGTGGGTTGGTGAAGGCTATGAGCATAGAGGTACAGTACGACAATTGATGCTTTGCTGCCCTGTCTACAGTGTCGCTCACATCTTATAACACCTAGTTTATGTATGGCAGTCACTCATTCAATGACTGCTTAACTTCTGAGATCTGATGAGATCGGATTTTTACGGGGTTATTCGGTCATGGACTAATTGCATATCCATCAAATCAAATTATTGAACTTTCAGAGCTGGAATACGCCACATTTTGCAGAAATTAGTGACCTGGCTGAGACCATAAACATGATAAACTGACTCATTTTGAGAATCTGGTCTAGATTCAAACCCAGGGCTGTAACGGCGCTGGAATGGTGCTGACACCGTGTTAGCCCACCTGAGTCACCCAGCCACCTCGAGTGTTTGCTAAACTGTAATCTTTATTTGTTTGAACCTTTGTGCCTCAAACTTGGCGTTTATTGTACACTCAAAGTCTGGAGTCAGATTGATTTACACTTCAGAACCACACCCGTTGTTTTTTTTCGTCTTTGCTGTAAAGCATGCTGCAGAGCATCTTACCAAGCACATGCAGACACTTTGAAATATAACTAGAAACAGAATATGCTTTAAATATTGTGGCCACTCACCACTCCCCCTCCTCCCTTCCTCTTTTAAGCTCTTTGCAATGTGGGGATGAATGACCCATGAAGTGCATGTCGAAACCAGTCCATACTTTTGCTTGTACAGTATTGAACCAATTGCTGCTGAAATAATGCATTCCCAGCAGGTCCTGTGGTTGACTGGAAGTGTAAAAACACTTTTCGTTTCATGTGAAGGGAGAGATATATGAAGGAGACGTATTGTCTGCGTATGTATTGTGTTACTCCACAATGATGCGAATGATTATTTTGTGTTATATGTTGTATAATTTTGTGGTGTAAAGAAAGGGCCAATGCCTGTAACATCTCGCAGTTCAGCAGAATTGGTTCAAGCAAGCCTGATTCTGCTGATGAGACACTGTAGGTCAAAACCGGTCCAGAATTTACTTGTGTTGAACCAATGCCGGTGAAACTATGCACTCCCAGAAGGCCTTGTAAATGACTGGAAGTGTAAATTATGCTTTCGTATGTTTTTAAGCAGAGGGACTGGTATATGAAGGAGATATATTTGCTTTTCAGATATTTTTTTTTATTACTTATGTAATAAAAGACTCGGACGCTTCTCTCTGTCCTGTGTCCTTTATTTGGGTTCGATCTCTTTTCCTCACGGTACTCCCCTATAAACTCTCCACTCTGCAGCCCCAGGCTGCTGTCGCTCACGTAGCCCAAACTTCCTCCTAGCAGCCCCGCAGCTGTCACGTCGTGCAGACCCCTGCTGCCGACTCCTCCCTTGCAGACCCGCTGCTCTCTGCAGCCTCCTCGCTGCTCCTCCTGCCCCGGGGTCGGTCACCGTTGGCCGACGGTGCCGATCCTCGTGGCTCGGGTGTGTGGCGACCTCGCCACTCTCTCTCACCATTCGCCCTGCGTGGCCTCTCACTTTTCCCAGTCCCCGATCACTCCCGACTGCTCCCGGTTACCCTCCTTATAGACCCTTACCCTCTCCCCCACGTGACGTAACTCCTCCCCCCATGACGTCACTTCCGGGAGGTCGTTTACGCCCGCATTACACCACCCTCCCCCGTAGAGAAAATCCAGCCGACCTTGGCTGAACACAACTCCAATAAGCAATGCGAGCGAACACGACCGAATACGAAAAAGGACACAGAACACACGATAATATACGGAAAGAACAAGAACACAACACAACAATTTACGAAATGTGAGGGATTTCGAGCGGGTGCGTGTCGCCGGGCCGTCCCGGACGGTCGGTGGCCCTCCCGCCGAGCGGGAACGTGGCAGGGTTTTAAGAGCGACAGGCTGAAGTTCGTCTGTCGCTATTGGAGGCCTGGCAACGTCCCGGTCCCCTATTTTCAAAGGCGCAGCATCAGAGGCGTCCCGCGATCGTGTCCGCGGCAGGGTAGGAAGGGCTGCGGGCCTCAAAGGTTCCGCAGCCGTGGTAGGCGCACCCCGAGCTGGGTCTGCTTTCCCCTGCCGCGTCACGGCCGGCTCGTCTGTGAAAGGCACGACAGGCGCTCTAGCAAAGTCAGCAGGCACAGGCAAGGGCGAGTCGGCAGCAACAGACCCCGGCAAGGCAACCTCAGGAGATGACGCATCCGGTCGAGGGGCCACGTATGGTTTCAAACGAGATGTATGGACGAACCAGCGCCGAGAACCAAACCGAACACGCGCCGACTGTGGGTTGGGAACCTCGATGAGGCGAACCGGCCCTTGCCATGGCTTATGCAATTTAGGAGAGGTACCTGGCCGCACCTGTGGACAATGGAGCCAGGCCAGGTCCCCCGTTTTCCAAGGGCATTCCCCTTTTGAACGTCGCGCACACCGCTCGTTCCGAGCCTGGGCTTTGGCCGTAGCCATGCGAGCCTCTACCCGCGCCTCAGTGACTCGGCGAACGGTGTCCTGAATGTAATCAGGAAGAGGCTTGACAGGTCCCCTCGCCTCGGTTCCCAACTGTTCATCAATCGGCGGTACGTTTTCACGACCGTACGGCGAATATCCCGTAGCCGCATGCGGCGTCATCCGGTACGCTGAAAGCACCCCAGGGATATGCAAATCCCAATCCGATTGTTTTTCACTAACCGTATGGCACAACATGGCGGACAGGGTCCGATTAAGCCGCTCCACCATACCATCCGTTTGTGGGTGGTAGGGAGATGTCCGTATTTTTTTTGTACCCAGCGCCGCACACACCTCCCCCAACAATTTGGAGGAAAAATTCCGGCCTTGGTCTGTAAGGAGCCTCTCCGGCGCCCCTTTGTCCATAACAAACCCAAAAAGAAAGGCGTCCATGATAGACGCCGCTGACTGGTCAGGCAAAGGCCAGGCCACCGGCCAGCGGGAGAGGTACTCCACCCCTACCAGCAAATATTTATTTCCCCTAGCGGATGGCGGAAAGGGTCCCAAAATATCTAACGCCACCAACTCATTAACTCGAGACACCTGGATGGATTGTATCGGCGGCACATATGGATGTTTAGGCGGCTTACGGCGGGCACAATCGGGACACATCCGTCGTCATGCCGTGCCAATAGTAGTCTCGCTGCAGCGTCAATAGCGTCTTCTGCACCCCCAGATGTAAAAGCGTGTCACAATGCAGAGTCCTAATCAATTCGTACCGCAATGATGCCGGTACAACCAGACGCCAGCATTCCTGCATCCCTTCCCTCCACATCAGCAAGCCCTCACGGAGAGCGGTTTCCGGCACGCCGCCCGCACAGAGTCGCCCACTCCCCTTGACAGGCCGCTTACGTAACGTTACCAAGGAATCATCCAACATCTGTTCCCGAATCCACACAGACCTCGGGAGATGTAGAATGCCATCAGCCGGTCCCCCATCAGCCGATCCCGCATCAGCCGGCCCCGGCTCAAGTGGAGCTTCCGGCACTTCGACTGCCAGCGCGACAGGCGGAGGGGGGTGCTGAATCGGGCCACACCTATGCGTCCCCGACGCACATGCGCAAGGGGATCGCTGCGGCAGCCTGGAAAGTGCGTCCGCATTAGCGTGACGCACTCCCTTCCAATGGTGAATTCGGAAGGAAAATTCTTGCAGCGTGTCCAACCATCGCGCCAGCTGGCCGGATAGTTGGTCCATTTTAAGAGCATACTGCAAGGCCGCATGATCCGTGCGAACAATAAACGAACGACCGTACAGATACGGTCGAAATTGGCGGAGAAAAAAAACAATAGCCAAAAGTTCCCTGCGAGTGACACAGTAGCGGGTTTCAGCGGGAGACAAAACCCGGCTACCATACGCGACCACGCGTTCTACACCATCTTTGGACTGAGATAACACCGCCCCAATGCCCGTGTCACTCGCGTCCGTATCCAGAATGAAGGGATGCGCAAAATCCGGATAATCCAACGTCGGTGCCGTAGCCAATAGATCGCGTAGGCCTCGAAACGCCGCCTCCTCTGGGGTTCCCCAAGCAAACTTGTGTCTTTTACCCGTCAGGAGATGCAAATGCCTCGCGATCGTAGCAAAATTTGGAACAAACCTCCGATAATATGAGGCGAACCCCAAAAACCGACGCACATCCCCCACCGTGGCAGGGGTTGGCCAGTCACGGACGCACGCAGTTTTGTCCGGATCCGTGGCCACCCCGTCAGCACTGACGATGTGCCCCAAATAACGCACGGAGTGTTGCAGCAGGTGACATTTCTTGGGCTTAAATTTCAAATTAGCAGAACGCATCCTGGTGAACACGGCCTCCAACCGCGATAAATGCTCGTCAAATGTGCGGCTGAAAACGATAATATCGTCCAAATATATAAGACATGTCTCCCACTGCAACCCCGTTGATACCAACTCCATCATCCTCTGAAAAGTAGCAGGGGCCGCATTCAGCCCCATCGGAAGACAGTTAAATTGAAAACACCCCTGCGGCGTACGGAAAGCGGTCTTTTCTCGCGAGGACTCGTCGATGCTAGAGAGATCTAGCATTGAAAAGAACTTCGCCCCCGACAAGGCATCGAGAGAGTCGTCCATATGCGGCAGGGGATACGCATCTGCCACCGACACCTTATTTAATTTACGAAAGTCTACACAAAATCGCAATTTGCCATCTTTTTTCTTGACCAAAACAACAGGTGCGCCCCATGGGCTGTTAGACGGAGATATTATGTCCGCAGCCAACATGTCATCCACTGCCCCTCGAACATGCTCTCGCTCAGCCGGACTCATCCGATGCAAGTTCAACCGAATAGGGGCAGCGTCCCCTGTGTCAATATGATGGTGAAGCAACGAGGTGCGTCCTAAGTCCAAATCATCGGAACTAAACACATCAGAATAGCTCGATAACAATTTACGAATCGCACAACGCTGTTCCCCGGAAAGAGCTGAATTCTCCCCACACAATTCAGCAATCCAGCGGTCATCCACAGCTCTGGGTCCCGAAACACCCCCAACAACCCCCCGGCCGGACAGATCATCATGAGCTGTAAACGCAGTAGTGGCATGTGCCACAACGGTACCAGCCGGTACACACACCCTTTCGGCACTCGCGTTAAGCACCTGCAAAAACGGCTGCTGGTCTGGCCTAACAATAGTTTGTGCCCCAACCAGTGCCGATCCACCCGTGATGGTGGCGGACGGTGACAACAAAACCCCAATCGCTCCTTGACGACCATGTACAGGCTTCCGATAACGCAAAGGAATGAAAATCTGTGAGCCAGGTGGAATATCAACAGACACTTCGGACAACGCCTGCACCTGGGCGACAGGAGCAGGTCGCCCCCAGGGCGACGGCAAAAAGGCAATTTTACGGCCTTCCGGTAATTGAATGCAGTTCTCATTAATTCTAATTAGAATGGGCATTTTGGCCAGAAAATCGGTCCCTAAAAAACAAGGAACCGCAAGAGACCTTGAAATTAACACAATTCCCGAGGCCGACACTCCCCCGATAGCAATTGTAGCGTATACCTGGCCCACAATGCCCATGCTACCCCCGTTCGCGGCGACGCAGGAAGCGTAAGCCGGACTCACGGCCTCTGGTGGGATGTTCAAGAGATGGAATATTACATCCGAAATAATGGTCGCGGACGCTCCGGAATCTACCAAAATCCGTACGTCCACCCCTTGTATCGACCCAGGTACGGTGGACGAACCGGTAGCGGCCGCGACGACCCGCCGAGCCAACTTACGCCACTGCGTTACCGAACGACAAGGCACAGTCAATGGTCTCCCGTTATTAAAAACACCCGGATCGCATGACAACGGTGATGAGTGAGGTGTCAAGCCTTGCCGGGTGTCTGGTGCGCACCGACTTGCCTGTGCTGGCGAATCCTTCCTTGGAGCGGCCGCTGTCGAAGCCTCCTGCTGGGGCGGACCCGGGACGCGGGCCCAGCAGTCCCTGGCATAATGGCCCTTACGCCCGCAGCGGAAGTAGTCGATGTTGTTGCGCCTTGCTGCGGGCGCCCCGTCCCGACGCGGCCGTGTCGGCGGCGCAGCCCGCGGCTCCGGCCACGGAGCAGCGGCAGCCGACAGCTCCTGTGGGCTCCTGTCGTCCGGCACATAAACAGCTTTCTTGGGGTCCCAACCCACGGCTCCCCCTTCGACGATGGGCCCGCCCGTCCACGCCGTAACCTGCTTCCACCGGCGCAGGTTGAACTGGGCGTCCAGACATTTAGCCGCAGCCCGGGATGTGAGCTTCTCGTGACCGCACACCGGCATGGGAATGCCGAGATCCCGGGACAACTCCAACATCTTCCCCAGGATGAGAGGTTCCAACAGGTCAGGCTCCATCTCCGGGTATGCGGCCATTGCCAGCTCCAGTACCGCGCCCCTATACGCCACCGGAGACTCCTCGGGTGCGCGTTGTCGTTGCACAAACCGGCGATGAGCATCATCCGGCGGCTCGTAAGCGTCTGCCATTTCGTCGAACACACCACGCAATGTTTTCTTCTTCGCGGCTTTTATAGAGTGAAAGAATCTAACGGACTCATCATCAAGGAGAGTCGGAAGAACTTCTAATGCCTCGGCGTCAGTCTACCTCGCCGAGCGCACCGCTGCCAAAAATCTGCAGGCGAACGCACTCCAATCGCCCCCGATGGAGAATTCCTTGACAGTCGTTAGGTGACGACTGCGACGCCTTGGCGCGTTCCCTGCAGCCGCTGACTCTTCCGGTGGCATGTTCAACATGGCGTCGCAGCGTGGCGTCGACAAGATGGCGGCCTTCCGTCGCGGAGGGCCCAAAATGGCGGCTTCCCGCCTTTCGTCGTGCGCCACGCCCAAGATGGCGTCTTCATGCCGCGTGGCTGATGGCGTCGAAATTGAAGACAACCCGGGCTCCTGCGGACCACCAACATCGCCTTCCGACGCCGTCCTCGGCGTAACGAGCGCACACAACTGTGCAAGCACGTTCTTGAGAGTTTCAAGTTGCTCCGCCATCTGACTCCATCTCAAATCCGCGTCCTTTGGTGCAGACTGGTCCGCCAACGAGGCGACATCTTGGACCCCTGGACCCGCACTCGTCCCAGCACGGATCTCCTCCTCTGCCGGAGTCGGGTCCACCGCAGGAAGAAGGTCACCTTCGTCGGAAGATGAAGCCGATGCCGGAGACGGAATATTCTTTTTTCTCAGTTGTTTAGCCATACCGTTCCACTTTGACACCAGTGTAATAAAAGACTCGGACGCTTCTCTCTGTCCTGTGTCCTTTATTTGGGTTCGATCTCTTTTCCTCACGGTACTCCCCTATAAACTCTCCACTCTACAGCCCCAGGCTGCTGTCGCTCACGTAGCCCAAACTTCCTCCTAGCAGCCCCGCTGCTGTCACGTCGTGCAGACCCCTGCTGCCGACTCCTCCCTTGCAGACCCGCTGCTCTCTGCAGCCTCCTCGCTGCTCCTCCTGCCCCGGGGTCGGTCACCGTTGGCCGACGGTGCCGATCCTCGTGGCTCGGGTGTGTGGCGACCTCGCCACTCTCTCTCACCCTTCGCCCTGCGTGGCCTCTCACTTTTCCCAGTCCCCGATCACTCCCGACTGCTCCCGGTTACCCCCCTTATAGACCCTTACCCTCTCCCCCACGTGACGTAACTCCTCCCCCCATGACGTCACTTCCGGGAGGTCGTTTACGCCCGCATTACACTTATATTATCTACGCAAACAACAACACATTTTTGTGTCATGAAGTGGGAAGGCACCTGTCGTGGCTGAACAATGTATAGAGGCCTGACAACATTTCTCCTCTTCTTGGTTCTTTCGGTAAAGTCACGTATTTGTTTTTGACATTATCGTATGTCCATAAGCCGAGATGTAATGGCTCAGCACCACACCACTTTGCGTGCTCAGTGACTCCATTACTGATTGGTCAAGTATACGCCCCTGTTATTTTATCACATTACGAGACTCATGTTTATTATTGAGCATCAATCTTCAGCAAATGTAGCAAAGCTATATTTTTTCCTTAATGAAGGTCAAACATTTATAAACAGTTGTAAGGGTGCCTCGCCTCATATACAGGAGGGCGTGGATTTGATCCCGACAGTGACACCAGTATATTTGAAGTGTGCATGTTCTTCCCGTGGTCACGTGACTTTTTATTCGGGTCCTCCGGGTTTCCCCTCCACATTTAGAAACATACATTTAGAGTATTTGTCTGCTATAAGTGTACACATGATAAGCCACTTGGTTGAACTATTGGTTGTGTCTACGTCTCTTATGAAAAAGAGCTATATAGCTCGGTGGGCCTTACTTGGTAACATTAAAAGTGGTTTATATTTTTGTGTAAATAGTATCCCTGAATACAATTGCATTCAAAGTTACTTTTCTTTGGGTTGGTTTACATGATTGAGGTTATTATGACATCGAGAAAACTCACTATGTGGATAGTCCTGGTTGAACGTAATGTGGAACCAGTCCCGTAGATCAGGGTTGATTTCTAAGATGTTCATTTTCGTTTCGAAAAGTGGTTTTATATCCGGTTTATGTAATCGGTGAGTGTTTTTTTAATCATAGGCCTTTGTGTCTCGAGAGACAATTCTTTTGCGCCTTACGAGGTCAGCTGTAGGTTTTGCAGCGCCTAGAATGACTTAGTAGGCCAATCCTTGAGTGTCAATCCTTGCCACAGCACTTGCAAGTGAATGCGGTGGCAGCTCCAGATGTGTTTGTTGCTTGTTCTTTACGTCGCTCCCTCTTGGTCTGCCAAGCAGTGTGTCTTTTCTCCTCGCCTCTCCTGGAAACTGTTTTCACAGCCTGCTGCCAGCCGAGTCAGTCGCCGGCAGTTTTCTCCCAGTCATTTGGGTTGATGTCGCAGCTCTTCATGTCCCGTTTACAGACATCTTTTGAATCACTGCGTTCAATACCACCCCATGTTTCTCAGAAGAGCTGAGTAGATAGAACGTATGACAATTGTTTTACATTTTCCAGAAAACTTCACAATTGGGAAAGTTGAGAGTTAATGCGAATACATTCAGCATGTAGGATACATTACAATAAGTACTACTAGGTGGTAAACAACAGTCAGTTAAATATAAAGGGTATCTTCATAAATACATTAATATTTTCCTCGGGTCCCAACGTCATTGCAGAGGACTCAGTAGACATGAATAAAGCAATTGCTTTACATCCACGTGGTTATACAACAGCACCTCGCCTAACCTTCACTGCTATAGTTTGAAATAATCAGGGTATTAAAATGAGACCATTGTGGCATTGCAGACTACGAATTAAAACCGCGCGGCTTGCTGTCACAATGGGTAGGGGAGCTCTAGTAATCTCATATGGATATGTATCTCAACAGGTGTGGTGGCTCTTACAGGTAATGTAAGAATAAACACATCATGTTGTGTTCTGACTTAACCTGCTTAGTTACTTGGCTTGGTCATAAATCTACATTTATTTTTAAAGGAACATATTAAAGTATGGTTCACAGTAGGTTTAACTGGTTCATAGGTCTAGAAAAACAATTGTTATGCAACACTCTACCATGCCTGTGACTGATTCACAAGCTCCATTCCAACTTTACATGTTCACCAAAAAATTACATCATGGATTGTATCCGCTTTATGTGTGAATGGAGATGATGGCTAAACGTAGACAAATGGACAACGAGCCAAGGTCTGGTGTTTGGGGAAATAATGGACGAGATTTACTCTCAGACTTCATTGATACTCTACATATTTGGACTTCAAGATACGGGGCCCTGTTTTGTGTTTTGGCAAATATTGCTGAGATGTTTCGTGAAAAAGCACCGATGTCTCCGTGCCAACAATGGGGCAAATCACCAAGGCAACGAGTTTTGACCGATTCTTCAAGATGTGAATGGGGCCCATAGACTTAAGGGACAATGTGTGACATAACGAGTATGTGGAAAAGCTCGAAATGACCAACTCAGACAGGATACAATTGTTTAACAGAAGGTGCAATCATAACCATAGGTGAGCAGTGACGTAGACTGGAGGAATAAAACTGCTTTCACGGATTTAAAGCTTTCGTGACTGCAGGGATTCATCTTCTTGGTTCTTTCGGTAAAGTCACGTAGAATGGAAATAATAAAATAAAAATAATAAAAATAATAAAACGTCGTGAGAATAATTTTATTATGTTTTATTTTAATTATTTTATTATTTCCATTCTACGTGACTTTACCGAAAGAACCAAGAAGATGCTTTCACGGAATTAACCGTAACATTTTTGTGATCTTCATCCGAATGCTGTGCTGTTATCCTTTTCATTTCGGATTTCCTATTGTAAAAATACTTAAATATAAAAATAACATTTATATGCCTTGCTGCATAATATAAAAAAACAATTCTCTGTGAGTGGAATTAAGTGCCGTGCCAAGTCTACCTGTCTGCTCATATCTCTGTAAGAATTGAATTGTGGGGCTTGTTAAGCCAGATATATGCCACTTTGGGAGATGGCCCACATAAATACAGAGGCCGAAATTAAGCCGCACCCTACTTCACTCAGCCTGGGATATCCATTAAAATGTGCTGCATTCGCAATCTCATTTGACTTGTGAAATAAAATCCCCTACGCCAGCTGCCCAAGTTTGAATACAGAACTCCATATTCATTA
Source organism: Lampetra fluviatilis (assembly GCF_964198595.1). Classification (NCBI taxonomy): domain Eukaryota; kingdom Metazoa; phylum Chordata; class Hyperoartia; order Petromyzontiformes; family Petromyzontidae; genus Lampetra; species Lampetra fluviatilis. The sequence goes on from NC_136288.1 coordinate 8,306,835, forward strand.
CCATTTACACTGTATTACCTATTGTAAAATAAGTGGGTTAGCAATTTGAAAAAAAAAACACGCCCATAGTGTTGCAAAGTTGATGTTAGTATTAAAATTACCAGCTTGTATTGTCATGATTAACATGATCAAGCCTCGGAAAATTGGGTCTGTTTCAAACATATTCAATGATGTGGAAGCACATCTTGTTCCTGACGTTTGTAATAAAGCAAAGTATTGATATACTGTACTGCGGCTCTAGTTACACAACTTTAAAAGTGCTGGGACTGCATGTTCAATTAGGTCACACCGGTCATAGTGTTGGACTTTGGAAAAACCTTTTTTTTGTTCCAATAATAAAATTTGTTAAAGTGTATAACCATTCACGGTGTTTGTTGGAGCAGTTTCTGCTATTTGCAGAAACCTTAAGGCTCTATGTTAGCCAGTGTGCTTTGCAAAAAAAGATCCTAAACATTAAGACTGACAAAACAATGCAGTTATAACCATTAGATCTCTGCATCAATGTGACCTATATGACTACCGTACTCGCGAAATGAATTGAGCCCCTGCATGGAGATTAGTGTGTCCTTTGTGTTCTACGAGCATCAGATTACAACTGCATAATTTCATTACATGGTTTTGTTGAAGTCGAATACATTGCATTCGTTGACTGTTCCCTTGAGTTGCCCAGGTTTCCAGTATTAAAATTTCGGTGGCCTGCAGCCGCCGAAAGTTTAGCTCTGGAGGAGGGCTTCTTGGCAATACGCGCCTCGCTCGTCGACCCCACTGATGCCCGCCCCATGTGTGCAGATACGACTGTCTATTGTATGTAGGATGTGTCAGCATACATAGAGTCAGTAGATACTACTGATATTACTGACTTTATTGTATGTAGGCTGTGTAGGCATATATAGAGTGAGTAGATACTATTACTGACTCTATTGTATGTAGGATGTGTCAGCATACATAGAGTCAGTAGATACTCACTGATACTACTGACTCTATTGTATGTAGGCTGTGTAGGCATATATAGAGTCAGTAGATACTACTGACTCTATTGTATGTAGGCTGTGTAGGCATGTACAGTGAGGGAAAAAAGTATGTGTTCCCCTGCTGATTTTGTGCGTTTGCCCACTGACAAAGAAATGATCAGTCTATAATTTTAATGGTAGGTTTATTTGAACAGTGAGAGACAGAATAACAACAACAAAATCCAGAAAAACGCATGTCAAAAATGTTATAAATTTATTTGCATTTTAATGAGTTAAATAAGTATTTGACCCCCTCTCAATCAGAAAGATTTCTGGCTCCCAGGTGTCTTTTATACAGGTAACGAACTAAGATTAGGAGCACACTCTTAAAGGGAGTGCTCCTAATCTCAGCTTGTTACCTGTATAAAAGACACCTGTTCACAGAAGCAATCAATCAATCAGATTACAAACTCTCCACCATGGCCAAGACCAAAGAGCTCTCCAAGGATGTCATGGACAAGATTGTAGACCTACACAAGGCTGGAATGGACTACAAGACCATCGCCAAGCAGCTTGGTGAGAAGGTGACAACAGTTGGTGTGATTATTCGCAAATGGAAAAAACACAAAATAACTGTCAATCTCCCTCGGCCTGGGGCTCCATGCAAGATCTCACCTCGTGGAGTTTCAATGATCATGAGAACGGTGAGGAATCAGCTCAGAACTACACGGGAGGATCTTGTTAATGATCTCAAGGCAGCTGGGACCATAGTCACCAAGAAAACAGTTGGTAACACACTACGCCGTGAAGGACTGAAATCCTGCAGCGCCCACAAGGTCCCCCTCCTCAAGAAAGCACATATACATGCCCGTCTGAAGTTTGACAACGAATATCTGAATGATTCAGAGGACAACTGGGTGAAAGTGTTGTGGTCAGATGAGACCAAAATGGAGCTCTTTGGCATCAACTCAACTCGCCGTGTTTGGAGGAGGAAGAATGCTGCCTATGACTCCAAGAACACCATCCCCACCGTCAAACATGGAGGTGGAAACATCATGCTTTGGGGGTGTTTTCTGCTCAGGGGACAGGACGTCACTGCATCAAAGGGACAATGGACGGGGCCATGTACCGTCAAATCTTGGGTGAGAACCTCCTTACCTCAACCAGAGCATTGAAAATGGGTCGTGGATGGGTATTCCAGCATGACAATGACCCAAACCACACGGCCAATGCAACAAAGGAGTGGCTCAAGAAAAAGCACATTAAGGTCCTGGAGTGGCCTAGCCAGTCTCCAGACCTTAATCCCATAGAACATCTGTGGAGGGAGCTGAAGGTTCGAGTTGATAAACGTCAGCCTCGAAACCTTAATGACTTGGAGAAGATCTGCAAAGAGGAGTGGGACAAAATCCCTCCTGAGATGTGTGCAAACCTGGTGGCCAACTACAAGAAACGTCTGACCTCTGTGATTGGCAACAAGGGTTTTGCCACCAAGTACTAAGTCATGTTTTACAGAGGGGTCAAATACTTATTTCCCTCATTAAAATGAAAATCAATTTATAACATTTTTGAAATTCGTTTTTCTGGATTTTTTAGTTGTTATTCTGTCTCTCACTGTTCAAATAAACCTACCATTAAAATTATAGACTGATCATTTCTTTGTCAGTGGGCAAATGTACAAAATCAGCAGGGGATAAAATACTTTTTTCCCTAACTGTATATATATAGTCAGTAGATACTACTGACTATTGTATGCATGATGTGTCAGCATACATAGAGTCAGTAGATACTACTGATACTACTGACTCTATTGTATGTAGGCTGTGTAGGCATATATAGAGTCAGTAGATACTACTGACTCTATTGTATGTAGGATGTGTAAGCATATATAGTCATACTCTTTGGTTCTTTCTGTAAAGTCACGAAAGAACCAAAGAGTATGGATTACTGCTTCAAATCATCATATAGTAGGTAGATACTACTGACTCTATTGCATGTAGGCTGTGTAGGCATATATATAGTCAGGATATACTACTATTGTTTGTAGGGTGTGAAGGCATTTCTATAGTCAGTAGATACTACGATTGTACATAGGGTGTATAAGCAAATATAGAATCAGTAGATACTACTATTGTATGTAGGATGTGTAGGCATATATAGTCAGATACTACTGACTCTATTGTATGTAGGATGTGTAGGCATATATAGTCAGATACTACTATTGTATGTAGGGTGTGTAGGCATATATATAGTCAGATACTACTGACTCTATTGTATGTAGGGTGTGTAGGCATATATAGTCAGATTCTACTGACTCTATTGTATGTAGGATGTGTAGGCATATATATAGTCAGATACTACTGACTCTATTGCATGTAGGGTGTGTAGGCATATATAGTCAGATTCTACTGACTCTATTGTATGTAGGATGTGTAGGCATATATATATAGTCAGATACTACTGACTCTATTGTATGTAGGGTGTGTAGGCATATAATGTCAGATACTACTGACTCTTTTGTATGTAGGGTGTGTAGGCACATAATGTCAGATACTACTGACTCTATTGTATGTAGGGTGTGTAGGCATATAATGTCAGATACTACTGACTCTATTGTATGTAGGGTGTGTAGGCATATATAGTCAGATTCTACTGACTCTATTGTATGTAGGATGTGTAGGCATATAATGTCAGATACTACTGACTCTATTGTATGTAGGATGTGTAGGCATATATATAGTCAGATACTACTGACTCTATTGTATGTAGGATGTGTAGGCATATATAGTCAGATACTACTGACTCTATTGTATGTAGGGTGTGTAGGCATATATAGTCAGATTCTACTGACTCTATTGTATGTAGGGTGTGTAGGCATATATAGTCAGATACTACTGACTCTATTGTATGTAGGATGTGTAGGCATATATATAGTCAGATACTACTGACTCTATTTTATGTAGGGTGTGTAGGCATATATAGTCAGATACTACTGACTCTATTGTATGTAGGATGTGTAGGCATATATATAGTCAGATACTACTGACTCTATTGTATGTAGGGTGTGTAGGCATATATAGTCAGATACTACTGACTCTATTGTATGTAGGATGTGTAGGCATATATAGTCAGATACTACTATTGTATGTAGGGTGTATAGGCATATATAGTCAGATTCTACTGACTCTATTGTATGTAGGGTGTGTAGGCATATAATGTCAGATACTACTGACTCTATTGTATGTAGGGTGTGTAGGCATATATAGTCAGATTCTACTGACTCTATTGTATGTAGGATGTGTAGGCATATATATAGTCAGATACTACTGACTCTATTGCATGTAGGGTGTGTAGGCATATATAGTCAGATTCTACTGACTCTATTGTATGTAGGATGTGTAGGCATATATATATAGTCAGATACTACTGACTCTATTGTATGTAGGGTGTGTAGGCATATAATGTCAGATACTACTGACTCTTTTGTATGTAGGGTGTGTAGGCACATAATGTCAGATACTACTGACTCTATTGTATGTAGGGTGTGTAGGCATATAATGTCAGATACTACTGACTCTATTGTATGTAGGGTGTGTAGGCATATATAGTCAGATTCTACTGACTCTATTGTATGTAGGATGTGTAGGCATATAATGTCAGATACTACTGACTCTATTGTATGTAGGATGTGTAGGCATATATATAGTCAGATACTACTGACTCTATTGTATGTAGGATGTGTAGGCATATATAGTCAGATACTACTGACTCTATTGTATGTAGGGTGTGTAGGCATATATAGTCAGATTCTACTGACTCTATTGTATGTAGGGTGTGTAGGCATATATAGTCAGATACTACTGACTCTATTGTATGTAGGATGTGTAGGCATATATATAGTCAGATACTACTGACTCTATTTTATGTAGGGTGTGTAGGCATATATAGTCAGATACTACTGACTCTATTGTATGTAGGATGTGTAGGCATATATATAGTCAGATACTACTGACTCTATTGTATGTAGGGTGTGTAGGCATATATAGTCAGATACTACTGACTCTATTGTATGTAGGATGTGTAGGCATATATAGTCAGATACTACTATTGTATGTAGGGTGTATAGGCATATATAGTCAGATTCTACTGACTCTATTGTATGTAGGGTGTGTAGGCATATAATGTCAGATACTACTGACTCTATTGTATGTAGGGTGTGTAGGCATATAATGTCAGATACTACTGACTCTATTGTATGTAGGGTGTGTAGGCATATAATGTCAGATACTACTGACTCTATTGTATGTAGGGTGTGTAGGCATATAATGTCAGATACTACTGACTCTATTGTATGTAGGATGTGTAGGCATATATAGTCAGATACTACTGACTCTATTGTATGTAGGGTGTGTAGGCATATAATGTCAGATACTACTGACACTATTGTATGTAGGGTGTGTAGGCATATAATGTCAGATACTACTGACACTATTGTATGTAGGATGTGTAGGCATATATATAGTCAGATACTACTGACTCTATTGTATGTAGGGTGTGTAGGCATATATAGTCAGATACTACTGACTCTATTGTATGTAGGATGTGTAGGCATATATATAGTCAGATACTACTGACTCTATTGTATGTAGGGTGTGTAGGCATATATAGTCAGATACTACTGACTCTATTGTATGTAGGATGTGTAGGCATATATATAGTCAGATACTACTAACTCTATTGTATGTAGGGTGTGTAGGCATATATAGTCAGATACTACTGACTCTATTGTATGTAGGATGTGTAGGCATATATAGTCAGATACTACTGACTCTATTGTATGTAGGATGTGTAGGCATATATATAGTCAGATACTACTAACTCTATTGTATGTAGGGTGTGTAGGCATATATAGTCAGATACTACTGACTCTATTGTATGTAGGATGTGTAGGCATATATAGTCAGATACTACTATTGTATGTAGGGTGTATAGGCATATATAGTCAGATTCTACTGACTCTATTGTATGTAGGGTGTATAGGCATATAATGTCAGATACTACTGACTCTATTGTATGTAGGGTGTGTAGGCATAGAATGTCAGATACTACTGACTCTATTGTATGTAGGATGTGTCGGCATATAATGTCAGATACTACTGACTCTATTGTATGTAGGATGTGTCGGCATATAATGTCAGATACTACTGACTCTATTGTATGTAGGATGTGTCGGCATATAATGTCAGATACTACTGACTCTATTGTATGTAGGGTGTGTAGGCATATAATGTCAGATACTACTGACTCTATTGTATGTAGGATGTGTCGGCATATGGAGTCAGTGATCCTGCTGACTGTTGGATTAACTTTTAATCTCCACATCTGGGGAGTCCAATTCCTATAACTTTTTGATTCAGGCCTTCTTAAAGACTCTTATAATGCATAATCTTGGGTTTTGTCGGTAATGTCACGTAGGTAAAAATTTAAATTAATTAAAGTATTTTACTTTTATTAATTTACATTTTAAATTTTTACTAGTATTAGAATTTCGGCGGCCTGCAGCCGCCGAAAGTTTAGCTCTGGAGGAGGGCTTCTTGGCAATACGCGCCTCGCTCGTCGACCCCACTAATGCCCGCCCCATGTGTGCAGATACGACTGACTATTGCACGTAGGCTGTGTCAACAAACATAGAGTCATTAGATACTACTGATATTACTGGCTCTATTGTATGTAGGCTGTGTAGGTATATATAGAGTCAGTAGATACTACGTGACTTTACCAAAAAAAAACAAGAATATGAATCCTTGCAGTCACGAAAGCTTCAAATCTAGAATCTTATAATGCAGTTTACGGACAAACGGACGCACTTATCGGAACGCTGGGCTTTTATTAGAAATGAATGTCAACTGAAATAACCAGTTGCGCGGCATGTGACTCAAGTGAGGCATCAATCAATCCAAGATTGACAACGCGCCACCTGTATTCAGCAAAAAACAAAGCTAAGACGAAAGCGACGATGGCACTGAGAGAATTAAACTACGTGAAACTAAACAAAACGAAAAAAGACACGTATTTAGTTCGGTCCTATAAGGCAGTGATTGTCACGGCTCAGCGGACTTCTGTTTGGCAGAGACCACGCGGGTGCAGACGTAAAAGCTCCGTTCTGCTGTCCCAAGCAGAGTGGATTTCATACTCAGCAGGTCCATAGCAGATTGAGCGTGGGTTTCTTTTTTGTGTGACGGGTACGTATGGGTGGATGGCATCGCTTAGAGAGGCTAGCTGACCGGGTTTTCTTTGCCATGAAAGCGAATAACACTGCGACCTTCAATTGGACTCTCTAGTGCACTGGTAAGCGGGTGCAGCTCCTGCACAAGGCGTGAGGAGCTCGTGAGAGATGGAGCCGGGGAAAACGACTCTGTGGAGGGTATTTTGGAGACGTTGGAGTCGTTTTCTGTGGCCATCGTTTCTCATTGTAATGGACTAATGACGAATGTTGAATGTGTTTGTTGTTTCCACGCCCTTGTAATGGCTTTCCATGTTAGGGCGCTATGGAAATTGATATTTTTTTGTTTCATTACTGAACACGAGCAAGCCCTTCATAATAACAGGTTAATAAAACATTATTTAATTACTGTATATATACACATACATAGAACTGTCACTGACAGAAAAGTAAGATAGTGATGTTTTGTACAACTGCCTTGGGGAAATCGTGCTTTACAGAGGGTCACAATGACAGTAAAAGTAAAAAAAACATGTTCTAATTTTTAATTAACTTGTTTTTATGTCAAGGTTCACTGAATTCGCAACTTGCTAACACTCCTTAATAACGTACAACATTTCCACATGCAGTTTTGTATTCACGAAAGCCAAGATTGTTTTAACATTTTAGAAATCCAGAGACTCAATTATCAATGACAATTTTGGTACAATTTATTTTCATCTTAGAAACACGACGTTTGAAGTACAAAACTTTCAGTGTCTATGGAAATCAAAAGAGAACATATTTATTAGGCTATAATAAATGCTTACATTGTGAATATCCTTTGGTCTAGTATTAAATTAGATCATATTAAGACTAGGAATGTATTTTGTACAAAAAAATGTGTACTTTAATATTCAATGCACCACCAACTGCACATATGAACATTGCTCAATTGTATCTGCTCGTACTGACCCAGGATTGCATGGTGAGTTCTACAAATATGCTCATTTGCATTCAAATGCACACAAACTCTACCATCTGTACACACAAAGCAACATATCTGTTGTTACATTTTGGTGTATTTGCATCAGTACCTCAGCATGTATCACCCATTCAGTAAATGTGTGAAACATACGCCATCATGTTCACACACACACGTGAGCCAAAAACTATGTTTGTAGCGTCAGGTATGGAAACTTGCTTAATATACTGTCACAGCTGAACATCACTCACAAAACCTGCACTTGACAATGGCACTCCCTGTTGTGTACTTCTCAGGCAGGTGACATTCATCTGACTGGAATGTTGAGTTTTTTTTTTAAATGCCATCAACCTACACATACTAAAATTAGCGATATTCTTCAACAAGACAATCATACAAAGGCAAAACAAAATCATTGAAGCTCTGAGAAAATATTCAGTCTTTGATTTAAATGCACTTAAGACACACCCCTGACTTATCTTGCAATATATCCTTAGTAGAGAATTTAAATATTTAGTTACAATGGAAGCCTGAGACGCATGAGTAGCATGAGTAGACGAGTATGATCGAGTATGTTAATTTGAATTAAGTAGCTGGTAGGATCTACCTGTGCCAAGTCATGTTTGAGTGTTAAATGTTGTCCCAATTCATCCCTTTAACCCAATGGACAAGTTAAAATGTGTGACCTTAGGTTGCACACAAAACGTTTGGGCTTAGTTGCACAAAAACATCTGCAGGCGAATACATTCGTTTTGCGAAGTATTCTCACGGTGACTTTGTTTTCATCTCAGCATGTTTTACTTGAAAGCAAGTTATTCGTTTTAAACGTCAACAAGTCCAAGAAAACAAGGCAATGCACCCCTTTACGGAGTATTCTTTGTTTTAAAACAAAAACGACTCGTGGTAGTTGCAAAGTTTTCAAGAAACTTTACAGAAGTTGTAAAATTCCCCAGGGTTGATGTAAGCTGTTGGCATTTGCACAAAAGCATGCAGTCATGTGGGGGGGGGGGGGATTCTAAACGAAACACGCTTAAAGACAAATTCTGCACAACAGCTATACAGCACGTGCTGTGTGTTTGCAAATGCCAAAGGTTTACAAACTCCTGTCTCCGATATGTAACATAGCCTCTACGCATCCACTGGATCTGCTCATAAGACAATTGATATTCGATTAAACAGTTCTCGAGAGATTACCTACTTAATAATCACAAGTACCTATTACTGCGTCTGCATACATTGCAGTGTTATTAAGTGTATTTTACACAAATGTGTCGAAATAATAACTCTAGGTTTTGTTTCACTTGGGCTGCTTAAACTATATATTTGTTTTCACATGATTGCTAATATAATGGGAACACACACATTTACAGTAAAGTGCAATCAGACGTGCTTTCGTGTTATTGGATGTGGCCCCCACACAAAACAGGTCCATTCGAGAGTGACTGTGTCCGTGACCTCAGCGTCCCTGCTATTTTGTGTTAATAAGAGCACCAACTACATTCACATCGCGGTGTTTCTTTTGTTGTTTAAATTGATATGACATTTACACAGCAGAGTTATATTCAACACTACAATAAAAACAAGACAAATATAGAAAATATAATTCTTTGCAGCTATTCAAATAATGAGAGTACTGAATGAAAACTACTTAAATAACTTTATTTTTTGTTTGTTTTTGGACACTGTAAATACCAGCTTAACAAGCAGAAATGCTGGAAATTATAAAACATTCAACATATCGAAATTATTCTAATTAAAATGAACAATCGGTATAAGTTATATGTTAAAATAATCCCTATTTACATAATTAATAGATTCCTGTATCATGTTAGAATTAAACATGTATGGGTTAACATTTCATGAAGGCAATATAAAACATCAACAAAAACGGGCCATTGTGTTAAACCCTAAATGTCTATGTCAAAGGCTACGCACAAACAATCCAGGCAACATGTCAATGTAAAAAAGAATATGGTTTTAGGGCAAAGGAATATTTATAAAAACCCTTGCATGCTACACTAGTCAGTAGTACAATGACTGCTCGTTGGCTTTATTCTTACAGGCTTGCTAGCTTATGTAAATTAGTCTTCAGTAACTGATAATGCACCTGTTTTAAGTGTTTTGTGAATCATACATTCCAACCAGTCAGAAGATAAAGTCAATAAATGACTTCATCAACACCAGTTCATTTCTGGCAGTCTTTGCTTAAAAACAAAATGTCCCTTAATCAGTCTTGTCACCTGTTGGGTCAATAAACGATTAAAAAAGCCGGGTAAGTTTCCATCCTTTTTAATGTATTGCCAACCCTGCACGATACCCTAAACACCAGCACACTTGATTCATAACCTCTCAGCAACAACAGCTTAATATAGGCTGATATTTTACAACTTGAGGAACGTGTATCACATTACATGTTCCAACTTTTACTTCTTAGATTATTATGATCGTGATGAGTTGCGGGGTTGGTTAAAACAGTCGGTTTGCGAGCCCTATGCGTAGATCTCTTGGTCGCTGGTGCGCTGGTATGGCTGGGCAGCGGGGCGCCCCAGCATGTAGCTGCCCTGGTCTTTCTTGCGCATGCGGTAGACGAGGAAGACGATGAGCAGCACGGCCAGCATGAGGCCCGCGACACCGCCCGCGATCACCGCTGCAAGCAAACACGACAACAAACATGAAAACAACGATTACAACAACGGTGACAACAACGATGACAACAACGATGACAACAAAGGTGACAACAACGGTGACAACAACGGTGACAACGACGAGGGATCGTGTGTCAGCTTTATTTTTGCACCATCGTGACCATGATGTTGGTGACATAGGAGGCACATCAATTCCCACGCCCACTGCTACTCCCAAGCACGCCCGCCACCTCTGTAAACGGCGCTCAGGGGTGACGTCACACAAATTACTTTTGATGTGTTTCCAACAGCTTCTCGTGCATCCACCACGTGGATGCTCCGTTTCATGTGGTCTTCAAGGGAGTCATATGATAACAATATATATTTAATAATATGGCCTTTTTTGTTTGCTCGTCATTGCTGACTGAGAACTATTGACATTTTGGGTGACTAATATTTGACTGAAATTTGAACTCAATGTCAGTGCTTCTGGCTCAGTCAGCAGAGGCAATAGCCCCCAGACATTTCACACGAGGAACATTTGCAATCTTGCAAATGACCCTTTTGTCAATACACTGCTGGATTAGTATCTCCCCATGCTGGTCAAGTGTGAGTTGGGAAAGTCGAGCAGCGCAGAAGTACAGCGGAACAATGAATTTTGCTGAACTGCCATCTATTGCCCACAACTGTAAGTCTGCAGCCCATAACACCTATTATCCATTGTGGATGCCCTTCCAACCACTATCCAGGCTCAAAACATGATTAGCTTCCATGAACTGATGTGATCAGGCATACGAATAGCCTAATACATAGAGAGTACAAATAAATACAATACTACTAAAATATAACTTGATGAATAGTAGTATTTGTAAAACAATCACAAGTCATTTTCGTATTTCAACGAAAAGCTGAACTGTAACATATATTCCGATATGTAGAAAGTTCTGAATGGTGAAATTGCTATTTACAATGTATGTGCATTTCTACTCCATGGTAAAGAGAGACACACTATACGAAGATATGAGGGCACAGAATCATTGTCTAAGTTGCCATAAATATAAGTGTTGTATTCAGTCGAGATTTATAAAAACACAGTCGAGCAACTCTAGCACAAGCAGTGTGGCAAATGCCGATTAGTAACGATGCTGCATAAAAGTGTAACAAAGCAAAACGCGCACTAATTGGGATAGCACTGGAGGAATATGCCAATAATATGTAACTACAAACTTCAGGTTCCAAGTCCAGTGTCTCTTTCAAAGTTATATATTTTTTTAAACTTTGAATTATAAAACAATGATTAAATACCTGACTTAATTGGTAACTGTTTAAAGCCATAATCTATTAAATTCCAGACAGCTGTGCCAAAAAGCAATTGGCTACGCCAGGGGTCGGCAACCTACGGCTCCGGAGCCGCATGCGGCTCTTTACGGGCTGCTTCTTGACGATATGTACGTATGTACATAGATGCATTGCGGCTCTTGAAATACTGAATTTTGTACCGAATTGGAAAGAAATGGCTCTTCTTGTTATTTTGGTTGCCGACCCCTGGGCTACGCTGTCTTGGTTATCACTTTAATGATGATGATCTATTACAAAAATAATAGTGGAAATCACACTACGTGGAATTATAAGTCTACGAAAACTGTAATTTGAAAGGAATTATGCTAAACACTTGACATTTAAATCAATAGGTTGTCTTGTTAGATGGTGATATATATGTTAATGTGTGACCACGTACAGGGACTGGGATAGCGATGTTACGTCTCAAAACGGAGCTAATTTCGAGAGGATGTTATTACGTACAATATTCCCTCGCTATTTCACGGACTTCCTATCCAAAATTTTGTATATCGGCGAATCACATTGTTTACGTGACAAACCTTACCAATCTTTTTTTATGATGGATAATATCGGTCATGAAAGCCTACGTGTTAAACTCGCATCTGGAACTCTACACGACTGCATCGAGAGAAGGCGAAATAGAGAAAGAAAGTGATGAGATAAAGTGATAAGAGAGAATGACGAGATACTGTTATATTTATATTACTCATGTTTATGTATTTAATAGCTTATTTATTTATTTATTCAAGGTAATTTATTAAAACGATAGGTTTACATAGGCAAATATAATTATCCGTCCTATTCACGAGCATGTTTGGAATGTATCCCTCGCGAATAACGAGGGGATACTGTCGCTAAAGTTGGAGAAACAAATCAGGGTCAAGACAAGAAGGCAATTTCGAATGACTAAATGAGCTCGCGGTGAAGGGCGTGATGCGTGCACTTGTACCACAGCACTACTGCTGCTGCTTTTATAGCGGTGTAGTTCATAATGAATTAGCAGGATTATTTTTTCCGGAGTCAAACAGATTGAAAATGTCGCTACAGAAGCATGTGGCGTGAAACATTTACCTGCCAGGACCTCGGTGCTTTCAAGGGGATTCTGGGAGCCTTTCTTCTGAGCCATGACGTATTTCTCAACTTTGTTGTCCATGTCGGTGCTGATGCGTGGCGTCTTTTTGGGAACGCTGATTCCGTTCGGCTCTTCCTCATCGTAGTTCTCGCCAAGATCATTTTTGGACTGCGTCTCATCTTCTTCCTTCTCGTCATCATCTGGGATCGTATTCAGGTCTTTACTTTGTTCCACCTGCAAGCCAGATCAAACGGTGTTCTTTATAAACACAATAAGAAGATTATAATTGACTTAACTATTCAAAATCCATCCGCATTTTCCCCTTCAACGAATGAACTTGGAATTCCAGTTTTTACGTAATAGTTTTTTGTGTGTTTTATAATATATATGACCTCACTCTCCAAGCTGATGCCTGGGTGCATACGATATTACAATGTGTACTGTATTAAGGAACAGTGTTATGATTTTTCATGCTGCCTTGCATAAAACACGTGCTTGCAGTTTATATTTTGGATTATGGGAATAAAAACAAGAAACACCAAAGATTGTCCGATTACTCCACCAAATAATCGTGGTGCTCATCTCTGTTGGTGGTTCTGAGCGAGCAGTGTAAATTGCATAAGGAGAGGTTGATCCACTGGACAACCTATTTTTTCCTCCCACAAAGTGGTAGCATTTTACCAAAACTGGAGGGGATGATGGGCTAAATTAATCACCGACTAGGATTCGGCCACCCGACTAATTTTACAGATTACAGAGAGACGTGTGTGGTTTGAATGGCTCCGACTGTTGCAAACATGGCTTCTTGAAGGTAAAAACTATAGTTGAATGTGGCACTTGTTTCTAGGCTCCCTATCTGATGAGATTTAATACATTCTTCCGTGTCAACTGCAGTGAGAATATTTCATTCTGCATTGCATTCCACCAAATGATTTGTAGACAACTTGCAAAAAACATTTTCGCCAGTACTTTATAGAAATCATTAAGTTATACCTGAAGCTCCTCTTCCTGTTCACTGCTGTCGGGAGTCTCATTCTCCTCCGATTCCGCATCAACATCACCTGGACATGAAAACAAGCGAGCATAATTTCAATTAGTCAAGAGAGTCGTGCACTAAAACATTAATTTCTGCACGATGATCAGTTAATGCATACGGAAAATAAACATTGAGGTCAACTAATGTGCCTTCATAAGGGTAGTTTCCACTGATATTCAACATAAAATGGCCAAATTTCCACTAATTTCTGCACAAATGGCTGTGTTTGTTTTGGAGGAAAATAAGTTTTTCTGAAAAGAATAACCTCTCATCTGACTTATAACTAGAAAGGAGCTGTGAAGATAGTTAAACTATAATGCAGTATGTGTTAAAAAAGTGTACATATATCTCTAAACATTTGGATTAAGTCGAATGGTTTATCGCTAAATACCCACGAGGCGAGTACACTGAACAAAATAAACTTGGAGAATCCAAATGAAATACAGTACTGTACGGTAAGTATATAACTGGGGGTGTAGTACGTTGCAGCTAACAGATAATATATAACGCAGAACACCCACACATCAGAGTTATATTAGCAATATTGCATCATGTCTTCTCATTTAGTTGAAACTATAAAAAAGCACAGAGGTGAACAGAGGGTGTGGGGATATAATAAACCAGCTCCTTGTTTCAACTGCTGTGCTGGGAGATCGAATTGAACCCGTGACATTTGTATTGGATGTCTGGTGTGCTCACCCATTACACCACCACCAGTATCTCTACATTTTGAAGTTGCTGGGAATACAATTTGATTCACAGCAATACACCTTTGTCTGTGCGTGAGTGACTGTGTTACGCTTAGTCCTACAAACTGGGCAACCTGAGTTAGATTCCCGCTCACAGCAAACACCTGTGACAATTATCTGAACTGTTCATGCCCCCCCCCCCGACCTACCAGGTCGACTCAGCCTCACATGAGTACCTGGTGTAGTGCGTAAACATCACCACTGGGGAGATAAAGGCGGCCGGGCATGGTGTTGGCAACCCACCCCCTTGTGTGCCGTGCCAGCCTTCATAGGTGCTCGCTAACAGCCCTTGCCCCAACGGTCCGTTCAGGCTATGCGGGGGAAACTTAGTTTTTTGTTGTTGTTACGTTTAGTACCTGAGCCTGAGCCAGACCCCGAGCCAGAGAAGTCATCATCTTCACTTGAGGAAATGCTGCTATCTTCGTCATCCAAGGTAGATTCTTCCTGGTCATCCCAGGTTGGGTCTTCTCCACTTGACATTCCCGAAGACTCATCCGTGTCGATTGAGTTTTGGGCCAAGAAGCGATATTCGGTGGCCTGGCGTCTCTATGAGAGAGCACACGCACACACACACACAAGACCTTCAATTCACTTGCTCGTGTGTATTTATGGTGATTACACCTTGTACAGCATTGACAGACATATATTTAGGGGTAATACAAGCAATCTTGCTTTTATTGGTCAGCAGTAATATACGAGCTTTAGAGAGACACATTGGCAGTAATGATAAAGCTAAGAGTGAAGATACCACAACTAAAGTAACCATTAATGCATAGTGATGATATTAAGGTCAACTCAGTTAATTCCACCGTCGCCACCACACCTCACCCTCATTCTGTCAGGCCAGTCAACGCCTGACTTTCCTGGTCTGCTCTTTAATGTAGCCCAACATCTGGTTTTGGATTTATTCCTTGGTCAGTCTTTTCACTGTCACTAACCTGCCCTCCATCCTGCACGTGGTCCACCCATCACCACCTCGTTTTACATTCCATTTACAACACTGTCTTTCCACATCTACTCCACGCATTCCAATTGCTCATGACGATGACATTCCAAGCATTCCTCTGCAATAGTGGATGATTTCAAGTGGATAAAGTAAGGGATTCTTAAAAAAGTCAAGTTTAAGTTTATATTGCATAATCAGCTAAGAACTCAAGAGACCATGGTGTTCTCCCTTGCAAGAGTGACCTGGGGCATTAGTCTGCTAGGAGGGGACAATGATCGCACATGCCGAGGGGTGATGATATTTGCCACTGATGTGAATTGGCCCCTATTGAGGCTGGGTCACTGTGACTGTATGTTAAACACTCCGTCAGCACAACAACAAAAAAACACGACGTGTGAAACATCTCTGGGGGGGGGGGGGGGTACATGACAAAATTCACGTGATGGCAGCGATCTCATGAGGTATGATTACACAAGGTTTCTAAGCATGCTGCTCTGTGTTTTTTGCACTTTGCATTTTTAAAGCTATGCACTCGTCTATTGTATGGAATTCGTTGAACCATCCGCATGCTCTGCTTTAGCTCTGTATTGCTAATGACATTTTATTAATTTTTATTTTACCAATAATACATTATTCAAACCGATCATAACAATATCTTCAGCCTCCCACATCTCAATAAGCATCAGCCTTCCACCTCTGCTACATGTTGATGTAAAGTGTTGATTCGACTTTAATGCTAAAACGACTGTTAAAAGGATTTCTGGGGGTACACGACAAGCACAAGTTTAAGAGCAATCATATATATTGAATATGCTTTAATGCACATGTCACTTTAAGGTGTTACTGCATTAAAGTTTAACATTAGGCTCGTGTATTTGATTAATTGTTGGCATATCCCAGTAAAAATGCAACCTTGGGCCAACGTTAGTTGACGTTTGGGCGAACGTTGGTTGACGTTGTGCCAACGTTGGTCCGATATCAGCAAACGTTAGCCAACGTCTGCACATTTGCCGATTGGCAAATCGGAGTACAGTAATAATTACGATAAATTGAGCACAGAACAAGGCGTGCTGCATTCAATTGATAGATCCTTCCACTTCTATTTCTTCAATTCAACCCAAGTTTCACCTTGATTTGACAGTTGATTTCATTTCGATCCCAAATGCTCTCAGGGTCACTATCCAACTTAATAGCCGATGTGTGCTTAGGAGGTTGTGTAATGAGACGTCCCTAAATAAATTAGATGTGCAACCTGTTGTTGCCAGTATTGATCGATTGGTACACAAAGATTAAAATGAATGTGATTGTCATGTGCTTTTGGTAATGATGAACCACAATGTACACGAACAAAAGTGCATAACCCACAGTTGGTTACAACAGCGAATTCCCGTAGACAAAAAAATATTATATTTTGTAACCTAAACCAACAAATGCCATAGGAACTAATCATACTTGGCACAAACAACGCAAAGCATGAAAATACTTAAGTAAAAAAACACCACCTTTTCCATTTTAAAAGTATTTCTTTTAGTAGTTTTCTTACATTACGGACACGGGTTTTTTTTAAGCTCTGAAAGGACATCTTCTTGACTGGGCCAACTGCGGGTACTTTTCATAAAGCTCCACGGATCGTATTACAAGAAACACTGCGATGGCAGTTGAAAAGAAAGGCTTCCGGGAACCACACAGCACAGATGTAAGTGGGAAATTTACGCCACAGTACAATGAGGAAGAGGGGATTTCTCACGGCCCAAACAGGAAGACCGCAGCGACGTAAAGGAATCACTGTTCATTCGTTTATAGTTTATAGTAGTATTTTAATTCACAAGGCGGCCACGAGAGCTTCCTCAGCTTGTTTTCCTTTCACTGAAAATTATCAGTAGGTTGATGTACTTTTTTGGTAATCGATTGTCGGGGTTTCCAGCGAAATTTGAACAATCCAAACACAAGGACCAGGATGTCAGTTTCTCTTTCACAGCTTGCGGTTAACCGCATCTCTTACTTAAACACACCTGTTCTAGCACACGCCATGGTCACGATCACTGCACGAGTTCAAATGCCCTCTGATGTTGA
This sequence comes from Lampetra fluviatilis, assembly GCF_964198595.1. NCBI lineage: Eukaryota > Metazoa > Chordata > Hyperoartia > Petromyzontiformes > Petromyzontidae > Lampetra > Lampetra fluviatilis. The sequence goes on from NC_136288.1 coordinate 8,324,810, forward strand.
TTACTTCACAAATTGAGGGCGCTTTATAATCTACTGTGCATACCATGTGAATACTGTAGAGTAATTCAAAAACAATGCACACAATTATTTGAGGGTTAATTGTTCAGGGGCTCCAATTAATCATGATTGGGTACCATTTGGTGCCAAATGTTAGTGGTAAGCCTTGTAGTTAAAGCACCCTCATTTTCTCCTTCATGCATTGTAAAAAAATACATTCCTGAGCTGTACACGTGAAATGGGACGTTCAAAGCGAAGCCATATTTTCCCCGCCTGGGGGTTACTGTGGGTCGATATATTTGAAACGTGTGCACACCCATCATGTGAAAATACTTAGCGTTTCCCGGCAGCACCTAATTAAATATATAAATCACACAAACTTACAAAAAAAACTAACCTACCCACAAACAGGCAAATTACACTACAAGGTGCTGTTTATCTTGAAAATGACCAGTTCATGTAAAAAGCTGATTGTGCTTTTTCTTTGTCAAATCAGATTCCACGTATACATTGATCGCCAGGGATCATTTCCTGAGGATGACGCCACAAAACTACTTTCGATGGCTCACCAACGGTCCACCTTATAACACCCAACAGATGCCCCATCACATGCTGCCTTTAAGGGAGGCGCTGCCATGGCATCGCCATCCAACCAAGGCCCTCAATGCCGGGCTTTGCCCAACGAAGTGCACAATAGATTGTATATGCGGTTATTGGTGACCGAGCTGAGACCATCTTCTCACTCTGCCTGCGAAACTGGTTATCTCTGATGAGGAGCCAAATCCAGAACCTCAGCTGTGTCAACTGAGTGCCAACGTGAGCCTTCATCAACCTGACCACCACGGGATATATACAGTATATATGTAATAAAAGACTCGGACGCTTCTCTCTGTCCTGTGTCCTTTATTTGGGTTCGATCTCTTTTCCCTCACGGCACTCCCCTATATACTCTCTGCTCTGCAGCCCCAGGCTGCTGTCGCTCACGTAGCCCAACTCCCTCCTAGGAGACCCGCTGCTGTCTCGTCGCGCAGACCCCTGCTGCCAAACTCCTCCCTTGCAGACCCGCTGCTCTCTGCAGCCTCCTCGCTGCTCCTGCTGCCCGGGGGTCGGTCACCGTTGGCCGACGGTGCCGATCCTCGTGGTCCGGGTGTGTGGCGATCTCGCCACTCTCTCTCTCACCCTTCGCCCTGCGTGGCCTCACACTTTCCCAGTCTCCGATCACTCCCCACTGCTTCCGGTTACCCCCCTTATAGACCTCTACCCTCTCCCCCACGTGACGTAACTCCTCCCCCCATGACGTCACTTCCGGGAGGTCGTTTACGCCCGCATTACACCACCCTCCCCCGTAGAGAAAATCCAGCCGACCTCGGCTGAACATAACTCCAATAAGCAATGCGAGCGAACACGACCGAATACGAAAAAGGACACAGAACACACCATAATATACCGAAAGAACAAGAACACAACACAATAATTAACGAAATGTGAGGGATTTCGAGCGGGTGCGGGTCGCCGGGCCGTCCCGGACGGTCGGTGGCCCTCCCGCCGAGCGGGAACGTGGCAGGGTTTTAAGAGCGACAGGCTGAAGTTCGTCTGTCGCTATTGGAGGCCTGGCAACGTCCCGGTCCCCTATTCTCGAAGGCGCAGCATCAGAGGCGTCCCGCAATCGTGTCCGCGGCGGGGTTGGAAGGGCTGCGGGCCTCAAAGGTTCCGCAGCCGTGGTAGGCGCACCCCGAGCTGAGTCTTCTTTCCCCTGCCGTGTCACGGCCGGCTCGTCTGTGAAAGGCACGACAGGCGCTCTAGCAAAGTCAGCAGGCACAGGCAAGGGCGAGTCGGCAGCAACAGACCCCGGCAAGGCAACCTCAGGAGATGACGCATCCGGTCGAGGGGCCACGTATGGTTTCAACCGAGATGTATGGACGAACCAACGCCGAGAACCAAACTGAACATGCGCCGACTGTGGGTTGGGAACCTCGATGAGGCGAACCGGCCCTTGCCATGGCTTATGTAACTTAGGAGAGGTACCTGGCCGCACCTGTGGACAATGGAGCCAGGCCAGGTCCCCCGTTTTCCAGGGGCATTCCCCTTTTGAACGTCGCGTACACCGCTCGTTCCGAGCCTGGGCTTTGGCCGTAGCCATGCGAGCCCCTACCCGCGCCTCAGTGACTCGGCGAACGGTGTCCTGAATATAATCAGGAAGAGGCTTGACAGGTCCCCTCGCTCCGGTTCCCAACTGTTCATTAATCGGCGGTACGTTTTCACGACCGTACATTAGAAAAAACGGCGAATATCCTGTAGCCGCATGCGGCGTCATCCGGTACGCTGAAAGCACCCCAGGGATATGCAAATCCCAATCCGATTGTTTTTCACTAACCGTATGGCACAACATGGCGGACAGGGCCCGATTAAGCCGTTCCACCATACCATCCGTTTGTGGGTGGTAGGGAGATGTCTGTATTTTTTTTGTACCCAGAGCCGCACACACCTCCCCCAACAATTTAGAGGAAAAATTCCGGCCTTGGTCTGTAAGGAGCCTCTCCGGCGCCCCTTTGTCCATAACATACCCAAATAGAAAGGCGTCTGTGATAGACGCCGCTGACTGGTCAGGCAAAGGCCAGGCCATCGGCCAGCGGGAGAGGTACTCCACCCCTACCAGCAAATATTTATTTCCCCTAGCGGATGGCGGAAAGGGTCCCAAAATATCTAACGCCACCAACTCATTAACTCGAGACACCTGAATAGATTGTATCGGCGGCACATATGGATGTTTAGGTGGCTTACGGCGGGCACAAACGGGACACGCGCGAACGTGCCCGACAACATCCGTCGTCATGCCGTGCCAATAGTAGTCTCGCTGCAGCGTCACTAGCGTCTTCTGCACCCCCAGATGTAAAAGCGTGTCACAATGCAGAGTCCTAATCAATTCGTACCGCAATGATGCCAGTACAACAAGACGCCAGCGTTCCTGCATCCCTTCCCTCCACATCAGCAAGCCATCACGGAGAGCGGTTTCCGGCACGCCTCCCGCACAGAGTCTCCCACTCCCCTTCACAGGCCGCTTACGTAACGTTACCAAAGAATCATCCAACATTTGTTCCCGAATCCACACAGACCTCGGGAGATGTAGAATGCCATCAGCCGGTCCCCCATCAGCCGGCCCCGCATCAGCCGACCCCGGCTCAAGCGGAGCTTCAGGCACTTCGACTGCCAGCGCGACAGGCTGAAGGGGGTGCTGAATCGGGCCACACCTATGCGTCCCCGACGCACACGCGCAAGGAGAGCGCTGCGGCAGCCTGGAAAGTGCGTCCGCATTAGCGTGACGCACTCCCTTCCGATGGTGAATTTGGAAGGAAAATTCTTGCAGCGTGTCCAACCACCGCGCCAGCTGGCCGGATGGTTGGTCCATTTTAAGAGCATACTGCAAGGCCGCATGATCCGTGCGAACAATAAACGAACGACCGTACAGATACGGTCGAAATTGGCGGAGAAAAAAAACAATAGCCAAAAGTTCCCTGCGAGTGACGCAGTAGCGGGTTTCAGCGGGAGACAAAACCCGGCTACCATACGCCACCACGCGTTCCACACCACCTTTGGACTGAGATAACACCGTCCCAATGCCCGTGTCACTCGCGTCCGTATCCAGAATGAAGGGATGTGCAAAATCCGGATAATCCAACGTCGGTGCCGTAGCCAATAGATCGCGTAGGCCTCGAAACGCCGCCTCCTCTGGCGGTCCCCAAGCAAATTTGTGTCCTTTACCCGTCAGGAGATGCAAAGGCCTCGCGATCGTAGCAAAATTTGGAACAAACCTCCGATAATATGAGGCGAACCCCAAAAACCGACGCACATCCCCCACCGTGGCAGGGGTTGGCCAGTCACGGACGCACGCAGTTTTGTCCGGATCTGTGGCCACCCCGTCCGCACTGACGATGTGCCCCAAATAACGCACGGAGTGTTGCAGTAGGTGACATTTCTTAGGCTTAAATTTCAAATTAGCAGAACGCATCCTGATGAACACAGCCTCCAACCGCGATAAATGCTCGTCAAATGTGCGGCTGAAGACGATAATATCGTCCAAATATATAAGACATGTCTCCCACTGCAACCCCGTTAATACCAACTCCATCAACCTCTGAAAAGTGGCAGGGGCCGCATTCAGCCCCATCGGAAGACAGTTAAATTGGAATAACCCCTGCGGCGTACGGAAAGCAGTCTTTTCTCGCGAGGACTCGTCAAGGGGAAGCTGCCAGAAGCCCGAAGAGAGATCTAGCGTTGAAAAGAACTTCGCCCCCGACAAGGCATCGAGAGAGTGGTCCATACGCGGCAGGGGATACGCATCTGCCACCGACACTTTATTTAATTTACGAAAGTCTACACAAAATCGCAATTTGCCATCTTTCTTCTTGACCAAAACAACAGGTGCGCCCCATGGGCTGTTAGACGGAGATATTATGTCCGCAGCCAACATGTCATCCACTGCCCCTCGAACATGCTCTCGCTCAGCCGGACTCATCCGATGCGAGTTCAACCGAATAGGGGCAGCGTCCCCTGTGTCAATATGATAGTAAAGCAACGAGGTGCGTCCTAAGTCCAAATCGTCGGAGCTAAACACATCAGAATAGCTCGATAATAATTTACGAATCGCACAACGTTGTTCCCCGGAAAGAGCTGAATTCTCCCCACACAATTCAGCAATCCAGCGGTCATCTGCAGCTCCAAGGCCCGAGACACCTCCAACAAACCCCTGGCCTGACAGATCATCATGAGCTGTAAACGCAGCAGTGGCATGTGCCACAACGGTACCCGCCGGCACACACACGCTTTCGGCACTCGCGTTAAGCACCTGCAAAAACGCCTGCTGGTCTGGCCGAACAATAGTTTGTGCCCCAACCAGCGCCGATCCACCCGTGATGGTGGCGGACGGCGACAACAAAACCCCAATCGCTCCTTGACGACCAGGTACAGGCTTCCGATAACGCAAAGGAATGAGAATCTGTGAGCCAGGTGGAATATCAACAGACACTTCGGACAATGCCTGCACCTGGGCGACAGGAGCAGGTCGCCCCCAGAGCGACGGCAAAAACGCAATTTTACGGCCTTCCGGTAATTCAATGCAGTTCTCATTAATTCTAATTAGAATGGGCATTTTGGCCAGAAAATCGGTCCCTAATAAACAAGGAACCGCAAGAGACCTCGAAATTAACACAATTCCCGAGGCCGACACTCCCCCGATAGCGATTGTAGTGTACACCTGGCCCACAATGCCCATGCTACCCCCGTTCGCAGCGACGCAGAAAGCGTAAGCCGGACTCACGGCCTCTGGTGGGATGTTCAAGAGATGGAATATTACATCCGAAATAATGGTCGCGGACGCTCCGGAATCTACCAAAATCCGTACGTCCACCCCTTGTATCGACCCAGGTACGGTGGACGAACCGGTAGCGGCCGCGACGACCCGCCGAGCCAACTTACGCCACTGCGTTACCGAATGACAAGGCGCAGTCAATGGCCTCCCGTTATTAACAACACCCGGATCGCATGACAACGGTGATGAGTGAGGTGTCAAGCCTTGCCGGGTGTCTGGTGCGCACCGACTTGCCTGTGCTGGCGAATCCTTTCTTGGAGCGGCCGCTGTCGAGGCCTCCTGCTGGGGCGGACCCGGGACGCGGGCCCAGCAGTCCCTGGCATATTGGCCCTTACGCCCGCAGCGGAAACAGTCGATGTTGTTGCGCCTTGCTGCGGGCGCCCCGTCCCGACGCGGCCGTGTCGGCGGCGCAGCCCGCGGCCCCGGCCATGGAGCAGCGGCAGCCGACAGCTCCTGCGGGCTCCTGTCGTCCGGCACATAAACTGCCTTCTTGGGGTCCCAACCCACGGCTCCCCCTTCGACGATGGGCCCCCCCGTCCACGCCGTAACTTGCTTCTACCGGCGCAGGTTGAACTGGGCGTCCAGACACTTAGCCGCAGCCCGGGATGTGAGCTTCTCGTGACCGCACACCGGCATGGGAATGCCGAGATCCCGGGACAACTCCAGCATCTTCCCCAGGATGAGAGGTTCCAACAGGTCAGGCTCCATCTCCGGGTATGCGGCCATTGCCAGCTCCAGTACCGCGCCCCTATACGCCACCGGAGACTCCTCGGGTGCGCGTTGTCGTTGCACAAACCGGCGATGAGCATCATCCGGCGGCTCGTAAGCGTCTGCCATTTCGTCGAACACACCACGCAATGTTTTCTTCTTCGCGGCTTTTATAGAGCGAAAGAATCCAACGGGCTCGTCATCAAGGAGAGTCGGAAGAACTTCTATTGCCTCGGCGTCAGTCCACCTCGCCGAGCGTACCGCTGCCAAAAATCTGCAGGCGAACGCACTCCAATCGCCCCCGATGGAGAATTCCTTGACAGTCGTTAGGTGACGACTGCGACTCCTTGGCGCGCTCCCTCCAGGCGCTGACTCATCCGGTGGCATGTTCAACATGGCGTCGCAGCGTGGTGTCGACAAGATGGCGGCCTTCCGTCGCGGAGGGCCCAAAATGGCGGCTTCCCGCCTTTCGTCTTACGCCACGCCCAAGATGGCGTCTTCGTGCCGCGTGGCTGATGGCGTCGACATCGAAGACAACCCGGGCTCCTGCGGACCACCAACATCTCCTTCCGACGCTGCCCTCGGCGTGACGAGCTCACACAACTGTGCAAGTACGTTCTTGAGAGTTTCAAGTTGCTCCGCCATCTGACTCCATCTTAAATCCGCGTCATTTGGTGCAGACTGGTCCGCCGACGCGGCGACATCTTGGACCCCCGGACCCGCACTCGTCCCAGCACGGATCTCCTCCTCTGCCGGAGTCGGGTCCACCGCAGGAGGAAGGTCATCGTCGTCGGAAGATGAAGCCGACGCCGGAGACGGAATATTCTTTTTTCTCAGTTGTTTAGCCATGCCGACCCCACTTCTGACACCAGTGTAATAAAAGACTCGGACGCTTCTCTCTGTCCTGTGTCCTTTATTTGGATTCGATCTCTTTTCCCTCACAGCACTCCCCTATATACTCTCTGCTCTGCAGCCCCAGGCTGCTGTCGCTCACGTAGCCCAACTCCCTCCTAGCAGACCCGCTGCTGTCTCGTCGCGCAGACCCCTGCTGCCAAACTCCTCCCTTGCAGACCCGCTGCTCTCTGCAGCCTCCTCGCTGCTCCTGCTGCCCGGGGGTCGGTCACCGTTGGCCGACGGTGCCGATCCTCGTGGCCCGGGTGTGTGGCGATCTCGCCACTCTCTCTCTCACCCTTCGCCCTGCGTGGCCTCACACTTTCCCAGTCTCCGATCACTCCCCACTGCTTCCGGTTACCCCCCTTATAGACCTCTACCCTCTCCCCCACGTGACGTAACTCCTCCCCCCATGACGTCACTTCCAGGAGGTCATTTACGCCCGCATTACATATATAAAATACATTAATGAGAGGAGGTAAAAAGTTGATTAAGCTCATCTATAGCTCACATTTATGTAGACGCATGCGGGTCATACCAGCCTGATTATGTAACACAAATTATGTGAACAATTGCATGCTGCACACTCTGTCACTGTCATGTCCAATGATGCACACCTAATTATGAGTGACTGACACTCATCATAGCGATTTTCAGGTTGGGCTGCAGCCAAAATACTTTCTATTCATGAGTTATGCAGATTGAGATTTTTTTTATTCAAGCTATTCTTTATGGTTAAACACAGCATGACTCTATGACCACTTCCTATATTGTAATCTGGTCCGATAAACAAGGTACAGTACTATAATTGGATTGTTTTTTTTAATTGTTGACTGAAAAATATTAGAGTGGTGAACACTATCTTCATTTCATCAATTAAACATATGGTCTAAAAGAAATGCAGTAGAGACAATACTTGAATTGCTTAATTATTGTAAAGCTAAACTTAACCCCAATTTTTTCCAAATATCTGGACAGGACCAACGAGAAAGAACTGTAAACTCGGCGAAGTTTACCCTACATCAGTAAAAAAAATCCTATTGATCATTTATAGTACTGAAATTACCATATTTACTGGCTTTACTTTATGTATGCTGTATAGACATAGATGCGTTTGATTATAATGTCTGCACAGCGTACAGTACGGTACATTAATCGTCTTAAAGTGAGCACTGGACAACCAGTGTCATACACTGCAGCAGTACGTTCCCCAAAGTTTTAAAAATATCCGATTACATATGATGGCTTGTGCATCTCATCTGGGAAACAGCTCTGGCAGGCAGTAACACATTGGTGGGCTAAGTACTGTGTGTAGTCGCTACAGAGTCAGCTTATGCCAGATATTGTGCAACAAGCCAATGAGTCTCGTGGTTTCATGGTTATCTGCATTCAACATCAAGCTAAATATTTCAGCAAGAAAATACTTGAACACTGTGCCAAACAAACTAAATTGAAAGAGTACACACGCCTCATCTTAAACACACTCTGAGAATATCAATGTCCCGCCATATCAAACAAGAACATGACTCTAGTCATCTCTGTTGGAAATCTTGAGCCATTGGTGTAAATTCCACATTCCTATGGTAGAGTCCATCCTCTGCAATGCAAAATAGCCGTTTACTTCTCAGAAGAAAATGGAGCCTCACCAAAAGGGGCTTATTTTATCAACCTGGAGGAATGATGGGCTGAATTGACCCTGACTGGAATTAAAACTCACAGTCTCAGGATTTGGAGCCCTGCTGTTCTTTCAATTGTAGGCTATATCCCAGAAATGGGGTGGGGAATGTATAATGTACAGTACCTAAAATAATTATACTGCAGCAATGTCGTGTGTGGGAAGCCCCTCTACTCATTCACATACATGAGTTCAGTATAAAAAAGTAATAGCGTTAACAGGGACTTCCCTGTTCATCATATGCAGATAATCATTTACGGAAAGAGGCACTTCAACTCTTGATTTGATATTCATTGTTCCAGAACGGTAACATATTTGGCAGTGGTACAGCTGAATTTATAAAAAAATATTGTCAAATATATTTTTACCGATTCACTGCTAATGCATTATTAATTATCTTTAAATAGCACAGCCTATTAAAACAAATAGGTGCCACTCTCTATCCACTGCTGAATGAAGTCATTATTATTGTGACATTAATAACGGAATAAGTTCACACTGGGTTCTAGTGGTGATTAAAGTGTAACTCACCGCCGATGATAAGAATCAAAGAACCCATCTGTCGAAGGACACAAAGCTCGCCTTCAGCAGTCAGAATTATGGTGCAAGAAATGCGGTTGCCACAGAAATTTGGAATTTTGCACACAGAGGCCAATATAGCCGTGCCCTTCTAAGACAACTGCGGCTCAGTAGTACAGGGACACCAGAAAAACATCCCCAGACATATTTATTAACTGCTCCCACCCCAATCTGTGCCCGTGCGTTTACTCTTTTTCTTCCCCTCCATACACAAAAAACACACAACCGCCATTGACCCTGTGTGTCCACACTCCACCACACCCACCACCTATGCATATACTGAGCGCATAGTGTATTTCACGACGGTGCACGGTACATTACACAGGGCGCAATGTGTGTGAAACTATACACTGACGCTGCGTGTGTAGACAAATATTAACTCGGCATGGCAGGTGTACCAACAACACTTTACTTTTATGATGCCAGCGATAAAGGGCTGTGTGACCCCTGTAACAATATGGGACAGCCAAAACTGGGGCAACTGTCCGTGAACAACCATTTCGGCTGAAAAATAGAAGATTACTTCCCACCCACCCCCCCCATATATTACATTCAATGGCTTACCAGCTCAAAGTGCATTCGCTCATGCAATAGCTCCAGGCTCCCTTTTCATCACCGCCAGCGTATTGAGCACACAAAGCCAGCGAGGCTCTGAGACCTAATACTCGCCACAACATCTCCATCTAATAATAATACCTCGAATGACCCATTTCAACGCTCTGCACCTTTTGTTTGTAACCATGTCAAACAGGACCCATTGTTATGAAGCCTTACAAAGTCGAAATTTTCACTTTGTGGTGCACTCTCTCTCTACCGTAGCTTTGCTTAAAATGTAGTTCTGTGCTTTTGTTTCCCAGTCACATTTGTATTTGGCATCTTAGCACGAGGTGAGCGGAGGGAGAACATTGCACGCAGCAGCACTACATGTTGCGCACACAGCGGACAGTGTACACACATATGCAGTATTTTGAAACCAAAACGAGTGCCTTGGAAGTGTTGTTACAGCGTGATTTGCAAACCTAGCTAGCAGCTTCACTCCTCCCCAGCTCACTCCGATCACACTGAAAGGCGAGTGTTTCTCCCGTTGGCAAGGGTTGTCATAGGGACCGGGCCTGGTTGTATGCGTGGTAGATGTTCCTGGTGCGGGTGTCACGAAATTCTTTACAAATCGCTGAGGATGCTGTTTGTTCCTCCTCAGTCCGTGTTACTGTCTTCTTAACAGTGATAGGGGGTTTCTCTGTATAATTACGGTGACAATGACGGTGAAATAACAACTCTCCATGTGAGCTAGTTTGTAGTCCTGAAGCTTTCGTGACTGCAGGAATTCATATTCTTGGGTCTTTCGGTAAAGTCACGTTTGCTTGTGTTGCGACCGAAACGTCGTGATCTATTATTATTTTCTGCCTACGTGACTTTACCGAAAGAACCAGAGAGTATAGTATTCACGTAGATAGGTTCAGAGAAAATATAAAAAAAATAACAAAAAAAACCTGGACGTTTCGATCACAACACAAGCGATCATCATCAGGAGGCAAAAAATAAGTGTTGTGATCGAAAGGTCGTGTTTTTTTGTTATTTATTAAATATTTAATTTGAACTTATTTACGTGACTTTACCTGAAAGACCCAAGAATATAGATTGTACAGTGTTGACTTTGGGTCTGGAGAACGGCAGAGGGGTAAAAGAAAACGTGTTTCAACAAGTGACACGGAGCTTAAGAATGTACAGAAGAAACAGAAATTGCATTCCATAACACAGCCTAAATAGGACCACCCATACGTGAACCCCAAAGGAATATTTTTGTGGCTTTCATCCAAAAGCAGCTCAGACTTGAAGACATTTTAATAACCCTTGAATTGATGTGGTCGCGATATTGTTTAACCACACTGTAAACAGGGCTTCATCCCAGTGTGTCCACGTTGGCTCGCAGCAACATAAACTTATTTCTTAGCTCACTAGGTCAACTGTGGGACATGTGGCTCACAGATGCCAAAAACATGTGCCAGCCAACAATTGATGAATTAGATGGAGAAAAAAAACCTTGAATTTAAAAGCAACCAGCGCAGATGGGAAAAGGCACTCGGTGTGTTTTTGCGGTCACACAAAAAAACCCAGCAGACACTTGTTTTGTGAATTTATAAACTTGGAAACATATCAGTGGAATATATGTGAGGAATGTAAGGCCAGTTGAGTTCCAGACACGAGTCAGAACATAACAAATAGCATCACTGGGTGAGCAGTATAGCATTCACAGATGATGATGCGTGCCTGTGCATAGCCACAAAATCCTTTAAACTGAGCCCACAGTAACATTTAGCTTACATGATAGCTGTGTTTACCATTTTCTCTGAGGGGGAACCCCCCTTCTCTCCATGAATGCGTCATTGGGGGCATTCCCCCTGCCACCTGCACTTCCCAGTAACATCACAGGCAATTGCTGTGCCAATACAAGCTCCAACGCCAACGAAATATATCTACAATGGGCAACCCCAAAAACGTCCGCAGACGCTGCACCTATTTTTCACGGATGTTAAAACCAGATAAGCTTCGACTTCTTTAGTTCCACACTGAGACGTGCTCCGATTGACCATGACGACAACAAACATGGGACAAGTAATGCTCACCGAAGATACGCCACTGCAGTGTGCGTGCCTCTGACTGATGTATTCGTGCCATTGCTGCAGTGAGAGGTACAATATTACTCCCACGTTGGCAGTGTGAGATGGGCACCGTGTGTTAATGTATGCCTATATTTTTTTAAAATAGCCAACATATTACTCACATATAACCCATACCACCCAGTCGATGGCAGTCGATGGCACACGCGTTCGATCTCTGTGACATTCAGTCGTTGATTAGATAAGCATTATAACTCCCGAGGAAATTCCTCAGCCAAGTGTTGACCTTCAACACGCAGGGGGTTGGCTGATGTTATCTTTGTTAGTTATTTAAGGACACACCTCTTAATGTGTGCACAAACTACAGTGAAATACACAACGGCACTTTCGTGTCCTAGCACGTAAATGTGTCTGTCTCTGCCGAGCGGGGCGCTAACACAGCGGACAGGCCACATGCAGGTACGATCTCTCCCCTCCTCCCCCGAGTTCAACTCCTGTGCACCCTATGAATTCTTAATCGGATCCTGCCATCTGCAAAGATTAATTAATGGACATTGCCACAGCTACTGGTGACTTGGGCCCTTTGGGACAACCCCCCCCCCCCATAATCCCGCCACCCTCATAAGAGGATTTTGCTCCCACACGGTTTTTTATATGTCTTTTTTTATTTTTGAAAACACACTAAGAGCAGCTTTTGCATTCCACATGCTTCTTAAAGCCTGGTGACAAACCAGTACACATACGGTAAGGGGTGGGCGACAACTTTATACTTCTAAGTAATAACTTGCACGCATCTTGCCCTGCAAAATGCTGGTTATTAATAACACGTGCATCTGTAAACGGATGTGGTTATATTGATTTTGTTATTATGTGATGCTTGCCAGTGTTTGCGATATTGCTGATGTGGTCCACTGTGTTTACATGTAAATGTTGTACTATTTTAGGTAGTTAGCATCTCGGCCACTGAGGGGGATGATGATGATGTCGCGTGAGTCCACGTGTGTTGTCCTGTGGGGGGGGGGGATGCCGGGGTCACCGGTGACGGCCCCTACCAGTGCCTTCATCTCTCACCACACACACACACCACGTTATTTTGCAACACTGGGCACCCACGCAGAGCAGGGGTGAGTCAACCTGTGTGTGGGTGGTGGTACACTCACTTCAGGCTGAGTCAACCTTGGTAAGGATCAGAAATGCACTTAGTGGGGGTGGGGGGGCACAGCGGGGAAGCCCCCCCCCCCCCTAAAGAATGTAGAATTATAAATAAAGTAAACGTATTCCTGACTGGTCACTCTTGGTAGGAATCATTCAATCTGCCCCCCTCCGAAATGTTTATGTGCGTGCGCCACTGGTGACGATCATCCCCACCTACCGAGGCTGATCGTGTAGGAACAAATCAAACTCCCTCTGTCCCACCACTGTAGTGATGTGACTTGTATTCGTGAGATTGTAACGACACGGTTCTGGAATAACGTCCCGTGACAGCGTAACCTCTTGAAATGACCAACCAAGCCAAGGTACGCTGAGTAGGCGTTTGTGTGTAAATGTGACGCTGTCAGGGAGTAGGACCCAAGCTCCCAAGGCAAAAACGTGAACACGTTCCAGAGGATCGTGCCCTTTGCACTCAGCTGTCAGACTTGGACCAAGGTGGCGCGAGGCACTGATTGTCATGTACATTATGCATGACGCAAGCCTGGTCACGTCAATAACGCAGAAGCCAACTTTTTGTCCGTGTAAGTACTTAAATACTTTACACAAAACCACACAGTCAGCATTCAAAAACATTTTCTTCATCCACTGCTCGATTAAGGCTTCCGCTATACACCGTGTCGGTCTTGGGGGTTATTTAACCATACTTCACCACACTGATCAATCCGGATTAGTGATGACGGGTGGTGTATACACCAGGGCCGGTTTAGATATCACTCACCACTGATATTATTCATGAAATAAAACTAAATGATTGCTCGGTCCATAGTCCAGTGCGCTAACCACCGCATCTCCTCTGTATGTATGTCGCAGTGATTTGTTTGGCACCCATACCATGCATTCTACGAAAAAGTCATTCAATTTTTTTGCGAATGGCAATATGTACAGGAGCTCAATGGCAATGTCGATGCCTGATAGAAACGAGAGTGCTTGCGGGAGGTACGTCCTCCTGTATCTACAACATTGGAGCCGCTTCACAACATGCGCCTACAAAAACACCGCTGCCGCTCACTGGCAAGGCTCCGTGCCCTGTGGAGGCAGAGAGAAGCGAGCGAGCGAGCACGAATTTACAACCGCGCAGTTTGTTGTGCCAGAAACTAGTCATGCGACGGCGTTTAAATGGTGTAAACTCTGAATAAAGGCCCCATAAAAGCAGCCAGTCTCCAGCAAGAGCAATCCAAGCGCAATGTGGCGAACTGTTCTGTGAAAAGTCAGCTTAACGCGCGCCCGTTCACAGCGAGTCACACACGACCACGGCTACTCCTGTCCATGGGACCCCCCCCCCTCCTCCATCCCTCACGTTGCCAAACACCCTCCCGGATTGAGTGATGCGTCGTCAGATAAGCGGTTGAACTCCAGGCACACACACACAACAAGAGTTGCTGGCTATTGGCTACGGGGACTCGATCGCAAGACACGTACGTAATTGTATATACACATGCGCGTACAGAAGCTAAAAAAAAACACATCACGTGTTCAAGTCCCAGGTGTGTGCGTGTGTGCGCTTGGGTTGACGTGCGTGCGCAAAGTTGAGGGCAACTTGTTTGCGCAGCCACAACAGTGCGCGGACTTTGAGACGCAAGTCGTAACCTCAAGACAACAACACAAAAACGACAACAGCCAAAACCACCACCATCACCACCCCCACCACATTACACGCTGCTGCGGGTTTTTAACGGCTAATTTTCGGTCAATTTTATCACTGCCCCACAGCTTGGCAATTCGGGTCTATGTCATCATGAACACAGGAGCAGTAACCCTGCCTGGACTGCTCAGCTCCCTCGCAGGAAGGGGGGGGGGATCCTGTCATTTGGTGGTGGTAATTCCACGTTCCTATGGAATGGACTAATTTAAATTATAATTACATGTTACTTCAAAGTTACTTGATGATTTTTTTTCACACAAAACCGGATGGGAACACACTTGGCGTGCATTACGCAAGACATTGTTTGGCATTAAACAGCGCCGTCCGCGATGGTGATGATGACGCCGACTTTGTCCATCTCTGTACTGTAAACGTGCGAATTATAAAAACTCACCGTTTCTCCTTTGGCCATCGTCGTCAGGCAAGCCAACACGAGGAAGCACACCTTCCACATCATGATAGGTTTGTCGCTTTTATAACAATAACAAAAACAAGCCTTTTCGTTGTTGTTGTTGTTGTTGCGGCAACAACGACCAATATCACTCGACAACAACAGAATAAAAGAGGCGAAAACGAGAAAGCAGAGACGCCGGGCTCGACAAGGGCTTCCACAAACAGGTGGACTAAGCAAGAGTGAAACGACGCGACGTGGACGTCTTCCTTCGTGTCCCCGCTACCTGCGCTCGAGACTCGACAGAATGCGGCGCTGCGTGAGCGCGTGGGGCTTATATGTCCCCCCCTACGGCTTCCACTGAGTACTGACGTCAGCACAACATTGCTGGGCGCTGACGTGCACCACCACCCCCTCCCTCCTCTCCCTCCTCCCCCGGTACCACAGACCTCTGAGCAAAATGGGAATTTCCACAGGGCAGAAACTGCGAGTTATTCCGCCACCACCGCGAAACTCAAACGCCCTACCGGCCGCCGCTCGTGGATGAGCATTGCTTTGCTTGCTAGCTGTTGTTTGCCCGTGGTGGCCTTTCGCTTTGAGGCGTGATCGCCAAGGTGTTTACCGTGCCATGAACGGGCTTTCGCTATCGACATTCGAGTTTCTCTTAACGAGGGAACAGAAAGCGACCTGTTCAGTCCCGGTTTTCAGTGTGTAGGCAGCAATCCGTACGGGGGTCAGCTTTCGGCCTGTGGGAGGAACGGAGAAACTTGATGGAGATCCACAGCGCCTGCAGTCGAGAGATTTTGAGTCAAGGGTTGGTGGGCCACGTGTACTTGTGAGACTAGCAACGCCGCTGCTGCAGTGGGTATCCTCTTTAAAGTGTGGTGGGTTTTCTCCGGGTACTCAAGTTTCCAGTTACATAAAGAACATTACAATATTAAAAGTTGAATTGTCCAAACATCTCGAATGTAGGACCCTCCCTAAATAAGAGTAATGAAACTCAGTATTCACTGGATACATAATTATGGTTACCAACCCTTGCTTATACAGGCGGTGGTGGGTTGGTGGTCCTCAGCCGGTGATGGGAATTTCTCGTTCCTGTGGCAGGGACCATAGTATCCATTAATTAGTCAAAGCTGATTTGGCGCACACATGATGGTACTCGTGGGGTAATGATTAGTGGTATTTTTAGTCGACGGGGAAAATTCCTAGCCATAATCACCATTATCAGGTCACAGTGTCATCATCATCAGCCATGAAGGTCTCTTATCAATCTCTCACGGTCCTATTATGATGTTACAATCCATCTAGCACCTGTGAACGAGCTGATTTTTTGCTCCATTTCCACGGTGTACATATTTATCGGGTCGTCTCTTTTTCCTCTGTTGGCTGCCACCCCAGCGTTAGTCTCGACCACCTGCCGTCATTCCTTGCAGCGACGCATGTCCTGCCCATGCCGCACTTAACAAAGTCACAGTGCATCCCTGCGTGCTCCAGTGAGCAATGGGTGACATTCAGCACATTGGTGGCCCAGATTTAGCCGTTGGAGTTCCACATCATTCTGGCGGGGGCCATTCTGTCCTTAATGCAACTGTTTATCACACAGTGGTACTACAGGATAGCTACTGAGCGCTATTGAGTGAGATGTAGCATATATATGTATCTTTGCATGTAGTTTTGGACAGACTAACTAATCGATTATATTTGTATGACTGCATTACAGCCGTTACTGCAAGATTAACTTGTAAGAAAAACATTATTTCGGTTGAAATCAAATGTATCTGCGTACAGCACTGTACTGTACAGTACTGTGTTATGCTACATTTATAAATGATTGCAGGTTTCAATCATGTCTAAATAGGCTACATTCCTTTGATGTTTATGATTTATTTTTTCAAAGGAAGCCTGGCCTTAGTTGTTACATATCGCAGTAATAATTTACAGCCCTATTTTAATCTACAGCTCGATGGAGATCTTTCCACGGTGTGTCTGTCACGGGGTTTGTACGACCATACTTCACCACGCTGGTTAGTTCCGAGTTGGCGAAGGGGATGGAATGAGGGTGGGAAGAACCTGTTCAGATATATCTGGCCACTGATGTTAGCCGTAGGCTGGGAATTGAACTCTGGTGGCTGGGTTCTAAGCGCAGTGCGCTAACCACTCCACCACCACTCCAACCCCAGACGCATACGAGGAGTTTCTTGTAGTGTTTTTTTTCATTACTGTTTAGTCGGGGATAATTTCACATACAGTATTTGAACTGTGGAAATGGATTACCATTGTTATTTCACAGGGTATTTAACGTCAATTTTAGAACTTCGGAAATTCTCAGCAGAATTAACCAGGAGTCATGATCTCGAGGACGTAATATAATATGGGGATATTGCGTTGGTAGTGATGCACAAGCGCAAATGACAAAACACTCAGCACATTCATCAATAACACTGGCCAAAAGAGGCACTGCCCAAAACGTTGCCTATTATATAATTGTTCCTTCAAGGCAGTGCTATTGACGAATTCTTTGGAAATGTTTCACTGCATAAACATTGCCTCGGCTATTAACTATCAATCGGTTTTGCCATTGTATGGGCTGATATGCATGTTACTATTCGGCAACACTGTGTGTAAAATGTCGGTTTTTTTTTGTTCATGGTATAATAACAATGTCCTTGTAAAGTACTATAAATCATACCACAAACACTTACATTGCTTAATTTAAATGTGTTGGGTCATAATACTGAATATTAATCATTGTGTCTTTATTCACGAGATACGTAGCAATTGGAAACGGTTGGCGCTCCACTGGGCCGAGACATTAATTCCTATGGGGCAAATCGAGGGAACTTCCTTTCGACAAGCCAGATCGAGCAACGTGATGCTAGTGAAATATGGTCAACCAACTCCTTTGATAGACACGGCATGGGGAGGCCTTCGTCCAGCAGGGAATTGGCTGTAATATTATTGCAAAAGCACATGCATGATGACAATTGTTTGCATTCTGACCACAAGTATTGAGGTTAATGCAGACATGATTCCTTGTAAAAGGTTTCAGTTTGGTGTTTTAACATCTTAACACATGTTTTGTTGCCAGAAAAAAGGAGAAAACCTATTCTCATGATGACAATTATTGCTGTACTCTATATTAAATAGTCATGTTTTAATGAATATATATATTAATGACTATTAATAAAGACACCTTGTACGGTGCGTTTAGTTTCATTTTGTGTTATTCAATACAAATAAATAATATGTTTTCATTCAATGCTTATTAAAAGGAAGCCCGTATGGGACAATGGGCTACAGGCATACTCTAGACATAGATACTTTTGTAGGCTTTCATCGCCAGCATCAACTCTGCCATTGTTCTGTCCTCTGCTGAATGAGACTAGGAGTTAACTAACTACTAACTTTTTTTTTTACCAGGTAAGGCCCACTGACGCACTGAGCTATATGGCTCTTTTTCAGAAGCGACATAGCCACAAATGATAGCTCAATAAAGTGGATTATCACGTGGAAATATATAGCAGCCAAACATACTTTAAACGATGTACGTAGGGCTATATTGTTGTTATTATAATTATTAAATGTATAAAGCGCACAACTATGGTATAGGCAATCTCCACATTGTGCCATTTCCGATTTATCAAAAAAATTCCAACATGCGATAGCATTTGGCAGACTTGCGTGGGCTTGAACGGAAAGCCCACGTCATAGTCAGGCCAGGAAACCCCAAAACGCTGCGTGGGCTGCCTCAACCGCGCTAGGAGCGCTCGAGCGAGGAGGGCTGTCAAGAGAGCCGCCACACCTGGGCATTGTGACCGCACGCGTGTGCTTTGGTGACATCTTCATTCAGCTGAGACCACCTGGCATATACGTTATACAGCACGGCGCATGTGGGGGGGGGGGGCGATTACTGTGTAACAACATGTGGAGACGGAGAGCAGCGGTTAGCGCGCTGCACTACGAACCTGGCCAACCGGGTTCGATTCTCGCTCCCGGCCAACACCAGTGACGACTATCTGAACCGGTCCTGGTCTAACCTTAGGTCGACTCAACCTCAAATGAGTACCTGCCACTCGGGAGAGAAAGGCGGCCACCCACCCCCTCGTGTGCCGTTCCAGCCTTCATAGATCCTCACTAAAAGCAATTGCCCCAACAGTGCGTTAAGGCTATGAGGGGGGTCGTTGTCTTGGGGGATGGAGAGCACACGTTGAGACGGAGAGCACACGTAGAGCCCTTGTCAGTTCACTGTTGGACGTGGGCCCTCCCCTCCCCACGTTGTGTGAGTGTAGTCGTGGGAGGTTATCTGACCATACTTCACCGCGCTTGTCCGGGTTGGTGAAGCCGGGGAGCATTGTCGTGCGGTATAAGAATGGACTTAGCCGCGCCGTTTTCTGCTGCCCGCCAAGTAAGCCCCGCAGTAGTCTCGTGTTGGTGGGAATATTTCATGCTCGAGTGCAAAGGGCATTGTAATGAAAACTCCTTAGAAATGTGTCATTGAATTTACTGTGTGCAACACAATGCATACTGCAACTCAGTGCGCTTCCACATAAAGTATACACAGTGTACGGTGGTATTCAATATAGTAAGTACATGGTATTTGGTGTAGTTAATATTAATAATGACATAATCTCCTGAGTGAGTACATTATTTCTGAAACCGGTCATATGTAAAGCTTTGATTTAACAGTGATAGATCACGGCTGGTTTCATAGGTCACCATCTCCCCACTTCCACGTGTTTTCTCGCATCTCCAACGAAATTTTACTCACGGTGACACTTTCCCGGGGTGGATCAAATTCATTGAGACGTAAATCACCCAGTCAGTTCCGAGGTGTGATGTCATTTCACCTTTAAAAAAACGCAAATTCAAGGCTGAAGAAAATAAATGAATTACGCAAGCAGCATTATTGTACTGTTCTACTCTTTAACAAAAACTGTAGCCAGGCAGTGGCGGCTATACACGTGGCCTGTAATCTGGCACTTTGGAGGCAGCGAGGGGTGATGGATCGCACGAATGTTGTGAAACTCCCTTCCCGTGGTCGTTGAGATGTTATACCCTAATTTAGGGGTCGGGAACCAAAACAACAAGGCGAGCCATTTTTGTCGATTTAGGTAAAAATAAAAACAATATTTCAGGAGCCGCAATGCATGTGGGTGAATGCAGGATGGTGGTCCTTAATACATAACGTCACGAAACAGTCCTTAGTGAGCCGCATGCGGCTCCGGAGCAGCAGGTTGCTTACCCCTGCCCATGGTGAACTGGACTTCCATGGTCACAGGGGTAAGAAACTAAAATTACAAGCAGAGCCATTTATTTCGAATTTCAAGAGCCGTCACTGCAGTCCTTTAAGAGGTAGCATGCAACTTCGGAGCTGCGGGTTGCCAACCCATGTCCTAGCTCGAAGAAGGGAGTATAACAAAAATGTAGACTCCACCTGATCCGTCTGTAGGGGATATTGTTGCCCCTTCACATGCCGTGAGTCTTCTCCGGGTGTTCCGTTTTCCTCCCACATGTATAAATACAACATTAGATAGAGGACCACAGAGCGTGGGCAATTGTTGGTGCCAGCTCACAGCGTGGCTGCTGCCTTCCTGCTCATCTGTGGTTCCTCTTCACGCCTCTGAGTCATTATTGCTCTACGAGAGTGAGCGGATACTGTGCAGTGTGTTACAAGTTGAAATTATTATATAATAAAACTGCACTACATATATAGCCCAGTCACGAATGTCTGCACACCACTCTCATATGCAGAGTTAGTGGGAATTTCTGCCCTCTAATGTGTGGACCAGAGGTCACTTTCAGGGATCTCGGAGTTAGCCCTGTGATATTCACGCTTGGAATCACACTGAGAGACAGAGGGATGAACATGGATTTGAGAGCACGTGCTGGTTAAAGACATCATTCAGAACAATTATGGGGCATTTGTGCAGGACCCGTAACTGGAAGTGATAGTGGCCAGTGGAGATGGAACTATGACATCAGCTGTGTGCAGGCGCTGGGTGGATTGTTACTACATCTCCGGACCATGAGAGATGGCTACAGTTTTGGGAGGCCTTCATCCAGCAGTGGATTTATCTTTGGTGGTTATAATGGTATTTGGCTGCTATAAAGTTCCACGTGATAAGCCACTCCGTTGAGCTATCATTTGTGGTCAGGTAGGTTCTGAAAATGTTCTATACAGCTTAGTGGGCTTTACCTGGTAAATAAAAAATTATGTTAGTTTGTAGTTTACGCTGTGATGATGTATGGTCCCACTACCACAACAGGGCATTTTTTTAAATTATTATTTATAGGGTCAGTGTCCGCTAACTCAAGGGAGAAATGGGTATCCGCAGCTCTTCTCCATTGGCAACCCAGTTGTAGTTGAGTGTCCACATTCTAACGAGAGCTTTGCACATTGCCACCCAACTACAATGCCACCAAACAAAATCACCACCCAACCACATCACCACCCAACTACATTGCCACCCAACCAAATCGCCACACAACCACATTGCCACCGAGCCACATTGCCACCCAACCAAATCGCCACCCAACCACATTGCCACCCAAACAGGATGTCGTTATGTACACAACAATTGTGTGCCACAGTTATAAAGCAGTGTACATTGTAAAATATGACTCACTTTCCAACCGGATTGGCCATGATCACACGTACTGACTGTGAAGCACAAATACAGCTGCACTGTTCGAACCGTAGTGGGCATTTATATGAGACACCATTCATATTCATGCCCAACTATGAAACAGCGTGACAGAAATCCTATGACATCATTACATATAAAGTTCAATCTTGTGAAGTGCATGACAGACAACCTTATAGGATGTTTTTTTCTTTCTCTGGCTTCCCATCAAATATTTTAATTAACCGAAGCATTTATTAAACTAACAATTTGTATTAATTTATTCATTCAAAAGTAACCTCCCAACATTCACAAATAAACAATATCAAAATAAGCAGCTATCATGGCCAATTCAGAGGTTTCATGATTCATATTCTGCATTCACACGCACACACCTTGATGCATGTGATTCAGATTGCTTGCAGGCCTTCACACTTGGCAGGTAATAGCATACGTATACTGCCCTTGTGGCTTTGCGTGTTTCACGGAAGGAGGATAGTGTTAGCTACATGCCGACACTATTTAATAGGCTTTAGGGAGCAGCCCTGATGTACATTTTAATTGGAATTTGCATGTTCTCCCCGTGGTTGCGTGGATTTTTCTCCGGGTCCTCCGTTGCTGCGTATATATGTCTCGATATTAAATTTGTGTTTAAAAACATGTCTCCAGGACAAGGAGCGCTATAACGAATCAGTGTTCTAAGGGCTCGCTCTAAGCAAGGTCTGACTGTACTGTACCGCGCTCCAACGTCCCAATGGTCCCCCTTCACCAACCGGCACAGATCAGCGTGGTGGACTCTGGTCAAATAACACCCCACAGGCTGCACGGCTTGGGAAAGCCCTAATCCAGCAGTGGATTGACAAAATGACTAAACGTGTACAGTACTTGTACCCATCGAGGGGACGTGGGATTTCCTCATTCACCCAGGTTGTCTCCCACATGCAATAAACCCAACGTGGAATTGGCCAACTTTACAAACAGAACCGTGTTAAAAAATCGTTAACACGCAGGTCTCTTCTGGAAAAAAAATGTGGAATAACTGTATTGTGATTGTACTTAACTCATAAACTGTCAACCTCGAAGTAACTATCAGGGATTTAATGGTTCATTGCCATAGAAATTCGATAATTTGTCGGAAGTCAGTCGCGATTCGAACTCAGTATTTATTTTCACAATGTAAAAATAGTGACTTCAAAGGTGACACAAAACCATTGACCATTCTTCACTGAGATGACCAATTCGCTTATCAATCGCCACTGACATTATTAGCTTGTGGTGAGCAAACGAACTCACCCTTTCGGGGTTCATAACACATGACGTAAGTCACCTTGTCACACTGCTTTAAGCCATACGTTCTATACAAATACATCACCCGCACACGTAATGCATGTGGCTTGAGCTTATGAATGCACTTTAAGTGATTCCACCCTGCTTTTACTACCGTCTCTACTGTGGGTACCATATGTATTCGCTCGTTAGGGGCCGTCCATAAATGACGTCACGCACCTAGGGGGGGGGGGATCAGACATTTGTGACGATGTGTGACGAGGGGGGTTTGAGAAATGTGACGTCACATCAAAATGCGCAACTTTAAATAAATACAGAATTGTTATAACAATACTAATTGTTATAACAACACTCCTACAACATCAGAGTGCAGCGCCACATTAAATACGCACTACAATGACAATAGTTTAAAGCGCTTTGAAGCATGTTTTATTTTTTAAATGGAAATATGGGTTTTTTTTTGGGGGGGGGGGCAGAGCTTTGTGACGTCATATTTGAGGGGGGGTCTGACTTTTTGTGACGCCGTGTGACGAGGGGTTGGGGGGGTCAAAAATCGTCCAAGATCGCGTGACGTCATTTACGGACGGCCCCTTAAGTAATAGACATGATCAAAGTATTTCGGAGCTGCCGTCATAACAATCCCTTAACACGATAGCGTTCTTCATTTTATATATATATAAAAAGACATCTGTTCATAACCCGGGTATTGTATGTCAACACAGTAGGCCTGCACAGAAGTGATGCCGTGTTCCTCTTATGTCACTTCATCGCAGGGCATGCAATGGCAGGTTGCATTTGAAAGCAAGTGACACGTTGCTGATCCGCACAGTGATGAGCACTGCGTGGGATTGTGAACTACCAGCCCTTCTGTGTGTGACTAAGCCGGACCGCATGCCTTGAGAAACCTGTCCGCTCCACGGTCTGAGCGTGCGTGCGTTACTGAGCGGTTATGTAACGCATGGAGAAGCGCACTGTATTGCAAACCCGGTGACCCGAGTTCGATGCTCGCTCACGACCAGTAACAGTGGCCTAATATTTGAATCGGTCATGGGGCCCTCCCCCAGGTCGACTCAGCCTCAGTCAAGTACATTGTGTTATGTAAACGTGAGCACTGGGGAGACAAAGGCGCCGGGGCGCGGTGTTGGCCACCCACTTCCACGTTTGCCGTCTCGGCCTTCATAACAGCAGTTGTCCCAACAATCCTTTAAAGGCTATACTGGGACCTTTGAGTTGTTATGTAACGTGGCCAGTTGTTTGAATGTGTTCGGAAACGACTGAATAATTTAACAAATGAGGCTGAATATAAGTATTAGCAAAAACAAGTTAGATACAGCAAGATTGAAAAATAAAAATTGAAGATCAAGACCTGAAAATCTAGTAAAATGTATACAAGTCCATAATACAGGTTTTTTGGGTAAGATCGCGTAAATATATAAATGTGTCGTGAAATCCGCCACCACCCTGCACAGCCAATTCGTTTGTCACGTAAACAGAACGTGCCAATTCGTTACTAGTACAGCACACCGGTGTGTTGGAGAGCCAAGCCACAACATTTACAATCTGAGTACGACGTTTTGCCAGTAATTACAACTAGCTTCATCACAATCTGTCTGTTGCCTGAAGCAGCATGGGTGTCTGGACAGCCAGAACAATCGTGTGCATGGCTAAGATACATCCTTAAGATTTTTGAAACAGACATTGTGTTATTTTTAAGTCTGTGTTTTTTTACTCTTCAACAATGTACTATAAATACGCAGATGGTCGTCTCTGTACTGAGTCACGGATCATATCTATAATCTAACCAAATAACCACCGGGAACCATTCGGCAAGTGAAGCCACCCCCACTTTCCAAAGTGTGGTGGCGCTCATGGAGGGACGAGCTCAATATATCCCTGCCTTCCATTGATGTATAAGGGAGAAAGAAAAAGTTACATTACCCCGTATTAGAGTGCTTCTCAACCTTGGGGTCATGACCCAAAGTGGGGTCACTGCACATGTTGGATGGGGGTCATGAGCAAACACAAACACGGCGCTTGTGCAGAGGGCCGTTAATGCCACGATGCCGGATTTATAGGAAAATGGTGTGCGTCATTTCCATATATACCAGTTTACCCTGCCCTTCCTTGGCCATCGGACTCGATGACTCTCCAGCACGTGCTTTTCTTGCCTGGTTGCCTATCCAGATGCTTACCACAACTGGTCTCAACCACCCACTCACTCACCAACTCACTTCCCACCTCGCCGGATGTCTCATATGTCTCATTGGCCCGTCGACCAACAACGCCCACAGACGAGCCATTCCACACACATGCGATAACCCATGTTAATGTTCCTTGTTTAGCAAAGGAAATATGGATTGCTGTAGTTTTGTGGACTACAGTATTTCTTTTTTTAAACAATGGCCTTAATTGTGAGGTATGTGCCACGACTTAGGCAGAGTCTAGTGAATAAATGGGACGACTCTTCGTTGTGTGAACATTCTCAAACATTGGCGTTGTCTTATACACATTTAACACTTACAGAGCGCTCCCCCTTCTCAAAGGCACAAGGATTATCGGGCCGTTGCCTCTCAAACTTTCCGAGATGAAATCTCAAAGGTGAAGAGTAACAACAAATAATTGTAGAAATGAAAAGGGTTGAATGGTAAGTACATGTAATGTTATGTGCAGTGAAATGAATGTGTTACTTTAACTCTCAGCCTTATGGACACGTTTGTGTGTGAAAATACAGCGTGTCATTTGTACATAGGATAATAAACATTGAGGAAAAAATGCCAAAACTAATCATGGACTCAACTAAAACTATGAAGCTATATTTTTCATTTGTCAGGTAAGGCCAACTGAGCTACGAAGTTACAGAAGTTACCTGGCCACAAATAATAGTTCAACGAAGTGGCGTATCATCTGTCCATTTATAGCAGCCATATACTCGAAACTCTAAAGGCATTGTTACTGGTAGAAACCTCCTGGTTACACCAGCCCACAGGGGATTATTCTGTCCGTCCGTCGTGCATCAAAAAATGGGAGGGGTGGGGCTGGGTGGAGAGTGGAGGGTGGGGAGGGGCTGGGTGGGGAGGGTGGGGCTGGGTGGGGGGTGGGAGGGGTGGGGCTGGGTGGGGAGGGGCTGGTCACCCCGTGGTGCCCTTATAAAACTCAACGTTTAACCTACCCATGCCGGCTTGTGTCCGCCCTCACAGTCGGCCATATTTACGGAATACACCACGCCGCCGTTGACCCTGGCCATTGACCGAGCAACCCAACGTTCCTACCAGCTCCCTCCGCAGGAATGTGTTTCTAAATGTGGAGGGAAAACCGGAGGACCTGAGAAAAATCCACGCGACCACGGGGAGAACATGTAAACTCTAAATATACGGGCGTCAGGGTCGGGATCGATCCCACCAACCAGCTCCTCCGTATCAGGCGAGGTAGTTAAAATCTCGCCATTGCATCACTCAAAGCTCACATGTAATTGCACGGATGAAAAAAAATATAGATACCATTAATTCTTGATGTAAAGTATAGAGTCATTTGTGTTCCATTTTAATAAAAGTGTGGGTACTTAGTGTGGGGTGTGCTCACAACCTCTATCTCAGCAACGCTTAGCATTCATCTCATTGAGTTCATCTTTTTCGGGTTCAGTTTCTCAACGTCCCCCCAGATGTGTGACCACAAACGGGTTGTATTCGAGTCAAACCTTCCTTATAGCTGCAAAATAGTACACCTTGCTTTTTTCACATCCCAAGAGTAAGCTCCAGGAGAGACGCTCTTGTGAAACGTAAGTTTAAGCTTGATCTGAAGCTTTCGTGACTGCAGGAATCCATACTCTTTGTTTTTTTCGGTGGGAAAGTGCTCTCCCACCCGATGATGGACGCTTGTGTTGCGCCCGAAACGTCGTGGTGTATTTTATTTTATACCTACGTGATTTGACCGAAAAAACCAAAGAGTATATACGTTTAAGGTGAAGGGCCAGAAATTGCATACTCAAGTCGAGTATGATGATCGTCCATGGACAGCGATGATAGAGTTTGTGTGTACATAGGTGGCTGATATGGCCAATCCTGGAACCACATGTTGTTGTAAGTCACTGCGTCTGGAAGGGCCTCCAATAGAGGGAGTTCCAGAGAGCCCCCCCGAGGGTATTTGGTCTACTCTTGCACGCTGGTCAGACGTATTGGAAGCGGTGGGAGGACCCACACTTTACCCCACGACATGCAACCTACCCATTGACTGTCTATGGTAAACTCCTTTTTTACTTTTGGGTGGACAGTGGGGGGGGGGGATTTAAGAAATTTGTGAATGTGGGGAATATAAAAATACAATGACAGTTAAAATTCACTGATTTGAATGCCATCTTACCGGTGGTGCATTCTTCTTGTAAAATAGTAATTGGAATGACCATAACAGACAAATAAACTTGCATTAAAAAAGTTATATATATATAAATGATTGAATATAACAGCATGTGAAGGCATACTGTCATTAGCATGGATAATTGGAATACAAATTCTCAGTAATAGAGTGTTTTTTTACTTCTTTATACCGGGGTCTCTTCTGTTCACAATACCCTGGCAACGTGTACTATCCAACGCGCCAGTGCGTAGCGCTTTCACTTTCTTATCCGTGGAAATGTTGCCGCCTCCTGGCGGTTTTGACTTACATCAGTTCGTGGGTGACCAATGTCCATAGACAAGGAGCCATCATAAAACAAAACTGCAAGTTACTCGGGGATTACATCACTGCATTGTCTTCGTGCAATAAGTATTTAACGTTCATAGAGAAAAACTCACTGGACCAGCGTTTTCTAACACCGAATACGAGCCAAATGATGGGGTTTAGCAGCTGACCTTCCTGTACCTTTGGTTAATTATATAATAAATATAAGAAGTGTGCACCTCCCCACTTTTAAATATAGTCGAGTGCATTGAAAGTGGAATATTACCGGCAGATGGAGAGACAGAGAAATAGACTAGGAGAGGTGCTGGTTAGCCATTCACTCGTGTATCAAGCTAAGTAATGAATGCACCACTTCAGGATCTCCTGCTGTCTCTTAGAGACGTAAATATGTATTACACAGTCGTTTGTGCTAGAATTCATCCTTGTTTGAGAAGGTAAAGATGTGATGGTACATATGTGTTACAGCGTTTGCCCCATCTATACATTTAACACAATATATTGAATGCAGGCCTAAGCCTGATTCGTGCTCAGATGTGTAATCATGAGCTCGGGATTGGTTTTAGGCATCAGGCTGTGGTATGACAAGCGATGGCAGTGCTGATTCATTGCTACATCGATGCAAAAACTATAAAAAGTATGTTTAATTTTATTTTACCAGGTAAGGCCCATTGTGCTATATAGATGTTTTTCAGAACCAACATGGCCACAAACGATAGCCTAATGAAGTGCCTTATTGCGTGGAAATTTATTGCAGCCAAATACTATAAACGCATGTTCTAAATGTGGAGGGAAATCCATGTCACCACGGAGAGAACCCATCATCACGGTCTAGGACCCTCATGAGAGGGATCCATTAGAGTTTAGACTGAGTGACGCTTTCCTCGGAAAATAATTGGCAATCTCGTTATTATCCGTGGCACTCTTTCCATGACCGTTGTCATCTCTGCTGTCAGGGTGATCAGCAATTCTTTCCATTATCTGTGGACCAACCCCTTTCTATAACCAACGTTTTTTACAAATAGGCAGAAGAAAGTGGAATAAGTCACAGGCAATAACTAAATAAATAATAATATCCATGAGGCCTGCAGTTAATAAAAAGCCGACAGGAGGCTGACTTGTTCGTCATGCCACAGACACCCAGGGGAGCTGAGGGGCAGGACATTTGCACCTTACTTAGATTTGAAAGTGATAATTGGCCACTCAATGCAATCTATGATCTGAGATATCCCACAGATATGGGAATGGCCATGGAATGAACCAATTAGTGCACGCAACCATGAAATCATTAAATTGTTATGTTGTGCACATTAGCAGATGTAATACTGATTTTTTTATTAACTGCATATGAGTGATTTTATGATGGACATGAGTAATTTTTGTACCAGAAAATAAGAAGAAAACTATTAATCCATGAACATGTTTACCCATAACTTGTCCTTCCACTTCATAGTGGAAAGAGGAGTTTCACTATGCAGTCAAGTGTTCATTTGTGTATTGTTAATGAAGAAACTACAGATATGCATTGCATTGCACTACCCTTTATTTATAAAAAAAAAACGTGTCTGATATTCTAATTAGTGTACGGTGGCTGCCATCTCTGCTAGGAGCTATGAGCCAAGGGTTGAAATTCCATGGCCCTGTGGCAAGAACCAGTCTCTTCGTAGTATACAAGCAAAACCCTCATGAATGGAATGGGCCTAACATCACAGTGTTGGACCCTATTGAGAGGGAGCCTTCCGACTCAGTGAAGCTTTCCTTGGAAAATAATTGACATTCTCGTTATTAACTGTGGCCCTCTTTTCATGACCGTTGTCATCTCTGCGGTCAGGATGATCTGACAAAGTAGAATCTATTTTATCGACCCTATGGCTTAAGTCCACCCTATAACCTTCCGATTGTAAGTTGCGTCTTATGCCAAAGCGTTAACCCGATGGAGAAACCGGAATGTGGAATTGCCATCACTGGCTCAAGATCACAAATAGAAATGGGTACTAAGCCTCCGGGACTAAATTAAGAATGGGGTGTTACTTTAATATTTTTAATCTATATTATATGATGACTTCATACAATATATGAAAGAATATTTAACGGTGTTAATATAATACTTCTATACTTTTATATCGTGCTGTATTTCATAAGATGAGTAGCAACATGCATAGTATGATGTCTGTCATATCTAGACTGACGGTGCACTATGCGGTATTATGTACTGCACAGTTGTATGTAGTCCAAGGCTTACATCTTCTCTATTGCCCATTCTCTTCCTCTTCCCTCCCCTTACCCCTCCACGTCTTCCCATCCCTCCCCTACACTTCCGTGACCTCTCAGTATTCTCTTTCAAGGTCACCCACTCCTCAACTCTTGCATGCCCCTGCCATCTCAGTAATTAAATTGTGTCACCGTGTTGTAAACTATGTTAAGTGCATTCTAGATTTGAAGTTTTCGTGACTGCAAGGATCCATACTCTTGGTTCTTTCGGTAAAGTCACGTAGGTAAAGAAAAGAAAAATATAAATAAAAAAAATCACGACGTTTCGATTGCAACACAAGCAATCATCATCAGATGTCACAACCACAGCAAGAAATTTTACTGCAGTAAAATCGGTTGTGACATCTGATGATGATTGCTTGTGTTGCAATCGAAACGTCGTGATTTAAATTTTTTTTATCTTTTATTTTTATTTTATTTACCTACGTGACTTTACCGAAAGAACCAAGAGTATGTTAAGTGCCATGAGTGAAGGTACTGTATGAATATAAATAAAATAAGACGATATAGTGGTGCGAACAGTTAAACGATCACCGGAACCTGTAAAGTGGCTCCTATTGAGAGGCCCAAACTAGAGAAATGAACGTGCAGAGAGTTACAATCTTAAGCATGTGAAAATTTATGCCTTTTCTCGTTAAGTGTTACTGCACACTGATTTCGAGTGAAAGGTTATTCGTCAAGTGCCATTGAGTGAAGGTGTTAAATATAGTGGCAAGTTCACGTGACAAAGCTCAGAGCCCAGAAACATTCACGTTGCTTTGATAGGAACAGAAAATGCTAATAAATGGTTTAAGAATGAAAACAATATTTTGAGAAATACATTTTAAAGATCTAAATGTTTCGGTGAACATGGAGCCAGAATACCTGAACTCTGCCCACAAGTGGAATGTATTATATCCACTCTGGAGTGATCAGGGCTTGATTTCAGACATGTCTGTCCAGGTTTGTGTCCAATAAAATACATACACATCCTCCACTCCCCGTCCCATGTACCTCTCGCTATCACTGGGGCTACTATTGGAGCCACTTGCCTGACCCATCTACCAGTGACCCGCAACATATTCAGTTAGAAATGTAGCCCTGAATGTGAACCAAGTGCTCTGCTACAGCACCGCCAGCTGGATTACGACCTTATGTTTGCGAGATGTTAACTACCTCGCATAGTATGCAGGAGGATCATGGGTTCGATCCTGACCCTGACCCCTGTATATTTGGAGTTTGCATGTTCTCCCCGTGGTCGCGTTCATTTTTCTCCGGTATCTCCGGTTTTCCCCTCCACATTTAGAAACATGCATTTAGGGTATTTGGCTGTCAAAATTTTCCACACACTGTAAGCCACTTCGTTGAACTGTCATTTGTGGCCAGGTCGCTTCTGAAAATTGAGCTGTACAGCTCAGTGGACCTTACCTAGTACGCAAACGAGTAATGGGAAGAGCTTTCCGTTATTCATTTTTAACAGACGAGAGGACTTAAATGGCAAATTCATCCTAGCAAGCTGGTAAAGTATTTGTAAGTCCCAGTGGATAACAGAAGTTACAGTTGAAGTTTTAGTGTGAAAGATAACTTGCGAATGTGTGCACTAGGTATGCAACTATGTAACGATTCATCAATAAAAAAAAATCGACGACTATGCACACAATCATCATTGCTGAACGAAGGCCACCGCAACCTGTCTACATTCCCCATGGTATATGGATGCAATCAATGATCCATCTAACTCCAGCACACGAGCTTAACGTGTCGCTCCATCTCTACGGTAGACATCTTCTCAGGCGTGTTTCCTTCTCGAACTTCCACTCGATTGTAAGGCTAGGCCACAATTGGGCGTCATCCCTAGTTCTTCCCGAGCCCACTACTTTTCTTCACTGTAAATTTTATCTCTTCATCTTGTGTAATATCATCTGATCCACGTGTCTGTCTCTCAATTAAATTTCCAAGCATGAAGCTCTCTCCAATCGGTGCAAACATTCATCTTTCCTTCAATTGTTTTTTTAATGGCCATGTTTCTGATGCATATGTCACCGCAGGTAATATATACACCGATCAAGCAACTTTCTTCTGAGGCTCATTTGAAAATGCCTGTTCGAAGGATAAAAGAAGAAAACACATCAGAGGACATATATCTAATGCAGTCAGTGGTAGTGAACCGGGATTAACATAATGAAATAGAGAGGTGGATGAAAGTAGGCTCAAGTGTGTGTTAAATACGCTCAACAAGCTCGCATCAAATCGCACGTCTTGAGAAACGATGATGTACGATTCATATAAAGCGTGCAATCGGTTCGCACAAACCCTACATCCACTCTAGGTTGTACATGCACCGCATTGGAAAACAAACTCAATTTTTACAATTCATTGAATCACGGAAGCTTGGAGGGATGAATCACGATGTTGCCTCATGGGCGCTTTTCACAATATGCGGTTTTTGGTTTTGTCGTAAGACCAAATGGTAAGTTGTTGCGCAATGAACATTTAAAAACGCAGTGTTTTTTGAAGTCTCATGCACTTCACAAGCGTTTTGTAATTCATGTCAACCGAGAGCAACAGGAACGGATAGCATCATACCAGGAGGAGCTTTATTCCATATCTGTGTACTTTGCATGTTTAAACAGGCAAGAGAATGCGAACGAACATGATTTAACAATTATTGTATACACCTTATGGCATTCACATCGGTAATTTCAAGGACATATTTTTCATGTTGAGTGTAATTGCTGTCTGAGGATCATATACTATATCGTGTCTTGAATATTATGCTCATACTTACCTTTTTCATTTATTCCAAAGAAGGTTGAAATTTTAGATGTAATCAATGCTCAACTTCCATTATCATTCATTCACATAACTGTTTCAGGTTTAACACTCACTGCATCAGTAGTATACTAAACTCAATGTGAATGCCAGAATATAAATACTTTTTTTTAATCAAATAAATAGATGAATGAATAATAAACCCATATGAAGAGTCAATGTGAAACTTAGATTGATCACAATAAATACATTTCATTTTACGATAAATATATGATACAGCAGATTGTCGTAAAGCACACGTATTGCTTACTGCTAACAAACATGCCTGTTGCTTGCACGCATTCTTAAACAGAAACATGCAATTGTTGCACAAACCGGTGAATCGAAATAGATGCATGGATACAGCTTCAGACTAGTGGTCAAAAATAAATGAAACACTACTCAATATTATGTTATCCACTCTTTTTTTAAGTCTACGCATCCCCTGCAAAACCAAACAGTTATAACAATACCAACAATAACCTATAACTCTTTGTCAATGGGGCTGCTGGATGAAGGCACTGTGGGTGGTTTGTCCAGACTTCTCCACACTGGTCAGAACGGGTTAGTGAAGGAGGCAGTGGGGGGTCCCAAAAACTGATACAGATATCCAGAGGTGTGGACTCGAGTCATGTGACTTGGACTCGAGTCAGACTCGAGTCATGAATTTGATGACTTGCGACTCGACTTGGACTTGCATAACAATGACTTTGTCCCACCTCTGCAGATATCACTCACGACTGATGGTAGCCATGGCTGGAGTGTCGGAGAGTGGGGGTGAACCCAGGTCTCATCACACGTGACAATGAATTTCAGGCATATTCGCCTGCCATCGATTTCTATCTGTATGTATGTTGAACTTCGTTTGCACCTTACTAGCCAAACGTGCTAATCGGAGTTGCTAATCTATCTGGCCCTCTGGGGGGTGGGGGCAAATATTCCACTCAGGTGACGAAGTGAAGGCTAGTGTCCTGAAATAGTTCAGGTAAAGAGGGACTTTCTCCTTGTACTGCATTGGCCATTCAGGCGCCTCTGTATGGGCAGGTCAAGTGCTGTGGTGTGGACCGAGACAGTATTGAGGAAGAGGGGAGATCTGGCATGGTTGTGGAATTAAAACTCTCCTTTCTGCCAGCAAAAGTCTGGGAATGTATCAAACCACCTTCGTATATGTAGTACTGTGTATTTATTGCGACAAAAATAAAATATTTGAAATGCCTTTGCTGCAAATGTTAATTTGAACACCATAACCACGTATAATTATGATACTCCATTTGAAAAAGCATGTGGATAGAGAACCAGCATTAAATAAAACACAGAATGTTGTCCTTCCCACGCACCTCCGATTAGCACGGTTGGCTACATGTGGTGCAAACAAACGTTCAAGATACAGACGTACAAGTGATACACGTTTATTAAACGTGCATTTAGAATATAATTCAGCCATGCTATTGTCTTTAAATTACATAATTTAATTATAAAATAACGTTATTATATTTCAGGATAACTGTAGAAAACTTTCAGTACTGTATTTAAATAAATACAAATTACAAGAATACTCACATAACAACTAGAGTCAATGGTTCACCAGGAAGAAACGATATAAACTGGCATTTTGTTTATTAAGCTAATAAATTCAGACAACATAGGGTTTCAAGAAATATTTCCCAAAGCATATGTTTTGTCTATATTCATGCATCTTCTTCGAACACGTGCTAAAAAAAATCCCATGAGCAGTTATTAATTCATAAGTATTGTGTTGGGTTTATAAAGCATGCATCATCATCATACGAGAACACAAGCTCATTCTACGCGTTGCCATAGATAATTATATTTGCTTTTACCCATTATAAAATGTTGCACTGACAACATTTAATAATGTTCCTTTTGACACAAATTAGTTTACTTAGTAATGCCTTTGATTATAATTGGAGGGCTTGTCTGGTACTCAAGAGTTGCCAATAGTGAAACTATTCATATGGCCATTGAAAAATTGGTTATCAGATTTTCTTTTTTAAATGTCATTTTTTATCAGGCTCCATGGGGTAAGTGCAGTCTCCAAGCCCTATTATATACACGCTGTGCCTCTTGCCTCTCTTGTGTATGTGCTACGTAGAAGAGCCATTGCAGAAACATCGCCAGTTATATTTGTTTCTTTTCAGGCAGTGTTGTTGACGAGCGTGTTGATTTTTGTTCAAATAATCAGTTTGTGTACGGTATTGTTCTTTACTTTGAATGGGATCACATACGTTTAATGGAGTGCCCTTGTCAATATAATCGGGTAATACATTGTTTAACACGCCTGGCTGATGAAACGGTACCAGAGATTGTTTGATTAAACAAAAGCTCCTTGATATTGTTGGTGTGGAAGGCAAATGTTAGGCTGATGTACGAAAAAACTGTATGTGTATTGATATAGGGAGATGCAGAATGCAATTCTGCTTATATTTGTTTTTGTATTAAATATAGCATGTTGTGCTTTGGACTTGTTTAAATGTTTTATAAACAAGTGATGCAGTGCTATACAGGCAGGGCTGGCAGATTGTGCAGATTTCAACAATGACTGTAAAACACCAAACATGAGGTGCAGCGAGGTGGCCACCTAGAGACGAGAGTACAACAAGCGTGTGCGAATAACCTATACACAGCAAGAGGCAAAGGTGCAGCCCTGCAAATTCATGCTCACTCCAATACTGGTGGAAGTTCCCCCATTTTAGCATGTTCCAGAGGGATTTCCGAGAGGTTATTTGGCCAACATATCAACGCACACCAGGTTTTTAAAAGAGGTGGGAGTATTTTTTATTTTACCCCACCACACACCACCAGCGCATTGACTAACTGTGGTGTACAACTACTCTTAGGTTTTTTCGGTAAAGTCACGTAGGTAAAAAATAATAATAAAATAAAATAATAATAAATGAAAATAACTCAATTAAATCACGACGTTTCGGAGGCAACACAAGTCTCCGTCTGCAGGTGGGACCGTCACAGCTAAATTTACTGTATCAAGTGAAGAGAAATCCAAGAGACAAGATCTTAAATACTGGTTATGGGGAGGGGCTTATCTAAATGTGGCAGTCAGGGACTGGGAGGGTGAGGGGGGGCTAGAAGGGAAGGTACAAGTGGAGAACCTCCACCGGGGTTACGGCCGATGTTGGCTGCCAAAACCAAAATAGCAGCACTGTTAAACGCTGGGGATGTCAACACTCGGTAAAATAGACTAGTACCTGTCAAATAAGATGGTACAAATATGCGTAGTTAAATCTTTTTTACATGGTTAATAACATTTTTCCAATGATTGCTGAATTTGTACCCATCATCACGGTTGAAGTTAGGTCTGTGTTTGTATATCTGGATGGCTTCGTGGACAAACCTTTGATGGTAGCCAGAAGGTTTGCATGATATTGTCTTTTCCGAGACCAATGTGTTCTGCAAACCTTTTGGAATTTCACGAAGAAGGCTGCAAAGTTAGGCTCAAGATAATTGCGAGCAACACAAATGTCGCATACACTGTTCTTGATAAACAAAATAATATAATTAGTTCAGGTACACAGCTTAATAATTTGTATATATATAGCTGTTCGAAGGTGGATCAATATATAAAAAAAACAAATACAGTTAATATTAATATGCCTTTTAAGAAAATGTAAAGCCTGAAGAAACAAGTTTTTAATGAGTGGATATTACCTACCGTGAGATGGATCAGCAACATGGAGACTGACAAATAATGGGGGAGGGAGAGGTGGGGGGGTGCTGGCAGAACGCGCAGAAGCATGGGAGAAGATGCATGCTGAGAATTACAATGAGACGAAAAGAGGAACACGTGGATAAGGGAACAAATGCAAATCAGAAACATCGCATTGACTGTTAAGGAAAGCGAGTGGGCTTGGGCAGGACATGACAAGGGCATGCCATGGCCGACGGGCAAGGCTGGTGATGGAACGGCAGCCCAAGGAGGGAGGACTCCCCAGAGTGTGGCTCGATACGACGAGCACAAAGGGGTTTTAGATCTCAAAGTTTGGTGAAGGTGACGTTTCTGCTTTGTAAAATGTAAAAAAATGCGACCAGGTGTGGTATAAATTGTCTATTTCCCGTTTGCACGCTCAATTTGATACCGTGAACATATAAATTGAATGCTGGGTCATGAAAATAACATTACATTACATGTAATATCATATGCTGGAATAGTTTTTTTTATCTGTAATAGTTTTTTAGAGAATACTTTTCGAAAAAATGAAAAAAGTACCTTGAGCAAAATGTATTGTAGATGTACACATTTAGAAATAGATTCACAATTCATAATTGTTAGGCAACACATATGAAATGTGATGTGTTTTGGCACGCACTCATATGAACGTGTCATTACAATGGCACATATCTGTGAAACTACGTTTAATTAGGTGAAAAAAACCCCAAAAACCTGTTTGTGTGCTGTGCTTTGGGTCCACACAGATTTTAATTGGCCTCAGTAATCCACTGTGCAGCCAAAGTGTCTCACTGTGGCCTCTGGGATGTGTTCTCATATTTCCTAGCTCGACATCTCCACCCCTTTTTCCTGCTCCTTAAGCCTCACCCAATTATGGATAAAGCACTGATACTATAGCTACAGGGACGGTTGAATGCCCAAAGATGTTTGAGCCAACGTCATCAAACTATAGCTCATCTATAGTCTGTGGCTCTTTCGGTAAAGTCACCTGATGACTTTACCGAAAGAACCAAAGAGTATGGATTCGTGCAGTCACGAAAGCTTCAAATCAAGATCGTAGCTCCTCTCTTTCAAGGACAGAGTGAACAACTCGGCGCCCTCGAGAGATGCCAAGGATGCTTGATTGAGACTGCGGCAGCCCCAATCCACCCGTCCTGTCTCGGGCGACCCTTTTTGAACTCGGAGTAACGTGATAACGATCGCATTGCATGCAATGAAATAGGATAAATAAATAAATGACAGCATAAATAAATAAACACGACATATCGCGCTGTGGAGTGAGGGGAGGTGGGGGAGAGTATGATACCCTCTTAATGGTGTAGTTTTCTGTAAATGTTTCACGACAAATGCGATAAGGCCGGCTGGAGTGCTCGCATGAAGATAAGGGAGGGCGTTTAATGCGTCGGAAATAAGCCGTGCGCGCGTGTGGCAAGAGGTGAGCCGGGGAGGTCTGTGATTGGGGTATGACGGCCTGTTAGCGTCTTAAAGCTTGGCACAAAATCCATCTTGTGCATAATTTACCAGATTGAGCAACTGATGCGTTTTATCGCGGTGGAAGCTGCTGGTGCCTCGCCTTTACCGCGTAAAGGACAACCCATCACCGTTAAGACGGTGATTCAAGTGCGCATCTGCGTGCTGTGCGCGCAGTTTTTTTGCTTGTTCAGAGGTCAATTTGAGTGCATTGCTCGGGCTATTGGCCTGCTGGAAGTTTGTTTGCGCATATAAAAAAACACATCTTAGCAAATTGTCTAATACCTCTGAAATTATCCACGTAATAGAATTTCACTTTCTTGCTAATTCTCTCCTTATTTTTCCCCAATTCCCCCCAACTCGAAAAAGCAATCACGTTCGCCTAAGCTAATGCATTGAAATTACCACTAAACGATGCGAGTGGGTATTTCTACAACACTGAAAGTGAACCCCGTTACAGTGTAATAAGGTGTAAAACAACACAACTAGAATAACCGTTTAAGGACTGGCAATATTTATAATAATGGTTCTATTTCCCCCAGGCTCATAAGCAATTTTACGTCATTCTTCACATAACGATAATTGCTCACCAGCCCAATGCTTTAAGCTCACTGAACTCGCCTGTCGAATATCACTGTCTACTTCATTTCAAAACCAGACAGGTCTGATGTGGAAAAAAATGTGCATTATTTCAAGTTGGGAATTTAAAATGTATCTTTTTTTAAATTAGGAATTTTAAATATGAGCACTCTGACTGAGGAAATTGGTTGAGCCATTGTAACCACTGCTTCGGCTGGGTTAATTTACCAGGTGAAGCATGTGTGGCAGCTGAGCAGTATGAACGATGTCTAAAGATGCACATAGGGTAAGTAGCTTCCATCAAATGTCAATGACAATATTTATCAGCCCAAAGGCCTCCCTCCACGCTGATGGCTGCAGCAAAGCCCCTAAAGTCCAGGCGTTTTAGTTTTTGGTAAGATGTACACCTCGGTGACCACCCGCGTCGAGTGACGATGCATGCGCAGTGACGCAGGGCTGCACGGTGGCTTCCGACGGATCACGGACAGACGCGCGATAAACCTCTGATTAATGGCTCCGCTGAGCTTTTACATTTGTTTTACTGCGGGCTGCAACGTGATATTTAAATACACTAAATAATTCAATGCGTGCGTTCTATTAGTTTTAACTCTCTTACATTCTTGCTGATATATTGCTAGAAGTCTAATTATAATTGTTCGTATGTCCCTAATGGGTAACAAGTCACGAATTGTGACATTTCATTTAAATGAAGGAATATGTTAATCACATTAACTCCCAAATGACATTACATTTTTAATGGCTGCTGCAAGCTAAATTGCTTTTTTCTCTATTGGGACACAGTGACTTGTTGTTTTTAAGGGAGCCTGCGTTAAGGAAGGGGACTTGTCACAAATACCCTAACACGTGCACATGTTCGTGTGTGTGCAAGGGTGGGTGCGCTCGCATAAGAATAACACCTTCCCTATGAACTACATCTTATTAGCAACCAATCTCTTTGAAATATAAAACTCAGCACAAATGTGAGATTGAATGAAAACGTTAGGATTAAATGGATGAATAAAAAGTAGTTTTAAAGAAAAGAAAAAACTATTGTCTGAATTTGAGGAACAACGCGTCGAGCACACGGACAGGCTGGTGTCTGGTGTCTCTGATGGCGAGGAAGACCGTTTGCAACGCAGTGATTCAAGTGCATGTAGGGTTAAACTAACACCGTAACAATCAACAACGTGACACATCCAGCTCCCTTGAGGACTGTCGTGATCAGTGTGTTCCTCACCGCATTGTGGCGGTGTTAATGATATGATGGCAGTTACCACATTAACAATGACAGGCGATGAGCCCCACATCATGAAGCAGAAAATTGGCTTCAAACTCCCAGCAGAAATGCAGAAGTGGATTTGTTAAACATCGCAACATCATCAAACCGTGGGCATGAACGCTGTACATTGTGGCCCATGTGTTGTTAGAAGTCATATCTGTAAACATAGTGGAATTATTTCCACCTAATGCTGGGATAAATGCATCGTCGTGGCTGTACGCGTCCTATCGAGTCCCTCGTGTGCCGTGTGTCTACGGCTGAGTTTGCGAGCTTGTTGCAGTGGCACGGCTACAGCATGCCTTGCACGCAATTATCAATACGCACAGTAAGCATACCTGGATTACTCTTGCAAACAAGACGTTCCATCTGCAAGGATTATCCACGTAAAATGTCGTAATAACAAGTAAGCAGCAGGGGAAGACAGCGATTTAAGTACATGGGCAAATTGAACCCGTGGATGCAACTGGGAGAACCCAATGAAAAGTTATTGAGTAAATATCATGGACAGATCTAAATTGGAAGGAAGGCCACGATCGCCTACGTCTTTGAGAATAGGCGCTGCACAGAGAAAGAGAGAGATTATGTTACGCAATTTGAACGTAAACTGGGCCTCCTTTAGGTAGACCCAGCCTGAAATGAGCACCCGGAAGTGTGTGACCATCTGCAGTGGAGGGCGAATGTGTGATGCTGGCCACATTAACCTCGAATTTGCTGCACCAGCCTTAATAGGTATTCACTAACAGCAGGTGCCCTAACAACCTCTGGG
Source organism: Lampetra fluviatilis (assembly GCF_964198595.1). Lineage (NCBI taxonomy): Eukaryota > Metazoa > Chordata > Hyperoartia > Petromyzontiformes > Petromyzontidae > Lampetra > Lampetra fluviatilis. Next base: position 8,365,330 of record NC_136288.1, read on the forward strand.
CCATATGAGGCTACATGATGGTATTTGCGCTTGCCTGTCTCTTAAGTCTGACTGCACGTTGCTTTCTCTGTGGCCTCCTCTATATTATTCATACAAGTGCTCATCACAGCAGCGTCTTGTATAATTAAAATAGTTCCATTAAGGTCGGCGGTCAGCACACTGTGCTCTGCAGTCATTCACATAAGTTTGATTCCAGGCCATGGCCAACATCAGTGGAGAACAATAACTGAACTGAGTCTAGCCACTACGCACCAATCCACACCTGACCAGTGTGGCGAAGCATGGTTTAAACAACCCCCATCGCCGATCAGGTGTGGAGAGGCATTCGTTGTATTTCAATTGTTGCACCAAAATAAAGAGAGTACAATTGGAGTTTGCACTGACTCTGCTTTGTTGCTACATATGTCAACTAATTTAGTAAACATTTTGGAAAGTGATTGTTAGGCTGCATGATCATGATGTCGATTAATTAAGTTTTTTTTATAGCCTATCACCATTCACAACCGTGCCTGATGCACTCACTATTTTACCACAGAAATATGGTGGCAATTATAAAATTCCATAGCTTTATGTTCACATAGAGTGTGGCCTTGTTTCCAAATGTTTGGGAATATGGAGTCTATCTCGAACCTAGATTAATAAGCAAACGTGCAATGCAGACCAGACTACACAATTTTACTAAGATGCCAATTCTTGTCCCTAATGTCATATTTCAGGATCAGAATATGTATTTATCCCGGAGGAATCCGAAGATCTGGTCAACGAGCTACATCAACAATACAAAACACGATATAAGTGCAAGACAGAGAAAAGGTAAGTAATTCACTAAATATAAATTCATACTTGACCAAACCACGATCCAATGTGTCCCGTGTATATATTCTGTGTGATTATTTGGATATGCCTTGGATTAAAACGAAATAACAACAAACTGTGTGTTTCAAATGTCGAGTAAAAGTGAAATTGACTGGAGGCTTTCTAAACATAAGCAGAATAAATAGGTGGCCTTGTCCACATTGCTGGCGAAAATTGGGAGTTACACGATCACTGATTGACACCCCGCCGCACAGCGCAGTCCAAAGTGCCACTTGAGAGCTGTGTGGTTTGTTAGATTCAAGATTAGGTCACAACAGTGAAGGTGGGTTTAACACGTAGGCTTTCGCGACCAATATTGTTCATAATCAACGATTTTTGGGTTTAGATCGCGTTATTTATAAATGTGTCGTAACCCTCCACCACCCGACACGGCCAATCAGTAAAAAAGTGTCACGTTGACAAAAGACAAATAGTTTACTGCTTTAGCCCACCGGTGTGTTGAAGCGTGAAACCACAACATTTACAATTTGAGTACGACGTTTCGCTGGTAATTGCATCCAGCATCATCGGGCAATTCGCCAGAATGGTGAGGCTCTGCTGTGTCTCCCGTTCTTATATAGAGCAGCAGCAGGGTGACGTCATCATTGACTCATTAACTCATCAGGTGCAAAGATTTGAGGGGGGGGGTTATTGTAATTATATACTTGATTAGTAATAAGGCTATTGTTACGATGCGAGTTGTAGATTAGTAATCATTTGGAATGTGTTCTATTGTGATTATGCTACATTAATCATCAGTTAGTGCTTGTTTCCCTTATAAGGAATTGTAATGCATCTTATTTAATAATACGCTTCCAGGCCGCACTAAGCCTGCAGCTGTCTGAGCGATTAAAGTTATTTCTGTTTCTCTCAATCTCAATGGATTCTCTAATTAGTCTTTGCCAGTAGTAACTAGTTTTACACAACACTTCAACGTTGTCAAAATCAATTGAGTGTCCCTGTTGGCAAGCATGTTCTGCCACTGCCGACAGTTGTGTTTGCGATAGTTTAATATTTCTCTGGTGTTCTTTTAGTCTTACACTAACGTTACGCCCTGTCTGTCCAATATAGCATCTGCCACATACACAATTAATCCGATATACACCTTCTGTTGATAATTTAGGTAATTCGTCTTTAGTGCACGTTACTAGTTGTTGAATTTTGTGTACTGTACCAAATCTTACTGTAATGTTTTGCTTTTGCAAAACACGGGCTAATTTGTCAGTTACTCCTGAGATAAATGGTATTTTTATTGTTTTAATAATCTGATCGCTTTCAGCAGTGTTGCTTTGCGATCGTGATTTGGCATTTAGTGCTCTGTTAATTTGAGCATTATTGTAGCCATTCTGTCTTAGTGCTTCTTTAACATGTTTAATCTCTCTCACTAGACTTTCATCATCTGACACTGTTTTAGCCCGATGTATGAGCGTCTTGATCGGGCTAAAACAGTGTTTGTTTAAAACTAGTTACTACTGGCAAAGACTAATTAGAGAATCCATTGAGATTGAGAGAAACAGAAATAACTTTAATCGCTCAGACAGCTACAGGCTTAGTGCGGCCTGGAAGCGTATTATTAAATAAGATGCATTACAATTCCTTATAAGGGAAACAAGCACTAACTGATGATTAATGTAGCATAATCACAATAGAACACATTCCAAATGATTACTAATCTACAACTCGCATCGTAACAATAGCCTTATTACTAATCAAGTATATAATTACAATAACCCCCCCCTCAAATCTTTGCACCTGATGAGTTAATGAGTCAATGATGACGTCACCCTGCTGCTGCTCTATATAAGAACGGGAGACACAGCAGAGCCTCACCATTCTGGCGAATTGCCCGATGATGCTGGATGCAATTACCAGCGAAACGTCGTACTCAAATTGTAAATGTTGTGGTTTCACGCTTCAACACACCGGTGGGCTAAAGCAGTGAACTATTTGTCTTTTGTCAACGTGACACTTTTTTACTGATTGGCCGTGTCGGGTGGTGGAGGGTTACGACACATTTATAAATAACGCGATCTAAACCCAAAAATCGTTGATTATGAGTGAAGGTGGGATTTAACCAGAACATTACCAGCGGCTTGGAGGCCGAAGAGGTGTCCACGCAAACCGTTTAATTAAAACCGACGTGGAGATCGACGCGACCGTGTTCACCTTCAATTGATTTTGATGAGACCTTGCGGCAAGAATAATGTTGTGGAATTCTTTGGTTAAGAGGCCTATTTAATTAACTTAGCGAAATATTTCTACTTTACCAGGTAAGGCCCACTGAGCTATATAACTCTTTTTCAAAGCGAACTGGTCATAAATGATAGCTCAACGAAGTGGGAATTTTTGGCAGTCAAATACTCTAAATGTGGTGAGCAAACCGGAGGACCCGGAGAAAGATCAACGTGACTACAGAGAGAACATTAGAACTCCAAATATACAATAGGCGTCAGGGTCGGGATCGAACCCACGACCTCAAAATATACAATAGGCGTCAGGGTCGGGATCAAACCCACGACCTCCTGTATACCAGGCGAGGCAGTTTAAATATTTCCTCATTTTGATTGGGGGCGCAGCAGCCTATGATTTGAGTGTCATTGTTTCAGATCCACGTAATCGCTACTTAGCGGTGAATTTGAGAGCACTACATCCAACTACTTTTGTCATGCAAGTCACACTCATAGTATATTTAATTTGTTATCATGTGAAATCACAGTTTTGCTGCAGTTTGTTGTTTGGTTAAGACGTTTATCGGCCGTCAAATTTAAGATATTTTGATCCACGCTCAATATTTTCTGTTCGCACCCATGTCAACCCATTTTAAGACGTTTTATTTACGTCTCCTCTGAAGTATTTTTTTTTATTCAAAGTACATTTTTGTTGTTCGTTATGGGATTTATGTCATCCGTCTAAAGATAAATTTCTTCCACACGGTGGCAGCACAGCTCAATGTAATAATAGCGCACACAAGTTTTTAAACGCGCTTTTAAAGGTGCCCTGTAGGCTTTGGGAATTCTTTAAAGTGAGTCCAACATTTTGTGCTGTTGTTTGCAAATAATTACCCCAAGGATCTACTCTGAGTAGTTGTTTATTACTCTTTGACATATATATCATAAGCCCGTGGATGGGTACACTCAGCGGTTGTATTCATCTCTCCTCGTTTTTTTCAGTTTAAAACGTTCTGTTTTCACTGATGTCACTTAGAACTGCTGTGCATGCCAGAGACACCTGCTGAAAACTGCACAACACATCCGAGCGGGGAACAGCCCCACACCTTCTCAGCACCCCCCCACCCCGTGTCTCTACCAAAGGACCTCTCCCCCTACTGGTGTGGAAGTAGTTTCACTTTATCTCTGGTGTGTATGTCCTCACAATCTGAAGGTTAGACTGAAAAAAAAAGAAAATTCCAGTAAGTCAAGTCAAAGTGTTCCTTTTTGCTCAAGTGAGCCAATGGAAATGGGACAATGACCATTTCCCTTGTAGGCCTTGAGCTAGCCAGCCTTTGCTGGTAGCCCGATATTGCAAGCGCCAGTCTCTGACAGGCTAAGTGGACCCCAACCCAGAATTGAAACTCCCAATCTACTGAATCAAGTCCCGTGGCTTCGGTGTAAACTGGCTGGATAAATTCACAACGTATATTCCAAGAATTGTGCTTGCAATGTATAAATGCCAGCTAATTGCTGAGAATTGAGGTAGCCATGTAGCTCAACTGGCTAATAATGATCACGTGTTTTAATGATCTCCACAGTGAGTCCGTAGTGTCTGGGCGCTATCTCTGTTTTCATCCTGAGAAGAGCAGTGACCACTTCTTTAATTGTGACATTTCACATATTTGCTACAGAGATATATAGAAAATTCTTCAAAGATGTGAATCTGAAATCCCTGCTTTATATTTACATATTTTAGTTGTTCAATATATTTCAATATAAAGCAGAAACATACGAACGCTTTTGTTCATTTATCCAGAAAATCTTCACTGGGTCTCAATACTCTCAGGAGAGCATAGCGTGAAAACGTTTGCCCTATTTGTCTTTTTTTTTAAAGTGCTTTGCATGTGGGAGGTAATCGGCGTACCTAGGACTAACAGTCACCCAACAGGTGCAAATGGGTAAGTTCATGAATCAATGAGTTGTATGGACATCTTCCTATATAGGTTTGGAGGTTTCACAAAATTAATTGATCCACCAACCGTTGCCTCCAAAGCACTCGATCACAAGCAGTGCCTCCGCACTCAGTCCAAACAGGAGGGGATGCAAACTTAAATGTGCTGCTCAGAAATGTCTTGCTGTACGAATTGATCTTGAACTTATTTCGCACTCTACGTAGCCAACCGTTCTAATCGGAGGTGTGGGGGAAGGATAACTGCTGGTAGAAGGGCCTCCACTGGAGGGATTTCTAGAGATCGCCTCGAGTGGGTGATATTTTACCTGCTCTTCCACACTGGCTGGACATTTTGGAAGAGGTGAGAGTACACACCTTTACTCCACCACACATCTCTGTTAATATTTCTATCTTGGTTCCGTTCTACTTCCCGCAGAAATTATCTTTCTCCACGTCCCAACCTGTTTCCAAGTGTGAACACCTCATATCTCGTATATCACTTCAAAGGTTTGGAAAATTAAGGATCAAGGCCTGCCCACCAACCTCCTCACCATTTCCCCTCCGCTGCTCGTCACTCAAAGGACATCGCGTGCATTATCTCTAACGTCCTAAACTCGTCCATCATTGTCTAGCCCAGTGGTCGCCAACCTGTGGCTCCGGATCCGCATGCTGCGCTTTGGCTTTTACCTTGCGGGCAGCCGTTAAACAAAACAAACTGAATTTAACTTAAGGATAATCAATTAAATATGGCAGGGAATGGATAACGATGGAATGCCTTGGTGACAATTTGTACAGTCAAACTGTATTGTTGAATAATGACTAAACAGAGGTAGTTTATTCCATCCTATATTGTTTAAATTTAAGTCAAAAATGTGTTTGCTGTGTTCCTGCTGCTGTGTTTGTGTACAAGTAGCTCTGCGTGTGATGCCACTTTGGAACTATTTCGGTCAAACTCAAAAGCCCCAAAAAAATGGCTCTTCTTCTTTGAAAGGTTACCGACCCCTGGTCTAGCCACTGTAGCATCCTATACTCTCAGCTTCATGAATGCTTCAGTTTGTAATTCATTCTTCTTCTTCTCCATCCATCAGTGTAGAGACCTTTCCCTCCACACTTAAGTTTGTTGAACAAGGTAAGAACTCTGGTTTGTTTTGCTGCACAGACCAGCTGTGCTGACGCGATGTGATTAGTACAAAATATGTTTGACATGTTTAGACTCGGATATCAAGTCTGGAAGTGGAAACAATTCATTTTGCGTAGATCCTTCTGGCAGATTTGCATCATTGGGGTCTTTCAGAAACTCATAACCTCATGATCCATAACATTTTCACGGAATAATTTACTTGTAAGTCACGTGTCATGCTTCCCAACATGTTTTTCTCGATTAATGGAGCCTCCTGCTAATTCCTCCCGTAATCCGTGGCACACCGCATTGGCGTCACATTTTTCACGGATTATCCCCATATCAACACGGATTATTTGATTTCTGCTGTATAGGATGTAATTCTGGTCTTTCGACAGCTCAGTTCTCCTGGTTTCACTCTTACCTCTCAAACTGCTACTTTTTGGTTCCATAAAAGGATCGACTTTTTTCTCAGAAACTCCTGTGCTATGTAATGCCACAAAGCTCCATTTATCCATAAGAGGTTTTGGGGTTAGATCGTGTAAATATAAATGTGTCGTTAAACCCGCTACCACCCGACACAGCCAATTAGTCACATAAACAAAATATCCCAGTTACTACGAGTTCAGCACACCAGTGTGTTGGAGAGTAAACCCACAGCATTAACAATTCGAGTACAGTACGATGTTTCGCCGGTAATTACAACCAGCTAGATGCGGGGGGGGGGAATTAATGCATTAATATAAACTACAATGAACATCTATTAGTGGCTGGGTTATTCACCGGTAATCAACATATATAATTATGCACTGTGTGTGCACTATGTATGCACATTATAGATGCGCATTGTGTATATACATTGTGTATGTACATTATGCACGTGTAATGGGTATGTGTATTACGTATATGTATTGTGTACTGTACTTACATTGTATATGTAACATATGTATGTACATCGTGTATATACAATAGATATGTACATTATGTATTTAATTTCTGCAGTTTGTGGGTGCAAAAATCGGAAATCTGTGATTGACTGCTCACAGTTAATTACCATCGACGCATGTATTGGCATGCAATTAAACAGTGTATTACTTAACAATAAGCTTCCACGAAGGTTTACGCCTGTAGATATCAGAACGATACTTGTTAAAGCTCCATTTATAGCCCATTTTTTTCTCAAACGTATCTCCTTCCACGCGGAAAAGCCATCTACAGCTTCAACATTCACCATCATTCCTATTGCGAAAAACACCCAGCTCTACGTGTCCATTTATTCCATGCATTCAACTTCACCATTCACTATTGTTTCTTGCATTTATGAGGTCTCATATTGGAACGGTTCCAATGTTCTGCAGCTAAACACTGCCAAAACAGATATACTTTTGATTGACAGACATGCCACCATGAGCAAAGAGTTCAATTTGCAAAGCAACATCACGTTAGCAACGAGTTTGTGTAATCCTGAAGTCATTCATCCCAAGCCCTCATCCTTCTTCTACATCCTTCAAATCTGTAGGACCTCCAGTCTCCACCTAGCCAAAATCTCCCACATCTGCCATTTCCTTGCCACATCAGACGCTAAGACCCTTAATCATACCTTCATCAACTCTCACTATCCCTACCGCAGCTCTCTCTACGGACAGCAAACATGTCACCTCCAAGCCACAAATGACCCAAGACATTTCCACACAGCTCCTTGCTCACGCTCGTGAATGAGGCCACACCACCCCAATCCTCAGATACCTTCACTTGCCCCATAATCCCAAATTCTGAGGCAATTACAAAATTGCACTCACATCTTCAATATCACAAAGGACTCACCCATTCCCTATCTCTCTCCTCCAATCTTGCTTTGCTCCAGTTCACAAGCTCTCTACTCCAGTACTCAAGTACTCAAACTTCCCTGCTGCTGCCACTGTAGTCTGCAATTGGATATAATAAAATAAGACAAAATAATCTTGCTGTTAAGAACACCTGACTGTATACTGTGCTTGCTGTCACAGTGTGCCGTATGTGCTGTAAATTTGAGTGCATGATTAATATTCATTATTTAAGGACAATAATATTAACATTTTGTATGACTCAACATACTCAATCGTTTTTGATTTCCAATAGCTGCATCAACCAAAGTAAACCATTATTGCCATTCTTTTGTTTTCATTGGGAGTGCCCAAGAATAATTGAGCCAAATGAAGATAGCCAACAAAGGATTATAAGAGCAAAGGGGCAGGAATTAGCTGTTCTGTGCCGCACAACAGAAGAATGCCATGTTTAACACAGTTGTACCATGGTACCTGCCTCCTGGAAGAGCTTTTGCCTTCAGGGTGCATTGCATGCGTGGGCTCAATGCAGGCTGTGTTTACAACCGTGGCTTGTGCTAAATGTCTGGCAGAGCGATCGATAGCAATGGCTTTGCCAGTGGCCTCTCGTGGCACAGTCGCTGCAAATTGATTGAAAGCCGCCTTGCCCAATTATAGAAACTCGCAGGAGCTGTTTTGGTTGGGACGGTGGCACGTGCCAGTCGGCTCAATTTCCATGATATACACTGCTTGCGCAGCTGTTGCAATGTTAAAAAAGGCGAAGCATCCCTCAGTGTGTCAGTGAATTAAGTGCACATTTTAATGAGGTTAACAATGTGTGGTTCTGTAAGCGTTAACCCATTTATTATTACGGTCATTTACCCACACAGCAGTAAGTGAGTTAGCCTCGAAATGCCAAAGAACCCATATTAAGTGTGAGACAACATGCTTACGTTGATTTTAATCACTATGAGTGCAATTTTGGATGATATTGGTCCCGAAAGCCTCCGTGTTAAACAAACACCACGACAGCCATATTTATGTGGTTTTTGGAGGCCAGCTTCATCCAGCAGTGGATTGACTAAGGGCATAACACACATTTATAATTGTTCACTAAGATGTGGTTGCATCAATCTATCTCCATATTATTATCATGAAAACGTCTTTAAACTTGTAATTACGAGCTTTGCATCAGTAAATCACTGAATTAACTGCACCCGTGTAATGTCCTGCTGTGTCGAATTGGAAAAACAAGATTTACCCTTAAATTGGTGGAAGGAATATGACAAATTGGGATTCAATATGATTTGGATGCAGGTGAAACAAAAACATGACGCCAACGTGACTCGGTGGCTGAGGGGGCGCGACTGATTCAGAATGCACATTTTATAATTAGTTATGTGGCTGTTAACCAAACTCGGGTTTGCTGGGTGCATATATCGCAGTGCCATAAACAACCGCGCCACTGCTTCCCCACTTCACCCAATGCATTAAAGTGAAGGTGAAATGTTACGCTTTGTTTCGCCGAACGGACAGTTGACGGCGGATTTATACTGGTAGGAAACCACTGATTACAACAGCCCACAGGGGATTATTGTGTCCGTCCGTCCGTCCGTCGTGCAGGGAGGTGCTGGGTGGGGAGGGTAGGTGGGGCTGGGTGGGGAGGGGAGGGTGGGGAGGGGCTGAGTGGGGAGGGTAGGGCTGGGTGGGGAGGGGAGGGTGTGGAGGGGCTGGGTGGGGAGGGGCTAGGTGGGGAGGGGCTGGGTGGGGAGGAACTGGTCACCCCGTGGTGCCCTTATAAAACTCAACGTTTAACCTACTCACGCCGGCTTGTGCCCGCCCTCACAGTCGGGCATATTTGCGGAATACACCACGCCGCCGTTGACCCTGGCCATTGACCGAGCAACCCAACGTTCCTACCAGCTCCCTCTGCAGGAATGTGTTTATTATCCATCTGATTAGCTGCTGCAGGAGCGTGGCTCGTAATGCCGTGATGAACGTGACTCAAGGGTCTGCTGGCCACAGTTCAACGTGGCCTCATTGAATGTGTGTGCACGACTCCAAAAGGAACTGTTTACGTGTGTAATGCGGGCGTAAGCGACCTTCCGGATGTGACGTCACGGGGAGGCGGAGCCAGGTGACATGGGTGAAAAGGTTGGGGTCCTTAAGTGGGAAAACCGGAAGGAGAAGTCAGTCGGGGTGTGAATGGAAAAGAGTGGGGCCGCGCGGGCGAACGTGAGGAGGGGGCACCGTTGGCCAGCGGGAGCCAACCCCGGAGAATAGCAGGGAGCTAAAGGGTGGTGAGAAGCTGCGGAGAGTACAGCCAGGAAGGCTGTGGGTTAGAGGCAGCGGTGTGGCTGCAGAGAGTCGCAGGAGCAGGAAGGCTGTGTGTCGGAGGCAGCGGTGTGGCTGCAGAGAGTCGCAGGAGCGACGAAGAGAGAGAGAGAGAGAGACAGCACGAGGCTGTCAGCGCTGCGGAGTAAGCAAGAGGGAGAAGAGCAGCAGCGATTACAGCCAGGGGGGCTGAGAGTGAGTAACAGCAGCGGAGCTGCTGTGGGGGCTACAGGAGCGACAGAGGCCAACAGAGGGGCTGCTGGTGGAGAAGAGAGAGACATCGGAGTCAGCACTGTGGGGACTGAGCAAAGAGGAGACAGCCGTGTGGGTAATACAGTACGGACCAAATAAAGGACACTGAGCCAGAGATCGTGGTCAAGTCTTTTATTACACTGGTGCCAGAAGTGAAACGGCATGTCGAAGCAAGTGAGGAAGAAGATTACTCCGCCGCCAGCATCAGCTTCATCGTCCGACGATGACGAATTCCCTCCAACCATGGATCCTGCTGGGGTGGTGGAGGAGAGCTCTGCTGAAGCGAGCATGGGGACGGGTGTGGAAGATGTCGGCGCGATGGCGGGGCCGTCAACATCATCGGACGCTGATCAGAGATGGCAACAGATGGCGGTGCAACTGGAGGCACTCAAGGACGTCCTGGCGCAGCTATGTCAACTCGTCACGCCGAGGACGACGGAGGAAGCTGAAGGTGCTCCACGGGCCGCCACGTTGCCTGCCCTGCCGCCGCCATTAGCCAAGCGGCAAGAAGCCGCCATCTTGCGCGTCCCGCGGCGCCAAACCGCCATCTTGGACACGCCGCGGGCCGACGCCTTTTTGAATTTGCCTCCAGAACAACCAACAATTGAAGATAACGTGAAGAGGAGTCGGAGTCGCCACCTCACCACAGTTAAGGAATTCTCCATCGGGGGCGATTGGAGGGCTTTCGCCTGCCGATTCTTGGCGGCGGTACGTTCCGCAAGATGGACCGATGCTGAGGCCTTGGAAGTGTTGTCGACTCTACTGGACGATGAATCTGTTCGATTTTTCCGTTCCATAACGGCCGACAAAAAGAAGACCTTATGCGGAGTTTTTGAAGAAATGGCCGACGCTTATGAGCCACCTGACGATGCGCATCGGCGATTCGCTCAACGACAGCGAGCACCCGAGGAATCGCCCGTGGCGTTCAGAGGTGCGGTGCTGGAGCTGGCCATGGCAGCTTATCCGGAGACGCCACAGGACCTGCTCGAGCCTCTCATATTAGGCAAAATGCTGGAGCTGTCTCGGGATCTGGGGATCCCCATGCCTGTGTGTGGGCATGAGAAGCTCACTTCCCGAGCGGCAGCAAAGTGTCTGGATGCGCAGTTTAATCTCCGTCGCTGGAAGCAAGTGGCGGCATGGACGGGTGGGCCCGTCAAGGAAGGAGGCGCGATGGGGTGGGACCCCACAAAGGCGGTCTATGTGCCGGATGAGCGGGGTCCTCGGGAGCTGACGGCCGCCTCCTCTCCATGGTCGGGACGCGGAGGCCCTGGTCCGCGCGCTACGCCATCGGAACGGGGCCGCCGGGATGCAAGACCTGCGCTTCGGCGCAACGATGCCGACTGCTTCCGCTGCGGCCGTAGGGGCCATTACGCCAAGGATTGCTGGGCCCGCTTCCCGGGTCCGCCGCAGCGGGAGGTTTCTGTACCGGACAAGACGCCCAAAGACCCTCCGAAACAGGCATGTCGGCACACACCAGACGCCCGGCAAGGCTTTGCACCTCACCCATCACCTTCGTTGCGCGACCCTATTGTTGTTATTCATGATAGGCCATCGACGGGGCCTTGTCGCTCGGTGACGCAGTGGCGCAAATTGGCGCGGAGAGTCGTCGCGGCCGCTACGGGTTCGTCCACTGTACCGGGGTCTATACAAGGGGTGGACGTGCGCATTTTGGTCGACTCTGGAGCGTCTGCGACTATTATATCGGATGTCATTTTCCATCTGTTGGGCATCCCGCCGGAGGCTGTGCGCCCGGTTTATGGGTCGTGCGTCGCTGCGAACGGGGGTAGTATGGGTATCGTGGGCCAGGTGGATGCTAAGATATCTATTGGGGATGTGTCGGCTTCGGGTGTTGTGTTAATATCAAGATCTTTGGCGGTTCCTTGCTTATTAGGCACCGATTTTTTGGCTAGAATGCCCATTTTGATCAAAATCAATGAGAATTGTATTGAATTGCCGGGTGGCCGTCAAATATCGTTTCTGCCGTCGCCCTGGGGGCGACCTGCTTCGGCCGTACAGGTGCAGGCGCTGTCCGTCGCATCTGTGGACATCCCACCTGGTTCACAGATGCTTATACCCTTGCGGTATCGGAAGCCCCTGCCTAATTGTCTGGGAGCAGTAGGGGTCTTGTTGTCGCCATCCGCCACGATAACAACAGGATTGGCGTTAGTTGGGGCACAGACCATTGTCCGGCCGGATCAATTACCGTTTTTATAGGTGCTTAACGCGGGGGTGGAAAACATCCGTGTTCCGGCCGGTACGGTTGTGGCACATGCCACTACGGCGTTTGCGACGCACGATTGTCCGCATAGCCGGGGAGTGGTCGCGGGTGTTTCCGAGCCGAGGGGTTCGGATAATCGTTGGATTGCTAACTTATGTGACGAAAATTCTTCCCTGTCCGTGGAGCAACGTGATGCGCTGCGTAAATTGTTGTTGACGTATTCGGATGTGTTCAGCTCCGATGATTTGGATCTGGGCCGCACATCGTTGCTTTCCCATCACATTGAGACGGGCGACGCTGCCCCTATTCGATTAAATTCGCATCGGATGAGTCCTGCGGAGCGAGAACACATTCGGGGGGCAGTAGAAGGCATGTTGGCTGCGGACATCATATCGCCATCTAACAGCCCATGGGGCGCTCCTGTGGTCTTGGTTAAGAAAAAGGATGGCAACTTGCGATTTTGTGTTGATTTCCGGAAATTGAATAAGATATCGGTGGCAGATGCGTACCCCCTGCCGCGTATGGACGACTCCCTTGACGCATTGTCGGGGGCTAAGTTCTTTTCCACACTGGACCTCTCTTCGGGATTTTGGCAGCTCCCCCTTGACGAGTCCTCACGGGAGAAAACCGCTTTCCGTACGCCGCAGGGGTTATTTCAATTTAACTGCCTCCCGATGGGATTGAATGCGGCCCCTGCCACATTTCAAAGATTGATGGAGCTCGTTTTGACGGGGTTGCAGTGGGAGACGTGTCTTATATATTTGGCCGATATCATTGTCTTCAGCCGCACATTTGAGGAACATTTAACACGGCTGGAGACAGTGTTCACGAGGATGCGCTCTGCGAATTTAAAATTTAAACCAAAGAAATGCCACCTACTGCAACGGTCCGTCCGTTATCTGGGGCACATTGTGAGTGCTGAGGGGGTGTCCACGGATCCGGAAAAGACGGCGTGCGTCCGGGATTGGCCGACTCCAGCCACCGTGGGGGATGTTCGGCGGTTTTTGGGATTTGCCTCGTATTATCGAAGATTTGTGCCGGGGTTTGCGACGATTGCGAGGCCCTTGCATCTCCTTACGGGTAAAGGACGGAAGTTTGTTTGGGGACAGCCGGAAGAGGCGGCCTTTCGGAGTCTGCGTGATCTATTGGCAACGGCCCCAACATTGGATTATCCCGATTTTGATCGCCCATTCATTCTTGATACGGACGCGAGTGACACAGGTATTGGGGCGGTGTTATCACAGTCTAAAGGGGGTGTAGAGCGCGTCGTGGCGTATGGTAGCCGAGTCTTGTCTTCTGCGGAAACTCGCTACTGTGTCACTCGTAGAGAACTTTTGGCGGTTGTTTTTTTCCTACGGCAATTTCGACCGTACCTTTACGGTCGTTCCTTTGTTGTGCGAACGGATCATGCGGCCTTGCAATATGCACTTAAAATGGACCAGCCATCCGGACAGTGGGCACGTTGGTTGGACACGCTACAGGAATTTTCCTTCCAAATTCAACATCGGAAGGGGGTGCGCCATGCGAACGCTGACGCACTTTCCAGATTACCGCGGCGAGCCCCTTGCAAATGTGAGTCGGGGACGCATAGGTGTTCGCCGATTCTAAACCCCCCTCAGCCGCTTACGTTGGCCGTCGAGAAGTCGGATACTCCGATGGAACCGGGACCGACTGACGGGGTTTTGAATCTGCCGCGGTCTGTCTGGATTCGGGAACAGATGATGGATGAGTCGTTGTTGTCCATGCGGAAGCGGTCTACGAGGGACAATGGGAGTCCGAGTTCGGCTGTGGGGCCGCGAACCGCTCTCCGAGATGGTCTGCTTATGTGGCGAGAAGGGGTCCAGGAAAGCTGGCGTGTGGTGGTACCGACGTCTTTGCGATTCGAGTTGATTAGGACTCTCCATTGTGAGACACTCTTACATTTAGGGGTGCAGAAGACTTTGTTGACGTTGCAACGTCATTATTTTTGGCACGGCATGGCGACAGATGTCGTAGGGCACGTGCGCGCGTGCCCTGAGTGCGCCCAACGTAAGCCGCCTAAACATCCTTACGTGCCGCCTCTCCAGTCGATTCAGGTGTCTCGAGTCAATGAATTGGTGGCACTGGACATATTGGGACCCTTCCCACCATCGGCGAGGGGAAATAAATATTTGCTGGTAGGGGTTGAGTATCTCTCCCGTTGGCCGATGGCCTGGCCGTTGCCCGATCAGTCGGCCGCAGCCATCACCGACGCCTTTTTGTTTGGGTACATTATGGATAAGGGGGCGCCTGAGAGACTCCTCACGGACCAGGGCCGAAATTTCTCTTCTAAATTATTGGCGGAAGTGTGCGCGGGCCTTGGGACTAAGAAAATACGGACATCCCCATACCATCCGCAGACGGATGGTATGGTCGAGCGGCTGAACAGGACATTGTCTGCCATGCTTTGCCATACTGTGAGTGAACAGCAATCAGATTGGGATCTGCACATCCCCGGAGTGCTTTCGGCGTACAGGATGACGCCTCATGCGGCTACAGGGTATTCGCCGTTTTACCTTATGTATGGTCGGGAAAACGTGCCTCCGGTGGATGTGCAATTGGGTACTGGGGTGAAGGGACCTCGTAAACCACTTCCTGAATACATTCAGGACACGGTTCGCCGGGTCACGGAGGCGCGGGAAAATGCCCGCGTAGCTACGGCCAAAGCCCAGGCCCGGAACGAGCGGTATGCTCGGCGGTCCGAGGGGGAGTGCCCCTGGAAGGTTGGAGACCTGGCCTGGCTCCATTGCCCGCAGGTGCGGCCGGGGACCTCTCCTAAATTGCACAAACCTTGGCATGGTCCTGTGCGCCTCATTGAGGTTCCCAATCCACAGTCGGCGCGCGTTCAGATTGGTTCTCGCCGATGGTTTGTTCATACGTCGCGGTTGAAACCATATGTTGCTCCCCTACGTGATGCGTCATCTCCCAATGTTGCCTTGCCGGGGTCTGTTGCCGCCGACTCTCCCCTGCCTGCGTCCACTGATCTTGCTAGAGCGCCTGTCGTACCTGTTCCAGACAGGGCGGCCGTGACACCGAGGGGGACGAGGTGCCCTGCTCGGAGGGCGCCTGCCAGCTCTGCGAGACCTTCGAGCCCTGCAGCCCTTCTGACCCCGCCGCAGGCACATTCGAAGGACACGGCCAAGACTGATTCTTCAGGAACACGGGACGTTGGTGGACTTCCAACCGCGACAGGAGAATTACCCCCTGTCATTCATCGAGTTCCATCACGTTCCCGTTCTGCGAGCGGGCCGCCGACCGTCCGGGACGGTCCGGCGACCCGCACACGCTCTAAATCACTTACGTTTCGTTGATTGTATGTTGTGTTGTTGTTCTTGTTCTTACCCTTGTATTTATTGCATGCTTTCTGTACGTCCGTTGATGTTACTTGTTGTTATTGTTCTGTTGTTATATTGCATGCTTGGTGTCCTTTAGCGCGGAAGGTCGGTTCACCGCATTACGCTTTGGTATTGTTCAGCCGAGGTCGGCTGGGTTTTTTCTACGGGGGAGGGTGGTGTAATGCGGGCGTAAGCGACCTTCCGGATGTGATGTCACGGGGAGGCGGAGCCAGGTGACGTGGGTGAAAAGGTTGGGGTCCTTAAGTGGGAAAACCGGAAGGAGAAGTCAGTCGGGGTGTGAATGGAAAAGAGTGGGGCTGCGCGGGCGAACGTGAGGAGGGGGCACCGTTGGCCAGCGGGAGCCAACCCCGGAGAATAGCAGGGAGCTAAAGGGTGGTGAGAAGCTGCGGAGAGTACAGCCAGGAAGGCTGTGGGTTAGAGGCAGCGGTGTGGCTGCAGAGAGTCGCAGGAGCAGGAAGGCTGTGTGTCGGAGGCAGCGGTGTGGCTGCAGAGAGTCGCAGGAGCGACGAAGAGAGAGAGAGAGAGACAGCACGAGGCTGTCAGCGCTGCGGAGTAAGCAAGAGGGAGAAGAGCAGCAGCGATTACAGCCAGGGGGGCTGAGAGTGAGTAACAGCAGCGGAGCTGCTGTGGGGGCTACAGGAGCGACAGAGGCCAACAGAGGGGCTGCTGGTGGAGAAGAGAGAGACATCGGAGTCAGCACTGTGGGGACTGAGCAAAGAGGAGACAGCCGTGTGGGTAATACAGTACGGACCAAATAAAGGACACTGAGCCAGAGATCGTGGTCAAGTCTTTTATTACACGTGTGTGCACACGGCGCATAAACGGCACGACAGGACTAACGGGTCACACACAACTCGGATCGGGGCGCTGTAGAGCTGTCAACGAGCCCCCATTTGCTGCAGAGAAAGCGGCGGTCGTCCTTTGTTGTGAGCGATCCGAACGGACAGGTTTCGTCGCGTGTCACCCACCGAGTGACGTTAGATCGCACACACACAGATGTGTGAAATGCGCCGGTTGCTTACCGTCTACAGATGTTAAACTGCGATTTAAATGTCGTACATGCGGCAAAGGTGAGATACAATTTACCACACAATGAGAATGTTTTCCCGAATTCGAATTCTGGCCACTGGCTAACGTCAGAAGCCAGTCCTGACCGGCGTGGTGAAGTATGGTCAAACAACTTAATGAGTCATGATGAAGATTTTGGGTTAGCTCGCGTATGTATAAATGTGTCATAACCCTCCACCATCCGACACAGCCAGTAAGGTTTGTCACATAAACAACGTGCCAATTAGTTGCTACTTCATAGCACCGGTGTGTTGGAGAGTAAATCCACAACATTTACAATTTGATTAATTTCTAAACTTTATTCAGGTATGACATATATATGTGTGTGTATATAAACAAGGTATAGAAAAAATACTGATATGGCGACTCCCTATGTGGGCCTAACATTAGTTTTGCGAAACGTTATTCTACCTTGTTTTTATCATGGCACTATTTACATTGGTGGAAAGTGTCTGTAGTGGTTGTCCACTTGAAAATTGAATAATCATTTTGATCATGCATCTGCACTGACTTGCTTTAAGAGTGTTCAAGGTCCCTCAGTGCAGGTAACTGCTTGCCGGGAAGATTAATTTCTTCAGGTACACCTAACAGCGTGTTAACAAGGGCCTGACAAATGAGGTTCCCTAATTGGTATCAACATAACTGTCGTCGCGATGAATGTTGTATATTGCTTTCATTTTATTACTGAAATGTTTGTATGCATGTAAAATGCACACACGTGATTTGTCATGTTATTGTAAAATTAACCCCTCAAAGTTATACACAGCTCTCTATATTAAACTCATTTGAGATAAGATACAAGATTCTGTGGAATTTAGATCCCACACAGGATTGTAATGAAAATAAAATCTATTACTCTTTGGTTCTTTCGGTAAAGTCACGTAGAAAGAAAATAAATTAAATAGTAAGAGAATACGACGTTTAGACTTCAATACAAGCAACCATCATCAGGTGAAAATGAATGAAAAAACAAACATTGCAAACTTAGAAATATAATGCAATACAACACAAAGAATCGGCTAACACAACAGTCAACACCCTACCTGGTTGATTCCGTTCTTCCAAAGATTGCTAAATTAGAAGTAAATTTTACTAAATTTGTTTTCTCAAACTTTCTATTTCTCTCTCTATATTTTGCCGTGCTTGTTTTTTATAAGTCCATTGTCTCTTCTCCGGCCGCTATGGGCAGGAATTCCACGCAACCAGTTCATTGTTCTCTACCCCAATCCCCCCCTCTATCTCTGCCCCAGGCCCCCACCCTCTCTATTTAAGGCCTCGACACAGAGGCGTTGTCTTTCTGTTTGTCTATGTGTGTGTCTCTCTCTGTGTGTCTCTGTGTGTGTCTCTCTTTGTTTGTGTGTCTGTCTATGTGTCTCCGTGTCTGTGTTTTGTCTCTCTCTCAAATTTAGCAATCTTTGGAATAACGTAATCAACCAGGTAGGGTGTTGACTGTTGTGTTAGCCGATTCTTTGTGTTGTATTGCATTATATTTCTAAGTTTGCTATGTTTGTTTTCTCATTCATTTTCACCTGATGATGGTTGCTTGTATTGAAATCGAAACGTCGTATTCTCTTATTATTTAATTTATTTTGATTTTTACGTGACTTTACCGACAAAATCAAAGAGTAATTCCTGCAGTTCCGAAAGCTTCGAATAAAATCTATTATTCCCAAATGTAATACATATGTGAAGGTTTTGTACATGGAGTGGTGTACACGTTCCAAATGCGCTGGCAGTATAAAAACGATTTTGAAAAGAAATACCCCAACACACATTCACACATACAATGATTTGTCCTCAATAAAAAATGTTCTTAACATAACCTTGGCAGGCTTTATTCTGCTTCTTAGGGAATATTTATGTTATGATCAAGCTGTCACAAATGACAAATAGTTGCTCAAGGCAATGCTTGTTGGTGCATTTGTGCAATAGGATGTTTTGAAATGATCTACTCAACAACGAGAAGAGGGAATGCTCTTAACCTTGTATTTTTTTTAACTGCACGTTAAGGAAGGCAGATTGTCATCTCTCAGTAATAAAGGGGAGCAATTTTGTAACATGTAAGCGCCTGGGTACTTTGTATTAAACCGATGTCAAATTGGTGTACGGACACTTGCTTATTGAAAATAATGTGTCCTAAATCGTGCTTCATGCCAATGCCCAGCTGAATGTAACCATTTCCATAACTCGGGCCCCCAGGGCCTTTCTGGGTGTACAAATTACTGAATGTCATTTTAGTACTGGCAAGAAAACAGATGTCCCTTGTGGAAGGTCTGTTTGCAATGCCATGCCATGCTGTCTGCAGGCAATGCTACAATTTGGCCAGAAAATGTTACCCACAGAGATTCCAAGTTTATGCATTAACCCTTAGAAGCATTATTTAGCATATCTTTTGGTTTTGTGAGGCCTTGTAGGCAAATACTTTCATTTTGATTTATAAATGTAGTCAATAATACGTAAAGTACACTCTATATTCTTGGCATTTTTAGAATATGCTCTTGTTAGATACGAAGATAAATAGAAAGTAAATCTACAATAGTCTGTCCTTCGTATGTATATATTAAACTGCATTTAGGTTAATTTGTCAATTGCCTTCCTGACCAATGTCTTTATGAGCATATTGTGGAGTTGGAGAGACATGGATTGGCAGTGGACTGTGACCTTTTAAAGAGGACTGCTGGGCTGCCTGGTGTCAAAGCCAAACGCTCTCAACGAACACCATAGGGCCATTTGTCATGGTAAATTGTTTAAACTTGTCCTGGTGGATTGTAGGAAATAAAATAATGATGAGATAGATAGGGTTCTGCAATTACACTGGTCAACACACTTTTTCTGGCATAAGGTATTCCAATCGGTTTAAGGTAATTTTGGGGTGCTGATTCCAAATCTGGCATCAGTTTTTGTCTATCACATCAGGTTTTTGAGATATCAAATATTGCTTTTTCAATAAAAACAGCAAATGTATGCTCATATACGAATAGCTATACAGACATCCATACAAGAATAAGATAATATACAATATACAATAATAATGAAACAAACATTTAATGAGCCGTAGCACAAAGTTGTGAGAGTGACTGCATATCAATGTGAGTGAAGGCATATTTCCATGTAAGAATTGAATTGCGAAGATAAGAAAAATATGTACAAAAAGGTCATTCACAATAGTGATGTTACATCTGCATAAACGACCTCTTCTTTGACGATCTCCGATGTACAGCTTGTGGAATGTCTCTCATCAAGGACCAGCAGTAATCTGCCATCATGTTTGAGTCCCATCGGCCTTGGTAACGTTCTTCCATAACTGATGAAAGCGTTCACCTTGCTCTTCGCTCACGTGACCCATGTTCCCTGGAAACTGGGCCAAGTGACTATGTAAGTAGTGAACCTTGATGCTCATTCTACATCCAAGTACTTGGAAACTCAAGAGCAGCTCCTCCACAATCTCTCGATAGTTGTCCGCTTTCCTGTTCCCAAGGAAATTCTGCACCACATCAGAGAATGCATTCCAAGCTCTAGCCTCTGCCGCAGTCATTGTTGTAACAAAGTGTGAATCCCTGATGAGTGTTCTTATTTGAGGGCCATCAAATATTTCTGCCTTTTTCTTCTCGGCACTGAGACTTGAAAAGGTTGAACATATATAGCTGAAGCAGTCTCCAGTGTGATCAAAAGCTTTGACGAATTGCTTCATTAACCCAAGTTTTATGTGCAGTGGGGGAAATACAATTCATTCTTGATGTTCTTGTCACCAGGCGTCAGACTGATTCTTGGTGGCCAGTTCTTTTTAACCCAGTGTTCTAATGTAGCCCTACTGTCCCAGTAGCACAGGAAACAAGGGTATTTGGTGTGACTTGCTGACCCTGCAGAAAATTAACCATTTTCAAATCAAAACAAATTAGCCATCCATGAACATGGTATTCCAATCTATCCAGAACAATCTTGATGTTGGCATACTCTTCATTCATTTTTACAGAGTGTCCTATTGGCATTGAACCATATATATTTATGTTGTGAAGTAACACACATTTCAAACTCCTTTTACTACTGTCAATAAAAAAGTCTCCATTCACTTGAATTATATGCGGGGAGTCCCATATTGAGAAGAAGCCCTTCAACATCATTACAACAAACAAGTTGACCATCTGAATGGAAGTACTTTCGCAGTGCTGCTTCTTTGGTACGATAAAAGGAGACACTAGTGCCAGGTCTGAGTAGTCCTTTATCTTGCAGCCTGGAAGCCAACAATTCAGGAGACTGCTTTGGCAAATACAAATCTCTTACAAGATCATTCAATTCAGGCTGACTAAACAGAGACATTTTATCACAATCTGCATCAGATGGCGTATATTCGATCTGAGCATCATCATCATCATCTGCAGAAGCAGGTAAACTGAGGGATTCAACATCAATCTCTGGTAGCTCAGTAAATACAGGCACAGGTATTTCCTCACAGTGCTCAACTGGTCGTCTGGCAGATGGGTATTGTAAGTGTTGTTTGTTTTTCTTATTGAAACCTTTTACATTGACAAGGTAGAAGTAGCAGTTATCCAAATGGTTTGTAGGTTCTCTCCAAACTATTGACACACCAAACTTCAGCTTAGCATTCTTTCCTTTAGACCATGATCGCAAAGTTTCAACACAGGTTTTACACACTTTGTGAGGAGTCCAATTTTTGTCTTGGTCTCTAAGTCGTACTTTAGAGTAGGCAAGATACAACTTTTTGACAAAGGTATTGATGTTGCGTCTTTGATCCTGCAAAGTGAAGCTGCCACAGATGTAGCAGAAGATATCTGGGCCATTACTGCATTTCCTTCTTTCGGATGTTGTAGCCATTGTTAGATTACGCCCTGCAGAAGAAAAATATTAAATAAATGTGGATATCTACATAAAATTATATTATAAACACACTATCCTAAAAATACAGCACTATATTTTAACACTAAAGCAGTCACTGACTCGCAACAACTTGCAATTATAAGTGACAGAGTTAATTTCGGGTAAAATCAATGAAAATGGGGTATGCCGATAGCATAAATATGATAGAGCAAATCTGAGATCAGATTTGGAATCAGCACCCTGAAATATGTCTAAAACAGCTGCAAAAGTCCAGGCCAGAATTCGTTTTTTTGTTGACCAGTGTTATATAATATTTAAGTCGATCAGCTTTGTAGACCAATGTTTTCCAGCCAGTTTCCACCATCTGGGTCTCTACAGAAATGCTGTTGCATTACCTGGTGTTACAAATGAAAAGCAATACATGGGATAAAAAATTGATATGTAACAATAAAGATCGTGATTTGTTTGCAACTCTGGCTTATATACATTCACAACTTTTTTTTTTACAAAGCCACAGTGTATGATTAACTTTCGTTGCAGTATCAGTGAGTATAAACAAGCTCACGCTAATGATCATTCCCCCGGGATGAGTGCATACATAAAACTCACGACTATTTAGAACCTGCAATGAATACAGGAAAAAATAGGCAGGGCAAATATACTGCACATCTACAGGAAAACCAACTATTTAATAAAATGGAATACATTTTGTGAGTAATGATGCCGATTAGGAAACAAAAAACTGTATACATTACCCTAAATTAAACCCATAAATATATTGTTACATTAATTCAAAAGTCAATTTTGTCACATACCAGTAATCGTCTATGAATATATTTTGCCTGTAGTAATAGACATCACCAATTGCATATGAATTACGATGGGATAGCGTGATGAGGCCGCTCATGAATATACCTTGATTTGTGCAAACGGAAACTTTCCCATGACACTTTTTTTTAATGAAGGCAAATGTGTACGAATTGGGGATGCTTCATTTTCAAACTGACCTGATAAAAAAACTCTAACACAATTTGAAAAGTTTAAACTATGCATTATTTATACGGGTCTACACATGAATAATTCAGATGGTATTAAAAACAAAATCCTAATCAGTGTTCATATTAAATGTGTACAAATAAATGGCTTGCCCATTTGTGCGGAATATTGTGCGCGCAATGGCTCTGTGTCCATACGGATGCGATAGCGGTTGGTCTTGGATTGTTGCGTTAATCGAAGGAGCGCCTCAGAGCTTCGTCTTACACTTTTTGTGTCTTATTAATGAGACAATGAGCCTGCAGCACACATGGCAACACAAGGCCCTCTCTTGTGATTTATGTAAATTAATTTAACACGGAAATACTTTATGACGACCCCCACGTTCAGTTGGCTCAATATCATAACGGCAATATGTAATGCGTATTTTACCCAACTCTTAGATATTTAATTAGTTTAAAATAAATGCTACGTAAACTAACATTTTAAATAATTGTGCTATGTGTCTGTAGTGGAAATACCAAAGTGGTTGTTTTTTATTGTACAGTATAGGTTGTAATTTGAATAGGAAAAGGTGCTCAGTTTATGAGTCTTTTTATACCATTCAGCCGCGAGTACTGATTATCTCACCTTCACTTAAAACATAACGTTATTATTGAGTGCTAGACAAACGTCTCACCTCTTTATTGCATAATTGCACTCGACATTGTAATTCCCAGACTAGGTAATGGGGCCGAGGAATGCCCTGTTTGTCCTCACAAGTACAAAACTCCCCAGAATGCATTGTGCCAGCAATAGTTTCTTAGTTTATTTTTAATATATTTGAGTGTGTTTAGTGGCAAATACGTTCTGATTATTAAAGAATTTGTCTGTTATGCAACAACTACTAATACGTCGCTATTCATATGCCTAGTTAAAAACTGGTCACCAGAATATTTTTTTAATGTCATTTTCATCAGGCCCCATGGTGTTAGGTGTAGCCCCTAACCATTATTAACTCTATCTCTTTTCGATTTAAAGCTTTCGTGACTGCAGGGATTCATCTTCTTTGTTCTTTCGGTAAAGTCACGTAGAAGGGAAGTAATAAAATAATAAAAATAAAACATAATAAAATAATATAATATAATAATATTATGTTTTATTTTTATTATTTTATTACTTCCCAACTCTATCTCTGTGACCTCTCTATGTATGTGTTATTGAATAAGCTTCATTGCCTGAAACGTTGCCACTTATATATTTTTTTGTTAAGGAAGTAATTCATATTTGTTTAGTTTGTTTGCTAGCGGTGTTTGTGCACCACCGCCAACGTAGAAGCATCACCAAATAATGTGTTTATAATTATTATTAATTTGACGTTTAATAAACAAAGGCAGCCAAGGGCCAGACTGTTTCAAACCCTTGCAGAAGGTGCCACCTTCCATTATGTGGGAACTGATTGAGGATTACAACATAAGGCAAGGGTTGCTGAAGGGTCGATATAGATATTGCAGTTGTGCACTGGTGTGTAAGACGCCAGTGAAGGACGATGTAGTGCGTGTAATGCTATCATTAGGCAACATTACGCATTTACGCACTTGCTGTCGACACAAGTTCACCCCCCCCTCTTCCAATCTGTTGCCAAACTTCTCTGCTGTTATTCTCATTAGATCCCATTGTGCTAAGTCTCTGCTTGCCGTACCTCTCCTCATTTCCTTCTTCTGTGTGTCGGTTAAAATTGCATCCGTTTGCATGCCGATCTCTTTGCGATATCAAGTCGCAGTAGATGTTCGAGTAATCACAGCCTCTTCTTCGTCTTTGTGATAACCAGATGGATTGCCCCCTGTTCTGTCCTATTTCTGGCATCTTGGTCGCTTAAATTAATGTATTTGTTACACAAATGACTCCTATTTTTATGTGTAATAATTTTGTATACTGGCAAAAATGTATTTTATCGATATAACTGCTCGACCCAGGCGATAAGTGTTCTGATACTTGCATTGTCCATACCTAACAACCTATACGGTTTACACAGTGGCGGCTCCTGCAAAATCTCTCAGAGGGGGCAAATGTTTGGATGATTGATAAGGATAAGGTCCACCCATGCAATGGATAAATTAACAGCTTAAGCATGTAAAGGCAACTTCACTACTTTAATATTAATGAAAAATAAAGTGACTCTTACAATACATCTCCTTGTTTGTTTCTATACTAACTATTATTACACTGCTTACATCACATTACTCGCTTAATACACTGCTTACTTAAACTGAAATTTTGCTCTTCTCTCTTTCAAAGTAACAAAGTGATCAATTACTCTCTCATTGAAAGCAGGCATGTTCCTGACTAGTTCCCTCTCCATGGAAAGCATAGCCAGTGCATTCAGACGTTCCTGTCCCATTACATTTCTCAGGAATGTCTTAATTCTCTTTAAGGTTGAGAAACACCTCTCAGCTTCAGCAGTTGTCATGGGAGTGGTTATGAGGATGTTCAACAGAGCAACAGTCTCTGAAAAAGTATCCTGGAGGTTGTACTTCAGCAAAACCTGGTACAGCGCCAGTGCACCACAGCAGCCCTTGAATTCTGGACTCTCATAAATGAGAGACAGTTCAGTCTTCAGCTTCGCCTTATTTAACATAGGGTGTGCCCTGACAGTGATGTTCAGAGCCTCAACAGGGAATGTATGGCCATGCTGTTGAAACATCTCTCCTTGTAGCAGCGTGGCACTTACAAGGTGGTCGGTAAAGGAGAATCTTTCATTGGTGTGGACCAAGATTGTGTCGCAGACCTGACAAAATAAATACATTTATTTTAGTTATAAAATAAATTATTTATTATAATATAAATATGGAGATACAAGGTTTCCATCCCGACAGCAACAATGTATCAGGCAGAATCCATATTTTATATCTCCATATTTTTTCAAAAATTAATGCTATTGGTCACACTTTACATCTGTCAATGTGTTTTACAAATGTTTAACCAATGAAAAGCATTAAAAGAGCTTGGAAATTATTTTGGGGAAAAAACAGGTTTTTATTCGTTTCCTGAAAAGTAACAGTTTTGGACATACGAGGCTTCCGTCCGACAGCGATGTTTGTTCCCACCAATCGCTGCACAAGTTAAGGATACGTATGATGACGTAAGCACGTTAGTGCGAGCCCTCCCAGAACCCATAGAGAATGTATTGCAGTGCCTGCAGTTCGAAAAAAAACATCTTTGAATGTAAGTCTATGGGAACACTCTGGGCGATTCTCAGCCAGAGTGAAATCGCCCAAAAAGAGGCGGTACTCCACAGAACGTGACATGACGCTGATTGGACTATATCCAGAGGCACAGTGACGGCTAGCGTAACTCTGTGGTTGAATGAGATTGTGAATGTGATTGAAAAAGTCCCTTTCACACTTTGGTGGTGCGTCGCCCAATCGCCCTAATGAAGAAACCGCCCCTGGGTTTACCCGTATTCTTTTACAGGGAAATAGTTTTTGTCTATTTTGTGTTTCTCCTTTGTGATTGGACTTTGAAGGATGAACGTCGAGATTCATAAGGGCACGGGTGACAAGTAAGGTCTGAATTGGTCTGTAATAAAGTAGGCCGTGATAAGGGGTTGACAGGTACGATTGTCAAAGTAATGTTCGCCTTTTGGTGTTCACTAGTTTAACACTGGTGAGACAAGCCCATAAAGAAGGCTGTCTGTTGTAAGACAATTCGTTTCCAAGACAATGCTTATTTTGTCAGAGCATGTTTATTTGTTTTGCCACAATGATGTGTAGTTAATCCAGACGTGATGCCTCGCAAACAGCATCTAATTGGTTGTTTTAACATCTGCACACCTGTTTTATTTCCAGAAATGGTCAAACCTAATCTTATTTTTCCATAATTTTTGATACTGGAAAAAAAGATCCCATAGATATGGATGATCCCGTTTCCTGAGTTCCCCGGCCAGTGGATTATCTGGATATGATGTAAGGAAATGATGGTCAAATGCGCCAGAGCGTTCTTCAGTGGCCTATGTGAGAGTCTATAATTCACATCCACATGTCAGCACTGGCACAACAATTGCCCTGTATAATGTCACAGATGCATCATGATCCCTTGAGATGCATTATTGGAGTTTGGAAGCTTCTGCGGCCATTGCGATCCTTACATTATGTTCGTCTCAATTGATCCGTCACATGTGTGTAACGTCGTTCCTCCTAAGACTTTAATTCACGATCCTTGCGTTACATTTCTCTGACACGTGTCTCTCACGCCGAAGTGCGTTTTCGTGCTGCAAAAGGATTAAATACAAGAAAATAGCACAACCTGAAGAGGTACTGTAAGCTTGTTGGGTCTGCATTTTGTTTGAATTTAACACAGTCCAATTAGCTTGCACTTAAATTAAGGTGACTTAAACAATAGCAATTACTGCAAATGAAGCAAAACGATGTGTTAATCAACAGTCTCTGATGATGATGGCATGTGACAATTTTGCGTAGTTTCTTTAAAATTCCATTCCCTATTAAATTCTGCACTTTTAGTTCTCGCTAATTTGAAAGTAAAGTGAAGGAAACGTGGCCTGTATATTTCCCTACTTACCCTACAACTTTCACGTGCAAATATTATTATTTCAGGCAGTTACCCAGCCATTTCACGACATCTGGTTTCACAACCCTATCACCTCTTTTTTACGAACTCGCGTCCATGTTTCTAAACTTTCTGCACCACTTCAACGCACGTCTGTGTGAGAAACACGCATCACTCGTACCCTCCTGTAAACTCCAGCCAGTTTGACATCCTCACTAGGAACTTCAGTACAGAAAGCTGTCATAGAAACGTGACACTGTTTGACATCGCCTGCCCTGTGCGGCTGTAATGTTATTTCACACAGCCATTTCCAGACATTAGCCATTGCCAGGGTGCCTTGGTGGCGAGATGTTAACTATCTCGCCTGATATACAGGGGGTCGTGGGTTCAATCCCGATCCTAACGCTTGTACAGT
Source organism: Lampetra fluviatilis (assembly GCF_964198595.1). Lineage (NCBI taxonomy): Eukaryota > Metazoa > Chordata > Hyperoartia > Petromyzontiformes > Petromyzontidae > Lampetra > Lampetra fluviatilis. The sequence continues at coordinate 8,393,243 of NC_136288.1, forward strand.
TAGAGGGTTTTTTTTCTCCAGGTCCTCCGGATTTTCGCTTCACATTTAGAATCAACATGTTTTTACAGTATTTGTCTACTATAGATTTATACATAAGCCACTTTGTTGAGCTTTCATTTGTCACCAAGTTGTTTCTGAAAAGTAGCTATTTTTTTACTTGGTAATATAAAAATTGTTAATAGTTTAGTTTAATTATCTCACACCAAGTCTAAAAAACATTCAGTAATAATTTTACGATTCCCAAACAAAAAGTGCAGTTTAATATTTAACGGATCCTCGTGTCTCCAAGCAGTTGTATATATATACATCACAATTCATGCATTACTAATTTATGTTCATCATAATTGTTTATGGATTTATGATGAACAGAGTTTCCGAATGTCCCAAAACCCTTTAAAATAACAGGTAAAAATATATATATTATTCCATAACTGCCAGGTGTGTGTTTTGTGGCATCCGGCCCTATTGGATTCTCCGCTTGGCACTGTCATTGTGAATGTGTTTGACAATGGTCAAGCTTGCCTAACAGTATTTCAACCGCTGACGGAACTGCTGTACAGATGGAAAGACAGATTGGTGACCTTTTAAACAAAACATATATAGACCCAATATATATAGAATCTAATACATTGTGTTTCTCCAAGATGAAATTCTATTACATTCCCTTTCTTTGGAAAACGTATGCTAAATGAGATAATGAAGAAAAAAACGCATTTGCACTTTCCTGACAGCTGCAGCATAAAAATTGTAATTTAGTCATAGGGTGGATCTTGTGTGTGTATGTGTGTATGTATGGGTGTGTCTGTAAGTGGGAAACGGTGGCACAGTGGTCCATGTGCTCTGCTGTGGATCTGTGACTTGAGTTTCATTCCTGGCCATGGATAGTATATATCGCAAGTGGTATCTGAGCCAATTCTGGGCGTCCCGCAGTCAACATTGGCACTGCAGAGAAGAAGGTGGTCAAGCGCAGAGCGGGTCACAGCGACCCCTTCACATGATGTGCTGGCTTCGTGGCTTCGATAGCTTCTCACTCATGGCATGTGCCCCTTCAGTATATATGGCTAAATTAGGAGACTTTATTTTTGACGAGTGTGTTGGGGAGCGGTAATGCAGCTGTTAGCGCACTATGCTACCAACCTGGCGACTTGGGTTTAATTCCTGCTCACGGCCACCACCAGTGATAATTATCTGGACTGATCCTGGGCCTCCCCTAGGTCGACTCAGCCTTGAATGAGTATCTGATGTGGTGTGCAAACATCGCCACTCGGGAGACAAAGGCGGCCGGGTGTGGTGCTGGCCAACCACCCCCTCGTGTGCTGTGCCAGCCTTCATAGGTGCTTCCTAACAACACTTGTCCCAACAGTTTTTTTAAGCTACAGGGGGGACCTTTTTGTTGTGCAGACTCCATAAAATTAAGTGTATATTTAGGATTAATCTGCTGCATTGAACAATTTACAGCTATGTATAGACATATGTATTCTTTTTTTTATTAAATTCATGAAATATCCTGAATCCAAAAAATTACTTGAAAATTTTGACAGTAATAGCACACTAGGATATTGCACACGTTGCGTATAACAATGAGACGTGAGTAGCAATATTTTATTATTTTCTAGTTAGTGCTGTTTTTTTCTGTTCTCCCAACAACCCTTGTAGGTGTATCTCTTCACACTCTATTTAGTATGGGGCAGAGTAAGGGTGGGAGACGGAGGTGGAAAAGGGTGAAGTGTTGGAGGGGAAATGTGGAAGGACGCGGATACATTTTTGCCTGCATTTACGAGTGACATTCTGTCGACACAAAGTGTTAACATGAAACTAATGCACTAATTTAACGTGAAAATAAGATATGAATAATATTATAAGACACAAGGCAATCAAGGATATAAACTGTTAATAGTTAATAGTGCCCTATATATATATTAAATATGAATAATATTAGAAAACACAAGGTCATCATGGAGATAAATGTCTAAGCACAATTTTAGATGTAATTAGACACATTTTATGTAATTTATTTCCTCAAGTTTTTACCAAATAAATCCTTTTTAGAATCAGTCGATAGCAAAGCTGCATGTCGTGTTGTTTGCCGTCCCAGGAGTTACATAATTTGGACGTTATCTTAAACCCTTGGATGGTCTCTCCGAATGCAAACCGCACACTGTGTGCTCTTTAGTTCTGCAGCTACTGCGGAAAAAACACAACAGAACTGCACGAGACCATATTGAGTAGAAACCACAATGTTTCCCATGTGTTTTTCGTGCGGTGCTTTACATGCGTACGGAATCTCAGCTCAGTCAGAGCAAGCACGGTAATGACCTAGAGTCACTGTAGTCATCCAGAGAACAATATGGTTCCCACCATGGGAAGACGTTATTTCTCCGACTGTTTCAAGGCACCCAATGGATATGCATGCTGTCCCATTGCTCATTTAAGGAGATGGAAATGCCTTGCCCTTTTGACTTTAGACTTCTCACTCCAACATCCACCTTAGAGACCAGACCTAGCACCTATAGTGGCTATTGTTTGTTTCTGACTGATTGAGAGGCCAACATCGGGTTTCGAAATCAAGAATAATAATTAATGTACACAGAAGACAGCCTTGTGGAATCTAAATGCAAAAACGCCTTTGGCTAAGGAGAGATTTGGAGAGATTAAGAAGCAGTGAAGCAATGTTTCTATCACATGATGAAACACGCTTGGGTAGATTGCTTCTTTAGAGCCCCTGATATATTTTGTGCGGCTGTTATAATTTTAACCTTGCCGAATTTAGCCCCGCATTAAAACAATCGCATATGTCCGGAATTATGCATTTCGGAATATCGACTGGAAGCTACGAGGGAGCGCATCGCTTGCAAAAGGTGCAAGATGAAGGTATTTCAACATGCATGACGTCATCGTGCAAGTTGTCATGATGATCACCCACTGTGAAATCTCAGGGTGTCCTACACTGGGAAGGTCATTGCTGAAACACGACGCCAGCAGCGATCCTTCATTTAAATAAATATTTTCCGCCTCGAGATGCCACGGGAGACTCTGCGAGCACACAGCTCCATGCTGGGCAAAGGTTCCTTGCATCAGCAGAAGCAGCTCGTTAACCAAGACTGGGAGTACGGAGCCTTTTTGTTCATTTATTATAAAAAAAAAGACGTATACTTAAAATTCTATATATACGTCAAATGTGACTCGACAACAATATGTATACGACAGTGTTTATCGTATGGAGAGGTCTTCTTCTGGTGTCCTGCCACCACAGGGGCATGTTGATCCAATATCGGGCACACGGTGGTGATGGTGATGATGTGGCCAAATCTGGAGCCCTGGCGATGTCCTCCACGGTGAATGGCTCCAGCTCACTGTTGTTATTTTAAGGCTTGTATATATTTTGAGCTCCTTTGTAACCACGGTTTAATTAACGTGTTTTAAATTTGGTTCAAAATATATTCATTTTCGGTAGGCTTCTTATACCTGACATAGAATTGCATCCCATAGATTTAGTAAACTGTTCACGTGTTAACATAGAGGTAACAGCAACATGGTCATTGTGTTATTTAATATCATATGTACAATAACAAAATAACTCCTGTATAGTATAAGCAAAGTCACTATGCATCACCATGAAACAGCATGAAGGCTGCGGTGCACTGGATTGTACAAGGTTAATTATATTTTGTTAAGGGCTTGAAGCATTTCTTTTGGTTTATAAAAAATAAAATAAACGTCAATTGTGGTAAAATGAGAGAGATCGAACAGGGCACTTGATGCACTAGGTAACACATGCAGTACAACACATATTACGTATACAAATATTTGAATTTGCTAATGCAAATATGCATCTTGGTTCGTACCCCACAATTACCAAGAACAGTGTTCTAGTGAGAGTTGTATTGTTTATTATTATTGTTTCGGGAAGTCTTCTGGATTATCTTGAATTCTGGCTTACCATGAATGCAGGCTTACCCTGAATCCAGCTTCTTGAAGTGTGATTTGGAAATTTTTTGTCAGCACCCTACAATGTTTCACAATTATTTCCGCTCAGAATGAGAAAGTTACGGGACAAATCAACCCACCATCCCTCTAGCTCAATAAAGCGTGTAAGCACTTTGTGGGGAGTCAGCAGCAGTTGTGCAATGGAGAGCCTGCCCTCTGCTATGAGAAAGTGGAATTTCCCAAATTGGCCCAAGGCCACCAGAAACGATGAGCAATGGGACATTTAAAGAAGACTTTCGGATTGTTAAATAATCCAGATAATGTATGGGCCTTGTGAATAGCAGTTGACTAGGAGCACTTTTTAAAGGAATGGAATGGTTTTGTCTTTAGTGAGTCTAGTCTGCAAAATCTGGCCGCATAAACGGTCGCTACTGGGCACCCTACATCACACAAGGGCAGACAGCCATCGATGAATAATGTTTGGACTTAAACAAAATTACTGTTTAAACAATTTTAATAAAAACAATTGCAGTAGTTGATATTTGGTTAATTGCATTGTTGAAGGAGACCTATATGATGTGTGGGTTATTCGTGTATTTATTACCCATGATGTGGACACTCGCATATACAGAAATGATGTTCTGGCAAGATGGAAGGACTTGTGGAGCGTGGACGGCGTGGTGGATGCGTAGGCTTTATGCACATCAACTAAGTGTATAGCCTCCCACATGCACGTGACAGGCAAGTAGCCTTGGCTGCACTGAGCTCCTCCCCATAGACCAGCTTCCTGCTGAGCCCAGCAGGGGTTCAGAAGTCCACACAGCCTCCGTGGGACCACCATTTGGATGATGACCTACAACTCGGCTAACTGGGACCACCAGGACGTACACTTTCACCACTGCGACGATCCGGACTATCAAATTTACTGCTCACAATAATGGGACCACCAGGGCTGATGGGGCCATAACACTATAAATAGAACCACCGGCAATGCCATTAGGACCAACAGACCTACCAAAGGACTACTGGGGGCTATCTCTGGGACAACTGATACCACTCGGAACTCCGTTACCACTCAGAATATCGAAACCATAGGGGACTCCCACTGGGGCCATCATAATTATCAACAAGGCCACTAAGGACCTCCGGGACTATCACATGATTGGATGCCCATACATAGATGCCCACAGATGGTATGTGCATACATGCATACACACATGCTCAGTCATGTACTTGTATGCATATATTAACACGGGAGTCTCTCATCGACAAATCTCAATTCCTGCAGGAATTGTGTATGGTGCAATCATAGGGATCAAATACGATTCCTAAAGCTATTTCCCAGCTCTAATATGATAATTTGTAATTTTATTACCACAATGTATTTTTTGCAAGGAATATTGCATGCGAAACTGAGTTTGCTACGTCTGTAGTGAGCATACTATGCACTAAACCATCCACCAACAGTGGACTGTTTTAAAACATTCTGTGAATTCAGCAAAGCATGAACAATATGAAATTGTAGATCGTAAACTATCGGTCAATGTGAGCAGACAATGACCCCAGACACACATCAGCCTTCTTGATTGACACCCTCTCCTCACTGAGGCGGAGCCACACCTCTGAGGTCTACCCACTTTCTGACGCTGTTCCTCTTGGCTACCGCCTCTAAACTAAACTTGTTTTCTTCAGCAGGTAAGGCCCACTAAGCTATATGGCTATTTTTTAGAAGCTACCTGACCAGAAAATAATAGCCCAATGAAGTTGCTTATCACGTGGAAATGTATAGCAGCGAAATACTCGAAACGCGTGATGTTGATTCTAAATGTGGGGTGGGGGGTGCAGGACCTAGAGAAAGTCAACGTGACCACGGGGAGAGATAATCCACGACCTCCTGTATACCAGGCAAAGGCGTTAACATCTCACCACCTCCAACCTGCCTCCAACTTCATTATCTCTGTTGTCTGCTGCCTGCCAAATTATAACCCAGACTTCACGTCTGATATTCATGATTTCACCTAAACATACTCCACTCTCCTTCCCTCCGCTCATAATGCTTAGTGATTTCAACATTTATGTTGACGACCCATATAATTCCATCTCAACCACCTTCCATTCACTCGTGGAATCCATAGATCTTTGCCAAATAATATAACCTCCTGACCCTGTCGTTGGCAAAAATCTTCCCACTCAGCAAAAACTCCAGTTTTGCGCATGCACCTCCTAATACTGTAACTCTGACACCACACTCACGAATAAAAATCTCTGGGATGTCATTGATACAAAACTCGTATTCTGTTCTCACATATATCACGTCTGCAGAACTCATGCCTCCATCTATGCAACATCTCTCAGGTCCTCAATTTTCTTACGGGAGCTACTGATGAGATCCTCTTCCATGCCTTCATCACATTTCGACTCAATCATTACACCACTTTCACCTTCTCCAAATCCGTCATTACCAAACTCTTCTAATCCAAAATGACACTTTCCTACAGATCCTCTATAGACTGCCTCCATACCCACTCCCATCTCACTATGTTGTTCTCCACACTTTCTCCACTCCAGCAACCAAGGCTTTTTATTGAAGCCAACAGTCAACCTTCACTCAGTGGGAGGTCGCTCATTCGCCTCTAAAAACCACATTATCTGGAACTCCCTTTCCTCAGCCTTCCATGCTGTCGACTCCCTCCTCTTCTTGATTTGAAATTGCAATTAGACGCTCTATGAATCCATATTGAAACATATAATACATAATATGTGTTGTAAATACATATAAAGTAAAGCAAGACGAATTTAAAGCCATTTATCAATTTACCGCTGAATAAAGGCTTGTCCACTCTCTGTCGGTCATGGGTTTTGTTTGACCATTATTCACCACGCTGGTCAATGTTGGTTGGTGAAAGGGACACCAGGACTGGTTGAGATTTCACTCGCCACTGGTGATAGCTGTGGTGGGGAATCAAACTTATGGTCGCTGAATTCATAGCACACTCCGCTAACCATTGCCCCACCGCTCCACCCGTAGCTAAATTCTATGCAAGTATGTTTAATTGATTTCGTATCCAACCAGTAGAGGTCACTGTTGCTCTGCTAAAACTACTCGAAACTTTTAACTGCATTTGTTGTAACAGTCATTTAGGATGCATGATAGCGAAACACCATTATTTGTTTGAAATATAGCCTTTCCAAGCCTCGTGTATGGATTGTATATGTCATCCATTGGTAGTTTAGACTAAGATTGAAATGAGTTTCGGATTCTTCCATGAATTGTCATATTTGTATGAATTGATTCCAATGTTTTATGCTGATTTATTTCAACATGGATTTACACATTTTATTCGTAAGCTTTCACCACTGATATTATTATTTGAATTCAATTTCTTTTTAGTTAGATCGAAGAGGTTTAACGTCACCTTTCAACTATAAAATAAAGCTGCCACGTGGGCGAATATGCCAATTGATTGGTTGATCAGAATATTGAAAAGCAACCAAAAATGTACAATGTTGTACAACATTTCACTGGAGAATAACACCTGATTATGTTGGTTGAAATCACCAGCGAAATATCGTAAAATTTTGTTTCATTATTTTGCTTGCTTTTCAACATTCACTGATAAATCAAATAAATTGGTGTATTTGCTCCCATGACACCTTGACCTGATTGGCTGTCGGGTGGTGGAGGGTTATAGTTATGAATTTACATTATACCTACAAGATGATCTAACCCAAAATAAACTAATTATGTATTCACACTGAATACACAATGAAATACAGTATTCATTTTTCTTCTTTCCAATTTAAATAAAATGAAAATGCCCATGGAATCAAAGTGGTTTTATTTTAATAACAATATAGAGGGTACGTTTTTTTTACAAAATGAATACTGTATTAATAACGCCAAAACGAGTGAATCGTGCATTATTTCACGAGAAAGTGTTTAATTTCCTACAGCTCTCAGGGTCAATAAATGTGATAAATTACGTTTCCCTGTAAAATTCCTGAATCGGTCATGAATACGGTATTAAAAAAGATTCATGGACTGCTTTTTTTAAAGAGTAAAATCATGCTATGTTAGTGGTTAATGGCGGCCCGTTTCATTACATTTCCAAGGACATCGTTTGTTTATAGCCAGAGAAGTATGGGTGAGTGAATCTTTGAATGCTTGCCATTATAATATGACTACTACTAATGGGAGACATGTCACCCTAAACTTATAAAGTAAGCAAAACGTTTAACAATCTCCGTCGATCCGCACGGCCAACAGGAAGTTATTGCTTCCAACTTGACTCGTGGCTGGCACTTCTGTTCTGCAATTCCCAGGTCGTGAGTTCAAGCCCCACGAGCAGAAACGAAACGACCCAGCTTGGCACAGACACTGCATGTGTGCAGAGTAACCAACCGCTTATTCACGGTGCCATTGGGAGGGCATTTCCTGGCATCGTATATATATCATCATGCACGCATGCCATGTTCAACCGGGCGCCCATTTCGGACTGAGCTGGCCACGGGTAAGGTCACGGAAGGCAATTGAAATTGCTGGAAGTTTTGTCCTGTGGGGTCGAAAATGAATCTCAAGTCACTCTTGGGTTAATGCGTTGGAAGGGCTTGCTATAGTCACTTGCCCCTATAAGCATCAGAGCGAGCTTTTTACCAATGCATTGCACATTTATACACACTTAAAACTAATGCTCCTTGCTGTAAAAAGGTTGCAGAAAATTCACGTAATTAAATCAATAGCTCCTATTCCACTTCAGAATGAGATTTTTTGTTCTATCATTCTCTTACGATGCAGCTTGGATCTTCTTACCACAGTCTCAGAACAGTGTCCAGATACGAGCTGCGATTATCCCTTTGACGGAATTGCACTGTTGAGTCTAATCTCTGTTATTCCACTCATTAATTGTGGATAACTGTGCAAGAAAAAGAGAGCCAAACACTTATGCTTTGTGTGTGTCCCTTCTCTCTGGAAAGCCTTACCGGATTTTCACTCATTCAGCTTCATTCTAGAGGGTCCCACTTGAGGTCTTGGACCATTTCCTCGTTGGGTTTTTGTGTGTGTGTGTGGGGGCAAAATGGGTTTACTGGAGAAATCCATGCATCAGAGTGAAACACTGCATACACTTCCCCCTACAAACTCCTCACTCGTGACGGATAATCTCCGTGTGATCCACCGGCTATACCTTCAAGTCACCAGATTGCAGGAGTATGACACCACCTCAGGCATATGAATGGGCAATCCTACGGTAATGGAATTCCAAGCACAATTCAGACAAAGCAGAGACATTTCATATAAATTGGCAATTCGAGATATCACGCCAAGCCGATGCAAAATCACTTTCAGACCTTGTTCAACACTGCGCCATACTGATCTTCTGATCTGTGCTGAGACTGTATCTGGTTCTGTGCTTACTGCTCTGATTATGCTTTTGTTGGGTACAGAACTCGGCAGTGCATAAGCCGCATGTGGACGAACGCTGGAAACTGCCAGTGCAGTCACTGTTATGTTCAATGATGTAGATTGCAGTGGTGTATGAATGTTTAATTGGATTATCCTCCTCTCGAGAGCCAAAATAAAACATCCCCGATAAAGGCATCTGACACTTTTCAAGACATCGTATTTAGCACAAAAAAATGAAACGGCAATCCCAAATGGTAATGGCTCACAGCTTGTGAGCACAACGTGCGATGTTTCCTCGTTTGCCATCGAGTGAAATGAGTACGAGTTTACAGCGGTAAATATTGAAGCGCGACCTTGACCGCGATGTCCTGATTGTATTTATTTATATAAAACGAGTGATACCTCCACCCACCGCAGACACACGTGGGAGACAGGTGCTGCTGTGTTCCCAGCGTGGTCTCGTCCGACAGATGCGCTCGTCGGAGCTCAGCGATGGCGCCACGGCAGCCACGCACTGCCGCTCTGATTTAGCGCCTGCGAAACTTCCTGCGATGTTTCTTGCCGCTCTGGAGAATCATTTTTTTTCAACGTGACGTTCTGAGAGGCGATTGCGTTGTCCTCTGTTTTCATCGTTGCATCGTAGCATAAGCCGGCTGCTTTGAGCATCACACTACAACTGTTTTCTTTTATTTTTTAATTATGCACTGCTTTATATTGTGAGTGGAATCATGTAGTCAAATCATCATCAGCCATGTTGTATATACTATTGGACCAAGGCCTCAACACGTTGTCACCATCCCTCATGCCACGATGGTCCCTCTCCTGCACATGCGCTGATCTCATCACTGGATCTCGACAGTGGTCAGACCCTCGCACTTCCTATTAGTACGGTTGGAGACTTACAGTGCGAAAGAAGTTCAAAATACATACATACATAGTTATATACTTCTTTGGATGAAATTCGATCACCACTCTGTCATCTGCAACATCAACATTTATAGCGATGTGTCCTGCCCAAGCCCTCTTACTTTTCCTAATTGTCAATATTACGTCTCTAATTTGCGTTTTATTCTCTCGTACATGTATTCATCTTTTGTGTCTGAGTGTAATTCCCAGTATGAATATCTGAATACTTTTTCTGTAAGTTTGAATATGTTGTTCCATGTCCTTTGTCATCCTTCCACCCGACTATTACATCTTCATAAAAAATGTTTGATAATGTCTGTATTTATATATATTTTTTCAAGTCTTTGTTTTTGAGAGCTTGATAGGCATAATTGGCATTTCCCATTCATTTGGCTTCTAAAATATCGTTATTAGTACTCTATGCATGAGGTTAAGGGTAAAGCCAGCTTCCTCTCATGGTTGATTGGCATCTAATTACTCATTATCCAGTTCTCTATGGTCTTTGTAAAGTATTTAAATGCATGCGATAAGAGGGCAATGGGTCTGTAATTCTTCAAATCGATTTTCTCTTGCTTTTTGCATGGAAGAATGAGGCACCATTCCACAATTTAGGTGTTTCGTTTTTAGTAGATATTGAGTATATGTGTCTGCTATTCTTGCTCCAACTGTCGGTTCTGTTTGTTCAAATATATCCATGGCCATTGCATTCAGTCTGGGAGATTTCCCTTCTTCATAGCATACAGGCAAGTAGTCACTTCATCAGGTTTCATATCTGGAACATCCTCTTCCTCACCTTAAATATGATGTTGTGTTTTGGGATATTTACGATTTATTTGCGATAAAACTCTGCGTAGAATACTTCCACTGGTCTTAGGATTCTGCATCTTTTGTGCGTCATGGCTCCATATTGCTCTGAGGGATACAATATTTGCAATTTTTCAATCATTAACTTCCTTGCTTTACTTCGTTCATGTTCCGACTGCTCATTTTCGTAATCTTCAATCCGTTTTGTATTGTATTCTCTATTTTCTTTCCTTGTGATTTCCGAATGAATTCGAACAATTGTAGCTCCATTTGCCATTTTAATTCCTTTTCACGCCTCTGGTTTTCTTCAACATGCATTTTGTGGTTTCAGATGTAACTTGTCTTCTTGTATACTGCTTCCCCCCATTCCCAGCGCACTGATTGTTACAATGTGAATCATTACATTATTTGGTCACGTCAACAATTGGTATTGTCATTTTCATCATTTAGCTTCTCCAGGGATTCGAATCTGTCGTTTAGAATGAGTTTAAATTCCCCTACCTCCTGAATGAGATTAGCCATTAAGCTTCGTCCTTTCTTTGGCAATGTAACTCTTGCATCTCACCTGCCCGTGCATTTCATGTTCTCAATTTGCTGAGGGCGGGGACATCTATGATAATCTAGGGGTTTGTCCATCAGAATAAAGTAAATGTAATTTCTAATTTCGCTATTTGGACTCCTTTACATCCATTTCCTAGTCTTATTTTGAAAAGAACGTTAATTATTTTCATGTCCCGGCTGACTGCATACTATAACAGACGTTACCCTCTCTCATTCTTCACTTCAATGCCAATTTTACCAATCATCCTCTCATCTTTGCACATTTTCTCCAATATTTCCAAAGCTGCCCATTATTATTTTTAGTGTGTGTTGTTACTGTGCTTTGCGCTCATTCAGATGCTGGCTAATATCTTCACACATTTGATATACTTGTATATCTTCGTGGCCTGTTGTTGGAGCATATTTTTGAATTAACTTTAACTTGCAGTGGATTGAGAGCCTCGCAGGTATTTGGGCAATTATATTGCTCTTAAAACCTCTAATTCTAAGTTTGATTATTGGAGATGCTAAGGATACTACATCTCTATAATGGCTGTCAATGTTCCCTCTGTGATAGACTATTTGGAGTGAATCTCATTATTTCCTCACCTAGGCCTAACTATGTCTTAATTCACTTATCTCAGTTTTATTTCTCTACTTTGACAGCGTTTGATTCGACAGCTGGAGTCCACGTTTCATGTGCCGCAAAAATACAGAAAGAAGCCTTTCTATTTGTACCCAGTAGCTCTCAGCACTGTTTATTGGTTCTCAGAACTCTGTTTATTGGTTCTCAGAACTCTGTTTATTGGTTAAGCACTCTGTTTATTGGTTCTCAACACTCTGTTTATTCACACAACAGCCGGTGGCACTGCTGGAGAAACCAAAAATGCTGGCGATTTGGGGCTGTGATTCATTTTCCATAGGGTTTTAGTTAAATATATCACCAAAATGTCTTCATATTTTTTTAATGTGTGTAAATCTAAGTGAAAAATAAATGTGTATGTGTGTGCATTTATGTCAGCGCCACTGTGTCATGAACCTGGTGTCCTGAGTTTGATTCCTGCTCATGGACAACATCAGTGACGAATAGTTGGTGCAGTGTGTAAATATCAGCACTTGGAAGACAAAAGCCACTCACCCCATTGTGATCCGTGCTGACTTTAATAGCTACCCGCTGACACAACTTGCCCCATAATAAGCTACTCTGTTCAGCTATCATTACAGGGCAGGTCGCTTCTTAAAAGGAGCTATATAGTGCAGTGGGTCTTACCTAATAAAATTGTAATTCTTATACTGGTAGGAACCTCCTGGTTACACCAGCCCACAGGGGATTATTGTGTCCGTCCGTCCGTCGTGCATCCAAAAATGGGAGGGGTGGGGCTGGGTGGAGAGGGGAGGGTGGGGAGGGGCTGGGTAGGGAGGGTGGGGAGGGGAGGGTGGGGAGGGGCTGGGTGGAGAGGGTGGGGCTGGGTGGGGGGTGGGAGGGGTGGGGCTGGGTGGGGAGGGGAATGTCACCCCGTGGTGCCCTTAAACGATTAACCTACTCACGACAGCTTGTGCCCGCCCTCACAGTCGGGTATATTTTCGGAATACACCACGCCGCCGTTGACTTTGGCCATTGACCGAGCAACCCAACGTTCCTACCAGCTCCCTCTGCAGGAATATGTTAATTTAGTCGTTTTTAGTACGTGGGGAAACGAGGCAGAGTAGTTAGCACAATGCGCTACAATTCCTGGTCATGCATAACTCCAATGGAAAGTGTTATCTCAACCTAGCTTGGGTCTCCCCTAGTTCATCTCAACCTCAAACTGGTGCAGTCCTCAACGGCGTTTGCCCTCGAGCAGCAGTGGTTCTGAAAGTGTGGTCCCCGGTACCCCCAGTGGTCCGCGATGGTCGTCCAGGTGAGCCGCGGTGCTGTGATGCAAATGCAGGTTGATCTGGAAATAATGACATTGTGTATACGCACGTATATGTATATATGTTGCACTTCTTTCGCACCGTACGTAGCCAACCGTGCTAATCAGAAGTGCAGGGAAGAACAGCGTCAATTTATATTTTACTCATGATATTGAATATTTTTTTTATTAAACTACCCTAACCCTGAAATCGAAATGGCACCCCTAAAAAATAAAACCTGAAAGCTACATTAGATTGTTTTTATGTTCTGGTAATATGACTCATTTCGTATTACTGGTATTTAGAGATAAGCGAATGTGTTTTGTCACCAGGAATGGGGGGCTGGGTGGTTCGCGGGAATGTTGCATCGGCTGAAACACTACCGTAGAGGGACGTGGAGCGGTTATTTTGTGTGTTTTAATTGTGCATGCTCAGATTTGTGCCTATGTGGGCATGGCTTTAGATGTGTGCAGCACGCTGCTGTGGATTTTGCACACGAGCAAGTGTTTGCATTCCCGTGCCATTTTATTTTGGATTCAGATACTCATGCCGTAAATTTTTATAACCCATAATTTGTGTTCCTAGTGCAGAACCCAAAGGATCAGTGGGATGTAATCCAAGTTATGACACACGCTCGTGCAATATGCATAAAATATTGATTCCCAATTGAGATTAAGTTTGTTTTGTTTAATCCGTAAAGAAAATGAAATGGACAAAGTTTAGCCGTAAACAAAAACAGATTCGAGAAAATCCACTCCTATGATTATGTGCGCAATGACTTTGAAAGGAATGTCAGAGATCTGGGGCACTGGTGCATGCGGGGGCAGTGCAGCGGGGTGGTGCGAGCGACGCATGAGGCCTTTGGGGTGGCGGCCACATCAGGGCAACACGAGGCCCTCTTATTTTACAGGTTGCGTGACTTATGCTTTGCCCGAAAATCCATTTGCTCTTTATTTGCACACCATGCCTGACACAAGCATCAAAAATGTTTTATTTATATATATATATTTCCCCTCTCTAGCAATTTCCCCACCATAATTTGCATGCACTCGTCTGGGAAATAAAAGCTCGTGTGTGCACGAGCCACCTCCCACTGAATATGAAGAAGGAGCTTTATCTGGTCGATGCATATGTGTTTGTTTAAAGCAGATATCAGAAGCAATCACAAACGCAATTTAATAGTTTGCGCAAGTCAGATACGTAGTGTGCGTTTGGTTTGCAGGGTATAGACATGAAAGTAAATATGTTGCCGTTGCTGGAAATGTTTCCGTATATATCTCCTACGCTCGCCTCTCTCACGTGTCGCAGTGTCGCATTTTAAACGAAAGAAGGACGTCAATGTCACCTGCGAGCGGCGTTGTTAGTGTGTGCGTACAATCGAGATGGTTGGCTCCCTCGTGGAATATTAAACTAGGCATTGGGGGACAACGTCTTTCAGGATAAGTGGGTGGGCTTGGAATTGCAGCCAGCTGCCGGCTGGCCTTCTTGCAAGAGAGAGACTTAAAATCTGCTCTCACCTCGCGTAATGACAGTGTCGTGGGCATGTGTGCGTGGGCGGATGGGACGGGTTGGAAGAGTAAATGAATGAATGGAGGATTAACCAATTCTTAGCTTGTCTGTCTTGAGCGGGAGATGAGCCACAATGACACACCGTGCACGTATTCTAATGCGTATACAGCAGCAGGTGAATAATGAATCGGAGGATTACCCAATAGTCTGCCTTTCTCTCTTCGGTGAGGATAAGTCGAGATGACGCAGAGTGCATGGAAGCTAATGCACATGCAAAATTATAATTTTACTGTTTAATTCTATGGTTCCACCTCATAACCTCAAATACCTCTTTGCCAGGTTTTCCAATTAACTAAACCTCGTATCTTGGCTTCTCCTTACTTATATCAACACATCGACAACGTCAGGCGTGGTGGTGTACGCCTAGAGTTCACTGTTTAGAGGCAGGAGTGGTGGATCATACAGATATCACCATGTGCATGACACATCTGACCGGCTGAGTAAAAAAGGTTAAAATATGGCAGTACAGCAAGTCGACTGTGTATAAAAACCCCGTGGAGACCCGATGCCGAAGATCCCTGGCTTCGATCTTCAACCTTATGCGCCAAACCCTAAACTGCATCCACTGCACAAACCATGTCAGCAAATGTGAATACCTGATGCGCTAATTAACATTGTAAAACCCTCGGGTGTGGGACTGTGGTCACCCAAAACAAACCATCCAACACATAACAAATCAATGCCCGATGTACAAATACGAAGGAGGCATCATCACACCGATTCACCATTGATATTTTATGATGGAATCATCTGGCCGAGCCAGCAAGTACAATTTGAGTTATTGCTCTCCACCTCTACACGTGTACACCAGCCATACGAAGAGGATGATTGTGTACATCGAGCATTTGTACATATATTGTAGTGTTATTCCTGAGTGTTTCCAGGTTTTCTCTGAGTGCTCCTATTTTTCTCCCACGCATAAATATGCTCAATAAGAATTTGGCCAATTGTCCAAATCCGTATTTCCATTACGGGAACCCTCGCAGTGGGGGTGGCTTGCCGCTGGATATTGCCGAGCCGAGCCAGTTACCAAACTGCGGCCTCTGAATCTGTCTCTGGGCCAAGCGGCGATAAGTTTCGGGCGTTCATAGCATTGTTGATTGTGCGTGACGTCACGGCTCGAATTATGCAGTGGAAAACACAGCTGGCGTCTGCTGAGCTGTGCCTGGGGCTCAGTAGTGCGGTGTAATCTGAGGTGAGCGGTTGTCTCCATTTTCTGTGGGTGGCCTCTACAGCCAATGTTGTGGAAATCCAACATTCCAGTGGTGGGGGGGGGGCGCATCTTTACAGGTATACCACTTTTGTCTTGCCACATTGTGGCACTTACCCACTTTATTGAAATCCGCAGGAATGATAATGGGTGGAGTCCACCTCCGTCTGGGATGTTAAGTCACGATCTGTAACTTGATTGTTTTGGCACCACATGTACTGTCACTCCCTATAAAGAGCAGTATTATTATTTCCGTATTATTACAGTAACATTACATTGCATGTGACTGAACGAAAACATTAAACCAGTTTTGCCACGTGAAGCGCGCTAACCAGTCCACCACTGCTCCTCCACATACACAAACAAACATTACTTTTGCACAATGGATTCGGCACGTGGTGTTATTTGGCAACTATCATTACACTTGACACAATAAATACAGGAGTGGTGTGGTCACCAAAGTACGCAGCCAACAACACCTTAATACATGGAGGACCGTGGAGCTTGAGCAATTGTTGGCGTCGGCTCATTACAAGTTGAAATGATAATACATGATTAATTCTGCAAAATGTTCCACCTCATGGATACGTGTGTCCATACGTTTAGTTTTTTCAAGTTAAATACTATTTTACTATTTAACCATTTTTATTTTTACCAGGCAAAGTCCACTGAGCGATGTAGCTCTTTTACAGAAGTGACCTGGGCACAAATGCAAGCTCAACGAGGTGACCTATCATGTGGAAATGTATTGCAGCCAGACACTCTAAACGCATGTTGATTCTAAATGTGGAGGGAAACCCCAGAGGATCCGGAGAAAAATCCACGCGACCACGGGGAGACAAACATTCAAACTCCTAATATCCAGGCACCTGGGTCAGGATCGAACCCACGACCTCCTGTATACCAGGCGAGGTACTGTAGTTAACATCACACCACCTCATTGATAAAAAAGTTCATACTTTGTAAGGACTGCATGCTAACTGTTCACTAAAATCTGACTTTACACTGGCATGGGGTGTGCAAAACTTTGGAGCTGTCATTGATCCTCTGCACGCTTGCTCTTCCCTCACATCTCGGCTCTGCAGGACCTCATAGCTACATTGGTGAAAAATCTCTCACATCTAAACTTTTTTCACCCCAGCTGACCCTGAGATCCCCACCAATTCTCTCATCACATCCCAACTCTAACATTTAGTTTTCACAATCAGAAACTTCTTGAAAAACTAAGCTTGATGTTCCTTTTCCACTGAAAAAACACTTGACACCCTTACCGTTCTCCCTGTTATCGATTATGCTGACAGTGTTTACAAAGCTGCTTCACATACAACGGTGGATTCATTAAATCACATTTTTTATTCCGCCTTACATTTAATCCTGGATGAAGTCTGATTTTCAGCCTCAGTCAAGAGAGAAATACATTGGGCCAAATCTTTTTTGCAATGTGTCATATATGCAAATAACTGAAATCCACAGCTGTGTTTCTTAAAATCCAGATCAAATCTTCACAACCAAAGACGTGCCTTCCACTTGCAATGTATCATAACCCGATGCGAATAATAGGTTTGTTCTGGCATTATTTTCTGCTGACGGTCACCGATTCTGGAATCACTTGACCTTTCAACTGCATCTAAATTTAATGCCAACTACAGCTGAGTTTGAAAAACTACGTATGAACGGGCTTTGATGAGCAGCTTTGGAAATGCTTTTCTTAAGACTGTGTTTGTTTTTGTGTTTTCTGGCTGACTTACGCCATTTAGGTGTACACTTTGTCACAATTTGTGAAACATTCTCCATTGTCTCTATCGACTAATCTAGTCACTTCCTTTGCCGAAATTACATTACATTTGTTATTTATTTAATATTTTTAAGTGCAATTTTACCTTCGTTAATACGACTTATTCAATTGCTTTCAATTGAATTATTGTGAAACACAGTCTAGGTTTGTTTTCTGTAAAGGTTTTTAATATTCCGTGAACCTAAAATATCGTGATGTAAGTCGAGTCATGCTTGCAAGAGGCATTGTTTCTTGCGGCTCGATACGTTTCTTTCATTTGCTGGTTTAATAAAGGAGACTCATTGCCGACTGCAACTCTGTCCTGTACAGTTTCCACGATCCCTCCAGATAAATATTCCACTGCCAGTCTTCTCATTTGCACCCATAAATGAGACCCCATCACTCCAATGCTCTGATCTCTCTACTGGCTCACAGTCCAGTCACCGAATCAACTTCAAACTCACACTCATAATTTTAAAGATCCTTCGTGGACTCGCTTTGTGCCGACCTCTCCCCGCTCATCTCACTCTACTCCACACAGTCTTTGCTCCAGCAAACAAGGCTTCCTATCAATGCCCCATTCAACCTTCACTCACTGGTTGTTTGATATTTCTCCACGAATGCTCCCATTGTCTGGAACTCCCTACACCCAGCCATACGTGCTGTCAAATCCATGCTTCTTTTTAAATGCACATATTTCCCTTGTTTCCTGTGCCTTTTGACTGTCTCTTTGTTGATATTGGATAAAACAGGCCTCCTTTCCCCAGGATGCCTTTGTCCATAGCATATTGAGGTGCGGTTACACTTATATGCTGTATATATCCACAATGTATTGCCTGTGTCGTATTGCGAACCAAGGTCAGAATATAGCTTTGTTGGGAGAGCAGCGAGCAACCCAGTACAATCATATAAATGTGAGTTCAAACCCCAGCCAGGGCTGATATTATCCGTTGTTTTTCTGATAACATCATAAAATAAACAACATCATAAAATAAACAACTTGGCTTCACATAGGAGCCAAATGCTGTATCTCACGATACCATGGGCCCCACATGGCTAAGCTGGACAACTTTGGTGGCCATTGAACGGTGGTCGTCTGACGGGGAGACTGGAACTTGGATCCTTCAACACTATCTGAGTAATGCCAGCGACGATGAGCATCACCCAACACTGAAACAATGTATGAGATATGCTTTGGTTAGAAAATTACTTCGATTAATGTTTCGGCTCAAACATTAAATATGAATTCAAAATGTTTGTGCATATATACATATATGAATCCCACTCAAGGCACCAGTAACGATTATTTGAACCAGCCCTGTATAACATCGCCACTAGGGAGACAAAGGCGTGGTGCTGGCTTCCCACCCCCTACCGCACTTGTCCCAACAGTCTGTTATGGGCTATGTGGGAGTTCTTTGTCATATATAATGTAATAACAGCCACAGAGGGTTCACGTGGGGATTGGCTTGCCGGTCCTGCTTGTAGCCAATAAGGGTTGAGATAGGGACCATGGCCCATGCGTCATCATGACAGGCCGTCAGGGGGATGGGCTTAGCCATTCGGGGCCCCAGCTAATGGGGAGCCGGATGAGGGGCGTGGTCCCGGGATTGACAGGGAACCATCGAGAATGGTCGGAGCTGTCCATGGATGATTGGCTGGGGGAACCACGTGACGAAGGTGTTAAGAGCGAGGGGAGGAGAACGATCGGGAGCAGACTGGAGCAGGAGGAGAGCAGGGTCACGCGCGGACGGGGCCGGGGGTTGCCACGTGCGCGGCGGGGACTTAGTGGGTGGTCTGTCCTCTCTCCGTTGTCTGCCAGCAACGGAGAGTGAGTGAGCAAGGTGTATCGTGAAGTGAAAATAAAAAGGACCGATTCCGAAGCCGTCTCCTGAAGGATTATTACATTGGTGTCAGAAGTGATTCTGTGACTGTTTGGACGATCGTCAAGATGTCTAAACACCTCAGAAAAAAGAACCTGCCCGTGCCTCTGTCGGAGGAAGAGGCGGAGACGGACGAAGATGAGCTGTTGGGAGCTACAGCCCTGGTGCCGCCGGCCGACGATGCTCGCCTCGACGCCTCTCAGCGCCGACTGGGAGAAGATGCGGCTACTGCGGGATCGAGAGACGAATGGCGGCTGATGGCGGAGCAGATTGAGTCGCTGCGCGCAATTCTGCTCAGTTTGGTGACCGCGGTGGCGACCTCACCAGCCGTTGGTCGCCAGATCGCCGATCAACTGGACGCCGCGGGAAAGGGTCCTACTAAGGAATCGGGCCCCGCCATTGCTCCTGCCACGCGGGAGGACACCGTCGTCTTGGGTGGGGCGGCTGCGTCGGAGTCGTCAGCCGCCATTTTAGGCGCGCCTGCTACCACGCGGCCGCCGGACGCCATTTTGCCTGCACCGAGCGGAGAGTGGGAACGGCGGCCGGAGACACCCGCGGCGCGCGCCTGCCACCGTGGACATCGCCTTCCACACATAAAAGAATTCACCGCCGGAGGTGATTGGAGTGCTTTTACGTGGCGCTTCGAGTCGGCATTTAGATCTGTCAACTGGACGGAGGAAGAAGCGCTGGCAGCGCTACCTACGCTGCTCGATGATGTGTCTCTGGGGGTCTTCCGCGCCATCCCGGCGTCCAAGAAGAAGACACTGCGGGATGCGTTCACAGAGATGGCAGAATTTTACGACCCGCCGACATCGGCCACCAGGAAATTCATGTCGCGTCGCCGGGCACCGGAGGAATCGCCGTTGGCCTATCGGGGGGCGTTGATGGCGATGGCCATGGCCGCCTACCCCGACGCAACGGCCGAGCATTTGGATCCACTCATTCTTTCCCGCATGCTGGAGTTGTCTCAGGAGCTCAACATCTCGCTACCAGTGTGCGGCCACGAACCGCTTTCATCGCGGTGGGTGGCGCGCTGCCTGGACGCTAAGTTTAATATCAAGCGATGGGACCAGATGGCGGCGTGGACGGGGAAACCCGAGATCGACGGGCCGCCGCTGGGGTGGTCTCCGCGACTGGTGGTCCACTGCTCCGACGACTCGGGCGACGACGACATGTTGGCAGCGGCTGTTCCGCGTAGGATTCCAGGCCGCCGGCTGCGCGACCAGCGGGGCGACTACACGGGCCGACCGCGTGCGAGGGCCGGGTCGTCCGACCGCCGGCCGACGTCGGCCGCGTGTTTCAAGTGCGGTAGACGGGGCCACTTTGCCCGTGATTGCCGCTGCCGACCTCTGCTATCGCCTCCTCTGCCAAGGGGACCTCCATCTCCTCTACCTGCCGCGGAGCTGCAACAACCTCGGGCGAGTCGGCACAATACGGGCACCCGGCAGGTCGTGTCACATCATTCATCCACTTGCACTCATTCGTACACTCCTAGAGCCAATTTTACTTCTGCTCCATTGACACGCTCCGCGACACAGTGGAAGAAATTGGCTCGCAGGATTGTGGCTGCGGCGTCGGGCTCGTCGACGGTACGTGGTACCATCGACGGCGTTGACGTCCGTATCTTGGTGGACACTGGCGCGTCGGCTACCATCATTTCGGATGTGATTTTCCATTTGTTGTCCATTCCTGCGTCGAGGATACGCAAGGTTAATGATGCGTGTGTTGCCGCCAATGGTGGGAGTATGGGTATCTGCGGACAGGTGGATGTGAGCATAGCTATTGGAAATATCACCGCCGCAGGACCTGTATTGATTTCTCGCTCGCTAGCTGTTCCATGCTTGTTGGGGACAGATTTCCTGCGCCGGATGCCGTTGCGAATATGGGTCGACCAGGACTGTTTGGAAATGCCGGGGGGTCGTAGGATGGCGTTCCTGCCTTCCCTGCTGGCCAAGGCGCCTACAGGTAACGCAGTTACTGCTGTAGTTGCGGCTACCGTGGAAGTTCCATCGGGAGCGCAAATGCTCATTCCGCTACGTTACCGAAAACCGCTTCAAATGGGAAGGGGTGCAAAAGGCGTGCTGCTATCCCCATCGAATTCCGTATCGAAATCTTTTTCTTTGGCGGCGGCACAAACGATTGTGCGCCTGGGTCAGGCACCTTTCATGCAAGTCTTGAATGGGGGACCTGATCGCGTTGTTGTTCCCGAGGGATCGGTGCTGGCTCACGCCACTACCGATTTCGCCTCTTGTGAGAAACCGCCGCGCATGCGGATGCCTGCTCATGGATCTTCGCATGATCGTTCACAAGAACGCTGGATCGCGGATTTATGCGGAGAGAATTCGTCCTTGTCTAATGAACAGAGGAACGCCTTGCGTTCGCTGTTGCTGCAGTACGCTGATGTGTTCAGCAGGAATGATTTGGACCTCAGACGCACATCGCTTTTGTCGCACCATATTGAAACTGGTGCATCGCCACCTGTCTGTATGCACCCTCACCGCATGAGCCCCGCGGAAAGGGAACACGTGCGTGGGGCGGTAGATGAATTACTGGCGGCGGATATTATCTCGCCATCCAATAGCCCTTGGGGCGCGCCTGTCGTCTTGGTTAAGAAGAAAGATGGTAGTACGAGGTTTTGCGTTGATTTCCGCCGGTTGAATAAAATCTCGGTGGCAGACGCATACCCCTTACCGAGGATGGATGACTCATTGGATGCGTAATCGGGTGCTACATTCTTTTCCACCCTTGACCTGTCCTCGGGCTTTTGGCAGCTTCCCCTCGATGACGAGTCAAAACCCAAAACGGCATTCCGCACACCGCAAGGCCTCTTTGAATTTAATCGGCTGCCGATGGGCCTGAACGCGGCCCCGGCCACGTTTCAGCGGCTAATGGAACTGGTGTTGGCGGGACTGCAGTGGGAAACGTGCCTCATATATCTGGACGATATAATTGTCTTTAGCCGCACGTTCGAGGAACATCTCCAAAGACTTGAGACAGTTTTTCAAAGAATGCGTGCGGCTGACCTTAAGTTTAAACCGAGGAAGTGCCACCTCTTGCAACACTCCGTCCGTTACCTGGGTCATATTGTCAGCTCGGACGGTGTATCTACTGACCCTCTGAAAACAAAGTGTGTACGTGAGTGGCCCACACCCACTTCAGTGGGTGATGTTCGGCGGTTTATTGGATTCGCTTCCTATTATCGCCGCTTCGTTAAGAACTTTGCGACGTTGGCAAAACCATTACACGTTCTGACTGGTAAAAATCAAAGGTTTAAATGGGGGGCGGAGGAAGAAAATTCCTTTAAGGCACTTCGGGAACACCTCGCCACGGCACCTACGTTAGATTACCCTGATTTTTCACAGCCGTTCATCCTTGATACGGATGCTAGTGATATCGACATAGGGGCCGTTTTGTCGCAGCGCAAAGACGGGGTTGAGAGGGTGGTGGCGTATGGCAGCAGGGTTCTGTCCCCTGCGGAAACGCGATATTGCGTGACAAGGCGGGAACTTTTGGCAATTGTTCATTTTGTTCGATTGTACTGACCGTACCTGTATGGACGGAAATTCTTAGTCCGCACTGATCATGCGGCTTTGCAATATTCCCTCAAATTAGATCAGCCGTCAGGCCAATTGGCCCGGTGGTTGGAATCGTTACAGGAATTCTCCTTCGATATAACGTACCGAAAGGGAGCCCGTCATGCGAATGCTGATGCGCTCTCAAGGCTGCCGCCCGCTCCTCCTTGCACTTGCCTGACGGGCACGCACCGCTGCGCCATACCGCCCACATCGCCCTGCCCGGTTATGGGGGCGATAGCGAATGAGGACGACGCAGGGGCGAAAGCGAAAGAGAAGGACCAGCAGGTGTCGGTGCACACCGATGACACCTTACGGTTGCCGCACGCGGTCTGGTTGCGCGAGCAGGAGGCCGACGCCTCGCTGTCTCCACTACATAAATTGGTTGGGAAACAGAAATCGCGATTGGGAGGCTGGAAGTGGCAGATGTTTCGGGGTAAGTCGGGATTGCTAATGTGCACCGACGGGGTGTCTGACCGACCACGCTTGGTGGTGCCTACTTCGCTTCGCTACGACCTGCTCCGTGCTCTGCACGCTGACAAATTGATGCACCTCGGTGTCCAAAAGACTGTGGCCGCGATGCAAAAGGATTTTTTTCTGGGCCGGTATGACGGCGGACATCAATGATTTTGTCCGCTCGTGCCATGACTGTGCGAAAAGGAAACCGCCTCGGAACCACTATGTACCACCATTGCGTTCCATTGAAGTGTCCCGTATTAACGAATTAGTGGCTCTCGACATTCTGGGGCCGTTTCCCCCGTCGGCTAGGGGCAATAAGTACCTTCTGGTCGGGGTGGAATATTTTTCTCGATGGCCGATGGCCTGGCCTCTGCCCAACCAAACGGCGGCGTCCATCACCGACGCTTTCTTGAACGGGTATGTCATGGACAAGGGGGCACCTGAAAGGCTGCTCACAGATCAAGGCCGGAACTTCTCCTCTAAATTGCTTAGGGAAGTTTGTGACGCGCTGGGTACAAAGAAGGTTCGCACTTCCCCATACCATCCACAAACAGATGGTATGGTGGAACAATTCAACTGTACCCTTTCTGCTATGCTTTGTCACACGGTCAGTGAAAAGCAAACTGATTGGGACTTGCACATACTAGCGTCTTGGCGGCATACCGCATGGTTCCGCACACGTCCACGGGATACTCACCGTTTTTTTTGATGTATGGCCGTGAAAATGTTCCACCCATCGATGTGCAACTGGGTACGCCGGCTAAACAACCGTCCCGCTCCCTGCCTGACCACGTGCGTGACTCGCTTGAACGAGTAACGGCGGCGCGAGTGGCCGCCCGGTGTGCGACGGGCCGTGCTCAGGCAAGGAACGAACGGTACGTGCGTCGATCGCACACTCGCATGCCTTGGTCGGTGGGAGACCTGGCGTGGCTCCACTGCCCCCAAGTACCGGCGGGCACGTCCCCTAAACTGCACAGGCCATGGCGGGGGCCTGTGACGCTCGTAGATATTCGGAACTCGCAAAGTATCCGTGTTCAATACGGCAAACGTCGGTGGTACGTTCATTCCTCGCGACTTAAACCCTATGTTGATGCGCGCGTCGGTCCTTCATCCCCAATAGCTGACCTGCCTCCTGCAGATGAACAGGTTCTGAGGGCTGAGGAAGCCCCCGCAGCCCCCCCTCCAAAGGGGCCCGCCCTGGACGCGACCGAGCACCAACAACCGACTTCTTCTTTGAGCTTGCCACCTCCTGTCCATCCGGAGGCAAAGCGACCTTGCGCTGGGAGCGGAGAGGGTCCCGCGTCGCGTACGCGGTCGAGATCTCTTCCGTTTCGTTAACGTCTGATCGTTTTGCTAATTCCCTGTCGTTACCGCGCTGCAGGGGCGCCCTAATGTATGTTGTGATTTTTTTTTTTATTATTATGGGTGACTGTTGAATGTTGTTAGGCGCGGAAACGCTGGTTCACCCTCAAATTGTTAAATGCACCTTGGTGCCCTAATAAGATTTTGCGGAATTGGTTCTTCACCCCTTTTCCAGCCGAGACGGCTAAATTGTTTTCACCGGGGGGGGGGGGGGGGGTGATGTAATAACAGCCACAGAGGGTTCACGTGGGGATTGGCTTGCTGGTCCTGCTTGTAGCCAATAAGGGTTGAGATAGGGACCATGGCCCATGCGTCATCATGACAGGCCGTCAGGGGGATGGGCTTAGCCATTCGGGGCCCCAGCTAATGGGGAGCCAGATGAGGGGCGTGGTCCTGGGATTGACAGGGAACCATCGAGAATGGTCGGAGCTGTCTATGGATGATTGGCTGGGGGAACCACGTGACGAAGGTGTTAAGAGCGAGGGGAGGAGAACGATCGGGAGCAGACTGGAGCAGGAGGAGAGCAGGGTCACGCGCGGACGGGGCCGGGGGTTGCCACGTGCGCGGCGGGGACTTAGTGGGTGGTCTGTCCTCTCTCCGTTGTCTGCCAGCAACGGAGAGTGAGTGAGCAAGGTGTATCGTGAAGTGAAAATAAAAAGGACCGATTCTGAAGCCGTCTCCTGAAGGATTATTACAATAATACTAACTCGGGTCGCCGGGTTCGTAGCGCAGCGCGCTAACCACTACACTACCGCTCCCCCCCCACACACGCGCGCGCGCATCCATAGGTACACATACACGCGCTTGCTGTAGACACACACACACACACACATTTTAGGGTGGACTGAAATAATAAAGCAATGCTGCGCGAAGAACGCCTTAGACCTGCAACACATTTGTATGGCACTTTACTCGAGGGTTGTGGGGGGATGCGTGACGTCAGCAGGAACACTGCATTACGCTTCCGCATGCGCGGGTGATATCACTTGTAATGTATGACTTACTGTTAGTAGCTCAGCTTATTGGAGAGTATATTGAGTATATTGATGATATTGATGTAGTTTATATTTTAGTTTTTACGTGGTGGTTTGGCTGCTGCAGCTCCTTACTATTAAAATGTCTTCCCTTTATTACTGATAATCCTAATTCCTCCCTTTATTACTGCTAATCCTACATAATACACGAGCATAATATGACTTTGAGACCCCCAAAGTAGTGACTAATCCTATATCTGCATTTTCCATAAATATGCTAAATTCCTCTGTTGATATGCAAATTAATTTGTCAAGGCGCCCTCCTCCTCTAACCCAGCTTAAATATACGCTGCCAAGCTTGGTGGTGTTCATTCAGATGCTGTCTCTCCGACAGCCCTGTTCTTCACCTGAGGGCGGCTGCTTGCGTTGTGGCCGAAACGTCGTGAGAATTGTATTTTATTATGTTTTATTTTTATTATTTTATTATTACCGAAAGAACCAAGAAGATGAATCCCTGCAGTCACGAAAGCTTTAAATCGAGACTTGGAGAAGATCTGCAAAGAGGAGTGGGACAAAATCCCTCCTGAGATGTGTGCAAACCTGGTGGCCAACTACAAGAAACGTCTGACCTCTGTGATTGCCAACAAGGGTTTTGCCACCAAGTACTCAGTCATGTTTTGCAGAGGGGTCAAATACTTATTTCCCTCATTAAAATGCCAATCAATTTATAACATTTTTGACATGCGTTTGTCTGGATTTTTTTGTTGTTATTCTGTCTCTCACTGTTCAAATAAACCTACCATTCAAATTATAGACTGATCATTTCTTTGTCAGTGGGCAAACGTACAAAATCAGCAGGGGATCAAATACTTTTTTCCCTCACTGTATGCATACCTATGTGTAGAGCGTGCATGTGATTCTGCTATGTTAGAGGAATCTTGCTATTATCTGTATATATGCTGCTTTCGGGAATATTTACAATAATGTGTAGGCATGAGCAAGTGCGTGTTTTCTTAGATTTACATTGAACATTCAACGTCAATTAAAGCTGGCATAGCACAACGGGACTGTGGTGTGGCTAGTGGTGTTCACACTAGACACTAGATACTTATTTTAGGCTCAAATTTACCTCGGGGAATGCTTATCCCTTTGTTTCCAGTTTTGCGCGTAGCCAAGAATCGAATCATGGATGCTGGGTTTCGAGTGCAGTACACAAAGCAAATACAGATACAATATATATGGAGAAGGGGAGTCATAGATGAAGCATGCTTTTGGCAGTTATTCATAACAAGATTATTGAAAGATGATTTTACAAATAGAGAAATAAAAGCATAAATATACAGTACATAGACACATTTCCCTTTCAGATTTGCTGATTATTCAGTCATTACAACAACCAATGGAAATAAACGAATGCATAGGAAATGATGAAAAAATATATATAAATCTGCAGAGAGCCACTCTAGATAAATATGAGCAAAACAAAAGTCACGCGGGATAACTTCACTCAACAATGGAAGCGATTTGTTCGAAGGACACAACTGAAGGTGGACTGGGACCAATATGGAAAAAATAAAGAGGCATTGGAGAGCAGGTTGAAGTGCTTTCGGAAACACTTAACTTGAACTAAACATTGTGCCGAGAGAGAGTTTGTAATCAATATACATCACCCGTTATGTCAAATGGATCAGTAACATACAACTGCTGTTTGTATTTAGTTTGCTGTCGCACCCCCCGTCCCTCCGATTAGCAGAGTTGGCTACGTATGGTGCAAAAGACGTTCAGTGTACAGCACATACATGGACGTTGTCTTAGAAAAATGTAAGAGAAGTTCAAAAGTAACTCAATGAAGCACTGAGAGACTTGATTGTGTCGAAGAAACAGTAAATGGGCTTGGGCATGACACGTCGCTGCAGAGGACAATGGCTCGGTGGTCGAGACTAGCGAAGGAGTGGCAGCCAAACGATAGGAGTACGTCCTCCGTGGAGAGTGAGCGACGGAATCAGCTCTTGTTTCAGGAGCGCGGATGGATCGTTGCATCGCGAGACCATCACAGATTGTGACGGCGTAGGGAGTTCTTCATTAAGCAGTGGATAGACAATGGCTGATGATGATTTGAACCATTACACCACCACTCCTCACTATGGTATATATAACACACATATAAATACAGGTGTAACGGTCTGCTATGCATCAACGTCTATGTCATATTGTTTAGTTTTGTTGATTGTAAATAATGTTCCTTAGATAACCTTGCACAGACCACAGAGTTAAGATGATGCTGTCTAACCACACACACCCTCTGGGGTCGTGTCTCTGCTCTTTGTGTAAAGCTCATAACAGATGCTGTGGAGGTTTAAGATTAAGCAATAAAGATATTGTGTCATTAATCTGGGATCCTGGCAGCTGTTTAAAAGCTGCACTAAGACCACTTACGGATGCCACTGAAAGGAAACTTTTCATTCTGTACGCTATTAATTAAATATTTATAATTTCGAGTGGTGCTAACGTCCTCAGGCATGCTGGGCTCTCTTCTGGCACAAAAATCCCCTTTCTCCCACATGTCAAGGTTATAGCGCATAATTGCCTGGCCCTGTGATTCCTGCCCTGCTGGTCCGCATGAATGATTTGCTCTGGGAGAAGGTGCTAGTCACTGTGCTGACAGGGCAGCAAATAAACAGAGCTTCTTCAAACAAAAGCCCTCCCACGAGCAAGGTGGGGCCAATTTAGCTCAGCAACCTGCTTCTCAGGAGTGAGCGGTTTCAGAATATGTCTACAGTATTAATATTATCACTGTCATCATCATTATTGTGTGGATACGCATGAGTGTGTGTGTGTGCCTGTGTAGTAAGTGACTTCCGAGACACGTCTAGAAGGCTTCTTATTTATTCTCACACTTTGAGCACAACACTGGGCGATACATTTATGTAAGTTTCTATGTCGCTACACATAGCCGAGCCTTCTACAAAACCCCATCGTCGGCGTCCAACTACACAGCTGTCTGACTCGTGCAGTGACGGCGACGATGAGAGCCTTGCAGAAGATCGGCCACATGGCCGGACGACGAAGAGAGATGATGGCGAGCAGCGACGCAGCCAGGATCCAGAACCACCAACAGCACTGAACCTTCGGTTCGGTCCCCCTTTTATACACCCCGGCGCGACTAAGCCTCGCCTCCGGCCACGCCCCCTTCCAGAACCTTCGAGCAGGTTCCCGGAGCTTACCGACTGACTCCGCTTTTCACCTTTCACCAAGATGCACCCCCCTCATAATTCGACATTACTATTAACCCTTCAGGCCGACAAGTGGCACCCTGTCATTACATCACCCACTCCCACGTTTAAAATATAGCCGTCCCGGCTAACAATAAAAACAAAAACACACGTGAGGCAGAAAAAGTCCCGCTATAAACTGGAATAAACAAACCCAACAAAATTGTTCTTGAATAAGGCGGAAGGATCCGCAATGAAAAGGGAAGGACCCAAGCAGCAACTTAGGAAGGTAAGTGAAGAGGCAAAAAGAGGAACAGAGAGGAAGAGGATAAAACAAATTCCCTTCCGTATAACACGCGAACGCAACCCCCCAACCCTCCTCATACGCACACATAGGAATGTTCATGGGAATCTAGAACATTTAGACTGAGCCCTCGATGCCAGTCAATCCATGGGAACAATCTTTGCCTTCTTCACAGAAGATGTGGGCTCCACCTGAAGACCCGAAGAAGGCGGTTCCACTCCCGGCTTTGCAGGTGTCGTGGGCCCGGTCACAGCGAGCGACTCCTCGCGTTCAGCGAGATCACGGGCCCCGTCAACCTTCAGGGGTTCAGAAGCTGTGGGCAGCACAATACAATCCTTCTGGCACACGCTCTCCATCGGCACTTCCCCTGGCTCATCGGACACAACAGACACCGGCCATACAAAATTTGGGGATGAGGTGTCAGTTCGAGAAGGAATATAAGGCTTCAAACCGTGACGGATAAACAAACGAACGGCGACGGCCCACTCATATATGCATGCACTGCGGTCGCTTGACTTCGACCACTTCCACGGGACCTTGCCATGGCCAATGCAGTTTAGGGGACGTTCCCAATGGCACTTGCGGGCAATGCAACCACGCCGGATTCCCCACAACCCACTGCAACACATGGTCCTGCTGCCCTGCATTCCGTCCGTTAGCCGCCTGTGCTTTGATGGTGTTTGATTTAGCCACTTCACGAGCTGCCGAAACACGTTCTAGAGTAATTTGCAAGGGCGTAGGTAAATTAGGCTTTCCCTTTTTTTCAAACAAACCCAATTGAACTTCATAGAAGGTGCATCCTCCCTCCCGTTCTTGAGAAAAAAAGGCGAAAATCCCGTGGAAGTGTGGGGAGCCATTCTGTATGCGGCCAACACTCCTGGAACGTGCAGATCCCAATCAGTTTGGGCCGCGCTGACTGCTTGACTGAGCATAGATGTCAGGGTTCTATGCAGCCGTCCCACCATCCTATCCGTCTGGGGATGGTACGGAGATGTTCTAATCTTTCTAGTACCTAGCGCATCACACACTTCTCGCAGCAGCTTTGAAGATAAATTTCACCCCTGATCCGTGATAAGCTGCTCGGAGGCTCCTTTATCCATTATGTATTTGGGCCAAAACGCCTCAGCAATAGAGGCTGCCCACTGGTCGGGCAGCGGCCAGGTCATAGGCCATCGTGAAAAATACTCAACACCTACGAAGATTCGAAGCATTCGTGACTGCAGGAATTACTCTTTGGTTCTTTCGGTAAAGTCACGTAGAAAGAAATTTTATTAAATAATGGGCAGGAATTCCACACAACTCCCCCTCTATCCCCCCCTCTCTATTTAAGGCCTCGATACAGAGACGTTGTCTTTCTGTGTGCCTATGTGTGTGTCTCTCTCTGTGTGTGAGTCTCTGCTTGTGTGTCTGTCTGTGTGTCTCCGTTGCTATGTTTTGTCTCTCTCTCAAATTTAGCAATATTTGGAAGAACGTAACCAACCAGGTGGGGTGTTGACTGTTTTGTTGACCAACTCTCTGTGTTGTATTGCATTATATTCCCAAGTTTACTATGTTTGTTTTCTTATTCATTTGTACCTGATCGATGTTTGTTTGTGTTGCAATCAAAACGTCGTATTCTATTATTATTTAATTTTATTTCTTTCTACCAAAGAGTAATACCTACTAAGATAAACCTATTCATTCTCTGCGTGGCCAGAAAGAGCCCGAGTATTTCGAGCGCGACCAACTCATTAATTCGCGAGACCGAGATAGACTGCAGCGGAGGCTGGGACTTCCTCGGCAGCAGTTTCCTACGGGCGCATTCCGTGCAACCTTGAATTAAGTGGTACACGTCGCTTGACATCCCCGGCCAATAATAATCGCGTTGCAATGTGAGCAACGTTTTCCACACCCCGAGGTGTAACAACTTATCCTCGTGCACCACTCGAGTTAGCTTGCCTCGGAGAGCAGTAGGAACCACCACGCGATGACAGTGCAACCCATCCTCATCCAACATCAAAAAACCCTCCCGTAGGACGGTTGCGGGCCGTCAGAGAGAACAGACTCCTGCTTCCGCTTGACTCCACAAGGTCATAAAGGACACGTCTTCCATTTGCAATCCTCCCCACTCAGCACGCGAAAGGTGAAAAACACTGTCCCCCAGCGCTATCTCCTCGGTGGGCTCTCTTCCCTCGAGTGCCACCATGATGGCCATAGGCCTCGCTGCCAGAGGTTTACAATGACCCGCGCCGGATGAACATGTACACCCAGTTCCTTGGGGCAAGCAGGATAATGTGTCAGCATTGCAATGCCGTTCCCCTTTAGGTATATCACTCGGAACGAGTACTCCTGGAGAATCTCCAGCCAACGCGAGAGCTGCCCAGAGGGCTGGTCCACTCTGAGGGAGTACTGAAGGTTTGCATGATCTGTGCGTATGACAAATTCTCTGCCATAGAGATACAGCCTATACTCTTGTATAAAGTATACCATGGCCAATAGTTCCCTATGGGTGACACAGTAATGCTGTTGAGCAGTGGACAAGACGTGGTTACCATATGCGACTACCCTCTCCACTCCGTTCTTAACCTGGGACAGGACAGCTCCTATACCTGTGTTGCTAGCGTCTGTGTTAAGGACAAATGTGAGGGAGAAATCTGGGTAATCGAGTGTGGGCCCGTCAGCCAGGCATTCATGAAGGACTATAAATGCAACCTCTTCCTCTCCCCCCACTTGAATCTCTTGTTCTAAGCCGTCAAAGCGTGTAGCGGCTTAGCCACCGGAGCAAATTGTGGCACAAATCTGCGATAGTACGATGCAAACCCAACAAAACTGCGGACCTCCCCCATGGACTTGGGGATCAGCTAGTCCCGTAAGCACGCCGTTTTTTCGGGGTCCGTGGCCACACCATTTGCCCTAACAATGTGGCCCAAGTAACGCACGGAGTTTTGCAACAAATGCCATTTAGTGGGCTTCAATTTCAGATGAGCCGATCGCATCCGAAAAAGAACAGATCACATATGTTGGAGGTGTTCTTGAAAAGTGCGGCTAAACACAATAATGTCATCTAAATAAATGACGCAGGAGTCCCACTGTAGTCCAACCAAAACGAGTTCCATCAACCACTGAAAGGTGGCTGGGGCAGAGTGCAATCCCATCGGATAGTAGTTAAATTGGGACGTATGGAATGTGGTTTTAGGTATCGACGACTCTTCGAGGGGAAGTTGCCAAAACCCCGTTAAGTCGAGCGTAGAAAAAAAACGCATACCGGACAATGCGTCCATGTGTGGGAGCGGGTAAACATCGGCCACCAAGACCTTATTCAATTTACGAAAGTCTACACAAAACCTAAGACTACCATCATGTTTCTTAACAAGCACTATAGGCGTTCCCCAATGGCTGGTTGAAGGAGAAATATTATCGGCAGCTAACATCTCATCCACCGCTTGTTGCACATGTTCCTTCTCTAGCGGACTCAGCCGATACGGCTTCTGACAAATGGCGCCGGCCTCCCCTGTATCAATGCGGTGTTGCAACAGGGAGGTACAGCCGATATCAAATTTACTTTTACTGAACACATCCAAAAACTCGTGTAGCAGCAATCGCAATTCTCCCTGCTGCGCTGGGGACAACTGCGGGTTTTCTTGGCACAACGCCTCCGCCCATGTTTCATTCATTTCAACATTCTTGACCACCGCACCAACAATCCCCATCACACGCAATTCCATCACCTTCCTGAAACGTGGCCGCCGCGTGAGCCAACACCATCCCCGCCTGAACCACAGCCATCTCCGGGCCCGCATTGAGCACCTGTAATAACGGCTCCTGATTGAGGCAGATGACTGTCTGTGCGCAAACCAGCGCTAACCTCTAGGTCAATGCAATTGACAGAGTCAACAGGATGCCTGATTCTGGACCAGCCACCTGCAACTGCTTGCAATAGTGCAGCGGTACCAATATCTGCGAGCCTGGCGTGATTGGCAAGGGCCTGGACTATAACACTCGCTACAGTACTTTTGTGTGTGGCCCGCGGAGAAAATAGTTTGCGGCCCGACGGCATCTCCATACAGACTTGATCAATGAGGATCTTAAGGGGCATTTTACTAAAAAAATTCGTGCCTAAAAGGCAGCGCACCGCTAGCATCCTCGAGATCAGTACTGTATAGGCCCAACAACTGCGATCTCGCCAATCTCAATGCGGGCTTTCACTTGACCTACAGTCCCCATACTCCCACCATTTGCCATGACGTATGCATTTACCGAACAAGCTGGTTCCTCATCGGTAACAAATAAAAACTACATCCGATATAATGGCGGTGGAAGCACCCATGTCCACCAAAACACGCACCTCAATTCCCTGGATAGAGCCCGACACCGCCTAGGAACCCGCAGCGGTTGCGATCACCCGACACGCCAATTTTTTTCACTGTCTCCCGAGCTAGGCCACCGCTGTGTAACTAGCCCCTGCTGCCCGGCAGCAATATGAGTGTGATGCGGGGTGGAGATGACTCTCGGAAGCCTAGATTCCTGAGTTTGCAAAATTGGCCGGATGTCTGTTGTGTCGTGACTCACCTGTTGGGGTTGGGATGCATCCGTCGACAGAGCTGGGGATGCCGGAGATATCGTCTGGGCCCGAGGTAAGCTTTGACATCCCCACGCGAAGTGCCCTGGCTGGCCGCAGCAGAAGCAAGTAAGCATGGCCCTCCGCAGCAGGCGATTTTCCTCCCCACACGACCTCCAGTCCCTTGGCCACTGCGGGACCTCTCCACGTCTGCGACGCCATGCCGGGACCGCGGCTGCAACGTCCCTGACTGGTGGCAGGTCCACGTCCGGTTGCACTCCAACACCCCGTGGCGACCACCCATCTGGCTCGCCGTCGTGGCTGGGTTCTCCCATCTACGCCGCCATCTGGGACCACCGGTTCAAGTTCTCGTGAGTCTGCAGACATCTTGAGGCCCATCGGGACGTCTATTCATCTTCATCAATCACCGGCAAGACAACCCCCATCTCCCATGCCAGTCACAACATCCTTTCCATTAACAGAGAGTCGAAGGCCTTCGGGTCCACGGTGGGGTACGCTGCCCCTCCCAATGCCAACAGCATGCTGCGGTAGGTAAGGGGCGTCTCGGCCTCCCCTCGACTACGCTGCAGAAAGTTATTATGCGTATCGGATGGCGGCACATACACCTCCGCTATCTCAGCATATGCCCCATGGAGTGTAGTTTTCTTCCCAGCGGGCATGGCCCGGAAAACAGCGAGGGCGTTGTCATATAACACCATTGGCAGAGCTCTCAGCGCCTCCCTCCTTGGACCAATTCACCAACTGGTTGGCCGCTTCAAAACGCCAGGTGAAGGGGCTCTAATCTCCCCTTGCCATGATGAATTCCCTGACAGGAGGCAATCGGCAGGTTCATTCAGTTCTTCTTCCCCCGTCGGCAGCAGCAGGCGTCGCTTCCAGCGAATCACATTCGAGTCCGAAAATGGCAACCTCCGACTGCACTTCTCCCATGCCGGGTGAAATGGCGGCCTCCGGCCGCGTGGTCTCTGTGCCGTGCGTAATGGCGGTCGCCCCGCCTGCAGACGTTCCCGCCAGCGCATGGTTCTCCGACGCCTAATCTCCTCTCTCCAGCGAGGTCTGTGTGGTTCGCCCCACCATCAAAGTCGCCGTCATGAGCTCCAACAACTGTGAAACCGTCGCCCGCAGGAGCTCAAGTTGTGCCAATGCCACGCACCAGCCTTCTTCAGGCTGTTGCTGAGGAGAGGCTGCCCCCGGTTCCACCATCTCTGGTGCAGCCAACTCTCCCACCATGGCTTCAATAACCAGGACCGCGGTTCCCTGGGCTGTCAGGAGGTCCTGCATCGCGTTTTCATTGTCATCGGAAAAAGCCACATGTGGGTTCCGCTTCTTTTGGTACTTAGACATTCTTCCGTTTAATAAGATTTTATTCTGAAACACTTCTGACTCAAAATGTAGTGAGCAACTTCCAAGACACGTCGTGTAGAAGTCTTCTTGTTTATTTTCACACTTGAAGCACAACACTGGGCGATACATCTATTTAAAGTTTCTACGTAGCTACACATAGCCGACTCTTCTACACAACCACATCATCGCGTCCAACTACACAGCTGTCTGACAAGCCTAGCGACAATGAGAACCTTGCAGAAGATCAACCACGTGGCCGGACGACGAAGAAAGAGGACGGCAAGCAGCGAAGCAGCCAGGACCCAGGACCCGGAACAGCACCAAACCTCTAGTTCGGTCCCAGTTATATACACCCCGGCGTGGCCAAGCCCCTTCTCCGACCACGCCCCCTTCCAGAACCTTCGAGCAGGTTTCTGGAGCTTCCTGACTGACTCTGCCTTTCACCTTTACCACATATACGCCCCCCTCATAATTAGACATTACGTAACTTGCCCATAACTGTGATTACTCCTTCAAGCCAACAGGTGGCACCCTGTCATTACATATGTAATGAGATAGTGACATCTACTGATTCGAAAAGAGAAGCACGGGTACAGGCACCATTATAAACATCCAATCCCCAAAGGGAGAGGTATCTAGGCCAAAGGTGAAGGGCAGGGCCGGCCGAGAAACTCCGAGAACCGGCTAGAAAGTTCCACACGAGGGCGTGGCCGGAGGCGCGGAGCCCAGCTGCGCCTGCGGCAATATAAGCGGAGGCGGAGGACTCGGGGTCGGTATGTGGAGTCTTGGGTTCGGACTGTGTCGCTGCTCGTCGTCATGTCTCTCCATCGCTCGGCCACATGTCGGATCTCCTGCGGAGTTCCACCGCCCTCCCTGGCACGCCGTCAGCCAGCGGCGAGACCAGGAGCGGACGGGTGGAATCCGCCGTGTGATCAACCGTATTATGTAGTCTGTAACCACGTGAATATCCAAGCGTGTAGTTGGAAGAGGAGAAGATAACATTAGCTGTGCGGTGCATGATTGTGAAATAAAGAAGAGTACCCTCTCCATGACGTGTCACGGAAGTCGCTCATTACATTGGAGTCAGAAGTGGTTGAAAACAAAGAATACAGTTGACAAAAGATGTCTAAACATCAAAAGAAGCCCACTTGTGGCGTCCTCCGACGACGACAATGAAAATAGTACCCAAGACCTGTCGGCCCTGGGAGCCATGGTCCCGGTAATAGAAACCACGGCAGGAGAAAGGCAAAGCAGGCCTCATGATGAAGATGCTTACCCCGAGCTCTCATTACTTTGATAGGGCGTTGTCTTTGAACTGTGGGTCTTTTGGAGTCATCTGGTCAAACACCATATGAGACTAGGCTCTAAGAAAAGCTGTCTCTGATGTGGACAAATCAGTTTCAAGGACAATGCACAAATTATCTGAGTATTTTTTTTTTGCATTTGACTGCAAGTATTGTGGTTAATATTAACATGATTCCTTGCAAAAGGTTTCAGTTTTGTTGCCAGAGAAAAGGGGGAAAACCCTATTAGTATACTTTGGTACTGGCAAAGGAGGCCTCATGATTTAGATGCTTACTCCGAGTTCTCATTACTCTATCCGGTTTCTGGCAATTGCCACTTGATGAAGCCTCGAAACCTAAGACTGCCTGTCGTACACCTCAAGGCTTGTTCGAATTCAACCGGCTTCTTATGGGTCTTCATTCCATGCCGGCTACGTTCAAGCGATTAATGGAACTGGTCCTGGCTGGCCTACAGTGGGACTCGTGCTTAATATATCTCGACGATGTTATCATTTTCAGCCGTACGTTCAACGAAGACTTAGAACGACTATGCACTGTTTTTCTCAAAATGCATGCTGCCAACCTGAAATTCAAGCTGCATAAATGTCACTTCCTTCAAAAATCGGTTCGGCATCTTGGCCACATAGTTAGCGAATCGGGTATTGTGACTGACCCAGACAAAACCACGTGTGTTCAAACTTGGCCGACCCCCACGTCAGTGGGGGAGGTACACAGTTTCATAGGATTTGCGTCTCATTATTGCCGTTTTGTCGCCGGGTTCGCTTCCATAGCTAAACCTCTCCACGCCTTGACAGTTAAAGGTCACAAGTTTCATTGGGGGGAGGAGGAGGAAGCCGCATTTTGTGCTATACGGGATAGCTTGGTGAATGCCCCTCCTCTGCGCTACCTCGATTTTTCTTTGCTGTTCATCCTTGATACAGATGCTAGTAACAGCGGAATTGGAGCTGTTCTGTCCCAGGTTGCCAATGTTGT
Organism: Lampetra fluviatilis; assembly: GCF_964198595.1. Taxonomy (NCBI): domain Eukaryota; kingdom Metazoa; phylum Chordata; class Hyperoartia; order Petromyzontiformes; family Petromyzontidae; genus Lampetra; species Lampetra fluviatilis. Next base: position 8,431,211 of record NC_136288.1, read on the forward strand.
CGAGAGTGTTGTCGCATATGGACGCAGAGTGCTGTCTCCGGTCGAACAGTAGTATTGTGTCACGCGCCGGGAACTGTTGGCTATTGTGGTTTTTGTGCAACAGTATCGCCCCTATTATTACGGTAGACACTTTGAGGCGCTCTGACCACGCAGCGCTTCAATACGCGCTGCGTGTTGATCAACCATCAGGCTAACTTTCACGCTGGCTGGACGTCCTCCAGGATTACTCCTTTAAAGTTACCTATCGCAAGGGCTCCCATCACACGAACGCCGACGCCCTGTTGCGATTGCCAACGAGCGATGGATGCGCCTGCATTTCGGGCTCCGGGCACTGTGAACCAGCCAATGTGCCCTCGCCCCCTTCCCTTCTGGCGGCGGCCGAGGCTGTAACATGTGAGGCGGCCGGAGAGCCTGGGGCGTGGGACGTGGTCATTGGGTTGGAGCATGAGGAATAGGGAGCGGATCGACGTCGTGTTGCCTCTGTCATTCTTAGAGGCAGCTTACTCATGAATTGGGACAGGGGATTACTCCGTTATAACATTGTTGTGCCCACTGCCCTCGAGGCAAAGGTTATTTGGGCTGTACATGAGTGCCTTTTGCACCTAGGTGTGCAAACAACTGACTATTGTATGTAGGGTGCATAGGCATATATTGAGTCAGTAGATCCTACTGCCTCTATTGTATGTAGGGTATGTAAGCATATATAGAGTCAGTAGATACTAATTACTCTATTGTCAGTAGTTACTACTGACTATTGTTTGTGGGGTGCATAGGCATATATAGAGTCAGTAGATACGACTGATTATATTGTATGTAGGGTGTCTAAGCATATATACTGCATGTAGGGAGTGTAAGCATACATATGTAGTGGATTCAACTGAGTCGCAGACGTACTTCTTAGAGGCAACACATGCATTTCACCAACACGTAATACACGAAGGGGTAGCTGCCCTTTTACCAGAGAACAGCCTAGGGTGGTGAACCACCCGGCTAAACTGCACTAACACAATTGGAGTTTGCTACAATGGACCAGACCCCAGCTTGGGTCCGAATCCACGTTTTGGAGACTCTTCTTCGACGTAGAACGTAGATCTTCAGATGACGGTAGCAACGCTGAACCCCGGTCCCTGTGCGGACCCCACTTATATGCTCCCAGGTCATGGCGGGCTCCGCCCTTGGCCAAACCCACGTTCGAGAGAGTCCTAGCTCTCTCTCAATCCTTCTCGTAGGATATTTCCCCCCCAACAGGTGACCACCCCCTAGCCGTCACCAGGGTCCCCATGTAGACTTTACTGGTCACGTGCCTTCGGGGTCAAGCAGAGTGCCATGGCCCAGGGTAACCTTGTCCCTTGGCTGACACTCTCCCACTCCCTCCGGTAGGAGACAGCACTGCACGCCACGCGTGGTGCCACTGCGCGATCCCAGCGCTCTCCAAGCCCTCACTAGGGCTGGTACTGCACCCACCTATGGGGTGTCTGTGATGACGATGCATCACACGCCGTGCCTTGCTAGAGCCGACATTGCTTGGTGACATCACGATTTTGCTACATACGTGATGTCCACTATGTGAGTACATCGCACGCTGTGCCCCTCTAGGGCCAGCACCATAGAGTGACATCCGCGATGTCACTACACATAGATTCAGTAGATACTACTGACTTTATTGTAAGGGTTTCATCTTCTTGGTTCTTTCGGTAAAGTCACGTAGAAGGGAAGTAATAAAATAATAAAAACAAAACATAATAAAATAATATCATTCTCACGACGTTTCGGCCACAACGCAAGCAGCCGTCCTCAGGTGAAGAATGAAACACCACCAAGCTAGGAGCGTATATTTAAGCTGGGTTGGAGGGGGGGAGGTGGGAAGAAGAGCGCCTTAACAAAATAATTTGCATATCAAGAGGAATTTAGCATATGGAAAATGCGTAGGAGGTGGACGGGGGGGGGTTTCAAGTTAATATTATGCCCGTGCATTATGCAGGATTAGCAGCATCAAAGGGAGGGGGAAGGGGGGTAGCATTAACAAAGGAAAGGAATGTTAATAGTATGTAGCTGCAGTTACTAAACAACCACGTAAAAAACTAAAGTATAAACTGCATGAACAATTAAAGTATAAACTACATAGCATCATCAATATACTTACTATACTCTACAATAAGCTGAGTTACTAACAGTAAGTAATACATTACAATTCTACGTCGTTTTAATGTAACACTATGTATTATTCTACCCACCTTAAAGTGTATCACAATGCTATATATTTACTATAAAATGACGATACTATATATTACTTTGTACATTGTATTAAGCATATAAATGTTATACTATTTGTTATTATACACTGTACCATTGACCGTCGTGTCAATGGGTGAGTGAAACTTGCAGCGGAGCTAAGAATCCATTCCCTGCGGAGAATACAATGCCAGTGAGTGGAACGCGGTCTGAAAGTCACCGTAAATGTGAACACAATCAGTTAAGATCCGAAATGGTTTATTACGTCCTTCCAATGATTGCTAAGCCAGAATCCATCTTCTCGGTTGAAATTATCTCTGTATTTGTATATGTGGATAGCCTCATGAACGAATCTCTCATGATAGCCAGTTGGCTTGCAGAAAACCTATGTCTTGGAGAAGTCAATGTCATGTGAGCCCACTGAATTGTAACAGTGATCTGCCACGGCTGAGGTGTTTGTCCTACCGTGTTTCAGGTCTGCTTTATGTTCACGGATGCAGTCCGAGACATGTCGTTTGGTTTCTCCAATGTAACTGCTACCACACAGGCAACTTAGTTTGTACAAAAAACGTCTGACCTCTGTTATTGCCAACAAGGGTTTTGCCACCAAGTACTAAGTCATGTTTTTCAGAGGGGTCAAATACTTATTTCCCTCATTAAAATGCAAATCAATTTATAACATTTTTGGCATGCGTTTTTCTTGATTTTGTTGTTGTTATTCTGTCTCTCACTGTTCAAATAAACCTACCATTAAAATTATAGACTGATCATTTCTTTGTCAGTGGGCAAACGTACAAAATCAGCAGGGGATCAAATACTTTTTTTCCTCACTGTATATTGAGTCAGTAGATATTATTGCCTCTATTGTATGTAACGTGTGTAGGCATATATAGAGTCAGTAGATATTACTGACTCTATTGTATGTAGGGTGCGCAGGCATATATAGAGTCAGTAGATACTACTGACTTTATTGTATATAGGATGTATAGGCATATATAGAGTCAGTATATACTCCTTAATCTAGTATGTACGCTGTGTAGGCATATATAGAGTAAGGAGATACTACTGCTATTGTATGTAGGGTGTGTAGGCATATAGAGAGTCAGTAGATACTACTGACTATTGTATGTAGGGTGTTTAGGCATATATTGAGTCATTAGATACTACTGACTATTGTATTTAGGGTGTGTAGTCATATGTGACTACAAAATACAATTAAATTAAAATTGGGGGGGGGGGAGGCTCGGCAATTTTTGCACGAAATTTTACCCCCACATTTATTTAAGCCTTCTGAAAGGCTCTTTTACTTTAGTTGACGGACAAACGGACATACGGAGCGCCGAAATGTTATAATATAAAAACCATGGCAACTTTCCCCTGGATGACAATGCCCCAGTCATTTGTACGGCATCTGCAAATGCGGCTACATTGAGACACTACTATAAAGTCAAATAGTATTCTATTATCGTCATAATAATACGTTAGCATTTCAAGCAGTGGCTGTGCACTTTTAAATTATAAGGCAGCATTGTCTCTTTTTTGTAATGATGACGTTGGTAAAGTATTTTCAACCTGAGTTCCCATACCACTGCCAAAGCAGTTTCTACAAGTGTACTTGTGGCACAGAAGCTTTGTTTCCATTTTTTAAAGCTTCCGCTCTGTCTTCTGAAGGGAGCTAAGTCCTCCGATGAAAATGTAAAATAATGAGATGATACATTCTGGTACAGCTGATACGGGTGTTTTTTTGTTGTTGCATGTTTTACCACGGAAACAAAAGGACGGTAATAAACACTGCGCGAATGCATTGCCCATGCTTGCAGCTGTTCATGTACACTTGCGTTGGTGTGTCTGCTCAAATCAACGCCTGCTTTCGAAAATAAAATAAACGACACATTCGTAGCTGTAACTGTGCAGGAATCAGACACTGTAAATTTGGAATTTCGAATACGTTAGAAAGTTACTGCTTTATTGAGAGAAATAAAATCGTTAAGGACAACAAAGCGTTTAACGTGATCACCATCTTTTTTTCTCTAAATATTTCTTCTGAAGGCATTAGCCGTACATGATATAATGGCTGCATTGATAAATCTTGGTTAACATAACATTTATCAGAATAAGAACATGTATTTATACTGGATGAATCCGATGAGCTATAAAGCTCTTTCACAGACTTCCAGTTGGAGCGGGTAAGAACGTTACAACATAAACAATTTACATTTCAAAATTAAACTAAACTATTGTTAGGATTCAAATTGTATTTATTTAACCAAGTAAGGCCCACTGAGCTATATAGCTATTTTCAGAAGTGACCTGGCCACAAATGATAGGTCAATAAAGTGGCTTATCACGTGAAAATGTGTAGCAGCCAAATACTCTAAACGCATGTTTATAAATTTGTAAGGGAAAAAACAGAGGACCCGGAGAAAAATCCGTGCCACCACGCCCTCCTGCATACAAGGTGAGGGAGTCAACATCTCGCCACCGCAACACCATTTTTGCTACAAACTACAAATGACCTGATATTGGTATAAGGGATTTGTTTTTTTGTCATACACCCATGCCACAATGATATAGTTGGGTGATTATTCAGGTGATTTACAAAACTTGTTTGTGAGTTTATATATTTAAGGAAAATGTAAAAAAACAAGAGTTTTTCATGGAAGGTTATAGATATGCACTGTTCATGGAAATCCCTCTTTACAAAGAACTCTACTGAAATCATTTCATATTGCCGAAATGTGTCATTTCAACAGAGCCCCTGGGTTGTTCCCGGTCTGAACACCATTTTCTTCACTCATATCCATGCAAATCTCACAATGCTGTAATCTGACAAGCAGGGTCCTCAATCATGATTATGGTGGCTCTATGTGATATCCTTGGCTGACACACCACAGACTGGATGGGCCGTTTAGATTTATCATCATTGAAATGGATTGTGAATAAAGTGTTTTTTGTTGTTGTCAAATATGCAAATAAACAATAAGCAAGATGTCATCCTAAAAAACAAACCAGTAATTGCAATTGTAAGGAAATGCACGTGTGATATTTATTTTAACTCACTTATTAAATTGTCGATTTTATCGTCGTGTATATTTGCCTTTCTGCTTAGTTGTTCACATTGACGTTTTAAATACACGTGTGTGGTTACTAAATATTTTAATGTATGTATTATTTGTCTGGGATCAAAAGTAAGGCTTTTCGTGTTCGCTCCGTTACAGTCTTGCATTAAAAATGTTAAAAAAGAAGTGTCCTTACACTTGGGAAATGCCAACGTAGAAAGTCCGATTGGCTTTCCGCACACTTGTTCGCTTGCTTTGTGGATTATGCAAATGCGGGTGACCCAATTTGGAAGGCTGCATGCAAAGCTAGACATGACAGCGTACTGGGAAAGAGACAGATGGTGTTTACAGTGGGGACGCTACACGGGAAGAACAAAAAATCTGCAGAACTGTATCCAAGAATAATATTATACACACCAGCACCTTATGTGATGTGCTAGCTCGGAGACACGTCGTTCCACACACCCAGACACGTATTCTGTAAATGGTTCACATATACTTTGGGCTGAATGGATATGAAGTGACTTTTGTTATTATAACAGTTCCATTTCAGGAACTGCATATTAACTTTCCATTAATGAAAAAGGTAGCTATTTTATTACGTACTGAAAGCTCTTTTTTGTTATGTAATTATAAATAATTTCAATTAAACAAAAATGTGGAACTCTTTATAATTCTCGACATTAAGGTACAATTATGGACGTGCAAACATAATTTACTTGTTCATTCTGGACCTGTATAATGTAGGGCTCATGCATGACAATGGCAAGATCATGTTATGTCTTCACTCATCATTTGAAAGTTAAGGCACGTTGATAACATAAAGCATTTGATCAACATTGAGATAAAAAATATCGTTTTCAGAGCACTTTCCGGATAATTTTTGTTATATTATTTCATGAGATTAGTGGTGTTATGACACAGCAAACTATGTTTACGTTTTGTGCACAAAAGCCATGAGACATTTCACAACTCCGATGGTTTCATTTTTTTTCAAACACATAACCTCGGCATATAGGCAACTTATCATTTGGTGATCTTGCACATCAAGTCATTGCAAGTGGAATTGTTTTGCTTTTGGCCGTCAAAAGAAAAGGGATCAGCAGGGTCACATTTTATGCACAAACTAAATGCAGGGATGAAGACTGTCTGGCTGTTCTTTCAGTGGAATTTTCCCACACCAGCCTTTAAACTTTCACACTTCATTTGCAATTGTATATAATTGCATTATTAGTATTGCTTGTACTTGAATAGGCACAGGCTTAGACTTACATATTGAAATTTTAATACGATAACCCCAGTGTATCCACTGTATTACTTTATTCGTGAATGTAGATTGAAGATACAAATTAAACACAATGTTAGGTTATTGTGATATTTTTCATGTATTTTGTTGACTTGGAGGTAGGTGTTGGTGAACCTTACAGGGATGGGAGCCATGATGTACATGAGACAGTTACCTACTGGGCAGAGATGTTTGTGTAGGATGTGAAGCAGCAAAATACTTTTCTGACTGAGTTGTGTGAACATTGAGATTTGTCCTCTTGTGTGCATCGGTTTACTCTCACAACTGCATTGAAGTACAACATAGCAATATATATATCTCTGTAAAAGACAATTACCAAAAACTACAAATAGATAGTTCCAAAAATAATTTGAGACTTTTTTGGTTAAAGATTTCACTTGACATTAATTATTTTTTAATCATGCTTTCAACCTGCAGCCTTGCCTCCTTGTGGTGATCAATAGCAAAACAATATATTAATACATAGGTTTGATGCAAACAAAGTAGCTGTACTTACGTGCCCGTGCATAATTTTAATGTCGATTATTTACCTTTTAAAACAATCTGGCCATGTCTCACACCCCCACGGGATGCGTGTACCTCAGGTTAAGAATCACTGCTCTAGGGTCAGCACATCGGGCAGCACTTTGCTGAGCGCCAACGGTGGCTTATGGGGAGCCCGGCCCCCAGTGTGGTAATGTGGAATATCCACGAATATCTCAGGGCTGCCGCAGAACATGAGCATCACCACATTTCCAGTTTGCGTTGAGTGGTCTGTCCCTGATTCACACAGAGTATGAATTTATGCTTTTGCAGAATCCTGGAAAGAGGTGGGAATTCCACACAAAAAAACATTCAATCAAATGTTTCCACCATCACACGGTGATTTAGGGTGGAATGAGCCCTCCATGCCCTCACACACGAACCACATCCCCAAAGTTGTGATTGACGCGATTCTGCACCCTGGCAGAAATTTTCTGCATAAACTTTCCCCATCCGTGGTTCCTGCCTAACCCCCACCGCCCATTTCAGCTGGCGAAATGGTTGCGGAAATGGCGGCACGTGAATTGGAAGACGTGAAATTGGGTGCGATGTTATGAGAAGGCGGCTGTCATTCCATCACTTTTTTGGCAAAGTTATGGTCAAAATATCTCCTATGAAACAAGCCTGTATATCTGTATATGTTTTTTTTAAATCTTGTTTTCATGACATTTTGACTATCCCTCGTGCATAAACACCTTTATTAGGTTTGTGTGCAAGGAATAATTCTATTTTGTTATTAGTTTTAAAGACTCACCTACGCTCTCACCGTGCTCCCTTGCAGGTCGCAAGTGTTCATGGCTCTCATCTTGATGATCACCAAATGTAAACTCGTCTGTCACCTCTTCCTCAACCGTCCAACAATAAAGTGTACAGTTTTCCTTGCAACCCTCTGTTAACCCTGGTACCATTGAGCACCTCTATGTGGATGGTGGAATGTGTGTTTTCCACCTGAACACTCAGATGATCACTTTTCATGAAACTTCTCTGCTTATTATTTATGTCCGCAGGTTTTTTTCTACCAATGTCTTAATAGCGTTATAATTTTAAGATTTTCATATTAAACGGGAGAAACGCTCCACCTGAGCTGCAAGTTACAAAACGGAAACGTTTCTGAAATGAATAAGTAAAGGACTAGAGGGGAACAGGGTTGTTTTCCCCAGCATGAGCTTTGTAGTCCCAGCAGTCTCAGGTTGTCATATCATCTACTATGTGTTCACGTGTAGGAGTTGGCCGCATACTGGTTAATGCAGTGATTGATTCCTGATCTTGCATAACAACAGTGGTAATTGACATTACTTGAAGTTCTCCTCGGATGTCTCAGCATGAAATAACCAAGTGCTGTGGTGTGTTAACATCGATCAGTCCTGAGAAAAGGCATCCAGGAGCGATGCTGAGCCAAACAATTCGCTTGTGTGCTATGCTAGTTTAAATAGGTGCTCACTAACATAAATTACTTCAACAGGCGGTATTGGCTGAAGGGGGATTTTTTTATTTTCATCTCCCTGCCCAAGCCAGTGTCTGGCAGTGCTCATCATTACTATGCCAGAGGCCAGTCTCATCGTGGCATGAAACACTTCATTGTTTAAATATGATATGTTCATAGTGTACGGTTCACATTATTCCAGTCGTAATTTATTGAAATCCTTAGCTTATACACTCACATTTTGTCGGCCCCAATTGTGATTTATTACATATCCATAGGTATGGAGTTGAGTTCAAAGGGGCCTTTTTAACTAGGCCTTAGCACCCAGAATAAGATTATCAGTGGCAAAGGCTGCATTGACCTCGATGTAAATAAAGTTGGTATGTATTACTGGCTTCACATTAGTAGCTGTTACAAACAAGCAAAAAACAACTTCCTAATTAGATAGAACCCCTTTAAAAATGAACACGTGGATCTTGGTATTGTGATATGCATTAGGGCACAGATGGACAAATGGCTGGGGAGCTTGGGTCCCCAGTGTCAAGTCCACGTGAGAAACGGTGGCAGCCACCTTGTCTGTGAGGGCTTCTCAGTGGGGAAACATCACGCGTGGTGTTGCCTCTGCTCCCTTGCGATCGGTAACGATCCCAGTGCGCCCTTCACAAGAGTGGGACATCCTGTGATGGTATGTTTCCGACATCTACCCGTAAAATCGGCATACATTATCTCTCAACTAAAACTTGGGATGGGTCCCATTTAAACGAGTTTAATGTTACGGTAATACAATTTCAGGGGACAGTGGTGGCACCGTGGTAAGAACACTGCGCAATGAACCCTCTCATTCGAACTTAATGCCTGTCCATGGCTAACATGGGCAGTGAGCAATATCAGAATCAGTCCGACCTCTCCCCCCCACCACACGTTGACGAGCATGGTAAGTATGGCCAAACTACTCCCATTACAGACAAAGCAATGGCAGACCATTCAGTAGTGTAAATTATTAATAATTTGTATTCAATACGTAATAAACCACGGACAGTACATATGCGCTATAAGCACTTTAAACACCAATGGGTTTGATACAAAAGGGCTATTTGTGAAGTGGAAATTGTAAATCCTATTGCCTTTGCAAGGGATTTTTACATTTATATATATTTTAAGTCGTACTTTCATTTAAACTCTATTACCTTTGTAAAATGCAGTATATTCAATTATGTAGAGCACTTATCTGATCAAATAGGCCCTCTCTTATAAGACTTATTGTAATTTGGTCATTTGAATGCGTTATTCCAACCGCACATATTGCCAATTTTCGTTTGGGTCAGTTATATGTGATAATGTGTGTTAATGAGACTTTTCTGCCACATTAACTGGCACCTTCAAGCTGATACATCAGAGCAAAAAAGCACAAAATTACAGCAACAGTAGACGAAATATGAATTAATCTTGAATAAAGTTCATTTTAGAAGAAATGTACATGTTTTTCTCTCTTTCACTTCTTGTACTGTACATTTAAGACGGGTATTCATTTTATAATCGCCTAAAATATCAGTGTAAATTTTAAATGAATTCCGATCTCCCATATGGATACATGCTTCGTTTGCCAAGTACTAAGGATGTGCAGTTGATGGATTGTGCAGAGAGATCACGTACAGGGCTATAATGTGGCTGTAGATGGCGAATGGGTCGCTGATCCATACGAGTGGATTTTGAAGGATTATCCCTTCAAAAGCGTGGATTTTCTCTGGCCGCTCTGATTTCTATCCTCACGCGGTGTACTCAAAACAGCATCAGCCCGACATACCAATCGGATCCCTCTTGAAATGTCCACAGACTCGGCCGAAGCTTTCATCGACAAACGAATAATGAATTTGTTCATTCTAAGCGATATTTGTGGCTTTGTACAATCGTTTTCTTCCGCCACAATGCATCTCTGTATTTATCGATGACACGAAAATAACCATTGTACTCCACTACAAGCACATGAACTGGTATATTTTACAATGGGCCCTTTGGAAAACGCCAAATAAATCACAGAAACAACGGAACAGGGTTCAAAAACGTTGTGTAGAGCAAACGCACATCCGTGCAAACAATACAATAAATCATGCACGCACATAATGGCGCAATTGTATAAACTGCAGTGCAGTAGGCAACTCTCAGTATTTAAATTTACAGACTAAGGAATCTGCCCTCGCATGCAATATAAGCCAAGTGGCCTGGGCCAACAACTCAAATTAAACGAGCTGTGCCGATACTTTTATTATACACCTGCCGTTTTTCGCTTTGCTGTAAATGTTAATGTGTGGAGGAGGTATCTCAGGGTAATGCAGAGAAAAATCGCCTATTCCAGCGTAAAGTGAAATATTGCTTTTTAAGAATCTTGAAGTGCAACCGTGGGCTGCTGCTGGCACTGCTTTTTTGCCGTAACCTGCCGAGTGACTCTGCTGAGTGCATTGCTGCCCATGCCTCCGCACAGAGGGAGGCAGGCATGCAGCAGGCTGCTTGCGGTGCATGGGCGCCCGCTTGGCTCCTCCTCGCATTGTGCAGCAAAGCGCCGGCGATGCGCTTGCGGCAGCAAAGGATTGCGCGTGCCGGGAGCTCGATCATTACCCATCAGCCTACAGCACGGACCCATGGAATTGGCGACAATTATCGCTAATGTAGCTCCATCCGTGAGAAACACATTCTGGCGAAAGGAATGTACATGTTGGACATGAATAAGTAATGTAGCATTGCATAAAGTAATAACAACTCTGTTGTATGTGTGCCTTCGTATGATGTGTATAGACTCAGTAACAACTCCATTAAAAGGGTCTGTCATTTGCTTCAGATGTATTATACATGTGCAGGATTTATTCAACGCGCATTTGAATAACAAAACACAAGTAAGTAATATTGTTTGTTAATATATATTGCAATCATGTTTCATCTGTGTAGGCATTGCATTCCATGAACACCTTTGAAATGTAATGCATTTGTAGTGGGTTTGTATGGAGACGGAGTCTTCGTAGGAGGCAACACGTTTATTATATAACGTAACAGCAACACAACACGAGGTTCCTAACACGAAAGGGTAATGGCCCTTTCCACCCACAACCTAAGGAGGTACAACCTCCGGGCTAACGTACCCTAGCCACTGGGGCTAACTGCTCCTGTAGCCCTCTGGCTAGCGGGACCTAGGGGAGGCTGACTTGACCCAGCCCAGGTGCGAGTCACGACCCTGGCCCATTCAGACCCGGCCCTTAGAAGGACGTCGGGGCGTAGGGTCCAGGGTCCTATCTTCAGGTGGCTTCTGGACTTCGGCATGAGGCGAACTGCCTCAGCCGCTCTGGGGTCCGGCTTTTATGGGGCTCCCAGGGTCACCCCGCCCCTGGCCGCGCCCACCATCTGGAACCTTCTCGAGGGACCTGGATTGTTGCGCAATCCCCCCCAGCCCCCCACCTGGGGCCCTGGGGTGTCCCCCTCTGGTTCCCAACCGTCCCCCCCGGGATGCCTGACCCCCGAGTCCTGCTTGTCACGGGTCGGACTCGCTATTTCCCCCTGTTGGACCCTGACTGGAAGTACCAGCTCAACCAAAGTGGTGGCGGCGTATTACGCCCAACAATTACCCACCACACATCAGAGGTCGCAAACGGGTTTTGATTCCTTACCCGTACCCGGCCGCACCAGGGTCGCAAACGGGTACCCGTACCCGGCCGTACCCGTACCCTACCCGTATCCGGCCGGGTACGGGTAGAGTATGGGTATCGGGTACCTGATTGCGACCTCTGGGATGAAGCCATGTTGCAGGCGTGGGTGGGTTGATTCTAGGAACTTGAATTGTGAGAAGAGACAAGACGCTGGGAAATGAGTGACAAACAGTTACTCACCAGTGACTCACGGCCTACCCGTACCCGTACCCGGCCGCACCAGGGTCGCAGAACGGGTATCCGTACCCGTACCCGGCCGGGTACGGGTAACCGGGTATCGGGTAGGGTACGGGTATCGGGTACCCGGTTGCGACCTCTGTCACACATTGATAATTGAAAATGAATTTAAAATCAGAAAATTAATGTTTATGATTAGTGTGACCTTAACAGCAATTGCAAATGTTAAATCTGCAGTAAATTGTAGCACATTCCTCCCCAACTGCAATGCAATGTGTTGTATCGCATATAAAAATAAACAAAATACCACTTAATATGTTACTACATTTGTAGAGGAGAGAAATACGCGGTGCGCACAGTTAAGTGGGTACAACTGAAGGCAAACAGGTTGCGCATTGCAACATGAGTTTTTCACCGACAAACTGACAGTAATTAAGGGGAGAAGCGGGTGCAACTGAGGTCGAACAGGTGGATACGCTGTGACCGGAGGTTGGCGTCTAGGAGACGGGAGATAGGGGTGATGATAAGGAATTAATGGGGCAACAGGTGCCAAGCTGCCGGGAGCTTAAGTGGAAGCACGTGAGGACCTCGGAATGAGCAGGGGGATATAAGCGGGAATGTGTGTGAGCGAGGGGAAGTTGTTGCCGGGAAACCAAGAGTGAAGACATCTCGCTGCTGCCAATCCAGCCGTCAGTGGGACCTCAACCCTCACGCCCTCGCCGGGCGGGTTTTGGCTGAACCCCCCGCCCGGGACAGACGGGTGAGCGGGTCTGAGGGAGCGTAGGTGAAGGCACCGGTGGAGATGCATAGTTGCTGAGTGCGAAGCTGCCGTGTGCAGAGTCGCTGAGTGTGAATTGGCTGAGTACAGAGTCGCTGAGTGCCGAGCTGCTGTGTGCGGAGTCACTGAGAGCAAAATTGCTGAGTGCAGGATAAGTGAGGTGCAGAATAGATAAGAGCGGGTATAATTCAAGTATATGTGACCGTACAGATAGCTATAGGAGTGCCTATAACTGGCGCAAGAACAGGTGAAATAAAGTGTAAGCAGGTGACTTGTTACAACGTGTCGGTGTGAGTAATTTTTGAAGACACTACACATGTATTTCCTATGGTAACATCCTTAAGTTACGTGATAATAACTGTGGACCAATGTTTGCCCAACGTTAGCTCAACCAACATTCCATGTTTACCGGGGTCATAGATCGCCACGTATTCATCACTCTCGGTCCCAGAACATTGCGCTCTGTCGCATAACCCCCTCTAGGCCACTCCACCACTACTGACAACGCCGTGAATCTGCACTTGGGTGATAATGAATGCATTAGATATCAGACATACAGATGTATTCGCCGAAGGATAAGCGATGTATATGACGAGTATATTATTGTGGGGTAGGGTTAACCTAAGGTCAAAGCTAACAGGGCATCGTGGATAACTTTGTTGTTGATGTCACCACCATTCGCCGTGAAATATTTTGAATAGCAGATGATTATGGAGCTGTTCGCATTCAAACGTTTATGGGTCAGGAGAGATCTCACCAAGAAGATGCTTCTCCAACCATGGTAATTTAATATCCAGATGTTTCAACAGTTATCGTAACATTGACACCCAATGCCCATTGTTCGCAAACCAGAGATGAATGTTAACATCATCATCATCAGTGCTCAACCCAGCATCATTCATCGTGATCCTGTGATACCCCAGTTCTTTGCATCTGTCCGTGATGTGAGCTGAACTCATCATTTCATCTCCTACGCGGTCATTCTCTTGAATAACATTGGCACTGTAGCCGCTGTTTGATATGTTTGTTTTCCAACATTCTTTTCACTTAGTCTTTATTTCATAATTCTGATCCTTGTCCAACTCCAATAATTATCCTCGGTAAGATAACTCTGATGTACTTTTCAGTTGAAACTTGTGCATGAATTTTGTTTTCTTAAATTCATCCCGAGCCAATTTAGCAGCCTTCCTTTCAATAACTTCGATTCACATTTATGCCTTCATGTATTCCAATCTAATGCAAGTTTACATACATTGCTTATCCAGGTGAGTACAACTTCTCGTGTAAATTATTTGAACAAATCTTCGAGTGTCATTGTAAATTACTTTGGTGAGAGCATATTGCATACCCTGGCTCCACTTTTTGTGTATTTAGTTATTTCCACCAAGAAATCTCATTTTTACACATCGGCTTTCGCGACTAATATTATCCCTAATAGACGTTTTTTGGGTGAGATTGCTTAGATACTATCTTATTGTAGTTGTTTCCCTCCTGTACGTGAATTTAGAATGTATTGATACATTGAATTACTTATTAAAGCCTTGGTTTTTTTAAAGTTTATATTACTTGCCAGTGAAACATAGTCCACACAAGCCAGCCACAATGGTATCGATCTTAATTCGTCTATTCTGGAATCTGTTTGATCACTATGGTCAATCGTAGAGAATCCTTTCCTGAAGCCAGGTTGCTGACATGGTTGATTGACCTGTAATTGTTCATATGCACGGATCTCTATGATCTTCGAAAATAATGTATATACGTGTGATAAGAGGTTAATTGGTGAAAACACACCATCAAATCAAAAGTTATTGTAGAATGCAAAAGTAGGTAAGATGTGTATAGGTAAATTTGGCATGAAGTGAGCAACCAAAAGTGGGAGACGAGGTAAAAAAATTAATAACAAAGAACAGCGTATGTAAAGCCACAAAACACACCATTAAGCAAGGGAGATATATATAATAAGAGTTGAGGTTACATGACAACTGAGTGAATACACAGAACTCTGTAAGATGATTGGAACATATTTTAATAACTCGTACAACACAACGCAAAAATGATTAAAGCAGTCAGAGCAAGAGATGGAAGCATGAAAGCAGAAATAATTAGGATGATGATTTGTAATTCTCAGATAGGAGCCCTGAGGAAAAATGATGGAGCGGTGGCACATGATGGAGACAGAATGCTAAATGTATTGGAGACATTTTATGCAGATCTCTTACGCATAACAATCCCCAAAATCAAACAATGTTTCAGATGTAGAGGATGAAGTACTCTATGTAACACTTAAACAAGTAACCGCTTCCATTCAAAATATCACAAGAGGGCATCTTCAAGATCAGATGAAATAGCTGTGAATATCATAAGGTAAGTGGGACCAACTTGTGGAGACTAAATTGGTCGAGACATATTAACTGAATGTTTACAGGGAAATTAAATACCTCAACCATTGAACAATGCCTGAATTAATATTCTATCAATAATGAGAGACAAAACCGACTTGAAAAATTACAAACTGTTCATGAAGATAAGTGGGACCACGAGCAAGCCTCCTTTTGGAAAGGGCTTCAACAATCAACAACATACTATCAATCAGCTTATATAGAAGACAAATGAATATCAAATAATATTGTACCTATCAGTTTTAATGTGAACTAGGTAATGTAATTACACTGTGTAACTATTCTTTTTTGTTCCTGGGTAGTAATTGTTATTTCCTAATTGCTTATGCCTCAAAAGTAGAGAAAATGGCTATTATTCTCCACAAACTTTGCTGTTGTGACCAGGACAATGATATTTTGAAATTTACTTATTTTCCAGAACATTCCAGATAAATTCAGTGCTGAGTAAACTTGAAGTAACTTCTAGAACATTCTAGAACTTTCCAGTAATATAAATAGTAGGAAAATACAGGGGCCTTAAGCCCACCAGTTTAGTTTAGTTCCAGCTGCCTAAGTGGATACATATGTGCATTTTTCTGAGATGGCATCAAGAGGCTGCAAACATCCAGCAGACGCATTTTGCTATGTCTGCGGACAATTTATCAAGATAAGAGCGAAAAAGTACTCTGTGGAAGCATCTGTTAAGATGCGTGAGGCCTAAAAGGCACATTTCGGCATGCTTGTCGGGGATCGTGCAGAGGTCGCAATCGGGTACTCGATACCCGTATCCCTACCCGATACCTGGATACCCATACCCGCCGTGTACGGGTACCCGTTTGCGACCCTGGTGCGGCCGGGTACGGGTACGGGGAGGCCGTGAGTCACTGGTGAGTAACCGTTTGTCACTCATTTCCCAACGTCTTGTCTCTTCTCACAATTCAAGTTCCTAGAATCAACCCACCCGCGCCTGCAACATGGCTTCATCCCAGAGGTCGCAATCGGGTACCCGATACCTGTATTCTACCCGATACCCGGCTACCCATACCCGTACCCGGCCGGGTACGGGTACACGCTTGCGACCCTGGTGCGGCCGGGTACGGGTAAGGAATCAAAATCCGTTTGCGACCTCTGGGATCAAGACAACCCCTAGGCATCTAATTTCACCTGCGAGCAATGCAAAAAAAAACTCTGGAAGGTAAGACGGACAATTGTTGCTCGGAATTTTATGTTATAAAATTTGTTAAAATGTAAAAAATTAAAAAAGTTTTTAATAAAAAAATATTTTAGAATTTTCAATGTTATTGAAAAAATATAGCATACATGAAAAATGTTCCAAGAATCTCTTACACATTAGTCATGGGTCAAATGAAAAAAAATTGTAGGATGGTACAGAGGAGAAAAGAGAGCCATGAAGTTCGCTATCCCAATAATTTGGCGGGAACCCACTGACCACTCAAGCAATTGCTATTTCTGCATGGTGGACGCTTCCAAACTTCGGACTGGCAAGAATGCACCTGCTATCATGTATTGGAAAAGCTTTGTCGCAATGGTTCGTATAGCTTCCTGAGCAATCACAAGGTCGAAAACTATGTGGAGCTGGTTGAGACTCTGGTGACGAACTACGGCACAATGGGCTGTAGGATGTCCATCAAAATCCATATCCTTGATGCTCATCTTGATAAATTCAAGGAGAACATGGGAGCGTACTCGGAGGAGCAAGGCGAGCGCTTCCACCAAGAAATACTGGACTTTGAACGCCGCTACCAAGGACAATATAACGATAATATGATGGGAGACATGTTAATTTTATTCACGTTTTTTTCTGACTTTATGTGAACGAAAATATACAAATTCGCCCGTTATCTCATTGAAAATAGGTACATTTCAAAATATCACTGTCCTGGTCACAAAAGCAAAGTTTGTGGGCAATCATCGCCATTTTCTATACTTTTTAAGCATAAGCAATTACGAAATAACACTTACTACCCAGGAAACGAAAATTGTCCATAATAGACATAATGATATTGGTCGCGAAAGCCTACGTGTTAAACTAGCAAAAAATGTGTTACATAGTGTTATTATTGCAGGTTTAGTGTGTCTTTGATGGCAAATGAAAACACTACTTGGAAGGGCATGATACACAACGAGTATAATGTGTGTAGTGGGGAGCGGTTAGTGTAGCGGTGCTCGCTAACAGCACTTGCCCCAACAGTCTGTTCAGGCCGTACAGGGGGATCTTTGTCTTTGTGTGTGGGTAGTGGTAGTCTACTCTGGTGGTTAGCGTACTGCGCTATGAACCTGGTGACCCACGTTCAATTCCTGCTCATGGCCAACACCAGTGACAATTATTTTAACTGGTTCTCGGACTCTCCAAGATCGACTCAGCCTCAAATGAGTACCTCGTGTGGAGTGTAAACATCGTCACTAGGGAGACAAAGGCAGTCGGGCGTGGTGCTGGCAACCCACCCCCTCGTGTACTGTTCTGGCCTTTATAGGTGCACCCTAACAGCACTTGCCCCAACCATCTGTGAAGGCTATAGGGGGGATCTTTGTTTTTGTGTGGCTATGGGTAGTGTAGCGGTTAGCGCAATACACTATGAATCCAACGACCCACATTCGATTCCCACTCATGGCAACCACCAGTGACGATTATCTGAATCAGTCCTGGGCCTCCCCTGTGCAAAGTAACAGTACAAACTGCTTTTGTGTTTCTAGCAATCTGAAAGCCATGTTTTGTTACAAGATGATGACTTTAAAATAATAAACTGGGCCTTTGTGTCAAAAGACAGGCATTTGATGTGAAACGAATGTTTGTTACTCCGCAAGCACACGTTTTTTCTGGGAATTTCAAACGGGCGCAAATGGAGTCTGCAAAGTAACTGATGGAAGGATATGGTAAGAAAACTTGAAAATTCAGGCTAGAACTTGACAAGTGGGAAAACGAGGGGGCGATGTGTGGAGCAGGGTGAGATCCCGAGATGGGAGTTGGAGTGGCACCCAGCATTTGGTGACTCACGGAAAGACCTGAAGGCAATTGGTAAGATCATAACTTTTGGAGGTTAGGTGTCGACTTTGCAATTAACTACATCTGTGCATTGGCACTGATGACTTCTTAATCTTGACCTTGCGGTAATGAGAGCTGATCTCACTGAACTGGGCTAAGATTATTGCATTTCACGATTGCCATTAGAGCATATTGATTATACCTGCCAACTGAAACGTTAATTATTATTTTTAAATTAGTAAATGTTTCAATATACTTAGTGAAGTGAACTCTATAAATCATAACTTCAATTGGTTTCCTCGTCTCCTGTTTATAGCCCTTCACCAGTTGGGGAAATTCCACATTCCCATGACAAGCGAGTGTCACTACATAGCACAACCATTGTTCACTTCTCACTAATTGGAACGAATGTTATCGATCCTGAATGGATGAAGCATTCATTCCACCTCTGGGATTTGAACTCACAATCTATGGATTGCGAGTCGTCATGCACTCGAACCACTGCACAGCTTGTAAATATTGTTACACCAAATATTAAGTGTTTTTAATGTCGCTTAATATCTGAAAAACAGATTGGTTTTTAGTTTGCTGGTCTTCTACGTGTGCCTGAGTGAGCAGTGTAGTTCCTAAAACTATAGTTTCATAACATGCCCCGTGCATTTGTAACGAAACATTCCATTCTCAATACAGCTGTAGCCTTGAACTCTGCTCTGGGTTTATAAAGGGAACACTCAATCCCTGCACTTGCTTACCTAACCTCACAGCAGAAATCTTTGAGATGAGATATTTATTTCATTTTTTCTCTTCGTAAAGGTATTCATCTATTGAAAATGTGTGCAGCATTTGTGCTAAAAGCTTCAGTTTAAATGTGAGCACAACACGTGTACAAAAAAAAACTCACACATTGGATAATCTGAACTCCCACGAGGGAATCCTTGAGATTGGAAAATTATCAAAGCCAGGGGAATAAAACAAGGCCATGTGTATACCATGTCCAATTACTTTTAACAATGTGCTTTCAGTAAATATTTTTTTAATATACAATTAGAAATTATTTAATAATACAAAGGATATGAATTTCGATTTAAAGCTTTCGTGACTGCAGGGATTCATCTTCTTGGTTCTTTCGGTACAACGCAAGCGTTGTAGCCGAAACGTCGTGAGAATTATTTCATTTTATTATGTTTTATTTTTATTATTTTATTACTTCCCTTCTACATGACTTTACCGAAAGAACCAAGAAGAAAGGATATGAAGTCAATGTTAATAATAGTTGAACAAAAATATTTGTTTTCACCTAAAATCAGCTTTTTTTGGCTACTGACTTGTACACTGAATTACTCATGATGATGTTCACCTTGCCTTCTGCTCTCTAACCTTGCAACGATGCATCATGCTTCACAATGATGTGCAATTGATTTTGGGACATTAGTGCTAATCTGATGCAAATGAATTTAAAATCAAAAGTGGCAGTTAATGCATTTCATTATTTAATATTTAACCTTTACAATTTAGCCGAGATTTTTTCCTCCACATATACTTGGGAAAAGGGTACATCATTTAAAACCCCACGGTGCAATGACTTGTTGAAAGGTAAGATATGATTACACACAGATAAACGTGATTCTATGATAGTAAAAATATATATAATGGTCAAAGTAATCAAAATATATTTATCCCAATGACACTGACAACTGCTTGGGCGAAAACTCTCTCTCTTCTTCTTGTTGTAATCCAGTTTACCGTTCATCAGCACAGCTTCAAAATGCCACAGTGGCAAGCAATATGTGATACTGGAGTATACGTAAAAAAACTAGCTTTTCCTGCCTAAATCAGAACAGCCTATCCGTATTGATATTAACACATAATTGGTGAGAAGTCTGACTCATTTGCTCATGAAATTAATTTAATCATTCATCCCCAGCCGCGATGAAGATAGCCGTGACTCCCTCGACGACAAATCGAGGCCCAGGCACGGAGATAATTAAATCAGCATATGGACAAACCGATCCGAGCAGAGAACTCGCACAACTTTGAATGACCTTATCGTGGCTCTTTCAGTTTTGACCGCTCCTAAAAGAGACTCGGTAAAGAGCCCCACACAGGTGCACTCCTTGCCGGTGGCCAGGGCCCACTCATGGTGGGTTCAGCTGGCGGCCTGTTGTCATCACGAACCCCGCTCCGTGAGAGTGATTTTGCTGATGCTCTTAAGGGACTCGTTCGTGATGAAAAGGTGTAATTTTGTTTAGACTTCCCAAAGTCCCAAGAAAATAAATTATTTCCGTGATATTTTTTTTACGTATTTATTTATCAAGGGGGAGGATGGCGAAGAGGTTTTGGAGAGAATAGACTTGAGGAGTCGCTCTTATGTCCTTTCTGGAACGCTCTTCTTTCCGAAGCTACGCACTTTTAAATCTGGATTGAAAACGTATTTCTTTAGAATAGCTTTTTGTGTTTAGTGTGTTGTCCTTCCCCCACACCCCCGATTATCACGGTTGGCTATGTGCGGTGTGAAAGAAGTTAAACAATAATACATGTCCTTAGCACTACAAAATCATAACAATTTTAAAAACGTGTTTTTAACAATGGTGCATGACATCTACATAGGTTTATTTTCATACAGGCAATGGAACAGTTACAGTATATTGCATACACTATATGTATTATGCACATAATATATACACAATGCGTATGCTATAATATTTGGATTTTTTAAAATTCATATTTCCTTTTATGTTGTAATTCCTATGATATTATTTTATTACATCTGAGCTTTTGGTTCAAAGCCAAAGATACAATCGTTTATGCTTTCAGTTTCATTGCTTGGCAATTTTATCTTTATGTGCCTTATTCTTTTTGAAACTGCAAAAAATGTGATTTTGCCTCTTTTATTACATTCGCCTGTAGTCATCGTGTTAATCAGCGGCGCAATTCTGCCAGCGAGATTGTATTGAACCACTCACAGAAGTGAAAACCGGCACAATGGACACCCATTCAATAACCAATTCGTGGTAAACACGTGTTCTATTGATCTGACGCACCAAATCTGTCCAGACTGCATCAGCCCTCACAAAACGCGGAATGCAGAAAATGCACATTGATTAAAAAACGAGATCCACATGATTTACACTGGAATTGCAGGGCTTTCTGTCAGCTACTCCATACAAACACAGAGTTTACATTATTTAGATTGTTTCCTATGTAGGAATTCCCCCGCATAACCATGTCTGAACTGATAAGGTGTGCATATCCACTAGAGGCCACTGCTGTGCTTTGTAAACTTGTGTTTGTCCTCACCAATGCAATGGCAGGTGACGGAGACAGATCTCATCTCAAATATTTGTCCGTGTGACATGTGTACTTTCAGTTAAGGGGATTATTGGCTTTATAGTATTGAACAGCTTTAAGTACATATGCTTGAGGTTATTTCCATCTCAAGGGAAAAACCCGATTGGTATATTTGTGTTTTTATCATTGAAACACGCTGTTTAGAATATGTTCACCCACATCAAATTGAAATTTAGGTTTAAGAGGAGTTTCTTAAAGAATGTTTCTTGAGATGTAAATAAATGGTTGTTAATGCTGTTAAGTACCTGACCTTTGTAATGCACCATCATAAGCATATCCATTGTAGCTTTCCAGGCTACATAGATCTTTAAAGTGGAATGCTGTGATACTTTCTAGTAAAGCCATTTATAGAGTCAAAATGTATTGACTGTAAAAATGTTCATAAACTACACTTTATTTGCTTTACACTAATTGGAAAGTGTATAATTTAGAATGACACAGTCATCAGTGCATCACGCACACAAAAGTAGTGTATTTGCAATTTGCTATAATGGTGTCATCATGAGCTATTTTACTGTTTACCTCTAAATCATGTTAACGGCCAGGAGTTAATTCACTCTGCCCAGTGCTATTGAATTGGAGCCACTAAGCTGTCACTTGTAAGGCTAATGGTTAATTTTCCAGCCAGTCATAAATTCTTGCTGTGTAAATCATATATTGATAAGCCAGCCGCTAGCTACTGAGCCACTGCATATTAAATGAACTGGCTGAAGTGTGGAATATTGCATTCATGGAGAAAGTGATTTATTCAGCAGATCTACGAGTATAACGCTATTATGGGAAGAAACTAGATTTATTTCCAGGTGTTGGGTCGACTTGGTGGGGAGCACTAAATCTTCATGGATCACATATTTTACCGCTGACATTATGGTTAAATATGACGAGCTTTGGCAAGGTTCAGTGGCAGATGGCACAACTACCTGTACCGCTTCAAACACAGGTGCAATTTGTGTTCCAGCAAAAGGCAATTACTACATATAGTATTTACAATTCGTTTGGTTTTGGGTGATCATAATCAGATATTTCCCTGCCACTTTTTGATGCAAGAGAGTTAATTGGTACTGGGAAGCCTACAATATGTGTGGCTCGATATTCGGACTTATTGCCCACGAGTTAAATAGTGCACTTAATTATTGTTCTTAATTAAAATTATTCCACGTCGTGGAATAATTATATACCACCATTCCACGTCGTGGAATAATATGTTCATAATTTATCATGAATACACACATTTACATTTTAGGGCAACATGTCACTGGTGAATTGGATCAAATTCACAGTGAATTTGTGACTGCAGATGACTAGCGTTCAACGGCGTGTGGATTTGACAGTAGTATGTATTCAATGTGCATTGTGTAAAAATGGCATGTGATGCAGTAAATAGGACGAATGGGTTCTTGCAGATGTCGGACATTTTATATTTTTATTGCAATATCATTACCAGACATATGCACTACAGGCCTAATTACGATGCCTCAATCAACTTGGATGTGGTGCTTGTTGTCAGAACACTTGATGTCACAATTTTTATACCATCAATAAAATGCAACTGAATATTTGTCTTTGATGTGAATAAATAAGCGATGTATATGCGCGTGATTTTTTACATTAGAGGAAAACACCCATATTAAAGAATGACAACAGCAGCAAAAGCATAAATGATAACATAATTTAAATAAAATCAGCCTTGCAATTATACATGAAAAATATAACATTTTGCACACATGTAGTATATACATATAACAGTGTTAAAAATACTCGACAAATTACAAAATGTAACATTTCTATAGAATTCCTTTAGTAAGTTTTTTTTATCTATTGTTTTTTGTTTGTTTTGAAAGGTTAAGAATAATAATGCACATCCTCAAAACTATTTAACAGCACAAATAAGTGTAACGAATGCATACCCACTGCTTTTCAAGGCTCCGTGCCTTGCCCAATAATAATTCACGACCACAGGAAATGGCCAAGACCACAGATGACAACTCTTAAATAATTGCAAATGCTCACTAAACGTTGATGAGGGCAGGGAATAGAGAAGTCACCCTTCGGTTTCCGTGACCCTAGGCTTGTGCTTAACCACAATTTCTGATTGGTATTGCTCAATAAATGGATTGAAAATGATCTTTACATTTAAATAGCCTCATTTGACGGTGTCATTTCCCACACACAGCCTCTCCACAGTGTGTTGCACTCGATGTCAGGGAAAATTTATTTGAAATGCGTTGTTATTGATGAAAGTTTTAAGACCAAATAATTACAAACTAAACACGTATAACAAATATTTTTGCAACAGTGTTTTGCTATTTTTTTGGAGCTGCAATTTTGCAGATGAGACCCACGATAAGACGACTTGAAAGTATAAAGTATCTTTGAAGTTTAAAAAGAATTATTTAAGTGTTACAAGATTGCTTCATGGGACAGAACCCTTGCCTGGGGACACTCACTGGGAATGATAAAAGTATTATGAAGTAAAATGGGACATTTCAAGTACATTATGTTTGATTGCTTTGTTTACAGAGATGAGATCAGAATTCATTATGATTTCCAAATACATTTCTGTTTGTTTACAGTAAGATATATGTTTTTTTTCATGAAGACTCATGGAATACAATGCAATGTATTCTTGATTGGAAATATTTGCCAGCTATAATTCCAAGTTATTTCATAAGAAAAGCTAAATACTTTGCTTGAAGCAAAGCTGATGTAATCACATGGCATTGTCATGTGACCTGACACGTAATTGTACTATTGGCCGAGAAGCCATACTCCGGATATATTTTAAGAAGATGGGTTGTAAAAAGGATGGATTAGCCCTGGAAATGACAGTGGTCATTGGAGCCTTTCACGTTTGACGCTCGATCTCCCAGACAAATGTTGTGGAGAGGCTGTCCAATCGCTTGCGTATCGTCTTTCAGTGGGAACCTGTCACCCCTGGAGAACATCTACTGCCGAGAGGGGCTGCGGGGGGAAAGCACTGCATCAGATAATGTCATTGGCTTCCTCCTCATTAAATCACTTTCTTGTCAACCAGGTGAGAGGTCTGTTGCCTTTTACCAAATCACCTGGAATGTGCCCTATCTCATAACATCTCTGAAGCCAAGCAGGGACGAGCCTGGAATAGCGCTTGGATGGCGACCACTATCCATGCCAGGATCCTGTCAGCTGCTGTGCGGCTACGTTTTGAGAAGCGGAGCGCAGTACAACAAAATCCATTGTTGTATTATACTTCATATGCTCACGCATCTAGGTTCCAAGCCACACTGACTGTCGTGATGGTCAAATATCCCCGAGCGGTGGATTGAAAATAGGGCTGGACGTGTACTTGAGGGTTTATATGAAATTTTAAAAGCAAGAAAAACATTATGAAAAAAACTATATTTTTTCATAGGAGCTGATTTAGTCAGTGATCTCTCTGGGGTCGAAAAAGAGAGTAATACTCTCCGTAAAGTCAATAGTGGTTGTTCTATGAAGACACATACCATACTATCCCTATATCCAATATGACAATGCAGAAATCCCACCAATAGCTCCACATCAGAAGAGCTGAGCACGCTTTGGGCAGGGAGTCACTTTGCTATTTAAAAGAGTTGTGAATAATGTCCTCGTTTATAATTCGGCTATGACGATAGTCCAACAATAATTTCTACTTTAATATCCATTTTGTAGCAGATGCTATACTTTGAAAATGTAATTCTCTGCTAAAATTGTGGGAATCAATTGAACTGCAAGAGTCAAATGATTTCTCTCCACTCAAACTGGCCTAATGGTGAGTGTGCTGAACACTACGCTGCTACCCAGCTACCCTAAAGCCAGGGAAAACAACGTTTTGAGTTGATTAATCGATTTCAATATTGGAAAGTGCAGTAAAGCCAAAAATCAACCAAAGCCAGGGCTTTAGTAATCATCACAAGGATGTTTTAACTTTCACCGAAACTCCTCAGCATTGCCAAGCATCACGTGTTTAGGATTTCCTCAAATTGATTTTCATTGAGATGCAGCTTTTTCCGCGCACTTTTCATCAATCTCACAAATCCAGACCTTGGGTCCCTCTCTGCTTGATGCTGGGAACATCACACATGGGATTATAAGCGAATGCAAGCCCCTTCTCATGCTTGTGACTATCCAGGTGTGTGATACTGACCCGACACCTAAATCTCCTGCTGCCATGCTGTCCACCATTCTGACTTCCAGAGAATGATTCACCATGTCTTGGAAAATATAAAAACGTGTACCTTTGTTTTTCGAAGGCTGCTGTGCTGGAACGTGGTTGTGCTATTGGCCTCCTTGCACAGCAGTCACTGATTCACAACAAATGTACCTTAACTACGTGAATCAGCCTTTTAAACGTGTCTTCTC
Organism: Lampetra fluviatilis; assembly: GCF_964198595.1. Taxonomy (NCBI): domain Eukaryota; kingdom Metazoa; phylum Chordata; class Hyperoartia; order Petromyzontiformes; family Petromyzontidae; genus Lampetra; species Lampetra fluviatilis. The sequence continues at coordinate 8,457,489 of NC_136288.1, forward strand.
TGTCTCGTTTTCAATGACGTGAGATTCTAGACTGCTTTTGGGGGATTCCGCATTCTTCAGTTGTTTTGTGCACTGCATATTTCCGTAGTTTCTGTTATGCATTGCACACAGTCACTTGATTTAATAAAGGTAGCTTGTAAAACTATATTTACCCTATAGTTTAATATGTGGCTTGTGGTTCTAGTCTTTATGCATCTTCCCCGTGGGTCGTATTGACAGGACGTCTAACCAGTGAAGTGCTTTGTAAAAAAAACATTTCTGTTCATGTGCGATGCATGTGCCACCACTATCCCAGAAGGCAGAATAACCATATCGGTCCATTTTAATCACCACTCATGATCAATATATTGCTGTATGAAGGTCTCCACAAGCCATTGCTATCTTATACGGTTCTATGAGTACCTGTACACAAACAGATTTCATTTCTCCATCTCATCGGTTTACATACTGTCAGATGCCTTACTTTTAATTGGCTGCGATGTCATTGATATTTTTTATCGGCTGTCGTCTTGCGCAAGCCTTTACGAAGATATTTGATTCACCTGCATATATGTTCTCTAATCCATTTGCTACTCTTTCTGTCTCTCAATATAATTCCAAGCATGCAGCTCTCCATTGCTGCATGCTTGGAATTATATGAACAATCGTCGAAAATATATATTTTTCTGAACTATGTCATTGCAAGTAGTCCGAACGATTTCAATGCATATTTTTTTTTATTTCTCAATAATTATTGCAAAACTCCTTCCGTGGCATGCTGCTTACTACATCTATCGCTGCAGTGTGTCTCTCTGTAGACATGCGCATCGGTACAGGGCAACCAAATAAAATAAAGTACAGTCCTGGGATGATCCCTGCCTCTACAGTGTTACAGTGCACTTACAATCTCGGGCTAACTGGTTTGATTGGATTTCATGGCGCGGCAGTTTAAACAATGGTGCACTCAGCAGTAAAATTGAGTGCACCACAATTAGTCAAGCGGTAGGTAAATTTTGGTGGGGTGAAGTTTAGGTACTCCAATTTCTTCCAAGGTGCCTGACCAGCATGGAAGAGTAGGCCAAATACCAAATATCCCTTGTGGGGAGCAAGCAATTGCCAGGCAGCGTATTTACACTTTACAGGATTGGGATTCTTTATGTGTGCTTCGAGAAAACTGCTCACTTGTGTATAACAGATCTGTATAACTTTGGGATATTTATGGACTTGTTTTCCTGTCCTAGAAGACTGCTCATTGGCACAGCAGAGAGCGTATTTGTGCAGAGGTCTTTGAAGTCACAGACGGTGCTTTATTTGTTTATATAATTATCACAGTGCCAAATAAATGCTCTGTAGCACAGAGTAGAATTAATTGAAAAGCATCCTTTAGAGTATTGGGAAATACATTACTTATTGTGAGTGGGTCATTTTGCCAATAAATGACTCTCTGTGGCCTCCTAAGAATGCTGTTCTCACAAAACACGGGGAAATGTATGAATGAGCCCTCTCCCGGACATTGTGCTTTGAGACAACATATCAAGGCTGCCCTGATAGTCATAGTGCGAGGGGCTGGTAACCCCTCCGCTTAACACTAATTGATAGCAATCACTATGGTGGAAACACCCATTTAAGCTTGTGCTGCAGTCCCTGGCGAGAAGAGGAGTCTATGACGCCTCATGGCAAAACCCCATTTGGTGGAGCCAAACTCGAGCATTCTCCTCGGTGTCTTTCAAGAAACACCAGGAGAACACTGAGGTTGCCCACGTGGAATCTCTAAACATTCACTGCGGAGGAAATGCTTCCATTCCTCTGTCGGGAACTGGATTGGTATCGCTTGAACCTCTGTGACATACATGAGGTTTGATAGACTGGTTCTGGCTACAGTCATCATGAGGATAGACAGTTCCATACTCGGGGCAGGAAACTGCCAAACCACAGGGAGTGGCACCTCATTTTTATAAAATAATTAAGTGGGTGTGGGAGCATAGAAGCGAGGTGTGGGAAGCTGTGAGTCTCAGGCTATTATGGGATCGCCTCCCCATCAATGGGCGAGAGGGATGAGGGGTGGTGGTGGTAGCTTACGTCCCACAAAAGATGAACATTAGTGGAGGGATGCAAACATTGCTGATGAATCAGATGCCTTCTATGATCTCCTGTCTTAGGTGCTGGCTAAAGTGGTCCCTTGGGATGGAGTGATCATCTTGGGTGACCTTAATGCCCGAGTGGGTCATGATGCAGATAGCTGGTCTGGAGTGTTTTGGAAAGACATGAGCCAGATCAGTTAAATAACAACGGTGGAAGTCTGCTACATTTATGTTCAGTCCTTGGGTTGTAGTCACACGCTGTTCCGTGATTGGTTCATTCACACACCATCATGGACAGACAGTGAATGCGGGCCCACGTTCCAAACTACAGGACCTACTGTGGAGCTGATCTACTTACTGACCATGGACTTGTCACCTGTAAGATGTGCCGACCATATTTTCACTGTGGTGGCAATCATCCATCAAGGACCCCTCTGAAACATACACGGACCTGGTCTTGTCTAGCTGATGAAGGATGCAAGCAGATGACCACTGTTTGTAACTGGGATTGGCACCCTGCTCCCTCCTCCAGATGCCAAGGGGGCATGGGTGAGTTTCAAGACAGCGAATCATGCAGCTTCTGTGGCTCCAATGGGTACACAGTCTAGATCTTTCCAGACACCCTGGCTAATGGATGAGGTGTTCTGGGTAGTTCAAAGTAAGCGGCAGGCCCACTCCCAACTTCTGCAACTTTTCACATCCAAGAATAAGGAGACTTATCGCAGCCTTCGCTCTGAGGTTCGGGGAGCCGTGCATTTCTGCAAGGATGAGTGGTGGTCACGAGTTGGAAACTGCCTTATTAGCACGCGATAACAAATCACGTTTTAACATGATAAAAAAGTAACTTGCAGCACCACGCCTATCACCATTTAAAAAAAAAACGGTGTTGCACACTCGAAATGAAGGACGTGGGCAGGTGCTCCAAATCGAGGACAAACACATTTATTGTGAAGATCTGTAAAATGCAACAGCACGTGTGTTACACACCAATTCTCAACCGAGTCGCCATTAACCACGTGACTGGTGTACAGGTTAGGTTACTCAATAACCCTGCCAGCCACCTACAGGCCCGACTCAGTATTGCATACTGGTTTACACGAGTGTAGTAGTCACTTCATAAACACTAATAATAGGAGGCACACACGTGTATTCTACACTTCCACAGTACAGGGGATAACTACGTGCGGGTCAGGGCAGCATACTGCCTGACCCACAACGCCAAGGAGGTGAAGACGGGGATGAAGACTTGCGTAGACGACGGGTTCTATTCCAAACGACTGCCCCCTCCCAGCGTCGGGACGTCTCTTTTATCCTCCCCAGTGTGGCTTGGCTCCGCCCTCGGCGACACCACCTTCTGTAACCTATCAGAAGGTTCTGGGCTCCACCCAACGTGTTCCCACTGTCACCTTTACCCTACATCCCTTCCCCCTGGCCTATCACGTGCCCTGCTGGCAGACCAGCTGCTGTGTCCTCAGATCCCCCCTCTCTGCCAGCAACCAGCAATACGTGCTCCAGTGGCACATTTCACCTGCCCTACTGGTAGACCGGGCTACTTAACCCACAATCCCGCTTTCTACCAGTAACCAGCACTGCTCGCCCTAGTGACAGTTTTTTGCAAGATCTGGATACAGTCCCATTAGTGAGCTCCTCCGGTAAGCAAGTTTACATTGTCTGGGTCATGTATGCCCAAGCAGTTTCTATTCGGTCAGATAGGTGGGGATAAACAGGTGTGGCATGGGCTAGAGAAGAGATGGATTGATTTGGTACAGAATGATGTGGAGCTGATTGGATGTGCCAATGACTGGTACCAGCAGTGTCAAGATCAGCCTCTATGGACGAGGTTTGTGAAGAACACTGCTGGGGAATTGGAGGCAGTCGCCCTCCAGCAACAACATATGGCAGAGGAGCGGCACTCACAACAATAAGCAGAGCACCTGGCGGTTAAAATACAGAGAGTTGGCATAGTTGGGAGCACAGTTAATGCATCTGCCAGTCATCTCAGTCAGTCAATCCATGGCACATGGGTCTGTTTCATGACCTCCTGCCAGCAGGTCTTTGACAATTCACGTGACCTCAAAGTGCACCTAGCATGGCACAAGCGCAATGGTGACATCACCGCCACGCCGTGGTGAACAGTGGTTGATGATAGTCATAGAATAAACCAAAGCAATATGCAACGATGGGTATGGTGATACTCCGCTCATAACTAAGTTTGCTATTTGCCAAAGATCACTCAGTTATGCAGATCTATTTAAATATGTGAAATTTTGGTTTGCTAACATGAGCTGACTTTTGGAGTGATTTTCAAAAAGGGATTTAATTTATTCACCGTAACATTTTGTGTACTCTTTGAATCGTCTTTAAATTCAATATAAACCAGCTTCTGTGTTTTTAATAGTATTGCTTTATATATTAACTGTTAATATTATGTACAAGAGCATTTAGTTATTTGCTAGTTTTCTTCTTACACGAAAACACTGTTTTGAACACTTTAATTTGTTCACAAGTAAACAAAGTTAAAATTGTTTGCACATGTTAATCAATGAGATAATGTAATTGTTGTCACAATTAAAATAATTGCCACATTTACATCGTAAAATAATATGCCAATTTCCCCTGTTTGCGCTTTGTATTTCTTGTATTTCACGGGCCTCGTTGAAAATAAAGGTGTGAAGATTAATGAGATTTTAGTTGGTTGAATATATAAATACATCGAGCCGCACATCTCAGAAGGACCGGTGACACGGCGGTTCGTGCACTGCGCTATAAATAACAGTCAACACAATTTCCAACGGGTGCATGTTTCACAAATGAGATCCATTGTTCGATTGAGAACTCGGAGGCGCGGAGCCAAAGCACAAAGTTCCTCGTAACCTGAGTTTGATTCCTGACTATGATTAACATCAGGGGGGAGTGATGTGTCATCCGGTCCGAGGTCCCCTTCCTTTACCAACCTGCAGTACACCATTTGGTAATGTATGGTCAAACAGTTCAAGTGGTGGAAACAGTAATGGGAGGAATTAATCCAGCAGTAGGTTCACAAATTGCTGAAAATCATTATTATACATCTATACACGATACAAGGCTAAAATATGAATGTTAATTAATAATGATTAGAAAAAAATAAAGTGTGAAACGTTTCTTAAATATGAGACAAACAAAATAACAACTGCTCTGTATTTGCACTGTAACTGTCCCTATTATATATTTACTGTCCCTATTATAAGATCTGTTGTGCATATACTGTTCAGCACTCCCTAAGTTACAGTAATTGTAATCGGACAGTGTCACGATAAAACATGAACATTTCATGAGCATAATTTTGCACTGTAATGAAATTTCTCTAAAAAGGTGTTAAATGACATTTACACGCTGCAAATTGAAGTTTATAAGGTGGTCCAGGTCATTCCTGGACACATAATGAAATATCGTTCAAGCTGATTAGTTGAGGATAATAAAAACTAGAGGGTAAATAGAGGATATAGCATGTGGCACGACTGATATTTTTGCTATTTCAAGCAGTTAATGTTCATGCTTTTTTTAAAAGAAATAAAATGTGATTTTGCAATTTTTTGAATGGTTTTACTGAACCAAAACTGAGTCACATCTGGTGCAATTATGGCACCTAATCCATGGTATTAATCATTTTTTGGCACGACCAGAAAATTATACTGGAATGTTATCATTTGTAAATCAAACAAAGTGAAGGTAACGCATGTTTATTGCAAGAGTGAAACAATGTTACAGTTGTCTTATATATCTAAAAAAACGTGTGCCTCTACAGTATATTATCAGGATTTTGAGATATATCAAAGAATATGGGAGCGTTGTCGTAAAATATGTCACGTACATTTTTTGCGCAGTACGGTTAGCACATCAAATACATACATTACCCCAAAAAATGACACAGTCTCGTTATAATGTATTAACTGCAGTGTTCTTTCGCATGTGTGCTTTTCTAGTCTACCAGTATTTCTGGATGTAAATATCAAGCTGCAGATAATTAATCAGGGGAATATATTTTTTTTCTCCTTTAGGCCGTTGAGGGATTTATTTTCCATGTAGGTTGCATTTCTTAACATCCAGAGCGCACAGAACATCTGTTGTGGGTCGTCTCTTGTTACCCCGAAGACAAAAATGCCGGTGTTTGTTTGAAGGTGATATTTTGTGAGGACTCACTTCATGTACTTTACCAACCACATGCACGAAAACCCATTTCGGTTCCAGGGTGGCTCCTTGTTTATTGGCATGTCTATTTTTCTCCACTAATTGATTGCATATGTTGTAGCCTATGCCGCCTGTACCTGTATTTCACATGTACTCTTCCTTTTTCTTCCTTGTGAAAATACATTTATCAATGTGCATTCCCTCCCAGTTTAATTAAAGTATTTTGACTCACCCACCCACAAACACACCACTTTATCCACTTCTCACCTATCTATATATCTAAGTAACCTACCTACCACCTATATACCTAACTGAACACTGCCTTATTATTTATGTCTGCTGTAAATTAAATGAGGTTTGTTTATATAATTCGTTTTACACGTCCACACATCAGCATTTGCCTCGTGAGTTAAATGTCAGAATTTATCATTTGAGACAGATTCCAGGTCAGGCCTGTCACAGCGCAGTGGCACTCGGAATTCTCCAAGACAATCACAGCTATGATTGGGAACAAAATATTTGGAGACGTATATATTGCCAGTTATGTGGTTGCAGGATGTTTGTTGGGTATTTGGTGTATCATACTTTATTAGAAGAAGAAAAAGAGTCGTGCTGGATCCCCTTCCCGTCTAGATTTATGTCTGTATGACTATCTAGCGCGCAAGTGTGCGACAGCAACATCGCCGGGCACATCTGCGGGATGATAGTGTAGGGGTGCTGTGATCCCCCACGGCCCCACCCCTTGGGGGGGAGTTGTTATATAAGGCAGAGAGCCGGTGGGCTCGGGGTTCAGTATTCAGCTTAACCCGTGAAGAGTGAAGACTGGCTAGATAGGCCCTGGGACTCCCCTGGCTCACTGTCCTTCTAAGGACCGACCAGGGCAAGCCAGTGGCGTGGCCCCGATAGCCCAGAGCCGATGCTCTTGTAAGAGCCGGTCTGGTTGGCTAAGGGTACCGTGATCCTAGCTTGGCCAGAGCTGGATCAGCTAGCCTCCCCTAGCTCTCGAGTGGAGGACCTGGGAGCAGGCTAGCCGGGCTAGTGTTAGTGGGGTCTCCCTGTTAGATGGGTGAAGGGGCCGTTACCTCTTCAAGTGTTGTATACATTGGCCAATGTTGAGTGTAAAGTTATAATAAATAAGTGTGCCTCGTCTTCTACGTTTCCTTGAACTCACTACAATAGCATGAAAGAGGAGAGTGAAGGAGAGCGACACGCAACGGGAGGGACGATTAGGGAGAGGCAAGAGATACTGAAACGTTAAAGGGAGATGTGAGAATAAAGAGGCTGGGGGTAATAGGTGAGAGAGAGAAACTGGGAGAGATATGAGAGGAGTGGGACATTGGTTGAGACACTGGAGGGAGGAAAGGAATATAGACTTTTGACTTTTAAAATCTATTTTATTGCTTCTAGGAAGCGTTAATGCCAGAAACCAATGACAGTACACTCGTACTAAGCGTCAATGTCAACAACAAAAAGGTGTTCATCACGCATGACCGGGCATCATCTCTGGGAGACGCAGGGGGTGGGGGAATTGAAACGCGTAGTGAAGTACATTATGTAAAATTGTGCATTTCTTTAAAAAGACACCCTCCCCCCAGTATAACCATAGTACGCGTGTTCCAGCTTTAGCCATGCTTTTATGAGGGCCTTCAGCATTGCCAGTGCCCCACAGTCACGACTATTGCCTTCCAGTCTTTTCTTCCTAGTTTATAGATCGCCAGTTTTGCCTGGGCACACATGAATTTAGTGACGTCGCGCCTGTTGTCGCTCGTCACGGCTACTCCATACACGAATGCACTCTCGTAGAAAGGGATGTCCAGCCTCCTGAAGATTTGTGCTAAGAAGCGGAACAGTGGGTCAAGCCATTTGCACTTAAGGTATTGTTGGGCGAGATCCATTCTCGGTCCACAAAAATGAATATAGAGATAGAGGTAGAAGTGGAAACAGAGGAAAAGAGAAACAGATAGAAAAAGAGACGAAGCAAGAAATAGAGATAGATTAGGATATACGGGCAAAAAATCTCTTTAAAATCTTCTCTTAAAAACCTTACATATACATACACAGATACTAAGCTATTGTGAAAGCCCGGTGGGCCATTTATCCATTTCTCCACCAACAAAATTATAAGAGGCTTGCACAAGTTGAAAAAGTTATAGAAAGTGGGGGGTAAATAGTTGATCTAAAAGGTTTCCGAAAATTGTGGACCCCCCCTCCTAAAAAAAGATATTTACCCCCACGTAGATATATAAACATACACACCCTACATACAAGAGAGTAATTAGTATCTATTGACTCTGTAGTTGTATCTACTGACTCTACAGTAGTGTCTACTGAGCCAGTAGTTGCTACTGTTTAGTAGTATTTACCGATTGTAGCAGTAAGGACTGACCGTAGTAGTATTTACTGGCCCTACAGTAGTATCTACCTACTCTATAGTAGTAACGACTAACTGCAGCATTGCATACCGACTGTGGTGGATACTGCTATCACTACAGCAGTGCATACCGACTTTGGTACCTAATTTAACTACAGCAGTGCATAGCGACTGTGGTGGTACCTGCTTTCACTACAGCAGAGCAGACCGACTGTGGTGGTACCCGCTATCACTACAGCAGTACATACCGTGGTGGTACCTGCTTTAACTGCAGCAATGCATACTGTGGTGGCACCTGCTATGATTACAGCAGTGCATACCGACTGTGGTGGTACCTGCTATCACTACAGTAGTACATGCTGACTCTATAGCAGTATTTATCGACTCTATAGCGCAAAGTAGTCACCTGATAGAGTGGTGTGGTGAGGCCTAGTCCCGTTCAGAGCCTCCGGCCTCGCCTAGATTGTCCAGCCAGCCAAGGTGGCACTTTGGCAGGCTGGGGCTGAGCTGCTACCCCTGACTCCCCCCCCCCCACAGCCACAATGTCCCCGGCCGCTCTGCAGTAATATCTACGGCCTATAGTGGTAGCATCTACTGACTGTATAGTAGTAATAACTGCACGCATCGGGGTCGGGGGGACATGAGACAGTGAGGAATTTGCCTGAGCATTAGGTTTATATTTATAGAATTTTTTACGCGAAATAAAATGTCCCTCTCACTCCCACCGAAGGCGTGCGACTGGGCATGGGCCGTCCTTCCCACCAAAGGTATGGTCGTGCTCGCATAATAAATAATTAAGAAAGCACACCTAAATCGCTAATTAAACTCATTTCAAGCTGACGGATGTGAAAAAGGCATAGCGCTTGCTCACCGCGGGACTTACGGCGTGGTACCTGCCTATTTTTAAATCCTTTATATTAAGTTCGCTTGCTTGCGTGCTTGCTTGCTTGCTTGAGTGCTTGTGTAGTACCGTTGAGGACGCGTGGACACCCGAGTAGAGGCACGCGTATTTATTTCACAACAGTCACTGGAGACATACAGTACTGGAGGGGGTATCGGCCCCCTCACCCGGATAGCTGGGAACACACGGCTAGCTACCCCTAGCTTGCCTCCTAATCCTCCAAATACTGGGCTAGGGGAGGCTGTCTGGCCCGACACTGGTCAGTCGGGCTACGGTACCCGGAGTCCCAGAGTCCTGGCTCTGGTTCACGGGACCACGCCGCTGGCTTGGTCCTGCGCGGCCCTGACAAGGGCGGCGTCCCAGGGGAGTCCAGGGCTCTAGCTAGGCAGTCTTCGATCTTCAAGAGTTTACTTAAACATTCTGCCCCGAGCCCTCTGACACATCCCCCTTTATACTCCACCCCCGCTGAGGGGTGGGGCACCGGGATGCCTGGTGCGGACGTCGTTGAGAGCACCCCCCCCGTGCACTCACATAGCCCCGCCCACTGTGTTTGTTTCCCATAAGCTGCCATGCATAACGGCTCTCTCTCTAACACCCCTACACATACAGCTCCTCCGTAACACCCCTACATCACCCCCCCCTGTACAGCTCGCAGCCGTCCCGGCTGCAACCTTGACAATAAAAGTTTATTCACCCCTCGATCCCCCAGCGTGTGCCTCATTTTTACAACAATAACGCAACGAGAAGAACAACAGGAAGGGAAAATAACCCGACGCACCCCACCCCCGAATAAATACGAAATCCGTACAACCAACGTATATACATTTTTTTCAGGAAACCCCCCAGCACACACACAACACACAGCGAACACAACATTCGTACAATGCAATGTGCCAGGAGCACACCACCGACGCCGCACACAGTGAGCATAACATGTGAACGTACACAGGAAAAAAAATATTTCAAAAAAAAAAAAAATTCCTTTTTTTTCCCATTTTCACTCCGTGCGTCACAAGAGTCTGCGCATTTTTGCGCGCGTCCTCGCCGCAGGCCCGTCACACGGGATAACCCCGGCCGGCAGGCCGTCGGGTGGCAAGTGTCCATCTCCGAGTGAGTCTGTTGTTGACGTCGCAAGACCCTCGGCATCCCCCGTGGGGGTCGTCGGGCGTGAGCCCGTCACTCCCGGTGCACCTGGGGGCGGGACAGCCGGCAACGCGTCAGGCGAGAGCAGCGGAGACGAACTCTTTGAGTCGGTCGCCCCCCCACATGTTTGGCCACGCGCGTGTGTAGTGGGACCTCGCACCGCAACGAAGGGTTTGAGCCTGGAGGGGTGTACAAACCACCGGCGCTTCCCCCATTTAATGCGTACGCACTGAGGTCTCACGACCTCAACCACCTCGACGGGGCCCCGCCACGGCCGCACCAGTTTTGAGGAGGTCGCGAGTGGTACCTGGGGACAGTGCAGCCATGCCCTGTCCCCCGGCTTCCACTGTAGCACATGCGCGCGACCCAGTCTGAGGCGCTCATTAGCCCTCTGCCGCATGTCAGAATTCTGCATGGCAGCATCCCGCGCCTCTGTCAATTTTTCCAGGTTAAATTTAACATGTTCGGCCAATTGAGTTTTTCCCTGTGGCGCTGGGATCTGCAGCTGGGCCCGAACAGGTGGGTCAGGTTCGCGGCCATACATAAGGAAGAAGGGGGAAAATCCCGTCGCAGCATGGGGGGCCAATCTGTACGCTGCCAGGACCCCCTGAATTTTCAAGTCCCAATCTGTCTGTGAGTCCGAAACCTGTTGTGACAACATCGACGTGATGGTACGATGCAACCACTCGACCATCCCGTCGGTTTGTGGGTGATGTGGAGAGGTACGAATCGTTTTCGTGCCCAGGATCTCACAGACTTGTTGGAGCAATTTGCCAGAAATTTTTTTACCCTGGTCGGTCAGCAGCCGCTCGGGAGCACCTTTGTCAAGGACATATCCCTGGACAAAGGCCTCCACGATGGCTGCTGCCGACTGGTTGGCCAGGGGCCAGGCCATAGGCCAGCGCGTGAAGTACTCCACCCCGGTTAACAAATATCTATTTCCCCTGGGGGTGGCGGGGAACGGTCCCAGAATATCCAGCGCGACAAGTTCGTTCACCCGGGAGACCCTGATAGACTGCAGGGGCGGGTTCGACTCCCTCGCTGGTGGTTTTCGCTGCGCACACCTAGGGCACGACCCTAACAGATCCCCGACATCCCTTGTCATGCCCGGCCAAAAAAAATCAAGTTGGAGCAAGGCCAGGGTCTTTTGGGTTCCCAGGTGGAGGAGGCGCTCATGAGCGGCCCACACCACCCTACCCCGTAACCCCGAAGGGACCACCAGCCGGTGTCGATGGGATTTCCCGTCCCAATGCATTAACAACCCACCGAGCATTTCCCATGCGTCGGCATCACCCCTCCCCCACCCCCGGTCCCCGACGCGGCGGCGCAACGCAAGGAGGGAGGTATCTTCCATCTGCAAACGCCCCCATTCCGTGGCAGGCAACCCCAACAGGGAATCAGATCCCTGTTGTGCGATGGAATTCGTCATTGACGCTGCGTCGTCAGCAGCCGCCAAGACCGGAACAGGCATTTCACCAGGATGCCTGCACCGACCCGACTCCAGGAGGCATGCGCATTCGGGGGTGGTTGGCATGCGCGACAGAGCGTCCGCGTTGGTGTGGCGAACGCCCTTACGGTACGTGGTCTCAAAATCAAAATCCTGGAGAACCTCCAGCCATCGAGACAATTGTCCCGATGGTTGTTGGACTCGCAGGGCGTACTGTAGCGCCGCATGGTCTGTACGGACGGTGAAACGCTGCCCGTACAGATATGGCCGGTACTGCTGGATGAAATAGACAATTGCCAGCAGTTCCCGACGGGTGACACAATATCGTTGCTCCGCTGGAGACAACACTCGACTACCGTACGCGACCACCCGTTCCACGCCCTCAACCACCTGGGAAAGCACGCCCCCAATACCTGTGTTGCTCGCGTCGGTATCGAGCACAAAGGGTTTTGAAAAATCGGGATAAACCAGGGGAGGGGCATTAACCAGAGCATCCCGAAGGGAGCGGAACGCAGCCTCCTCCTCCTGTCCCCAATGGAAGCGGACCCCCTTTGACGTCAAAGCGTGCAGGGGCTTAGCAATGGTGGCAAAGTCCGCGACAAAGCGTCGGTAATATGACGCGAAACCAACGAAGCTCCTGACCTCTCCCACCGAGGTGGAAGTCGGCCAGGAGCTGACGCACTGCGTTTTGGCGGGATCGATAGCAATACCCGAGCGTCCAACGATGTGCCCCAAATAACGTACCGATTCGCGCAATAAATGACACTTTTGGGGTCTAAATTTCAAATTAGCAGTCCGCATTTTGAGGAAAACGGCCCACAACCTCTGGAGATGCTCGTCAAATGTTCTGCTAAAGACGATAACGTCATCCAAATAGATTAAACACGAATCCCACTGCAATCCAGCCAAAACCAATTCCATCAATCGCTGGAAAGTCGCCGGCGCCGAGTGTAATCCCATCGGCAACCGGTTAAATTGGAAGAGACCATGTGGTGTACGGAATGCAGTTTTAGGCTTAGATTCATCGTCCAGAGGAAGCTGCCAGAATCCCGAAAGCAAATCCAATGTGGAGAAGAATCGCGCCCCCGCCAAGGCGTCCAGCGATTCGTCAATACAGGGAAGCGGGTATGCGTCAGCAACGGAAATTTTGTTGAGGCGGCGAAAATCGACGCAAAACCGCAACGATCCATCCTGTTTCTTAACCAGAACGATCGGCGCTCCCCACGGGCTGGTAGAGGGAGAAATGATGTCGGCGGCTAACATGTCATCAACAGCCGATTTGACATGGTCCTTCTCGGCGGGACTCAGCCGGAAGGGATTTTGGCGTATGGGCGCGCTGTCACCCGTATCAATATGGTGACGCAGCAAATGGGTACAGCCTAAATCGAATTTGTTCTGACTGAACACGTCGGCAAATTCGCGCAGGAGTGTCCTAAGTTTTTGACGCTCTACATCCGACAGGTCCGTCGATCCCGCACAAAGCGCCTCAAGCCACCCTTCATCGGTGTCCGAATGTGGAAGCGGCAGAGTGGCAGTGCCAACGTGATTGGCGACAGGTTCCTCGCAGGGCACCGGCGTTGCGTGAGCAAGCACGGTCCCTTGAGGAATTACCACGGCCTGCGACCCCACATTGAGGACCGCGATGAAAGGGTCCCCGTCCCCCCTTACGATGGTCTGGGCGGGAATTAAATGCGGCCCGCTAACCCCGGCCCTAGATGGCCCCAGCAGGACACCCTGGTCCCCAACACCCTTAGCGAAGGGCCTACGAAGTTTTAGGGGCACCAACATTTGTGCCCCCGGCGGCACGCGAACCGTTTGAACGACAAACGCCGGTACCGTCGCGAACGCCGACCGAGCTGCAGTAGGGGAAGGCAAAAACGCCATCCGTCGTCCCGACGGGAGCTCAATGCAACCTTGATCAATCAAAATCCGAATTGGCATTTTTCCCAAGAAGTCCGTCCCCAGCAGGCACGGAACCGCCAGCGAGGAGGAAACAAAAATGGGGCCGGACAATTTAATATCACCGATCGAAATTTGTGCGCGAATCTGACCCATGATACCCAATGAGCCCCCGTTAGCAGCGTAGAATGGGACATTAACCGGTAGCAAAGGACGACTCTGGACGGGGAGAATGTTGTATATGAGTTCCGAAATGATAGTCGCCGACGCTCCTGTATCGACGAGGATACGCACTTCGACCCCGTCAATGTGCCCTACTACGGCCGACGACCCCGACAACGCCGCCACAACGCGGTGGGCCAACACGGACCACTGCCTGGGTTCGATTTGGGTCCCCATAGTGGTGCGTGTTGGCCCGACGGTGCGCAATGTTGGCCCCCCGTTCATTGCGGTGTGCTTGTGTGTAACGGGTGTGTGCTTTGGCCAAACATGTGGGGTGCCGCGACTCGCCGGGTCAGGTTGATGGAGCTTGGAAGGAGGAGGAGGGCCGGCGTCCCGGCGAGGCGTCATCCCCCGCTGTCGAGGAGAGCGGCACCCCGAGGCGACGTGGCCCCGGATGCCGCAGTTATAGCAGCGCGGGAGCGCAGGCGGTGATGACGGACGGTCGGAGCGGCCCGACCCATCCCGGCCCGCCCGTACTCCCACCCTCTGCTGCTGTCGGAAGTCGGCGGCGTAGACCTCCTCCGTCGGGGGGGTGACGGCAGCCACCGTACGCCCGGCCGCTGCCCTGCTGGCCTTCCATCGCTGTGACAGGAGGTTAGCGTGGAGGAGCCGCGCCGCCTGGAGGGAACCCATCTCCGTGTCCTCCTGTGCGACGATGGCGATGTCCAGGTCGTCCGCCAGCAGAAGAATTTTCTCAGTGACCATCGCGTTCACGCCTTGGTCATCCATACGAGGGAAGGCCGTCTTTGCCAACGCCAGAAGGCTCGTACGGTAGGCGAGGGGCGACTCCTTTGCACCCCGCTGGCGATCGTAAAATCGCTGTCTGCATTCTGCCGAAGGTCCGTAGACCCCAGCCAGCAACTTCAGCACCATCTGAAGAGTGGAGCGCTTGTCCCTCGGTGCCGACGTAAGAGCGGCGAGGGCGTCGCCGTCGAGGAGCGCCGGCAGCGCGCAGAGGGCTTCGGCGTCCGACCACCCCGCCATTTCTTGGTGCGCGAGGAAGCGCCGCTGGAACCCCCCCCAGTCGCCCTCCTCAGCTACAAACTCTTTCAGCGGGGGCAGCCTTTGGTGTAGCGCAGCGATCGCCGTGGAGGCCCGCGCTTTGCTGTCCCCGCAACTCGGCTGAGCGTCGGCACGAACGACAGATGGAATCGCCTGTCGCGCTGATGGTGACGCTCCATCCGTTGGTGGTGACGCGGCAGCCCCTGCGAGGCCGATGTCGGACCCCAGGTTGAGGCTGGCCATGCCCTCGGCAGCTGCTGCGGCGATGGCGGGAGATTCAAAGTTGTAGTCAGTAGAAATGGCGGGAAGGCGCAACGGTCGTCGGCCGTCCTCGCCCCGCGGCGGTCCAGCAGCCCCCAGCCGAGTGATGCTCTCGAGTGTGGCGGCAGCAGCATACAGCAGCTCCGCCAGCCTCGCGTGCGCCAGCCGAAGTCCGTCGGATGGCGACTCCCCTTCCTCCCGATGCCCCGGTACGGATGCATTCGGCCCCGGCTGCTCGTTGCCTCCATCAGCCGTCTCTGGCACCGCACTTCCCGCGGTGTCCTCCGCCTCCTGCACCCCGGCCCGAGCCGTTCGGCGCGTGTCCATGTTCGTTGTTGTTCACTTCTGACACCAGATGTAGTACCGTTGAGGACGCGTGGACACCCGAGTAGAGGCACACGTATTTATTTCACAACAGTCACTGGGGACATACAGTACTGGAGGGGGTATCGGCCCCCTCACCCGGATAGCTGGGAACACACGGCTAGCTACCCCTAGCCTGCCTCCTAATCCTCCAAATACTGGGCTAGGGGAGGCTGTCTGGCCCGACACTGGTCAGTCGGGCTACGGTACCCGGAGTCCCAGAGTCCTGGCTCTGGTTCACGGGACCACGCCGCTGGCTCGGTCCTGCGCGGCCCTGACAAGGGCGGCGTCCCAGGGGAGTCCAGGGCTCTAGCTAGGCAGTCTTCGGTCTTCAAGAGTTTACTTAAACATTCTGCCCCGAGCCCTCTGACACATGCCCCTTTATACTCCACCCCCGCTGAGGGGTGGGGCACCGGGATGCCTGGTGCGGACGTCGTTGAGAGCACCCCCCCCGTGCACTCACATAGCCCCGCCCACTGTGTTTGTTTCCCATAAGCTGCCATGCATAACGGCTCTCTCTCTAACACCCCTACACATACAGCTCCTCCGTAACACCCCTACACTTGCTTGCTTGCTTGCTTAGGACCGTGCAAATCTTTCGCTCGTTTTTTAACCCACTTCCCGTGATCCAATCGAGCTGACATTTTCCACACAGACTCGTTGTGCGAGACAATTAATGTTCGTGAAATTTTTTTTCAAAAATGTTACACTTTTTAGGCAAAAAAAATTTATTTTACATTTATTCAAATACAACTCATTCATGGCTTTGGCTGAACGTCACAGTGTAGGAGCCCAGAGCGTAACCCCTCCACAGGCCGTGGCGGAGTAGCGCAGTAGGTAGCGCCCTCACTTCCCATGCCAAAGGTCGCGGGATCGATCCCCGCGTCCTCCACAGGCGAATATATTTTTAAATCCTTTATATTAAGTTTGCTTGCTTGCTTAGGACCGTGCAAATCTTTCGCTCGTTTTTTAACCCACTTCCCGTGATCCAATCGAGCTGACATTTTCCACACAGACTCGTTGTGTGTGACAATTAATTTTCGTGAAAAAAAATTCCTACATTTTACACTGTTTAGGGAAAACAAATTAAATATTGAATTACCAATTGCTTAATACTGGCAGACAATCATCTGACCCATAGGTGGCAGCCATCTCAAGCCAGAGGACGAGAAGACTCTAGCCGCCACGCATATAAAGGATTTATAGTGAAAAACTTTTTTTTACGGGTTTACTTTTTTTTACGTAAACCCCACCGTTGGAGAGCCAAGCGCATGACCACACAAACCTACACACAAACCCCGCCACAAAACCCACACACAAATGCCGCCACAAACAAACCCCGCCACAAACCCACACATAATTTTAGACTTTTATATACATATACTTGAGGAAAGTTCCCGGCGTTGTCCTGGTCTTAAAAATATATCAAAACTACTCTTAAAAATGCAACAACAGTGCGTACTGACTGTGGTGGTACCTGCTATAATTACAGAAGTGCATACTGTGGTGGTACCTGCTATGATTACAGCAGCGCATACTGTGGTGGTAGCTGCTATAATTACAGCAGTGCATACCGACTGTGGTGGTGCCTGCAATGACTACAGCAGGGCATACCGACTGTGGTGGTACCTGCTATCACTATAGCAGTACATGCTGACTAAAGCAGTATTTATCGACTCTATAGCACAAAGTACTCACCTCACAGAGTGTCGTGGTGAGGCTTAGTCCCGTGCAGAGCCTCTGGCCTCGCCTAGATTGACGGCCTATAGTGGTAGCATCTACCGACTGTATAGTAGTAATAACTGCGCGCATCGGGGTGGGGGGGACGAGACAGTGAAGAATTTACCTGAGCGTTTAGTGTATTTTTATAGGATTTTAACGCTAAAAAAATGTCCCCCTCACTCCCACAGAAGGTGTGCGACTTGGCATAGGCTGCCCCCCCCCCCCACCAAAGGCGCGTGAGTTGGTATGGTCGTGCACGCATCATAAATACCTAAATAAAAGTGAACCGCACACAAAACGCACTATATCACTAATTAAACTAATCTAAAGTTGACGGATGTGAAAAAGCAATAGCACTTGCTCGCCGCGGGACTTACAGCATGGTACCTGCCTCTTTTTTTTAACGTAAACCCCACCATTGGAGAGCCAAGCGCGCGACCACACACACACAAACCCCATCCACAAACAAACCCCGCCACAAACCCACTCACAAACCCCGCCACAAACCCACTCACAAACCCCGCCACAAACCCACACACAACTTTTGACTTTTATATATAAAAAAAGAAAAGAAGAGAGATAACAGGTTTTGCTGTCTGCCTGTCTGGGAGGGAGGTGACAGATGGATAGATGGTAATGTCCAAAGGACGTGCAGGTTGCTGGTATAATAAATAAATAACTACGTGATGACGTAAACTCGTAATTTGCCCTATGTTTTGTAAGTTTTAGGCAGATTATATTATTATTGTGAGAGGTTTTAGGAGGCCTTAATCCAGCAGCGGATTCACCATGGCTTATGATTATGATGATGACGACTCCTCTGTGGAGCCCACGGATCATTAGAAGTTGTCATCGGCCACAGTCACTGAAGTATCTATGAAGAGACATTACTCTGCTACTGTCAGCTCCCAAGGCTACACAATCTCTAAGTTGTAATGGCTTGAACTATACTTTTCCTGTAAAAGGTAATTAACATTCAACATGACATCCACTGCTTTACCGTGTTTGTCACAGGGTCCGTGTAATGAAATGTAAATATCCTAAAAGATATCCTTTTTTAAAAGTGAATCCACTGACAGCGTAATTTACTTCACCAAAATGTTTTAAAGTGAGGTAGTTACAAACGAGTTATAATTATGCCATTATTTTAATATTGTGAGACTATGAATACCTTAAGTGAAGATACTAAGTAGAACATATTGTGGGAAGTTAACGGTGGCTGTCTCAATATCTGGCATCCCTTTTGAACCCATGTGCTTCAGCTTCAGCAATGCGAACTTAAGCCTGATGAAGCTTGTAGAGCTGAATATAGTTAAAAACAACTCACAAACAAGCACCTTGTAAAAGACCAACGCAGAATATCCCTGGGTTTGATCTTCAACAAAGCTCACAGTCCACCCTAAACTGGATCCACGCAAACCATGGCAGATGCCATGGAAACTTTAAAACGCTCCAGTGTGCGACTGTGGTCATCCAGAACAGACCGTACAACGTATAACGACACGGTGCCTGATACACAAATACGAAGGAGACATCACAGCGATACACTCCGCTATTCCTGACGTGGTTTTCTCGCTTGACCACCTGAATGTGAAATTGTAGTTGTTGCTCTGCATATCCTTCAGCCATACTAAAGAAGAAGACTGGTATCCACCATTAGATGTGAAAATTCCACCTTTGCCATTGAACCACCAACAAAAGATACAGTCCTCTTTCACTTTGAGATAAAAGGCCAACACGTTGCATAATTTTTAAGACGTTTGAAACAGTTTAATTAACTTTGTTGCGGAGATTTTGTCGTCCATACTTCACCCTGCTGGTCAATGTGAGCTGGGAACATTAGACGTGATAGTACAGTACCGTACACTGTACTGGTATTGTCCTCTGCTGCCCACCACAGCCCTGCAGTAGCATATGGTGGTCACCCAGTTAAGCACTTTCCAGGCTCAAACCCGCTTAGCTTCTGATATACGAAAATATGTTGTTCATTGTGGGGAATTAGGTCACAGGAAATTCCAAAACCTATTATGAAACCTTAAATGCAGCTCCATCAATTGACTTTCTAAAAGAATACGTGAAAGCTGTTTAAAAAACGGTATTAAATTATAATATGTAATGCTACTAAAAAGAACAACTTTAATTGACTCCTTTGAAATGTTTGGCAGTTACCACTGTGTATCCTTGCATTTATTTTAGCTAAATGTTCGACGGGTCTGTCGCAGAGGCCATTCCGGCAGCAATAAAACCCCGGAGAGCTTTTCTCATAATAATTTGATTTGATTCTCTATCACCGTCACTCTGCCCGAGGCCTTGCTTGGGCGCTGGTGTCAGATTAACTGCACAGGAGTGGACCTCTGTTTTAATTCAGCATGCCTCCACCTGCCCCCGACACCTCCAACCCCACCTAGCTTTGGAGGATCGTGGTTTTTGTTTAATAACAACACCGCCGTCCGACAGGTACAGTCTAACTTTATTTTCTTCCTTGCCTTGCCTTTCTGCATGCCTGCAGATACCGCCAGGTGAGTTGGCTACGTGGTGCTGCCATCAGTTACAAAGTCACCATATGACATCAAGTCTCAAATAAGCACTCTTTAGAATTTTCCGTGAGCGTTCCTCGGTGTGCAGGTGGTTGTTCGAGAAGGAGAATAAACACCCGTGAGGTGAAAGGGTTGCAGTCGCCCCGAGGGATTCTGTGCTCTATCGCCACGAGGTCAAGCTACTGTTGGAGCTTTAAATAACCTCCTGGCAAGTCTCAAGGGACACATTTGGAATGCACGGATGGATGGATGGATAGTGCAGACGCCTCGCCGCAGATGTCATTTTGTAGCCACACCACTGCGCTGGATCGAACCAATGTGTTAGAATTGCATTTCCAATCGCACAAAGCGGGCATGAGTGCTGATATTGTAATTGCGCCATAGGCCAGCTCCAATGTTGACATCGCCGTTTTGTTGTAGATAAAATAAATGAATATGATAACAAATGCAAATATGAATAAAATGAACAAAAAATGATTGCCATTTTAGAAAGATGCAATTTTGTGATGGCATGGGTTTAAAGAAAGGTCAGGCAACCCAACATTTTAATGAAACTGCTGAATGGTATTGATATGTGCACCCAGGGAGAGAGAGATGGAAGGGTGTAAGGAGGTTCAAGGTTGTGTGCACAGGAAAGTAGCAGCTTTACCAATTAAACCAACATTTTATTGCGTGATGACCATGCTGAGAGTATGATGGACATGAGTGATTTTGGACCCAAGGAAGCCTGATTCCTGGTCAATGAGCTATTAGCACCAGCAACTACAAAATCTTAAAATAAACAAATTTAGTAATAATGTTATTTTACAATTACACCTGGTATATTTCTTCTTAAATGTTACATAATGGTGGTAGCCAATTTTTAATAACATGTTATGCTGTCATACAGTGCCAGCAGTTGCCTTATGCAAAGACTAGTCCCACCAACGCAAGTCGGAAATGTCCTGTGAAGCTTACAAGGCATGAACAAAGCACCTTTGTGAGAATCTCTGTGCTATGAGAATGGCACTAATCCCAAATATGCCTACACAAAGATAACATTGCTCAGTGGTCATGCAAGTAATCAGACATATTGACTTGATACTGCGCGAATGTAATTGTTATAGTTTAGATGAATGGTTGTGATAGTTGGGGTAATTTGCACACAGTGGCTGTCTTTGTCAACTACAGAATCAACCTATACCAACAATCTGCCGTATTTTCAGACTTATTTTAATATCGCGATGAAATCCACTTACACGTGGCTTACAGTTTTGTTCGCACCCCCTGTACGTTTGAAAATCACATGAATGTGTAGTGACATCGCGGGATGTCACTGTGTTGTGCCGGCCCTAGAGAGGCACGGCGTGCGATGTAATGACATCGCGGACACCACAATGTAGTGGGTATAGAACCGGTCCTAGAGGGGCTCGGTGAGCGCTGGTTGATAGCGCTAGGTGACACCATGCTTGGCGTGCAGTGCCAGCCCTACAGCATAGGGTGTGGGTGTGCTGGAGTTACTAAAGACCATGGTACTCTGGTTGTCCCGAGGGGACTTGTGACCGGTTAAGTCTACAAATGGGCCCCAAGTGGGGGCTAGGGGTGGTCACGTGGTCCGGGTCCAGATCCTGCTCGTGGATTCTAAAAGGTGGTCGTGGCCAAGAGTGGAACCAGCCACGCCGCAGATAATATAAGCCGGGTCGCCCAGAGGGACCAGCGTTGTTGTTCATCTTAAAAAAGCCTTCGTCTACGTCCTAAGTTCTACCGAGTCTCCAACACGTGGACCTGAACCAGAGCTGTGGTCCTGGTCTGTTGGAGCTCGTTACGTTGTAATTAGTATAGTTGGCCTGGTGGTCACCACCATAGGTTGTTATTCTGTTAGGGGGCAGTTACCACATGTGTTGGTGTTAAATAAATGTGTTGGCTCCAAGAGTATGTCTGTGACTCAGTTGAACTCATGACAAATGTAATAACAACAGGCTTGTTGCAGTTTGAAACAATATTGGTCAGTCTTCTGATTTTTTAGGAATTGAAGTTCTTTCGCACCGTACATAGCTAACCGAGATTATGTGGGCCATTTCACAGCATCCAAGAGTAGCGAGTGAAGTCCGCCTGTTCTATTGGAATATGCGTGCTGCATTGAACAGTTATCAGTGACAAACGCTTTGCAGTTTGGTGAGTTATTGCTCTTCCATTTATGGAGGAATTATCCACACCTTCAGCACGTTGATTTTGCACAAAGGTCTTTCTCCCGGTGATCAGCTGTAAAAAATGTTTTGCAAATGTAGCCGTAAATGAAATTGCTCAGCTCATTAAATGACATTATCTGACACGGGGTATCTCATTGTGGGTTGAGGAAACAAAATAAATTAACAGTTGACTCTGTCTCTCTCAGCAAGATGTTAAAGTGCGTCCATAATACACGGTCGATTTTCATTAGCTGTCTCTTTGTTGGTTTACTTAAAGCTGCTTTTCCATTTGAGAAAACATTTCGCGTTGCAATTTTTTTGGAAAGGTTACTACAAAAAAAGGAAAGAAGGGAAATGGGGCAACAAAAATACGAAGCAATCGATGCAATTAAACTGCGCAACATTTGTCGCAAGTTGCACTCTAACGTGAAAAAGCGGAACTTTCCTTTTGTCTGATGAATGCATTTCTCTCTCCCAGTGAACTTTACAAAAGTTATTGACTCCTTAAGTCGGCAATATAAACTGTGTACTAATGTGGTTTACTTTTTGGCAGCTGGGCCGTACATAGATTTTAGAAATTCACTGTAAATACCAAATAAGTCCGAGCAATGAACAAGTGACAAAGGCCATGGCTGGCAACAAGGAGAGGGGTGCAACAAAACCAGCCAACTAGGCTCCACCTCTTCCCTGTATATTTTGAGTTTGCATGTGTCTCTCCTCGTGGTCGCGTGAATTTTTTTCCAGGTCCTCCAGTTTTTCCCTCCACATTTAGAAACATACATTGCGATTATTTACATTATTTAGGTGCTATACCTGTCGAAATGATGGGCCACTTTGAGCTATCATTTACGGCCACGTCACTTTTGAAAAATAAATTCATATCTCAGTGGGCTTTGCCTGGTAGGATGGGGATGGTTTAGTTTTATTTGTATGTGTTTGGGTGATTTGTTTACCTTTCTGTACTTTGTACTACTATCGTGTTTTTGGACTGTTTATTGTTGTCACGCTGTTACCCGCGCCGACTGCACATATTTGAAAAAGAGCTTTTATAGCTCATAGGATTCCTGCAGTATAAATAAACATTCTGATTCTGAAACAGGCTCCATCTCTACCCCTAACGCGAATAAACCAACCAATCAGGCTCCATCTCTACCCCTAACGCTAATAAATCGACCAACCAGGCTCCATCTCTACACCAAACGCTAATAAACAAACCAACCAGGCTCCATCTCTACTCCAAACGCTAATAAACCAACCAACCAGGTTCCATCTCTACCCTAACACTAATAAACCAACCAACGAGGCGTCATATCTACCCCTAACGCTAATAAATCAACCAACAAGGCTCCATCTCTACCCTGAACACTAATAAACAAACGAACCAGGCTCCACTTCTACCCCTAACGCTAATAAATCAACCAACCAGGCTCCATCTCAACCCTAACGCTAATAAACGAACAAGGCTCCATCTTTACTCCTAACGCTAATAAACCAACCAACCAGCCTCCATCTCTACCGCAAACTCTAATAAACAAACCAACCAGGCTCCATTTCTACCCCTAACGCTAATAAACCAACCAACCAGGCTCCATCTCTCCTCCTAACGCTAATAAACAAACCAACCAGGCTCCATCTCTACTCCAAACGCTAATAAACCAACCAACCAGGTTCCATCTCTACCCTAACACTAATAAACCAACCAACCAGGCTCCATCTCTCCTCCTAACGCGAATAAACCAACAAACCAGGCTCTATCTCTAACTATAACGCTAATACATCGACCAACCAGGCTCCATCTCTACCCCAAACGCTAATAAACAAACCAACCAGGCTCCATCTCTACTCCAAACGCTAATAAACCAACCAACCAGGTTCCATCTCTACCCTAACACTAATAAACCAACCAACGAGGCGTCATCTCTACCCCTAACGCTAATAAATCAACCAACAAGGCTCCATCTCTACCCTGAACACTAATAAACAAACGAACAAGGCTCCATCTTTACTCCTAACGCTAATAAACCAACCAACCAGCCTCCATCTCTACTGCAAACTCTAATAAACAAACCAACCAGGCTCCATTTCTACCCCTAACGCTAATAACCCAACAAACAAGGCTCTATCTCTACCTTTAATGGTAATAACCCAACAAACAAGGCTCCATCTCTACCCTAACGCTAATAAACCAACCAACCAGGCTCCATCTCTCCTCCTAACGCTAATAACCCAACCAACCAGGCTCCATCTCTACCCCTAACGCTAATAAACCAACCAACCAGGCTCCATCTCTATCCCTAACGCTAATAAACCAACCAACCAGGCTCCATCTCTACCCCTAACGCTAATAAACCAATCAACCAGGCTCCATCTCTACCCTAACGCTAATAAACCAACCAACCAGGCTCCATCTCTACCCCTAACGCTAATAAACCAACCAACCAGGCTCCATCTCTACCCCTAACGCTAATAAACCAACCAACCAGGCTCCATCTCTACCACTAACGCTAATAAACCAACCAACCAGGCTCCATCTCTATCCCGAATGCGAATAAACCAACCAGGCTCCATCTCTACCACCAGCGCTAATAAACAAACCAACCAGGTCCTCCTCCCTTATCCCATTACCACGATTCGATGAATTGTCATGATTTGGGGTTTTTAATCTGTTTATAATTTAATGCAAGCATCTCTTCTTTAGTCTCGCTCACACTGTCCTATCTGTATTGTCTTTTATTTGTTCTCTCTCGGGTTTACAGTCTTCTACACCTCATTAGCCTAAATATAACGTTCACCATATCATCTTCACGTTTGCATAAAATCGCAATTAATCGAAATTCACTTGCACAATTCGGCACATGTATCGTGAGTATGACAGAAGTTTAAATGGTGAATTGTTACACGCCTACTAGTCACCCAGTACACTAACTAAATCTGCCACCTGTACCAGATTACACAACCAGTCCTGAGCACTTGTCCTTCCCTGAATCTATTCTCCTAACCCCACAATTGGTACCTAACTTAGACACCATGTATTCGATGTCCATTTTGCTTGCTGAGTGTTTACAGCGACTTCATGATGTATAATTAAAGTGTAATTCTATTATTATGTAAATAACCATAACAAAGAAAACACACTGGGAAAAAAACGCAGTGGAGTGGCCACAGAAAAATTGAATGCACTTATATGAAATGCACTTGAACTGTTAAGTGCTGACCATGTTAACAATACTGAGGAATATCCAAGGGCTTATTCATGACCCTTCTTGTGAATACAAGTCATTGGGTTAATCAGGCGCTGTGTAATTTCCACCAGAAAATGAAAATTGACAAACGTAAATGTATATATTGATAAATGAATCTTTCAAGAAAATGAATGCCTTCATGTTGGACCATGCTCTTATACCTAACGTTGACCTTTCATCATCAATGCCATGCTTGTGTTCACGTGGAGCTTTTTAAAATAAATGCTTATAATAAACCAGCATTCCGCATAGCCTGTAGATTTTGATTAGAAAATGGCTCAGGCCATAGTGAACGCATGGAGCGAAATTGCCTAAATGCTAAATGTCAATTTCAATTATTTGTCTTTTTACAGCAATAAAGGAGTGCATTTGTGTCACATCCCAAGGGGACAAGGCAGACTGTGCTATATAACACAGTTGACCCAAATTCCCTATCAACAGATATCCAGCATACCGTTATAGCCATTGATGCCATAATTTCCACGTGCAGAAAAAAATCTGCATGCATTTGGGACGTATAAAACAAAATAAATGAATAAATAATGATAATGTAAAAAAAATAGTTTGCAATATCAGCTATAGAGTGCTATTTGTTTCACACTGCACTGAGAATGAAGTGCACGTTTGTTCCAACCATTTTGTATCCATTTTTAATGTATTGATTTTTTTGCTAATATTTCCAGCATAACTCATAAGCACCCTTATGTGTTTGGCTGTGCACACACAGCCACACACGTGTGTGTGCACAGAGAGACAAATTAAATGGTTGCGTTTGATACTGGGCATAGAAAAGTAGCCGTTGCTTCTGGCTATTGTTTATAGAAGCCAGAGAAGGTGAAGTGAAGGTCACCGTTGTCATGTTGCTTTCTATCAGATGGAAGTTCATGGTCATTTTCAGAAGGGTCCCTCTGTCCTCCCTCACATGTCCCAAACGAATACACACTCACACACAACAACACCTCCATTCAACCACCCCTGGAGCAAAAAACTGTCAAGTTGGCTATAAATCAGCCACCTAGTCATTCACTGCCACAACCACTCGACTCAATAGTCAACAAACAGGACATCGCCATCAGCTGAAATGGACATAATTATAGCAATGGCGTGCATAGCCCTCTAGAGCTATTGCTATGACACACACTTAGCAGTATTTAACACGTCAAAGAAAAATATATATTGAATTCAGCACTTGCTTTGGCATTTGGAATTCTGCAGCATGCATTGTGAAGGGAAATATCAGTGTCCATGCTACAAGATGTGCTAAGTGATATAAATTTAGGAACATACAATAGCATTTTTAGGCATAATAAAGGTTTTTGGTTTAGATTGCGTTAGTATAAATGCGTCGTTAAACCTGCCACCACCCGACACAGCCAATTAGTAGGGTTTGTCACGTAAACAAAACATGCCAATTCGTTACTAGTTCAGCACACCAGTGTGTTGGAGAGTAAACCCACAACATCTACAATTAGTACCGAATTGGCATGTTTTGTTTACGTTACATTGCCTACGTGTTAAACTGATAATTTGCAGGTATCACATTATACCGTTTCTAAATCTCCATGTTCAACTCAATCAACTAAACCCATTTTTTTTTTATTTGTCGACTGCTCCAAGGTCATTACCCTCACCGCCTCCCCACGTGTATGACATTGCTCATCCAATGTTGCAACCCTGAGGCAGTGGTGAATATTTAACATTCCTACACCGGAGGGCACTAATTTCACAGAATAATCATAGTCGGCTTCCCACAACGTGGTAACTATTTTATCGACCCCAGGGTTTGAAATTGCACCTTCCAAAAGCGAGTTTCCGAGTCTAACCAAGGCCGTCCACCCGGATGGGTTGTATATTAACGTGTAAATACGACAGATTCTCAGTCAGCTTCAAGCTATATTCCCACCCAGTGTAGTATTGTAATCAAGTTTTCAATTTAAGGAATGTACAGTCACTTTATTTTACATAAATGTGATTTAAAATTCAATAAGCATGATTTCCACATTTACATTATACTTGTTTTATTGCATGTGCAGATGTAACAAATACCAGGAATTACAGCTAACATTAACTGTAAGTTAAACGCATCTTCTTGGTTCTTTCGGTAAAGTCACGTAGAAGGGAAGTAATAAAATAATAAAAATAAAACATAATAAAATAATTCTCACGACGTTTCGGCCACAACGCAAGCAGCCGTCCTCATTTGAAGACCAGGTCTGTCGGGGAGACAGCGTCTGAATGAAACACCACCACGCTTGGAGCGTATATTTAAGCTGGGTTGGAAGGGGGGAAGGGCGCCTTGACAAAATAATTTGCATATCAAGAATAATTTAGCATATTTATGGGAAATGCAGGTATGTGATTAGTACTACTTGTGAAATGCGTAGGAGGTTTGGCGGGGGGTTTCAAAGTCATATTATGTCCGTGCATTATGCAGGACTACAGCATCAAAGGGAGGGGATAGGGGTAGCATTAATAAAGGGAAGGAATGTTAATAGTATGTAGCTGCAGTAACTAAACAACCACGTAAAAAACTAAAGTATAAACTACATAGTATCATCAGTATACTAAATATACTCTCCAATAAGCTGAGCTACTAACAGTAAGTAATACATTACAATTCTATGTCGCAAAAATATAATATGCTTCCAGCTAAACTTTTTTTTTCCTTACATCACACGGGTCTACCCCGTACTATATGCTGCCATAGACAAACCCAACATTAAATTATATACTGTATTACTATACACCACCCTATACCATAGAATAATACATAGTGTAATATTACACTATGTATTATTCTATCCACCCTACTGTATATCACACTGCTGTATATTCACTATACGCTCCAAGCGTGGTGGTGTTTCATTTTGCTTCCTCTTAGTATCTTTCATTCGACGGTCAAGGGTATAGTGTATAGCAGATTGTATAATAATGAATAGTATAAAATTGTAATGTTTAATACAATGTATAAGGCAATATATAGTATCGTAATTGTATAGTGAATATACAGCAGTGTGATATACAGTAGGGTGGATAGAATAATACATAGTGTAATATTACACTATGTATTATTCTATGGTATAGGGTGGTGTATAGTAATACAGTATATAATTTAATGTTGGGTTTGTCTATGGCAGCATATAGTATGGGGTAGACCCGTGTGATGTAAGGGAAAAAAAAGTTTAGCTGGAAGCATATGATATTTTTTTGCGACATAGAATTGTAATGTATTACTTACTATTCTTAGGTTTTTTCGGTAAAGTCACGTAGGTAAAAATTTAAATTAATAAAAGTAAAATAAAATAAAAATCACGACGTTTCGGAGGCAACACAAGCTTCCGTCTTCAGGTGGAACCGTCACAGCCCTACAGCTGTATCAAGTAAATGAGAGATTACAAGAGATACCACTCCGTATATATAATGTTTGAGGGGGGGAAGGGCCAGGAACGGCACACTTTTCATTATTATGGTAAGGTGTGGCTTGAGACTATGAATAGACTGCATAACAAATGACTGAGCCTTTATTATGGAGAGGTGCGGTTTGTGACTACGCCTAGCCTACATGACAAAATGCTGCAAATTAGACCGAGCCTCTGCCATGTAGATGGTAATAGACTACATAACAAATGACTGAGCCTTTATTATGGAGAGGTTCGGTTTGTGACTACGCCTAGCCTACATAACAAAAGTGTGAAAAAATGTGAAAAAAGAAGCTAAACCTGGTAAAACAAAACTGGCTGTCTATCAGTAACCTGTAATAGTTGTCTGTCAAATAAGATGGTCCAAATAAGTGTAGTTAAATCTTTTTTGCATGGTTAATCACATCTTTCCAATGATTACTCAGTTTGTAACCATCATCACGGTTGAAATGATTCAAACACAGACATAGTTGTTAATTGGTTCTTTACCCTTCTATCTGGCAACAAAACTGACACCTTTTTACAAGGAGTCATGTTTGAATTGGCGTCATCCAGATGACGCCTTTTGGCGTCATCTGGTCCAACCCATGTGAGACTAGGCTCTAAGGAAAGCTGTCGCGGGTGTGGACCAATCAACTTCAAGGACAGTGCACATTATCAGAGTTATGTTTTTTTGTTTGTATTATGACTGCAGGTATTGCGGTCTATTCAAACATGACTCCTTGTAAAAAGGTGTCAGTTTTGTTGCCAGATAGAAGGGTAAAGAACCAATTATCATATTTTTACTGGCAAATGAGGTTCCCATAGTACAGACAGTTTTTTACGTGGTTGTTAAGTTACTGCAGCTACATACTATTAACATTCCTTCCCTTTATGAATGCTACCCCTATCCCCCTCCCTTTGATGCTGCTCATCCTGCATAATGCACGGGCATAATGACTTGAAACCCCCTGCCAAACCTCCTACGCATTTCACAAGTAGTACTTATAACATACCTGCATTTCCCATAAATATGCTAAATTCCTCTTAATATGCAAATTATTTTGTCAAGGCGCCCTTCCCCCCTTCCAACCCAGCTTAAATATACGTTCCAAGCGTGGTGGTGTTTCATTCAGACGCTGTCTCCCCGACAGACCTGGTCTTCGCCTGAGGACGGCTGCTTGCGTTGTGGCCGAAACATTGTGAGAATTATTTTATTGTTTTATTTTTATTATTTTATTACTTCCCTTCTACGTGACTTTACCGAAAGAACCAAGAAGATGAATCCCTGCAGTCATGAAAGCTTTACATCGAAATGTAAGTTAAACTACCAAATCATCTGAGAAAATTTTACAGAAATGTTTGGAGCAAGATACTTTTTATAGCACTAGATTTTTTTCCCGTCAAAGGATTGGTGTATATTGCAGCAAATCGGAAATATTCAATAGAACAAATGTTCAGCTCATGATTCTTAATGAGGGGGGGGGGGGGTGGGTTGCCCCATGTGGAGTGATGTCACCCGCTAATGGTTATTGGGGAGGGGTGCGCCATGTGGAGTGACATCACCACCTCATGGTTATTGTGGAGGGGTGCGGCATGTGGAGTGACGTCACCCGCTCATTATTATTAATGAGGGATGGTGGGTCTCATGTGGAGTGACGTCACGCATGGGACGGACAGACATTTCTGGGTGATTATAGTAGGTAATGAACCAAAATCTCGGTTTATGTTTTTACTTGACATTTTGTGAGTTTTTTCTTGCAATGTTCATGAGTTGTGCATTGTCATTCTGAAATGCTGTGTAATCCTGCTTGCCAACGTGGATTTCAGACTTGCTTGATACTGGTAAACATCAAATCAAAACATCATGTTGGCCTGTGTGAATGGACAGCACTCCATCAAATGGGCACTTAAGAGCAATCGGTAGAACCTCCCTTACCATGGAGGGGTGCAGCCACGCTGACTTTTAGGTAAGTACATTCTCTGCTTAGAGCCGTCCCCAGGGCAAACTACGACTCGGGCAAACCCCCGGGCCCCGTCGCTTCAACGTCACGGCGTCAGATGTAATACTTCCGGTGGGATTTGCCCCGGGCCCCACATGCTCCCTATGTATGGTTCTGATTCTGCTATTAATATAAAAAACAACTGGCGCCGCTGTGCCTCTGACTGCTCCGGATTTTCCCCACAAAGCTTTTCAAGCCAGGCAACATCGGCTGATGTCGGTTCTTTACCGACTCCTGCGACCACTGTTTTCATCGAGTCATTCGATGCAAATAACACAGGTACCGCGTGAGATAATACCGTTCCCGCCTGAACAGTGGTCGGAACCTCCCGAACATTTAGTACTTGCAGGAATGGTTTGTGGTTCGCACTCAAAACTGTCTGTGTATTTGCCAAAGCTAGTCTGCAGGTCATTGAATTTGATGGGGAGATCACGATCGGAGAGTCAACCCGCATCATCACTCGCCGTTTGCGGTATCGTGAAGGTACCAGCATCTGCATTCCCGGAGGTACAATCACAGACTCACTGACCAGTGGCTGCACAAACATCCCTGTTTCCATGGTTGCAGGAAAAAAATGTGAGCTCTCGACTACATTTCTATGCACCCTTGGTCAGTGAGTATCCGGAGAGGCATCCTGTTCAAGATATCGGTTCCCAGCAGGAATGGAACAGCCAACGTCCTGGAAACCAATATAGGTCCCAACAATGGAAGCTCCCAATTTGTACCTGCACAACGATTTGCCCTTCAATCCCGATGTTACAGCCATTTTCCGCCACGTACGTGATGGTGACAGGTGTCAAGCAATGGCAACTGGACGATAACAAGTTTAATATCAATTTAAAATGTGGACCACCACTCCTCCCACTGAGCCCACCACTATTGATGTCCCTACGGCTGCCACTACGACCTGCCGAGCCTGTTTCTTCCACTGGTTGCCCAACTCGGGCCACCAGTGGATAGGTGAATCCCGACCCTCTCTCGGGGATTTTGCGACCCCGTTATCCCTGACGCGCACCGATTTAGATGTTACATATGGGATGGCGTTGGAGGCGGTGAGAGGCAATGAGTCCCTAGGTGCATGAGGTGAATTATCTACCTGGGTGTCTGGGATGGCACGACTCACCTGAGGTTGTTGAGCTGCGGCTGCCGATGAGGAGGTGGACGTTGTCGGCGCTGACGGCAGCTCCTGCACCCACGTGTGATGTGTCCTTGATGGCTGCAGCGATGGCAGGTAATTGCTGGGCTTTGCCATGGAGCTAGTCTCCTCTCGCGGCCTCCACCCTTTAGATCACTGCGGAACCGTTCTGCTGGGCTCCATCCACCTGCGGACCGCCACCACTATTTCTTCCAGTGGCCCTATGCTCCCCCGAACTGCAGTCGTGACGGGCGGAACCCTGCTGGTGGTAGACATTGTCCTGCTGCTTGAACAGGAGGTGTAAGTGCTGCTCCTCAGGGCTTCTTTTACTCTTGCCACCACTCAGGTCTGCCGGTTCATTTCTTCTTGTGCCCGCAGACACCGGGCTACCTATAAGGAGGTCTGTGCTTCCTCCTCCACTATGGGCAGTACAACGCCCATGACGTGAACCAGGGCCAGCATCCTCACCATCAGCAACCAATTTAGTGCTGCTTCATCCAGCTGAGGGTAAGCCGTCTGCCCTAGTGCCATCAGAGCGCTACGGTAGGCGAGAGGTAACTCAGCTTCCTCTCGCTTGTGCTGTTGGAACTTTCTTTTCGTCTTGGATGGTGGGTCAAAGACTTCTGTCATCTTGCGACAGCCTGCTTGCAGCATGGTCCTCTGCTTTGCCGGTATGGCTTTGAAGATGGTGAGGGCTTTATCGTTTAAGGCCATGGATGGTTCCTATAATGCCTCATCTTCTGTCCAGTCCACTGCCTGGTATAAGCCCTTGAACTGCCTGGTGAATGCTCCCCAGTCACCTCCTGCTGCAACAAACTTTTTGACCAGCCCCAGCTGGCAAGGTCTGTTGGGGGCTCTCTTGCGTGCCGCTGGAACTGTTTTTAGCGATGGTGCCCAGGCCTCCGCCACGACGCCAAGCATCCCTGGCTCCTCGGCCCCCACGGAAGTTGGCCAGTCGGCTCTGACCGCCAGTTCTTCTGCTGCCATCTCTGCCGCTCCCGGTCTACCCTCCTCGGCAAGCTGCAACACTAGCCGGAAAACTGCGTCCGTGAGGCGGTCAATCCATCCCTCTAGCTGCTTCCATCCTTTGGTCACCATCAGTGCTTGGTTGAGTGGATGCTCTTCTCTTTGCGGCTGCCCCAGTGATATCACCGCCGGTGCCGCGGAAGCCTCTCTCGCATCCCTGAGGTTGATCTTCGGGTCCTCTTCGCCCAGGACATTCTTGATGAAGATTTCCTCATCGCACGTCGCCCGTGGGTTCCTTCATTGGCATGGACGCGACATTTTCCAGTGACCCCACTTCTGACAACAGTTGTAATGACGACTGACACACGTTCACCAAGTTATTAAAAGCTTTTATTTGTCAAGCACGAGCTTCGGGTATTCAGGCACAAACTTTGCCTTCTCTCCATGTGTCCCTCCCCCTTGTGCTTCCCTTTTTATATACATCGAGCCCCCTTTCTCGATGGTTCCCTCAATCTATCTCCCTCAGCCAATCCCCATCCTCCTTCTTCAACAATTATCAACCATTCTCCTGCCGGTCAACCTTCGTTTTTCTGCCCTTTGCGTTTGTATCTTAACTCCAATAATTTCAATTCTGAGTCTCCAGCAAATGCCTTTCCAGGCCCCTGTGTACCTTCCCTTTCTCCATCATCCACCCCATATGGTCTCTCCCAGATTAGGGGCAAAAATCAGAGGCCTTGTTTTGCTTTCTGACTTCCCGTGTTTGCATGCACAGCATTTGCATCATGTCAGGTAAGTCGTTCGTTGTGATTCAATCTTTACACATGTAATGAGTCAGAGCAACATACACGGTGAAACTGCCATCGACACGACATCAATTTTACCCAACTCCACCTCCGATTAGTTACGTATGGTGCAAAAGAAGTTCAACGTATACACATACAACTGCGACGATGGGCTTTTCAATACAGTAATAACTTCTGTTTTTTGAAGAATTAAGTTTTTTGGTAAAACAAATAAATAATTATTAAATCGATAACGCCAACTTGAATTCATGTACAAATATGATCAATTATTAACATATATTGATATTTTTAAGGTAACATCTGACAAATATGAAAATGATGCATTGGATGTCCATTGAGAAGAGAAATAACTCAAATTGTTTAAATAAAACTGTCCCATTCGCATTCATATGAGTTGAAAGGGGTGAAGGCGCAGCCCTGCAATTTCTTGCTGGATACACTGCTGGCAGAAGGGCTTCCATGAGAGGGAACTCGAGGGAAATATTGGTCTACTCTTCCATGCTTTCCAGGTCGCTTATGAAAAATATCTTTATATTTCAGTGGGCCTTACTTGATCAAATAAAAGTAGTTTTTTTATATATTTTTTTCTTCTTGGTTTTTTCGGTAAAGTCACGTAGAAGGGAAGTAATAAAATAATAAAAATAAAACATAATAAAATTAAACAATTCTCACGACGTTTCGGCCACAACGCAAGCAGCCGTCCTCAGGTGAAGAATGAGACACTTCAAGCTAGGAACTTACATATAAGCTGGGTTGGGGGTGGTAGAAGAGCGCCTTAACAAAAAGAATGTGCATATCAAGATGAGTTTAGCATATACATGGGAAATGCGCAGGGGGCGGGGGGGCTTCAAAGTCATACCATGCCCACGCACTATGCAGGATCAAGAGCACCAAGGGGGGGTGCAGGGATTAGCATTAACAAAGGAAAGGAATGCCAATGATATGTGCTGTGCATGCAAACACGGGAAGTTTTTTTTTATAGTTTAACTGAGACTGGCCCACACTATTTGAGTGTGGATTTGCCACCACTGGCTCAGGGCTACCAAATGAGACGGTACCTTCCCATGATCTTTTGAGTAGGGAGACAGCTTTTAATGTTTAATTCAACGTTTCAATTATAAATACTGGCTATTCTGAAAGAACAGCAACACGTACTATGCGTATTAGATGGACATGGTGTTTCTTCCACAGGCTCTGTTTATCTGCAATTTTCAAATGAGTTGTAAAGTTTTTTTTTTATATATGTCTGCAGAGTCTGTAGTTTTTTTTTCTCCACACGTATTTTATTGGTCTGGGTGATCGCATATGCACGGTACATATTCCAGAAATTGGTGGCAAGAGGCAATTTCACTCTCTGTGGTCCTGCGCTAACTACAGCTCGTGTTCACTTGCTGCCAGAGGCATTTTCTTCCAATTCCTTGCGAGCTGCATCACCCATTAACCCTCGCGCTGCAGTGGTGTGAAATACTGGTCTATCTTTACTATTGCTTTTGGAGAGGAACCTTGTTAAAGCTGAGCTTTCAGATTTTAAACAGCTCGTATAAAATGCCATATACTAGCAGAATGTGTATAGTGTAACATTTTATTTGGTTGCTGAAATACAGATGTATATACATAACACATTGAGTTATTCTGTCAGCATAAAATGTGATGGTAAAATTGAGTATCAAGCCCATGGAATGGATTTTTTAGTGTACTCTTTTTATAAAATGTGTAAGAGCTCTGAGTGTGCTTGTGTGAAGTTGTGATTTAGAGGCTAATATAC
Source organism: Lampetra fluviatilis (assembly GCF_964198595.1). Taxonomy (NCBI): domain Eukaryota; kingdom Metazoa; phylum Chordata; class Hyperoartia; order Petromyzontiformes; family Petromyzontidae; genus Lampetra; species Lampetra fluviatilis. Next base: position 8,493,064 of record NC_136288.1, read on the forward strand.
AGAATACATATCTCAGAGGTTTTCAATTCAATTGCCAGTCAAGGACAGCTGTAACTTTGGGACTATTTCTTCATTTTAGGATTGCTCCCCTCCTCCTCGCACTCACACTGCACATTACATTCATTTCCCGTAAGATTCCTTGGCAGTGAAAGCTTGGTTATTTCTTAAGCTCATCTGTCCAGAACAAAAGAAACTGATACCGATTGAATCTCAGATTTTCTCCCTACAAGGGGTGGGCAACATTATGCAGTCCAACTATAAACTTATGCAGTATATATTTCAATATTAACAATTTAGATATAATATACAAGATACACACACATAACTGTTATTTTACTTTAGTGATGGCATATTTTTGCTGATAGCATTTTTATTACAAGAAACTAAAAGTTTTACTTTTCTTACAGGTCAGTGTTGAAGTGTCAGCAAAAAATATAGGTGTATAAAACTTACTAGCATAAGTACCCGGCGTTGCCCGGGTGAAAAATATATTTCTTAATAACCTTACATATATACACAGATGTGCTGCTACCCATGCCCCCCCCCCCCCCCAGGCACGATCTCCTCGGCCGCTGTGCAGTAATATGTACGGCCTATAGTGTGGTGGGGTGTCGAGGCCTAGTACCGTGCAGAGCCTCCTGCCTCGCCTAGATTGCCCACCCGGCTGAGGCTGGGTACCGGGGCCGTTACCCCCCCCCCCCCGCGCTACAATAATACTGTCTAATCGCTATAATTTTATAATCTACCGACCCTATAATAGTAATTGCACACATTGTGGTGGGGGGGGGGAATGAAGAGGACGTGAAACTTTGATTAATTTACCTCAGAGTCGCGTGTTAATGTGTGCGCATATTTTTAACGGGAATTAAAAATGGCGTCCACCCCGTAGCGAATGCGTCGCTACCTGTTGCCAGGGGCAACCGCCGTCCAATGAAACTGCGTATGGTCCGGCGACACACAGACAGACAGACAGATTTGCGATTTTATATATATAGATATTAATTCCCTGTGGCAAATACCTGCTTTAAGGTCAACATTTTATAGTGTTTGTTGTAGTCTTTTTATAGTATGAAGTTACACGCAGATTCTATTTGCCCTTTAGGACTTAACAAGAACCCAGACATAAAAATCTAATTAAGGCAAACAGTGCAATCATGTAAACGTTTAGTCCAACCCACACAACCATAAGGAATGCACAACGTATGTGCCGACCGATTGTTTCCCCTCCTACATTAGGGGTTAATTGGATGTTAAAAGGATGGAAGCCTGTCGCAGATCATTTGAATTGCAATGTCCATGATACATTGAGACGTATGTAGTCTATAGAAGAAGAAATATAAGGATTTATTTAATAAATTGGCATTTGTTTTGCTAGATTTATTACTTAACAACCTTCACTTGGGCCAAGAAAAATTAACAAGGAGAATGACAGGAAGCACAGTATTTTGCACGAAATGAAATGCTGCTTAATCCATTAAAATTAGAAGTTCTGCTGGTTGGAACCCAGGCAAACAAAATATGTGGGAGGATCAGGTGTGGTAGTCACAGACTCTAGGATTCAACTTTCTACTCGTCTAAAGAGCCTCAGCACCACACTCGACCATAATATGACGGTTGCTCACCACGTGCAAAATATAGTCAGGTCGAGCAATTTCATATCAGGGCTCGACGACACACTCGACCACTATTGAGTCGTAACATAGACAACGCGGTGGCGTGTAGCATAGTATCGACAAGGCTCGATAATTGCAACTCACTACTCTATGGGACGTCTGGAAAAACACATTACCAAGCCGCAGTGTATACAACATTCTCTGGTACATGTCGTGATGGATACTGCAATATCCGATCATGTCCACCCAGCTGCATTGGCGTCTAGTTGCCAAACGAATACATTGCAAGGTCGCAAATGAACCACAATACCTTGCTAGCAATTTAACAATGGCAGGTTTTCAACTGATGGCGTATGTCAGTGTCCAATGACTGTACACAAAACAAACCCTGCATCTATATTTAGATACAGTATTTTACTTCATTTGCGTTATTCCAGCTCCCATGTATTAAAGTTTCAGTTGCAAGATGTATGACAAACATTTCTTGCAGGGTGAGATTGTGTTACTCTGCTGTGTTTGAGAGTTTAGTTGTCCTTCCTCTGCATCTCGGATTAGCATGGTTGGCTATGCACAGTGCAAAATAAGTCCAAAATGCATGCATACAGGATTGACACCTTAACAAGGCTTCACCTCTATACATGACGTGGTAATGGGCACAAAATATGTTCAAGGTATTCCTGTATTTCACACTGCAGAAATATTGACAACACATCATCTCATTTCTTTGAAAGTATTTTCAGTGCGTCAAATTAGGTCTATGAGTGTCAATTGTGTTGCATGGTTATTATACATATGTGCAGTGAGGGAAAAAAGTATTTGATCCCCTGCTGATTTTGTACGTTTGCCCACTGACAAAGAAATGATCAGTCTATAATTGTAATGGTAGGTTTATTTGAACAGTGAGAGACAGAATAACAACAAAATCCAGAAAAAACGCATGTCAAAAATGTTATAAATTGATTTGCATTTTAAAGTCTTCGGAATGAAGCATTTTGACATTTGTCACAAGCAAACACAATAAATCTGGAAGTACTCAGATGGCTATTGGTTAGGAGGTTTTTTGTGGTCTTTCTTCCATTTACCTTGTTTCTAAATTGCAATAAAAGGAGACAAAACTAAATCTTATTGTTAAAGGAGTTGATAATTTACTGACGACAAGCTCACTTTATGCTATCCACATCCCATTTGCTAAGACAGTGTAGATTTCAAAATGAAGATAACATGATCCTTGCACAGTATTAATATACTGGATCCACTTGCATGTGTGTATATATCTACGCATATGTAGTGTCCTCCTTCCTCGCGGCGTGTGTGTGCGTGTGGTGTGCGACGCACACACTCAGTTGGCGATGAGGTAGTTGCAGGAGGCACCGTCGCTCGTTATTTTTTCGTTCACACCACCAACTCCGGCCTCCTCTCTCACGACCACACTGCCATATGGCCCAGCTCAGACACGACCATGTCCGCGTTGCACCTACGACATCGACCGAGACAGCCAACTACTGTCGGGCTGCACAATGAGCGGGCGAAGGCGGCAGCGACGAAGGCGGCGACAACAACAGCGACGACGAGAAGAGTCCACTACCAGAACCGGCAGCCTGGAGCTCTCACCCTCCGCTGCTTATAGTCTTCTCGGTGCGGCTTCGCTCTGCCCTAGCCACGCCTACCTTCTCAAACACACCAGAGGGTTCCAGGGGCCTCCCTATGAGGTATACCGTGACCCTTGCCCCAGTTGCTCCGCCCTGCCGGCACACCCGTGTATATGCTCAACGGCGTGTGCGCTAAGTGTCCACCGCAGTTGCTGCTGCTGGACAGCAGTCGGCGCTGTGTCACTACACATATATGGATGTTAACTTTATAACTCAGATACCTTGTCCTGAGTTACCCCTAGATTGACTCAGCCTTGAAGTGCTGTGTCCTAATACAGTATAGTCTTGTACTTTTGGGAGCAGTGCCACTTTGCATGCATTTACATATGCATATGTTGTGTCAATGGACTGGAGTCTGCTGTGTCTGTCAGTGAGGTTAGTGTCATGATTATGTAATGCCACTGATGTCACAATGCCCATGCTCCTAGCTGATGATTACCACTCCCTTTCCCCCTGTCACATTGGTGGCACATTTTCTGCATCATGGATTTGAAGGATGGCTTTTTCTTGAAGTTCAGTGCCTGAAGCAGTGGAAACATTGAGGCATGTGGATACACGCATACAAATAATATCGTTAATGAGAGAAGGGTGATGAGAGATGTATTCAGATCGGATGGGAGTGTGACATGCAAGAAATACTCAAAAACAAATATACATTTGTAAGGTTAACCAAGCACGGCATTAACACTACTGATACCCCCCCCAACCAGTCCCCCCCCCCCCCCGCTGACCCCAATGGTCAATTCACTGCAGGGTTAAATCCTATTGTGTTTGTGAATAAAAGTATCAGTCATGAATTGCACTGTATAAGTGACTTCCAATGTTTACTATTGAGTCAGAATGTTTACTTTGAATATTAAAATAAATTTTGCATTTCGCCTAAACTTCTTTTGAAAAAGACAAGGCCATAAAGAAGTCTGTCTCTGGAAAACGCCAATCAGTTTAAAAGAGAATGTATATTATCAGAGTATGTTTGTTTGCCTGTTTTGCCAGAAATACGTGTGGTTAATGCATGTGTTATGCCTTGCCAAAGGTGTTTGAACGTATTAACACCTCAAGTTTTACTGCCAGAAAGGGTATAACCGTATTATTTAGTTTCATCAATGTGAAGCCAGTATTCATTGCACCATGAGAGACATCAATGAACTCTAATTGCAATCCAACCTAAAAATTATTGCAAAAGCAGAACTTTTATTCATACATTGCTCTCATGTTTAGGCTATATTTCAAAAAAACTCTATTATCACCTAAATTATAACATGTGGCCAGTTTTGCCAGTAAAATAAAAAGTATAGAGGCAGACGACTTTTGGAGCTTACAATTTTCAAAATCTGCGTCTGAAAACTATCTTCACATTCGAATTAAAGTTCAACCCAGTAATAAAACTGTTACATAATCAGTTTCAGGTCAGCAGATATGATGCTCTTCTATTTTGAGATTATACGTAAATAGATTAGCTCATCCATTTGTAATGCGAGCGTAAACGGCCTCGCGGATATGACGTAACAGGTGGGAGGAGTTGGGTCACGTGGGGAGAAGGAGTGCTTTCAAGGGCAGGAACCGGAAGGGCTGGAGGAGAGTGTGGGAATAAAGACAGGAGGAGGCCACGCAGGGCAGGAGGTGGAAAGTGGCGTGATCGCCACAGGTCGGGACTCGGCACCGTTGGCCAGCGGTGTCCGGGCACGGAGGAGACGGAGAGCCAGCAGTGGGGCTGCATAGAGAGCAGCCGTGGGGCTGCAGGTCGGAGGCAGAGAGGCTGAGTGAAGAGCCAGCAGCGGGGCTGCATTGTGAGCCAGCAGCAAGTCTGCGGGAGCGACGGCAGCAGTGGGGCTGCCGAGCGGGAGACGGAGGAGACTCTGAGCGAGACGCCGTGCGGGCAAAGTTGTACGAACCACAATAAAGGACAACGGAGACAGACCCAGTGCAAGAGTCCTTTATTACACATTCATCATTGCTTATTAATATCTCAGCAGCATATTTTATTAATGTTCCTTTACATCATGGTCTTTTTCCCACTTATTTTTCTCTATGGGAATGTAGAATGTCCACACTATTTGCTCAGGCATCCTACAACCATGAGAACTGCCCATTCAACACAGAGGAACCTGAAATTTTACTCGTAATAATACAGTTGCATTTCAAACGGTGTAATTAAAGAGATATTTTCACAGCACTGATGTAGATAACTTTCTCGACTATGTAATTCTTCACAAGCCTTCACTAGAATACTAAAATTGCTTAAATGGCATTACGTTCATGCATTTCCAATCGCCTTAAATCAATCTAAATTGCAATTCCATAGCCAAACATCATTGAAAACTGGTTCAGCAAGATATTACAACCAATTCTTGTAAAGCATATAAATCATCACACATATACAGGAGTCCTATCCATGATCTAACTCCAACAAGGACGAGTAATATAACCAATTACTTTTTGCACCAAATATGCAAGCAGCATACGGTGCAGTCACGAAATATGTATTTATTTTTTGCAGAAAAAGTTCTGTCGGATCGTATTTGATCATCAATTGTTCGACAATAACGTGTATGTCTCAGAGTATTGCTCGACGAGATAATGCCCTACGTGTCTCTTTAAAGCAAGATACAGTCGCATATGATTTATGATAGAGTTTTAAATAACGTTACAGCATAGAAATAAGAACTACCATTAATAACACATTAGCTAGATTACAGGCTGTTACAGAGTTATTTTGTCGTATTTTATCTCGACAGTATGTCTCTTACACAAATGTGGAATTATCAATCAGGGGCTCTGATGTTAACAATAAAGATGCTGCAATAGCTTGAAGCTCTATCCAATAGTGTAATGATGCCTAACCAGATCTATCCTTTGCTATAGTCTCACGATTATACCTCTCCCTATGAAGTCTACATGAAGGGTCGTCCGTTATGCTTAACAGGCTACAGGGCAATCCTCGACTTACGAACACCGACTCACGAAAATCCGAAATTACAAAACAACTTCCATAAGATTTATTTCATACATCAAATTTCAAACGCGAACTCGCACTTGCAAACTGATCCGCGGAACTATTTCATTCAGCACAGCAATTCTCCGTGAGAAGTTATTGAGTTACATCCTCCCGCTGGAAGCGAGTGTTTGTGTGTACAATATTCCCTCGCTATTCACGAACTTGCTATACGCGATTTTGGCTATCAAAGAAACAAATCTGGAACTTGATTTGAAGCTTTCGTGACTGCAGGAATCCATACTTTTTGGTTATTTCGGTAATGTCACGTAGGCATAAAATAAAATAAATCACGACGTCAGGTGGGAAAGCATGGTCTGCTGCTGAGGCAGACTGAACACAAAGCGGATCTAAAACACGGTAGGACCAATACCTCTACCGTTGCCGATCATTGTTTTAATGCTGTGGGCTCATACGAAATTGATTTTTCCAAGACGTTGGTGCTCTGCAAACCTACCGGCTACCTTCAAAGATTTGTTCATGAAGCCATCCAGATATATAAACACAGACACAACTTCAACCGAGAGAATGGGTACAAACTGAGCAATCATTGGAAGGACGTAATTAACCAGGTAAAGTCTTAATGGACTGTGATGTTTCCATCCAACCTGCATATGTCAGCTGTTATTTCGACGCTCTCTCTCTCTATGCCTCTCTCTTAGATCTATCATGCTCACATGTCCGTTGCATTGCACTCTCATGCCTTTGGATTGCACTCTCATGCTCACGTCTTTTGGATTGCACTCTCATACTCACAGGCCCTTCGGATTACACCCGTTGGGTTGCACTCTCTCGTCGACGAGGCCGTTCTTCTCCTTTTCTACAGTTACATGCTAATTTCTCACATTAACATCATGCTAATCTCTCACATTGACATAGCCACTTCCGTGCCCTCTAATCCCTCACATTAACATAGCCACTTCCGTGCCCTCGTTTAGGAGGCCGCTCTTCTTTCTTACAGTTACATGCTAATTTCTCACATTAACATCACTAGCCCCGGCCACTTCTTTATAACCCCTGAGCTACGCCCATTTCCAACCTTTTAAAACAGTCTGCCTCAGCAGCAGGCCATGCTTTCCCACCTGATGATGGACACTTGTGTTGCGCCCGAAACGTCGTAATTTTTTTTTTATATACTTACGTGACTTTACCGAAAGAACCAAAGAGTATACATGTGGAACTCTACATGACTGCATCGAGAGGGTTAGCCTTGCTCTCCACTCCCTTCCACCTCAGCCTCCGTCTCCGCCACCGCTGCTTCGCCTGCGAGCCCTTGCTCGTCTATGGACGATCCGGATGATCACTCCAGTCTATCTGGATGTGTCCATGTAGGAGCAGTTACGGCATCACAATGTTAATTATCATCACCATCATCGTCATGGTCATTGTCGTCAGCATCATCATTACTGCATCCTTTAATCATAATGACAACGACTCTTTAGAATCGTCCAAGCTTTGTAGCAGCTACGTTAACTTGAATATTAAAATATACATATGGAATCTGTAATATGCTTCTAATACATGTGTAGTGACAGTGCGGAGCGATAGTGGGACAATGTGGCTCCCCGGGACCATGGTTACTAATGGACTAACTATTAATGAGACGGGATCCAATGGCGGGATAGTGTTACTAATGGATGGGTTCATGAGGATTCATGATACGGGATCCAATGGCGGAGAAGGACGTGAGCGACGTGGCCAGGTGCGATGAGGAGGTAAATGCAAACATGATTCCTTGCAAAAGTTTTCAGTTAGATATTTTAACATTTTAACACCTGTTTTGTTGCCAGAAAAAAGGGGAAAACCTATTCTTGTATAAATGTGTCGTTAAACCCGCCACCACCCGACATAGCCAATTAGTAAGGTTTGTCGCGTAAACAAAACATGCCAATTAGTTATTACTTCAGCACACCGGTGTGTTGGAGGGTAAACTCACAACATTTACAATTCGAGTACGAAGTTTTGCTAATGATTACAACCAGCTTCATTAGGCAATAGCCAGAATTGTGAAGAAATCCTGTTTCGGTCTTAAATAGGGGAATAATACTATTTATGCAATCTAACCACAATTTTTTTTTACAATCTATAATTTGGTCGCGAAAGCCTACGTCTTGTTTTCAAGTCTTACGTCCCCATTTCCCTGCAGTCTCTCAAGCGTTTTAACTCTGGCACGGTGTGCTGTGGATTACGGGAGCAGTTGCGAGCTGCTGATAAACCGCAAATTACAGAGATTATCGGATTAAATGCAAACATTTCCAAAACAATCCAATTCATTTGAAAAATAAAATGTTATAATAATCATTAATGCATATTATAGTGAGCAGATGGTCACCTCCGCAATCTTCCCCATGGAAATATTGGACCATTTTTGTCATAAAATTAGGAAGAAAAGAATTCGGGCCCAATTTGTATTAAGAATTTGAACATACCAAGTTATTTTTCTTCCTAAATTTGAATAGCCACATTGAGAGTTCAACCCATCCCCTAGGTAAATGTGATGTATTTATGCATTTTTTTTCTATTAACATTTTTCACATATATATGACTGGTCAATGTATGATTGCGTTATAATTTGTGTGGTATGTATATACTGAAATGAACATAAAAAACATTCTAATTTAAATATATGTAACTTATGCTGTCATTAATATAACGACTTAATCTTACTACAATGCACACGCATTAAATATATATTTTAAAGCCAATGAGAATAATTTTAAATTTGAACTACACATTCTTATTTTTTATTATATTCTAAGTTTCCAAGTAATCGTTATGTGTGCAAAAGGATATCACATTAGTTCAATATACTGGTACAGGGGTCGGTAACCAAAATAACAGGAAAGGCTATTTTTTTCAATTTCATAAAAAAAATACCTCTATTTCCAAAGCCGCAATGCACTGTGGTTGAATACGAGGCGCTGGTCGCTAATGAATAACGTCACGAAGCAGTCCTTAAAGAGTCGCCTACGGCTCCGGGATAGTACTTGTAAGTCCTTGGATTATATTTACATCGTAATAAAATAACCCAAAACCATTGTCTTTCTTACCTTCCTCACTATTGGCAATTGAGGTGTTGGATGATGTTTTTGGTCAATTTTTTTTTATTAAAAAGGACATTTACAAACCATTCGATCAGATCATTTGAGTTTAAATCCCAGCCAAACTACCATCACCATCATCACCCGATCCATACGGGTCCGTGAAGTGGGCTCTCAGAGGTTAAACACCACTTATTAAGATCAATTGTAAACTACTACGGATAATCTGGTCATCACCATACAAAATGTGAAATTTCCACCATTGGACGAGGATCACGTATCGAGATAAACACCATCGGACACTCGTTGAGCATAGGGACATAAACGATTTTCTTTTGCGACAAGCATGCCTATGCTGCAATTCTAGTGTGTACATTTATGTTCAAGATCATTACGTTTCACCAAGACAACGATGAGTACTAATTCAAGGTTACTAAAGCCTATGCATAGTGACAATGAATGTGATCTTCACACCACCAATATATATGCAAAGACTAGAAATCCTGAACTGGGGCACTCAAGAACGGAACTGAGCCACGCCGACACACCTGCATTGAAGGTATTTCCCTATGGGGAAGAACAAAAAGGACAAAACCTTAAACATTGTGTACATTCTGACTTTTTTCCCCAGGAGCAGGCTCTTTTAAAATAGGAGGTGCTGTATCTTGCAGGCTTCCAGCGATTGCTGGAACAAACGCCCAAAACATTAATCTCTCCCTACAAAGACATATATCTTCTGCCTGTGTTCCTCCCCCAGAGCAGTTTCATTACACCGTTAAAAATTTCACATAGATCAATCTATATGATTTAGTGCAGTGCTCACACACTCGGATATCACGGACAGAATGCACGTGCCCTGAATAAGCAGGAAACACATTACAGTTTTTTCCATAACTTATAAATATAATTTGCTCTGCAAGATTAGTTGGAACTTTTTAATTTTTCCTTCATACAATTTATATTTGCATAATACTAGGCACGTGTATTAATGTAAAAACAATTTACTTAACAGTTTTTTTTTTTTTATAATAATGCACTATAATTTTTTTCAAGGTTTTAAAGGTTATGACCAAATATTATTGGCCACGTTATATAAAAAAATACATCAAGGTGATTAGTAAGCATTGCATCGAGGTTGTGCGGCTGAGAATAAGAGTAAAACAAATGTATGAGCCACACACAGCAGGTTGTATTTTCAAGAGATGTGCTAACAATGGCAGGGTCATAGAAAGGTAATGGTGCAACTCTGAAATATCTTGCTTATACAACTGTTGGTGGAAGGGCATTCACGAGAGAGAAAGCTATATAGAATCACCTCCAGAGGGCTCCCTTCTTGATGGTATTTTGCCTACTCTTCCACACTGGCCAGATGTCTTGGAAGAGGTGGGAGTATCCACACTTTACCGAACCACGCTTTTAATCGACGAACTGTGGTGTTCCCATTTATACTGCTGGGTGAATAGAGGTGGCACGATCATAGTAATCCACAATCTGTGGGATTCTGATACTTGCGTGCAGTACATATACGTGTATACATGTTTTTTTATTATTTGATAAAGATCTCACAAACATCTCATACTCGGTGTACCAAGCAGCCAATAGATCCAGACAGGTATAATCAACGGTTATAGGTTTTTCATTGGGCTGGGAGTATCGGGGACTTCATTATTAAAAATGTATATAACATTTAAATGCAACGTTACATCTTGGTTATTTACTTTCAGAGAGGCAACCGTTTACACACGCCATACACACGCATATTACTGTTGCATATTATCAGATACATTTCACGACAGTCTCTCCAAATGGGTGAGTTTGGTCGAGCGTAACAGACACCGTATTCAGTTCTAATAATGTAGACTCTTTGGTTATTTCGGTAAAGCCACGTAGGTATAAAATAAAATAAATCACGACGTTTCGATCGCAACAAAAGTGGTCGTCCTCAGGCGGAAAAAATATAATCCAGCAGTGGAACTGCTGAACACAGCAAGAGAGCAGTTACAACAAGGTTATATATGTGGCGATGGGCAAGCAAGCGGGGTCTGAGCTGGAACGGAATTCCATCCACGGACGTAATCACGTCAGTTGTGTTAATGGGGGAGATTAGGGAGAGAGGGATTAGGGAGGGAGATTAGCATGAATGAGCTTCCGTCACCGCATAAGAATATCATGCCCGCATATGCGCACAACAGCAGTGTTAATGAGAGATTAGCACCATGAGAGTGCAATCCAAAGGACGTGAGCATGAGAGTGCAATCCAAAGGACATGTGAGCATGAGAGTGCAATCCAAAAGGCATGTGAGCATGAGAGTGCAATCCAAAGGACATGTGAGAGATCTAAGAGAGAGGCATAGAGAGAGAGACACAGAGAGTCGGAAATAACAGCTGACATAGGCAGGTAGGATGGAAACATCACAGTCAGTTAAGACTTTACCTGGTTAATAACGTCCTTCAAATCAGGATCTAACAATGTATTTGATGACGCTGCGTTGGCAGTGGTGCACAAGCACAATCAACTGCAACAAAAAACGCTGCACATTTGTCAACAATACTGCATAAAAACATAATAGGCAACGTTTCAGGAAATTGACGAAAACATCACTTGTTATGTACTTATTTGTTTTAAGGTAGTGCTATTCGTGGATGTGTTGTCGGGTTTTTTTTTTTCGGAGTTGCCATATTGGAAATTAGTGCATGCCACATAAGCCTTCAATAACAATGAATTTTCAAACACTTTGGTGTTCTTAGTTTAATCCTTTAAGCTAAAGCTGTAATGATTTTTTTACGTAAAAAACACACTTTGAATAATGGATTGGTTTCGTTGCTTCATTTGAAATGCACAACTGACTGATGGATCCTTTAATGAGAAAATAATTGTTCACATATTTTTAATTACCTCTGTATTAATTGGCTTATTAATCTTACACGAAAATGCCAATTCAGCAATACTTGAGCATCCAATAATGTCCTTCAGTTAAAACAAAACACGCATATGTCCATTGAAGAGTAACATCAATGATGATGTGTCTGATAGGCTGTCAGTACTGTAACATATCCCACATACCTAAGCTTAACCCCAACTCTCTTTTATATTCTTAATTTTGGAGCTTTCGTGACTGCAGGAATTATTCTTTGGTTCTTTCGGTTAAGTCACGTCTAAAGATAAAATAATAAATTAAATAATAGCATATTACGACATTTCGATTGCAACACAAGCAATCATCATCAGGCATAAAAGAAATAGCAACAAAAATCTAACTAGAAAACTATAGAAAGACATACAAGCAGACAGACATCACAAGGACACACAGAGAGAGGACACATATCGGCACAAAGAGAGATCGTTTCTGTGACGGTGCCTTAAATATAGAGAGGGGGAGCGGGGGCGGAGAGAGGGAGGGGGCAGAGAAAAAATTAGCATATCAATGAGTGGACGGCAACGTGATGCTGCTGCAAGTAAGATGACGACGCGGCACGGCACGCAAGCTTGAAAATAGGAGAAAGACACACTAAAATTAAATAACCTGGTAAAATATCGAAATGTAATGTAATACAACACAGAGTCGGTCAACACACAATTAACGCATAGCCCGGTTGATTATGTATTTCAAAGATTGCTAAGTTAGAATGTAAGTGCAGAAATAGCGTTACAGATATCCGGAGCAATGGAACTTACCGTCGTCATATGTAGTCATCAATAGTGATCACTAATCAGTATTACAGTGATCCCTCGTTTATCGCGGTTAATGGGGACCAGAACCCCTCGCGATAGGTGAAAATTCGCGAAGTAGGATTGGCCCCTAGGAATTTCCGCATATGTGTGTGTGGGTACCAGAATGTTTAAAATATGTATATTTATACTTTATATATATTTTACTTTAATCTATTTAATTATAAAACCTTAATATTATACATTCACTCTCTCTCTCATACGATACGTATTATGGTGTTCTACACTCACCAATGACAGTAGTATCTTGAGACTTGATTCCAGTAATGACGACGACGACGATAACAATGACGATGACAATGACGACGATGACAGACCTGTGCAGTTCGATGAATGTGATGATGAATGATGATGATGGTGTTACTGCACAGGTATAATGAGGTCTTTAAATCAGTTCGAAAAATCCGCGATGCACTGAGGCCGCGAAACTTGAACCGCGAAGTGGCGAGGGATTACTGTATTATCAAAATTATCCAGGATATGCTGAGTACTAATGAACATTATGGTTCCACCAGTTATCAACAATAGTGAATTAATTTGCTGCATATTTTCCTACTGCGGTGGTATACACCTGCAATCCAGTGCTTTGGTGGTGCGGTTCATTTCAGAATGTTTGTTTTAATTGAAAATGGGTTGCTCGTTTATCGAATAGGATGTTTTATTCTATACCTTTGTATACATTTATTCTCCCCCAAGTAGTGACATTTTTTTTCCAAAGGCAAAAATTATCGTCAAGGAATTGATTACGAATGACAAAATATGACCCTGATTAAGAGGAATCCTGGGACCAAGAAGGAATGTCGAAGGAGAAAGAGTGGACATGTTGGCCATTTTGACTCGTGGACAGTCCATGAATAGTAATAATAATAATCTTTACCCAGGAAAATCTCACTGCATATACAAGACTAATTTCTAAAAGGCCCATGTTGAGAAAATGATTGGGCTAATTGTTTACGTTTTTGTGGGAGGTAAGCAGAGTGTATGGAGAAGAGCCACACATAGTAGTAGAGAACACGCAAAACTCCACACTAACTGTACTGCTGATGTGGAAAAGTAAGCAGAGGGGTATCAAGAGAGCCCCAATCAAGATAATTTGGCCTACTCTTCCACGCTGGCCAGATATCTTGTAAAAGGTGAGAGTACCCATACTTTACCCCACCACGTGTGACTTGCTCATCGATTAACTGGGTGGAGAGAGGTGGTTGGGTTTAAGAAACTTGCGCTATTGTTTCAAATCCCACGCTGGAAGATCGAATCAAACCACAACCCCTGAATTGCAACTCCAATGTGCTACCCATTACACTATTGCAGCACGGCCTGTACAATGTAAACACACAAAAAAACACATTACACACAACTTCCGTCTCATTCCCATCGCCCCGATGCTTGTATCTGGCAGGAACTCGGCGTGCACCATTAAGGCCTTAAATCCCACACCCTCTGGTCAGCACATGCTCCGCAAACTGAAGGAGCACCTTTGTGGACATCGATTCTCTGACTGCGATGAGGTGGAACGCGCAGCGGAGCAATGGTGCGGTCAGCAGGCCACGTCTCTCTCCTCACATGATCTACTCTTTGCTCCCAACGGTGGAAGAAGAATGTGGCCATTATCGAGCTTATGGTATGTGGAGAAGACAGAGTGAAGAAGCCTCGTATATGTGCATCTAGCTATTGTTTATTGCCCGGTTTTTATTTATTGTACAATTGCCTTTTGGAGATCGGTGCGTTATTAGGCATGTCAGCCTCTTAAAATAAGGCCAATTTGCTATTCATTATTGTGACTACCTTAGCTACGTTAATGGAGTGAAGTTGTTCCCAAAATTACTAAACCCCATTCAGTTAGAAAATACGTAAAAATTGTATCATATTAAAGTGAGGCCCAAGACCTGTATGCCTTGGCTAGGTTGCCTTGGATTTATTTTTTATTTACAAAGTTGAGAGGTATTGTGCTCGTCTAACTCATTTCCGTGTAAAACACGTATTGAATAACGGTTATCATTGATTGCGTCTGAAGCTAAAATGTTTATATTGCATATACAATACTTGGATGAGTTGCAGCCATTGTTATATTCATGTTTTACCTGTGTTTGCATCAAACTGTGTTCATAATATGACATTACAGACTTTTCCCAAGTTAATCTTTTAATACAATATATATTTTATACAAAACGTGACACATTTTATCGACTGCATTGCAGATGTGTTTTTTTATATCTTAACCGTATCAAGCACACCATTTCGCGACCCGTCGAATTTGTTCATCTCTGTCCATGCTAATAGCCTATGCAAAACAAATGACACGTCATCTGTGTCACCGTGTCACTTTGTTATAAAGGTGGAGTCATTGCGAATGTAATTATCAGATACATTGTGCATTTCCAGAAACAGAACCCAGATGAACTTTAGATGATCCCGGCAGCTGAACGGCCATTTCAAAGACACATTTACCAACCCCGTGCCCTGCGGTGCGTTTACCCCACTGGTCCGTACAACCGCCGTGCGACCCACAAGGCAGTGATGAGGCACAATGCATGTCCTGCGTGATAACATGCTGAATGAGCTCAGAAAGCAGGGTTTAATGGGTGCCTTGTGTTTATTTATAGTACTCCTATTTCAAATTGGCCAGTTATGGTAATCCGTATATAAACTGATATGGGGTCAACACGATTTATTTCTGGGAAACAATTCAATACATCAATCAAAGCCCAAAATGTATTATTTTCAGCATTGACATAATTTACTTTAACACTTTAACTGTCTATAAACCAACCTGCAATGCAATAAAACAAATTCACATAATTTCCAGTTTAGATGTTCAGCACCATAATTCAACGTGGCTAAGTTCTTGCTGACAGTGGTTTCCATTTAGTGTCTATCACCTCAGTTGCACACAATTGGCATGAACCTAAAATAAAACACATCTCAATTATCTGCTTGGGGGGGAATCAATTCCATTTGCTAGATTTTCAAACAAGCACTGGGCATTGTTCATCTACAATTGGCAGCCTTGGACCAAACATGGAAATTCCACATTCCTAATGCAAAAACTTGTTCACCCATGGATTGACCACTGTAGACTTCCACAAAGTGGTGCCTATTATATTCACCCTGTGGATGGGATGAGTTGATTTTTGCCTGAAATCTTAATGCAGAGTACTACCTGGTCATTTGGGGTTAAGAGATGGCTGGGTGGCTCAGTTGTCAGGCCACTGAGTTGGAACTGCTGAGACACTGGCTTTTAACCCAGGAAACCACTTAAGATTAAAATAGGGTTTCAAGTTTAATAACACTGTCTTTAAATGTAATAATTTGGTAAAAACCTTTATCACCGAAAATGAAAGATTTAAATTTTTAATTGATATGTCAATAGGAAGGTGCATGGGAAAGTTCAACAATGCCAGTGTTTATAACAGGCTATTTGAAAGGAACTAGTAGTCCTATGATAGCCCCTTTCGCGGGTTTTTCTTGCATATGATGTGATGCACTGCTTTCCAAGCGATACAAATGGACGCATATGGCTGTATTCATGAATAATTTAACAATCAGGCTTTCCTGGAAATTTTCCAATACAGGTGCATTTCCAGAAAGAAGCCCATTCCTGTAAATTCATTTAGAGAATTGACAGCCAATTTTTTAACCTGGCAACCAGTCATTAGCCAGGGGAGGAACAAGGGTTTTTTGACATCAGCAGCATCGGGTCGTGATGCTAGTCCCACCCACACACGCACAGGTGTGTGGGTGGGTAACGAGCTGAGATTAGGAGCACACCCTTAAAGGGAGTGCTCCTAATCTCAGCTTGTTACCTGTATAAAAGACACCTGGGAGCCAAAATTATTTCTGAATGAGAGGGTTCAAATACGTATTTCCCTCATTAAAATGCAAATCAATTTATAAAAATTTTGACATGCGTTTTTCTGGATTTGTTTGTTGTTATTCTGTCTCTCACTGTTCAAATAAACCTACCATTAAAATTATAGACTGATAATTTGTTTGTCAGTGGCCAAACGTAAAAATTCAGCAGGGGATCAATTACTTTTTTCCCTCACTGTATGTGTGTGTCTCTTTGTCTCTATTTGGTTTGTCTCTGTACCTCAACACTGCCATGGAAGTAAAGAAAAAATGTGTATTCACCTTTAACTATTATATGTGCATGTATCTTCTGAGTCACTGCTTGGTGTGAGATTACCAGCTTCCATCCTATAGGAACATGGCATTTAAACCATCCTGAATCAGCTGGGTGTAATGTATGGAAGACACACATACGTTGCCATAATCATAATCACGTAATTATTACCGTTATCAGCGTAATTTTTTCATCATAATTATATTCACCATTCATCCCATAAACAAAATATAATCTTCCTTACCATTAGAATAATCATCATCTTTGACTGCAACTTAACATAGGCCTGTCATCACCCACATCAGCATATAAATCCACGTGAATCTGTCAAAATAATTAGCAACGTGGAACATGGTCAAAGCCGACAGGGACCACGATAAGGAAGCTGTAGAAAGAGTGTCGAGTCGAATTTCCGTGACACCAGAATGTTATCCCCATTTTTTTGGCCTCCTTACTGCAGCTGCTAAGAAGAGCCTCCCCCAAGGCTTCTGGAAAAAAATATATACTCCCTGCTGGACAAAAGAGACCCGGGACCTGCTCCAACAGTACAAACAGTCAGGCAGCCCACAGGTTGGAAAGGCCCTGTGTGAGTCTTTAGACTCAGCCAGATGTCAGTGATGAATTGAGTGCATGGAAGACCTCGATTTCACGCACTCCAGCCACTGTGCCTAGCCCCTACTATGATATCTGGGTGCTGCTAATCCAACAATATCGGACTGCAAGAGTCTTGCCCAACTTCATCACATCCACACTAGTTGAAAATACAAAAGGACTTTGACAAAAACATCAAACGAGAGATCCATCACTAATTACACCAGACATTGGCCTCGATTTCTTCACAATACCCCACCACCATCAGGACAGATGAAGTGAGGGAGGGTCTTGCTGAAATGAAGAAAGGCAAGGCTGCTGGCAGAGTTGGTATCCCTCCCGAATTCCTCCATCACTTAGGCCCTAGGGACTCAAATGGCTGGCAAACCTGTTCACCAAAACATGAAAAATGGATACATTCCAAAAGCAAGATAGGAGGCAATGGTCATTGCAATAACTAAACCACGCAAGGTAACAGGCGAACTGGGAAACTATAGCCCAATATCACTCCTGTGTACGACCTATAAATTCCTGGAACGCATCATCCTACTTAGAATCAGTCCCCTTGTGGAGTTAGTGATCCCTCAAGTACAATCGGGATTCTGTCCTGGACGCAGCTGTTGTGACCTTGCGATGCACATTGAGGCCATATTCCAGAAGAAATCCAAGACCGCCACAGCCTTTGTGGACTTGTCATTAGCCAATGACACTGTCTGGATTAAGGCCTTGATGTTGAAACTTCCTTACTTCGAAATAATACGCCGGATATGGACGATGCTGAGCAACAGGCGACCGTGTGTCTATATGGGCAATAAAGCCATCTCACCCTGGTTCCTCAACAATCAATTGCCACAAGGTTCAATATTCGCGCCAATACTCTTTAATGTCTATACGAGTGACAAGCCGCCAACCGGGTCATGAAATTTGTATATGCGGATGACCTTGCCCTAGCAACACAAGCAGCCACAATCAACAACAATAAATACACTCTGAACCAAAACCTAAACACCATTGGAGAATATTTCCAGAAATGGAAGCTCAAGTCGAATCTCCACAAAACAACAGTCACTCTATTTCATCTTGATAATAGGAGTGCCAAGCACACTCTAAAAGTGATCTGCGACAATACTGTGCGACTCGACCGCACTTCAACCTATCACGGAGTAAAACTGGACCCCATCCTAACATTCTAAGACCACCTGAAAAAGGTAGCCGCCAAGACCAAAACAAGGGTCAACCTTGTCCAGAAACTAGCAAGTGCAAGCTGGGGAGCATCAAAACTAGTGCTACGGACATCAACGATGGCACGAATACTGTGTACCAGTTTATACCAGAAGTAGTCACACTAAACTTGTTGATTTTAAACTGAACACTGCAATGTGGTGTATCACTGGAACCATCAAGTCGACCCCAACACCGTGGCTACCCATGCTGTCACACATCTCTTCCCCACCCATCTGCTGCAATGCTGCATCCCATTCATCAGGACCTTAATAACGTCCCTCACCATCGCTTGAAGTCATGCAAGCCCTTAACCTTCAACAATGCGAGTTCAACCCTGATGCAGTTTGGAGAGCTGAATGGAGCTCAAAATAAATCACAAACACCTTGTGAAAGACCCAATGCAGAAGATCCCTGGGTTTGATCTTCCACGAAGCTCATAGTCCACCCTTAACTGCACCCACACAAACTCTCCAGTGTGCGACTGTGGTCATCCAGAACAGACTGGACAAGTATAATGATGCAATGCACGAGTAACACATACGAAGGAGACATTACAGCGATACACTCCTCTGCTCCTGACGTGGGTTATCTGGCTTGACCACCTGCATGTGAAATTGTAGTTGTTGCTCTGCATCTACATCAGCTAAACGAAAACTTAAGAAAAAGAGGACTCCAACTTTATCATCACCTTCATCTTCATACTCTGTGCATGAGTCCATTCCATAATATTTTCCCTCATTCTGGAAGATAACAGATACCCGAATTTTGTGCTACATCAATTTGAAAGGATAGCTCTCGCTCGACACTCACATATAAGGCATTGCCTTCAGTGGCCACGCCATCAAAGTTTGATCAAAGTGATTCTTCAGCCAAAATTTCCCTCCGCCGATCGCCAGTTATGGACGATGCCAGAGCCCCACCTTGACCCACTTTTGAGCCGTTCCACAAGTGCAGAATGTTCGCCTCTTTTAATGTGAATTTAGTCCTCCATGAATTGCATGTGGGAGAATGGGTGGAAAAAAACAAGGAGGAATATTGGCGCAAAATGCTTCATGGCTTGCACCCGTAAGCTTTTTACACGATCTCGATAGCAAGATTAGAATAACACTGGGAAATGTTTTTGCCTCTTTGACCGATTCCATACCTGTGGATAGAGAAATGCTTGCCTATTGATATATAAGGACATACACTTCCCATTACAAAAAAACACAAAACAAATGGCAAGATGAAAGTGGAGATGTAGCAATGACATCAGGGGAAAATTATCATTTTTATTATCCTTATGGTGGTACCCCGGGGTACCAAATAATACAAAATGGCTGAGGCAATTAAATATTTCATTTCTGGGACACTATTTTTCACAGGGGTGTACTTAACTCTGCGACTGGGGTACCAATCAATCCGAAAGCAGTGCTACTCCGCGATGTCGAAACGCCAAACATTAGCATAAAAAAATCCGTTATCGAAAAATGCATAGTACATCGTGTACAGTTCGTCGAGATGAGTCGATTACCACATCGCCGCATCGCCGACCATCAACAGACTAAAATTGACTGCATCGCGGACATTATGCGAGAGCCGGGGTACTATGGTACCCCGGGGTACTGCCATAAGGTTCAAATATTAGAGTAAAATTTATTGTATTTGCTCAGGATTCTAGATAGAAAATTGTGGCAGCAATGAGATGCATCTGTCAAGCAGTGTATTGAAAATTAATATGATTGCCTAACAGAAACTTTAAAAAAAAAATTCAAAGAGAAATTTAACCTGTTAATGTAAAATCAGAAAGCCGAAAATAACAACTAACATCAGAAGGTGGTAGGATGGGAATATCACAGCCAGTTATGACTTAAACTGGTTACATTTCTCACACTAACACAGCCACCGAGCTTGCCGAGCTCGACGTTGCTGCGCTGCGATCTCCCATTAACATGCTAATTTCTCACATTAACATCACTAGCCCAGCCCACTTCGTTTATGACTCTTGGGCTACACCCATTTTAAACCTTTAAAACAGTCTGCATCAGCAGCTTTCCCCATCTTTTTTTCCTCCTGATGATATTCACTTGTGTTGTGATGTAAACGTCAATAGTTTTTGTTGTTTTTTGTTATTTTCTTTGAACCTATCTACGTGAATTTACCGAAAGACACAAAGAATATGAATTCCTGCAGTCACGAAAACTTTAAGACAAGATATAACATATAGTTGCCTAATATAAACATCAAATGTGTCCATAAATTGTAATTTACACGTCATATATGTATTGTCCCTAATGGCCATCCCTTTCAAGTCAGACTTCTGCGGCATTCAGACTTTCTCAAGTTTTTGTGATCGTCAGAAGCCTCGTGGGATATATTTTACGACTTCAAAGAACTATAGGCCGCCTGAAAATAAATATGAAACCTCTGCAATCATTTATTGCACTTTATAAATAAACATTATCACTGGAAATATTAATTTGAGGCGCACTCTCCTCTGTTTTGCGCTTTCAGGTAAAGTATTTACTTTTTTATGATTTTCTGCCAAATGTATTCTTAAAATTATTATTTATGAATAATTATAATGCGTGGTTAGATATTGGCAATGTTCTGCAATTTTCTAAAGTTAGGCTATTTATTCGCACTGCATAAATGTATATTCAATAACAACTGGAGTTTTGACATAAGAGCTTTGTATAAAGCAATTTGTGGCTTCAACATTTCCATAACAAGGTTTAATTATAATTAAACCTTGTTACTTTTCCATGATAGATAGGGCTTCCACAAATAAAGGATTAAACTTGTTCTGTTTTCATTGAGCTGCAAATATTGGCAATTTGTGGATGGCTGTAATTGTACACTGCCACTCACTGTAGCGATGGGGTGTAAAGGAAATTAAATATAAAATAGACCAGGTAGACCTTCTCATTGTACATTTGAATGTGCATTTCTTTACAACATTTTCACCTTATTACTGTTAATTTAAATGTTTATAGGGCAAGGTTATATATACGTATACGAGCAATATCAGATGAAAGCAAAAAATTACAATCACATATGTAGTAACGCTTATGACTCGTTCACACCGGAGTTGGAGGCACACTTGTTTATTTAACACCAACGTTGTGACATACACATTTGAGGGGGTATCGGCCCCCTCACCCGTCTATCTGAGGACACACCTCTTAGCTAACCCTAGCCTGCCTCTGAGTCCTCCACTAATGGGCTAGGGGAGGCTATCTTGGCCCGACACTGGTCAGTCGGGCCCGGTACCCAGAGTCCAGACCAGCACTGGCTCTGGCTCTGGTACCACGCCACTGGCTCGAGCCTGCGCGGTCCTGATAAGGACGGCGTACCAGGGGGAGACCAGGGCTCTATCTAAGACGTCTTCCGTCTTCTCTTCTTAGCTAACACATCACTCCCGAGCCCCCCGATACATTCCCCTTTTATACTCCCCCCTCCCTGAGGGGTGGGGCCCCGGGGGATCGTAACGTCCGAATCGGCCCCCCAGGGTGCCTGGCGCGGACGTCGTAGAGGGCACCTGCCCGTGCACTCACGTAGCCCCGCCCACTGTGTTTGTTTACCATAGGCTGCCATGCATAACGGGCTCTCTCTCTAACACCCCTACACATATAAAAAATATAATTACCCCCCCCTTCCTTCTCCCCATTTGGGCGGGGCAGTGAACCCCATTTGCGTGGGGTAGTGAGCCCAATTTCCCCACTCCTCTAAACCCAGGAGCACAGATTTCGGAACTTCTATCCGTGAAGTTGCTGTGCCCTTCCTCCCTGCGTCACTGTTCGTGCTCTGTACTGGGCTATTATTGAAATACAATACAAAAATTTCATGGATAAAATAACAATTATATTACAATAAAGGTGACTGCACCACAAGCAGTAATAGCCATGATAACATAATGAACTCGAAGCAAATAAAGACCATGCATTGGGAAGAATATTCTTTTTTGGATTCCTTATTTAGTACGTTTGCGAGCAGCCCAAATGAGATTACTTAGTGTCACGATACAAAGATGAATGAGTGCTCAAGCCGTGCTTGGCATTGCCCTTGACAGCTTCTGCTGATAGTAGTTACAACAGAGAGGTGGAGGCCCCGGCTCACATCATTAAGACGTGAAAGACGGTTATGGAACATGGCACTAAAATTAGCTTGGGAAAACAAAACTAGAACTTTATATTTTGCTGATTCAAAGTGCTGATTAGCATCGCGCTTGCAATTTTTATTACAACACTTGGCTCCCTCTGATGATAAATCAAATGAAATATACATGAGGTAATGTACAGTGGAAGACTACAGCATTAAGTAATTTTGTATGTGTTTTATGTCTCAGGCAATGCCACTGTAAAATGGACAATCTTACCTATAAATGTAATTGTTTTCTGTCTGTCTATTTGTCTGCGCACGTGCGCTTGCGAGGGATTTGGCTCTCAAACGGTGGTGTTTACATTTAAAAAATGACAGGTACCACGTCGCAAGCGCTATTTATTTTTCCCGTCCGTCACCTTTAAATTAGTTAAAATAGCGATTTTGTGCTATTTCTCTTTAATCATTAATATCGTTGCACTATTATGTATTTCCCTTCGCTCAGGGCAGGACAACGCAGCAAGCTGCACATGCGCACAACGCTCATCACGGTTTGTCCCTAGCAACCAACACGCGCAATCGCCGGAGGTGTGCGGCCTTTTTTATTCGCCTGTACACTCTACAAGGTGAGTCGCACACATTAGTATTATAAGCATTTCTAAAATTACACTTTGCACTGCTGACAGGGGTTGCTCCTAGCAACGCACACATGATCGGCACACATTTGAATTCGCGTTAAACATGCAACTAAAACACATCCGTGTGTGTGTGTGAGTCGATGTGTGTGCGACTCGATGTGTATGTTAGTCAATGTGTGTGTTGTGTGTGTGTACACAACTAATATTTAAGAATTAGGTTACTTTTATTTTATATTATTACGTGTGTGTCTGCGTCGATATGTGTGTGTGAGTTGACGTGTCTGTGTGCGTGAGTCCATGTGTGTGTGTCAGTCGATGTGTGTGTTAGTCAATGTGTGTGCGTGTTTTGAGTGTGCGTAGACAACTTCCCCATCCCCGGGGTTGGGGTATTGATAGGGGTGGGGGTAATGGTGAGGGGTTGGAGTAGTGATAGGGGTTGGGGTAGTGATAGGGGTTGGGGTAGTGATAGGGGTTGTGGTAGTAATAGGGTTGGGGTAGTTATAAGGGCTTGGATAGTGATAGGGTTTGGGGTAGTGATAGGGGTTGGGGTAGTGTCTCGGCCTCGCTGTGCGCTGCGTTGCACCACTATCCGAGTAGTTAACCTCGCTTTCAATACACCTTCAGGAGCCAGGGTGAACATCCGACTCCGATGTGTTTAATGAATAGAACGAGGTAAAACTGATAGAAAAACACAACACAAAATACAGCATTAATTAATACTTGCAATATCAATACAATTGTAGTGGCATCAGCGGATGTCACTGCATGTTGTATGAACCCGGCCTGTGTGAGGCACGACACACGCCGCCCACACCACCTACAGCACTGCAGTGGGAATGCAGTATCGGCCCGAGCGGGGGCTGGCTGAGATCGCCAATCAAGGATGGATGGATGGCACTCCAGGGACGGTGCAGGGGTACACAGGGGCCATGGCACTCCATGTGAACCCGGAGGCCTGGTGACCGTAGGTACCGGTCCGGGGGCCATAAATAGGGGGCTGGGGGACCACGGGACCAGGACCCTCTCGAAGGCTCGAGAAGGGGAGTGTAACTAGGGGCAGAGTAAGCCCCGCCACGGGCAAAATAAGCCGGAGCCTTGAACAGATCTGGCTGGCTGTTGCAAGAATCAAGACCGAAGCCGTCACCTGGATGAAGACCTGCCCGACTACAAGACCCAGACCCGAGCAGTGGTCAGGTCTGAGATAGCCACCCCGTGTGAGCCAACTGGCTATCAACAAAGATTCGTTCACGAAGCCATCAATATATACACAGACACAATTTCAACCGAGAGGACAGTTTTAAACTCAGCAATCATTGGAAAGATGTCATTAACCACTTTGGGTCATGACTCGATTTGTGTTTTCTTGTCCACCTCCATCGTCAGCAGTGTGGGTGTGTGGAGCGAGGTGCAATGCTTTGATTGGTGTCGACCTACTGCAGGTGTAGGAGCCCTCTCCTACATTAACATTAGCTGCCCCGCCCATCTCTAAACCTTTATAAACAGCTTGCCCTCGGTGGCTAAACTCCCTGTTCCTCATGACGACCGCTTGTGTTGCGATCGAAACGTTATTATTTTTTTCTATCTATGTGACTTTACCGAAAGAACCATAGAATATGAATTCCCGCAGTCATGAAAGTTTTAAGTCCAAATATAATTGTTTCATGTGCGGCAGCGAAGGCGAGCAATAAGGGAACATGAGCAAAAGCTTGACGAGGCGCAGGGTGTGGGGAGGCACAGAGACTAAGGGTAGAGGATGGGATTATTCTAGTAAGATATGATAAAAGCAAGATAAGGTGGTAAAGAACATGGAGGGATCTTGTAGACTAGAGTGAGATATTTAAAAAGACAGCGACGGTAGATAGGGAGCCAGTGGAGTTGGGAAACTAATGCAGAAGCGTGGGAATTGAAGGGAAAGGTTAAACAGGATCCGGGCTGATGCATTTTATATCTGTTGGAGAGGGGTGAATGCGTAGACAAGAAGACAACTGCTACGCACAAGAAATATGTTGCGGGTGGTCATTGCAAAAGATGACACCTTCTAATGGGTTATATGGGAATCATAGCTATTTTTGTTTGACCACAGCACCACTGCACACATATGCCGTGAATATGCCTATGGGGTGAAAAAGTGTGTCCACTTGTGTGTGTACCTATGTAGGAATCTTACTGACGCGACAGCTTCTTTGTCTTTCTCGTTCCTTTTATTTCGCATATAGTTCACATCCCCGACAGCATCATTCAATGTTCCTCCATACTCTTCAATGTACAATTTTCCATCAGCCCCACTCGATGTCCCTCCGTTCGCTCGCTCTGCTGCTTAGCTCGCTCTCTCTCCACCAAGGTCCGTTACTCCGCCGCTTCGCTACGCTGTACTCGCTCCGTCCTTGCTACTCTGGCCGTACTCTCTATATCCACTGCTACCGTATACTGTATTCTCCTTGTCCACTGCTACCTTATACTATACACTCTTATCCACTGCTACCTTATACTTTACACTCTTGTCCACTGCTACCCTATACTATACACTCCTGTCCACTGATACCTTATACTATACACTCTTGTTCCCTGCTACCCTATACTATACACTCTTGTCCCAGGCACCAACTCTAACTCCAACTGCGACTCCAACACTAACAATGACTCCCGTATCTCCATACGCTCACTGCCTTTATCCCAGAACCAATCAGCCCCAATTAATTGTCATCCCCGCTTCGCTACTCGCCCCCAGACCCCCAGCCTCACGTGATCCTGTTATCGTAGCCACCCCGGTGCCAGTCATCAACCACTCACCCTCTCGACCAATCACCGGCCTGCGTCCTCAGTTACCCTTAACACCTGTGGCGTCTCTTAATGACCTCACCCCTTAATTGGCACAACAACAACTGTATATCCTCAGTTGCCCCCACTGTCCGCTGCACGCTCGCATCGCAACCAAACGCGTGGAGCGTGTCATTTCAAGTCCTACACCTATACAGGGAGAGGTAGTCAAGTAGTTTATACATAAACATCAGTAGCACAAGGTGTGTGAACTGGTCTCAGTTCTCTTCTTAAGCACGTCCACAGATCAGTATCTGTGTGTGAAAATCAGTACGGAGAAGAAAAAGACGGCTGTGCATGGTGGATGTCTCGCCCTCACTGTGCGCTGCGTTGCACCACTATCCAAGTAGTTAACCTCGCATTCAAAAAACTTTCAGAGCCACGGTGAACATCCGACTCCGATGTATTTCATGAATAGAACGAGGTAAAACTGATGTAAAACACAGCACAAAATACAGCATCTGTTAATACTTGCAATATCAATACAATGAACACTGCAGCTTCATAACATTGCCTTAGATAACATGAAACTCAACAATAGGTCCTGGATGGACCAGACACCTACATTAGCACTGAATAGCTATACAAGAGAATAAGCTGTGTTAAATAAGGTCACTTCGTGTAATCACCATACTGCAGCCAAAATGTACAGCGCTGCACATGACACTGAACTGTGGATGAGATACTTCTTCATCCTTGCTCTCAAGATCGCATTAAAGTTACATAGGTACAAGTCTGGCTCGACTTAACCAACTACAAGTAACATTCACAATAATGCAAGTGTCAGGCTTCGTTGTTAACTAGGCCTCATTTATCAAAACAATTTAACAGCATTATAAAGGCATTTATAGCATTATAACAGCAATCCTAACATAATAACATTCCCAGTATTATAATAATATAAACGAACTTACAGACAATGCTTCTTAAAGTCCCACAATGAACAGATGCACCTGTCTTCACTGAGACGCTATTTGTGCCTCCATTTTGTACTCTGTGTAATGGCTGACACCCTATCTTAATTTTAGAACTTTCGTGACTGCAGGAATTATTATTTGGTTCTTTCGGTTAAGTCACGTCTAAAGATAAAATAATGAATTAAATTAAATAATAGAATATGACGTTTCGATTGCAACACGAGCAATCATCATCAGGTATAATGAAATAGCGACATAAAATCTAACCAGAAAACTATAGACAGACAATCAACTTCAATGACAGTGCATATTATTATCCTTATCAGAGTTGCTTCTTTTTGTTTGCTTTATTGACTACTTGTGTTGTGGTCATTGCAAACATGATGCCTTGAATAAAGGTGTCAGTTTTGTACCAGTTAAAAGGGTAAAAACCTACCATTATATTTTGCCACTGGTAAAAGAGATCTCATAGTGTAAATGTTTACCCCGAACTCTCAATACTCTGATATTGCACTGTTTTTGAGTTGTACGCCTTCTGGTGTCATCTGGCCCTACACCAATGGGGACTAGGCTCTAAAGAAAGCCGTCTCGGGTGTGGGCCAATCAACTTCAATGACAGTGCATATTATTATCCTTATCAGAGTTGCTTCTTTTTGTTTGCTTTATTGACTACTTGTGTTGTGGTCATTGCAAACATGATGCCTTGAATAAAGGTGTCAGTTTTGTACCAGTTAAAAGGGTAAAAACCTACCATTATATTTTGCCACTGGTAAAAGAGATCTCATAGTGTAAATGTTTACCCCGAACTCTCAATACTCTGATATTGCACTGTTTTTGAGTTGTACGCCTTCTGTTGTCATCTGGCCCTACACCAATGGGGACTAGGCTCTAAAGAAAGCCGTCTCGGGTGTGGGCCAATCAACTTCAATGACAGTGCATATTATTATCCTTATCAGAGTTGCTTCTTTTTGTTTGCTTTATTGACTACTTGTGTTGTGGTCATTGCAAACATGATGCCTTGAATAAAGGTGTCAGTTTTGTACCAGTTAAAAGGGTAAAAACCTACCATTATATTTTGCCACTGGTAAAAGAGATCTCATAGTGTAAATGTTTACCCCGAACTCTCAATACTCTGATATTGCACTGTTTTTGAGTTGTACGCCTTCTGGTGTCATCTGGCCCTACACCAATGGGGACTAGGCTCTAAAGAAAGCCGTCTCGGGTGTGGGCCAATCAACTTCAATGACAGTGCATATTATTATCCTTATCAGAGTTGCTTCTTTTTGTTTGCTTTATTGACTACTTGTGTTGTGGTCATTGCAAACATGATGCCTTGAATAAAGGTGTCAGTTTTGTACCAGTTAAAAGGGTAAAAACCTACCATTATATTTTGCCACTGGTAAAAGAGATCTCATAGTGTAAATGTTTACCCCGAACTCTCAATACTCTGATATTGCACTGTTTTTGAGTTGTACGCCTTCTGGTGTCATCTGGCCCTACACCAATGGGGACTAGGCTCTAAAGAAAGCCGTCTCGGGTGTGGGCCAATCAACTTCAATGACAGTGCATATTATTATCCTTATCAGAGTTGCTTCTTTTTGTTTGCTTTATTGACTACTTGTGTTGTGGTCATTGCAAACATGATGCCTTGAATAAAGGTGTCAGTTTTGTACCAGTTAAAAGGGTAAAAACCTACCATTATATTTTGCCACTGGTAAAAGAGATCTCATAGTGTAAATGTTTACCCCGAACTCTCAATACTCTGATATTGCACTGTTTTTGAGTTGTACGCCTTCTGGTGTCATCTGGCCCTACACCAATGGGGACTAGGCTCTAAAGAAAGCCGTCTCGGGTGTGGGCCAATCAACTTCAATGACAGTGCATATTATTATCCTTATCAGAGTTGCTTCTTTTTGTTTGCTTTATTGACTACTTGTGTTGTGGTCATTGCAAACATGATGCCTTGAATAAAGGTGTCAGTTTTGTACCAGTTAAAAGGGTAAAAACCTACCATTATATTTTGCCACTGGTAAAAGAGATCTCATAGTGTAAATGTTTACCCCGAACTCTCAATACTCTGATATTGCACTGTTTTTGAGTTGTACGCCTTCTGGTGTCATCTGGCCCTACACCAATGGGGACTAGGCTCTAAAGAAAGCCGTCTCGGGTGTGGGCCAATCAACTTCAATGACAGTGCATATTATTATCCTTATCAGAGTTGCTTCTTTTTGTTTGCTTTATTGACTACTTGTGTTGTGGTCATTGCAAACATGATGCCTTGAATAAAGGTGTCAGTTTTGTACCAGTTAAAAGGGTAAAAACCTACCATTATATTTTGCCACTGGTAAAAGAGATCTCATAGTGTAAATGTTTACCCCGAACTCTCAATACTCTGATATTGCACTGTTTTTGAGTTGTACGCCTTCTGGTGTCATCTGGCCCTACACCAATGGGGACTAGGCTCTAAAGAAAGCCGTCTCGGGTGTGGGCCAATCAACTTCAATGACAGTGCATATTATTATCCTTATCAGAGTTGCTTCTTTTTGTTTGCTTTATTGACTACTTGTGTTGTGGTCATTGCAAACATGATGCCTTGAATAAAGGTGTCAGTTTTGTACCAGTTAAAAGGGTAAAAACCTACCATTATATTTTGCCACTGGTAAAAGAGATCTCATAGTGTAAATGTTTACCCCGAACTCTCAATACTCTGATATTGCACTGTTTTTGAGTTGTACGCCTTCTGGTGTCATCTGGCCCTACACCAATGGGGACTAGGCTCTAAAGAAAGCCGTCTCGGGTGTGGGCCAATCAACTTCAATGACAGTGCATATTATTATCCTTATCAGAGTTGCTTCTTTTTGTTTGCTTTATTGACTACTTGTGTTGTGGTCATTGCAAACATGATGCCTTGAATAAAGGTGTCAGTTTTGTACCAGTTAAAAGGGTAAAAACCTACCATTATATTTTGCCACTGGTAAAAGAGATCTCATAGTGTAAATGTTTACCCCGAACTCTCAATACTCTGATATTGCACTGTTTTTGAGTTGTACGCCTTCTGGTGTCATCTGGCCCTACACCAATGGGGACTAGGCTCTAAAGAAAGCCGTCTCGGGTGTGGGCCAATCAACTTCAATGACAGTGCATATTATTATCCTTATCAGAGTTGCTTCTTTTTGTTTGCTTTATTGACTACTTGTGTTGTGGTCATTGCAAACATGATGCCTTGAATAAAGGTGTCAGTTTTGTACCAGTTAAAAGGGTAAAAACCTACCATTATATTTTGCCACTGGTAAAAGAGATCTCATAGTGTAAATGTTTACCCCGAACTCTCAATACTCTGATATTGCACTGTTTTTGAGTTGTACGCCTTCTGGTGTCATCTGGCCCTACACCAATGGGGACTAGGCTCTAAAGAAAGCCGTCTCGGGTGTGGGCCAATCAACTTCAATGACAGTGCATATTATTATCCTTATCAGAGTTGCTTCTTTTTGTTTGCTTTATTGACTACTTGTGTTGTGGTCATTGCAAACATGATGCCTTGAATAAAGGTGTCAGTTTTGTACCAGTTAAAAGGGTAAAAACCTACCATTATATTTTGCCACTGGTAAAAGAGATCTCATAGTGTAAATGTTTACCCCGAACTCTCAATACTCTGATATTGCACTGTTTTTGAGTTGTACGCCTTCTGGTGTCATCTGGCCCTACACCAATGGGGACTAGGCTCTAAAGAAAGCCGTCTCGGGTGTGGGCCAATCAACTTCAATGACAGTGCATATTATTATCCTTATCAGAGTTGCTTCTTTTTGTTTGCTTTATTGACTACTTGTGTTGTGGTCATTGCAAACATGATGCCTTGAATAAAGGTGTCAGTTTTGTACCAGTTAAAAGGGTAAAAACCTACCATTATATTTTGCCACTGGTAAAAGAGATCTCATAGTGTAAATGTTTACCCCGAACTCTCAATACTCTGATATTGCACTGTTTTTGAGTTGTACGCCTTCTGGTGTCATCTGGCCCTACACCAATGGGGACTAGGCTCTAAAGAAAGCCGTCTCGGGTGTGGGCCAATCAACTTCAATGACAGTGCATATTATTATCCTTATCAGAGTTGCTTCTTTTTGTTTGCTTTATTGACTACTTGTGTTGTGGTCATTGCAAACATGATGCCTTGAATAAAGGTGTCAGTTTTGTACCAGTTAAAAGGGTAAAAACCTACCATTATATTTTGCCACTGGTAAAAGAGATCTCATAGTATAGACAGACATATTTGCAGACAGATATCACCAAGATACATACATAGCGAGAGCAACACAGGTAACAGAGAGGGGTGATCGTCTCTGTGGGGTGGCCTTAAATAGACAGAGGGGGGGGGCGGAGGCAGAGAGAGGGAGGGGGGTTAGAGAAAAAATTAGCATATCAATGAGTGGTCAACAAAACGTGGTGCTGCAAGTACGATGACACGGCAAGCAAGCCTGAAAATCAGGAGAAAGACACTAAAATTAAATAACCTAGTAAAATATCGAAATGTAATGTAATACAACACAGAGGGTCGGTCAACACACAATTAACGCATAGCCTGGTTGATTACGTATTTCAAAGATTGCTAAGTTAGAATTTAAGTGTGAACATTCTAAAGAGGACACAGGCAGAGAAAACAAGTCGCCAGAGAGAGAGAAAAAAGATAAGCTTAAAAAACTTCCCCGTAGAAGTGGTTCAATCTTAATTTTAGAACTTTCGTGACTGCAGGAATTATTATTTGGTTCTTTCGGTTAAGTCACGTCTAAAGATAAAATAATAAATTAAATTAAATAATAGAATACGACGTTTCGATTGCAACACAAGCAATCATCAGGTATATGGCTTAAATCGTAACTTCCTGGTCACGTGACCAAACTCAACACCATATCAGGCAGTTCCTGTGTAATCAACACCCCCATACCTGCCATGGGGCAGAACAGTGGATAAACCACGCACGCACAAAGCAAACACCAAGTACACACCACAGACACACCACCCACACCCCACGCACACGCTATGTACACACCAAACACACCCCAAGCACACACCACGAATGCACCAAGCACACACCACGCACACACCACACACACTAAACCCACGCACTCCACCCACGCCCCAATCACACACCACGCACACACCACGAATGCACCAAGCACACACCATGCACATACCATGCACACCACCCACACACCATGCGCATACCAAGCACAAACTATGGAACATACCAAGCATACACCAATCACACACCATGCACATACACCACCCACACAGCACGCACACACCACGCACAATTGTTCTTAATAGGTCCTTTATAACAGCAATGTGTTGCTTCAGTATATACGGTCAATTTAGTTTTTAATTGGCCAACAATATGTAATAATCTTCTTGGTTCTTTCGGTAAAGTCACGTAGAAGGGAAATAATAAAATAATAAAAATAAAACATAATAAAATAATTCTCACGACGTTTCGGCCACAACGCAAGCAGCCGTCCTCAAGTTATTATTTCCCTTCTACGTGACTTTACCGAAAGAAACAAGAAGATGAATCCCTGCAGTCACGAAAGCTTTAAATCGAAATATGTAATAATATATATGCACATATTTTTTTGGTCTAAATAAATTGATCATAGAGAGTTGTAATTCCCATAACCTCCCACACAATAATGCAGGTGTAAATGAAGTGCACACGTTTATTAAAGTGTGCACATTCATGTTTTTTTCATTTCCAAATATAGAACGGTATTTACGCTGCTTCTATTTGACCATCATATATCTGCAACCTGCATAATGAAATAGCTTTTTACAAACCCAACCCTTAACAATAAACATGCTACCCGAAATCAACTGCTAAAATCCTACACAAAGCACGTATTTATTTTGGTATGTGCGTCTGTGCTCATATTGTGGTGACACGGACGGGCTGGGAGATTTAGCACATTGATCTGTGCGAGAAAGGCAAAATAACCGGTTGGGATTGTCAGGGTTCAAGCAGCAGAGTCAAGAGTGTAAGTCAGCAGATCAAGAAGGCTTAGCCATCTGGAACACGGTCTGCCTTGCTGAGCCGTAACAATTGGGACAACAGACTACAATTGCTGTACGGAAAAAAAAAACACGACACTGATCGGATATTGAGCCCAAGCAGAATTTGAAATGCGAATCATTTACAGCACACCCCATCTGTACATTGCATAGGAATTAAAATCACCTACCCCACTGTGTGACATACCTTTAAATTAATTCCAGAAAACCTGTGAAGATTTGCAACATTATTTAGCTCTATGTAATGATTTCGTTTTTTTTTAATGGAGTAAAGTGCCATGCTCTCCAAATTTTTAACATAAATTCAGATATTTGCAGTGCCTTTAACATACAATCTTAGGGACCTGTGTTTGGTTGCCAGCCACACACATCTGTAGCAAATAGAATCAGAACTCCATCCTGGGTCTCCCCAAGGCTGACTCAGCCCTAAATTAGTGTTTAGTAAAGTTTGTAAATATTGTCACTGGGAATAAAGAGGCAAGACGTGGTATTAACCAGCCACCCCCTCGAATGCTGTGTGTAGCCGGTGTGAGCTCACCTGTGATTAATCTCACGTAAAAATGTGCACTATGTAGCGTATGTAAACCCAAGCAACTATTTTTGCATAGCTACGGGTAGCCAGGTGCGTTTTATGATAATTATTATGGTTTAAGATCAGGAACGGTGTGGTCAGAGATTGGACCCCGAGCCCTCACGTCCACAGTATTCATACTGTGCTTATTTTTGTGATTACTGTTATTTTCATTACGTTTTTCGCGGGCCAAAATAAAATTGCAGGCTAAATAAAGGTTCTGCTTTGACATTCGTCCATTTTTTTAATTCGTCCATGCTCTGGTCCCTAACCAGACGAAAGTGCAAGGTATTCCTGTATTTTTGATCGCTTTTGCATTTACGAGATGTTCACGTTTTTGTTAGTTGTGTTATATTGTTTGCTGTTTTGGGCGAGAAATCTAATAATAAGATGGCATTGCGTCTTGTGGCGAGTTACTTAATTTATTATGACGAGTGTTATTTATTTTGATCAATCCACATCGAATCAATAGATATAAAGGAGTTGGAAGTTGATGAGTTTTTTGTTGATTAAATAAAATTATTTTTTGTAATAG
The DNA here is from genome assembly GCF_964198595.1 of Lampetra fluviatilis. Taxonomy (NCBI): domain Eukaryota; kingdom Metazoa; phylum Chordata; class Hyperoartia; order Petromyzontiformes; family Petromyzontidae; genus Lampetra; species Lampetra fluviatilis. Next base: position 8,527,642 of record NC_136288.1, read on the forward strand.
TTTAAAACATTTCATATCATTGTGTTGCGCTCTTCATTGGGAAGGGACACAATGGCTGAATTAGAGCTTAATTTGAACATTAAGATCATGGGGTGAGTGGCACAGGTGACCTGGCAGAGGTTACCTTCCAGCCCTTCCTGGTTCGGGTAAAATAAATAGTAATTGGTTTGTATGTTTATTGTTAGTACATTTTCATATTGTTCATATAAGTTTATATTAAACGTGTATTTATTATTAACTAGTGGGAAGTACCCAGCGTTGCCTGGGCGAAAAATATATTTCAAAACTTCTCGTAAAAACATTACATATACATACACAGATACTAAGTTATTGTGAAAGCCCGGTGGCTGTTTGTCCATTTCTCCAACAACAAAATTATAAGAGGCTTGCAGAGGTACAAAAAGTTATAGAAATTGGAGTGTAAATAGTTGATATAAAAGGTTTCCGAAAATTGTCGACCCCCCCCTCAAAAAATATTTTTACCCCCACGTAGGTATATATACCTAAACACCCTACATACAACAGAGTAAGTAGTATATATCTATTGACTCTGGAGTTGCATCTACCGAGTCTACAGTAGTATTTACTGAGCCAGTAGTAGCTACTGACTGTAAAGTAGTATTTACCGACTGTAGTAACTACTGAACGTAGTAGTATCTACTGGCTCTACAGTACTATCTACTGACTGTCGTAGTAACTACTGAGCGTAGTAGTATCTACTGGCACTACATTAGTATCCACCGACTCTATAGTAGTATCCACTGACTATAGTAGTAACTACTAATTCTACAGCAGTATCTACTGACTGTATAATAGTATCTACTGACTATATAGCAGTAGCTACTGACCGTCGTAGTATCTACTGACTGCATAGTAGTATAGATTGATTGTAGCAGTATATACTGACCATAGTGGTATATACTGACTGTTTTAGTATCTACTAACTCTATAGTAGGATCTACCAAATCAATAGCAGTATCTACTATCACTACAGCAGTGCATACCGACTGTAGTGGCACCTGCTTTCACTACAGAAGCATACTGACTGTGGTGGTACCTGCTTTAACTACAGCAGTGCATACCAACTGTGATGGTGACCTGCTATCACTACAGCAGTGCATACCGACTGTGGTGGTATCTGCTTTCACTACAGCAGTGCATACCGACTGTGGTGGTACCTGCTATCACTACAGCAGTGCATACTGACTGTGGTGGTACCTGCTATCACTACAGCAGTGCATACTGCATGTGGTGGTACCTGCTATCACTACAGCAGGGCATACCGCTTTCACTACAGTATTGTATTCTAACTATGGTGGTTCCTGCTATCAATAAAGCAGTGCATACCGACTTTGGTGATACCTGCTTTTACTAAAGCACTGCATACTGACTGTGGTGGTACCTACTATCACTACAACAGTGCATACCGATTGTGGTGGTACCTGCTCTCACTACAGCAGTGCATACCGACTGGGTAGGTACCTACTCACACTACAGCATTGCATACTGACTGTGATGGTACTTGCTATGGCTACATAAGAGCATACCAACTTTGGTGGTACCTGCTTTCACTACAGCAGTGCATACTGACTGTTGTGATACCTGCTTTAATTTCAGCAGTGCATACCGATTGTGATGGGACCTGCTATGATCACAGCAGTGCATACCGTCTGTGGTGGTACCTGCTATCACTACAGTAGTGCATACCGACTATGGTAGTTCCTGCTATCACTACAGTGGTGCATACCGACCGTGGTGGTGCTTGCTATCACTACAGCAGTGCTTGCCGACTGTGGTTGTACCTGCTTTCACTAAAGCAGTAAATACCGACTTTGGTGGTACCTGCTTTCACAAAAGCACTGCAAACTGACTGTGGTGGTAGCTACTATCACCACAGCAGTGCATACCGACTGTGGTGGTACCTGCTATCACTACAACAGTGCATACCGACTGTGTTGGTACCTGCTCTCACTACAGCAGTGCATACTGACTGTGATGGGATCTGCTATGATTACAGCAGTCCATAGCGTCTGTGGTGGTACCTGCTATCACTACATCAGTGCATACCGACTTTGGTGGAACCTGCTTTCACTAAAGCACTGCATACTGACTGTGGTGGAAACTACTATCACTACAACAGTGCATACCGACTGTGGTGGTACCTGCTCTCACTACAGCAGTGCATACTGACTGGGTTGGTACCTGCTCACACTACAGCATTGCATACAGACTGTGATGGGACCTGCTATGATTAAAGCAGTGCATACCGACATTGGTGGTACCTGCTTTCACTACAGTAAATTACGTTTGCCCACTCACAAAGAAATGATCAGTCTATAATTTTCATGGTAGGTTTATTTGAACAGTGAGAGACAGAATAACAACAAAAAATCCAGAAAAACGCATGTCAAAAATGTTATAAATTGAATGGCATTTTAATGAAGGAAATAAGTATTTGACCCCCTCTCAATCAGAAAGATTTCTGGCTCCCAGGTGTATTTTATACAGGTAACGAGCTGAGATTACGAGCACACTCTTAAAGGGAGTGCTCTTAATCTCAGCTTGTTACCTGTATAAAAGACACCTGTTCACAGAAGCAATCAATCAATCAGATTACAAATTCTCCACCATGGCCAAGACCAGAGAGCTCTCCAAGGATGTCAGGGACAAGATTGTAGACCTACACAAGGCTGGAATGGGCTACAAGACCATCGCCAAGCAGCTTGGTGAGAAGGTGACAACAGTTGGTGCGATTATTCGCAAATGGAAGAAACACAACATAACTGTCAATCTCCCTCGGCCTGGGGCTCCATGCAAGATCTCACCTCGTGGAGTTGCAATGATCATGAGAACGGTGAGGAATCAGCCGAGAACTACATGGGAGGATTTTGTCAATGATCCCAAGGCAGCTGGGACCATAGTCACCAAGAAAACAGTTGGTAACACACTACGCCGTGAAGGACTGAAATCCTGCGGCGGCCGCAAGGTCCCCCTGCTCAAGACAGCACATATACATGTCCGTCTGAAGTTTGCCAATGCACATCTGAATGATTCAGAGGACAACTGGGTGAAAGTGTTGTGGTCAGATGAGACCAAAATCCAGCTCTTTGGCATCAACTCAACTCGCCGTGTTTGGAGGAGGAGGAATGTTGCCTATGACTCCAAGAATACCATCCCCACCGTCAAACATGGAGGTGGAAACATTATGCTTTGGGGGGGTGTTTCTGCTAAGGGGACAGGACAACTTCACTGCATCAAAGGGACGATGGACGGGGCCATGTACCGTTAAATCTTGGGTGAGAACCTCCTTCCCTCAGCCAGGGCATTGAAAATGGGTCGTAGATGGGTATTCCAGCATGACAATGACCCGAAACACACGGCCAAGGCAACAAAGGAGTGGCTCAGGAAGAAGCACATTAAGGTCATGGAGTGGCCTAGCCAGTCTCCAGACCTTAATCCCATAGAAAATCTGTGGAGGGAGCTGAATGTTCGAGTTGCCAAACGTCAGCCTCGAAACCTTAATAACTTGGAGAAGATCTGCAAAGAGGAGTGGGACAAAATCTCTCCTGAGATGTGTGCAAACCTGGTGGTCAACTACAAGAAACGTCTGACCTCTGTGATTGCCAACAAGGGTTTTGCCACCAAGTACTAAGTCATGTTTTGCAGAGGGGTCAAATACGTATTTCCCTCATTAAAATGCAAATACATTTATAACATTTTTGACATGCGTTTTTCTGGATTTTTGTTGTTATTCTGTCTCTCACTGTTCAAATAAACCCACCATTAAAATTATAGACTGATAATTTATTTGTCAGTGGGCAAACGTACAAAATCAGCAGGGGATCAAATACTTGTTTCCCTCACTGTAGGTAAGATTAGCAGGGGCTGTAAGAGACACTAACGGATGTTTTGGGCAGATGTTTGTTGTTAGATTTTAAAATGTTTCTCGTTAAATCTTTATTAAATAATATATATGTTAAATGTTGTTAAATATGATAAGCGGCTGTAATAATAATTGAGATTTGGGCTATCTTCCGGATCAACTAATTCAGCTGCGGTATTGTAACGTGGAGGGTGAGTCTCTGATCGCTATTGGAGATAACAACACATTTGCCCTTTTGAAGAGGACTTTTAAAATAAACTTTTGCCATTTTACAAACACCCCTCCTGGTGTTCAGTCGATTCGCCCACTTCTCCGGAGGGCATAACACAACGCAGAGTTTCTACTCATCGTCTCCGAACTTTATTACTTGTATTAGTATTGTTGTTGTCTATTTAGGCGACCTGTTATCCCCCCCGCTCCTGGAACGGATTCACGACGGGAGGGACAGGGAGGACGAGGACAGGCTACATGTGTCAGCCTTTGAAAGGTGCTGACTAACAACACTGGCACCTACAGTCAATATGACTATATTGGGGGATCTATTTGTGTACACTGCATGTTACAGTCGTTGCTTTTTTCTTTATCTAACTTGAGATTGCTTTCCTCCATGGCCAAATCTGATGTGTAGAATTTATTTCAAGAACAATTCAAGTGTGATCTTGATTTGAAGTTTTCGTGACTGCAGGAATCCATACTCTTTGGTTCTTTCAGTAAAGTCACTTAGGTAGAAAAATAAATAATGATTCATTAAATAATTAATTATGTATTTATGAAGTAACTAATGATTTATTTTTCTACCTATGTGACTTTACCGAAAGAACCAAAGAGTATAGTTCAAGTGTGGTTAAATGCACATCGCGAGATGTCAACGTGCAGTGCTGGCCCTAGAGAGGCACGGCGTGCTGTGTAACAACATCGTGGATACCACAATGGTGTGGGTGTAGTACCGGCCCTAGAGGGGCCCAGTGAGCGCTGATTGATAGCACTAGATGGCACCATGCTTGGCGTGCAGTGCCAACCCTGCAGGACAGGGTGTGTGAGTGCCGGCCAAAGGATGAGGTTGCTAAAGGCCATGGCATTATGGTTGACCCGGGAGGACACGTGACCAGTTAAGTCTACAAAGGGGCCCCAAGTGGGGGCTAGAGGTGATCACGTGGTTGGGACCCAGATCCTTCCCGAGGATTCTGGAAGGTGGTCGTGGCCAATGGCGGAGCCAGCCATGCCACAGATAATATAAGCCAGGTCCCGAGAGGGACCAGGGTTGTTGTTCATCCTGGAAGAAACCTTCGTCTACGTTCTCCATTCAACGAGTCTCCAACACGTGGACCTGGACTCGAGCTGTTGGTCCCGGTCTGTAGTAACAGTTACGTTGTAACTAGTGTAGCTAGCCTGGTGGTCACCACCATAGGTTGTTTTTCTGTTAAGGGGAAGTTACCCTGTGTGTTGGAGTTAAATAAATGTGTTGCCTCCAAGTCTACGCCTGCGACTCAGTTGAACTCACTACATATGTGTAGTGGTTTAACACGCGCCAAAGGGGGAAATTGCACACACGTGCGTGTGGGGTACAGTGGGGGCATATTGGGACATGCTGCTGTTACCAGGGGCCAACGGGTGAGTCGGAAACGGCCCGTTGGGCAATTAGGGATACAGGGCTGTGATTGGCTAGTTGTTGTTGTTGGGTGTGAAGTGGCGCCTTCAAGTCTGGAAATGGAGACAGGTTGCAGCGGGGGTTGGGGGCGAGGGGCGTCGGGGGGGGGGGGCAACTAATTATTTGGGAATTAAAAGGGGCGGGGATAAATACAGGGGAGTTTTGGAGTTGAGAGGAGTTGGAGTGGGGTCGTGCCTGGGAGTGGATGCAGACGGTCCGAGTTGAAGACAAGGAGTAAAAGAAGTATAGAGTAGCAGTGGAGTAAAGGAAGAAGTATAGAGTAGCAGTGGAATCAAGGAATAAGTATAGAGTAGCAGTGGAGTAAAGAAAGAAGTATAGTGTAGCGGTGGGAGTGAGATGGAGAAGCTGCGAGAGAGCGGCTGGAATGAGATGGAGAGCCCGCGAGAGAGCGGCTAGAATGAGACGGAGAGCCCGCAAGAGAGCGACTAGAGTGAGACGGAGAGACCACGAGAGAGCGGCTGGACTGTGATGGAGGGGTGCAGAGGAGAGTCGGGAGAGATGGCAGAGCGGAGCGAGCGAGGCCGGCGGAGCGTGGCGAGTGAGTGGAGAACATGCCGGAGAATGATGCTGAAATATGCTGCATTAGTAGAAATAAAGTGACGCAGAAAAGCAAGAAGTTGTCTGCGTAAAGTACAGTAGATGCTGCGGATATGTTTTCAGTAAAACTTAAGAAAATAATTGAAGTAGGTATTTATTCCTCTCTCAATCAAGAACAACTCATCCACTCCTCAAGGTAAGATTATGAAAATGATGAGTTAAGGTAAAATTATTTTTAAATTCTCTTTAAGATTGTACTTTTTTACACTAAACATGTTTTTAATTAATTGCTTAAATACGTCACAAATATATTTTCTATTAAAAAAGGCGAACTTTTTAAATGTATAGGGCTGCTTTGAAATGCTCATGAAAATGGTTTTCAATTAAGTGTTTGATAAGTATGAATGCTGTTTAAAGGTTTTTGAACTCAGAATTAATCATATAAACGCCCAATTTTATCTGTGATGAACGCTGCACTTCCCGTCGTTTTCATGCAGGGGGTTCTGCAAACCTTACGTGCCCCGTGCATGAACGATGTAGGCGCAGGGACAGACGTTCAATGACGTTGGAATCGATCTGCAGACGGCGATCTTCTTGCACAGCCAGCTCTATGTTAATAATATAAACGCCCAACTTTATCCGTGATGAACATGATGAACGCTTGAGGGAGAGAGAGATCAGCCAAGGATTTAGTCTTTAAACCGATCCTTAGGAACCCGCAGACAAAGCTGCCATCCACCACCACCCCCGGCATGGAGAGGCGCCTCACCAATGCGCGGCTCACCAGGATGGGAGATCTGGTGGAGCCTGGAACACGGGGCAGATGGCTCGGACCAGCAGACATGGCCGCAAAGACAGGGCTGCAGTCGCTCCGAGTGGTGCCCGGATCCTGGCCGAAGCCAAGGGGGCCTTCTCAGCGGCAGTGGGGAGAACGCCCCCCATCGGCATTGGGGATGACGAGGCCCCTCTCGGTCCCCCTCCACCAGAGCTCTCCATCGTGCACACTGCATCGCCAATGCCGACAAACGAAGGCGGATCACAACCTGTGCCGGCTGGAAGACCTACCGGAGGTGGCCTTCGCAAATGTAAAGAGGAAGGTGTTTTACTCTTACATTGTCCGGTTTCACCAACAGGACACCCTGAGGAGCCACAAGAACCATGCCTGGAGGAAAGCCCTGCTCTGCATCTCTCCGGAGAGGTCTCTCTGGAGGCAACTCTACTCCAGCCCGACATACAACCGCATCGCGACCTCAGCTGGAGCATCGCCCACGGCACCATCACTACCAATACCTCCCTGGCACGCTTCACCGACACGTCGCCGGAGTGCCGGTTCTGCGGTAAAGTGGAGATGGTGGCGCACCAATACATGGAGTGCAAGAGCCTGGACTCGCTGTTCAAGGTCCTGAGAAACATCCTCCTAAGGTTCAGCCTCCACTTCTCCCCGATGGTCCTCATCTTTAGATACCCGAAGGATGACGGATCTCAACATCTTCAGGGGCTGGTCAACGTGCTCGTCGGCTACTCCAAGCTCTCCATATACAGGGCTAGGAAGGTGGCCGTGGAGGGGAACTGTTCGGCCAGCAGCCTGGGCATCTTCCGTGCTCTGGTCGGTGCCAGGGTGTGACTGGAGTTCCAGGACTGACCCACGACATGCCGGCCTTCAAGGAGCAGTGGGTGCTGGAGGAGGGTGTGTGCTCGGTGGCAGAAGATGGAGAGCTCTGCATGCAGATATGAGATACCATTAGAGGCCGTAGGACTGTGAGGAGGGCTGGGTGCAGATACAGCACTTGTCATAGTAAAACAGGGGGAACATAAACATAGAGCAGGGAGAGAGGGGATAGAGAGAGAGAGAGGGAGGGACAAGAAGAAGGAGCAGAGCTTGAAATATTTCGTAAAATCTTTCATTTAACAGGAGGGGGGGCACATAAAGCAAAGCATTGAAAAAAAAACAAAAAAACGAAATGATGAACGAAGAAAATTGCTGATTACACCGAGCATTATGAGACCTCCTTTACCAGTGGCAAAATATAGTAATAGGTTTTTACCCTTTCAACTGGTACAAAACTGCCACCTTTATACAAGGGATAATGTTTGCAATAACCACAACACAAGCAGTCAAAATGCAAACAAAAATAAACAACTCTGATAATGATATGCACTGTCCTTGAAGTTGATTGGTCCACACCCGAGACAGATTTTCTTAGAGCCTAATCTCCCATCAACTTCAAGGACTGTGCATATCATTATCATTATCAGAGTTGATAATTGTTTTTTTACCCTTTTATCTGGCAACAAAACTGACACATTTTTTACGAGGAGTCATGTTTGCATAGACCACAATACCTGCAGTCATAATGCAAACAAAAAACATAACTCTGATAATGTATGCACTGTCCTTGAAGTTGATTGGTCCACACCCGAGACAGCTTTCCTTAGAGCCTAGTCTCACATGGGTTGGACCGGATGACGCCAAAAGGCGCACAACTCAAAGACAATGCACCATCAGAGTATGAGAGCTCGGGGTAAGCATGTCAGTTTTGTTGCCAGTTAAAAGGGTAAAAAAACTATTATCATATTTTTTACTGGCAAATGATGTACCAATGGTGTAAATGCTTACCCCAAGCTCTCATACTCTGATGGTGCCATTGTCTTTGAGTTGTGCACCTTTTGGCGTCATCCGGTCTAACCCATGTGAGACTAGGCTCTAAGGAAAGCTATCTCGGGTGTGGACCAATTAACTTCAAGGACAGTGCATACATTATCAGAGTTATGTTTTTTGTTTGCATTATGACTGCAGGTATTGTGGTCTATGCAAACATGACTCCTCGTAAAAAAGGTGTCAGTTTTGTTGCCAGATAAAAGGGTAAAAAACCAAATATCATATTTTTTACTGGCAAATGAGGTACCAATGCTATTATCAGAGTTGTTTCTTTTTGTTTGTATTTTGACTGCTTGTGTTGTGGTTATTGCAAAAATGATCCCTTATATAAAGGTGTCAGTTTTGTACCAGTTGAAATGGTAAAAACCTATTACTACACCGAGCATTTTCTTGTTTACTTTGATCGTAAAAAAAAGAGAGAGAACAAGGCGATTCGGTGTTGATTCCCAGAATCGACTTGGCCCCCACCGACACGACTTTGCCATTTTGTTTTGCAATGACGACAATTTCCCATTCTCCCCGCATCCGCTATCACAATCAACAAGTCGCAGGGACAGACGTTAGATTACATTGGTAAGCGCACTACTTTATCTATCTTTGTATGATGGATATGATGAACGCTTGAGAGAGAGAAGAGCGAGGTGAGGCCAAGGAGAGGCGGCCCACTCTTCTCTTTCTATTTGCCTTAATAATGTTCATTAAAGGCTTTTTTTACTTCCAGTAACAAATTATGGACCAGGACGAATATCCTGTCGCAAAAAAGCATCGAAAGGCAATCGAACGAAAGCAAAGAATGGTTGGTCAAGCAAAGTCAGGAGTTGCTCGAGATAATTCATGCAGCACATTGTGAATCTCAACAACGTTTCATCAATCGACAAACTTCTGAACAATCGCAGTCACGGCGTGCAGTGGTTAGTTCCACAGCATCAGAGACAAGCCATCCACAATGTGAGCACTCCAGAGGCGATGTGGCGGCTCCTCGAGTCGAAGATGCACGATCGCTCACACACAGTGATGAGACTGCCAGTCCATCTATGTTCGAGGCAACTGGCAGAAGCGGCAGAGAGGAGCCGACAAGATCGTGTCCCGCATGTACACGGTCAGCGTCAAAGACGAAAAACTTTCTATCTTCGAATGCTGCTGTTGCATGTTTGAGTTGCGACCAGCTTTGAGTCGCTGCAGACCGTCGACAGAGTAGTGTGCGAGAGCTTCAAGGCAGCAGCTTCATCGCGAGGTCTTCTTGATTTGGACGACGAGTGGGATTGCTGCTTGACGGATGCCAGCACTTACATGATGCCGAAGCAATTGCGTGAAATGTTTGCTTTCATCTGCTGCTTCTCTAAGCCTGCATTACCTCTCAAGCTGTGGGAGGACCACAAATTGGACTTAACTCTCGACTACATACGAAGAGATGCCGACGACACAGCGACCAACAAACCACTTCACGACATCAACAGCGTTCTGTAGCAGCACGGATTCCCTTGCAAAGCAATTGCGTTGCCAAAACCAAAGGGAAACCCACCGTAAGAAGATGTGTATGACCAAGTTGAGGAAGCAAACAAGGGCGCACGACGTCTCGCGATGCTCAACGAGAAGTAGCTTGACACGTTGAACAAGATCATCATGGCTATTGATGACGAGAATGTGACGAACCGATGCGTCTATCTCGACGGTCCCGGAGGTTTGGGCAAGAGCTTCCTCTACACAACTCTCATGGCGTACATCCGGGGTCGAGGACAAATTGTACTGCCATTTGCAACGACAGGCATCGCCGGAACAATGCTGAAAGGAGGTCGTACTGTTCACAGTGGATTAAAACTTCCAGTTTCCTTGCTCGACACTTCAGTTTCTTCCATGCGGCCTGCATCGCCACAAGCCGAAGTTCTTCGCAAAGCTTCGCCCATCATCATCGACAAAATTACTATGCTGCCGAAGAACGGACTTCCCTGCATCGACAAGCTCTTGTGCGAGGAGATGGGCAACGAGAAACCATTCTGCAGCAAAGTCTTCGTTGTAGGCAGCGACTTTCGACGGACTCTTCCCATTGTGCCGCGAGGAACGCGAACAGACATCATTGAGTGCTGTATCAAGGCAAGCCGGTTGTGGAAGAACTTCACGCAGCTCATGTTTACGATAAACATGTGCAACGTGGGACAAAATGAGCACAACGAATGGCTGCTTAAAATTAGAACAGGCAGCTTGCCTCCAGTGCTGGGAATCTTCGAAGGGCACAATTCAAATCCCGGAGCAGATGGTGGCAACGGAGGATCTCATCGAATCCATCTTCGGCAGCATTGGAGATATGTCTATAGACGACCCTTCGAAGAGAGTCATTGTCGCACCGACCAATGCACAGACACTCGAAATGAACCGCAAGATCATCATACAGATGCCTGGCGAGTCCACCATCTACTGCAGCACTGATTCAGTCATGAGCAAAGATCCCAGCGACACAATACATTTTCCAGTCGAGTTTCTCAACGACCAGACACCATCGAGAATGCCACCACACGTCCTGCTGCTGAAGAAGGGCGTCATCATCATGCTTCTGCGGAATCTCCACCCAAAGAAAGGACTTTGCAACGGCACACGACTGACTGTCAAGGAGCTCGCAAGAAATTTAATCAAGGCGCGGATCATCTCCGAGTGTAACCGAGGCGATTCGGTGTTGATTCCCAGAATTGACTTGGCCCCCACCGACACGACTTTGCCATTTTTTTTACTATTATGACAATTTCAGATTATTCCCGCATACACTATCACAATCAACAAGTCGCAGGGACAGACGTTCGATTACGTTGGAATCGATCTGCAGACGGCAGTCTTCTCGCACGGCCAGCTGTATGTCGCCTTATCTCGATCCCGCAATCCCAAACAGGTGAAATTCTGCATCTAACCGAACCCCCAGCAAGGACATCTACTTAACGATGAAAGAAAATTCACACGAAATGTCGTTTTCAATTAAGTCTTCCAGATGTAAAATGATATAAGCTTTTAATTAAGAAACAAAATTATCTAATTCAAAACAATAAAATTCAGAGACGTTTCATTTCAAAACTAATAAACGGAGCATCTGGTGCTTGCGTGAATGCATCGTTCGTGTGCAATTTTTGTGACTTTCCTGGTCGAAGGCCGTAAATGGCTTTGAGGGGCACCACAGGTTCCCCCAAACAACGTAGTTGGTTATAAATGTATATATCATGTGTTGTATAGTATAGTACAAGTACGTATTTTGGTTGGTAGATATGAAACATTTCCCCAAGTTACGATCACTATCCCTACCCTATTCCATTATTTATTATGGGAGAAATTGGCTCACTTTGTGTCACATAGGCAATGTTTACGCTTTTACGGTCCCTATCCGCCCCATTTCGCATTATTTTTTTGAGGGAAAATTCCCCGTTGTAAATCGTTTTGTTATAAGTTGGAAATGTCAAGTCCCTAGCCTGGACATATGTCGGGGACCCCCTGTACTAATTGTATCAACTTCTCTGGGGATTATGAGCTTCCAATTGTGAGATTTGAATAATGTGAACACTGCCATGTAACCGGTTCTCCGTGCTGTATGCATTAACACAACTCAGTACTCTGTTCGCTATAAGTGTGCCCGAGTCTATATCTTCCAACAAAAATACTCACCCCTATTTTAAATTACGAATGGCGGTGGTACTGCAGTAGCAGAGAAGCAGCAGCTCATGTTTGAGTGTTCACAACAAAGGATGTTAAGAAGCCTGCCACATATTCAATGGGCACGACTGTGTTTTTTTTGCATAGCACTTTTTAAAATTGGGGGGTTTCAACAAAGTTCCCATTGCAAGTGTGCCCAAGAAACAATGGCCCTCCACTGCATTGTCTTTGGTTAGATTAATTACGCGTTTTGTCCCAATTGAAAGATTTTACGTTTGTGCTCCCGTAAAGGGTTTTAGGCAAGACAAAGGCTCTCGTTGAGTTTTAATAGGAGAAAGTGCTGTTAGTGAGCACCAATTGAAGCCATAATGGCTCACATGGGAGTTCATTATAGAAGACATGGCAATTTTATTTCATAACACACGTTTTAACAGATTAATGTTCAGTTCACTGCATTGATGCACTGTTGCATTTTTGAGACGCTGCATTAGTGTGTGAATACGTGTGCATACGTGCATGCTCGTTTTTGTATTTGTTGAGCATTATAGTGCTAACCACATCACCCCGTATATGTATTGTGCTGGCCAATAACGTGTGTGCTATGAAGCTAATGTTTGTGGTCTAACCGTTATTTATTTTTGGTATTTTTTCTCATTACTAGTGGCTGTGCTAAGACCATTGAGAACCTAGTTTAATCATGGGTAGCAGACTGGGATTTGAACTTTGGAATATCAGTAGTGCTGGCTGAGTGCTCTGATACAGACATTACCATCTGATCCACCCAACCACCTCAAGATGTCTCTATTTTTGTCTGTAAGTGCTCACATGCCTCCCTGAAGAGTGTTTTCCTTACATTACTGTCCAATGGAATTTTACATTTTGTGGAATTCAATGGTTGGCATACATGCCTGGCATCATACATAGCAGGTCTCGAGTTACTCATAATGTTTCTTGAGCAATGCCGTAACATGGGACCAAGTTGTCCACAGTGGTGTCCCATTATCTGCAGGCAATACACATCACCGCTCATGTGTTTCCTTTAAAGCTTGCCTACTGTTGAATTGCATTGTGACCTTGCATGTGGTTCCTTATAGATCCATGCTTGACTCAGGGGACTTCTATTTCACGTGTGCACACCTTGGTAAATCTACGAGATTATGGGCTCATTCCAAATTCTGTGTGGGGCGGAGAAGTAGAGATTTTTTGGTTGTCCGCATTCTGGTCTTTACACAGCCAAGGTTAGCAGTGTCCATATTGATTTTGTTAGCTTGCATGTTGTCTAAACGCAAGGGCTGTAGGTAAGCGACAAAGTCAAATTTCTCAAAGGCCCACGTCGATATGAAGTGACAAACGTGGATGGCAGACAACATTTTGTCATGGACGTTTACAAAGCACACAGGCCCCGCGTGGTGGACCGTGAGATGATCTGTCTATTGCACAACACACCGCACGTCACACGTGGTGTGACGGTTTCCACCGTTTGAATGCTGTGAGGCAAAATCCGTTTTCATATTGCATAAATCATACAAATAGCTGTTATCAGCCCAAATGCACACGTGGGCTATGTTCGGAGTGTCTGATATTTTGACATGCATTCTAAGGATTGTATAATTCAGAGTATAGTGTGTGTGTGTTTTGAGTCATCAATTAAAAACTGCATTTATCAGGCTATTTCCATGCACATACACACATTTAGTGGTGTATAGTGTAGAGTACATACTGAATAGAACATATATTTTTTTCAAAACAAATGTGCCTGTATTATTAAAAATGCCCCAAAAATATGTATTTGTTGAAACTAGTTTAACTGTGTTTTCGAAAAATCACAACTTATTGTGATTTATTTTGGATGCAAAAACCTTAATCTTACAGTTTCATATTGAAGATGAGCTGGCACAATATGTCCCACAGATGACCTCCTCCCAAATCGATCATGGTTGTGAAGAGAGCGTTGTTTTTAATAGATTTTCTTCGTCTGAGCTCAGGTCCAGATCCATAGTTTGTAGCAGACTGTCGATCTTGCAAATTACCATATTCACCATAGTCTGTCGCTTTAATTTATGCACTGTTGAAAAAAAAGGCATACCAACACTTTAAATAAATGGCGGTCTACTGCCTGCCTATTTCAAAGCATTGCAAATGTGCATTTGCATAGAGGAGATGGATGTGCAGAAATTTATTGGGATAATCAGAATGGCCAAATTAATGGGTGTATGAAAATGTGAGTGCCAGATTGATCAATGTAGTTTCTGCTGTTCGATGCTATGAAACTGAATTATAATGTTTGTCTCTTCATATTAGTGGCACACCACCACTTAATGCTTTTAAGCAGTATGAATTGTCTTCTTGGTTCTTTCGATAAAATCTTAATTTTAGAACTTTCGTGACTGCAGGAATTATTATTTGGTTCTTTCGGTTAAGTCACGTCTAAAGATAAAATAATAAATTAAATTAAATAATAGAATACGACGTTTCGATTGCAACACAAGCAATCATCATCAGGTATAATGAAATAGCGACATAAAATCTAACCAGAAAACTATAGACAAACATATTAGCAGACAGATATTACCAAGATACATAGCGAGAGCAACACAGGTAACAGAGAGGGGTGATCGTCTCTGTGTGGTGGCCTTAAATAGACAGAGGGGGGCGGAGGCAGAGAGAGGGAGGGGGGTTAGAGAAAAAATTAGCATATCAATTGGTGCTGCAAGAACGATTACACGGCAAGCAAGCCTGAACATCAGGAGAAAGACACACTAAAATTAAATAACCTAGTAAAATATCGAAATGTAATGTAATACAACACAGAGGGTCGGTCAACACACAATTAACGCATAGCCTGGTTGATTACGTATTTCAAAGATTGCTAAGTTAGAATTTAAGTGTGAACAATCTAAAGAGAGGACACAGGCAGAGAAAACAAGTCGCCAGAGAGAGAGAAAAAATATAAGCTTAAAACTTCCCCGTAGAAGTGGTTCAATCTTAATTTTAGAACTTTGTTTAGTTTGTTCTTCCCTGTACTTCCGATGTTTAGCAAGGTTGGTTACATATGGTGCAAATTAAGTACAGTGCAACAAACATACATTCCAGAGTACAACTGCACAAAGCTTTAAGGTATCACAGGTGGCAACACTGTTGTCAGGCAGGTATACAACTTTGTGATGTTGCTATGCTAACCTAGTGGCATCCATATCGCGTTCTTGGTGCAGGGACTCTGTACTGTACAGGGACTTCTCAACTTACGAATGAGTTATGTTCCAAAGGTCTGTTCGTACATCGATTTGTTCGTAAGTCCAACTTTACTCCTGTCGATTCCAAACATGTTGTACGGCATGTATACTAAATACGGAAAATGCCTTTAAAAATTGTATAATTTCCGATAGATGTGGATGCCACTTGTTCTTCATGTTCTGCAGATGTAGATGCCACCACCCCCATCAATTACGACTCTTGGTCCGAACTGGCAACTGGACATACGGACAGGTTCGTATCTTTGAAAGTTCGTAAGTCAGATGTTCGTAAGTAGAGGAGTCTATGTGATGCATTTCTGAGACGTCAGAAAAAACTGCCGTGCAGGCTGTGGCGACCGCCCACTCACCGCGTTGGAGTCGACGGCGCAAGGTCTCCTGCAGTAATTAGCCTCTCACGGTCTTGATCCCCCTCCTGCCCCCACACTGTCACCCAACAAATGATAAATTACCACTCGTGGAGGGAGGGTGGAGTTTGGGGTGGTCCAAGAAAGGCTCTCCTTAAAAGCAGTGGAGCAAATCATATTTTACACAGATACTAACATCACAATCTTCTTATTAAGTGTCGTAGTAGACTAGTGACTCGGTGCCAGGTCCTTTCAAATATTCATACATTTTCATATTAAGTAGGGGCTGGCATTGCTAAATTGCATGTCTCCTGTATTAATGCATATTTAACTATTTTAATTTGAAG
Organism: Lampetra fluviatilis; assembly: GCF_964198595.1. Lineage (NCBI taxonomy): Eukaryota > Metazoa > Chordata > Hyperoartia > Petromyzontiformes > Petromyzontidae > Lampetra > Lampetra fluviatilis. Next base: position 8,543,962 of record NC_136288.1, read on the forward strand.
GCTTCAGGGGCCATACCAAGTGGTAGAATGCAATTGAGCCTAATAATAGGCAGAGAGTTTATATATGCCTTTATAAAGGAGATTATTTTTGGAAGTTGCATGGAGATTATAAAAAGTATATGTAGGGTTCGCATGCAAAAAAATACACTTTGAGAATGTGACAACAACAAAAATAATCCCAACCTGTTAAGTCCATTTTCACTGTACATATATACAAAGGAGATTAATATGTACTCTTGTGAAACGATTTAAGACGTTACAATGACAATACTGCTGCCAGATAATACCTTATTGAAGTGTATGTAATTTCATATCTCATTCTCAAATATTTTTTACCACCTTTTTATACATTTGTCTTTAGCTGTGATTTCTTGAACTATGTATAGAAACATGGTTTTACATTACGACACATGTATTGTATTTGTATGTATGCCCATGTATGTGTGGAGACAGTGCGGGTGCAGGGACAGTACATGGACTAGCGGTCACGAGTAGAAATTACAGGGAATTGATAATAATAGAGTGTGAGCTGTGACAAGCGGGAACCATCAGGGAAGTTCGGGAATGGGCCAGAGAGTTGGGGAAAAGGTGCGTGGCTGGGGGTGGGGTGAGGCCCACGCCGGGGATTAAAGGAGGCGAGAGGTTCGAGGCTGCCGTGGGATCGGCGTCGTCGCTGTCTTCACGCCGTCGCTGTCTTTGCGCCATCGCTGTCTTCACGTAGTCACTGTCTTCGCATCATTGATACTTGCATGTCATTCCTGGCTCAAGTTATCCGTGTGTTATCCCAGGCCGAGTTAACTGCATGAAGCGCCCTAAATAATAATGAAGCAATCCTCTACAGTTTGAGTCGTCCGAGAGTCATTACACATGTGTAGGACTCGTACAAGGGTTGTCTTTCTCTCCTCTTTATTTTCCTCTTAGAGTCCACCTTCGCCGCGCCACCGCTCCGCGTCTCTCTGCTGCGCCACCGCTCCGCGTCTCTCCGTGCCCTCTACCTCACTATCGCTACGCTTGTCGTCTCTACGGTTTCTCCTACTCTGCATCCTTCCGATGCATGGCTACCCTGGTTGCTCACTGCGTTCTCGCTACCACTGTCTCTCCGTGCTTTACTCTACTAACACTGTCTCTACGCTTTACTCTACAATCACTTGCTCTGCGACTCTCCGGGCACCGTTACTGCAGCTCCATCCACGACGCCAACTCGTACAGGACTCCCTTCTCTCCGTTGCGCTCTGGCTTATATCCCCACACCAATTAATCTCCCTAATTATCTCTACCCCCCGCTTATCGCTCGCCCCCTGGCCCCCCGTGTCACGTGGCCTTGTTTTCGCCGCCGGGGCGACGCCAGCTAATGCCCAATTACCTTTCCAGCCAATCACTGGCCTGTGTCCTCCCGGCTACCCTGACACCTGTTTCAACCCTTAACGACCAACTTCGCCTAAATTCACAACAACAACCATTACCTCACATCACCCCACTGTACTGTGCTTGCTCGCATAGCAACAGAGGCGGGGGATGCGTGGCGCGCTATACTCAAGCCCTAAACATGTAAGGCCTCTTTGTCAATCCATTGATGGATGAATGCCTTCTCATGCTTTACTTATTCAATCAAACTTCACTGCAATGATGAAAAATAAGAATGGGGTTTAGCCTTCCTCGCAAGATAACAAGTGTTAAGATGTTCAAACACCAAAATAGATAGCTCTTCCAAGGCATCAGGTCTGCATTAACCAGACATATGACAAAACATGAAAACAAACATGCTCTGATAATGTATGCATTGTCCTTGAAACGGATTGGTCTACACCAGAGATGAACCTTCTTTATGGCCTTGTATCACCAGTGTTTTACCAGAGAACGCCAAAAGTCAAACAGTACAAAGACAATGCAAGTATCAGAACACTTAAAGCTCGGGTCGAGCAGTTTTATATACATGGGACCTTTTTGTCAGTATCCATTAACTTCACCACGCTGGTCAGTGCTGGTTGGTGAAGTAGTGGTGCAATTAAATTGGGACCCTTGTACAGTAAATATTTAGCTGCACTGCGCTCTGTTACTCAGACGATAGCTCAGAAACCTATAACATCTGTTTGTGAATCGTGGTCAGGTCCATTGTGGGTGATTTAGTCATGGGGCTCAATTTTTTAAATAGGTGTAGCATAAACCTGTAATAGTAATATTGTCATTTAAGTATTCCTTGCAGTCAACAAATGTCCAGAAAGTATAAAGCCTTGAACCTTTTTTAATAAAATGAAAAAAAAATGAAAGGAGCACAAAATGAGATACCGAAAATAGTGTTGCATTACTATTAACAAGGTTAAGTAAACACAGGTCTGCTTTTGGCCCCATACCAGGTAGCGGTAGACCTGAAGTGCTAATTAAATGACCCAAGCGCAGTGTGTGGGTGCTCTCTCTCTCACGCAAAAACATGGTGTGGTAGCGGTGGCAAAAGGGGCTTTGTTATTCTTAGGTTTTTTTTCGGTAAAGTCACGTAGGTAAAACATCAAAATTAATGAAAATAAAATAAAATGAAAAAACAAAAATCACGACGTTTCGGAGGCAACACAAGTCTCCGTCATCATGATGAAAATCACGACGTTTCGGAGGCAACACAAGTCTCCGTCATGATGACGGAGACTTGTGTTGCCTCCGAAACGTCGTGATTTTTGTTTTTTTATTTTATTTTATTTTCATTAATTTTGATGTTTTACCTACGTGACTTTACCGAAAAATCCTAAGAATATGATTCCTTGCAGTCACGAAAGCTTCAAATCTAGGGGCTTTGTTGTTGGCCACAGGAAAACGTCTGGGGTCGTCTAACTCGCCTTGTTTACAATGCAGTTTGAAGGACCCTCCTGAGCAACGTTCGTCCAGTCATTGACCACACACGCGGCTTGTGTTTGTGCTGCAGTGATCAAAGCTAGATTTCCATATGGCACAAAATAACGTCTCTTGACAAGAACACTAAATGAAAAGCATGGGAAATGTATTCCTGCATCAGCAGTTCTCCTGATGTGATGACGGTTGCTTGTGTTGCGATCGAAACGTTGTGATCTATAAATGTTCTATCTACGTGACTTTAAATTGAGTTATGCTGCCATCACTTCATATTATTAATACGTACTTTGCATATTAAATGTCATTTGAAGATACACATTTCCACGTATAATGTTAATTGTTATTCTAAAATATGTACACAGCTGTTTAAAATTTTGTGTAGATATTATCAAATGTGTTTTTGTATGTATTGTGTATTACGTGATGACAATGAGGTGAGATACAATCGTGTAACAACATAATGGTTTCCTTGTGCGGTAACACAGCCATCGTATTACTCTGGTTAATACTGTTGAGTGGGCAGATTGAGCCGCATCCTGATGAACTCACATCGTGACACGAACGCGATTGAAAGTTTGTAGAGTTAAACAATGTTGAGAAATGAGAATAGAGCGACAAATTAATGTTTTTGTGTGCAATTAAATACAAATGTTTGAAGAATTAGTAAGCCTAATTTTTGTAAGTCGTTTATTGGTATATGTTTTACAAAAAAATACGTTGACAGCAGGTAAAGGGCAATAACAGTGTTTGGGACCTCGGATAAATGTTGACACCCTAGACTCTGGGGCTCTTTAAAGCAAAAACAAATGTTGGTGCTTGAGTTTGAAGAAACATGATTACGGAGCTGGAACAAAAGGGATCCAAATTGCGATTTAAAGCTTTCGTGACTGCAGGGATTCATTGTCTTGGTTCTTTCGGTAAAGTCACGTAGAAGAAAAATAATAAAACAAATAATAAAAATAAAACATAATAAAATAATTCTCACGACGTTTCGGCCACAACGCAAGCAGCCGTCTTCAGGTGGAGAACAGGTCTGTCAAGTAGAGAGTCTTAATGGCACGCCCCAGGCCTGGAGCGACTATTTATGCTGGGATGGAGGGGCGAAGAGCGCCTTGAAAAAATAATTTGCATATCAAGAGGAATTTGGCATATTTATGGGAAATGCAGATATGCGATTAGTACTACTTGTGAAATGCGTAGGAGGTTTGGCGAGGGGTTTAAAGTCATTATGTCCATGCATTATGCAGGATTAGCAGTATCAAAGGGAGAAAGGTTAGAATTAATAAAGGGAAGGAATGTTAATAATATGGCGCCGCAGCAACTAATATTCTTTTAGACTATACATTGGAATATTACACTATGTATTATTCTACCCACCCAACTGTATACCACACTGCTGTATATTCACTATACAATTACTAAACTATATATTACCTTATACATTGTATTAAACGTTACACTTTAATACAATTTATTATTATACAATATGCTGTACACTATACCATTGACCGTCGCGTGAAAGGTACTAAGAGGAAGCAACGAAATATGTCAATGGGAGAGTGGTGGTAGGAAGCTTGCAGCGGAGCAAAGAATCCATTCCCTGCGGAGTGCATATCAAGAGGAATTTAGCATATTTATGGGAAATGCAGATATGCGATTAGTACTACTTGTGAGATGCGTAGGAGGATTGGCGAGGGGTATAAAGTCATTATGCCCATGCATTATGCAGGATTAGCAGTATCAAAGGGAGGGAATAAGGTTAGAATTAATAAAGGGAAGGAATGTTAATAATATGGTGCCGCAGCAACTAATATTCTTTTAGACTATACATTGGAATATTACACTATGTATTATTCTACCCACCCAACTGTATACCACACTGCTGTATATTCACTATACAATTACGAAACTATATATTACCTTATACATTGTATTAAACGTTACACTTTAATACTATTTATTATTATACAATATGCTGTACACTATACCATTGACCGTCGCGTGAAAGGTACTCCTACGCATTTCACAAGTAGTACTAATCGCATATCTGCATTTCCCATAAATATGCCAAATTCCTCTTGATATGCAAATTATTTTGTCAAGGCGCTCTTCGCCCCTCCATCCCAGCATACATAGTTGCTCCAAGCCTGGGGCGTGCCATTCAAACTCTGTCTACTTGACAGACCTGTTCTCCACCTGAAGACGGCTGCTTGCGTTGTGGCCGAAACGTCGTGAGAATTATTTTATTATGTTTTATTTTTATTATTTTATTATTTTCCTTCTACGTGACTTTACCGAAAGAACAAAGACGATGAAAAGGGATCCATATAATTTAGTTTAGTAACATTTATCTATTGGTTCATTGATCTCAAATGCGATTAAACATATGCTGACATCACAATTGTGTTTCGACATGTTCTCTATCCATAAATTGGCACAATTTTTTCCAGATTTTGAGACGTAAAGGAGTTCAAGGTGTCAAATGTTGCACAAATCTAGTCTGTATTCCTGTCAGGCTCTACCCCAACCCTTGACTAAGGTAGGAATTGAGTCGTAACAATAATGATAATGGTGCAGTTATGTAATTGAAATAAATGCCCGTATTTGTATGCTGACCGTGGTGGATTTTGGTCATATTTGACCATTATGATGAATACAAACTAAATTTCGCTTACGTTATAATCGTTCGATGAAATATTTGTTGTTATTATAATGTTGATAGGAAATTTGAGTCTTAAAAAAAATGCTAAATTAAATGCATTGGAACTTCTGTGGAGCATTCAGATTATTATATTTAAACACATACTGTATATATTGTTTGTACAAACTAAAGAAAAATGGTTGTCAGGCTGTTATGATTTTTAAAATATATTTTGCATTTACATATAAATAAAATACATATAAAATTGGGTCCGATATATATTCATTATTTTTTGTGCACGTTCTTTCAAATTTTCTCGCCTCGTAATTATGTGCATTGAATGGTTGTTTCAACAATAATATCTTAGATTACCTGTCTATTTTGGTGCATGGTATATATACAAATTTTTATGCACATATTTGAGGAGAGCATCTTTTAAATACACTACAGACAACGCACTATCAGTATTGGCAAAGGAGGTCTCATGAAGTAGCTACTCACCCCGAGCTTTCAATTTCCTGATAGTGCGTTGTCTTTGTCCTGTTCGCCTTTTGGCGTCCTCTGGTCTAACACTGTTTGAGACTAGGCTCTAAAGAAAGCTGTCTCTAATGTGCACCAATCAGTTTCAAAGACAATGCACATACTATCAGAGCATGTTTTTGTTGTTGTTTGCATGTTCATCACAATTATATGTGGTAAATGCAGACATGATTCCTTGCAAAGGTTTCAGTTTGGTGTTTTAACATCTTCACATCTGTTTTATTGCCAGAAAGGGGAAACCCCTATTATCGAAATGGAATATTGTTAAATTAAGAATTATAATATTAGACTTAATGTTGTTTACTCTTTAATACTAATACTACTCTTTGGTTATTTCGGTAAAGTCACGTAGAAATAAATAAATTAAAGAATAGAATACGACGTTTCGATTGCAACACAAGCAGTCGTCATCAGGTTGAACTAAATTTGAGAGAGAGACAAAACACAGATACGGAGACACACATACAGACACAAGCAGAGAGACACAACACAGAGACACACAGAGAGAGACACGCAACATAGACACACAGAGACCCAATGCCTCTGTGTCGTGGCCTTAAATAGAGAGAGAGGGGGGGACAGAGAGAGAGGTGGGTCTGCTGGAGCAGATAAATTAGCATGTCAATGAGAGAGCTGTGTGGAAATCCACCCAGCGGCAGCAAGGGGAGAGAAAGTCCTAGCAAGTTTGGTACATTTTTGGGATTTATGAAACGGCAAAACTTTTTTCAAAAGTCTTCTTCAGAAGAACAATTGCGTAGAAGCAATATCGATCAGAGACACCGTCCATGTCACAATATCGCAGCTTAATTTATCAGGCACCAAGTCTGCCTAAGTAAAAATTGGGGGCGTGCCTCATATTCTACTGTGCACGTGAGTCTTGGGGTCTAATCCCTGATCACCATTGCCTTCACTTATATTCATGATTCAAGTTCAAGTTCATTTATTAGGTATAGCCCTGTGAGCCATTCGGCTCTTGAATCGGGTGCAACCGCAACAAACAAAAAACAAGAACAAAAAACATCTTTAAGTGAATATGTGACTAAGTGCAAACAGAAAATCCAAGAAAAGACAGCAAAATATTGCAGAAAAAAACACCGTACACTAACGCTGTGTGCAAAAATCCCAGTGGGATGCAAGTCAAACAACAACCATGAGACAACTTAGATTAAGGCCATCAGTCTAACTCTGTACTACAACAAACAAACATGGCTAAACCAATACACTTTTCGAAATCACCAAAATAAAGCCATGAAAGCAATGAAAAAGCAATCATAGTGCATGATAATATACAAAAATGTACCTGGTTACCCGTAGCTATGGAAGAGGTTTTTTTAGGTTCCCGTATGCAACAGATTGAACCTTAGGGCGGGACCCCGGGGTCCCATAAGCCCTCGCTCCCACATAAACTGCGCTGCAACATAATTTTATGTCTGTTGAAGGCGAACAACATGGCAATCTATTCTTCTCGAGGAGGTCTACACGATGCGCTAATCAAAGTTTCAAAGTTTTGTTTATGACTATGGTATTCATCCTCGCTGCGCTTGGACGACATGACGAAAGAATGATCCGCGCCAGGTGGGTCGTGGCGTTTATGTGCGCGGTGGGATTTTGACTTACGTTTTTCGGGACCCCGGGGTCCCGCCATAAGGATCAATTGTACGTGTGGTTAATCACAGGTGAGCTCACATTAGCTACATATTGAAGCTCGGGGTGGGAGGGGTATTGTAACGGTGTGGACGAATGCTGTCGCGCCGGGGTGAGCCGAGGTGGCCGAGGCTTCATGAGGTAAGGGGGGTGAGCGGTTATGAGGGGTAAACTCCCCACACCCCCCATCTCCAGAAGCCAAGGCGCCACAGAGTCTGGCCTTGACTAGGGGCGGAGAAAAAGTTTTCCAGTCAGGGCAAGCCAGTTGGCATGGAGTGAGTGGTAGTCTTCGGAGCTGTGGTAGCAGAGCTTATGTCATCATATTACAGGGTTCCAATTGGGGGGTGCTGCACGAGCAAAGTTAATTGACAGAGGCCGCGAGGGCGATACTCAATTTGTGAACGTGAGCACTACCCATGTATGGGCCGCGGGGTGTTCAGCATTCGCCGGGGCAGGGATTCGGTGGTCAACGTTCGCCGGGGGGGGCGTAGTGGTCTGCGTTCGCCAGGGCTGGAGGGGCTCCCATGGTGGGGCCGACTGTTTCCAAGAGCTGCTGTCGTACGGGCAACTCACTGACAGGGACTGTTGTTGCAATGGGCTGTTGCGGACGCTGCTGGTGGGTGGAGTCGCTGTGTGTGGTGCTGCGGGCTGGGTGAGTCCATGGCCAGGACGACTGTTGGACTGAGTTACTGTGAGCATTAGTGTGAGCTGGAACCCGGGACTGCCGCTGCATTGAGTCACTCAGAGAGCTGTTGTAAACTCAAACCAAGTCCCAAAACTGCAGCTGCGTTGAGTTGTTCAGAGCACTGTTGATAGTGACAAACCAAGACCTGGGACTGCCGCTGTGTTGGGTTGGTTAGAGCGCTGTTAGAAGCTCCACAACCAAGTTCCAATAGTGTCACTGCAGTGAGTCGCTCAGAACCCTGTTTAAAGTGCCAACCAAGTCCTGAGATTGCCGCTATACTGGACTTCTAGATTGTTGTCTCAACACCCAAGAGTGGAGTGTGCGTCAGGGTTGGTATGGGACGTCGTGTTTTTCTGTATCTGTTTTGACACTACAGTGTTCTGTGATTGTCAACACCCGGGGGCACTGTGTTAAGCTGGTGAACTCCGGGGTTATACAAATTTGTGCTGTTACTGTTGCCGAGAGTTTTGAGAAGTTGGTTGTACTTGGTGTTCTGTGATTGTTGACACGCGGGTCACGGTGGTGAGCTGGTGAACTACGGGGTTATGTAGATATGTGTTGTTCAAGTTTCAAGAGTTTTGAAGAGTTGGTTGTACTTGGTTGTCAAGAAATTGTTATCCGCCACAGTTGGTTTATGTCCTTGTGCATGATGAATCAATAGTGCATAACGAAACAAGGCATAGTTACTAAATTCCAAATCTTTCGATTATCTTTATTCTGGATTAACTTATTGTCCTGCTTTTTGTCGACGTTAAAGCACATTTAAAAATCCGCATTGGTGTCCTGTAAAATTTATTGAGGTAATTGTACGGGAGAGAAAATGGATCCTAACTCTCTCTCTCCCATATTACAAAATAAGCAACCCTCACAGATGGCAAGCCTGGCAGGAGGTCTGATGGGCCGCGGACACATGCACAACGGCTGCTCAATTTGGTGAAACCAGAGATGGTAAAGGCGACATGCTGGCGACTTTTCCTATGGAGGCTCTGATGCTTTTCCCATTGCCGGGACATGTACCGGGAGGAAGTAATTGATGGGTGTTGTGTCATATGGATGACCATCCTGCCTTGTCAGGTCAGGACAATCCCTTGTGGAGTGGGGGCCTGGTTTGAGGGGTGGAATGTAATGGTGTGGACGAATACTGTCGCGCCAGGGTGAGCCGAGGTGGCCGAAGTTACATGAGGTAAGGGGGGGTGAGCGGTTATGGGGGGGATATTCCCAAAACCCCCCATATTCGGAAGCCAAAGTACCATAGAGTCTGGCCTTGACTAGGGACAGAGCACAAGTTGGCCATTCAGGACAAGCCGGTTGGCGTGGGTTGAGGGGTAGTCGACGAGGCTGTGCGCGATTGGTAGAAGAGCGTATGTAATGATGTTAAGGGATTCCGATTGGGGAGTGCTGCATGAGCCTAGTTGACTGACAGAGGCTGTGAGGGCGAAACTAAATTTGTGAGTTTAAGTGAGCGTTACCCGTGTACGAGGCGTGGGTTGTTCGGCGTTCACCAGGGCTGGGTTTCGGTGGTTGGTTTTCGCTAGGAGCCGGGTTGGTTGGTGTTTGTTGGGGCCGGAGTTTCCCGTGGGGGACTACTGTTGCAAGGAGCTGCTGTCATACGGGCGACTCGGTGACCGAGACTGTTATTACAATGTGTCGTTGCAGGTGCTGCTGCAGTGGTGTGGGTTGGCCGGTGCACAGGCTGTTGTTGCACTGAATCCTGTGAGCGCTGTTGTGAGTGCGAGCCCGGACCTGGGACTGCCGCTGTGTTGAGTTGTTCAGATCACTGTTGACAGCACCAACCAAGACCCGGGACTGCAACTGCGTTGAGTCACTCAGAGCGCTGTTGGAAGCTCCAAAACCAAGTCCCGATAATGCCGCTGCGTTGAGTTGCTCAGAGCATTGTTGAAAGCACCAACCAGGTCCTGAGACTGCCGTTGCGTACCTGGACTGCTGCTGTGTTGTCTCGTCACCCAAGAGCGTATCATGCATAAGGGTTGTTGCGAACAGTCGTTGTGTTTTAGTACTGGTCGCTGCATCTGTCTTGTTCTCATGGTGTTCTGTGATTGTCAACACCCGGGGGCCCCATGTTACACTGGTGAAATACGGCGTTATACAAATATGTTATGTTACTGTTTTTTGAAGGGTTGATTGTACTTGGTCGTCACGAAATTATTATCCACTACAATTGGTTCGTGTCATTGTGCATAGTGTTTCAATAGTACATAACGAACTAAGGCATAATTAACAGATTCCAAATCGTGTTAAGATTCCCTGTATTCCGGATCGAGTTATTGTCCATTTCTCTGTCGCCATTAAAGCACATTTAAAAATCTGCGTTGGTATCCTAGAAAATGTTAAGGGATTTGCGTGGGAGAAAAAATGGATCCTAATTCCTCTCTTGCCCATATTTAAAAAAAATTGTAATCCTCACAAGTATGACGCATCAAGTAACGTGGGGGTGGAGGCTTGGAGGGAGATTGTATCTACCATATTTGTTTCTGTTGAATAAGTCCATTGCTTCAATCAAAGGAAAACACCTGCGTTTTGACCACATTCAATCAGCCTTGTAATGAATTACAACAGGTGTTTGTTGGTGGAAGTTATTACCCAGGGTTAATAAAGTGAAGTAATTTATTTTCTTATTTATTAACAATTTCAGATGCACAAAAAGAACCATCTAAACATCATTCTTAATCCTCGTCAATGACAATTGTATTTCGTGCCCCAAACAAGCATACGGATGGTGCGCATTTTCCACCGGATATGATTTCACATTAGGAAACGTATATACTGTATTCCATTTGCGCTCACACACAATAACAAGGACCACTATTTGCCGCCGAGTGGCAGCAACATCATTGACTCGAGCACTAAACAAGGTGCACATCGTGAAAGCCTAAGTTGTGGAATGGACACAAATTGTAATCGGTAGAAGTGTAGTGACATCGTGGGATGTCACTGTGTAGTGCCGCCCCTAGAGAGGCACAGCGTGCGGTGTAACGATATCGCGGATACCACTATGGTGTGGATGTAGTACCGGCCCAAGAGGAGCTCGGTGAGTGCTGATTGATAAAGCTGGATGGGACCACACTTGGCATGCAGTGCCAGCCCTACAGGACAGGGTGTGAGAGTGCCGCCCGTAGGAATGAGGTTACTAAAGGCCATGGCACTCTAGTTGACCCGAGAGGACATGTTACCAGTTATGTCTACAAAGGGCTAGGGGTGGTCACGTGGTCGGGGTCCAAATCCTGCTCAAGGATTGTGGAAGGTGGTCATGGCCAAGGGCGGAGCCAGCCACGCTGCAGAGAATATAAGCCGGGTGAGGCAGTGTCTCACCAGGGCCGGTACATCAGCATTCAGTCCTTACTTCACCTGGAATGGAACATTCTACAAACAAGTTGAAGGTACCCCAATGGGTTCTCCCTTATCTCCAGTTGTAGCCAATGTCTTCATGGATAGATATGAGACAGATGCCATCCAGGCATCCACCCTACGTCCTTGTGGAAAAGATACGTAGATGATACGTTCTTCATCTGGCCACATGGCCTACCAGCTCTGGACCAATTCTTCAATCACATCAATTCCATACACCTAGCCATCAAATTCACCATGGAGGTGGAAAAGGATGGCAAGTTAACATTCTTGGATGTTTTAATCGAAAAAAGACATTATGGCTCAATGGGACATTGTCTACAGGAAAGCCACCCATACAGATGCCTACCTAAAACCTGACTCCCACCACCATCTATCCCAGAAGAATTCCCTAATCAAAACTCTAGACCATAGAGCTCATTGTATTTCTGACAATCACCACATAGCCAGTGAACTGGAGCACATACACCATTCCCTCAAGAAGAATGGACATTCAGACTACACAATCCATAAAGCTATCACCCCAAGCGTTGGGAAAGAACCATCTGAGGACCCAATCAAAACCATCACCTTGCCATACATAGCAGGGGTCACCAAATAGATTTCCAAAATGATGATCAAACAAGATCCAGGTACGATTCAACACAGTACATAGAATTCGTGATTTGATCCCATCTGTGACGGATGTGATCCCTGACATGCAATACCCCGGTGTCTACAAACTAAGCTGTGTTTGCGGCAACAGTTGCATTGGGGGAACTAAGCGACATGTCTCGGACCGGGTTCGTAACATAAGGCAGATCTGAAACACGGTAGCACCAACACCTCAGCCGTGACTGAATTGTTTTAACGCTGTGGGCACACACGGAATTGATTTTGCCAAGACGAGGATACTCTGCAAGCCCACTGGCTATCAGCAAAGATTTGTTCTTGAAGCCATCCAGACATATAAACACAGACACAATTTCAACCGAGAAGATGGGTACAAACTGAGCAATCATTGGAAGGACGTTATTAAACAGTTTAAGTCATAACTGGCTGTGATGTTCCCTCCCTACCTACCTATGTTAGCAGTTATTTTCGACTCTCTGAATTACATTCACTAACACAGCCACCGTTAGCTGAATTAGTAAATGGTGGCTTGCCATGCTTTTCCACCACCATGTGGCGATGGCTCTTTCCGCGCTCTCTCTGAGCTTACATTTACAAGCAAATTTCTTACATTGACATGCTAATCTCTCACAATACAATGGCCACCCCCACAGCTTTGATAATATTTCTCCGATCTTACATTTACACGCAAATTTCATCTCTAGCCCCGCCCACTGACCCTTGGGCTACATTATTAAATGGCGGCTTGCCATCCTTTTCCACCTCCATGTGGCGATGGCTCTTTCCGAGCTCTCTCCGAGCTTACATTTACAAGAACATTTCTTACATTGACATGCTAATCTCCCACAGCTTCCTTTGTCAAGATTTCTCTGATCTTACGTTTACATGCAAATTTCATCTCTAGCCCCGCCCACTGACCCTGGTCTACACCCATGTCAAACCTTTATAAATCCCTGCCTTAGAAGCGCTCCAGCCATATATTATCAGCAGCTCTCCCGCTAAATGTTTCACCTGATGACGATTGCTTGTGTTGCGATCGAAACGTCATGATATTGTTATTATTTGTGTTTTTTGTTCTATATACGTGGCTTTACCGAAAGACCCAAAGAATATGAATTCCTGCAGTCACGAAAGCTTTAAGTCAAGATTTAATGATGTTGATGTTTTATGCATGCGTATTGTGAAAGCCTGTATTAGGATGCATCCTGTGTGTGCGGGTGCATATGTTACAATTATCTAAACCAGCCCTGGGCCTCCCCTAGGTCGACTCAGCCTCAGTACCTGGTGGGATGTGCAACAAAAACATTGCCACTAAGTAGACAAAGGCAGCCGGCTGCGGTGCTGGCTACCGACACCACCTTATGTGCCGTGCCGGCCTTCATAGGTGCCCCCGAACAGCACTTGCCCAACAGTCTGTTAAGGCTATAGGGGGGATATTTGTCTCTGTATATATGTGTAGCAGGTTCAACTGAGTCACACTCTTAGACTTGGAGGCAGTGCATTTATTTAGTTCCAACACAATGGCGTGACTTCACCCTTAAACCAGACAGGTGGTGACCACCCTGGCTAACTACACTGGTTCCTGAGTAACTATTAACTCCGGACCGGGACCAACAACATACTGCACGGGTCCACGTGCTGGAAGACTCACAGAACGGAATCGTAGACGAAGGGTTTCTTCGCCGGGACGGACAACCAAGATCCCTCTCCGGACTCGGCTTATATTCTCTCCGGCGTGGCCAGCTCCGCCCTTGACCACGCCTCCCCTTCCAGAACCATCAGGAAGAACATCATAGCCCCCACTTCGGGGGGACTCCTGTCATTCAAACTGGTCATGTGTCCTCCCGGGTCAATCAGAGTGTCATGGCCTTACCCAACCTTACCCTTAGGTTGGCACACACACACTGTGCCCTCTAGGTCCGTCACTCCACTTACAGCATGGTGCCATCCAGCGATGTCGCTACATCGCACACCGTGCCCCTCTAGGGCCGGTACTGCACCCACGACATGGTCACATCCAGTGTAGTCACTACATATTTATAAGGTTTCCAACATGCTGAAGAGAATGTAATTAGGAGAAACTGAATGCCAAAACACTTATTCTATATTCCACCCACATACTTTTTCTTATAGATTCTATATAATTTAAATTTAGAATGGCATAATAATGTTTGGGAAGCCACAAGAACACGAAACAATTTAAATGTATGCAAAAAATTACTTTTCAGAATTAAATAAATGAAACAAATAAAAACAGGAAAGAACCATTGCCTTCAACAAACAATCCTCAGTTGATCATTATCATGCATACAATGTTTCAATATATTTGCGTTATTGTCAGAATCAGAATCTTTATTTATCCTGGAGAAATCCGATGACTTACGAAGCTGCTTTTCACAGATGTCCATTGTGCTTTCAGTGGTCACAGGTGGGACTGGCACAAGGAATTATCAGGGGCATGTGGGAACGTGTATGTCATTGGGTTAGCTCTGAGACCACACGATGTGAAAGCTGCCAGAATAATAAGCTAGCGCGGTCCAATTTTCACATTTCGTTCCTATCAGGCATTTTGTCACTCTGTGATTGCAAGTGTCATTTTGTTTTACAATAATTATACCTTTAGCAACGAGAGCAAGGTGTTTTTTCAAGCAATGCAGCTGGTGTTACTGGCATGTTATGGGGGGGGGGAAGTGAACGGATATGTAGGCAGCGTGCCATGGTGACTCTGCTACTGCGTGGAATGGTGTTTTGTAATTTGTACAGGTGTAGTGTGTTGTACGGAGGCACACACTGGAGTTGGATGCAACACGTTGATTTAACAGCTTCCCAACAGGGTAACTCTAAACGTACACTGGTTCAACATGTGAATGATAGCTACACGGTTAACTATGTGAGTAGCGGGTTAACTACACGAACGGGTCAGTCGGTTTACATGCTGCCTGACCCAAGATGCAGAGTGCAGACCCAAGAGACGTAGCACCCAGGGTTGATTCCACAGACGAGCCTTGATTCCTCTCGGGCTTCCCCTTTATCCCTTCCGAGCACCGCCTTGCTCCGCCTTCAGCCACGCCCCCCTCTGGATTTTGCCAGAAGACCTCGGCTCCCTGTCACGTGTCCCTCGAGCCCCCTTCGGCTCCCCTTGCTACCCTGCCTCGGTCACGTGCCCTCTCAGGTTCATACGGAGTAGCATGTCCTCATTTTCCCTCGTCCCACCCTCGCCAGAACCATGCCCCCGATGGCCAGCTTCCATATCAACCTCTGGCCTGGTGGCAGAGAGGACTCCTGACATGCGTTTCCACTCCTGCGATAGTAGCTTGCGCTAAGCGCTGTAGTCACTCCAATAACGTCACTACACAGGTACTTTTTGTTGGATAAAAATTAAAATAGATCATTGCATCAAATGGTGTCATTTAGGGTACTTGTTAACTGGTAATTTGGAAATATATTTAACGTGACTATTGCAACATTATACAATTTACACTACTTATATGTACACATTATTACAATGCAGACGTTAAATTCGTACTAATGTTTTGCGGTGTAATTATGACAAAAAGAGATGCCATTTATCCTAAACTATTTCATTCTTGACATAACATAATATGTACAGTATTTGAATTAGTGATATCGTGTTAACAGCAGTACACAAAATAACAAAAAGCTCAACACATTCGCCAATAACACTGCATTAAAAGGATTAAGTATAAATTACATTTCGAGCAATGACCCTTCTTCATAGCGCGTGAAGAGAAGGGTTATTGCTCAAAGGATTGCCTATTATACCTTTCCTTTTAAGGCGGTGTTATCAATGAATGTGTGTTTTTTTTATACACGATACAGTCTTCCCTTCCTCTCAGTCATGGGATAACTACTTTTTTACTTTTAATTAATGTGTTATTTTACGTCTTGAGTTCACCAAGCTGCAACTTTATATACATATATTGTTGATTCTGTAACACTTACAATTTTCGGAAGGTAATACAGTATATAGCCTTTTTAAACTGACACTGCTTGATATTGTCCACATATTTGTTTTAATAATAAATTGTGCACGATGCAATGGGATAACTTAATTAATTGATTCATTTGTAAGAGCGAGGTTAGCTCGACAGTGGCAGTGGTCAAATTCAAAGTATATTTATTCTGCATTTGTACACCTGCAACATGCATGTCTCATTTGTGAGTCAATGTATATGCCAACATATACATGTGGATAAAAGTGTATAAATATGTATTACGTAACAAGATCAATTCAAGTACCATGACAAGCTGTAAATGGGGGAGCAGTGGTGCATTTGTAGTGACATCCGGGATGTCACTATATGGTACAGGGCTGAGAGGTCCCAGGGCACGCGATGCACTATCATCGCATACATCCTGTGGGCGGGTGTAGTACCAGCCCTAGCGCGGCTTGGTGAGTGCTGGATAGCGCGGGCACCACGCGTAGCGTGTGGTGGGGGCTCCCACGAGGAGGAGCGGGAGAGTGTCAGCCCAAGGGCAGGGTTGCCCCGGGCCATGGCACTCTGGTTGACCCTGCAGACACGTGATCTAGAGTGTCCATAGAGAGCCAGGTGGGGGGACTAGGGGGTGATCACGTGTCCAGAGAGAGCTCTCGAGAGGGAGCTAGAAGGCTCCAGAAGGCGGGCGGGGCCAAGGACGGAGCGGCCCCGACCGTAGGGGGATATAAGCTGAAGCTCTACGTCCACCAGCTGAAGCTCCACGTCCACCAGCTGAAGCCTACATCTCAAGCTGGAAGCTCTACGTCTTCGAGGCAAACACGTGGTCGCGGACCCGAGTAGGGACCCGACCCTTCGTAGCAGTAACTCCTCTGTATAGAGTAATTAGTTGTGTGGTCACCACCCAAGGCTGTATCTGGTGAAGGGGCAGTTACCCCTTGTGTTGAGTGTTACAAATAAATGTGTTGCCTCTAAAAGGAAAAACGTCTGCGACACAGTTGGACCCACTACACATTGGTTATTGCACTGCAACATGACCAAGAGCACCTGAGTTTGACTCCTGGTAATGGCTAACATCGGTGGCGAGTAATATCTGAACCAATCCTGCCACCTATTCCCACTCTTTCACCAACATTCACTGACCAGTGTGGTGAAGTATGACCAAAAACTCCCCATGATCCATACCATGTGGAAATTCCATCATCCAGTAGTGGATTGACGAAGGGCTGAAATATATCGTTGACTGAAAAATATCTGCGATAAAAAAGATAGCGTGATAATATATGATCATCATTACAACGAAACCATATGCCATGTTGTCTTAATTGTGAGTTGCAATGCCTAGCTTGACTTCCATCATTAGCAAAACAGTGCTACAGCGTATCATTATTGAAGCCTCGTGTCATACCGTGCTATGACAATACAGCCTGTGGGTTTTTTTATCTGCAGGTTGCACACTGAGAATTATTCACTCTTTTTGCATAATTTCAACAAATTACGTGTGTTCTGGCTACCGTGCACCCTTTGTAAGGCCTTATGTAAGTTGTATATAATTGGTGTGGTTCCTAAAAATGCCATAGACGTCAACACTGGCGTCTGCATAACAAAAGCCAAGTGCCATGGCCATTGATGTGGTGTTTATATATTATTCCTGTTTTAGGGGATAACTTACAAAAGGCATAGAAAAACGTTAAATAAATCTGAAGAAAATAAATATACTTAACATGTAGGATTTGCTAGTGCAAATTCATTGTTCAGTTTTTTTTAATATTTAAGGACAAATGAAGCATATTACGAGGGAAACGTGGGAAAAATCAACACGTTACAATAGGTGCAGAATATATATATAGTAGCGGATACACAATTATTAAAATAACAAGTTAAATAAGAGGCAGATTATATCTAAAGTAAAGAGTAAACAATGTTGAATAAATGGATAAACATGCATTTTCATTATATTCATGAATTGGGAAATATATTTAACTTGCCACCACTCCAAAGCACATTTTTTTACTTAAAAATGTTCACCGATGTAATTGGCAATTGGTGAATTGTGTATATGTTTTAATTGGCAATAAAACGAATAAAAATGCTTTCACTGCATAGTGCACATTCCATTTTTTACATTACCACGTTGTCAACAATACTTTTAAATACAAAATAATGAATGAACTAGTGACTGTATAAACGTATTAAACACGATGGGCATTGTGATATATATATGTGTTTTGTATACTACAGTCTTGAAATTGCTTCTGTTCTTAAACAGCAGGTTCCCTCAGTTGGACTCCCTCAAGGCAATAAATGTCACACTGAAAATGAGATGACATGACATATGTTTGCCGATATCACACCTATTATACCGACATGCACAATGTAACTTGAATTATCCACTGAACCAGCTTTGAAATGTTTCCCCCCATTAAAACGCAACAATTTAAATTGTTAAAAACATTCACTTTAAAACAAGATTTCAAAGCACGTTTTCTAAGTCCAGAAAAATGCCAACACACGTTTTACTTTATTTATTGAAGCAGTATATTTTTGGATTGCGTTTTAAATTAACGATAATACAGGTAGGAACAATGTTCCACACTGCCCACCAGGGATTATTTGTCTGTCTGTCTGTCGTGCATAATATATATAATACAAACAGCTCTTTGATTGGTGGAGACCAACTGTCGGGTACGGAGAGGGGAGGGGCCTGAGGGGGGGGGGGGTCGGAGGAGGGGCCTAAGGGAGGGGGGGTCAGGGGAGGGGCCTAAAGATATGAGGGGTGGTCAGGGGAGGAGCCTAAGGATATGGGGGGGGGGGGTTGTTCAGGGGAGGGGCCTAAAGGAGGGGGGGTCAGCAGAGGGGACTAAGGGAGGGGGGTAAGGGAAGGGGCCTAAGCAAGGGGGAGGGGCCGATAGTTAAGGGGGCTGGCTAGCTGCCTGGCTACCTCAAGTCAAGTTATCTTTTATACAGGTAGGAACAACAGGTTCCACACTGCCCACCAGGGATTATGTGTCTGTCTGTCGTGCATAATATATATAATACAAACAGCTCTTTGATTGGTGGAGACCAACTGCCGGGTACGGAGAGGGGAGGTGCCTAAGGGAGGAGGGTCAGGGGAGGGGCCTAAGGAAAGGGGGAATCAGGAGAGGGGCCTGAGGGGGGGTCGGAGGAGGGGCATAAGGGAGGGGGGGGTCAGGGGAGGGGCCTAAGGATATGGGGGGGGGGTTGGTCAGGGGAGGGGCCTAAGGGAGGGGGGTCAGCAGAGGGGCCTAAGGGAGGGAGGTAAGGGGAGGGGCCTAAGCAAGAGGGAGGGGCCGATAGATAAGGGGGCTGGCTACCTGGCTGGCTGCCTGGCTACCTCAAGTCAAGTTATCTTTTATACAGGTAGGAACAACAGGTTCCACACTGCCCACCAGGAATTATTCGTCTGTCTGTCGTGCATATTTGTCTGTCGTGCACGAATGCGCTGTCCAACCAAGTTCCTACCTGCCCACTCCGAAGGAACGTGTTCTGAATGTTCCAGGATGGAAAACAATAGGTAATAGAGAAAATATGGTATTTCACCCATTGAATTAACATTGTAAAGCTGGACAATGCAACATACAGTATAGTGTACATGATTGGAACCTCATTTGCCAGTAGCAAAATATGATAATAGTTTTTTTTACCCTTTTATCTGGCAACAAAACTGACACTTTTTTTACAAGGAGTCATGTTTGCATTGACCACAATATCTGCAGTCGGAATGTAAACAAAAAACATAACTCTGATAATGTAAAAAAGGTGTCAGTTTTGTTGCCAGATAAAAGGGTAAAAAAACAATTATCATATTTTGCTATTGGCAAATGAGGTTCCAATGGTGTAAATGCTTACCCCGAGCTCTCATACTCTGATGGTGCATTGTCTTTGAGTTCTGCGCCTTTTGGTGTCATCTGGTCCAACACCATGTGAGACTAGGCTCTAAGGAAGCTGTCTCGGGTGTGGATCAATCAATTTCAAGGACAATGCATACATTATCAGAGTTATATTTCGATTTAAAGCTTTCGTGACTGCAGGGATTCATCTTCTTGGTTCTTTCGGTAAAGTCACGTAGAAGGGAAGTAATAAAATAATAAAAATAAAACATAATAAAATCAAATAATTCTCACGACGTTTCGGCTACAATGCAAGCAGCCGTCTTCAGGTGAAGAATGAGACACTGCCAAGCTAGGAGCTTATATATAAGCTGAGTTGGAGGTGGAAGAAGAAGAGAGCCTTAACAAAAGAATGTGCATATCAAGAGGAATTTAGCATATTCATGGGAAATGCATAGGAGGTGGGCGGGGGGATTTCAAAGTCATATTATGCCCATGCATTATGCAGGATCAGCAGCACCAAAGGGAGGGGGGTAGCATTAACAAAGGGAGGGCATGTTAATAGTATGTAGAAGCAATGAAACATGTGAATGGGAAAACGGTGGCAGGAGATCCGCAGCGGAGCAAATAATGCATTCCCTGTGGAGAACACAAGATACACAGTTAATGCCAGTGAGTGGACTGCGGTCTCAAAGTCACCATAAACGTGAACAACAATCAGTTAAGATCCGAAGTGGTTTATTACGTCCTTCCAATGATTGCTGAGCCAGAATCCATCTTCTCGGTTGAAATTGTCTCTGTGTTTGTATATGTGGATCGCCTCATGAACGAATCTCTCATGGTAGCCAGATGGCTTGCAGAGAACCTCTGTCTTGGAGAAGTCAATGTCATGTGAACCCACTGAATTGTAACAGTGATCTGCCACGGCTGAGGTGTTTGTCCTACCGTGTTTCAGGTCAGCTTTATGTTCACGGATGCGGTCCGAGACATGTCGTTTGGTTTCTCCAATGTAACTGCTACCACAGAGGCAACTTAGTTTGTAGACGCCAGGGTACTGTATGTCTGGAACCACGTCTTTTACAGACGGAACCAGATCACGGATTTTATGTACTGTGTTGAATCGTACCTGAATCTTGTGTTTAATCAGGATTTTGGAGATCTTTTTTGTGACCCCAGCAATGTAGGGTAAGGTGATGGTTTTGAAAGGCTCCTCAGCAGGATCCTTCTTGACGGTTGGAATGATGGCCTTGCGGATTGTGTAGTCGGAGTAACCATTAGCCTTAAGAGCTTGGCGTACGTGTTTGAGTTCACTGGCAATGTGTTCCTGGTCGGAGATGCATTGGGCTCTATGGTATAGAGTCCTGATGAGGGAGTTCTTCTGGGATGGATGGTGGTGGGAATCCGGTTTTGGGTAGGCATCCGTATCCGTATGGGTGGCTTTCCTGTTAGAATATTAGAATAACAATTTTGTCCTGCTTCATGGCCTTCATAGAAAAAATATGACTTTAGTCGAGCACTGTTAAATAATGCAAAGTTTTCCACTCAACGCGTGTTGGAAGCCTTGATGGCAATGGTGCACTCCTATGGTGGGGGAAAGCCAATGTACAGGAAAACCATTGTTGACTTCACACAAAGTGGTATTCATCTTATCAAGCCCTAAAGGATGATTGCTGAGTTGTCGTCCCCAAAATAGGGATTTCAATTAGCACAATTCCCTTTGTGAGGAGAGCTCTCTAACCATTGTAATTAATATATACTGTTGATGCACTTTATTTCAACAGGAAGGGCCATTGAGCTGCTAGGTTTTATTTCATGGGCGTCCTGCGACGGTACAGATGGTATAAAGTACATATCTTAGTTACACAAGCATGAGTACATAGGTCGCGATACAAAACAACACGTATCGGTACACGATTCACATCTTACAGGAATAGGTAACTGGTCTAAGATGCAAAACAAAAGACATTACTAAATTTTTTAACGAAAAAAAATTAAGGAACGAATTTTTTTTTATTTCATTAAGCAAACACCATCAGTAACCTGGAAACCAATTGGCTGTATTTAAGAGTGAAGGAGTGTCTTTAATGCACTACAACAGATTGGTAAGGGTTTGTTTATACACCACTAATTTTGTTAATAGAAGGGGTGATGCATTATAGTGGTCCAAGATGGTGTGGGTGATATGTTAAGTGTGATCAATATGGGTTATCAATCCCTGTGAAATGTATTGTGGAGGTTCTAAGGAGGTTAACAATGGGATGTTCGGATACTTTATAATAGAGGGGAAGGGCAGTGATGGTTAGTGACTCAAGTGCAAACATTTCTATCTTGTTTACTACAATGGGTCAATAATATCGTCAGTTACCAGTGCAGACCCTTAGTAGCATTATATAATTATAATTAAGTGAACAATTGAAATAATGTACTGTGAGTGCAAATATGAAAATATATATCCAAATTGATTTGCAGTGTGCTATTTATTGTAGGCAAATGAAAAGGTTAGGATTGCATGAATAACTGAAATCATGGTCACTTCTAAAATGTCCTGCCTTTTTCCCTTAGAACACAATACTTAGACGCAGTACTAATGTAACATTGAAGTGCTAACGATTACATGCCGATGTTTCCAACAATCGTTTTGCAAACCAGCTTCACAGACAGCGCAGTTCCCCATAGTTGATTTACCATTTCACTGAGAGTGGTTTTTAATTGGACCCAACTGTGATGTATCCTTTTGTCCGGTCATGCTATTCATTATTGAACAGATCTCCTGCCTTGGATTTTTTAAAAGCCATCTGGTTGATGCACGACCTTGTCATTTGGAACTTTACCGACGTACTGTTTTTTGTATTCATAATAGAGGTGTTTTGGGTTAGATCGCGTAAATATATAAATGTGTCATTAAAATCCGCCACCACCCGACAGAGCCAACTAGTAAGGGTTGTCACGTAAACAGAACATGCCAATTCGTCACTAGTACAGCACAGAACTTGTGTGCATTAAAATAGCCGTACCAACGGTAATTCCTATTGAAGTATGATGCCCTTTGTAGGTATGCATTTAACGACGCATTTATATATTTAGGTGATGTAACCCCCCAAAAAACTATATTATGGATGATATTGGTCGCGAAACCCTACGTGTTAAACTGTTTTTTTTATTGTTTTTGTTCGTGTTTTTTTTGCTGTTACCTGTTTTCGTATTGTGCAACCGGGTTGTCATCAAAAATGGGCATTCCTAAACAGGTAACAAGCTGCGATTAGGAGCACACTCTTAAAGGGAGTGATCCTAATATCAGCTTATTACCTGTATAAAAGACACCTGGGAGCCAGAAATCTTTTTGATTGAGAGGGGGTCAAATACTTATTTCCCTCATTAAAATGCAAATCATTTTATAACATTTTTGACATGCGTTTTTCTAGATTTGTTTGTTGTTATTCTGTCTCTCACTGTTCAAATAAACCTATCATTAAAATTATAGACTGATCATTTCTTTGTCAGTGGGAAAACGTACAAAATCAGCAGGGGATCAAATACTTTTTTCCCTCACTGTATAAGCGTGAAGAATATGTACGCTGAAATTCAGGCAATTGACACAGAATTAAAAATGTTGCATACCTTTTTTTAGCGTTTTTTAGCGTTACCAGTTGTATTTTTTGTTGTATTTTAATTGTTAAGTGAGGAAAATACACCTGAAAAACGTTATGATTGAACATGTGTAGCATAGGTTCCTAACTTGAAGGCAACACATTCTCCCGGTCTACATCTAAGTTTAATCAACCTGGAACCAATTAAAAAACTCGAGACCCTGGCACCAGTGTCGATGGCAGAGGTGTCGATGTTCATCGCATGGCTTCCAAAGAAGACTACATCCACACGTGATTTTCGCATCATGCTCGGACATGCACGTGCCACTGATTAACCACCTGGCAAATCATGTATTCAACGAGGGCTGTTGCTCAAACTGGTTAAAAATGGCGCAGGTAACACCGCTCCTGCAATAAGTTGGCTTGAGCCATTGTGACCCCACAAACTATCATGGATGACTGGTGTGCTGCAGCATTGGTTGGCCTCGACCTCTCAGTTGCCATTGACACCATCGACTATGAGAAACTCATCGGGGGGCTATGGTCAAGGTTCGGTGTATCGGGCACAGCACTGGGGTGGATTGAGTCATACCTACATGGTCGATCACAGTTCGTCAAGCCGGGTGACGTCCTTGGCCCTTCCTATTTTCAACATACTTCTCTCCGATCGCCAATGTCATCTCATCACATGACATCAAGTTCCATCAATGTGCTGATGATTCACAATTGTACACCGCAGTGAAGTCAAAATTAGGCATGAAGAGCCTCTATAACGTGTGTTTTGCACAAAACGAAATGCTGCTTAATCCAGGAAAATCGGAGGTTCTGCTTGTTGGCACTTGGGCTCAGGCAAAAAAAATGCGATGTGGTGGTCGCAGACTCCAGAATTAAGTTGTCTACTCTTCTATAGACCCTTGGCACCATACTTGACACTATAATATATCGTCTGATCACCACGTGCAAAATATAGTCAGGTCCTGAAATTTTAATATCAGGGCTCTACGACACATTTGACCAATGACATAGCCAACACGGTGACGTGTAGCATAGTATTGACAAGGCCCAATTACTGAACTCGCTACTCTTCGGGACGTCTGACAAAACATCATCAAGCTGTAGTGTATGCAAAATGGTTTGCCACCTGTCATGATGGATACTGCAAGATCTGACCATGTCTGTCCAGTGCTCGCTGATCTGCATTGGCTTCCAGTTGGCAAACGAATATATTAGAAGGTCGCACTCATTACATACAAAGTGCTTGCCAAAAATGAACAATGCCAGGTTTTCAACTGCAGTCAGTTGATGGTCTACATCAGTTTCCAATAACTGTAAACAAAACAAACCCTGTATGTACATTTAGATATGACTTCATTTGAAATATTCCAGCACCATGTATTTAAGTTTCAGTTGGAAGATGTATGATAAACATTCCTTGCAGGGTGAGATGATGTGTTACTCTGGTGAGTTTGAGAATATATGATGTGTTTACCTCGTGGTGTGACTGACAGCACAGTGCGGATATATTAAATAATAATCCACGAAATAATTATCTTAAAATGTCTTCCCAGCTGGAAGGTAGCTGTCATGAGCTGGACAAATGTCAACTTGATGAGGAGAGGTATATTATTAAGGTCGCACCCAATAGACACAAAGTGCTTGCCACAAATGAACCACAATACCTTGCTGAGCTTGTCAAGAAGCGTAAACCATTATGCAAACTCAGGTCATCCTTGCAGCGACTTTTGTCTAACCATCGAGCAAAGACGGTCATGATATCATGCGCATTCAGATGCGCTTCTGGGGCTTGAACACTCTTCCTTTCGGTATTAGGAAACCATTGGAGCTATGCGCTTTTAAATCTAGATTGAAAACTAATTTCTTCAGAACTGCTTGTTGTGTTTAGTTTGTTATCCTCCCCCCACACCCCTGATTAGCACGGTTGGCAATGTACGGTGCAAAATAAGTTTAGATTTTTCTCAATTTCAATATACATCCATATATATGGAAGGTTGTTTTCATGAGCAAATGCTTTTCTGTAACCAGTATTTTTCAATCTTCAATGTATTGCATTTAACGAATGGATAAATATAAAACAGCAATGCAATTGAAATTTCAGAATGAAATTGTTACAATTCCGTTTTTAAATATTTTAGTATCTGCATTATTCTGTCAAAAGTGACCACTTAAATCAATGCTATTTCTTTACTTGAATTTAGTTAAGCCGTTATAACCATAATCAATAGAATAGGTAATACAACTATTGTATAATTTTTTTTAGCAATGCTTAAAAAAGACGCAATTACCATGCATGCACTGGGTAATATATTATTGGGAATTATTATTTTTTCCAGGTGCCTTTGTCGAAGAAAGTTGATTGTGTTCACACAATATGAAGTACAATTATTTTTTGCGCTCCTTTATGCCCGAATGGCCTGGTTTGTGGCAGAACATAACTCACATCTACACTTAATGCCCTTCCAGGTGTTAGTTGAATTAAAATACATGTCACAGAAGAATTATTTGATGGTATTGCATTATAAGATTTATGTTATTCATTATTAAAGGGAGAGAAAATCCAGGTTCGAAAAATCCACGCAGAAGTAATAATATATTAAAGTAAAAAAAATCCATACAGATAGGAAAACGAGCAGATATGGGTTTTATTGGAATTTTAACAAACTTTTATGTGGTTGAATGTCCTGTAAAGGTGTTGTGTTAAATCACAGTCCCCTTCCTTGTTTTTGTGACCAGCTCTCCACACATTGCATTGATGGAGGATCATAGCACAGATGTACATTTAACTGCAACATTATCATGAAAATTTCCTTTACATGGTGATCAGTTGTATATTCATCATTTACTTTCACAAAGCAGTGCTTCAGATAATTTAAATGTCCCAATAATTTGATATTGAAACTGTTGGTATTGTTGTATATGTTGGATTATGAAATTTTGATAAAAATAATAAAAATTAATAATTGTCCGAAAAATGCGCAAATCGCATTGATTATGTTAATGTGTGTATTAATATGCATACATTATGATAATGCATGTAATTATATGCATAAATTATGATAATCACGGAGATAATCGTAGTAATTTATGCGGATGCTTGCGATTATGTTAATGTGTGCAGTTGTGATAATTAAGCTTAGCTTCGTTTATCCAGTGTTATATCAATCAGGATAACACGATTATCATCGATTAAACGTTTACTGATTATCTTAGTGTGTTTTATGTTATTTTAGGTCTCCAGTTTCATATCTCTTCACAGGATACAGTTATCAAGAATAAGATAGTTTTGCATGGACTTGGAAGGAACACTCGATATGCTTCTGTGATAACAATTTTATTCTAACAAGCATGTGACATTCTATCATGCAGGTTAAACATGCGTCAATAATTCATGAGCAAGATTATGCAATTAACGAAAATGGATAACTAAAAATACTTCTTCATTTGCGAGACTATGCATTTACTAAATTGAATAACTCAAAACTCTTATGCATTTGCGATATTATGCATTTAACGAACTGAATGACTAAAAACCCTCCTAACAATCGTAACCTCTACCTTTCCACCAGGCATCTCATTAGTTCGTTTTTGTATCGATCACAATCGGCGACTGGCCGAGTTTGAAAACAAGCATGACACACTTCATTTTGCGGTAATAAAAGCACTTATTGTATCCCAGAGGCGAAAGTATATGTCAATAGATTCATCGGCAAGTATAAAATCCTTTTAACGGAATGTTTGATATAATGGTGGGTTGAGGGCGTGTGTAGTGGTGTGAGGGCGAATCTGGCTCTGTTTTAATTAATTCTTCGGCGAGACTCTGACAAAGAAACCGGTTTGACAAGATTTTCTCTGTGCTTCCTTGAGTCTGTATGTGGGGAGCGATACGACCGATTAGCAGATTCCTCTGTCCGTGCGAGTTGCAGCCGAGACTTTCTCCGCTGCGAGGTGAGCGGCGGCGCTTGGCGGCGCTCGGTAGCTGACGGCGCTATGGCGCCTCTCTGCAGCTCTGACGGCGGCACTCGTTCAGAAGACTTTGACTCTCTTTCTCCACTGCGGGATGACGAGTCGGTTTTGGTTGATGCTGGTTGTATTAGACACACGGCGCATTCAACAGCGCTGTCCTCCTCCTCACAGCCGTTTGACCAGGCTTTCTCCACTGCTTCGCGCTCTCTGCTTTGCTCGCTTGGCGATCTCCGCCTTTCCTGCGGGTTGTTCGCTGGTCGTCACTCTGACGAGGAGCGATGCTTCGTTTGTGGCAGGGTGGACGTTGGCGTCTTTGTTGGCTTCACTCGCAGCTCTGCGACTCAGGGTAGCGATTCTTCTCAGGTGGTGCAGACCTCGGCTTGTTGCTGCACGTCGCTACCCCACGAACCTCGTCATTCTGGATGACGAAAAACTTCTTCGTTGTCGGCGTTGAGATGAGATGGGCTAGAGCCCTGACGATCTCTGGTGGGGCCCGTGGCCCGGACGATCTCTGGTGGGGCCCGTGGCCCGGACAATCTCTGGTGGGGCCCGTGGCCCGGACGATCTCTGGTTTGGATGGATTTTTCCTTGGCTTATATCTGGAAATTCCACTCAGTTTCCCGAGTTGTTCAAAGGCTGTCATAAAACATTCCTGTGGGGGTGAACATCTGCGTCCGTGTGTGTGTCGTGTGCGTGTCCGTGTGTTTATTAGCTTTGAAGACACAGCTGTGTGTCGTTCTGGAAGAAGGGGTGGGGGGGGGGGCTTCGTGACGGCGCCACCTAAGTTATCCATTAACCAGACCGATGATTCGCGTCGAGTCGAGTTATATATATTAAAAAAAAAATATTCGAATCCATGTTTTTGTTACTGAATAATATTTGTCGCGAAAACCTACGCGTTAAGCGAGCTTAATTATTCCCTCCCTTGCTCGGGGATCATATCTTTTGTCTCACACAGCTTAAGTTGCTTTGGTTTGGAAGTTGAAATGCGACTTATTTGCTGCTTGGTTCCATTATGCCCAAGTTATGCCGAAACCGTGTTCACGATGTTTCATCGTGACCCGATCTCCCATGGAAATGTTATTTGCTCGCGTGTGCAATTTTTGCTGTCCGTGTTGCGGGGAGACAAAGACGGTTGTTTCCACGGTGGAAGCACCCGGCGCATGCATTTATTTATTTATTTATTCGAAGACGTGTGTTAATTTACTTTGAGCCATTGCCCCAACCTTTATTGGTGTCATTTCCTGGCTTTTGGCGTGTGAGTGTGGAGATCCTCTCGGGAAGACAAAGATGGCCGTGAGTTGCTCGCTTCTCATGGGGTGTTGCGTTTGGTTGATTATGAGAGGCTTCCCCACCCTTAATTCTCCTAGGGGATCCACTTTAATTCCGTACTTATTATTTGACTTCTTGTGATTATTTAATTTGGTATCCCGGCTAGGAATTTTGTTTTGGAGCGACCCAAGCCACAATTATTCTTTGGTGCTTCGGCCCGGCCGCATAGAAATTATTTAAGGTGAATAATGTCCGTATTTAATTAACAATTGATGAATCGCGACTCTGGTGCAGACTGTAGTCTGGTTTCCAATTGGAGTAAGGATAGATACTGTTTGCTTACTCTTCATGGCTAAGTTGGTAACTTGTTTATCTAACATGGTTCAAAACCCGTATGTGTTTTTTTTATCGTCAATGTTGTTTCCTTTGTTAAGAATATAATTATATATTTCGTGGCCTGGTTTTGTATTTATCAAAGGGTTTTTTTTTTACAAAAGGATGTCCTCCTGACCCCCCCCCGCCTGTCCTCTAGTCTTTTGATATGGTGTATGCGCATCTGTGGAAGTGTGGGGCGTGTTCGTTCCCACGTTGCCACGTGTCTATTAAAAAAACGATATTATATATGTTAGCAGAATAATTCTTAAAAAAAAATAATATTAAAAAAAAAATTAAAAAGGGGGCATATACACAACAGTATGTTCATTACATCATAATTATGAATGTTTACAATGAAACATATAAATCAGTTTAACTTTGCTATTTTATTTTGGAAGATTTTGAAAGTTGAGTAATTATTAAACTCTTTGCTAAAAGATGAATTGAAAGTTCCCTCATTAAAATTAATGCCATGGTGTTCCCGCCTCCAACCATCATATTTAATGAAGTCCCATCCTGACAAACCAAAGTTCACTTTTAGAAGCCACTCAATTAGACACACCACTAATATAACATTTAAGTGCTATTGATTGCGTGATGATGTTTCCCAACAATCATTCTGCAAATGGCGTCTCCACACGATTGATCCATCGTGCGAACTCCAGTCATCCTCGCAGCGGCTTCTGGCTAGCCGTTAAACAAAGATGGTCACCACATCGCGTGGTTTCAGTTCTGCTTCTGCAGCCATCTGGAAAGCTCTTCCTTCCGCTATTAGGAAACCACTGGTGCTATACACTTGCAAATCTAGATTGAAAACTTAATTTTCTCATAAAGGATCATCGTGTTTAGTTTGTGGTCCTTCCCCACACCTCCGATTAACACAGTCTTCATTTTGCTATTAGGAAGCCACTGGAGCTATGCACTTGTAAATCTAGATTGAAAACTAATTTCTTTATAAAATATTTTGGAATTTAGTTTGTGGTCCTTTCCCAACCCTCCGATTAGCACAGTTAGCTACGTACGATGTGAAAAAGCTCAACATACACACATACATTGATGTAGCATATCACCTTGAGTCTGTTGATGCCATTCATTATTCAACAGATCTCTTGTCTTGGCATTAACAGAGATTAATTCGGAAGTTATAGTGGGCTGCTGGCAGACAGGTGAAAAAAACAACCTACATATACGTTTAAAAAATCTTAGATTTCTCTACATAGCTCGAAGGTCATATCCAGGAGTGTTCTTTTATCATTTAGAACCTTTTGAGCCAGCTGGCCCGACTTGGGCAAATACGTTTGCAACTTTGTACCCAGGCAAATGGAGAACACATTAAGGTACAGAATTTCTTAATATGTCACTAAAACAATGACCAGATACATATATTTCAAAAGCAAAAGTTACTTCTGCAATGGAAAATAATGATAATTAAAATCACATACTTAAAATCTTGTCAATGGTATCTCATGCTGCCTGAGATGCTGTTTAAAACACCGTTTGAACCAACTCATCTCCAAGAGGAAATGTATTGCAATTTAAATGCATTGCTTAAATGCCAACTATCTGGTTGTTTACATAAGCTAAATTTTCCCTTCACATGATAAACATAGTATGTATCATTTCCCGTGTCTGCTACGAAAACTTCATCTTAAGAGCTTAATATGGTGCTTTGTGGAGTGAGGTACCTTGCTCTCCAACACACCGGCGTGCTGTACTAGTAACGAATTGCCATATTCTGTTTACGTGACAAACATTACTAAATTGGCTGTCAGGTTTTGGCGGGTTTAACGACGCAATTATATATTTACGTGATCTAACCACAAAAATATATATTATGGATGATATTGGTTACGAAAGACTAAGTATTAAACTGCAACTTCCCCACTATTCAGAGCTTCTTGGAGTTCAGCCACTACATTAACAAGGGCTGTTGAAGTTAAATGTTCCTTTACCAAGGAATAATAGGACATCTAGAATGAATGCCAATGCTATCAAGATGGCTAGATGATTGTTCAAACATCTAGTTTAAAGTAGGTAGTAATTATATTAACCGGTAGTTGTAGATGTTAAATTCACCACCTTTATGTCATGTATTGTTGCATGCATTGGACAACAAAAACAATTAACCTGATAACATTTAATATTGCTTTGGGCGATGGCAAATAAATGTAACAGCAAGGTTATATGTGCAAAAATTACCTCCTCTCAAGTTCATGTTAAGTTCAGCAATGCTGCCCTCAATAGACCCATGAAGGGGAAGGGGGGAATACATTAAAATAAATGGTCTTCTCCCTCACACAGGGGACAGAGAAAATCAGTGGCCGGTCGGGTGCCAAATTCAGAACACCAACTGCCACACAATCGTCCTGTACAAAAAATAATACTGATGCATAAATTCCATTTCATATAAACTATTGTAGGGGTGTTATGTAAGAAACACACATCTGTTACAGCCGTTAGGATGCCACGGGACAAACGCGTCGGTTAGAGCTAGCACCCTGGAGGGCTGTGGGTGTTGGATCCCTCGCGCCCCTCCCAACGGGTGGGGGCTGCAGGGTGAGTTTGGATCCCTCAGAACCCCCCCTCTCAGTGGCCAATTCGTATAAAAGGCGGAGAGCCAGAGAGCTCGACGCAGTGTTGGGGAGCCGAAGAGCCAGTGAAGACTGAAGACTGGCCAGATAGACCCTGGAACTCCTCTGACCCGCTGTCCTTCTCAGGGCCGGGCAGAGGAAGCCAGTGGTGCGGCCCCAGAGCCTCCGAGCCGATGGTCCTTCTAAGGGCTGGGTCTATTTGGCTGGGTGTCGTGACCTGTGCCTTGGCTGGGCCAGGTCAGGTAGCCTCCCCTAGCTCCTTTAGCGGAGGACCTGGGAGCATAATAGTTAGGCAGATAGCCTCGGGGTGTATCCCAGTCCAGTACGGGTGAAGGGGCCATTACCCCTTCTCAGTGTTGTATATATTCCGTTGAGTTATAATAAATAGTGCTTGCCTCGACTACGCCGTCTCTGTCGCTTGTGAAGCCACTATAACTGGGGTCAGAAGTGGTTCTAACTGCACGCTATGGACACGAGGAGGACAGTTCGTGCGCACGAACCTGGCCAACTTGACGACTCTGTGCGGACAGGTCCGCTGGACTCGGAGACGAAGTCTGAGGCGATGTTGGCGCCTCAACAACCACCGCAGTCGGCAGACGCACCTCGCTGAATTACTTCTTGCCGCCGCCTCCATCCTGGAGGAGATAACGCGGGCGGGAGGGGCGGTTGCTGGAGGGCGCAGAAAAAACCGGCAGCAAACAAATGTTCCGCCACCGGGACCGCGCCGCAATTTGAAGTTGCCGCCATTTCTGGAGCGAGCTCCGGGGATGGCGGGGGCCAAGCGCCCCACGTGGGGGGTGGGGTCCTACCACCGCCCGCCACGTCATCTCCGTCACTTGCGAAGCCACTACACTTATCATTAACAGTAATTACTGTATGGTAAAATTTGCAAAGCATGGCCATGGAAAAAAACTCAATCATATCCATGGATTCACTGAATAACCACTTTGCCAATGTACGGATACACAATAAAAGGGCTTTATATGTACTTGTAGTTGCGCTTAAGTAGCAAGGGGCAGATTAGCGTAGATTACATTGTTTCCAACCTATTTGCTTGCACACGTATTCATTTTCCAAAGCAGTTTAAAAAGGTAATTGTTAATAATAAAGTGATATACTGCATTGTGTTGTCAAGCATAACACATTACACAAATAACAATACAACACGTGGTAAATTAAGCTCAAATAAACAATTGTGTGCATTGTTTTTTTTTTATGTTTGTTATGAAACATCGATTAGCATGGTTGGCTGCGTACGGTGGAAAAGAAGCTCAACATACATACATGCCTGTAATACAATGGCTCAGAGGGCAAGGGTTATTGGATCATGGAGTGATGGAGCCATGGTGCATCTAATACGCCCAACTGTAAGGCGTAGTACAGAAAGTTAGTTCACGACTGACTTTCTGGACTTGAATGTTCTTCCGTGAAGTGTTCTTTTCTCGAGTATGCCCTCATGCAATGCACGCAACATAGCAGATTATTTTTAGAATTAATCAATCACAAGCAACGAAACTCCTCTAAGAGTCTTGATTAATAACTCAATTGGTTATTTTTTTGCAGCATTCCTTTTTTGTATATCATATAAATGAAAAGAAACCCAGGGGAGCACTTTTAATGTGCACATACCTAATTTCCAGATGCCAATTATGTCTCCTAAAATGCACCAAATTAATCTGTATTCTGAACAAATTATGAGTAAACAAGTAGACACCCAAGAGAGAAATATCGTAAAGGAGTGCAGCTTGTGGCTTGCGTTCGTCTGCCTATAGAGAGGAAGGCGGCACGTGGTAAGAACGTGTGCATCACAGCATGGCCTCATTTGAGTAACCCTGGCTGGACCGAGCGCTGTTGGAGAACAAAGAACATTGTTTGAAATCGAAAACAAGAGCAAAACTGCAGCGCCTCTAACAAATTCTAAAGCCCTAGGGCAGGGGTCGGCAACCTACGGCTCCGGAGCCGCATGCGGCTCTTTACGGGCTCCTTCTTGACAATATGTACGTATGTACAGTATGTACTCAGATGCATTGCGGCTCTTGAAATACTGAATTTTGTACCGAATTGGAAAGAAATGGCTCTTCTTGTTATTTTGGTTGCCGACCCCTGCCCTAGGGGAAAATTATGGCAGCTTTCCTTAGACCCTACAAATCATCCTGCTTACTTCCTTATCGGTGCCGACTGCAATACGTGCTGTGCCTTTTATGCGTTTTCTTTCATTGCATTTATTAATATGCCCCAAAAACATTGCTTGAATAAATGTAATTGACTAATATTTTGGGAATTTATATTTGCATGTGCGCATTGTGTGCTTTTGGTGTGTGTCGTGTTTAATAAGCAGTGGTGTAATTTGGCACTGCTATGATTATAGTGACCTACATTTAATAACTGACAGTGTAAATCATTGGCAATTGTATTCTGAAGCAGTCCTGGATCACCTTAATATTTATGCAACTTACAATGAGCACATGGTTTGATCCAATGATGTCAAGTGTCCCGTGAAGTTTATTTCCAGACTCACCTCTACGCACACTTTCTCTCACCCATCGAACCGTAAACATTTTTCATAATTTTGTATATATTTAAAAATTTCTATGACGTTATTTTCAGGCTCAAAAGAAAGCCGTCCCTTGGTGTGGACCAATCAGTTTTAAGGACAATGCATATATTATCATCTTGTGTTTTTTGTTTGCATTTGACTGCAGGTATCGTGGTTAATACAGATATGAATCCTCTTAAAAAGGTTTAAGTTTTGTTGCCAGAAAAAAGGGGGAAAACCCTAGTATTATATTTTGGTACCGGCAAAGGAGATTCAATGATGTAGATGCTCACCCCGAGCCCTCATTACTTTGATATTGCATGGTCTTTGAGCTGTACGCCTTTTGGCGTCCTCTGATCGAGCACCAATTGGGTCGAGGCTCAAAAGAAAGCCGTCCCTTGGTGTGGACCAATCAGTTTCAAGGACAATGCATATATTATCATCGTATGTTTTTTTTTGCATTTGACTGCAGGTATTGTGGTTAATGCAGTAACATGAATCCTTGTAAAAAAAAATTCAGTTTTGTTGCCAGAAAAAAAGGGGAAAACCCCTATTATTCTATTTTGGTAATGGCAAAGGAGGTCCAATGATGTAAACATCAGTGATGTCATTGTCTAATTGAGCTGCAAATGAATCGACCGTCGATACAGCATTTAGACACGCCAATGATGACCAGATCTTCTGACGGAAAGCATCGTGGTCCAGTTGCTTTCAGCCTCTACACGATATCGTTGTGATGGGTGGGCAAATAATTAATCAAGTAATTCGAGCTGCTGCTCCTGAAAATAACCAATGGTTATCCAAGAACTTACGATGACTGTCATCTATCGACTGCCATCTTCACCGCTGTCGGAATTTTTTCTTGAGCTATCTGGTCTGCTAGACGGTGAGTCACTTGGCTCTCACTCCATAATCTGTGGTGACCTGTCCCAGACCGACTCGTTTTTGTGGTGAAATCAACAGTAATCTCACCGAGATTATCGACAGTCATAATTTAACCCAGCATGTAAGCAGCGCAACATGTCTCAAGAATTATATAATGGATCTCATCTTCACATCTGGCAATGCTGAAGCTGCGACTGACGTTATCGAAGACACAGGTGTTTCAAGTCAATATATCATAACTTGCAAAGTGGAATTACTGATAATTGTTAATCGGTCACTCAGGACTCCATGGTGAAAATAATGTTTTTTTTATTATTTTTGTATTTTGAATAGTAATAAAGGTGGATATTTTTTAGTTTGCAGTAGAGTTGGAATGACTGTCCAAAACACATCCGTAATTTTTGTATTACATTGGAAAAGCCATTAAGAATGAATCTCTTCCATAAATCGAGGGATACAAGTAGAGTATCATGAGTTGAGCATGGGGCCAGAACATTTTAAGCTAGGGCACAGTCCTAGTTTTGACTAATGTTTCGAGAAACTAGGACAGGCTTTATGAAAGTGGGTCATTTCGAGCAAAACTAGAACATTCCATAGCTTTAGGTATGTAGAGTACCTTGTTTGATACATGTGTGACCCACGGTGCAGCAATACTCTTGGCAGTGTCAGAGACATATGTTTAAGGAATAGGAAAGGGTTGTAGTGAGTAAAATGAGGTGACACGATTGCTACATTTGTACAGTAAGGCGTTGTCTAAGGATGATTGTCCTCAGCTCACATGGTATATATTACAGCCAGCTCCCGTGTATATATGGGCAGACACAGGTGTTCAGTGCAATGAACCTTCTCTAAGATGAGGTTTTTGACTATGGTAATGATTGTGACATTCTCCTGTTGTTTCCAGTGCTGGCTTTATTATTTTTGTCTGGACCAAAGCTCAAAGAAGCTCAAGTGTACCATGCAGAGATCATGATACAATACCCTTGTTTTTTTGATTGGAAGCACGAAGATGCCTAATGCAATGGACCTCTCTTTAATTTAGAATAGCAGAATGTCCTATGTTAACTGCACATCTGTACAAGTACATGGCTCTTCTATTAATATGAAAATTTAAGTCTAGATGATGCCTTTTTCTATGTCCCTATTAATTGAATGTAAATATCTCTTATGAATACAATATATTGAATTGAAACTTGGTTCATCGGTAGCCAGATACTGTCCATACTCTTGCATGAATACCTATGCCTCGGATTGGCCGACTACATCTGGCTTCAAACAATGCAATATACATTGCATCTCTATGTAGAGAAACAATAATACATTTTAAATACATTTTGAGAATACAGAAGTAGCTTTTGCATTTCTGGATCACAGAATGTCACGAGATGGAAAATGTACTACAAGGCAGAATGAATTCATGAATATCACACAGTACACATAAAACAGCAAAGCACACACCTGATTGACAGCATGAGTATAATGGATGTTTTAATTGCGAAATTACCTCATTATATATTCCTGACTGCAGTAAATGTCGACTGCTGCAGACCAAGAATTGTCTTTTAATTGGAACCAAGGTCCACTTGCCATCTTCATTTTGTTTGGTGTCAGATTAAATGTTTTATCTTACCAAAATATGTTTTTGTTCTTAATGTGGTGATAGTGAAGCACTTTCCAGTCACTGAGGAGTGCGTATGAGGCTGCCTACAATGCCATTAAGGGGAAAGATGTGACCAAACTTGAAAACGTCATTCCGCGCGAGTTGGTGAAGACACCTGACATGGGGAGAGCCCCCATTCACGCTTAGGTGACCTCTGACCTCTTCCAACCGCTGGATGTGTAGCCAATGAAACGCTCATGCAAATGAAACGATGATGCCTGGCCAGGCTGTGTTTTCCCAAAGTCAGCCTGAACAAGATAACAGTATATATTTAATATGATTAAATATTATAATTCCATAATCATATTTTATTCTCTTACTGTTATGTTACTGTTTTACTACTAATAGAATCATATAATCGTATATTAGAAATCTTAATAATGTTATGCTATTTATTACGTGATTGTAAGATGTAATTCCACTCATACAATCACTGCTACTGATTAAGGAACAATTACCTATAATGTCCTAGATTACGTTAAATATATATGAAAAGTAATTTCCCGATTATAACCCAATCTTTACACATCACTCTGCTTTATTTTGCTTCTATATAAGTACATTCATTGTATTCTTTCC
Organism: Lampetra fluviatilis; assembly: GCF_964198595.1. Taxonomy (NCBI): domain Eukaryota; kingdom Metazoa; phylum Chordata; class Hyperoartia; order Petromyzontiformes; family Petromyzontidae; genus Lampetra; species Lampetra fluviatilis. The sequence goes on from NC_136288.1 coordinate 8,581,561, forward strand.
AAATTAACTTTTTTCTATTAGTTATAATATTGATCTATGTTAATTGAACATTGAGATTTTTTATAAAGCAGTGTGAGAGTGATCGTCTTAGCTAGATGCCGCCTGCATTCCATCACAATCATTAACCATATCCAAATGCCTCATCTTAACATCGCTGACTTATGGTGAACTAATTTATTACCGATAGTGATTTCTGCTCAAATGAACATTGAGGCATTGCTCATTTTTTGTTTACAGCCGTGAGCCAGTGGTGTACAATTCTACATTCCGATAACAGGTACAAGTCTATCTCTAGAAAACACACTCTCCATAGTTACAAAAGTCACTGAACAATTGAAGATACCTGTCAGGGGAATACAAGTGGAACGCAAGTCAGGGTATAATGGTGTAGCCGGCCCGCCCTGTCCCTCTCCTCTTGTGAATCATAACCAGGGGACAGGTCGGCTAAATAGACAACGGAAATAATAAAGTTCGGAGATGATGAGTACATACTATGTTTTGTGTTCTGTCCTCCTAAGAAGTGGGCGACTCCACAACAGATGAGCACCAGAGGTTTGTGAAATGGCAACGCTTTATTTCAAAGTTTAATTCTGAGGAGCATTTGCATACCTGCAATAATGACCAGACACACCCTCATGACCCTATACATCATACAATGCCTCAGCTCAGTCCTTCAGCAGGCCACCCCAAAACTTAATTATGATAACAGCGGCTTTTCATATTGAAAACATTTTACATACATATTATTTAACATTTAACAAGAACATTTTAATTTGAAACATCTGCAGTGCCTACTAAATTCCCTAGTTCCTCATAAAACTTCAACGAAACAATATGTACTTAATCAGCGAATTATTAAAAACGCAATTTTTTTACATCAAAATATATTTATAAAATGTAAATAAGGTAAATCATGTTTTATTGACTATAAACATATAAGACAATTATTCTTCCTTATATGCAATCTGTGCCAAGACACCTATTCTGCTCACCCAATTAGCTCAACGTTAGGGTCAAGCTACAATATACATACTATCTACAGAACAACAAGCAAGAAGAGGATAGGGAGAGATAAAACAAATGCAGTAACCCATTTCACACCCACACCATGTACCAATACCTACAAGCACAACTAGGGCTAGGTTCAGCCAATAGCCAATGCGGCCCGCCGAGTGCGACAACCAAATTACAGTGTGGGAGTGTTTGTGTATGGGGATTATGAAAACCGCAGAGTTTTTGATCGAGTCCTCATGGCCGGGCCCCCAGGGGAGGTGGGCTCACTCTCCCTGGAGGTCCCGGGGGGAATATGGAAGTGTCCTGACGAACCCGGCTTCTCTCAGGCAGACGGGTTCTCGTCATCTGGAGCCAGTGGAGACGGAGCAGATGGCGACTTGGAGAGCGTCAGTTGCGCGGCACCTGAAGATGGGATCACACGACTCCGCTGAGAATCAACCTCAGTGGGCACAGACCTCAGCTCATCCAACACAGGAAAGGGCGGTCCTGCACAGATGCCTTATTTCCTGTCTGTCTGCTACAGCAGAAGTGTAGGGAATTCCAGCAAGACTTACATCTCTGCATTATTGACCTGGTCAAGGCCTATGCTACCATCAGTAGGCCTGGGCTCTGGGTAATTCTTCGTGCTTTCGGAGTCCCTGACCCTCTGCTCACGATCATTAAGGACCTTCATGATGGTGAGCGGGCCCGGGTAAAACTACGTGGCCGGGAGTCAGAACCATTCCCTGTGCACCTTGGGGTGCGACAGGGATGTCCTCTGGCTCCCACATTATTTAACATCTATTTCGACTACGTAGTTCGTGAAGCCTTCAAGAGCTGTACCGGAGGAATTTCCATCTGGTACAGATGTAGGGCTTGAGAAACACGCATCACACGCTGGGTTGAGATCTGTGCACGTGGTGGACAGTGAGGGCAAACGGGGACAAAGGGCACTGAGCGACTTACTGTTGTTGTTGTACCAATTAAGGTGGCATGGTAGTTAAGGGGGGGCCGCAGGTGGCCGGGGGTAATTCAGGATGCAGGCCGGTGATTGGACGAGAGGTATGGGTGTCTGAAATTGGCGCCGCTGTGTCTACAACAACAACGCCACGTGGCACTGGGGGCTGGGGGCGAGTAGCGAAGCGGGGGATGATCCAATTAATTAAGGGGAATTGGTTCAGGGATAAAGGCGGAGAGTGTGGAGAGAAACGGTAGTTGGTGCCTGGGACGAGTGACGAACGGATGGAGAGACGGAGCAGTGGACAAAGAAAATATAGTATAAGGTAGCAGTGGACAAAGAGAATATAGTATAAGGTAGCAGTGGACAAGGAGAATATAGTATGAGGTAGCAGTGGACAAAGAGAATACAGTGTACGGTAGCAGTGGATAGAGAGAATACAGATAGAGTAGCAGTGGACGGAGCGAGTACAGCGTAGGATAGCAGCGGAGTAACGGACCTTGGTGGAGAGAGCTACAACGGAGTGGGACGGCAGAGAGAACAAAGAGCGACCGAGCTGGAGAGAGAGAGAGCAGAGAGGAGGGTCGCTGGAGGAGAGGAGCAGAAGGAGAGCGAGTGAAGCCAGCGGAGCGAGCGAGTGAAGGGACATTGAGTGATGTTGATGGGGAGTTGTGAGTGGAAGAGTACAGAGGGACATTGAGTGATGCCGACGGAGGAGATGTGAACAATATAAGTTAATAAAGAACCGAGAAAGACAAAGAAGCTGTCGCGTCAATACGAGTCGTACACAGATACAATGGGAGGCTGATCGATGCCCGGATGTGGTCAAGGGATTGCTCCCTATTGCTCAACTATGTTATGTATGCCGATGACCTGGTAGTGCTGCTCACTCAGAAAAGAAGTTGGAGGCGCTGCTGCTAAACCTGGAACTTGCCACTAAGAGGTAGGGCCTTACCATCAGCCCCACCAAAACTAAGCACCTGCCTGGGTATTTTGTACCATCGGACACTCCACCCCCACAGCTCCCAATTGGTGGAGAGAGTGGAGAGTTTCCCATACCTGGGCAGTGTGCTCATGACCGGCTCCGGTTTAACAGCAGAGGTCTCACTCTGAATCAGTCGAGCGGCATTATCTTTTCATTGGTAGCGTAAAGCTGTGTGGAAGCTACCTGGTCTGTCGCTCCGCACAAAGCTTCAGGTCTTCTCGGCCACAGTCATTCCCTCCCTTCTCTACGCTTGCGAAACGCGGACCCCCCTAATGGAACATCTTTGCCGGTTAGAAACATTTAAACTCGGTTGAAAAATTGCTGTGTGTGACACACGTGCTGTTGCATCTTACAGATTAACAACAATAAATGTGTTTGCCCTCGATTTGGAGCACTGGCCCACGTCCTTCATTTCGAGTGTGCAACAGAAAGAACGGCAATGCGCTCAACATGCACACAATTATTACCGATAACTTTGCAATTTTCTCAAAATAACATTTTGCATGCCGAGTTTGACAACTCATGTGCATGGAAAGCAGGTCACAAACAGGACCTGCATGGCAAAACGGCCATCAATAGCACGGTAGATGCCAATTTAAAAGGTGACTTTTCAAGAAAGGACTTAAATAACTCCAACGACTCTGATTGTCTTATTTCCAAAGGCAAAGCGTTCCATAGTCTGGGAGCTGCACTCGCAAAAATCCCGACCACCCCAGGAAATGAGTCTTGACCTCGGCCTGCTTTAGAAGAAGGCGATCCGAACAACTCAAGGGACCTCGTTGAAATTTTAACGTGGATCACTTCCTGCACGTATGTGTATAGGTATGTTGCATTTATTTCTTACCGCACGTAGCCATACGTAGCCAACCATACTAATCGAGGGATGTACATATTGTGGGGCGAACCCACAGAGGGCCTGGTAGGGCAGCAGATGATGCTCACTTGATTATGGAGACACTTTACCTTTACTCAGAGATAGTGAAACAGTTGATCTGTCGCACTTATATTCCACACAAAAAAATTAATGGCCAGAAGTAAAATATGTGTATGTTTAATATATATCATAATATCATGAGTGAACCATCTATTCGTCTATAATCGTGTGCGTAAAATGTAAAAATGTGTCAGCCTCACGAAGAAAATCCCCGAATTCAAATGCTTAAACGTCCCACACATTTTGCGAATATATAAAACGTATAAAGTAACTAGCGTTGTATAATTTTAGATTGGTATCGAAAAAAAGACATCAGAATTATAAACGAAAAATAATCGTTAAACTGCGTGATATATGATAGATTGTGGGTTAGGCCACGTAATGATTGTTCAACCTTTGTGTCATTAAGAAAATCCACCACCAAACACAGCTCAACAAATTAATTGCCATGCGTAAAAGGCTTTTACAACATGCTAATTATTTTTGTTTTAGCTCACCAGGTAAGTTGAAGAATACTCTTCAAAACTTGATTTAGCTATTAGACACGTTGAATAATTGCTAACTTTGGTGTTAAACACTTGTACACGTGACAAATAATACGTCTGGCTATGCCGGGTGGTGGAGGCTCTGAACGAGACACACATGGCCTCAAATTATTTCGTGACCGAATCCAAAAATGTATAGTTAATAACTATGATACGAAAACCTACGTGCCATATTACACTGAGATTTCCAGCATTATACTGCCAAGGGTGTGGGTGTAAGTTCGTATTCCTAATGTGTTACGTCGAAATGTTCATTTTGTGCTTCTGTGTGTAAATTTATTCGTCTAAAGTGGAGGCTCCCTTCATAGACTTGTTTGGCAGCTCGTTAAAAACACGCGTGTCATCGTGTGATGAACATAGTCACGCGTTGACGCAGGGTCGCTTCCACGAGGAGAGCTCGGATATCAGCTTCACCGCAGGGGAGGGAAGCGACTGCAATGTGAAATGTTATCAGAATAGTCGAATAAATGCACTGTATTAAAAAGACACAGGTAGAAAACCATCTTGACATATTAATTTTGTGGAATAAATTAAAATACACGGTTAATCATGATTGTGCGATGGATTCATTAATTCAACAATATCTACCTTGACGAGTGTAAATATCTTGGAATTTAATTGCCTCATAAATACCCCCTAATAGTGCAGTGGTGGGCCCACGTTGTCAGAATGAAGATGCTTGTTTGTGACTCTGGCTGTCACATGCAGCAGCTTGCTACAAAAAAGCTGGAATGCTCAACAGGGGAGCACCTATCCCTTTAACAGATAAAGCAGAGAGGATTACACTGCCCCAGGCTGCCTTGTTTTAATTAGTGTCATAATAAAATGCATTTGACGCTCCTGCTTCATCAGATAATTTATTCGTTATAAAAGAAGAATGGATCTCGCCTGCAGGCACATGCTCTGTAAGTGTCGTGTTTCTTAAGAATGGATCGTTTCATGTTGGACCCCAGAGTGGTGCTACTGTACATTTTTGCCAACAAGATGAAGCACCGCTTCTTGTTTTAGTCAAAGCAGAGTGTTATTTAATGCTCTGATACTGTTGTGAGAACATCTGAGATTACATAGAGAGGCTCAGTGAAAGAATTCTTATCAGTTGTTATTCTACAATGCTTTTTTTCCTCCCAATATTTTTTTATCAACTGTCAAAGAAAACCATATTCACTGTAAAAGCATATTATTATCTCTTGTCTCTTGAATGAAGGTAATAGGTTTGTAATTTATTTATTTATTCTCTTCCCCTTATCTCTAAACGCAAAAATGTAGAATTAATGTCTCATTTGGAAAAAAAATTCGAGATGAATTATTAATGCTTTTTATGACCTTTACATGGCACTATAATGAATATACACACACATACACTTTGTAAATTGCATCTCTACAATCACAACTTAAATTGTTATGGATTTCATATTTTCGTGGTGGATGCACACAGCATGGCTGGTGATGACGTATGTACAGGCGGATTTTCTTTTAACCAATTTGACACCCCTGCAGCTGCCAGTAACATCACTTGTGACACCTACATAGGATTATGGTGACACAGTCTGAAAGGCGGTGTGAAATGTGCAACCATTTGTCATTTCAATTACAGGGACAATTTTATGAGAAGCCTAAAGAGGGTATGTATTCACATAGGGCATGTATCCAACTACCCTTTAGAGCTGCCTTGCGAAACAAAGCAAAAATCATATGACCTCCAAAATAATAATTATCTGGTTATTTCTATATTACGTATTTGGGATGAGTTTCAGAGTTACAAATTTCAGATTTAGTATTTTAGGAACAAATTTTGTTCTGTTTTTTCAATTGTTTGGTCATTTAAATTAAGGAATAATATGACGCATCTTCATCCACCTCACGTAATTTTTTGGTGAGAAAAGCGCAGAGACGTTACTTCATAAAACGATCATCGATATTGACGATGTCAATCTTTCAGATTAACCCAAAACTTTTTTGGAATCATCCAACATTTCATGTCTGAGTCTGATTCTATGATTTTGTAGAGTCATCAAAATATCTTAAGTACAAGAATACAACCTTAGTGATCTAGGTATACCACACTTGTTACCAGGCAGCGGTGGCTATGCACATGGCCTGTGACCCAGAACTCTGGAGGCGGCGAGGGTTGGTGACTCGTACAAATTTTGTGAAACTTCCTTCCCGTGGGTGTCAAGGTGTCATACCCTGGCTCGTCAGAAGAAAGGCGTTAGACCACGTGGACTAATCACAATCTGTTTCCATCTGTACGGGGATATGGATGTTGCCCCATCGTGCCTGTAGGTTTTCTCCAGGTGCTCCGGTTTTCTATCACGTGTATAAACACTGAATAATTTGGCTGAAAACATCTTCAAAATAAAACCACCTGATGACGATTGCTTGTGCTGTGATCAAAACGTCGTGATATTGTTATTTTTTTTAATCTACGTGGCTTTACCGAAAGATCCAAAGAACATGAATTCCTGCAGTCACGAAAGCTTTAAGTCAAGATTTACCCTCAATGTCTTGTTCAAGTACCTGTTAAGATTATTAGTTAAGGCCAGGTACAACAGGCAAAAATTATGATTTTTGTTAAGTTTATAAATATTGTTATATATTTTGCTTCTATAAATTGTAAACTTTCATAACATGCACACAATTATTACCGATAACTTTGCGATTTTCTCAAAATAACATTTTGCATGCCGATGTTTGACAACTCATGTAACTTTTTTATTGGTAATTATTAATTATTAAAATCATAACAAACTAACTATTTATATTTTATAAATAGTTCGTGTTTGCGATTTTATACAAACTTCGGCAAGTAAACAAAGCCTTCAATTAGCGTTCTTTTGCATCTTTCATCGCAATTTGTCTCCGCATTTTAAGAAATAACCTAGTTGAATTGTATATCATTGAAAAGCGTAGTCTCTGCACCAGATGTCTAGATTAGTCATATATGGCTATTTACTTTGCTGGCATGGCAATAAGAGGGGGAACACATTAATAACTCTCAAATCTCAATGCGACTACCATCACAATGCCAGAACTGGCATTGCGATTTTCTCAAAATAACATTTTGCATGCCGAGTTTGACAACTCATGTTTCATAATAGGTAAAGCCACCTAATTCGAAATACTGCTTCCTACTTGGAATAGCTAGAAATGTTCAGAGAGATTTTGTATATCTTTTGTAATTTTCATTTTATGTGGTATTATATCTAAAAAATAGGGGGAAAAATCTTGTTTTTTAACATGTGTCAAGTGTCTTTTAACATAATTAACTGAAAGAATAACATTTTGACAATAGCCTCTGTAGATTACCAACAAATTAGTTATTGATCACATTATAATAAACCAAATAGTTCTGACTTCATCTCCTAAGTCAATATTGTTTTTTTACATAATATGCAAATTAGTGCATATTTAATGAGATAACTCATAATATGCATACATGAATGGGGGGGAAGTCACAATACAAAAAATCACATTTTTGCGTATATTCATCTAGTATTTTTTCATTCTGATGAAAGGACATGCTTTTTTTTGCCTATTCACCTCTAGTACCTCCCCTTAATTTAGTTAAGATTAGTTAAGATTAATTTTACCCTTCATCAATGTTAGTTTTGCTTTTGGGTTGTAACTCTCTGCTGCCGTCAGTATGTAACCAAAGTACTGACAGATTAATTCAGGTTCTGCATCAAAGTAATGATGATTTCTGATTGTACTGTATGGTGCAGGTTAAAACTGACAGAATATGGCCACCAGTGAACAAGCAGGTAACAACCCACTACCAAAGTGACCATGGTTGGAGTGCATTATCTACTGTTCTGATGATACAGATAAGTTGGTGTCACCACAAAGTGTTGACTCCTGGAGAACTCTGCTCAGGACAGCTCAGATACGAAATAATGCACCAGTTTTGGAACTGGCAAAAGACATTCATAAGGAACAGATTTCAGAAATCTAATACCACAGAAAGTGGCGCAGTATCTTCACTATGAAGAAAGTTCTTTATGGCATCCTTGAAAAAGAAAAGCAAAGTGTAAGTGGCTCTGCTGAATTGAAATAATCTAAGAGAACAGCTCGACATGCCCCAAGTACGTCTAGGACTTATGCCGCAGAGTGCATATTTTGTCAGAAAACCAACAAATATGCAAAGGGAAAGATTACGAGAGAAGTATTCGAACAGTGTCGAGAACTGCGAGCTGATGCAAAGATCAGGAGTGCAGCCACAAATAACACGGACAGCAGAATCCTTGCCATTATGAGTAGAAACCTTGTAGCAGCTGAAGGGCACTACCAGAGGTTTTCAAAGAAGAGGTTATCAGCAATGAAGATAATGATGCTGCAGCCCAGTACAAAGCTGCTCTGAATCAGGCATACAATGAGCTGTTCCTCTTCATCAGGATGGAGCTTTTTGGCAATCCTCAAGTGATGATAATCACTGATCTCACTTCTAGACTGGTTGCTTCAATGAACTCCCTAGGCATTGTCCAAGTTAAGGAATCAACGAAGAACCACATAAGTCTAAAGCTGGAGAGTGCGTTTGCTGGAGCCTTGCACATCTTCCCGGATGGAAAAGAAAAACGCCTCCTCTATCCAGATAACCTGTCCATGAGGGAACTTGCCAAAAAAAATCAGTCTCTCAAAAGGAAGCTGCACATCCTGAAAAATGTCGGTGCTCAAGATGTTATACCCAAAGAAGCCATCAAATTGAAGGAGGACATCAAGAGTCAAGATGTTCCTCAAGCCTGGCCGCCTGAAGTCAAACCAGAAGCAGAATGTCTTACCATTCCACAGTCGCTCATTGTCTTCCTGTACTATCTACTCAAGGCGCTAATGATCCTGATCATGCATCCCATAGAGTTCAGCGGCTTCTGCAATCATTTGGCCATGACATACTTTATGCGGTGACATGTGGAAAGACCAAGCGTTACAAGCATATTCTTCTACCATTCAGTGTCAAGTAATTGTCAGGGAATGTAGAGCTGATAAACATCCTCAACCGACTTGGTCGCAGTGTGTCCTATTCACAGATGGAAGAGATCGACACTGCCCTGTGTCTTCAGAAACTCTCCTCATCAGGGAGTGACATTGCCCTACCAGCTAACATCCATCCTGGTATATTCACAACTTTAGCCTGGGACACTATCAATCGTCTTGAAGAAGCCGTCAGTGGTGAGGGAACATCTCACAGAGTCAAAAAAATTGCCGTGCAAACAAAGCCAGTCAACCCAGTTTCTGTCCAAACCATGCCCACTGTTGCCAAAACAAAGCAGAGAAGCATAATGCACCCCCGCCAATGTTACCAACTTACAACGCTGGACAATGGGTGGGGCCATCACAAAGCAAAAGTGCAGATGCCGAACTGCAATCAATACTCAGCTTGCCAAAGAGAAGAACCTTGTTTGGGTCCTAGCACGCATGTCACAACAAGAAGACCAGTCAATCAGCAGCTGGACAGGCTTCAACATCCTGACTCGAGGTGAGATGATGGTCATCCCCGACAATGTAGGCTCTCTGCCTACCATCAATGCTCCAGCGACACAAATGTCTACTGTCAACGAGGTGCTTAACCAGTCACTGAGCGTCATACAGTACTTAAACCTGACAAAGATTGTCTGTGTCTTTGACAAAGCCCTGTATACAAAGGCTGTCGAGATCACGTGGAAACACTGTGACAAGTTCCATGATATCATTATCAGGCTTGGGGTATTCCACACCATCTGCACACTGCTGACAGTCATAGGAAAGCGTTTCCAAGATGCTGGAGATCTCTGCATTGAGTATGGCATTATTGCAGAAGGCCCCATTGCTGGTGTTATGGATGGCCGCAAGGACAACAGGGCAGTGCGACTACACAAACTCCTGAATGAGGCTCTCATGCAACTGACATGGAATGGTTTCCTGTCCTGGTTGGAAGCAACTCACATGAACGACATGGTTTACCTGGAGGAGACACTGAGGACCATTGGCAACCTTAGGAAATAGTCTCACAAGCCACTTTGAAGGAGTTCCTCGAGAACAGCTCATGTACACACATCATGGAACTGTTTGAAGTCTACCGCGAGTTCCTCAGAGGGGGAAATGGCAGCCTTTCGACCTTCTGGATGTCCTATTTGGACATGGTTGAAATCTTGTTGGGGCTCATCCGAGCATCCTAAGAGGGAGACTGGATGCTTCACTTGGCAAGCATTTGAGCAATGATCCATTGGTGCTTCGCTTATGATAGGATGGATTATGCACGCTACTTCCCCTACTGCTACACCCAGATGTCTCAGCTGCCCATCACATGCCCAGATATGTACACAGAATTCATGGAAGGAGGCTTTTCAGTTCCACTGGACTCCACCAATACCTTTGGCCGAATCCCTGTTGACCAAGCTATAGAAGAAACGGTGGACAAAGACAACCTGACAGCTGGAGGGACAAAGGGATTCAGCTTGATTCCAGGAACCTTGACCAAATATTACCTAACAGCTGAGTACAGAAGCATGTACCTCAGATAGCTGAGAGGCCTGATTGGTCAAGGCAGGTCGAAACTGTCCCATACAGATCTACAGGGTCCAAGGATCAAGAGAGATGAAGCAGATGTCCAGTCTCTCATTGACCTTATGGAGAATAACTGGATCAATCATATGTCCCCTGATGAGACAGATCTGGCTAGCCTCTCCAATGGCACCATTGCTACACCTGATGTGACCAGGGATCTCTTGAGAGCTCTTGAGATAGGAGAAGAGGCCTACCAGGTATTCAAGCAAAGTTAGCTGAGGGCCCACCATCTGTGAAATTCCACGACAAGATGACCAAGCAAAGTCTGAAGACATTCTCCAATATAAGCACAAAAACAGCACATTGAAAGAAAGCACAAAATGTGGTTATGAAGGCAGGTATAAACCTGTTCAGCCACATGATCCTGGTGCCTGAAAGCCTTGCCCACCCACTGGGTCCACTGCCGTGGGCTCTGGCAAATGATGTTGGGTCCCTACGAAAAACAAACAAGGCTGCACTTGCCAGAGAGCTTGAAAAGAATGTGTCTCCTGCAGAAGACATCCCAACCCCATCTACTTCCATCATTGATGGGATGAGCCTGGTCCAAAAATTTAATGGCAACAACAAAACCTTTTCACAGGTGGCAGAATCAGCCTTGACCCAGGTCCTCCACGAGGGGCATAGAGTGAGAGGATTTATGTTTTTTTATGTCTACCGACAGACTTCGATCAAAAATGCTGAACGACTAAACCGGGAAGCAGATGTAGTGGTGATACGCGCTGGCAGTAGGGATCGTGTGGCAGCGCGTGGTGATTGGCTGTGTATTGGTGACGCGCGCTGACAGTGAGGGATCGTGTGGCAGCGCGGGGTGATTGGTTATGTGGTGGTAACACGCGCTGGCAAAACGGATCGTGTGGCAGCGCGTGGTGATTGGTCAACTAGAGTTGGTGCTCACATCGCGGTTCCCTCGGGAGCGGAGGACTATAAAAGGCGATGCGCGCGGGCGCTCGGGGAGTGGGTAACCAGTGAAGACGGAAGACAGAGGAGGAAGAGATAGGGCCCTGAGACCCCTAGTCCCGCTGTCCTTGTAGGGGCCGGGACCCTGTGTGGCTCAGAGGCGGGACCTTGGGACCCGCGGCCGGACGTCCGTGTGAGGGCCGGGCTGCGGCACCCAGTGGTCGTGATCCATACCCAAGCTGGGGTGGGTCTGTAAGTTCCCCAGGAAGCTACGGGGCTGGAGAGCCCGTGTGTGTAGCCGGGTGGAACGTGTAGCGTGAGCTGTAGTGACCACACGTGTTATTGTGGCTAAGGAAAGTGTTAATAAAGTGTGCTACCCGTCAAGTGGTCTCCCGCCGTAATTTACAATATTACACAGACACCACTCTCCAGTACAAAAACCTTGCAGGGAGACACCACGTCCAGCAGTAAATAAAATTCCTGTGCAATGCAATCCCTCCAACAAGACCAGTCTCTCTTTGGATCTTTCGGTAAAGTCACGTAGAAATAAATAAAATAAAATTATAATAGAATACGACGTTTCGATTGCAACACAAGCAACCATCATCAGGTACAAATGAATGAGAAAACAAACATAGTAAACTTGGAAATATAATGCAATACAACACAGAGAGTCGACCAACAACATAGTCAACACCCCACCTGGTTGATTACGTTTTTCCAAAGATTGCTAAATTAGAAGTTAAGTGTGAAACAAACAAGCACGGCAAAGCTTTTGTGACTGCAGCTTCGAATTTAGTTTAAGACCAGTCTCATCAAGTTTCTGGTGGAAGAGTGAAAACTCCCACGATACACAGAGATGCTGCATGGCAAGGTGTTGTACATGACCTGTGAGGAAACCTTCTACAAGTTGACAGAACATGAGTGTGAGGAAGTAGCAGAGCTGCACTCCATGCATGAAGAAGCTGACACCCGTCTGCTCCTGCATGCATTGCATGCAGCAAATGTCGGCTCAAAGACAGTTATCATCACAGCTGAGGACACTGATGTCATGGTGCTTTGTCTTGGCTTCCAGAAGGACATCACCTGTCCTATCTACCAGAAGTGTGGGACACAGCACCGCACACGGTTTGTCGATATCAGCAAACTGGCAAGTTCACTTGGAGACAGCATCTGTGATAGCCTAATTGGCTTACACGCCTTCACAGGCTGCGACACTGTCAGTGCATTCGCCGGTCGAGGGAATTCTCTGAAGATGGTGAGAAAGGACACTACCTACCAATAGACTTTTAGTCGACTGCGTCAGTCATGGAATGTGAGTGATGAGCTGTTCCAGAAAATTGAGCAGTTCACCTGTCGCATGTATGTTGCTAATAACAGCACCGATGAGGTGAACGAACTGAGCTACCAGCTCTTCTGCACCAAGAAGATGGGCTATCGCCGAATTTTTGATGGCTATGTATTTTTTTCTTTCAATGCAGTATTCTTGATGAGTGTGTTGAGTTTTTTTTATGTTTTTCAATTTAATGATACAATCACAAATCTTAACATTTTTACGTAAAGGCACATTAAATATTTTCAGAGTGCACAATCTCAGGGGTATCACTGGTCTACAATTGTATAGACCAGTCTGATTCAGAGATAACATGTGCTGTTTATTATGGATTTCGATGTGCTGAATTGAAATAATGACAATTAAAATATCTGATTGGCTACTGTTCCCAAGATATGTAAAATTGTTACATTATACGTCTATGTATGTTGTGAAGATAGTAGAGTTTTATTCATAAATATAAACTTAGGTCTTTTCATGTGTTCATGGTTGCTTTACATGATAACATGTCACCTCTCCTATTCAAAGTAACACTTTAAAAAAATCTGCAAAAGGGTTATATATATAAAATGAATTTTGAAACAAAAGGCAAAAAACTATTATGTATATATAAGTACATAGTTTAGTCCGTATTCAGTGTATACTCGGTGCTTCTTGGCTTGTCTCTTGTATTCATTAAATGGAGCATCTCTTGTCACTGTGCAGCAAAAGTATGCAAGCATTGATGGGCTCAATTTACCCTGATAGCGTTTCTCCATTGTTGCAATGTCCTGGTGAAATGGCTCGCCATGCTCATCGCTCACTGCTCTGCAAGTTCGGTGGGAAAACATCTGGATGAGAGTGCAAAAAAAAATTCTTTAGTGACGTGTTGCAACCAAGGCTTTTGTATGCTTTTAGGAGGGTTTACACCAACTCCCTGTAGTTGTCTACCTTGTTGTTTCTGAGAAAATATGTTTCCACTAACTGGAAGGCTTTCCATGGCGTCTTTATTTTTGCTGTGCGGTGCACTGTCAAATGCATAATCTCGAAGAAATGACCAAGAAAGACACCTTCCTTTATCTTAGCTTCACTTAACCTTGGACATTTACCACGGAGGTACTTGAAAACTGCTTGTGTTTTATCCATGCCTTTGACAAAGTTCTTCATCAGACCCAGCTTAACGTGTAAGGGTGGTAACAAAATCTTCCTTGATTCAACAAGTGGTGGATGCTGAACACTTTTCCTTCCAGGCTCCAATGACTGTTGGTATGGCCAATCTATCTTGATGTAGTGGGAATCTCTCGCACGGCTATCCCATTCGCGGAGAAAACAGCAGTACTTTATGTATCCAGTCTGCAGACAAATCAAGATAGCAACAACCTTTAAATCGCCACAAAGCTGCCACTGATGTTGGTCATAGTTTATGTACCTTAAAAGTTGTTTCATGTTGTCATAGGTTTCCTTCATATGGACTGCATAACCAACTGGAATTGATGGCAAAACATTTCTATTATGCAGAAAATGTGCTTTAAGACTCATCTTCGATAAATCAATGAACAGGCTCCACTAATCTGGATCATGAACGATGTTGAGGGCTGCCATCACACCATCGATGTTGTTGCAGGCTACAAGAAGAAGAATTGGACAAGATCCTTTTGACAGTCACAGAACATGGAAACCCTATAATCGCCTGCCAGAAGATTCCACTGCTGCAGTCTGGAGCCCACCAGCTTTGCCTTACTCTTGGGTAGTTCCAAAACCTTGACAATGTCTTTCAGTTCACCTTGTGTTATGAGGTGTGGTTAAGAGGAGGAGGATGGGAGCAAATCTGGATCATGTGACCTTGATGGTCCAGGACCAGAAGTTTCGTCCTCTTCCTCGTCTGACTCAAGTGAGAATGGTTCTGGTGCATCAGGAACTGGCAGTCCTTCTCCGTGGGGTACTGGGCGTATAGCTGATGGAATGTTTGGATAATGCACAGTCCACTTTTTCTTTGTTGACACACTTTTCCAACTGGAGGCGCCATGTAGAAGTAAAAATTGCTGATATTATCTGTTGGTTCTCTCCAAATCAATGACACTGCAAGAGGCATATATTTCCTTTTCCTGTTCAACTACTGGCGAAGATCTGTTGCACAGGTGTTGCAGCATATGTGTGGGGCCCACATCTGATCCTGATCTTCAATTTGGCAGCCAAAATAAAGGTTATAGGCTTTCTTACCCATAGTGGTTATACTGTGCTTTTGTGATGCAAAAGTCACTTCACTACGAACATAGCAGAAGTTATATGCTTTGTTCACACAAGTACGAGGCATCTTTGCTCACTTTGGTTAAACAGAGATGTATCCCTTTGCAAAATCAAACACTGACAAATAAAAGAGCATGGCACTGTATGGTTTCTAGAGCTGATATAGGGAAATGTGTTTAGCAGAAGGATGTCAGCCTAGTAATGATTGCATCATCCATGACTTCTAGGAATACCATAATGTAAATCATATCATGAATGACGCAATACCAGGTTCAGATTGCATAATTCATTGTTTTGCTGAAAAAGCAAGTGTTGCACACTCAAAATGAAGGACGTGGGCAGGTGCTACAAATCGAGGGCAAACACATTTATTGTGGTTAATCTGTAAAATGCAACAGCACGTGTGTCACACACAGCAATCTTCAACCGAGTTGCCATTAACCATGCGACTGGTGTACAAGTGCGGTTAATCAATCACAGTTTCTCGAAAACCAAATTCTACTACTGATAAACCATCTTGTCTTTGACAGTAACCTTTGCACTTCACTATTCGCATATTACTTTAATCCTAAGCTGTATTTCTATCTATAAAATCGACTTATATCGGCATCTTACACCCATTATCTGTACTGTATGTGTACAATAAACGAACTGTACTTGTCACCATTGTACAACTTACTGATATAAATGTGTTCTATTCTCAATAGCATTGCAAGTAGTCACACTCTGGGTGCATGGGCATGGTTATAGAATAAAAAGTTTTAGGGTTAGAGAATTACAATTACAGTACGTAATTACAGTACGTCATCCTTTACAGTGCACAGTGCTAAAATCCCTCCTTTTGGATATATCACAAACTAACCATTCAAAGCCAAGCTTGAAGTCTAGAACAAGTCTAGAACATTTCTATAAAGATAAAAAACAACCTTTGGGACCTTTACCTGTAAAATGCAACAGCACGTGTGTCACACACAGCAATCTTCAACCGAGTCGCCATTAACCATGTGACTGGTGTACAAGTGCGGTTAATCAATAACCCTGCCAGCCCCCTACAGGCCCAACTCCGTTATCACATGCTGGTGTAGACACATGCATCAATGTACTTGCACAGCACATACGGACTTTCACAATACCACACTTTACTCCCTTGCTCCACGAGGAAATTATTAAAAGAGTGATACATTCCTAATGTGCCACACAAGTATTGTCCAAACCCAGTCATAAATGTATTCATAGATCCAGTCAAAGATGTATTTGAGTCATTTCTGGTTTAAATTGAGATGTATAACTCACTTATCCTCCGCCATTCCCAAGTCAAGGATCGTATATACTGACCCAGTATCATATCTTGAAAAATAGAGCCAATCAACAATTTTAAGCATCATTTTCATTTTCAATGACCATAATTATTAAAGTTTGACGACATTTATTTCGGAAGCATTTTGGCTGTAGACCAGTGTATGTTGCTGCCATTTTTATTATAATCTTGTGTCCATCTGTGTAATTGCTCTGATAAGACCTTGAATGCCACGTGTTAAATATTGCTTTAATCCTTGCATCTGTACATGTGATTTTGGCACAGTAGACACACGCCATTCATTATGCTCTGGTGGGCTGCCTTACATGCTTAATCGTTGACACATTAAGTATGAATGCATTTCCTGATCGTATCAGGTAATACAACTCAATTTCTCCAGCACCTGCCTCGACTTACATCTGTGACTGCCGCCAGTGTAAAACAACCGCCAACATTGTGAACATAACAGGACATAATAATTAGGGTCGTTGTGGAGAATATAACAAACTAAACAAGCAAGCAATATGTCTCCTTCATATATTTGTCTCTCCACAAAAATAAAAGTACATAAATGTTTTTTACGCAACGTCGTGAAAGATAAAATCATCGGTGATATATATGGCCTGAGCACACACCATTCACATATGCAGTTGAGTGCATACTGTTGTATATGTTTATACATGTCCGTGCATGTTTTTGTTACAGCCTACGCTGCTAAAATCAATTTCCATAGAGGCTTTATTGTATAAGCGATATACTGGCAAGCCTAGGAGTAATATGTCGCTGCCAGTTTTTGACACCGTGTGTCATACCAGGGCCTGTTGGCTTGTAAAATACCATGGGGTTGGGAACATTATCTGTTCCCCACACTCAGCACATTAATCATATGCCCACTGCCCGCCACCACTGCATGGCAGAAAGGAAATTAACTGTATCGTCTTTGCTGCCAAAGAAGTGATATCGCAGCAGTTACTGAACGGAGCCAATGCCTCTCACCAAAACCAACTTGCCTGTTACGAGCAGAAGCTGTACAGCCGGACAGTCTTTCAAAAGTAATGATTTCATATGTATTTTAAGTTGGGGAATTGTTTTGACGTTCGTATATTTACAGAACTACAGAGCACAACGGGAACCTGAAGAATTATTTGAATCAAATGTTCTAATCGTGACCTGCTAAAGAAGTGGCTTGGTTGCTTAGACACCAATGGTCTAATCAGAATCAAAAGCATAATATGTATTTGGATTATAGGATTCCGGTGAGCTCTGAAGCTCTTTGAACCCTGAGCCAGCACTGCTAATACTTGGGGATGGAACTAAGGCAGCTGCCAATGATCGAACCAGCTTTGAAAGTGTAGAGAGGGGATTGTCTTTGTCTCTTCACGATTGAATGTTACCTAAAAGTGTGTGTGTGTTTTATTCACATTTGCAAATATTCGAAATGAATGAGGTGAGGATCTTCCCACCCTGTGTAGGTTATGGCGTTTTTTCGACCATGCTTCACCAGGCTGCTCAGTGCAGGTTTGGGGAGGTGGAAAGCAGAGACGAAGGAGCACAGTAAAGTACAATCGTGTATCTTGCTCGACTTTTCCCTCTAAATTCCAGGCAAGACTACTGCAATGCTCCATTATTTGGCCTTCCTTCGTCTCTCATTCAACGTGTGCAGCATGTTCGCGATGCAGCTGCAAGAGTACTCACTCATACCTATTCCCATCTTAGGATCCCTCCAAATGCTACTTATTCAGTCCAGAATCACCTTCAAGATTGCACTGCTTTCAAACATCTTCACGGGCTAGTCCCTGCCTATTTCCCCCCACAGATTTTCAGTTTATTCCCTTCCCCGGTTTCTCCATTCATGTTCTCATGGTCTGCTCTTCACCACGAGCTTTCTCTTAATAATGTAGTGCTGAACTTTACGCAGACAACTTCTTCCTTTTCTGTCATCAATTAATTTTGTCCAACACAGCACATTTCGATAACCATCCTCTAGCGCGTTCTCTGCTCGCTCGCCGCGCTCCACCGGTCTCGCTCACTCTGTTCCTCCCTCTCTCTCTCTGTCTCTCCCGACTCCCCTCTATGCTTCTCCGTCCCACTCCAGCCGTCGCTCTCTCTCTTGGCTTCTCCGTCTCACCATGACTGTCGCTCTTGTTCGGCTTCTCCGTCTCACTCCGACTATCTCTCTCGTTCAGCTTCTCCGTCTCCACTGCTACCCTATACTTCTTCTTCCACTCCACTGCTACTCTACACTTCTGCTACTCCACTGCTGCTCTACGCTTATTCTTCTACTCCACTGCTGCTCTATGCATCTTCTTCTTCTGCTCTGATCGACTCTGTCCAACTCCCAGCACAACTCCTCCTCTCACTCTCACTCCCCCGTATTTATGCCCGTCCCTATTAATTTCCAATTAATTAGTTGGCGTCTCCCCTAACGCCCCCTGCCCCCGGCGCCACCTGTCCCCATTCCCAGACTTAGAGGCACCACCCTGTCCCTGACAACAACCGGCTAATCACTGCCCTGCATCCCTAACGGGTTCCCACAGCCGGTCCATCACCCCTGCCTGGATGGACAGGGGACAAGGGTGGGGAACGTTCCCTTGTTGGCAAGGGAACGTTAAACCACTACAATAGTAATGCAATTTGTAACGGACAGAATGGCTGCAACTCAGAGGCATGGAGCCAAGCTCAGAGTCACTCGAAAGTCAAGTTGTAGAGGTGAGTTTTTAAGTGTCTCTTGAAGGAAACAATGGACGTTATGCTGCGAATGTGCAGAGGGATGGCGTTCCAGACTGTGGGGGCAGCCAGCGAAAAGTGGCGCATAGCCGTGACTATCCTGAATCTTGGTATTGAGAGGAGATTGTGAGTTGCATTGCCGTGTGCTGTGCTGTAAGTAGTCAATAGTGAAGAGAGGTAAGGGGGGGGGGGTAGCCAGATATGAAGGCACGGTGGCAGAGGCAGGCGATGTTGGCAATGGGGAGCCAGTGGAGGGCGCAGAGAGAGGCACGAGGACGGAGTTGCAATAGTCGAGGCGAGACCGAATTATGCAACATGCCAATGTGTTGGCAGTTTCAGTGGAGATGAGAGGACGTAGGAGTCTGAGAGCCTTCAGGTGAAAGTTGCAGGAATTGATGATTTGATTGGTTTGGCAGTCGAAGGATAAAGTTTAATCAAAGATGACACCGAGGTAGCTCAAGTGATTGGTGAACCTGATGCTATAACTAGAGATGAATATATGGGCTGACTCTGAAGGATTGAGGGCAAGGTTGCGTGTGGAGAACCACTGTTGCACGGCAGTAGTGCACTCTGAGAGCCTCTCAAATCCAGACGCATTGGGAGAATTGATCAAGGTGAAAAGAATAGTGTCATCATGTATATGAGTGGTATGTGACACTGGCACTTGCGATGAGGTGGCCAATTGGGGAAGTGTAGGCCATGAACAGTAAGGGACCGAGGACGGAGCCCTGAGGGACACCACATAACGCTTTTGTTTCAGCAAATGTGGATTAGCCACCCTGACTGAGGATTTCCGATCCGAAAGATACGACAGTATCCACTTGAGTGCTGAGCCACATATACCAAAGTCGGATTTCAGGAGGGAAGTTAGAAACGAGTGGTTGACGGTGTCAAAGGCCGATGAAATGTCCAGACTTACAAGAGCAACGATTGAGCGAGAGTCAATAATAATTAAAATGTCATTGAGGACTCTGGTGAGTGCTGTTTCTGTGGAGTAGTTTTGACCATAAGCTGACTGGAAGGAGCAGTAGTTTGGGGAGAAGGTGATATGGAGTTTGAGCTGGACGAGGGTGAGTCGTTCGAGGAGTTTAGAGAGATTGGAGAGATTAGTTATGGGACGATAGCTAGAGGGTTCATCAGGGTCGAGACTTGGTTTCTTTAACAGGTGGGAAACCCCTCCGGATTTGAGGTTGGATGGAAAACACCCCGTACAGAATGAGGCATTGCGGTGTTCCTGATAGTGATGGCGAGTTCTGGAGCACATTGCTTGAACAGGGAGCCTCTGCTGTCTGGAGTACCTTCGCCACTCCACACCCAACAAATCAATTGTATCATATTATTGAAATCTGAACTAAAGGCCGTTTTATTCATCTCGGCATATGCAGAAAAATAGGTTATCTCCTTTTTGGAAATTTGACCGATTTATATAAATGAGTCGTAACGTTTTGCCGACTCTACCACCGCCATTCCTGTCAAGGTTTCCTAGCTTGGTTGAGAAGTTGGGATTATGGTCTGGGATGTGACCTCACTGACTAATTTTTTTGTTATGATGTTTTCTTGTTTGTGCTTTTTGTTTTGGTGCCATTTCTTAATTTCTTTATTACTTTTAAATTTTCCTTGGGTGTAGGATTTCCACTTGCTTGGTAGTGGCTGCATATGGGATTTGGTCCTATTATATATATAGTTAATGTACAGCGTTAGGTGATGACGTTATCATGAATGACAGGATATAAAATGAAAGTATTAACAACATAGCGCTGCTGCAGTAGCCTATAACACCAGGTTAATGCATGGTGGTCACCCATCCACGCACTTATGGAGGTTCATACGTGCTTAGCTTCTTATTTCTAATGAGTTAGGGAATGTTACAAAGGATTTCGTCATAGACAGGCATCATCATCATTGTCGTCTTGTAATATTGAGGCATATTTCCCATGACTCCGAAACTGCTGCCGTATCAAATTCCTGGGCACTTTTCTGACACCATATCGCTTTTTTACCATAGCAATTACAAAAAAGAGGTTATCCTTCATGACATCACACCAACAAATAAATTGGTGAATAATTGGCGGACGGCACACTCAAGTCAATGGTGACGAATGCCGCCGATGGACGTTGTACTAGAGGGAAAGAGTAGCAGCACGACGGGAGTTTGCTATGCCCATCGTTTATCTCTAAGTGTCAATAAAAAAAGTGAGTTCCACCGTGAGATACAACAGTGGTTGTCCAAGGACAGACTGCCTCCCCCTCCCACCACCACCTTAGATATTGGGAATTTATGGCAGTGGTTCAATGCTCTTAATGAAGGTGAAGATCGCTGAGTGGGCTTTATAACAAAAACAATCCTGCTGAAAATACCATTTTCTACTCCCTTGGTAACATGATAAATATAAGGGGGAACAGCCACATTGGTCACATTATTTGCATTTACAAAATGAGACACACATACACACGGGAATTACATGTGGAGGGAGCATCATAATAATTTATTTTCATCAGTCCCGTCGCTGTATGAATGATTGCCTGAATTAAGAGTCAGTCTTCATACAATCAATTTCCTTTAAGGTTCCTTTAAGATAGACACTTTGGCATCCGGTTGCATTCACATCAGCATTTTTTATTTTGTAAATAAGTTTTCCCGACTCCCACACTGCAGTGGCAACAATTGCCTGCAAAATTTTAATGAAACAGTTTATGGGCATGAGCTGTTAACTTTCCCTATCTTCATGGCAATGATGTGAATTCAGTAGTCATATACAGCATTGGAATTTGGTTTAAAAACGAAATATTGAATACACAAACTGTATGCTTTAAAGTACATTAAGCTCTCATATCCAATCAATTAAAAACAAAATTAATCACGATTGTAGATATGTATTTAAAACAATCTCAACACTTGCTACAGAAAACGAAGGACCATCATCTCACTTACAATCAGCTTCCCTATAACTTCATTGTGGGTTCCATCAAGCACGATTCACAGGTGAACTGTCAGCTTGGGTAACTCAGCGTTGCTTTGAAGCCTTGAAATTTTAGAAGATTTTATGATCATGGCCCTTGAATTGCTAAAAAATATGATCTTGTCTGACATTACGCCACTAATTGCTGTACTATCATTTCTCATCCACTGCAAGGTTAGCTCTCTAGCTTTATTACATCATGAGCATTAACTCTCGTGTTCGGAAAGGATCTGTTTATCTCCAACATAAATTTTTTGTCAATGAATGAATTATGCATACATTCCACTGTTCCTCTCACAATATGTAACAATGAGGTTCATATCCATTGTAAAAAAAAAAATCTATTTGGCACAACAATCTCATTTGACCTATTCTTTGGTTCTTTCGGTAAAGTCACGTATAAAGATAAAATAATAAATTAAATAATAGCATACTACGACGTTTCGATTGCAACACAAGCAATCATCATCAGGTATTAAAAAATAGCAACAAAAATCTAACCAGAAAACTATAGACAGACATATAAGCAGACAGACATCATAAAGATACACAGAGAGAGAACACGTATCGGCACAAAGAGAGAGGTCGTCTCTGTGACGGGGCCTTAAATATAGAGAGGGGGCGGGGGTGGAGAGAGGGAGGGGGCAGAGAAAAAATGTGCATGTCAATGAGTGGACAACGACGTGGTACGGTACGCAAGTTTGAAAATTAGGAGAAAGACACACTAAAATTAAATAACCTAGTAAAATATCGAAATGTAATGTAATGCAACACAGAGAGTCGGTCAACACACAATTAATGCATAGCCCGGTTGATTACGTATTTCAAAGATTGCTAAGTTAGAATTTAAGTGTGAAAATTTTTGTGTCTCTTTCTCCTGATTTTCAAGCTTGCGTACCGTACCACGTCGTTGTCCACTCATTGACATGCTAATTTTTTCTCTGCCCCCTCCCTCTCTCCGCCCCCGCCCTCTCTCTATATTTAAGGCCCCGTCACAGAGACGACCTCTCTCTTTATGCCGATACGTGTTCTCTCTCTGTGTATCTTTATGATGTCTATCTGCTTATATGTCTGTCTATAGTTTTCTGGTTAGATTTTTGATGCTATTTCTTTTATACCTGATGATGATTGCTTGTGTTGCAATCGAAACGTCGTAGTATGCTATTATTTAATTTATTATTTTATCTTTATACGTGACTTTACCGAAAGAACCAAAGAATAATTCCTGCAGTCACGAAAGCTCCAAAATTAAGATCTCATCTGACCTGTCATGGAAAGTCTCTCTTACTAATCAGGCTAAAGCAGGCATTATAATAACTTGTTTTTATTTTTCGTGATAAAGCCTTCCTTCACCCTGAACAATTGTAATGACGACTTGATACACTTCTATTGAGATGGCACTTTATGGAAGACATGTTCACTTGACATCGGCGGAGATCCCACTGCAACAGCCCCGAGTCTCCCGCGCATCTCCCTTATATACCAACCGAGGCCACGCCCCCTTCCCGAACCGTCTCGCTGAATCTCGACGCTCGTTCCACCAGCAGACTCTACCCTCCTCTTCCGTCACCTGACCACGCTCCCTTCTCGATCATTCCCGTAGCCACCAGTCCATTCGTGCTCACAACTGATGCCCCTGTAATTACCTCCCATGGCCACCAGTGCATTCGCACTGTAGGCTGACTCCCCTGTCATTACCTCCCGTGGCCACTCGTACACTCACACCGCATGTAGGCTCTACTATTTTTACACAATTATGAACACGATAAAAGCACAAATTCGGCGCAGGATAGAATCCTGTTATCATATCTCGGGTGGAGCACTGAGTTCCTACCTCGCTGCACGGGCAGGATTCATTCAGAATTGCTCACTGAAGATCCAGCACTTACTGATTCACTCGAGTCACTTGCTCACCAGCGGTCAGTCACCTCCTTCTTGCTCTTCCATCGCTATTATCATAATTATCGTTCCTCTAACTTAATTTATTCATTTATCCACCCATTTTGAGTACTCGGTCTATCAGAAATTGTTTCATTTCATCCACATGGTGTTGAACCACCACACTGCAGGTCATAACAACACCACGCTCACACACTGACTTACACACTCCCCTATAAACATACCCACCCACTCATCCACTCACCCACTCACCCACTCACGTACAAACACACTCATTCACTTACTCACCAGCTCACTCATACTTACCTATTCACTCACTCACCAACTCATTCACATACTCATTCATTCATTCACTAACCACACTACAAGTCACAACACTTCTCTTGCTGCTTCTTTCCTCCCACTGCTCCACTTTGGAATTCCCTCCTATGGTCTCTTCTCCAATTAAGGACACTTGTTAATTCGTATATATTCCCACAATGATAGTGCTGTTTGTTTGCTGGCCGCTTGACGTTTTGTGATTTTGTGCCTCTTCAGCCACTGTGTAAAATAAAATCTGTTCTGTGCTTCCATATTCCAGGGAAGATTGCTAACGTGATGCAACGCTCTGCTGACAGTGAGTTCCAATATTATGTTTGTTTGGTGATGAGAGTGGTGCAATTATGTGTGTTCGTGCACGTACACAATTGTCAATATAGTCCCTAAATTTTATTTTGAATAGCAGTCAATTAGGGTTACATTAAAATTCTGAGTAGGTTAGCGGTATCGGAGCGTGTCGTAACAGGTAGCAGATGGTGGTGTGATGTGGAAGCATATTGCACTGTTTGTGTTTCATAATCTAAGCACTACCCGAGCCTGTGAGTTGCTGCTTTGTTTTATATCTTTCGTCAACAATAAATCACAATTGTACGTGTTTCCGAGTTAGGGAATAATTTGATGCATCATTGTCTGCCTGCAATGTAGATCAACCCGAAGTAAGTTAATAGTCGTGCAATGTTTACATTTCGTTTGTTACGACAGTTTTTAGATAGTGTGTTAGATCAAAGGCTAAAAAAACAAAACAATGGAGAAAATAGCTTGCCAATTATTTAAAGTGCCAGGTGAATGCAACGTTGGGCTTTTAATTCCGCGACTGTCCAGGTGGCACGTTAATTGTGACCTTAAATAATGTGGCATAGAATTTCCAGCGTGCACCACAGTGCTAAGTGGGATTTAGATGAGGATGATTAGATGATTCTGATTATCATTAAGTGCTGCCATTAGCATATGGGTCAAATGAATGTTAATCAACAGTAATTGCTTTGCCCTGCTGATCCCCACAATTTGTTAGATATACGTATTACAGTCACAGATTATATTTAGCATTCTTGTTGAGAAAAGCACGTAATGCCGTTTTCTGTTGTGACACGTGACTTTTATTTTTCATCGTTGATAAAATGTTTAACAATTACAGAATCGTGTTGCAGTATATTCTTGCGGCACGTAGCACGTCAATTACATTTAAAAATAAGCCATGCATCGCTTAATTAATCATACGTGATGCGATCAAAACTCTGCAGCGCAACAGTTCCTATGAGACCACTAGCTTCACTTTCCTTTAGGCTCACAATTTCTATTCCACGATATTTAATCTTCATTGATTGTCGCGGCGAATAAACGTAACAAAAAATAGTAAATAGTAAGACCTAAAAACAAGTAGCATCAGAGTTCAAGTCTAGAGTCAATGTGCATTCGAGCAGATACATGAATCAACTACATCTGGTGCAGTATATGCCTTTTACAGGTCTTCTTAATCAACACTCGTGATGAAATCAGAACATAATGGCTGACCCAGATGTTTTTAAATATTTTCAAACTGCATCAGTTGGTTATCTAAACCTTTATTACAATCCACGTAGATTTATATTTTTATGTTACCAAACTACATTAAGATAATATGGATTGGTAGTAACAACCATGGGAAGAGAGAATACAAGGTAATTATTTACCAAACAACTTTGGTAAGTTACTGTTAGGGGTATGAAAAGAAAGCTCAAAAGTGTGGAATTTACGGGTCCCAGTTTGTAACCCATTTTATTTGTTTAGCGAATGCAAAGTCCCTAAGCCAAGCGGTTGCTTCTGGTCCTGCTGTGTTGAGGGTGAGTAGTTTTCCGCTGAGTTTGTAGATTGGGCAGACTTCTAGAATGTTGGTAGATGGTTTGCTCCATTCCACAGGAACATGAGGGGATTGATATTATGCCCCATCGGTGGAGGTTGGCGAGGCATGGGTCGTGACCAGTCCTGAACCTGTTGAGTCTTTGTTTACAAAAGTTCATGTGCCTGACACCGTTGCAATCATTGAAGATTTGGTCCAACAAGGACTGAGTGCTGATGTACCAGCCCAGGTGAGACACTGCCTCACCAATACTTACTTAACCTGGAATGGGACATTCTACAAACAAGTTGAATGTATCCCAATGGGTTTTCCCTTAACTCCAGTTGTAGCCAAAGTTTTCATGGAAAAATTTGAGACAGATGCCATCCAGGCATCCACTCTACGCCCGTCCATGTGGAAGAGGTACGCAGATGACACGTTCGTGATCTGGCCACATGCCCGACCAGCTCTGAACCAATTCCTCAACCACATAAATTCCATACACCCAGCCATCAAATTCGCCATGGAGGTGGAGAAGGATGGCAAGCTACCATTCTTGGATGTTTTAATCGAAAAGAGACCAGATGGCTCAATGGGACACTCTGTCTACAGGAAAGCCACCCATATGGATGCCTATCTAAAACCTGACTCCCACCACCATCCATCCCAGAAGAATTCCCTCATCAAAACTCTACACCATAGAGCTTGATGTATTTCCGACCATCATCACCTAGCTAGTAAACTGGAACACGTACAAAAAGCTCTCAAATGAATGGATATTCAGACTATAAAATCCGTAAAGCTATCACCCCAACAGTTGGAAAAGAACCATCTGAGGACCAAATCAAAACCATTACCTTGCCATGCATAGCAGGAGTCACCAAAAATATTTCCAAAATCATATGCAAACACAAAATCCAGGTTAGATTTAACACAGGAAATAAAATTTGTGATCTGATCCCATCTGTGAAGGATGTAATCCCTGACATGCAATACCCCGGCATCTACAAACTAAGCTGTGTCTGCGGCAGTAGTTACATTGGGGAAACTAAGCGACATGTCTCGGACCGTGTTCGTGAACATAAGGCAGAACTGTAACATGGTAGAACCAATACCTCAGCCGTGGCTGATCATTGTTTTAATGCGGTGGGCTCACGCGAAATATATTTCTCTAAGACGAATGTACTTTGCAAACCCACTGGCTATCAACAAAGATTCGTTCATTAAGCCATCCATATATACAGACACAGACACAATTTCAACCGAGAAGATGGGTACAAATTGAGCAATCATTGGAAGGACGTTATCAACCAGTTTTAGTCATAACTGGCTGTGATGTTCCCATCCTTCCACCTTCAGATGTTAGTTGTTATTTTCGGCACTCCGATTGTACATTAACAGGTTAAATTTCTCATACTTGCACAGCCACCTTCTGCGATTTTCCATTAACATGCTAATCTCTCACATTAACATAGCCAGCTCAGCGTGCTCGCTGTGGAGGCCGCTCACTGATCTTACATTAACATGCAAATTTTTACCTGGCAGCCCTTTAATTAGTGGAAAACCCACCACCGTCGCGGTCGCCACCCACCACTTACATTAACATTAGCTGCCCGACCCATGCTGCTGACAATTGGACTACGCCCATTTCAAACCTTTATAAACAGTTTGCCTTTAGAATCTGACCCCCTTTTCCTGATGACGACTGCTTGTGTTGCGATCGAAACATTATAGTTTTTTGTTATTTTCCTTGAACCTATCTCTGTGACTTTACCGAAAGACCAAAAGATTATCTGGACCACTCCTTCCTGGGGAGGTTGAAACCAGGAGGCTTTTGTGTGGGGGTCGTAATGAGGTACTTATTTGCCAAGTCCAGTGACTCCTATTCATGTGTTCAGGTGAAATTTGTGTTGAAGTCGTGAGTGGGTGGCTGGGTCTTTCCAAATCGGCTTTCTTGAGGGGAGGTGTAATCTTTTGTGGGTTGAAGAGGTCCTCTTGGAGCAACAGGCGTGGGATGTTGCGGAATTTTTCAATCATTTTGTGGGTTATTGCGAGTCTCCAGATCTGTGTGGGGGGAGGGGGTGATGTTTGCCAGGACATGGAGCCAGGGAAGCGGCGTGGGTCGAAGTGTACTAGTGGTGATTCACAATAGTGGTGTTTAACTGTTGACTCTATGTGTGTGACGACCATGATAAGACAGGTGTACAGTTTTATGCTGCTGAGAATGAGAGTGCTATTGCCGAGGTGGTGGTAGTGGCACCGCATGTTGAGCCAGCTAGTTTGGAGATGAGGTTGTTCCTGGTTTGACCTTGGCTGCTGTTATCCTCAGATGCTCCTCGAAGGTGAGTGACCTGTCCAGGGTCACCCTGAGGTATCTGGGGTTTGTGTGGTGCTGTAGCTTGTAGTTGTTCATCTGGATATTGAGCTATTTATTGGCCTTTGCGTTTTAGAGGTGTAATACACTGGACACAGTTTTTGCAGGGCTTGGTTTGAGTTGCCTTCTTCGAGTTTTGCTATTTCCTCGTTGAGGGTCTGATCCAGGGTGTCGAAATTGGGAGCTTGCGTTGCCAGGCAGATGTCGTAAACGTGTATGCATTTTCAGGAAGTGGTTCCTGGGAGGTCATTTGTGTAGAGGTTGAACAGTGGGGGCCAGCACTGAGCCTTGAGGGTGACCTTTGGTCTGTTTCTTCAATGTGCCTCTCCCAGGTGAACTCTAAAATGTCTATTGCTCAGTAGTGTGGTGATGATTTTGTTGCCCGTTGGGGGAGGGATTGTGGCAACTTCATGAGGAGGCTACAACCTTCTCTGCTGTGATGTGGCCCTTGTGGAAACCAGCCTGTTCCATGCTGAGGACTTCTTCAGTGGCAGGGGATATGTGATGGAGAATGCAATGTTCTAGGATTGTATATCAGACTGATAGGAGAGAGATTGGGTGGTAGATGAATGGATGTGTGGGGTCTTTTCCTGGTTTGGGTATGGCGATGACTTTTACTGTCTGCTATTTCTTTGATATGGAGTTGGAATTTACAACCATGTTGTAAAACCGCGTCAACCATGTGAGAGTTCGGGCCAAAGGTGTTTAATTAATTCTGGTAGGATGTTGTCGTATCCTGCTGCCTTGATATTCTTTAGACCCTGTATCAACTCCTGGAGTTCTGTAACCTCAAAGGGGTCTGGGCTGCTTCGTCCTCTGTGCATCTGGAGTTGTTTTCTAAGGTCCCTCTGCACCTCTATTTTGGTGGTTTTATCCAGGGGTGCCTTGGCTATGGCAAACAGGTGGCTGGAGATCTGGTTTGGGGTGATGGGGGGGCATTTTTGGGTAGGGGGCTTTTGAGCAGCTCCCATGCAGCGTATTAAGCTGCCAGCACTTCCTGCTGGAGAGTTTGTAATCGAGCTCTGCTATGGTCTCATCCCATTTAGAATGGCGTGCAGCATTTAGGGACTCGATGATATGGTATGCTATTTCAGGGTCCCCTGATGCTTCATATTCTTTTAGAAGGGTAGCATTTTCTTTGTACAAGCATGGTATGTAGGTGGGTTGGTAGCTGTGGGAGACTGCCAAGCAGGCAGCTTTGTTGATGGCTCTGCAGGGGCGGTTGTATGCTTTGTCTACTGTGATATTTTGTAGTGAGATTGTTGGGATGCTGCAC
The DNA here is from genome assembly GCF_964198595.1 of Lampetra fluviatilis. NCBI lineage: Eukaryota > Metazoa > Chordata > Hyperoartia > Petromyzontiformes > Petromyzontidae > Lampetra > Lampetra fluviatilis. The sequence goes on from NC_136288.1 coordinate 8,611,636, forward strand.
TCCAGGGTATGACTGTATTTTGTCCAATTGGCTTTCTGGAAGTCCAATCTCAGATTTTTAAGCTGTTGACTGTTGGGACAAATAGGCATGCATGAATGAGTAGGGGCGGTGGTGACTGTGCAGGAAATCATCAAGGAAGGGGGTTCCTTTGAGAGAACTGACCCAGCACAGGCCAAGTGAGTAGTCCCTGTGCCATCTTGCAGAATGTAATATCTATCGTTGGTTTGGGTCGTGTATGGGAGCCAGGTCATTTCTTGATGCCCAGTTTGTAAGTGCTTCCCCATCACTGTCTGGCACTGGGTAGCCCCAGGTTGGATGGTGGCTGTTAAAGTCCCCTACATATATGGCTGGGTGGAGGAGGGTGGCCAGAACTTGCTGTTCCCAGCTCGCGCTGGGGGCTGGTATACTTTGGCTATGTGGAACCCGCCAAGAAGGTGGGTGTTGCCAGGTGATTTTCTTGGGCGGTATCGGTTTAGACATAGGTGCCGTGGCTATGCTTGGCGTGTAGGTGGTAGCACAGGGAGGTCGTAGCCTTTGATGGAGTAGTAGCCAGCCTCTTCTGTTCCAATGTGGGTTTCTTGTAAGGCAGATGATATCTGCCTGCCAGTGTTGGACAGCAGGCACTTCAACGAGGCTGCGCTTGGTTGCCGACAGGCCTTCGACATTGAGTTGGAGTATTCGAAGGGCTGGTCTGACTGCAATGTGATCTTGAAGCGGTGTCTTCTTGGCTTTGTGACTTTAAGGCTAGTCTCATGAAGCTTCTCTTAGAATTTAGTCTGCTTATAGGATCATTCGTTTCCCCAGGCGGACCTGGGTACTGGTGGGGGGCGCGACATGAATGTTGATAAATTACCCCTCCTGGGACCCATAACTCAGCCCCACACCCATAGTAATCTCTCATTAGATCACAAATTACAATTGGTTTCCTATCACGTTATCATAAACATCATTATGTGGAAATGATATCGTTGCAATTACAAATCATTAAGGTAAAGATATCCTCCATCCGATGATTCCAAAAGTCTGGCCCATAAGAAATATCACTCGACAATGATTCCTTCCAAATATCTGGAAAGAAAATGACAGGCTGTGATATACGCGAGGTAGAATGTCAAAGTAAGGAGCTGAGAATGTTGAAGACTGAGGAAGCGCTCCTTCTTTACTGAGGATAAACTCATGATTTCCACACACATTTTCCACGCGAAAGGGTTATTTCCATCCCATGTTCTTCATGAACGAAAACAAATACTGCACTGCACTAGTCACTGTGTGCAGAGTACATCCAGCTGCGTGGCTCTGTGGGAAAGCACCTGACTTACAATGGTTGACTCAACACATCATCCCTACAGAGGTGCTAAGCAAAGTCCCACTTTGGTGGCAGCAAAGAGCGGTCGAAGATAATCATCCTCACCACATGTGTGAGGAATATTTCACCACTTACTCAGCCCTGCCAGTGGAGATGAGCACCACCCAGTGCTTGTGTAGTGTGGTGTTTATTCACGTGGACAACTTCATCTTTTCTCCTGTGTCACTTTATTCACAGCATCCCACACGGATGCTCCTCTTGTTCAACACCACGTACTCCTGTCGCGAACTCTTCCTCTGCTAGCCTGCTAGTTCAAGCTTACTCCATCTCGCTCCTCTAGCCTGTTACTCCACGCTCTCCTAGCCTATCATGGACTCTCTCTCTGTATACTCTGCTAGCTTCTCAGCCTGCTAGCTGATCACACTCAGACTAAAGATTCCGCTAGCCTCTCCACTGCTAGCCTATCGACACCCACACCTCCAACTTCGCCCGTTCCCCCAGTGGGGGTTCATCCAACACTGCTGGGGAGGATAAGGTGTGGAGAGCGAGGTCCCGGACTTCTCTTGAATCTCTTCACTGCTTCATCTCCAACCAACTCAACTCAACTGCCTCACATGTTTCCCTTATGTCCCCCTCCTCATTAAGTGCTCTCAGATGGCCCTCATCAAGCTGATGTCCTTCCGCCGTCCCTTGCACGTGTTCTCTCCCCTATCGCCTCTATCTCTCGCCTCCTTGGCGCCTACCCCACGTTTCCATTTGCAGCCAGCAAATCACTGCCTCTTTCCCTCAATTCTGGCATCTCTCCGTCTGCTGTCACCCAGGCCACCCGCCTGCACCTGCTTATCCTAAGCTGACCTCACTGTTTGCAACCCCGTGCTTGAATGCCACTGCTGTTTAAAAACCCTGCGCGCATTACACCACTACACTTGTTTAGCCATGTGGCATCTAACTTTGTCTTTCATGTTTTTTTTACGAAGAAGCTTTCCCAGGTTGAAAGTGGTTATACATGAGCTCTGTCCACCCATTATCCACCCATTTCCCTATAACAGGGGGGGGGGGGAGCGGGGGCACATGCACACCCTTGTTTTGTTAATCCCTAATTGAGGCGCATTCGTCTAGGCAGAGCTGATTACCTGACCCGCATTGTCTCATCAAGCCCTACAGACCCACTACTTCCTGTGCACCTGGTGCAAGCGCGACCGTTATGATCACTAACATATCCTTGGTAATCACCCAGAAGACACATTCATTGTAAAGTCTTACATATTCCATGCCTATGCATCATTTTTCTAACTTGTTATTTTGGGTGCTAGAACTGGGCTGTAAGGGTGGGTTGGAAGGAGTTATTTTATCATGGTGAACTGTACTTTTTGAGCTGTGTAAATCGAGTTTGATACACATGTGCTCAGTGGTACAAAACCTCTTCTGAAACCAAACCGTTGTTTGGCCTCTAACTTGACCATTCAGTTCGCTATAAACTTCACGAAGTGTTTACATCACAGCCATGATCTATCTCCTTTTGGATGAAGGCCTCTCTCTCCAAGCTTTTGCTATCCCTTATGATCGTACAATCCATCTAGTTCCTACGCACGAGCTGATCTCATCACTCCATCTGGTCGACGAGGTACTTCCTGGCCTGTCGCCTTCTTTGGCTGCCACTTCTTCATCGGTCTCGACCACCACTGGACATCGTTCCTTCTCGCGACGCGACCTGCCCAAGCCCACTCATTTTCCCAACAGTCAATACAGTGGGTGTCTCTTGCATATGCTCTCCGATCCCCGTAACAAAAGCACTTTTTTACAAAAGCGAAAAAGTCGGCAATCACGAAGCATGGTGAATTATTTTCTGCTATTACACCGAGCCCAAAAGGAGAACAGGTTGTATATGTGTCTTGCCTCACGGCAGATGTGGAGCGCACGTTCACAGGAAGTTCCTGTTTTTTTATGCTAATTTTGGTCACGTGACCAGGAAGTCACGGTGTTAGATTTTTAGTGAACCACGCGGGCTTCGGCCATCTTACTCATAATTCAAGATGGCGGCACGCATCGCATCTCAGTGAAACCACAGCCGCACTTGTCCATTGTGGGAGCTTAAGAAGCATTGTCTGTAAGTTGTTTATATTCCTATAATATTGGCAATGGTGTTGTAATGTTGGAATGACCGTTATAGTGATGTAAATGCCTTTATGGTGCCGTTAAGTTGTTGTAGTAAATACGAGGCCTAGTTAGTAACGAAGCCTGCGACTTTCCTTATTGTGGATGTTACTTGTGATTTAGTAGGTCGAGTCAGACTTGTGCCTATGTTGCGATCCTGAGAGTAAAGATGACGAAGTATCTCATCCACAGTTTAGTGTTATGTGTAATGCTGTACTTTTGGGGTGCAGTGGGATGAATACACGATGTGGCTGTATGCAACGCACCGGCTTGTGCTTTTGTCTAGTTGTTCAGTGGTAATGTAGGGGCCTGGTCCGTCCAGGATCTATTGTTATCTAAGACAATGTTCTGATGCTGTGGTGTTCATTGTGTTGGTGTTTCCGGATTATAACAGATGCTGTATCTGTGTTTTCTCACCAGTTTTACCTTGTTACAATCAAGAAATGACGATTGGAGTTGGACGTTCATCCTGGCTCCGAGGGTTTATTGAACGCAAGGTTATCTACTCGACTAGCGGTGTAACGCAGCGCACAGTGAGGCCGAGATAATATGGATGCATTATATATGTACAGTATCGTGAATATATGGCAACATGACCGACGTACACAAACATTAGATGCAACCTTTAATACTGACACTTTGTTAGGTCTTGGACACTGGCTCAGGACTTGCAAAGCAGGAGTTGAGCACCTTCCCCATGCTCATTTGAGCATTAAAACACACACACTTTTACATAAAGTATCTTGTGCCGTCTGTGCAAGTGTATGCCTTGTCTTTGTATTCCAGTAATATCACATCTAATGTGTAAGCGCGTGCATACGCACACATTCAAATTCAGTTTCATACGATTGGACAAAGGCACTCCGTTGAAGAGAGATCCAACTTTGTGTAATTTGAGCATGTGGAGGGTTCGCGTGCCACAGTCAGGATACCAAGTACTGCTGGATTCTTCCTGTTGTGTAAAAGTATCTCATTGGGCTTCATGATTTATTTTTAATACATGACATGAGCTGCAGTGTTATCAGTGTTATTGCAATCATGATGCCCAGACCACCACGCAGTAGGACCTGCATTCACCCAGACACGTATCTTTTTAGTGGGCACCGTGGGATTTATTGATTTTTTTTTCTCACTTGGACTATGCCTGCTGGGCATGCGAATTGCTACTGGTGCAATTGTTTAAGCACATAAAGCAGCCTCCATGCTATGGGAAGAGTGTTGCCGTGCGCAGGCCAACATCCTCCTAGAGGAGACACTGCAATTTATGAATCATCCTCATTGAACATTAAAAATTCCTCTAACCTTAAAGACACATAAAATACACTGCTTTAAATAACGATGCCTTAAAATAGCATTTAAAATAGAATAATGAGCAAGATGTGATGAGTAAGTGCTATGTCATGGGAAGATAACAGTGGTTGATCTATAGACTGGATCCTTGCCTACGAATGTGAAATTTCGCCCTCTGCACCTCGTGAATTCCACTGGAGATGGGCACCGCCCAGTCACGTTGTAAGAGCGCCTGGACATTTTGATTTCGACATTGACTATTATTCCTGAAAATATCTGACCAAATTGATAAGTCAATTACTTTTATAATGCAAATTTTGACCTGTAAGACTGGGCCAATACTTTGATGGGCATATGAGATGCCTCTGTCACCACGGTGCTGCTTGAGAGATGATCTTGACTTTCCATCTCGAGGCCAGGGGTCGGAAACCTGCGGCTCCGGAGCCGCGTTAATCTCTTTAAGGACTGCTTTGTGAAGTAAATTAAGAAGGACCACCGTCTGGTAAACACCACACAGTGCATTGTGGCTCTTGAAATATTGAGGAGCCTTTTTACCGAAATTTAAAAAAATATCTATTCCTGTTATTTTGCTTGCTGACCCCTGCTCTAGGAAATGATAATCATGACATATTTTAAGAACCGATTCGAACATATGTTATAATTTTATTTTGCATGGATATAGACACCACAGGTTACATGTTTACATGTTCTGCATACTGTATACATATCTAACCAGGTGGCACCGTGGTGAACGTACTGTAACCCCGTGACCTCGGTCCTTTCCCACATCGCTCTCTCCCCCATCGCTCTCTCACCCTCTGCAACCACAGGGAAATTAACCTAATTGTTTTATAAACAAGGTTTAAAATATGCTTGAATTAGATTAGGCTATATACAGAGCTAACCCAAATACCGTTTGATATTTTCTATTTACTTGTGTCCATTTGTCCCAGTGTCTCTCTCTCTCCCTGCGTTGCTCTCTGTGTCTGTCCCCCATCTGTCCTCATGGTTCCCATTGTATATCTTCCTTTAACTCTCTCCGCGTGTCTCTATTGTCTCTCACCCCATGTATCTCTCTTCTTGTCTCTCTCCTTGTCCCTGTCTTCCTATTCCTGGCTTCGCTGTGCGTGTGCCGTATGAATATATGTTGCGCATTTGGGGAGCGGTGGCGCAGCGGTTAGTGCGCTGTGCTACGAACCAGGCGACATGAGTTCAATTCTCGCTCACAGCCACCACCTGAACCGGTGTTGGACCTCACCTAGGTCGACTTAGTCTCAATTGAGTACCTGGTGCGGTGTGTAAACATCGCGATTGGGGCGTTAAAGGTGGTCAGGCGTGGTGCTGGCCACCCACCTCCTCGTGTGCCGTACCGCGGCCTTCATAGGCGCTCGTCAAAAGCACTTGTCTCAACATGATCGTGCTTAGCATGTGTATGTGTATCTGATATACGCCATGTGTGTGCATTTAAAAATATATACGAATGTGGCTGTATACATGCTTTCGTTCCAAACAGGAGTCGCCAACCTGAAATGCTTGCTGAATTCTTTCAACTTATCGAGTAAAGCCACACACGGGTGTGTTTGACGAGCAAAGCTCAATATATGGAGCAAATGTGAGGACACGCAAGATATGTATAATGTGTATGTTGTAGCAATGTAAGTTTACGCTCCATAGAAGCCACTGAATGACGTGACCTCATTGGGTTTGTAGACCCTTTTAGAAATTAAAATCCATGGAATTAACGAACTTCAAAAATTAGAACAGATCTATCTGGGTTTTATCATATCTGGCTTTTCATCTGGATACATAACTTTACTTTAGAGTGACACACTGAGCCATGCGCTGCTAAGGGAGCTCCTGTCCTATTTGCTGCTCTACACGCTGCTGTCCCTGTCGGATTTATGGGTCAGCACTTCAGTCATTTGCCACCTCTTGCGTGGGTTGATGCGATTCAAACTATCGTGGCTAGCACTGGCGGAGCCAGTGGAGAGGGGGTAGGGTGGCACGTGCCCCCCCAATAATCCGATCGAAATCCTTAATTTCGATCGGGTCATTGGGGTTTATTAGTAATAAATCATAATTTTGCGCCCCACACTGCCATATTATTATGTGCCAGGGACTCTATGAGATGATAGGACAATAGTCTGCGTCCATAATTGGCAATAAGTAACGGCAAAGCAGTTATAAGTGACTCCGAATTGTGCGCAGTTGCGTATACAGTACACGACTTCCCTGAAGGCATACCTTCAGCGAGCGCGATGCCGATCACACACGGTTCGAATTCAATCCTCGATCGATGGCTGCGCCATCGCTGCACACACATCGAATAAAAAGCAAAGGACAATTCCTTACTAACAACTCCAATCATTTTTATTTGCTGGAGGGGTTGCCCCCCCCTACCTGAAAATCCTGGCTCCGCCATTGGTGGCAAGCATTGTCCAATTGAACCCAACTTGAGTGTTAATATTTATATTCACTCGCATTTCTCCGTAATGTGTCACCTCTATTTCCCCGGTTTTCCATTGATACATTTTTTTTTATAATTGCCTGGACCGAATAAATTATGCAAAATACGTGGTTGTGCCCCAGCAAGCGCAGTAGGAAAGTGTCCCTAATTACATACAATTAGCTCTCAAATCACCGGGGCAGCATACATAGAGCATGCGGCTAATAATACCCACGTGCAAGTGTTTGACAGCATACAGACATAGCAAAACAATGAATGGTAACTGCTGTTCACTTTACGATGGGATTGCAGACAAGTTAGGATTAATAGTTAATGTTAGATTACAGGAGTAGGGTAGAAGTGCTTTTTAGGACTCTTTTTGTCCGATGAAAAGTATAGCCTTCAACGTCACATTAAGGTGTGAAACTGCCATTATTCATATATGGCGTTCCATCTCGCTCAGAAAAATACATTCGAGCATTTCTGGTGAATTTTAATTTGGTTGAGTTGTAGGTATTTATGGAAATAAAGAGAAAAAAAAGTTTTTCTTTAAAAACTAGAATACTGTATCTTATCTTACACATAAGTAAGTCAACCTAAGTAAAATACAGTATAAATAGGGGGCACGTCTTGAATGCAAATTGACGGCAGTTAAACAGTAATAATATTGGGAAAGACTTATCTACATAATGAAGCGTTTTTTTCTGTCTGAGCATATTAACCCTTTGGATTATAGTACGCTTAACCTTGGAATCTGTTCGGAATATACATGGAGTATAATATGAATTCATAATCCATATTTTAATGTATTGGTTGTTCAATCATCCATCCATCTGCTCCGTGAAAGGCTTAAATGAGGTTATATAGACCTCACCATCTTCAGTACATTTGCAATGGAAAGCGTTGTCATAGACAATGACGAAGTACAAAAACAACAATGACAAGTGGGTTTTTGATCAACACTACCCGCTTAAATTTTTTACAATTGTACTATTGCTTCCTTCACCTGCATCAATGTTACCTGTGTGCCATTGCTTCAAAAGAGCCAGTCTGAGCTGGACAGACATACAGCAGATCTCCTCTTATCCATAATGATGTGAAAGAACATTGTTGATGAATGTCATTGAATGCCTTATCTGCAAAAAAAAAGAAAAAACTAATTGTGAATAGGATTCTGATGTAATTTTACAAATCGCATACCCTTGGACAACCCGTGAATTACAAAGAATTTGCCACGCGGCTCAAAATTATCCGCAACAAAAGATGCGGTTAAGAGGAAGAGTGTTTAAGAAGCGACTGAAGCATGCGGTGTACAATGCACAGCATGTGCATTGCTCTGTGCAATGAATGCCATCCGTTCGCTGCGTGTGCATGGGCACATACAATAGCTGTGTGCGTGCGCTGGGTGTTTAAATGTCATATTCGAGTGCTAAGGAATAGACAAATGCCCTTCAGGGAGCAGCAGCCGCAAAGCCACAATGCAGGGGTAGGAAAACCCGAGCGTAATCAAAACGAATAGGAAGAACAGGTATGAAAAAGAATAGGGTTTACCCTTTCTGGCAATAAAACAGGTGTTAAGATGTTCAAACACCAAATAAAAACGTTTTGCAAGGAATAATGTCTGCATTAACCACACGTACTTGTGGTGAACATGCAAATAAAACATGCTCTGATAAGTTTAACACGTAGGCTTTCACGACTAATATCCAGAATACAGGTTTTTTGGGTTAGATCGTGTGAATATAGAAATGTGTCGTTCAACCTGCCACCACCCGACACAGCCAATTAGTAAGGTTCGTCACGTAAAATAACATGCAACATCGTTACTAGTACAGCACACCAGATTTAGCTGTCGTTAGATTTGGCTGTCGCCTGATGAAGCTAGTTGTAATTACTGGCGAAACGTTGTATTCAGATTGTAAATGTTGTGGCTTTGCTCTCCAACACACCGGTGTGCTGTACTAGTAACGCATCGGCATGTTCTGTTTTACGTGACAAACCTTACTAATTAGCTGTGTCGGGTGGTGGCGGGTTTAACAACACATAATTACACGATATAACCCAAAAAGAAAACTGTATTATGGATGCTCTGGTAATATAAACATGCTCTGATAATAAAAGAACAGGGCTGCACGTGTTTTTTGCAGACACTGCTATACAGATGCTGTGGCTAAAGTAGTTGCTGATAATCGGGGCACATATAAGAGGTATATTCGTTTAAGGTGCAGTTAATCAACCATACGGAAGGACCAAACAAGATCTTGAGCCGTGAGTGGGGAGCTAAACTGTGACATTTCACGGGCAAGTTTAGCTATTGATTCAACAATGAATCATAATAATGTTACTTCTCACAACTTTGTAGTGTGCTTGGATAATGTTATATTTTTTTCCAAGTGGAAACACATTCAGATAATATATTTTTGGCAAATGAGATCTGAGGAACAGAGGGATTTGAACTCCCTGCACTCTTAGCGTGGCACCATCCTCCAAATCTGCCTTCCATGAACGCAGGTTGATTAGTGTGAAGCACATTAGCACCTCTCCAGTTATTCGCATTTCCCAGCCGTCTAATGAAATGTGACCAACTGCATTATCTCCGGCTCTCGTAACACCGCAGGCATTAGAGCAGAAGGTTTCATAATAATAATGCCTCCGACAGCTGTTTGTCATCTTTTGTTCATTGTTATGCAGTGGTCAGGTTATGAAATGTAAATAGCTTAATGCAGAGTTTGTACTCTTTACTTAGGACACTGCTGGTGATGTGATGCTGAACGTTCTCTCATAAAACGCAGATCCTCGTGGGAATTGTATGACGTAATATGGAATTATTAACTCAATGAATATATTTACTATCGGTTTATCTTCCAATTGTCTGTATAAGAATGCGTTTGATAGTATAAGCAACGGTGAGCATATGTAATATTAAAAACTGAACACATTGGTCAATAACAGACTTGAAATATATACTTTTTTTGCAACGTGTCAGGCAATTGCAATGATCCTTCTTCAAAGAACGATACATTGAAATTTAGCACATAAATCAATTAACATGTTCAGAAGATGGGTCATTGCCCAAAACGTCAGCTATTGTTTTATTTTAAGGCAGTCTTATTGACCACTGTGTTGTAGTTTTTGTTGTTGTTTTTGCCTATGTACCACTGTCAATGCATCAGCATCACCAACGTAATTTGTTTAGGTAACGTTGCCCTCAAGGGGAGAGCTGTAATGCAGTGCAAACACCACAACTGCATGTTTAATTCCCGGCCAAATCTAACATTAACAAAAAATGTTATCCGAACCTGTGCTGACGCCACCCTCCCTTCCACTCCCTTCACTAGCCGGCACTGACCAGTATCGTGAAGTACGGACTAACGACTCCCAACGTTCGGTATGGCATGAATTGACAAAACACTAAACATTTAACCCATATAGTATTGCTTTTTGAATGTAACACATTGTATGCGGCTTTGTTATCCATCCCACTCTTTAGTTGGCACACATGTTTAATCATTACACATTGAATCAATAACTGCTACATTAAATAACAATGCTCTTTAAAGCATTCACTATTGCTTCTGTGAAATAGCTAGAGGCACTCACTGACATAATTTGCAGCTGAAGGAAAGGTGCAATTGTATTTAAAGTATCCAGAGAGTTCATAACAATTAGGTAACTACTACTGACAGATGTGTGAATTGTAATACTTTGCTACAGGTTTTCATTTTCGCAGTGAGGGGAGTTTCCTTGATTTCATAACATTAATGTGATATCGCGACTGAAGTATCATAATCTGGGTAGCACACAAACACACAGGTCAAGACGTGCTGTGCTATATAATATGGATATATATATGGAACATAGTAATGGTCATTCAGGGAAAAAAATTAAACAGAAATGTTAATTCCATCGCCTGGTATACATGGGGGCATGGGTATGATCCCTACCCCGACACCTGTATATTTGGTGTTTGTATGATCTCCCTGTGGTTGCATGGATTTTTCTCCGGGTCCTCCGGTTTTTACCCTCCACTTGGCTTCCATAACTCTCCACATGATAAGCCACTTTGTTGCGCTTTCATTTGTGGCCAGGTCACTTCTGGAAAAGAGATCTATAGTTCAATGGGCCTCACATGGTAAAATAAAAACGTTTAGTTTAAATCTCTGATTTTTTTAATTAAAGATCAAGGTAACAAAATGTTTCAATAATTTTTATAGTTGTAAAAAAAAACCAAGCTTATTAAAAGACACGCATAGGAAAAGGCACGAAAAAACTCGCACACACATCGGTCGATTCTTGCCAATATTGTTTATTATATAAATAATTGATTTTATAAATTGTTAAGAGACCAAGAGGATGTGAAGTAAAGTTGTATAGCTAAAAGGTAAAAACAAATTAACATTTAAACCAAATCCAACGTGAATAGTTGGGTGGCCGGTGCTCTATTCGCAATGTTCACCTGAAAGACAGCAAACAATCTGTATAAGTTCACATTTTTACTTACAAACATAACATAATGATCACACACACGTACAAACGTACATTAAACACTTCAAAAAATAATTCTAAATATTTAAACATATTAGCAATTAATTTCAAAGCCTGCCAGTGACTCGTAACAAGTGTTTTGTATCCCAAAATATATAAATAATTCCTCAGATTTCCAGAATGTACTAAATGATTATGTATATTTTAATAAATGTAGGAATGAACAGAGAACAAAGGTCAATGACATTTATATATTTTGAAGCAGTCTACGAGAATGGTATATTCAGGTTTTCCATGTGAACAGTGTTCGGGCTCCCTTTTGAAACAATGGAAAAAAATCACATCAAGAGAATGATGTCATAAATTCAGCTCTACATTTGTCCACCTTACTGGAATATTATTTACGTCAAATATCGTGTCCAGGGACACAAATGAAATGCAGCATATAATTTATTGTGCGGTCACAGTAGAAGCATGGGGTCACATGCCATTACAGGACAAGATAGGCAGTAAATATTTAAAAGGCATTACATGCATGTGACAGCATAGTAAATAACATAAGTTTGGATAAATTACTTATAACAGTGTCAGTACATCCATCACGCTCCTTGGACAATCCTATAAACATTGTGGGTGATTTGGTGGATAAGGGGTCTTCTCAGCCAACATTATAAGGTACTTTCTAAGGTCTCAATAACCCAATCAACAATTAATTGCATCGTGAATCAAGCAGAACTAGTGTTGGTAGTAATGGGACATGCCAAACACATCTCGACAACTTTAAAGCAACGTGGTAATAGACTTGTGCGTTTACTAATAATCGACACGCAGCGATGAAACTTCAGTTGAGATACTGGTTGATTAGCTTTAAGCATTTATGTCTATTCAACTATGGAATGTGACAGGTGTTTAATGGTAATGACTGAAGTTACACTGTGCACACATAGCATACATTTGGCATGCCCACTCTCACCCTTGCTGTTTATGGAGGTTGCATCTCTTACGATGAAAATTATTTTCAACAAAGTAACTTAATGTGGGCTTATCAGTCTATAAATGTTTCACTTTAACCAAGTCTAACACAATGTCCCTTCACACACAGTTGGCAATGCTAAATGACCCGTACAGACGGAAAACATTCCATCCATGCCCTGTTTCTGTGACTGAATGAGGTGTGATCATGTTCATAAATGCGTAGACGCATTCAGTTTTCTTAAATGTAAAGCATATCTATTTAGTCACGACTTCAGAGGGATGCAAAAATGAGCTTTAGAAGAGACTTACCTACCAAGTAGTTTGCACCTGGGTACAACAGTACTATCGTTCTCCTAAAGCAAGAAAAAGTGCAAAATTTAAACTCGGCACAACATTCAATTATTTCGCAAACATTTAAGCACATTATTGCCACTATTCTAAAGAACAATGACAAGCACATATTATCTATGTAAACCCATCAGTCGTATCATGTAATCATTATTTTAGACGTAAGATCACAACAAATTGTAAACAATCTGCAGCAGTGCATTGGTATGTATTGCATTCATTAGATTTGTATTAATACATTATAAACAAGTGTATTATATTTCATGCTCGCTGGAATATTAACATTTAACATGGCATGTATTAAGTTGCTTTTAGTTTGTATTACCTTTAAATTAGTACCACTGGTATTAAGACTCTTCCTGTTGAAATATCAAGTTACATTTTCTTAGTGCATCTCGTTATTAATGTTTTTTTTTACAAATCAATTAACAAAAATTATAAAGTTTTATGCGATTAAGACAAAGTATTAGGGTTACCTTCTATTGCTGAGGTGCTTATTGCTTTAGAGATCCTTTGAAATCCCCTAAATTCTCATTCGAATCAGCATGGATTAATCAAACGCGCCTGCCTATAGATATGTACGAGGGGGGTTAACTAGCGTTGAGACAACACAAAGGTAACTTCGTTTTAGCACAGCGTTAAAGTTGGATTACTTGCAGGTGACGTTTACATTTTGAATAAACCGTCGAGTGCAACGGCAGTTAGGCTGCGATATAATTTTCCGTGAATTTCGTATACTGTACAATAATACAACCGTTAGTCAATAGACCAGTGTGATTCTCTGAACGCAATTATTTTGCAATGTTTCAAAGCAAAGTGTTTACGTCACTTATAAGATTAAAGTATTAACCGATATATTTAAAACAGCACACATAATTACGTAATAAGATTACTTTTATTCATACAATAACATTTTATGCGATCGATTTAAGCAAATATGATTAATTCAGCATTATAGATTACGATTCAAATGTAAATTATCTACAAAAATTATCTTACTTTAATTCGCATTTAATCATTATTGATAGCAGGGTACTTACTTTATATTGAACAGTAATTGTACCATAAATAATATTTGCCTTTGCTTTTAAATTGCATCTATTTAAGTATGAAAACAAAACTGGTATTTACTTAGTGTAATTGTTTAAAAATTATTAGATCTTCATGCTTGCCATAATTAGAATACACCTTAAAACAAATAAGGTTTACAGACAGCTTGCGTTTTAAAAAGTTGTTAAATTGCTCATGATCGTACTTATTCATCCGACAAACTACATACCATAGACGTATAGGTTTCATTATTTCACTACAGACAAGCGATAGCTGTAACAAAATTTGGCGCACGCAAAATGCAAAATGTACACCAATTCGTAGCAAAGTACGCGAAATGTGTGCGTCAGCATTACAGCCACAAAGTCTAACACTACATTTTGAAAAGGACACGCGATGAAGTCTAGAACAGCAGACAAATATTCAGTGCACAACAAACAAGATGTCAATAGATACCATAGGGGTGTTCCCTGTTGGCGCCCTTCATGCTCCACACTGGCGCTGCTTTGAGGAGGCCATTGGTATTGGACCACCCATTTTGACCTACAGCAACAACGACGACCGACTCAACGTTAGGGCTATGTGATCACTTGGTCCTGTACACGTTACAATACAGAATGAACGTGGAAGCGTGGCGAGTAAATTATGCGTTATTCAATGAAAGGTTTATAGAAGTGATTTTTTGTTAGAAAAATGACGTGCGCTTCATTCTCCCAGAACAATTTGTTGATGTGCTGACAATGTTTTATCAGCCTTCTTTCCGATTCTAATTATTTATAGGTGTCTGTTTCTGAAGCAGAATGGTCTACTTTCTCATAGAAGCTTTGACCAATACATATTTATGTTGGTGACCTTGAATCAATCATGGAAATGGCAAGGGCCAGTCTATTTATACAATGCTAATTTTAGTTTTCACAAGTTAGTAATCATTTAATCAACCCCGGAGGCTTATATGAGCAGAAATAATGTCTGACCGGGTTTTAAATTTGCATGCTATGTGCACAGGAGCCTGAACTTCAGTCACTAGCTTTTACCAGACTGAAGGCACATCCGCTTTACGGCAGCAAAGCCTTTATGTGCTGGTTTCACTTGTTAATACGCTTCATCAGCACAAGTAAAGCGCTGCTTCTGACGCATGTTGTGCTTTGAGCTGTTATAGGGAACACATCCCCCCTTTCACTAATGGGCCAACAATGAAGGTGTAGATTTGTACTAAAATATCAAATAACATGGTCCAAGATGTCACAACAGTTTAAACTCTGCAAAGCAATGTGGGAAAAGGTCACGGTATTCTATTTCATGAGTTGCAATGTGCATGCATAGCAGAGTGAACATATAAACAATTAAATGCTGTAAGCATGGGCTTCTAAATGTATAATTAAAATGTTCATATAAGCATTACATTTGGAGCATAACACTGGTCAACACACTTTTTCTGGCATAAGGTATTCCAACGGTTTAAAGGTAATTTTGGGGTGCTGATTCCAAATCTTGCATCAGTTTTTGTCTATCACATCAGGTTTTTTAGATATCAAATATTGCATTTTCAATAAAAACTGCAGAAGAAAAATATTAAATAAATGTGGATATCTACATAATATGATATTATAAACACACTATCCTAGTAATACAGCACCATATTTTAACACTAAAGCAGTCACTGACTCGCAACAACTTGCAATCATAAGTGACAGAGTTAATTTCGGGTAAAATCAATGAAAATGGGGTATGCCGATAGCATAACAAGTAAACCCGTAAAAACAAAGTTATTCACTATAAATACTTTATATGCGTGGCATCGGGGCGGCTAGAGTCATCTCGTCCTCTGGCTTGAGATGGCTGCCACCTATGGGTCAGATGATTGTCTGGCAGCATTAAACAATTGGTAATTAAATATTTCAAACATTTCCCCTAAACAGTGTAAAATTTTGGAATTTTTTTTCACGAAAATGCATTGTCACGCACAACGAATCTGTGTGCAAAATGGCAGCTCGATTGGATCACGGGAAGTGGGTTAAAAAACGACCGAAAGATTTGCACGGTCCTAAGCAAGCAAGCGAACTTAATATAAAGGATTTAAAAATTAGATATGATAGAACAAATCTGAGATCAGATTTGGAATCAGCACCCTGAAATTAGTCTAAAACAGCTGCAAAAGTCAAGGCCAGAAAAAAATGTTTTTTTTGTTGACCAGTGTGAGTACGACTGTTACGATTGAAAACAATGTATCATCTCAAATGCATACCAGTTCCATATGAACAAATCAACAATGTCACGTAATTCACTGAATATGTCATCTCAAAAATATCAGATTATTGCACACTGAACGTGCCACCTAAATGGAATATGCAGTGTTGGATTTATAATCGTAACATATTAAATTCAATCCACGGCATAACTGCATGCGATTTTCAGTAAATGTATTCGGGCCGAACCCCTTGTCGATCCACTTCTGGAAGGCCCCTCCCACACGAGTTCAGCTATGGGGGAATTGTTATGACACTTCACCTTGCTGGTCAGTGTTAATTGGTTGAGGGGACAGGAGGGGGCCAGGTCTTGTTCAGATAATGCTCTCCACTGATGTTAGCCATGGCCAGCAATGAAACTTAGGTCACCGTGGGGTTCAGAACGCAGTGTAATAACCAGAGTACCACCGCTCTCCCTCTCCCCACTGTGAATGTATTTATTGACTACTATATTTACCCCCTCATTAATAATCATGAACAGGTTATATCCTCATGGGACCTCCTTTGCCAGTACCAAAATATGAGAATAGGTTTTCCCCTTTTTTTCTGGAAACAAAACAGGTGTTAAGATGTTAAAACACCAAACTGAACCATTTTACAAAAAATCATGTCTGCATTAACCACAATACTTGTGGTCAGAATGCAAACAGAAAACATACTCTGATAATATATGCATTGTCTTTGAAACTGATTGGTCCACACCAGAGACAGCTTTCAAACGAGTAACTGGTGTGGTGTGTGAATATCGCCACTGGGGGGACAAAGGCGGCCGGGCGTGGTGCTGGCCACCCAAACCCCTCGTGTGCCGTGCCGGCCTTCATAGGTGCTCGCTAACAGCACTTGCCCCCTACAATCTCACAGGCTAAACGGGGGGTCTTTGTCTGTATCCTGTGTGTGGGGGGGGGGGGGGGCAGCGACTGCGTAGTGATTCGCGCGCTGCACTACGAACCCGGCAACCCGAGTTCGATTCCCGCTCACGGCCACCACCGGTGGCGATTATTTGAACCGGTCCTGGGCCTCCCCTAGGTCTACTCAGCCTCAAACGAGTAACTGGTGTGGTGTGTGAACATCGCCACGGTGGAGACAAAGGCATGGTGAATCCAAGTCCCGGGCGAAGTCGGGTAGAAAAGCTAGTCATCAATAAAACTGAACATTTTGGGCCAGTCTATATCCTTCTTTGCGAGGCCTGGTGACCACGCTATGATCACATCTTCGCCCCACCTGTTCACTCAGTTTCATCTCGTTCTGCTGGACAGATTCATATTCGGGAGTCATCGCAGTGCCTGCTAAGTGTTCCACTAGCCCTTTAATCCACCGAACCAAAATTGGTGCTGTACATGTGGGTGTTTAAGCTCGGATAAAATCTTTCAATTCATTGTCTTTTTAATGTCCGTGTCAAAGTGCCAATGCAGATTCTCACCAAAGTCATCGTATTCTCCCAAAGTAAGGGTGTAGCTGTAGTCACAGTATTCTTCAGCACTGTATAATAAGAACATACCAGACAACCATTCATATGAAAAAAAAATGTCAAAACATTCAAAGTACAGGTGGTCCTCGGACATATGTCAGGTTATGTTCCTAGAAAAGGTGCCACAAGTTGAAACGATGTATGTCAAGAACTGTTTTCCCAGAGAAACAATTATATTGTTTATATTTGAAGAAAGTTAGATTTTTTTTTATACGAATACATATCGCATGTTGAATCGACTACCAATCATATATAGAATACAATATTATTACGAAAAGTTATTACCTTGATTCCTCGTAATCCTGGCTTATTTGGACTGAATACAGTCATGGCCTTTCTGCCATGCTCTTTTCAACACCACGAATTCACTGACCTTTCATTTCATCAGCCATTTTTAAGAATTAAATGAATAAAAAATGCGTTTCCATCAGCTAATAATGCAGAAGGTTTAGCACCGGAAGGCGAAGTCGGGAGGTAGATCGACTGGGTGACATCCTTCCCCCACACCTCCGATTAGCACGGTTGGCTATGTATGGTGCGAAAGATGTTTAATATACATATGCAATGAGCGACTTCCGACACACGTCGAGTAGAAGGCTTTTTATTTATTAAGAGCACACAGGGCGATACACTTCGTAACGCGGCTACACCTAGGCTGTCCAAACACGCAGCCCATCTCTGTCCTGCGCTACACTGGCTGGTTGACGAGTGTAGCGGCGGCGACAAAGCTGGTCTCGCGGAAGAACAGCCACGTGGTCGAAGACGAAGAGATGATGACGGCAGCGACGCAACCAGGACCCAGACCCCACACTAACAGCCTCAAAACTCTGGTTCTGTGCTCCTTATACGTATCTGCCTGGCATGGCCAAGCTCGACCTCTGGCCACGCCCCTTTCTAGAACCTACGAGACCCTTCGGGATGGTTCCCGGAGCTTCTCGACTGACACTGCCCTTAACCTTTACCCTAGATATGCCCTTTCATAATAAAGCATTATGTAATGCAGCTATAACTGTAATTACCCTTACAGACTGGCAGGTGTCACCCTGTCATTACACATACATGCGTACGTATGTTTGTTTGTCTGCAGAACCGGCGCCTGAGTCGGCGTCATTGCTGTAAGTGCGAGTCCAACCGCTGTGATTAACAACGCGGCTGTGGCGAATGACCACCTGCCGAGAGTGTGGATCGACGTAAGTCGAACCGACTTAAGTCGAGGAACTGCCTGTATTGCTTAAGCATCAATCTTCAGTCGTGTGGCAGAAATACAATCCGCTATACAATAATCCACAAGTTTGCTGTAAATTTGGGGATTATTGGCGGTTCGCGACTGCTTCTGTAATACATAGCACACCTTGACGGATTGAAAGAGTATCGCGGACCGCAAAACGGCAATCCGTGGCAGTGGCAGAGGGGCTAACGCAAAGCTGCAATTTTTATATCTTAGCTTTGCATCTGCACAGACTAGGTGTGCTATTCTGGCAAATCGCCTGATGATGCTGGATGTAATTACCAGCGAAACGTCGTACTCAAATTGTAAATGTTGTGGGTTTACTCTGCAACACACCGGTGAGCTGAAGTAGTAACGAATTGGCGTTTTGTTTAATTGACAAATCCCTTACTAATTTGGTGTGTCGGGTGCTGGAGGGTTACGACACATTTATACTAATGCGATCTAACCCAAAAACCATTATTATGCATAATGTTGGTTTCGAAAGTCTACGTGTTAAACTAGGAGTGCTAATGTGACATGTTTTGTAGGTTTTGAGACTTGGATATCAAGTGTAAAAATGTTTTACAAATATTTTCACTTTATGAAAAAATTGCCTAATTGGGTCTTAGAAACACCCATAACCTTATAATCCACCAATTTACTGCAGATTAATTTAACCTCAAGTCACGTAGTTGCACTTCTCCTTAGTCCGCACATTATTTGTTGATTAATGGAGTCGCGCACAGCTTTTCCTTCCGTAATCCATGCCACACTGCATTCATGCAACATTTTTTGCAGATGATAGACCCTCCCCCAAATAATCCCATATCAACACGAATGTACTGTATATGATTATACAATGTACTGTATAATCATATAAAGTACATTGTGTATATGTTTTTACTTTTCTAAAACATAATTCTGCAGATATTTTAGGACTGGTTCATCATTTTATTCACAGCACAGGTTTCACTTTAATATACATGTATTCTAGTTGTATGATCATGTTATACCAATAATAATCATATATTTTTGATATCACACCTTTTCAACCCAGAGCCCTTCATTATAAAATGCGGTAAACAGTGGTATGACACTTCCAGTAAACTGCATTTTCACCTTACACACAAGAGTAAAGTACATTTATTCCCATACCTGTTAGTCTGGGAGGTACTGCCGGCACCATAGTCCTCTTCGTATCCATTCTCATACACATCTTCATAAGCCTAAGTAGATTAAGTCACATGTAAGTAAGTAGAAGATTATATTTTTATGCTGTATATGAAAAAAAAAAGTTAAAGTTAATTTGCAGTGAAATGAAATTAGTGAGGCGTGAGAAGTGGTTAATGAGGAGTGTGGGCGACACGCTCGGTGGGGGTGATGCACGAAGGTCGCAATGAACCCTGCCGCGAGGTGCCACACGCACGCCCACATGGCATCTCATCTGCCAATGAGATGGTGACTCGAGTCGATTTCATTCGCAATTTTAGCAAGGGAGATGTGCAGCCCTGTAATTGCCTACTCACACCGCTGCTTGCGGAAGGAAATCCAGCGAAGGGAGCTCTGGAGAACCTATTCCACGCTGCTCATACGTCTTGGAAGAGCTTAGTGTACCCACACCTTACCCCACCATACATGATCTACCGATCGACTCATTTCCATTTTAATATATACATTATAATAATACCTCCCAGTATAAACCTTGGCTTGGACACACAATGGTCTATTTTTTTTACATTATGTTGCATCCATGGAGTAACACTAAAACGAAAACCAGAGGGAAGAGCCGGCTTCCAACCATTTTATTTTTCGGGATACAATCTGAGCCAATGATTTTTTTTGGCTCGAAATGAAAACTCCTCAAACAAGGGATGTGGTTACAGGTTTCAGAGCAGTCTTGCAAAAAAATATATATCTAAATAAATACTGCACTTTGCAGTTCAAATTGTAAACTAAGGTGTAAAAAAATTGCTACGACTTCTATAAGCCAATAACATGGGGCTGCAGTCGCTTGGTGAAATGTCTCATATATTGCACGGTCTGTTCTGGATGACCACAGTCGCACACTACTGGGTAGTTTTTAAGTTTTAATTTGTATATAATGTATCCGCATCTGCCATGATTTGTGTGTATGTGCTTTAGGGTGGACCATGAGCCCTCGTAGAAGATCAAACCCAGGGATCTTCTGTGTTGGGTCTTTCACAAGGTGTTTGTTTGTGAACTCCATTCAGCTCTTCAAGCTTCATCGGGGTTGAACTTGCATTGCTGAAGCTTAAGCGTATGGGTCCAAAAGGGCTTGCATGACTTCAAGCGATGAAGAGGGATATTGTTAAGGTCCTGATTAATGGAAAGACGACTGTTTCCCTCGATTTGCAAGATCGAGGGAAATAGCAGCTGCATCCAGGCCAGGATCCCACTTGTTCTTCAGGGATCACTGACTTGACGAGGGGGCCGATTCTCCAGAGCATGATAATGATTATGCCCTCCAGGAGTTTATAGGTCGTGCACAGGAGTGATATTGGCCTATAGCTTTTCGGGTCTCTCAGTTGGCTTACCCGGTTTAGGTACGGCAATGACCATCATCTTCCACCATGCTTTTTGGATGCATCCAGTTTTCATGTTTTTGGTGTACAGTTTTTCCAGTCATTGCAGTGCCCTAGGGTCTAAAATGATAGAATAATTCTGCAGAGGTATCATCTCTGCCGGCAACCTTGCATTTCTTCATTGCAGCCAAACCCTCTCTCAATTCCTCTGTGCTGATGGCGGTGGGGTTTGTGAGGAAATTGAGGCCAATGTCTGGGGTAATTGGCGATGGATCTCTCGCTTGATGTTTTTGTCGAGCGGTATTCTCCACTAGTTTGGAGGCTATAGAGTTGGGCAGGACTCTTGCGGCCCAGTATTCTGTTGGATTAGCAGCACCCAAATGTCGTAGTAGGGCCCTGGCACAAGGGCTGGAGTGTGTGAAGTCCAGCCTTCAACACACTCAATCCACCGCTGATGTCTGGCTAAAGACTCTCGCAGGACCTTTCTGTTGTCACCTTCTCACCAAGCTGCTTGGCGATGGTCTTGTAGCCCATTCCAGCCTTGTGTAGGTCTACAATCTTGTCCCTGACATCCTTGGAGAGCTCTTTGGTCTTGGCCATGGTGGAGAGTTTGGAATCTGATTGATTGATTACTTCTGTGAACATGTACCTTTTATACAGGTAACAAGCTGAGATTAGGAGCACTCCCTTTAAGAATGTGCTACTAATCTCAGCTCGTTACCTGTATAAAAGACACCTGGGAGCCAGAAATCTTTCTAATTGACAGGGGGTCAAATACTTATTTCCCTCATTAAAATGCAAATCAATTTATAACATTTTTGACACGCGTTTTTCTGGATTGTGTTGTTATTCTGCCTCTCATTGTTCAAATAAACCTACCATTAAAATGATAGACTGATCATTTCTTTGTCAGTGGGCAAACGTACAAAATCAGCAGGGAATCAAATACTTTTTCCCTCACTGTATATAGCAAACTGTGCTAATCGGAGGTCCGGGGGAACGACAACAAACTAATCGGAGGTGCGGGGGTAGGACAACAAACTAAACACAAAAAGCAGTTTTAAAGAAATGGCTCTTCAATCCAGATTACATCATATGCGAGAATACAGCAGTGAAAAATAAAAAGATTACGTATTATACTTCAGAATGGACTATAGTGACATGGAATGAACTGGGGAATATGCTTAATTTTGAGCCAATGCCTTGTGCACGATGAAGCAGTGCCTTCGTATGTTCACAGATTATTGTCAGTGAATAGAAGGCTATCTTAATAATTGTATCATTTTGTACATATTATTTCATGACTTATAGTAATAGATCAGTGAAAATCGTGTCCTACAATTAAAGCCACTTTGTTGCAAGCACATATAGTACTTGCCATGTTGTTAGAATTACAGGAAAAACTACTGAAAAATACACGCCAAATTACTATGCGTATAATACCCTCCTTTCGGTAAGCGACATGGCAAGCATATATAACTATATGTGTAATTCCTTCACAATATTAATAATGTTATGTATAAAGCGCCTTTCATTGAGGGCCTCAGATTGCTGTACAATACGCAGCAGACACAACATGGCAAATAACTCACGATAAAATAAACGGTAAAATAATTAAATAAATGTTCCTAAGCCATTCGCTCAATTATCTAAAAGTTTAATAAACGGAAGTGGACAGATGACATTTAAGACGAGCTTTCAAAATGTCTATAGACCCAAGATATCCTGATGATATCCTGATGTCTTGTGGGAGGGTATTCTAGAGTCTCGGGGCTGCTGCATGGCACACAGCTCGGTCACCCATAGACCAAAGCCTCAACCTAGCAACACACATGGGTGCAGTTTGTCTCTAAGGTAGGCTGGGGCAAGGTGGTTATATACTTTATATATTTTATATATTTAGTTTGAGTGATTTGGTTACATTTCCTATACTTTGCATGCATATTGTGTTTTCGTATTGCTTGTTGTGGTAACTTCCTGATCTGCCCCTACTGGACATTCATGAAAAAGAGCTTCAGAGCTCATTGGATTCCTCCAGGATAAATACAGATTCTGGTTCTGGTTCAGAGCTGTGTAGGTTAGCAAAATTATTCTAAACTGAATCCGACGTGAAACTGGAAACCAGGGCAGGCAGGCCAACATGGGCATGATATGATCTGAATAAGGTTTTTCTAGATCCTGCACAAAGTTAATAACATTCTCACTACACATTTTCAAGAGCACTGATATGAATATGGAATTGGGTATTATAAAAAGGTACTCAAGAGCTCCAACAATTCTAAAATGCGCTATCAAACCACTGTGCATCTTAACACTACTGTGTATTTCAAAGTTATTCATAATTTCTTAAGTGCAACTGACATCCTGGAGGTATGTTCACATACACAAGTGTTGGTCTGCTGTTGCACGTGTGGTTCTTTCCGAGCTCTACAGCATTGATACTGAATGAAATTATTTTTACAGGGTACGATTTCAAACAACTGGTTATCTAATCACCAGTACTACCGAGACGGACTGTGAAGCTGACTCACACACAGCATTCAGACGGGGCTTCCGGGTAGCTGCACGGTATATGATCCCACATTGGGCCACTATATAGTGCAATTAATTTTATGATAGATTTTTTTGTAGAAATACAAAACATTACTGAAGCTTTGCAAGCTTATTGGAATAATTTGGCCTGAGGCATTTCATTTTCGTTATATATGCATGAGGTCTTAAAGAAAATCACTTAATCCACCAGAGCACATTTTTAAAATCCAGCAGAGCATTCTCATAGAAAAGGGATTATATTACAGTCTTTTGAAAATTGTATTTATGGAGTTATTCATATTTTAGAATTATATACGTATCAGGCCATTCCTTGATTTTACCGACATCTCTTGCAAATTAACAGTAGCTCATTTTCATTTACATCTGCAAAGTAACCGTAACAACTTTCATTCGAAAAAATAGTTAACATTTCAACATAATTACATCTGAAAGTGGTGACAGAATCCATATATATAAAAACAAACAGCCGGGGTGGTATAAACTAATTAAAATGTGTTGCAGCCATATAGACTTTCATTGAAGTGAGAGTCTGCATAGACTATAAACAAAAAGTTTCGTCTTCAAACGTGTCAAGACATGTAGATGGCTCGTATTTCCCCAGTGTTATGAGCTTATCTTGCAATTAGAAATACATTTTCGTGGTACTTATTTGCAGAGGTGGGACAAAGTCATTGTTATGCAAGTCCAAGTCGAGTCGCAAGTCATCAAATTCATGACTCGAGTCTGACTCGAGTCCAAGTCACATGACTCGAGTCCACATCTCATAGGTGGGACAAAGTCATTGTTATGCAAGTCCAAGTCGAGTCGCAAGTCATCAAATTCATGACTCGAGTCTGACTCGAGTCCAAGTCACATGACTCGAGTCCACACCTCATAGGTGGGACAAAGTCATTGTTATGCAAGTCCAAGTCGAGTCGCAAGTCATCAAATTCATGACTCGAGTCTGACTCGAGTCCAAGTCACATGACTCGAGTCCACACCTCTGCTTATTTGTATCCAGTACACAACAAAGACACTGACCACCATGTAGTGATATTGAATGACAAATACCACCGTTCGTGAGTACCTACTGAGACTGACATGGTACAAGGACATGGGGGGGTGGTGTGCCCAACACTGCACTTTCGCTTCCGTGGTCTCCC
Source organism: Lampetra fluviatilis (assembly GCF_964198595.1). NCBI lineage: Eukaryota > Metazoa > Chordata > Hyperoartia > Petromyzontiformes > Petromyzontidae > Lampetra > Lampetra fluviatilis. The sequence goes on from NC_136288.1 coordinate 8,636,852, forward strand.
CAGTGCTGATGTTCATGCACAACGGCGAGTACTTGTTAAAAATCTGACAGCGGGTTGAGACATTGTCGCTCGTCAAGGATGCGCGAGGCAGGGAATCAAACCGAGGTTGCCGGGATCGTACCCACCGATGTCCCCTCTGACATGTGCACGCTCCGATGCAATCTCATGTTCCCAAAATAAAATATCTCATGTCAACAAAATTAGGAGTCAAACTGGGAGCGGTATTTAAAATAAGTCACACTTCGCCTCCAAACATGTTTTTTGGTCCCAAAATTGTTGACACCAAAACACAACCTGACTACCCTCTTATCACCTTTGCAGCTGTGAACAGAAGCAATGTAAGAAATGCGTTTCACGTTTCTTCACTTGCCGCAGTGAATGATATCATACACAGCACATATGTAGTGCCGTATGGTTTTACTTTTATTTAAAACTTAAAAATACATTCCTTTCAGATTGTATTGCCAATTTATTTTCTGAGTTGTAATATCAGAGTTGTGTCCCGAGACGTGGAAACGTCATTCTGGACTTTCCCCGGTCAATGGAACATCACGTCGTGTCAGGGAATGTGGCCCTGCAAGATGACACCAGAGAAGTAATTCTGCGGTCATTGCAATAGGTGTCCCTGACTACGACACTGGATAGAGGGTGCTCTTTCACCGTCTTCAAAGCTGACTCCCCACACGTGTCCTAATTCAATTCAATTCATAACCACAAGCTGCGATCGACCAAATCAAGTGAATATAATTAACTGACTTTTTTGTGTGCAGTTATTGGTGACTGAGTTGAGACCATCGGCTTGATTCTTTAGAAAAATACCTTCCAAATCATAATAGTGGTTCGTTTTTTGTGCCTACGTACAACATGAAAGTGGTAATGAGCAGCCGAAGGATATTTACCAACTCACACTCCCACTCACACGCATTCATGTGTGTTTGTGTGCCGTCAAAAGTTGGCAGTGTCTTCTTAGTTCAACGAGCATTAGAGGCGTACATTCTAAATTGCTAAAGCAGATAGTTGTTCCACAGGACACCAACTACAGTATTGATTTGGCCTAAAATTGGTGTATATTTTATTGACTCAGCAGGGATGCTGAGCTGAGTCAACCCAACAGGGATTTGAACTGTTAGCATTGTGAACGTGATAAGGGTGCCCTGCCACACTTCCACTCGGTGTTATACATGTTCAGTGGATACCCTAGCGAGCACCTTGTTTAAGCTGGAATATCAATAAGCACATTTTTAACGTATTGTACTTGTGTAGGGGCATAGTGTAGTAGCATAGCGCTGGCTGCTGGCAGGAAAGCGGATCTGCGGCGTACGGCAGCCCTGACGTCAGCAGGCCAGGATATACACCAGAGGGGGATCTAGGGGAAAGGCACAGAAGGGGCACTCCAAGAACCGCGTGTAGGTTCCAGAAAGGGGGCTTGGCTGGGGGCGGAGCGAAGCCATGCTGATAGTATAAGATGGGCCCCTGTAAGGGGCCCTCGAGGCTGTTGTTGGAATGGGATCCCCGTCATGCTGCTGAAGTCTTCGTCACCGATCTATTCGTCGTCCTCACCATTCTTCTCATCGTCTTCACCATTCTTCTTGTCATCGTCTCCATCTTTACCCTCTAGGGGTGCCACCAGTCAGGCAGCCTACCAACTGAGTAGCGTCGCCGACAATAGATGGACTAATTATTAAGAGTGTTAACCCCGATTGCTAATAAAGAAGTGCCTCCAAGACTTATCGTCTCCGAGTTAGTCACTACACTTGTGCCAATATTACAGCACAGAGGCTATGATGAAGGTGCTATTGTGCACAGATAGGTATAGCCTGTCAGTAGGCGGTCGATGTTATTACGTGGTTTTATCCACTTAAGTAATTCACGAGTTATTATTTTTTATTTGGCAAAGTTGGACCGTGACGCTGGCACACATAACCTACACTATTTTTTTCAAATAACATCATGTGATCTTGAACATCCACTGTGAAGCAGACTACACAGATTTTTGTTTAACACATCCATAGAATAACCAGGGCAGCTGCAGGGCTCGTACCTCTGCAAAAACGTGACTTGCCACACAACACCGCCTTTTCTCACTTTCCTTCCAGTACTAACTCTGACTCCCTGCTGCACTAGGTATTCATTTAGACTGCAATAATGTAGGAAAGGCCTAGACCAGGCACCAATTGCCGGTGGTGATTTGAACACCAAAATATCTAAAACTGGGTGACCAGGATCATAGAGTGAAAGGTCTTAATCACTGTGCCTTCTACTTTGCAGTGCATGTGAATTCAGGAGGTAGCAAATCCACTCTCTGCCACATTAAATTTTTCGTAGTATACACTCTGGCAAATAAACACGACAGAAAACATCAAAACCTCCGGCATACTTGCCCAGTCGATGTGTAACTTATAATGGCCGGCACAAGCTGTGCATTACTCTGTGCATTTACCAGAAGGCTCATGTCTTTCCACGCTCCATGACTAACTTCACCTCAACCACCCGATGTGATGGCAAGGCTTTGCCTCATGTGCCACCCTGAGGATTATGGTGCACGTATGTAATGCACAAACTTGGAGACATGGCCATAATCAGACTCTTGAGAGTGTGTGGCCAGTAAACTCCATCTAGATGGCACAAGCTTCATCAGGCGACAGTAATTACAACTAGCTTAATCAGGTGACAGCTGTCGCCTGATGAAGCTAGGTGTAATTGCTGGCAAAACGCCGTACTCAGTTTGCAAATGTTGTGGCTTGGCTCACCAACACACCGGTGTGCTGTACTAGTGACGAATTGGTATGTTCTGTTTACGTGACAACCCTTACGAGTTGGCTGTGTCGGGTGGTGGTGGGTTTTAACGCCACATTAATATATTTACACGATCTAACCCAAAATCTCTATTATGGATGATTGAGGCATCGTTCAATGATTGGGGTATTTCATTTCTAGGTAAACATTTCGTAAATAGGTACACTAATTGTGTTGCATCTTCCGGATGCTGCTGCTTTGATTATTTACGGTTATGTCACCTGGTCCAGGAGCTTTCCCTTTTTGTCACACAGTTTAAGCAGTGTTTATTGTTTCACATGAAACCTCTGGCACTTTCTCATCATCATCTAAAAAAATGGGTTGATTCTTGGTAGTGGGAGAAATAAATCCTGTCTGTCACCTACAACGCGGTAGTTGCGTTCCTGTAAAATACCGCGTTATGGAAACATCGCGCTATGATATATAATAATGGGTAAAGCACAGTCCGCGATAACACGTGAGATGTGTATGCAGGCTGAACAAAGACTGAGGCATGTGGGTAGTATCTATAAGCATCCAACAGCATCCCGCCTCATGTGGCGCTACACTGAGGCAGCTGTACAACTGCTTATTCCTACCCGCACGATGTAGTTCCATTCACTCAATCGCGTTATGTATAAAATATGCGTTCCCCAATACATTCATGGCGTTCTATCCAATTCGCGTTATGCAAACAACAACACACAGCGTTACAGGAGAACAAACAGACTGTGTAAGGTTTCCTAGCGGGAGCCATGAACGAGCAATGGCATCAAAAGGAGTCCAAGGATCGTAAGCACTCACGTAGTCCTCCTCGTAGGCCTCCTCAGCCAGCGGGGGCGGCAGCGGAGGAGGTGGCGGCGGAGGCGGCGGTGCCGCTCGATACGCGGCCACTGGCCGCATTCTTTGAGGTGCCGGGACTCCCATGCCGGCAGGGAGAGGGGGTGCCAGTGCCCGGGCCAGGGCGAGGCCCCGCGGGGCGGCCATTCTCCGGGGAACCGCTGAATGTAGCCCGCGGCTGCTTTGAAAAGAAACGATCGGAGAAATGAGACGCGGAGAACAAAAAAACACTTGCGCAGCGATGAGTGTTCCCTTGCGCACTATGGTGGAGCCCATCAAACCACTGAAAATGGACAACAGGAAAATGCTATTAATAACAGTTCGACATCCATCAATGTGCAAATTGTATTAGTCTGAGTTATTTAATGTTTATTTTCTAGTTTTTTTTTTTACAGCCGTCTGTCAGTCCAAGCTGAATGACGGCCTCCAAACACCCACAGACCGATTTGGTCAGGGGGATTGTGTAACCGCATTTTTCCCACATGAGTCTGTGTTGTGGGCTGGTAAATATGGAGGCACAAGAGTGTTTCAGTCATCACTCGCCATTGCTGTTAACCACAGCTGGACTTGGTGACATTTTTCATACTCGTCAAATTCTCAAATGAAGCCCTCCATGAAGGCTCTTTACAGTACAGTGCACGTGCCACCATGCCACAGCTGCAACCCTTTTCATTTGCTTACTCTATAAGACTTTAATAAGCTGCTTGCATTTATTATGTTTCCTCAGCAAAACATTACTATCCCTAGACTCCTGGATGATAATATATTTTTAAAAATGTCAATGAAAAAAAGTTAATGTAGTGGGATTACTCTCCAACAGACCGGTGTGCTGATAAATCCCTACTAATTGGCTGTATCGGGTGGTGGTAGGTTTAGCGACACATTTATATTTACACGATCTATCACCAAAAACCTCTATTACGGAAGAAAAATATAACTTGTCATACAGCAGATCACTGTTGTAGAAGCCAGTGTGGAAAGACTTGGTATTATTACCTGGCTAGGGCAGAACTTAACCGACTATGAATGTTACGTCTGTGTCCCTGCAGTATGTAATCTTGCCGATAAAATCCTGAAGACCCTGCTCTATATCCCAGCCCCCTGCCCTTCACCGCGAGACGCTTCAACACGCTTCTGAACACATTCGTCCTTGCTGTAAGTGTCAGAGTTGCAGTTGGCTTTAAAAGCTTTCCACAAAAGCCCAATTGCATTCTAATTGTAACACTACCTCTGTAAATTCAGCAAGTCAAATAGGCGCCAGTGAAATACACAGACCACTTTCTTCTTCCGGGGGTAACGTGTGAGTTTATCCCCATGTATGTTCACCTAATTACTGGCCTGAAAGAGCAGGATTAAGTATTTGAAGAAATGAAAAGTTGGCGGCGTGGATATTCATAAGGAAACATTTGTGTAAATACAATTACGTAACATGGCACAAAGAGGCAGGCTTCCTGCTTTAGGTATTCTAAAATAATATTCAACCAGAAACAGATCTGAAATCATATGAATCGGCCACTTTGTCAAATACATAAATGAAAATCTACTGTACATTGGGGTTAGTGACTGCATTACCCACATTTATGTATGTTCACATTTAAATATCGCGATACTGATTCTGAGTAGAATAAACTATAGAGTATTTCCCCTGCATGGATATTATACATAATCCGAAATAATTTTCATTTTTATGAAAAAAAAAATTTTGACTGTTGATGTGAAAGTTTGACGTCCACTTCCCTTGCCGTTTTTTACATTTCAAATTAGTTGAATGTTGTAGTTAAAACTCCTTAATCTTACACCGCACTCTTACCTGGGAACACTGAGTTAGCAAAATTCAAATGGATCATGGGCTTTAGAATTATTTCATTTTAAACTTGCAAGTTGAACTCTTCCCATGATATATTGACTCAATGTTATTTTTTTATATGTAAATATGTATATATATATCCACATATATGAACAATTAATCGATGGAGAGAGAACGAAATGCATATTGCCAATTATGTAGCGCATTGACAATTCGATTTGGAGCACGTGTAATAATACAAGCACAGACCACGAATAAGCAAAACTAGACTGGCGTTGGTGTACGGTGAAAATATTTGCTTCTCATGATCCCCCCTGTGCATTTGTGGAAGGTGACCTTTCACAACGTGGATGCGCTGTAGCACTGCCCACCGTGTGAGCATCAGCCAAAGTGCAAAAATTGGAAATGGGAGCCCGATGTGCAGCCTAAGCCCACCGTGCAGTACGATACAAGATCAAGCCCAGAAAACAGGACTTCCTCACCTTCAGCGTCTGCAAGGTTGAGGACTCGTCTCAAAAAGGGCAGCCTTCCTGGCAACTACCATTAAGACTGGGCTACATGCAACGTGAAATGAAACGCAGCATTGCCGCATCGACCTGCAGCGTCGCTTCCGCAGTGGCTAAGCAGACTCGGGCCTGGTTAACACTTGGACGGGTAGTTACCAGGTAAAAGGCAGTGATATTGGACACAGACCGTTCAGTAGGGTATGTAGTCCCTTTTAGCTAGCGATCAACTCACGTTCCAGTATGGTGCCCGGGTGGTATCGTGCTCTATTGAGGTGCCAATTTTCAGAATGTTAAATTTAAGTCCGGTCAAATTACTTGTGCCATAAGATCTCTGACTTGGTAACATTTTTCATTCTTCACCAATTCTCAAATAAAGCCCTTCATCGAGTCTGGCTGTTTACATCCAAGTGTCCTGTCTGAAAACCTAAAAATACCATAATGTAAGTAACAATTTGAAATTTCCAATTTGAAGAGCCTCGCTGAATCTCCTAACATGTATTACGAGCCTCTTGCTTGGCCTGGAAGTCCAATTCCTTTAAAAAAATCTGTGCGTGTGTAAGAGAAACCACAAATTCCTAGACGAAGTCCACACCTACAAGAGAAAAAACAATGAAGCTGCACAGAAACATACTCACTGTCCTTCCCTGGTAGGTTTGTTATTGCCCAGCATGTGAATGCGTTGCACACATAATCGCACCACTTCATCTTGGCATGAGACCATGGATTCAATCGTTACGTGATCCACTAACAACTACCTCCAGGACGCCGGATTGAGAGCGTGCCTCAACCGCACCCCATTTTGATTTATGTAAAATATTAATGGCAGTGACGGCAGTGATTTTAGATCTGGTGGGTGGCGCAGTCAACGTACTCAATTTAACAATGTCGACGTGTAGCAATTGTTATTTTGTCACAATGCTGCATGGCATACACGTGCAGTAACAAGGTGACACAGATGCATTGGGTGAAATCAAAAAGTAGGCAAACCGAAATTAATCAATTAACTAATGAACTATATCCTAGCATTACTGGCATAGCTAATTGCACAGTAAATGTGTTTGGTAGGCATTGCCTTCCTATGCATTTACATTCACAGTGAGCACATGTGTGCAATTGTGGTTATCACTTTCATGCATCAGTGTGCAATTTGCTAAGGGCCTATCTACTGTGCTCCTATATCTCAGCATTCTATGCAATGGCATGTAAAACGGACAGCCAATCTCGCTAGGTCGCAGGTCACCGTCTTTCCACGGGGTTGAGACGAATGTCATCAATTACAAAAGAACCCCGTCCCACAGACACTGCTAAGAATGACCTCGCCTAAGCTAAAAGGTCCCACCTGTTTCCAGGTCTTCATTTGCCAAAGAGACAATGGCTTCTCCCCTCCGGTTGTCTGAATGCACAGCTGCATTAATTGAATGCATAGCGGCATAGTCTGCTTAGGTTAATGCAGTTTTACTACTGTATTTCCAATTTAACACCATCAAGAGTGTTAATTGTATTGTATATCATTGACTAATAACGTACCTGCAAATGAAACATACATATGCACATATACATTTATATATGCAATGTAACGGCAGTATGAAGAGTATTAATAAGTGCATGCTTTGTTTGACGACACCGCCTGAGGATTCAATGTGTCCCAGTTGTCTCCATTCACACACCATTGATACGAGAGAAAAAAAAATGGGCATGACACACACTTGCTGCTGGAGAGAAACGGAAGAAGGTAAGTGGGAAAAGCCAGTGGAGAGGAGGTAAGTGAAGCCTGGGATTTCGGGCAGCACTGCCCTAGCATCTGTGATGTCAACCGTGGAAGCTCAATTGTCCGTGCACGGTCGGTACCTGGCAAGGGCATGCTGCAGCGATGGGAGCGGACGGATGGGGGGCAGAGGCACTGGAGCAGGATGGCCCCTGGCGTGGCCGCCTCTCCCGTGGACCCCAAGCCCGACCTCAGCATCGTCCTCTCCTTTGAGGAAGCTGAGTTCACGGAGCTGTTGCTGTCTGATCTCGTCATTGTAGTCCTGTGGAGGCCACGAAGACAGCATTGTAAATTTTGTACCGTATTTATATAGATCATTGAAATATATATTTAAATATTTAATACATCGGCCAATAGTCATATGTGTATTACCATTATACATGTATTATTGATATATATATTATTATGTATTGATATATATATAATTATCACAGCGGCCAGTAAAAAACACTATTGAAGCTGTAATGGGTCAAGCATAAATGCATTGAATTGAGCAAGGCGAAACGAGCTTGGGAAAAAAGATGAGGGAAATAAATTCCAAAATCGAGCAGACTATTGTTTATAAAAAATTGTACGATTGTATAACGATTTAATATACAGGTAATGTTGGCATCCATTTAATCAAGTAACTAAATTAGAATGTGGCCACTTTATATTTACACAAAATAATTTCGTAGTTCAGTGCTCTAATATACACACAACACTTTGTTTTTGCAGTGTCAGCCATTTCCTCAGAGTGGGAAAAATACATTATCAGGGAATTTAATTTATGCTTAAAAAGAGAAATGCTGCCTGGTTAGCTATACTGTACAGCCATTAGTTTTTTTTTCAAAACTGCATATACACAATTATATCAAGTTTTGTTCCTTTATGTTTTCATAATTTCACGTAGTTTATTAAGTTATTATTCATTTCAAAATAATGTTCGATAGTGGAATGTGGTCCATTGTTGCTTTTAACTTAAAAAAATGCAGTGTAGCAGCATTGATGAGCGATTAAAGACTGCGCAAAGCCGAGCGGGCTAAATCTCAAGACAGCCTTCAGGCATGTCAGTCTTTAACATGATGTGCAGCATCAGTCATCAGCCTGACTTGTTAACCTCACTCTTGTTTTGCGGTCTGCACGCACTTAAAAAATATATAATTATTTATTAATGTGGAAATATATCACCGAGTAGCACAGCTGATCTTTTTGTGATGTTTAGGCAACACCTTGGTCGTTAATCATTTTGTTCTTTTGGGAATTTGGAGCACCCAAAATAAATCCTACGCATAAGGTGGACAACACTGAAACCTTCGCAAGTTTGTCAGAAAACACACGGTCTTTGCTATGAGTGTGTCACTGTATGTGGGTGATGCAGGGATCATCTCTATGCGATGTACCAACCCTGCCTCATTTACCAGATACATCACAACGTAATCAAGGCTGATGGCAGTGATGCCATCACCCTTCAGCACAGCCACCTTCCATCTGTTAAATTTCACAGCTGTCACACAGTTGACACCTGGCCTGAAATTTTCGTGCACTTCACACCACTTTTCTACTTGTCAGTGACGGGTTTGCGGCTTATTACGGCCTGGTCCCACTGCAAGGGGATTAATGCCACCCCGCCTTGAGTGGCGGGTGAGCGGGCAGTGTGAGCACGGCCAAGGCACAGGTGGGGGGCGGAGGAGTGGGTGCTGTGAGTGCCTGCAGTGGTATGCGTGTGTATTGACTTGACAAGCTTCTTTTGAGATGGCACTTTATTGAAGACACATTCACTTGACATCAGTTGGAGATACCACTGCAATAGCCCCGAGTGTCCCGCGCATCTCCCTTATATTCCAACCGAGTCCACGCCCCCCTTCTCGAATATTCTCGCTGACTCTGGACGCTCGCTCTACCGGCAGACTCTACCGTCCTCTTCCGTCACTTGACCACACTCCCTTATCTTACATTCCCGTAGCCACCAGTCCCTTCGCATTCACAACTGATACCCCTGTCATTACCTCCCATGGCCACTAGTGCATTCGTACTGTAGGCTGACTTCCCTATCATTACCTCCCATGGCCACTAGTCCCCTCACACAGCATGCAAGTTCTATTGTCATTACATCACCCCCCCCCCCCCCCCCTTCTTAAAAATATAGCCATCCCAGCTAATATCAAGACTTAAAAAAAAGACAAAAAATGCAACAATTAGGGCAGAATGGCAACCCACAGCTGCATGGAAATAACCTGTCACTCGACCACAGAAACCAACAACAACACAACATGACGACTGAGTGGTGCAAGTCGCCCCACGCGAACAACAGCAACCGCACCAGGGTACACACACAAAAAACAGTTGGCCTTGGGAGTTGCCAGTCCACCTCGTGGCTTGGAGAGACGCAATCGCAGCTGCTAAGCTCTTGACCGGGCCCCTGACGCCAGTCCATCGCACGTGGCGGAGTCCTGTGGACCTCTGAGAATCAGAGGGTCGCATTTTGTGGGCGGCACAACACATCTCCCGGGTTGCACAACCATCCCGGACGACTACCCTGGCATGTCGGACACACCAGACATTGGCCGCTCTGGACATGGATATGAGATGTCTGGGCGGGGATGGACGTATGGTTTGAGATGCGATGGTGGACAAACCAATGTTGACGCCCCACCTATACTTGCATGCACCAAAACCGATTCACTTCCACAATCTCGACCGGTCCCCACTATAGTTGTGCTACTTAGGTGATATCTGCAGCGGCACATACGAGAAACGCAGCTATGCTTTGTCACCGACACTCGCCCGGACGCAATCTGCCACGGCACGGTTATGTCCCGCATTTATTTTTTCGAAGCCGCACCCAGTTAAACGGTATGGGGGGGCCCGTGCTCCCGCTCGCACATCAGAGACGGAAACAAATATAAACTAGCACTCAACAACGCGCCCAACAAATCGTCCACACGCTTACTAGGCATGCACCAGCCACCACCTGTTCACATGTTCCTTCTCCACCAGACTCATCCGATATTAGTTCTGGCAAACAGGGCTGTGTCTCCCGTATCAATATGGTGCAGCAATAGAGAAGTACGACCGATGTCGCACTTGCTCTTACTGAAAACATCTGAAATTACAGCAACAATGACTTCAATTCGCCGCGTTGTGCTTTAGGCAAATCATGATTGTCGCTACAAGTGCTTCCGCCCACGTTTCATCTGACCCAACTCTCTCCCCCATCGTTTCCGCGATATCTGTCGCCACTGCCCCGCAACACGCGGACTCTCACCTCCATCGCTTCCATGATATCTATCGCCACCGCCTCGCAACATGCGTGCTCACGTAGGCCAATACGGTAAGCCGCTGGGACCACAGCTGTCCTTCCACCCACATTCAACACTTGCAGGAATGGCTCTTGGCCCGCTCTTAGGATCGTCTGTGCACCCGCCAGTGTAAGCTCACGGGCCACACTGTTGGACGGCGTCAGGAGAACTGCCATATCTGGGTCGGCCGAATGCAACAGCCTGCGGTACCGCTAGGGAACCAACATCTGTTTGTCCGGAGGGATCTCTACCGACCCCATCAACAAGGCCTGAATCGCGACGTAGCACCCGCCTCCCTTCCAATAGGATCCCAAAAAAATAACTGCTGCCCCGACAACATCTCTTTACACATCTGATCCGTCAATTTCCGAGGGCATTCAATTCAAAAAGTCGGTGTCCCACAAGCATGGGATACCCCACATTTATGAAATCACAACAGGACCTGTCACCGCAATTTCCCCAATTCTTCGAAACCCGTCACTCACCCGCGACCGACACAACCGACATAACCGACACAACTGAAACAACCGATGAAGGATGCAAGGTGATAATGGGGCCTGGGAGACACACCTGCCTAGATGTGTGAGGTGACGTTTCGGGCCAGGTGTCTGTGGTGTCGCGACTTGTCTGCCGCCGTTATGGAGTGGCCGCCGGTGGGAAGACAGATGCCGATGACGCCGCTGTCCAGGCGTCGCTCTGACATCCCGGCGTGATGTGCCCCGGCCGACCGCACCTGAAGCAGGCCATGGCAGGCCCTCGCTGTGGAGCAGTCACCTCCCCCCTTGGTCCCCAACCTTGAGGCCATAGCAAAGTCTCCCCCTGGCGTCGAGCCCACCCGTGTACCTCCGCCGTCACCTCCTCCCCCAACTCCAGACCCTCCTCCATTGGCGTCCCTGCACTCCTTGTTGACCTGACTGTCGAGGCCTTACCCGACATCAGATCACCCGACCATGCCACCACACAAGGCCACCGGTTCATCCCCTCATGCCTCTCACCGCTTTTGCTGCACTAACTCCGTGTATTCGATGGGGGATCGAACATGGCCGCCATTTCACCGTACACCTTTTGTAGCATAGCCCTTCGGTCCTCCGGCACAGCTCGGAACACTGCAAGGATGTCGTTGTCAAGGGCGGTAGGTAGGGCTCTCAGTGCTTCCTCTTCCGACCATCCGTTGGCTTGATACGCTGCCTCAAACCTTCTGGTGAAGGTGGCCCAGTCGCCTTCCGCTGCTACGAATTATTTTACAGGCGTCATCCGCCGCAGCTGGTCAGTCGCTCTTTCCCGTGCCGCCAGAGCTGCAGTCACCTCGGCCGCCATTTTGCCAAAGCACGAAATGGCGGCCATCGGTTGAGTGGTTTCCACCGTGGGGACTCCAAACGTGCTCTCCGCCACTCCTATTATCGCAGTCGCGATAAGCTGCATGGTAAGCTGTCGGCCAGCCCCCTCTCTCCTCATTACCGCCGCCCGTCCCTCTTCACCGGAAGGGTTGTTCACCGGGTCCCCGCCACCCGGTGCTTGTTGCAGGGGGTCTCCTCTCCGTCCGAAGTCGTCGTCAGTGAGTTCTCCTTGCAACCATGCCGCGGCATGATGACACCCCACTTCTGACACCAGTTGTAAAGACGACTTGACACATTTCTCTTGAGATGGCACTTTATTGAAGACATGTTCACTTAGCATCAGGTGGAGATCCCACTGCAACAGCCCGAGTCTCCCACACATCTCCCTGCACCTCGTGCGCCTTTTGGCGTCATCTGGTCCAACACCATGTGAGACTAGGCTCTAAGGAAAGCTGTCTGGGGTGTGGACCAATCAACTTCAAGGACAGTGCATACATTATCAGAGTTGTTTTTTGTTTGCATTATGACTGCAGGTAAAGTGGTCTATGCAAACATGACTCCTTGTAAAAAAAAAGTGTCAGTTTTGTTTGCCAGATAAAAGGGTAAAAAAAACAATTATCAATTCCTTATTTTGCATATAAAAATTTAATATTCCCTTTGATCTATAATTTCAATGAAATTATACACAGCAAACCAGCGTGTTTGAGGAGTGCGATATTAATGGCCGTATCTTGCACACAAAATATAATTTAATCACGTTTTTTTCCATGCAATTATATTCCAATTGTGTTATCAGAGTCACGAGACAAAAAATTATCATATTCAAAACCAGAGCACCACTCCATGTTACAGAGGATCAAAAACATATTCATCAACAACAACATATAATAGGCAACATTATGGGCAATGGCCCATCTGCATAGCAGACAGATTTATCTTTATTTAGGTCATTTATATTTACAAATATGTTGAGATTTGTATTAATGAATTATGCTTATGCAAAAAAAAACGTGTTAACTATGTTAGGAAATGGCTTTTATAAGGAAAAGCTACAAAACTGCTGCTGACATCGTATTGGATCGCCAATTATCTACACGAGGGACATTGTTACTGTTTTGTTCATAACAATCAAACCGAAAATAGTTTTAGTCATCAGAGCTGGAAAAAAAACAAATTTAATTGAAACTCACTTTAATTTGATGGCTTCTTTGTGCATTTATATGCGACACATTGTGTACTTGAAAACCTGGATTAATCATAGGTGGCTGCCCACACTCGAACCACATATCTCAGCTGTGCCGGCTCAGTACTAACACAAAGTATCAGCCCTCATCGGACAACCCAGCCATCTCAATTTCACACACGTTATTTTATTTCTTGAAAAAGAATAATATCCATTTTAAAAACAAACATTTTAGGGTTATTCTACGCTTCTAAATTGAAATCCAGAATTCCTGAATAAATAACTTTGTGTCAAATTTATTTTGGCACTCTTTTTGTAAATTGCATTATCTCATGTTTTCACAAGACGTTAAAATATTCTCACTTAAAAATTAAGCCAACGCTGTGTTGTGTGTGACACTTACCGGAACAAGATATTTTTTAACTTCATCGAGAGCGTGACCCATTCGTCTGTAGGCTTGTGACGGTGGTGCAAACACCTCAATTAGTACGTGCAGATCCTCATTCAAATGCACATACTTGGCTTCGCCGCTTTTTCGCAGATCTTCCTCCTACAGGGTGCAATATTTAAATTCATTATCAAAAGAAACAAAACCACGTTCCGTGTTAGCTTTTTCACTGCATAAAGCACAAAGCAAAAATTAGGTTGGTGTTGCAAACAATAATTTTAATTGAAAACATTTTTGCACACAGTTTAGTGAGTGCGTAAAAAATGGGAGAAAAATGGGAGAAGAAATGTAAATCGCTATTGAAAATAAACCCTTAATGAGGTGGCTGGGTTTCCTAGGGTACTATTGTAACCATGCTGTGATACTCTGTATGAGCCTCAGTGTAAGCCTCAGGGCAAACTAAGTAACATGGCAGCCATGTAAAACCGCTTTAAGCGTTTCTCCTCATATTCTTAAGAATTATTGACGATTTTCCTCAGTGATATAATTTGATTATTGGTGTTTTCACAAAATCATTTAATATTCCATGGTTTATTTTGGGGCAACTCGTGTTGGCTGGCCCATGACTTCCGAGTATACTAACTGAGAATACATGTGTAGTGACATCATGGATGTCACTGTGTAATGCCGGCCATAGAGAGGCACGGCGTGGGATGTATTGACATCGCGGGCACCACGTATATGTGGGTGTAGTACTGGCCCTAGAGGGGCTCAGTGAGCGCTGCCTGGCAGTGCTGGATGGCACCACGCTCTGCGTGCAGTGCCGACCCCTACAGGATAGGGTGTGAGAGTGCCGGCCATGGGAATGGGGTTACTAGGGGCCATGGCACTCTGGTTGACCCCTAAGGACACGTGACTGGTAAAGTGTACACAGGGCCCCAGGTGGGGGCTAGGGGTGGTCCACGTGTCAGGCACGAGATCTTGCTCGAGGATTCAATAAGGTGGTCGTGGCTAAGGGCGGAGCCAGCCACGCCACAGAGGATATAAGCCAGGTCCCCGAGAGGGACCGGCTGCTGTTATTCATCCTGAAGAATCTACGTTCTACGTTCAACGTCCGACAGAGTCTCAAAAACGTGGACCTGGACCCAAGCTGTGGTCCAGTCCATTGTAGCTAGTTATGGTGTAATTAATGTAGTTAGCCTGGCGGTCCACCACCATAGCTTGTTATCTGGTTAAGGGGCAGATACCCCTTTGTGTTGGTATTAATAAATGTGTTACCTCCAAAGAGTAAGTCTGCGACTCAGTTGAACTCACTACACATGTATTCTTATTAAAATTGTTTAATAATGAAGGTTAAATAGCTCGAACTACATTTTAACACCGCTTTTTTTTACATTATATTCAGTATCCCCATGTGGAGATGTGTTTTCATGAACATCTTTCCTTCGGCATTTTATTAAGACTTTTAATACAGTGGCACTCACATAAGTTGCAGCTTCATACTCTCCCGATATTTTCAACTCCAAACACAATTTGAATCAAAGTAAACTGAGGAACACTTGTGAAGTAAAGCTTTCCGTGGTTTCTTGGAAGCGAAGTTTGCCTGTGTTCGTGTCCAGAGGGGGTTCCACATGTGCTCGGTTTTGATACAGCACCCAGCCAGGGTCACCACTGGTTGCTCAAAAATCTATGCTTTCATTTTATTCAATCTCACAGCAGTGAAAATCCTGGGGTGATGGTGTCATAGTGGCTGTTCATTCATCAGTCCAGCAGAGTGCCCTCTCCTATCCCAGAAATAGAGGTACATATATGGGTCACTAGGGTCAGAATTGATGATGTTGCCAGTGCCCTATCCACCAGTAGCGGAAATATTGTCCTTTAATAAGGGCATAAGAAGTGTGTGCATATGATACCTCCCGAGAGTTGGTCATACATGAAGCATGAAATGTGGAAACATATATTTTACTTTTACGTATTTGTAATGCAGTGACGGATTACTTTATTAATTATTACATCGTATATATTTTTAATCATCAATAAAGTCAAGTTGAAAGTGTATCCATGCTGATACAAGTGTCGTGCAGTGCTCACGTCTGTTGACAATCCAGTATCAATGGTGTGAATTCTGCTGTCCCGTAATAATCTCCATTCTCTCCATAGCAATCACTTTCTGAAATCCTATCAAATGGTCGTTGTATTATGTAAGAAATATAAGAATGAAGGAGTAAGTCATCTACCCAAAATAATTATGTCGACCAAAACATCGCAGCTATTCTATTGTCTAAAAACATTGCTCTACATCAACATCAGCCATACAACGATTTGAATGTATGCATGTATGTTGAACTTCTTTTGCACTGTACGTAGCCAACCGTTCTAATTGGAGTCGCCAACCGTGCTAATCGGAGATTTCCACATCGCTCAGCTCTGTTGTTGGACTTAAGTCTGTGAAAGAAATTCCACATTCCTATACCAAAACTAATACTTCCCTCTGAACAACCACTCATGAATGCCCACCGAGTGGTGAAGACTGATTCGGTGATACCTTTTTTACAAACCCTGAAGAGATTATGTGTTAATTTATACAAACTATAGAGTCATATAAACTAATTGAAAGCTTGACGTTATCTTATTTATAAGGTATGCAATGCCTTTTAATAGACCTGCATCTGTTGTGGCCAAAGATGTATTAAGTGTGTGGAGTACAAGATCCGACCAAGTCCGCCGAGTGCTCGCCGAGCTGCATTGCCTTCCAGTTCTCGAACTAATACATTATAAGGTTACACTCATTACACAAAGTTCTTGCCACAAATGAACCATACTATCTTGCTTATCTCTCCGGTCATTCTCGCAGAAGCTTTAGGATAGCCATCGAACAAATATGGTCACTGCTTTCAGATGCTCTTCTGCAGCTGTCCTTCCGATGTTAGGAAGCCATTGGAGCTATGCACTTTTAAATCTAAATTGAAAACTCATTTTTTTAACTGCTTTTTATGTTTGGTTTGTTGTCCTTCCCCCGTACCTCCGATTAGCATGGTTGGTAACGTAGGGTGCAAACGAAGTCCAACATTCATATAATAACAATATACATGACTAAACTCTATTTACACTTTATTCAAGTAATATAGAAATTTATCCAGGAATTCCATGTTTGTTTGGTAAGTATTTATTTGCAACTTGATCTTATCTATTGTATATTTAACATGATTTTGGAATATATTGTAGTTAACTCGAATATAAGTGCACTTTAATTTTGTAATTGTTAAGTAAGGAATATAGTTCAAAATTTGACTGACATTAGAATGTCAATACTTTTTGCATTTACATTTACGATTGAGACTGTTTTCTTGTATTAAAACTCATTTATCCAGGAAAGTCTTACTGACAATCAAGATTCAACTGCAGTAATTGTGAATCATTTTCCTTTTGATGTTGTGTTATGGGGATGATTACCTATTTGAATAGCTTCACGTTTCTGTTGTTCAAGACGTCTTAGAATTTCCAGAAATTGGGATACTTTGCTATTTAATTGGTAGGGCTTTATGTATACAGGAGGAAACCAGAGTATCCAGAGAAAACCCATGCATATGCTCGAATGACAGTGACAAGTCCACACATATGGGTTAATTAACCCACCTGCTCTACTGTTCTGCCATCTCCTACCCACCCAAAGTCCTGTGCATTCAGTCTTGAGACTATTTTCAGAGACTTTGGCTAAAAGATGTGTGGTGATTTCATTATCGAGTGTTTTCACTTTTTCACAACCCTAGTGCCCAGCAAGAATTCCACCCACGAGATGATGACCCTCAAAGATGTAGTGATGAGCAAGCTATGTTCTGCAATATAATTTACTGGCCACCTCATGGCTCTATTGGTGAGTGTCTCATGCAAATTATTACGTTTTCATGATCAACCAACGACCCCCATCTCAAAAACGCTTGAATGCAGACACACACATACACCACAAGTTTAGGTGTGCTTGAAATGTAAACATTATTGGTACATTTATAGTGAAGTGTGTCAGGTTACTTACAACCAAAAAGCCATGTTACCCACCTTGTCTCTGTCTCGCATGGAGCCTTTACCAAGGATTGAGAGTTTTGTCCCAGTTTCTTCCTTTAGCCTCTTTAGAGAATTCCCTCTTGGGCCCAACAGCTTGCCAATAAAATTAAACTGCAAGGGGAAAAGGAGAAGAATGCATTATTTCAAAATAAATGTTTGAATAATGCAGCGTGCTTTTTTATGATTACAATTTATCATTTGCAGTCGTTATGATAAAAGAAAAATAAATACACCATTTGACTTTGTGATAAAATAGTATGGCAATCAATGGCACAGCTAAAATGCAGTGATTGTGAACAATTTACCTTTGGATGTTGTCTTACGGGGATGATTACCCGTTCGATTAGCTTCACGTTTCTGTTGCTCACGACGTCTATAAATTTCCATCCATTCTCTCCAGGAGAGTTTCTTCCCTTTTGGCTTTTTTCCACCTCTGCAATAAAAACAACATTGACAATTATAATAAATTATTCTCCAACAAAAATATGTAACGATGTACTTGCATTATTTATCATCGTCTTGCAAAACCACACTGAACTTGCAAGTACCCGTGTGTATACTTATACCAAACAAAAAAATCGGCAAGTATGCTATGTTTCTTCTTCTTGGTTATTTCTGTAAAGTCACGTAGAATGGAAATAATAAAATAATAAAAATAAAACATAATAAAATAATTCTCACGACGTTTCGGCCACAACGCCATCCTCAGGTGGAGAACAGGTCTGTCGAGGAGACAGAGTCTGAATCACAAGCCCCAGGCTTGGAGCGACTATTTAAGCTGGGATGGAGGGGCGAAGAGCGCCTTGACAAAAGAATTTGCATATCAAGAGGAATTTAGCATATTTATGGGAAATGCAGATATGTGATTAGTACTACTTGTGAAATGCGTAGGAGGATTGGCGAGGGGTTTAAAGTCATTATGCCCGTGCATTATGCAGGATTAGCAGCATCAAAGGGAGGGGATAGGGGTAGCATTATTAATGCTACCCCTATCCCCTCCCTCTGTCTCCTCGACAGACCTGTTCTCCACCTGACGGCTACTTGCGTTGTGGCCGAAACGTCGTGAGAATTATTTTTATTGGTTTATTTTTATTATTTTATTATTTCCATTCTACGTGACTTTACCGAAAGAACCAAGAAGATGATTCCCTGTAGTCACGAAAGCTTTAAATCGAAATTTATGCTATGTTTATTCAAGGAAGGATAACATTTATTTTTCTATGAGAGCAACGTGGTGCTTTTGTTGTTGCACATTTATCGAAATATCTAAAAATTCAACTGACACAGACGCTATCATCTTGTATGTGTGCTCCATAAAATATTCACCGCAGGAGGAATATTCAAGCTGGCAGCACGCAAAATGCATCTGTGTTAGTTCAATGCCTTTATCACTTTGCTCATTAATAACAATGACATTTGATCACTGCATCGATTAACACTGAGGCAATGTGTGCACAGCGCACAACACAATACAATTTAAATCATATGGACAAAGACCTAACTCGACACGGTATTTCTAAACAAATACATGAAGGATAAATAAATATGCACGTAACACATTCCAGGCTGCTAGAGTGGTAGTTGTGTGATGCGGGATTTGTGCACCTAATGGTATTTAGTTGCACATTATGGCAGCAAAACCATCAGCGGTGCAAGATGGTGTTAATTTCAAGTGCTCCCCAATGTAGGCGCTACGAATAATTAGTTGTTGTTGAAGGCAGCAGTTCAGTGAGGGTATCAATTGGCTTACAGACACATGCTGCTTTGAGACGAAGTAAGCTTTCGCGACCAATATTATTCATAATAAGGGTTTTTTAGTTAGATTGTGTAAGTATAAATATGTCGTTAACACGCCACCACCCGACACAGCCAATTAGTAAGGTTTGTCACGTAAACAAAACGTGGCAGTTAGTTACTACTTCAGCCCACCGGTGTGTTGGAGACTAAATCTCCAACATTTACAATTTGAGTACGAGATTTTACTGGTAATTAAATCCAGCATCATCGGGCGATTTTGCCAAAATTGGAAAAAACCAGCAGTGCGCTAACTAATTGGCACGTTTGGTTACGTAACAAACCTTAATAATTAGCTGCGTCGGGAAGTGGCAGGTTAATGACGCATTTATACTTACGCGATCTAACCCAGAAAAAAAAAACTTTCTTATGAACGTGCTGCTTTATTTAAAAGACAATCACGGAATAATAATGTCCGCAAGGAAGCAGGCAAAGAAGTTTGAAAGGCTGCTCATGCTTGGTGTGTTTGGCTGCATGGCGTCTTCTGAACTCCACCGCTGAGTTAAGCATCCTGCGGGCATAGTTCATCTTGCAGTCAATACAATTACTCGACGGGTAGTAAAGTTTACGTGAACTTTATAAACTCCAGCTGTGATGTCATGGGGGTGAACATTATGAAAATGCACATTTGGAGATAGTCACTGCATTAACATAGCAAAGTTTGCATAACAAAGTCTGCATTTTACAGCATGTGTGTGCAATTATTGGGAAGATTCCAGTAACATGAGTTTTATTCTTAGCCATGCATACCCAATGGAAATTAGTACCTGAATATTTCCTGGACCTCTCCGATGTCAATTTAACATCGAAAGAAGGGGGTGCTTCGTGCAGCACACATTATTTCTGGGGAGACAAAGGTAGCTCGGGGTGGTGCTGGCCACATTACTTCCTCGTGTGCAATTCCGGCTTTAATAGGATATTGTTAACATCACTTACTCAACAGTCGATTAAAGTATATGGGAGAAATTGGGTTTGTTTGTTGTCATTGCGTGTAGATATAGCCACAGTGGTGTAGTGGTAGCACTCTTGAACTATGAACGTGATGACCCAGCTTTTATATCTGGATAAATCTAACCGGTGGCAAGTGGTGGGTGAACCAGGCTTTCTTTCCTCATTGGTTAACTCAGCCTAAACTAATAATAAAAATACATACGTGAAAATGTCCAGGTGAATAATGAGTGGGACTTACTATTGTTATATGTCCTTAAAATAATACTTATACTGAGAATGACCACTTATAATACCTGCCGGTCATTCACGATGACTGCATGAGAGAAAATGTCACAAAACCAAGATCGTGTCTCGAATGATGGATACGGGGTTTTTGACTGTAAGGGTAAAACATAAGGAAACATTTAATGAGTTAAACATTTATGCTGCTACTCTTCCTCAGGAGATGACTTTGTACTCCAAAATCATTGCCGAAATATTCACACTCGAGTCCTCAGTGGACACACAGGGATGGATTCTGGCAAACAAACCTCTGGCTTTCTTATCGCATTCACACTGGAGTGCTGCCATATGTGCCAAACTATTCTTCAGCAGGAGATGGAGGAATATTGAATATTTTAACATGCATAATATATTAAATAATGTATTAAACAAAGTCTAAACATAGTCTTTGGGTCTTTCAATAGTCACGTAGATGGTTCAAAGAAAATAACAAAAAACTACGACGTTTCGATCACAACACAAGCGATCGTCATCAGGAGGAAAGACCTCTTTCCTCTTTCCTACGTGACTTTACCGAAAGACCAAAAGAATATTAATTACTGCAGTCACCAAAGCTTTAAGTGAAAGATGTAAACATTTGGGGAATTGGATATTTTAAGCATTCACACCTAATACTAATATGATTTTCAATACGAAAACCTCTAATGTCAACGCAATTATAAATTATATGTTATGATAATTGCACCTCCGATTAGCTTATTTGGCTACATTCGGTGAGAAAGAAGTTCAACGTACATATATACAGAGATAGATTTCACAATGAAGCCTAGTCAATTTGAAAATATTATGAGTTAAATAATTAAGCATAAGAAAATATATTTTTTTCAGTAACTTTAGTTAAAACTTTTTGATTCCTGCTTTTCCATGTAATTATTAAATAGTGAATTCGTGTAAATTCACACGAGTTATAATACTTGAAAAAACCCCATATGGCAATTGGGTATATCTAAAATATATACACATTTCTCCCTGTAAAAGTGGTGCCTGTATAAATTTAACAAGGTAATATTTGGTATTTATAACGCCATTGTAACATTTCCTAGAGGTTTAATCTGTCCTGAATTTGTTCATATGTGTTTGTCTGCTTATTAAAAGCTGGTATTTATGCACACTGTGCACTAAAAGTTATTTCCTAGCCAAATGAAAACACAGTAACATGCCCTTTTCAGGTTTGTAATAGCAAACCTTTTATTAAATACACATGAGATTTTGGGTTTTGAGTCAAGTTTTGAAGTTGAAAAAAAAAATCACCCAGGATTATATATAAAAGTACATGGACAGGAAAGCATCTATAATCAGGTGAGTCAATTGAAACTACAAGCCTATGATTAAAATTAGGCCTGGGTTGGACAAAACAAACCACAACTAGAAAACGGACAAACAAAAACCAGAGTGGATCGGTGCACATTTAGACCATTTAACAACAGTTCACACAAGATTAATAGCGAGCATGTATGTATGTTGAACTTATTTCGCACCATACGTAGCCAACCATGCTAATCGGAGGTGTGGGGAAGGACAACAAACTAAACAGAAAAAGCAATTCTAAAGAAATGAATTTTCAATCTAGAATTAAAAGTAGATAGCTCCAGTAGCTGCATAATATTGGAAGGAAGAGCATTCCAGATGGCCACAGAAGCGCATCTGAAAGTGTGCGATGCAGTGACCATCTTTGTTCGATAATTCACCAAAAGCCGCTGCGAGGATAACCGGAGTTTTCGTGATGGCTTATGCTCCTTGATGAGATCAGCAAGGTATTGTGTTTTTTTTGTGGCAAGCACTACGTGTGTAATGAGTGTGACCTTATAAATGTATTCGTTCGGCAACCGGACACCGATGCAACTCATCTTTTTTTTTCAATTTAAAGCTTTCGTGACTGAAACTCAGCGAGCACTGAATAGACATGGTCGGATCTTGCAGTACCCATCACACGTGCCAAAAAAAATTGTACACGCTGCAGCTTGGTAATGTTTTGCCAGACATCCTGTAGAGTAGTGAGTTAGAATATTCGAGCTTTGTCGATAGTATGCTACACTCCGCTGTGTTGGCTATGCCACGACTTGGTAATCGTGGAAAATAACCTACAGATAAATTCAAGTACTCTAGAAAATATATATTTTTTAAAGAACTGCATTAATACTGAGTAACGAACCCAAAAGTGTATTGATGAGTGAATATGTGATGAATGCAGCCCTGGTGCATTGTTATTTTCCTTGTAAGGAGCATCAAAACTTAAAGTGGATTCACCAAATGTAGTATGGCAATGACGTTTGGGATATGGCATTATAATAAAAACACATCTTAAGTTTTGAGGGTTTGCTATTGGAATTAACAAGCTAATAAATGGCATGGTAAAATATTAGTGAATGCATAAAATACAAATTTCGACCAATGCATGTCTCGTCTAACTAAATCCACCATGACTGTGATACACTTTCTAGCCTTGCGGCGTTCACATAATTCAGTCCAGCTTTGGTATTGGTGTAAACACACACACAGCAGTACATTTGTAGCAGAAGACATGTTATACCTAGTATTGTTATGCCATGTTCCCACAACTACTGAGCAAACTGGCTCATTAGCCTAGGAATGGTCCTGAGCCATTCCAGCACAGCTTAGATTCTGTCCCAACGTTCAATGAGCCACATATCTCCATTGATGTCCCCCCACCTCTCGCTGTCCCCTCCACACACGTCCCTGCCTTGCTGCCAGAGGAAAACGACATTTATTTGATACAATGTAATTTATTTTTTATATATACAGTAAAAGCTATCCCAAACAACAATACTGGATAGTATTATTATTTACTTTTAAAATGCATTTTCAGTATTTTGGACCAAAAACACAGCCTTTCCGCATTAACCCAGTATCCAAATGTAAAAGGTGTGGGTGCATGCAGCCCCAAAATTGCTCGCTCTTGCCAATGCTGGAGGATCTCCAATAGAGTGGGCTCTAGAGGGCCCATCTAGAGGGCAATCGGCTTACTCTGCCACGTTGGTCAGATGTCTGAAACAGCGTGGCACAGGATAGGCCAGGTTAGCCTGGGCAAAACGTGTTTCTGCCAGTGGGCCATACAGGCCAGTTAACAAACGACTTTGGTGCTGCGGGAAGACTGCTTCCTGTACGTGGACTCAGTAAGGGTGCCGATGCATTGGGGGCCAAAAAAAACATGCTAGATCGCGTCCTAGTATGAGTTTATAGTCCCTTGCTCCCAAGAGCATACATTTCCCAGTTTTTAACCTGAATTGTAAATGAGCCACAACTGCCCCATGGGATGGATAATAAGAGATGCTGGCACTTCTCATGGATAGTCTACAGTGCTCCAGGATAAGATATCAGCCTATCAATCCAGCGCCAGCTCCAGATCTTCTTCCATAAACAGCGTCCATCCCTGTTTCAAGAGTGTAAATCAGATTTCCAAGAAATAGCACTAGCTGTTTTTACACCACTGACCATTTAACACCACCCTTTCCATATCACGCGAGTGCATTCATACAGTACGTTCACATATAATTTATGGAAACAAGTGGCATTGAAGGGATAAAGAAATGCACTCTGTCCATATATTTGGGTACACGCATGTGTTAACATCATTAAAATGAAAATAAAATGTGTCTCCACGCTCAAACAGGTGTGGGGCAGTGCTTTGTCTCCAATGAAGAGCGGTGGCGCAGCGATTATGAACCTGGCTCGCGGCCAATATCGGTGAAGAATGTATGAACTGGTTTCTGGGCCTCCCCTAGGTCGAATCGGTCTTAAACGAGTACCTGTTGAGGTGTGTAAACTCCAGCGTTGGGGAGAAAAAGCGGCCAGGCACGATGCTGGCCGGCCACCCCCTCGTTTGCCGTACCGACCTTAATAGGTGCATGCTCAAAATTGGTAATGGCTATATGGGGATCTTTGTTTCGTCTTATTCTCCAATGGTGGCACTAGTAAAATGTCCTGCATTCTTCCCATGTCCCTCCACAGAATGACCACTGGTCACTTTCCACAAAGTTGCTACTCTTCTCATCAAACCCTGGGGGGGTTATGAGTTTGTCCTGCGACCAGGACCTAAACATGTGGCCTACTATGGTACCTCCTCACTGGGCCTATTCTAATCTTGCAGATGGCAACGTGTTCAAGGAAATCAATGCCAATGTTGAGGTCTGCTAGCCACGAGAGGGTTGGTATTAGTGCTATTCCCCATTGAATGAGCACAGATGACAGCGTTTTACTACTCTTTGGTTCTTTCGGTAAAGTCACGTAGAAATACATTATTATTTAATTTCTTTCTACGTGACTTTATCGAAAGAACCACAGTAATTCCTGCAGTCACGAAAGCTTCAAATCTAGCGTTTTACTACTACATGGTGTATGAAAGGCGATGAAGACTACCAATTTAGAAAGCTGATCAAGTAATGTACAGGCAGTCCCGAGACCTGTTCGTTTCATCGATTGTTAGTATATCGGAATATTTACGGTCAGTGTTATAAATGTTCTGCTTAAACAAAAAAGGAAAGCATTGTTAAGCGCATGAGAAGAAATAGTGTACATTCGTATGTAATACTGTAATACATACTGTATAGTAAATAAAACATAAAATAAAGTAGCATGAATAAAAATAAGTTATATTTTCACTTAACTTGAGCCCTGATGCTGGCTTGCTCGTCGGAATGGGGGGGGGGCAATGAGTCACCACAATTGCACACACACTGGGCAAGCACACAACAACAACAACAACCGCCATTCGCCACTAAGTGGCGGTGACGTCACCACGACGCTTGTGCCAGGCCATGTGCACCCTGAGGCCACGTGAAGTGTCGAACGCCCGCTGGCAGGAGGTCACGGGGCAGACCCAGGTGCCACGGGTCGACTGACCGAGATGACCGAGACGAGTGGCTGATGCACCACCTGTGCCCCCTACTGTGCCAACTTGCTGTGCTTTAGCCACCCAGCGCTCCGCTCGTTGTTGTGAGCGTCGCTCCTCCGCCCTCCGTTGTTGTTGGAGGGCGACTGCCTCCAACTGCCCAGTAGCGTCCTTCACGAGCCTCCTCCACTGAGGCCGATCTTGACACCGCTGGTACCAGTCATCGGCAAGTCCACTCAGCTCCACGTCCTCCTGTACCACATCACTCCATCTCTTCTCTAGCCCGTGCCGCGCCCGTTTAGCCCCCTCGATCCGGCCGAACAAAAGCTGTTTAGGCATGCGGTGGCTGGGCATGCGGGCTACATGACCCAGCCAACGCAGCCTTGCCTGCCGGAGGAGCTCACTGATAGGACTTTGCCCAGATCTTTCAAGGACTTGTGAGCTCCTCACACAATCCAGCCTGGTTAAACCCAGGATGGATCGTAGGCAGGCCAGCCTAAATGTTTCCAACCGGCGAAGATGCTCCACTAGGGGGGTCCACGTTTCGCAAGCGTAGAGAAGGGAGGGAATGACCGTGGCCGAGAAGACCTGAAGCTTCGTGCGGAGCGACAGACCAGGTAGCTTCCACACAGCGTTACGCAACCGATGAAAAGATATTGCCGCTCGACTGATTCGGAGTGAGACCTCTGCTGATAAACTGGAGCCGGTCATAAGCACACTGCCCAGGTATGGGAAACTCTCCACTCTCTCCACAACTGCCCCATCACCGATTGGGAGTTGTGGGGGTGGAGTGCCAGATGGTACAAAATACCCAGGCAGGTGCTTAGTTTTGGTGGGGCTGATGGTAAGGCCCCACCTCTTAGTGGCACGCTCCAGTCTCAGCAGCAGCGTCTCCAACTCCTCTTCTGAATGAGCAGCTATTACCAAATCATCGGCATACATAACGTGGTTGACCAATAGGGAGCCATCCCTTGATCGCACCCGGGCGTCGATCAGCCTCCCATTATATCTGTACCAAATGGTAATTCCCCCGGTACAGCTATTGAAGGCTTCACGAACTACGCAGTCGAAATAGATGTTAAATAATGTGGGAGCCAGAGGACATCCCTGTCGCACCCCAAGGTGTACAGGGAAAGGCTCCGACTCCCGGCCACGTAGTTTTACCCGGGCCCGCTCACCATCATGAAGGTCCTTAATGATCGTGAGCAGAGGGTCAGGGACTCCGAAAGCACGAAGAACAACCCAGAGCCCAGTCCGACTGATGGTATCATAGGCCTTGACCAGGTCAATAAAGCAGAGATGTAGGTCTTTTTGGAATTCCCTACACCTCTGCTGTAGCAGACGGACAGAAAATATGGCATCTGTGCAGGACCGCCCTTTCCTGAAACCGCATTGGGGCTCCGCAAGCCTCTCCTCAGCGTGCCTAGCAAGGCGATGTTGAATAATCCTTGCCAGGACCTTACCCGGCACACTGAGGAGTGAGATGCCCCTGTAGTTGTTACAGTCGGTACGGTCCCCCTTCTTAAAGAGGGGGACCACCAGGGCATCCTTCCAGTCCTGCGGAACCCGTCCAGTGGTCCAGACTGTTGTTATGATGTCATATAGGGCAGTCTGTGCACAAACGCCACCCTCCCTCAGCATTTCGCTTGGGAGATCATCTCTGCCCGGTGCCTTCCCTGGTCTCAGACTCCGGATCGCCCTCAGTACTTCCTCAACAGCTGGTACCTCAGCCAGCCACTCACAGGGGGTGACCTCTTCCAATATTTGAGGCACCGCAGCCTCAGCAGGGTTATCCCCACTTTGTGCCATGATGTTTTCCTGGCTGAGAGATTTTCCCTCCCCCAGGACCTCACAGAAATGCTCAGCAAATCTGCAAACCAGTTCCTGGGGGTCGGAGATTGGATCACCGTTTTTTCCTCTAATGATGGTAATAGGTGTGGCGCTGCAGGTTACTTTTTTGATGGAGTTAAATAGTGATTTGTGATCGCGGGCCACTGAGGCAGACTCCATCTCCTCAGCAACCCGCGACCACCACCCATCCTTACAGCGCCTTACGGCTCTCCGAACCTCCGAGCGAAGGCTGCGGTAAACCTCCTCATTCTCTGACGTGGGATGCTGTAGGCGATGAGAGTGGGCCTGTCGCTTTTTCTCAATTAACCTGAACACGGGCAAGCACACACACACCGACACACACACACTGGGCAAGCACACACACACCAACGCACACACAGGGCAAGCACAACAACCGCCATTCGCCACTAAGTGGCGGTGACGTCACCACGACGCTTGTGCCAGGCCATGTGCACCTTGAGGCCACGTGAAGTGTCGAACGCCCGCTGGCAGGTCATGGGGCAGACCCAGGTGCCACGGGTCGACTGACCGAGATGACCAAGATGACTGGCTGATGCACCACCTGTGCCCCCTACTGTGCCAACTTGCTGTGCTTTAGCCACCCGGCGCTCCGCTCGTTGTTGTGAGCGTCGCTCCTCCGCCCTCTGTTGTTGCTGGAGGGCGACTGCCTCCAACTGCCCAGCAGCGTCCTTCACGAGCCTCCTCCACAGAGGCCGAGCTTCACACCGCTGGTACCAGTCATCGGCAAGTCCACTCAGCTCCACGTACTCCTGAACCACATCACTCCATCTCTTCTCTAGCCCATGCCGCGCCCGTTTAGCCCCCTCGACGGCCGAACAAAAGCTGTTTAGGCATGCGGTGGCTGGGCATGCAGGCTATATGACCCAGCCAACGCAGCCTTGCCTGCCGGAGGAGCTCACCGATGGGACTTTGCCCAGATTTTTCAAGGATTTGTGAGCTCACACAATCCAGCATGGTTAAACCCAGGATGGACCGTAGGCAGGCCAGCCTAAATGTTTCCAACCATCGGACACTCCACCCCCACAACTCCCAATCGGCAAGCACACACACACGGGGCATGCATGCACACATCGACGACAACGGCACCCCCCCCCCCCCCGTGTGGCATTAACACTGTTGGGATGAGTGTTGTTAGCGAGCACCTATGAAGAAGGCCAGCACGGCATACGAGGGGTTTGAGTGGCCAGCACCACGCCCGACCGCCTTTGTCTCCCGAGTAGCGATGTGTAACACACCGCACTAGGCACTCATTTGAGGCTGAGTCGACCTAGGGGTGGCCCAGGACCGGTTCAGATAATCGTCACTGGTGTTGGCCGTGAGCGGGAATCGAACCCTGGCCACCGTGTTCAAAGCGCAGCGTAGCGCTAACGCTACGCTTCCGCTCCCCATACACTCGCTTTCATACACACTTTTAACCACACACGCACGTACACGCACTCCCCACGCGAGGCTGACTCATTACATCTCGCGAAAGCTCGACCCGCTGAACAAAATAGTTCCGCGGTTCAAGTTTGCAAGTGCGAGTTGGCGTTTGAAATCACTGTTGGAAATTTTTTTTTAAGCTGGTTCGTAAGTGAGGGTGTTCGCAAGACGGGTGTTTGTAAGTCGAGGACTGCCCGTATAGTAAATAAAACAGAACATAAAGTAACATGAACAGAAAATAAACTTTGATTTAAAGCTTTCGTGACTGCAGGGATTCATATTATTGGTTCTTTCGGTAAAGTCACGTAGAAGGGAAATAATAAAATAATACAAACATAAACAATACAAAATTCTCACGACGTTTCGACTGCAACACAAGCAATCATCATCAGGTGTGAAATCCACAGCAAGATAATTAGATTTTTTTTTATTGTTTTATATTTGTATTATTTAATTATTTCCCTTCTACGTGACTTTACCGAAAGAACCAAGAATATAAAATAAACTGTTTTATTTTCACTGACCTTGAGTGCTGATGTTGGCTTGCTTGTCAGAAGGGGCATTTCTAGGAGACTCATTACATATCGCGAAGGATCACTCTGCAGTTCGGTTCGTAAGCATGACCGAACGTTCGCAAGTTGGATGGTTAAAAATAACATCTTATGGTGGTTCGTTCGTAAGTAGGGATGTTCGTAAGTCGGACGTTCGTATCTGGGTAGGACTGCCTGTATTAATTGCACTAAAACTTACTGCCACCGTGGTGCTGCCTGAAGAGCGCCTGTTGACACAGCAGGGGCACAGATTTCACACCAGGAGTGACATGTGACAAGCTTGCTGCGGACCACATTCTCTCTTGGGATATTGTAAAAGCTCTGAAGCAATTGTCACCCTCTGCTTTTTCAAACAGGAACGAGTTCCTTCGACACTCATCTCGCACTTTGTTGAAGTGGAGCTGGGATACAATTATTATTTACACAACACTCCAACATGAAACTGCTATATTTTGTTTTGCTGCGATGGCTGCTTTACGTCAATTACTGCGCACGTTTGATTTTTGTGGAGGTTACAACCGGATTCTGATGAGTAAAGGAAAGGAATAATCTATAATAACCACAGGCTTCCTGAACTGTGCTTACAAAATATAATGCAGGTCAGGCAGTTGTAGTAAAACTACACCACGAACTCTAAAAGTCAAGTGCACAGGCTCACAAAACTGCTAGCAGAAGGGGCTCCACCAGAGGGAGCTCTATAGAGCCCATCGAGAGAGTATTTGGCCTACTCTTCGACACCACTGGGCATTTGTGCAAAAGAGCTTCATAGCTCATCGGATTCCTCCAGTATAAATATTCTGAGATGTCTTGGAATGAGGTGGGAGTATCCACACTTTACCCTACCTACCGATCGACCGACCTTGCTGTGCTCATTTATGCTGCTGGGTTGAATGTGGCACGGTTGGGAGGAGGTCAATTTAAGAAGCTTCCATTGTTTCCTTTGCAGCACAGGGAGATTGACCCAGTGATGAGTGGATTGTAAGTACAGTGTGTTAACAATTACCACGGCAACATCCCTTCACTCACCTAACTATATTTAACTTTTTTTTCTACTACATGAAGGACATATACGATTTGCTTATTTATTTTGTAACCTATGTTCTCCACAGCGACACTAATTATTATATTCAGTTATGTATTACGTAATTTTGCGTCCAACTAGGACCCATATGTTCAAGAGAGGGTACTTGACTAGGACATCTGTAAGTTCATCAGCATCGGTTCAAGTAAGCCTGACTCTGCTGATGAGACACTGTAGGTCAAAACCGGTCCAGATGAGCATTTGATTGAAACAATGCTGCTGCCAATTTGCATTCCCAGAATGCATTGTGGTTGACGGGAAGTCAAAAAAAGTATTTAGTTCTTTATGTGGAGGGACAGATATATGAAAGCGATACATTGTCTGCTTACTTATTTTTTTTAATGTAATCAGCGTTGTTAATATTTTGTGTTGAATATATAACAGTATATTTTAAGCAGCCATTTTGTGTTGCTTTCACACAAAGATGATCAGTTTTGTAAAAAGGTAACATTTTCTGTCCCACTCTTAACATTACTTGTACACTTGTGTTACCAAACTGCCCTTGCAGTTCACAACAAACTGGCATGAGCTGTAACAGTTCAACCTCTGCGCTCAAATTCCTACATCAACATGACTTTCTCCGGTAGATAACTTTCAAATGTAGCATGAGCAGTGTTACTGAGAAACAAATATCAATAACTCTCATCATTGTTGCTGTCAAATCGCAAATTATACAACGATCTATGCATCCATTTGTCCATTCAGAAATGAAATTAGCCAGGACCCTCCCGACAAACATAATCTTGATTCTCAGTAAGGCTTTCCGGAATAAAAGTATGCCCTTATTCTAGATTAGAAGTTTTGGTGACTGCAGGGATACATACTCTTTATTTCTTTCGATAAAGTCACGTAGGTATAAATTGCAATTGTTTCTTGCTGTGGTTGGCCCACCTGATGACAGACGCTTGTGTTGCGCCCGAAACATCGTGATTTAATTTATTTTATACCTACATGACTTTACCGAAATAACCAAAGAGTATGGCATTATTATTATCTTCCTGGATAAACATATAGCATTATTATATAAATTACATTAAGATAACATAAGATTATTATCATCATCATTTGCCCATGGGCGCACATTTCAGGGGGCATTTTCTTTTATCAAAGCGCCATTATAATTGTGAACAATGTCCTGTCACATGGTGTGCATTTCCCATACGAGGTACATGTCGGAGCTGTATAAGAGAAGCATGGACTATGGTTTTCGAGAAGGGATTATGATTGCACGCATGTTGAATGTGAAATTTTAAAAAGTCGAGTTTATCTTAATTGTTTTGAGAATAATGCTTTCTTGAATATCGACTGGCAGTGCAGCACATTGCAGAAGCCATCATCCACACGTGTATGAACAATTCGTTGATTGATGAAGCCAGTTTATATATTTTTAAGAACAATTGTGTGACGCTAAGGTGTAAAATCGTCGTTGGATCAGCTGTAACTGCAAATGCAGACAACCGGGGATCCTTGACCCATGCCACATTGAAAGGGGTAAAACTGATTTTATGACATAAGAACTCTATATAATTACATCTCACTGGCTTGTGGGACATAAGATACTGTGCTCAAGATTTAATTTGGAAACTTAAAAGTTTGCCTGATCGGGGTTATTGGTTGGTTGAATTTGAACAGAACTTTGACATTTGACTCACGCGATGTGTGAACATCTCAAATTGACTGTGTAAATATACATTTTTCTTTTCCTCCCTTGTGAAAATGTGGCAGCAGGTTCCAGGATATAAAAAAGTGATTTACGGTATTTATAACATTCAATGTATAGATGGGACTGAGAAAGAAAACAACATTTAGGCCACCCCTCTTATATGTGTGGTTATCTGTGTGTGCATTAAATAGCAGATTTAACGAAAATAATAATGATATGGTATTTACTGTCACTGAGGGAAGGCAATGTTTCTGCCAACTGGCCTTCTCCAAGAAATACTCATTTAGATAACTATGTGTGTGTTTTATATTTGAATTCCCTTTCATACTGTGACAATATTCCAGTCATTGTAAAATGTGTTTCCACGTGTGTGAGAATACAAATTCGTTGTGTTCATACAGAGCGTGCAATGTTGACACGATTTTAATGTTGGTGAATACAGTGCAGTACAATGTCGCATATTCACCTCAATGGGGACATAGGTTTAGCCGGGTTTGCGCAAGTGTTAGATATGTGAATCTAAATTTACAATTACATCATGCGCAAATACGTAACTGGGCAAAAGCAAAGCACAATGTGCTTTAAACACAGGGAAATGTTGCACGGTGCTTTAGAAGTAAGAGAATGTGCTTGAGATTCAGAACACATTACTCGATGTTAAAAGGTCAGATTTGTGAAAATGTGTACAAAATGACATTTATACCCTCATGCGCAAATACTACACTGAGTGTGGGGAGTTACCTGGTCAGGTGGGATATGTGACCTTGTACTGTATATACTAATTACTGCTGGCCGCTCTCCGGATGACGTGATTGCTAAGCTCCAGAGTGATTTCAACAAACTACAACATCAGCTAGTTGCTCTTAAACTAGTCCTAAATCCTGCCAAAACCAAGGTGCTATGCTTCTCACCAGGACTAAAGCGGGAAGTTATTTTCCCCAAATTACATTCCTTAAATAATGATCAAATAGAGCAAGTTAAGATCTATAAGTATCTTGGGATCATCCTGGATTCAAAACTGAATTTTGAAGATCACATTGATTATATTGGGAAAAAGACAAAAATTAAAATTGGTTTTCTATATCGACACAAGCACTGCTTCCCCCCTATGTTCCGTTTGAAATTGATTAAAGCTACCATACTGCCTCTACTTGATTACTGTGACATTGTTTATAAATCAGCCCCAAGTACTGTACTGAAGAAGCTTGACTCAATGTATCACTCGGCCTTAAGATTTGCATTGAACTGCCCATATAGGACTCACCACTGTGACCTCTACATTGGGTCAAACTTAACATCTCTGAATGTTCGACGGCTTGTGCACCAGATCTTATTTATTCATGATGTACTTGCAAAAGAATCTGCAGATTACCTGCTGGATCTCATCTCTGTTTCAAAGAACAAATTTGACCTAAGGTCTACACTCATTTACCAGCTTAATATTCCCTATTGCCGTACATATACTGGAGGAAGGGCCTTTGCTATTGATGCCCCCAGGGTCTGGAATGCTGTTGCCAATAAATTGAAACTTGAGTCACTACCTATGAGATCTTCACTCAAAACTGCTCTAGAGGAGTTGTACACCCCTAGCTGCCAGTGCTATTCAGTGACCTAAAATAAAATGTTTCGCTCCGGATGATCGCTACAAAGTATGACCTGTGTTTTGATTTAGTGTGCTGATCTTAAAGGTGGAGTGACTCATGCAGCCAGCTATGGCTGCAGGGTTTTGGTAGTACATGTTGTTTATGCCATTTATTGTGAAAATTCTGTCACAGTTCCTATGATTGCTTTTTCATTGCTTTCATGGCTTTATTTTGGTGATTTCGAAAAGTTTATTGATTTAGCCATGTTTGTTTGTTGTAGTACAGAGTTAGACTGATGACCTTAATTTAAGCTGTCTTGTGGTTGTTGTTGTTGTTGTTTGACTTGCATCCCACTGGGATTTTTGCACACAGCGTTGGTGTACGGTGTTTTTTCTGCAATATTTTGCTGTCTTTTCTTGGATTTTCTGTTTGCACTTAGTCACATATTCACTTTAAGATGTTTTTTTGTTCATGTTTTTGTTTTTTGTTTGTTGCGGTTGCACCCGATTCAAGAGCTGAATGGCTCACAGGGCTATACCTAATAAATGAACTTGAACTTGAACTTGAACATACTTTTCACCAAACAGTATACTCTCATTTCTTAATAGGTTTCGGTCGTATATATTATAAAGGAATTAATCACTATTCACACATCAATTTTTTTCCCCACACGCACTATCTATGCTTTATGAGGGAAACTATGTAATCACGAGTTAAGTATTACATTCACGCATGCCTTGCAATATTTAAACATTGGAGATTTGACGTTATCACAATGGTTCACAGTGGTCATACAACAATAGGATTAACAATAGCCAAATAAGCATGCCAACGTGGGGCTAACGTTGCCATGTTTGGTTGGCCCACCGTTGTTGGGACCAACGTTGCATGTTTCCTGGGGGTGTCTTGTCCCCCCCCCTCCCATCTTGTTATTTATGCCTGGGAGAAAAAATAACATCACTATTCAGCATCAATTATCACCGACTTGCTTCGCGGCAGCAATTTGAGTCGAGAGCTGTTGTCAACAATCCAAAAACGAATGCACACGTTCATATTAAGTTATTTGTGTAGCTTATGAGGCAAAAAGTGAGAGTTGAACGTTTTTATCCGTGAAGTGCGAGTCTTCGAATGAAACGGTAGGTTCAATGAGTGCTTCTTCATGAAGGAACGCAGTCACTAGTGCCCTGAAGTGGAATTAAATGCACGGATATAATTGCCTCAGTGTTTGCTCCGGGGCCAAAGATGAAAGTATTTCACATCCCTCCAAAGGTGGTGCGTGTACACACACGCACATAACTGTTATTTTCATAGCCACAAAATACCAACTACAACGGTAACAGATACCAGATATCACAAATATGAAAACAGTGTAGACCTACAATTGTAGCCTATCATTTAAAACTGTTACCTCGTGTATTGATGTACTATGAAGATGGGCCATTGTCTGAAACGTCACCGTATATATGTTACTTTTAAGGCAGTGTGATTGACGAACGTGTTGAGTTTGAAGGAAGTTTAAATATTTAATTAAATATACATTGTCTCAGAAAATAAACGTTAATGTACAATCGATGCGCGTGCATTAATGGACAATCCGTAAATGCCCCCCCACTGAGGACATATGGCTGACAAGGCAGCCCAGGTATTTAAGCACCAGGTGATGGTAGCGGGGTGGTTCACCGCTGTCTCTTTACTCTCAGAGTTGCTTGCTGCCGATACACACGTGAGGCCGACTTGCTCGCCACCGATGAACCCTACTCATTTGTTCCTATGCACTTTGCCACTACAACGGGTGTTACGGCGCACGCAGCGCCACGGCGCATATGCATATTTCATACAGGCTACAAGCAAGCGTGCACGTGTAAGCATACATAATGTAATGCAATCAGTGCTAAGTGCTGCGCACATTGCTTCCGTGACCCCATCGCGGTGACCTTTGCAAGCAACGGAGACGTGCCTTTTTTTAACAAGCACACCTGGCTTAGTATCCTTTCACTGAAAGGTCCCACAGTTCAGGATATTCATTTGCTTCGAGACGTGCATACACATGGCACCGCAGCACAGTGCCATTAACTAATGTGTTTTTGGCTGATTTACGGGATCCATTCTAATGCCTGGTGGTAATGGGCTCAGGCTGTGTGGTTGTTTGAGTCATGCTGCTGCTGCTGCTC
Source organism: Lampetra fluviatilis (assembly GCF_964198595.1). Classification (NCBI taxonomy): domain Eukaryota; kingdom Metazoa; phylum Chordata; class Hyperoartia; order Petromyzontiformes; family Petromyzontidae; genus Lampetra; species Lampetra fluviatilis. The sequence goes on from NC_136288.1 coordinate 8,673,015, forward strand.
GTAATGCGCTTCTTGCGCAGTGCTTGCGTTTTTCGTTGTGTGCGTAAATCGTCGCTTTCCACGTGCTTTCTTGCGGCCCTTTGTGTATAGTTTTCCCCATTCGTTATTTTGAACTGCGGTTCCACCACGGCACATCATTAAAACGTAGCCCTTGGAACGAAAGCGTCTCCCTTTGCTGGCGTCGGCTGCGTATCATTGTTGTGTACAAATATGCCCATTGTTTACTTAAGCCGCGTCTTGTCGAGTTCGCATATCTCAAACACGCAAACATTATTCACTTGCTGGGTGCTGGGTTTTGGTAACGTGCGCGTGTGTGCGCGTGTGCGTTCAGGCTGTATTCGCGGAGGGGAATCTTTGTCTTTTCGTGTGCATCGTTTGTACGTGTGGTTTGTGCTGAGAACTGTGAGTGAAGCGTATAAAAGCCACTCTGCCTGCCCGCTCATACACTCACCCACCCATTCACTCACCCATCCACTCTCTCACCCACCCACTCACCTGCTGACATTTGCCTGTCCGCGTGCCCCAGCGATGCGCTCTCCGGGCTGCCTTTCTCGGCCGGTGGCGGTGAGGGCAGCAAGTTGCCACCCTCGAGCTCCATGGTCCAATCGCCTTCACTGCAGGCGCCTTTCTGCCGCCTTCCCTTTCTTCCCCACAGCTCTGTTGTCTCCTCTCTCGGAAAACAGCCTCCCTATACCCCCTCCTCTCCTCCTCGCTTTCCACGGCTCCCACGCGGGACCAGAGCCCGCACCCAAGCGGGACACGCCGGGGGCCAAGGTCCCTCTTACTTCACCGCTACCTTGCTCCCGGTCGCTCTTCTCTCGGAAGACACTCTGCGTGCGCTAAAGCTTCGACCTTAGCGCCTGTTTAGCTTGAGCCTAGCTTCGGCAGCTCGCGTATGATGAATGCTGGCCGGGGCTGCGACTATTCGCTCGTCGCCAGCTGTTGTTGTGCGTGCTTGTGTGTGCTGTGCGCTCCCTATACCCGCCCCATGCACGAATGTAGCAGCAGCCCCTGATAACGCCTTCCCAGCGGATGCTGGATATTCATTACCAAGTCCGTCCGCTGCGAGGAGTAAATACGCCTCCACGCTCATCAATGTCGTCTCCTTTTATTCATTTATTCCGTCCGTCCTTTATTTAAACATAATATCCCCAAAAAAAGAATGAATGCATTTGCCCGTAACTGCAATTGATGTCTTATTTTTATTAATTTGAATTGTTTAAATTGGGAGTGCCTATATGTGAATGTGCATTGCGGGCATGCACTGGTTTCTGCTGTGGTAATAATAATTATTAAAATAATGTATTTATTTGATCCATGTGAGAGCTTACTTAGTATTGCAAGGGGATATGATACAAAAACTCTTGCAAAAAAATGTATTTGCTCTGAGTAATTTTACATGCATGTATGCGTGCTTTGGCTTGATACTTGTTATATCCAGCAAGTATATGGGGGAAATATATAATTAATTACGTGTACATACATATACACTTTAATGTATACACCTCTATGAGCAAATGTATGTACAAATATTCCAAATACATTTACTTGTAGACACTCATGGAGAGAGTATCAGGATATCTCTAACAGTATATCTACATCAGTAAACTGTATATCTATACCAATACTCTATGTGTGTATAACACATAAACTCCACACATTTGTCCATACCATTGCCCTAAAATGGCCTACCTCAAGTTTCCGTACTAGCACCATCACTATTTAACATAAGTGACCTGCAATGTACACCATCTCGCAAATTAATATGTGCATGTGACATAGCCCCTTTGCTGCACAGGGCACAAACCTCAAGAACATTGCCAGTACTCTCACAGCTGATCTTAACATCATTGGAGGCATATTTCTGTCGCTGGAGACTCCGACCAAATCTTTCCAAACCACCGCAAGCACTTTCCACTTGAATAATCATGCAACGGATACCAACCTTTATGTGTCCTTCTGTGGTAGCCCAGTGCGCTATGACTGCCCTGCAAGATATCGAGGGGTTTATAATGAACAGAAGCCTGACGTTCAAGCCCCACATAAAAAAAAGTCTGGGAAAAGACCAAACCAAGAATTTCCCTGCTACGGAAACGTGCAGTTACGACCTGCGGCACCTCAGCCAATCTCCTGTGAACTGCCATCCTCTCACTGATCAACTCAGTATTCCTGCACTCCAGCCTGGTCCTACAGCTCTACACAAAACTGCTGTACGCACAATTAAATAACACATGCGCATTTACTGAAACTGACACCAACCCCTTGGGCTCCCTGTTCTAGCAAAAAATGTTGCCACCAAATATCCACAGAGACATGCAAAATGCAAGGCAGTTTTCTTGCCAATGACAACCTATCCATTAACCAAGGCCTCAACAATGTACATTGCCACCGACTCGAGTCCCAATCCTCCTTCTGGGATGGCGCTGCTTTTACTCTTCTACAATCTCATCAAAATCCATAAGAATGTTGGCAAACAGATTGGTACAACGCAGGCTTCCAGAATTAAACACCTTATTCGAGACACAAACATCACACCTCGTGGCTTTCTCAACAGCATCAGAACATCAACAGGCCGATGCACACAGCTTCATGAATAGAACATTTAAGATAAGCCACAGTGAGACCGTGGCCATGCAACCAAAACTCCCGCACTGCCGATTAGCACGGTTGGCTACATGCGGTGCAAAATAAGCTCAACATACATACATAAAAACTATGGACCAAATCGTGAACCACTGTAGTCTGTGCTCCATCAATGGAGGAAAAGCAAAACGATGACAACTCTTTGCTGAAGCCATCTCGTAGCTAGCAAAACTCGACATTGGTATTTAGCTCCTGACTATTGCCATACAGAATATAATATCATTTCCCTAAATTGGGAAAGGAATGCAATAGGTGACGTTTTGGGCAATCAACATTCTTCATAGCACACAGTATAAAACATGTTATTAATGTGTGTGTGTGTGTTCCACGGTATGAGTGTATGTGCGGCGACGTCTTTATTTTAGCGAGACGCATGCAAGTGGCCGGGCACAGAGAGGGCCCAGCCGACTGTGGAGTGCGGCACGTATGCAAGCTCCCACTGATCGTCGGCGAGGCGAAGGAGGTTAATTATTTTATATGAAAATACGTTTGCCCACTTCTGCCAATTGCTTTGATAATTAGTGCATAAATATCATTTAATTCACGGAGAGAAAACAAATGCACACGGGAATGCCATACTGTACATACACACCCTGTATTGGATTTATGAAGGAATGCACAAGTGCATATGATTTGATGTTCATACAACCGTGCAATGGTCTGCATATATGGTAGACACAAACAGTGGTGCTGTTAAGCTGATGCTGGACAATTTTACTCAGCATCTTTGTCTTCTCTACATGCGTATAATGGGATATATGCATTGAAGTGTGTACGTGTCATGAATGCCTCCTGTTAGATTGTATATAATTCCCATCACATGTTTCGGCTTATTAAAAAATAAAGGTTCACACTGGCATGCATTTTTATGTTAAACGTTTATTTCGGCTGTAAAAGTATAAGGAAGGTATTTATCGCAACTTGCGGCGAAACCGAGTCACTACTAAACGCGTTTTTACATTTACAGCGGTCATCACGCGTGTATACTTTAGACGGCGGCGTGAAGCGCTGCGTGATGACATTAATTTCACCTTCAAGCTCTCAGGCGCATAGTTCCAATGATGTTCACTGAAGGGTCGTTTATCTTTGATGGAAAATGAACATCTAACTGAAAGGAAACCGCCCCCTTTCCCAAAACAACGTGCGTGTACTGGCAGTGTCAAACACGGGGTTGGCACATATATGCTCATGTGTTATTTTAATGTTTCATAAAAAGTATATTTTTTCGTGGATAAAGCCATCCGCTATGCGTTTTAATAAAATAACCATGATTACAGTGAAAGTGGAACACTGTGTTCACTATTAAAAAAAGGATATAGTAAGTTCTCTCCTCTGGTCTGGTAATGCTGCATACAATACATTGCAACACACCTTTCCCCCTGGTGTAGTGGTGCATTTCCGCAATTCGTCGGCTCGGTGATGGGGTTAGTTGAGCACCCAGAGATTGATTTTGTCCATGAATCATCTACACGCATTGTAGCAAGATGTCTGGAATGAGGCAGTACAGCAAGTAGGCTGTACACACATGCTGAATTCAAATACCCACTATTTGTCCCTACGTTTTCTTCAGGCATTCAGGTTTCCTCCCACATTAAAGGAATTGGATAACATCACACACCAGGGCCAAATGAAAATAATTGGAATATTTGTGAAACTATCCTCTGTAAAACATGAGCCTATTAATGTGTCTCTGAAACAATTATTGAGATCAAACCTCCACTTAAATGTCAACGGTAAATCTGACTGCCAATATATGGTAAAAAGGTGCAGCTCTGCAATTGCTCATACCACTGCTGTCAGAAAGGCCTCTACCAGATGTATTTAGCCTCATTACCCATACTGGCCAGCCATCTTGGAAGAGGTGGGAGTATCCACATTTTATCCCACCACACATGACCTGCCGATCGGCTAACTGTGGTGTACCCATCTATACTGCTGAGTAGATATACAGTGAGGGAAAAACGTATTGGATCCCCTGCTGATTTTGTACGTTTGCCCACTGACAAAGAAATGATCAGTCTGTAATTTTAATGGTAGGCTTATTTGAACAGTGAGAGACAGAATAACAACAAAAAAATCCAGAAAAACGGATGTAAAAAATGTTATAAATTGATTGGCATTTTAATGAGGGAAATAAGTATTTGACCCCTTCTCAATCAGAAAGATTTCTGGCTCCCGGGTGTCTTTTATACAGGTAATGAGCTGAGATTAGGATCACACTTTTAAAGGGAGTGCTCCTAATCTCAGCTTGTTACCTGTATACAAGACATTTGTTCACAGAAGCAATCAATCAATCAGATTCCAAACTCTCCACCATGACCAAGACCAAAGAGCTCTCCAAGGATGTCAGGGACAAGATTGTAGATCTACACAAGGCTGGAATGGGCTACAAGACCATCGCCAAGCAGCTTGGTCAGAAGGTGACAACAGTTGGTGTGATTATTCGCAAATGGAAGAAACACAAAATAACTGTCAATCTCCCTCGGCCTGGGGCTCCATGCAAGATCTCACCTCGTGGAGATGCAATGATCATGAGAACGGTGAGGAATCAGCCCAGAACTACACGGGAGGATCTTGTCAATGATCTCAAGGCAGCTGGGACCATAGTCACCAAGAAAACAGTGAAGGACTGAAATCCTGCAGCGCCCGCAATGTCCCCCTGCTCAAGAAAGCACATATACATGCCCGTCTGAAGTTTGCCAATGAACATCTGAATGATTCAGAGGACAACTGGGTGAAAGTGTTGTGGTCAGATGAGACCAAAATGGAGTTTTTTGGCATCAACTCAACTCGCCGTGTTTGGAGGAGGATGAATGCTGTCTATGATCCCAAGAACACCATCTCCACCGTCAAACATGGAGGTGGAAACATTATGCTTTGGTAGTGTTTTTCTGCTAAGGGGACAGGACAACTTCACCGCATCAAAGGGACGATGTACGGGGCCATGTACCGTCAAATTTGGGTGAGAACCTCCTTCCCTCAGCCAGGGCATTGAAAATGTTTCGTGGATGGGTATTCCAGCATGACAACGACCCAAAACACACGGCCAAGGCAACAAAGGAGTGGCTCAAGAAGAAGCACATTAAGGTCCTGGAGTGGCCTAGCCAGTCTCCAGACCTTAATCCCATAGAAAATCTGTGGAGGGAGCTGAAGGTTCTTGTTGCCAAACGTCAGCCTCGAAACCTTAATGACTTGGAGAAGATCTGCAAAGAGGAGTGGGACAACATCGCTCCTGAGATGTGTGCAAACCTGGTGGCCAACTACAAGAAACGTCTGACCTCTGTGATTTCCAACAAGGGTTTTGCCACCAAGTACTAAGTCATGTTTTGCAGAGGGGTTAAATATTTATTTCCCTCATTAAAATGCAAATCAATTTATAACATTTTTGACATGCGTTTTTCTGGATTTTGTTGTTGTTATTCTGTCTCTCACTGTTCAAATAAACCTACCATTAAAATTATAGACTGATCATTTATTTGTCAGTGGGTAAACGTACAAAATCAGCAGGGGATCAAATACTTTTTTCCCTCACTGTAGGTGGTGGGGGGGGCGAGATTTAGGAATCGTGTCCTATTGTTTCAACTGCAAATATATAAGGCAAACAGCAATGACCCTCGATTGAAGACTCCACACCAAATCGACCCGATATTAATCACCATTGGATTGATTATAAACATAGGCATAAACGTGCAGAAATTTGACGTAGTTCCCAACGTCTTGTCCTGCTGTAAACTCTGCGCAGGGTGGGGAGGGGGGACTGTGTGCGTTAGATTGTGCAAAGGCAATGGCGCAGCTCCATTTTATTAGGGCGCACGCCCATTGCTGCAGAATGTGTTGGCACCTATAGTTTTGGTGAAGGCTCAGCGAGCTCAAACAATTTGCATACGATTTCGCAACAAGAAACTTGCCACTGGCAATGGCTGGCTATTTCTGCATCCGCGTGGGTGTCTCATGGGGTCAACCAGGCATGTTATTGAAATTGCTTTTCCAGCCTAAATGGCACAACTCTCCTGCTCTTAAAAGAATGTCCGTATTGGCTGCTTCCCACTCTCATGACACCCCAGTTCATTAGGTTTGGCACTGCAAGACAGCAAAAGATAATTTTTACACATGGAGTAACCACAATTAGATATCACTATGGACATGACTGTCCCATCCATTAATTTTGCTTCATTACTCCTAAATACATTCCCACTCTTGTCACAACTTAGCATCCAATGCAGCGTGTGTTATCTGTGTGAATTTTCCCTGTTTTTTAGTAGCGATCAATGCATTATTAATTAAAAATAGTGTTTTTGCAATATCAATCCTACTGTACTGGTAAGATTGTTACTACAATTCCTGTGTAGTAATTTAAAGTATACCTGGATGATTCCTTCAGTGACAATTAAATAACATAAATTTCCCATTTTATCTCTCAATGGCTTACATATTTTTGGTACCATATAACTAAAGTATCTGTATTGTTAAAATCAATTACATCGATCGTGATGGATAGGATATGAGCAATTCTCATTCCATAAGCTCGCTGATGTTGTTAGAAAGCATTGACAGAGGGTTAGTTTAGCCACTAACAAATTATATGGGGGTAAATGTTTGAAGGACAGCCAAACGCCTTCTGCCACTGAATTTATTATTGGATAAAATGCTGCATTCAAAACAATCTCTCACGGAAACTGTAGCTAATTTAAACATTTACCTTTGGCACAACGTGGTATACATTTGGGGCATTGTGACAGTGGAACGTGTCGAGAAAAGAAACACATCCATCTATGCTTAAGTATTGTTAATACTTACGGGATCCGGGGGTAGAAATACCCAAAGGATCCCAGGTTATTGTTAAAGATGACGTCACGGACGAAAGGAAAAAGAAGGCGGGGCGTGAGAGAGGGAACGCACAGGAGGAGAGTGGTGACGTTACCGGATGGGGTGATCCCTGGTGGGATTTGGAGTGGTCGCACGCGGAGTGAGCTCATGTGGGAAATAAAGATGAGCTGTGTCATCTCAACCTTTGTCTGGTGGACTCATTACACTTATATTGCAACGTATTTAAATATATATTTCCTAAATACAGGCTTTGCTTCACACCGACACTCTTTCATGTCCAGGTATCATGGACAAATGTGCGCTCCTACAAATGAACTGCACCATCGCTGTGTGATCAAACAACAAGCTCTCTGAAAGGGTCATAGAAGCTCAACATAAATCTTCTCAGGTATTGCTTGGTTGAGTTATACTAAATACAGTGCACACTTAGAAAACGAACGAGCTCTAGGAGCGTTTTTACACTTACCAGCTAACAAGTTTTAATTAATAGATATGTGCATATATTCTTCTAAGGCTGTGGGTGGTTGAGATTCCATCCTGCATCAAAGTAAGTTGCAACTTAATAAATGGTTACGTTTCCTACATTTACTTTCACGTATTCCTCGATTTATGAACTTTAGTGTTTCCAATATTTTGCATTCATGCAATTGACAATTTGATTAACAAAATTGAATTTGCACGTAAACTAAATTTCACGATGGCAAGCGCCCATGAGATAAACCACGAAGCACCCAGGGTGCTGCATCATCCATCCGCGACAGAATCATAATCAGAATCTTTTACTGAGACTGCGGGAGGAATCCGATGAGCTTTGAAAATTATTTTTTCACAGATGTCCAGTATGGGTACAGGGTCAAAACGTTACGACAACAAACAATATAAAAATACCATAGGAGCTCAAAATATAGAAAAGGCGAAGCAGGTCACTAGATACAAATACATAACAAATGAAAAGTCCGATTTATCAAGCTTTGGCAAGGCAGCAAAAACAACAAAAGTCCCAGAACACACCAAGATAACACACAACCCCCCAATAAAGTGGCACATGAACATTGAACTATCGATACAGAGGTATAGATCAAAGTCTCAAATCAAATTGGCAAATGTGGATATATACAGCACTAATCTTTTGCTTCAGGATATTTTTTGAAGGAAGATTTACGATGTTAATGGGAGGAAACAATATTATCCCAAAACGACGATGCTGCAACAGCAAAGGCTCTATCACCTAATCCAATTCTTGTCCTAGGGGTAGTTAAAAGGCAATTAGATGGACGACTTATTTTTCTTGGGTTTGACAACAGGAATAACGAATAAGCTAAGTATATCACTGATTTGCCAATAATGATTTTATGGATTAACAGGGCCCAATGTAGATATCTTCTTGCATCAAGTGATGAGATATTGTATTTTAAGCAGAGATCACAATGGTGAGTCCTGTGTGGTACATCCAGTGCAAATCTAAGAGCATAAGGATGAAGTGGGTTTCGTCTGTATCAATATAGTGCAAAAGTAACGCCTTCAGATCACCTTTCCAGTTATTCCAACATGTAGATGTTGTGCTAAGTTCCTGAAAAGGTTAATTATTTTAGTTTCAAATTGACGGTTATTTAATTGTTTTCATATTTACGTGCTTTATTATTATTATTGTATTGTGAAAAGTGATATCGGTATATATATATTTTAGCAGTCAAGTTGGAATGACCGTCCTAAACACATCCCTCTTTTTAAATCCTTTATATTAAGTTCGCTTGCTTGCTTGCGTGCTTGCGTGCTTGCGTGCTTGCTTGCTTGCTTGCGTGCTTGCTTGCTTGCTTAGGACCGTGCAAATCTTTCGCTCGTTTTTTAACCCACTTCCCGTGATCCAATCGAGCTGACATTTTTCACACAGACTCGTTGTGACAGACAATTAATGTTCGTGAAAAAAAATTCCCAAAATTTTACACTTTTTAGGCAAAACAAAAATATTTGACATATATTCAAATAGAACTCATTCATCGCTTTGGCTGAACGTCACAGTATAAGAGCCCAGAGCGTAACCCCTCCACAGGCCGTGGCGGAGTTGCGCAGTTGGTAGCGCCCTCGTTTCCCATGCCAAAGGTCGCGGGATCAATCCCCGCGTCCTCCACAGGCGAATATATTTTTAAATCCTTTATATTAAGTTCGCTGCCACGCATATAAAGGATTTATAGTGGAAAACTTTGTTTTTACGGGTTATACTTATTAAATCCTTTATATTAAGTTCGTGTGCTTGCTTGCTTGCTTGCGTGCTTGCTTGCTTAGGACCGTGCAAATCTTTCGGTCGTTTTTTAACCCACTTCCCGTGATCCAATCGAGCTGACATTTTCCACACAGACTCGTTGTGCCAGACAATTATTGTTCGTGAAAAAAAATTCCCAAAATGTTACACTTTTTAGGCAAAACATTTTTACTTTACATATATTCAAATAGAACGCATTCATGGCTTTGGCTGAACGTCAGAGTGTAAGAGCCCAGAGCGTAACCCCTCCACAGGCCGTGGCGGAGTAGCGCAGTTGGTAGCGCCCTTGCTTCCCATGCCAAAGGTCGCGGGATCGATCCCCGCGTCCTCCGCAGGCGAATATATTTTTTAAATCCTTTATATTAAGTTCGCTTGCTTGCTTGCGTGCTTGCTTGCGTGCTTGCTTGCTTACGACCGTGCAAATCTTTCGGTCGTTTTTTAACCCACTTCCCGTGATCCAATCGAGCTGGCATTTTCCACACAGACTCGTTGTGCGAGACAATTAATGTTCGTGAAAAAAAATTCCCAAAATTTTACACTTTTTAGGCAAAAAAAATTTATTTTACATATATTCAAATAGAACTCATTCACAGTATAAGAGCCCAGAGCGTAACCTCTCCACAGGCCGTGGCGAGTAGGGCAGTTGGTAGCGCCCTCGCTTCCCATGCCAAAGGTCGCGGGATCGATCCCCACGTCCTCCACAGGCGAATATATTTTTAAATCCGTTATATTAAGTTCGCTGCCACGCATATAAAGGATTTATAGTGAAAAACTTTGTTTTTACGGGTTATACTTATTTGTATTATAACAATGTGAAAAGCCATTCTGATTTACGAAATTACATTTAACACGTTTCTTCAAAGAATGTATTTCTTTCCTAAATCGAGAGATACCTGTACTTTATTATTTTTTTTCGTGTACAGTGAGGGAAAAAGTATTTGATCCCCTGCTGATTTTGTACGTTTGCCCACTGATAAATAAATGATCAGCCTATAATTTTAATGGTAGGTTTATTTGACCAGTGAAAGACAGAATAACAACAAAAAAAATCCAGAAAAACGCATGTCAAAAATGTTATAAATTGATTTGCATTTTAATGAGGGAAATAATTATTTGACCCCTCTGCAAAACATGACTTAGTACTTAGTGGCAAAACCCTTGTTGGCAATCACAGAGGTCAGACGTTTTTTGTAGTTGGCCACCAGGTTTGCACACATCTCAGGAGGGATTTTGTCCCACTCCTCTTTGCAGATCTTCTCCAAGTCATTAAGGTTTCGAGGCTGGCGTTTGGCAACTCGATCCTTCAGCTCCCTCCACAGATTTTTTTATGGGATTAAGGTCTGGAGACTGGCTAGGCCACTCCAGGACCTTAATGTGCTTCTTCTTGAGCCACTCCTTTGTTGCCTTGGCCGTGTGTTTTGGGTCATTGTCATGCTGGAATACCCATCCACGACCCATTTTCAATGCCCTGGCTGAGGGAAAGAGGATCTCACCCAAGATGTGATGCATGGCCACGTCCATCGTCTCTTTGATGCGGTGAAGTTGTCCTGTCCCCTTAGCAGAAAAACACTACCATTGCGGGCGCTGCAGGATTTCAGTCCTTCACTGTTTTCTTGGTGACTATGGTCCCAGCTGCCTTGAGATCATTGACAAGATCCTCCCGTGTAGTTCTGGGCTGATTCCTCACCGTTCTCATGATCATTGCATCTCCACGAGGTGAGATCTTGCATGGAGCCCCAGGCCGAGGGAGATTGACAGTTATTTTGTGTTTCTTCCATTTGCGAATAATCACACCAACTGTTGTCACCTTCTGACCAAGCTGCTTGGCGATGGTCTTGTAGCCCATTCCAGCCTTGTGTAGATCTACAATCTTGTCCCTGACATCCTTGGAGAGCTATTTGGTCTTGGTCATGGTGGAGAGTTTGGAATCTGATTGATTGATTGCTTCTGTGAACAGGTGTCTTTTATACAGGTAACAAGCTGAGATTAGGAGCACTCACTTTAAGAGTGTGCTCCTAATTTCAGCTCGTTACCTGTGTAGTGTTGTAAGTACGGACTTCTGGACTTCTTTATGGCACACACTGTTTATTATCTTAATACACAGTCCCTATCACACTAAGGGGTATATGGTCCCCTCACCCGTTACCCTCAGAAGGTACAAGCCTCCGGACCCTGCAGGCTATCTAATCTCCCTGCTCTCCCAGCGTCCTCTGGCTGGACCTAGGGGATCTCTCCCCGACCACTGGTTACTCTGAGCCCGAGCCCTGATAAGGGCTGGAGGGCTTGGTCCAGGGTCCAAGACGTCTTCGGTCGACTTGGGTCTTCGTGTAGCAGAACTCCACCAGAGCTCTCAGCGCTCTGGCTTTTATACTTGTTCGTGACCAGGTTGTCCAATCCCTGGCCATCTTGTGGGACCCTCTGATTGGTCCTTCCCAATCTGGGTTTGGATCCTACCTCACCCCATTTGACCCTGACCGTTTGATTGAGCGGGAAAACCTTGTTTACGATCTGCTCTCACAGTTTGTGAACAGCGAGTGGTTAACACCACTACACCTGTATAAAAGACACCTGGGGGCCAGAACTCTTTCTGATTGAGAGGGGGTCAAATACTTATTTCCCTCATTAAAATGAAAATCAATTTAAAACATTTTTGACATGCGTTTTTCTGGATGTTGTTGTTGTTATTCTGTCTCTCACTGTTCAAATAAACCTAGCAATAAAATTATAGACTGATCATTTCTTTGTCAGTGGGCAAACGTACAAAATCAGCAGGGGATCAAATACTTTTTTCCCTCACTGTATATATGTGGCCCATGGAGCCTCAGGATATGAACCGAGTACCTGGAGCTGTTGCTGGGCAATTACTGGGCCACTCTTGGACTCGGCATACATACATTCATCTGTACCATTGTCAACTTTAAATGCGAGAATTGTGCAGTCTGTTGTCTGAGAATTGTCTCAATGGTTCTGAAATGGAGGGAGTTTAATTCAGTGTGGGATTGTAAAAACACAACTGAGACAGTAATATAATACTGGTATGTAGCAGCCCAAAGTCAAATGAAAAGTCCAGAAAGTGCGAGCTTTTGAATGTCATCATGATTCGTGATCATGTACCAATTTAGTGACGGGAAAAAAAATAATGGCTTGGCGCATTAAACAGCCTTCTGTGCAGGACAAGAGAGAAAAATTTCGTTTATATTGTCCTCAATGCATTATCAGGTTAATCGAAAACAAAGAAAGATTCAAAATCGTTTCTAATTCATATTAAATGTCAAGTACAGTCCATATTGTAATGTGGTTACAGACAGAAAATATTTAGCTTATTGAATAGTACTTTGCATTGTATCAATAATTGTGGAGAATACAATCATCAAACAAAATGTTTGTGCATTATTTTTTCTATGCCTTGTGTTGACAATTTACTAAAGAGCATAGGTTATGTTATTGTATTTTTAATTAACAAGAACTTCTATTATTGTAGTTGCAGTTTCATTATATGAGATTCAACGAAATTAAAAGCAATGCACCTCACTTTAAGTTCATTGTGAAGGGCCAGGTGTAGGCCATTTAATTAGTGCAAATCCACGTGAACTCGGTAATGGAACAGCATGCCATTTCTAATTTGTACCACTGCTGGAAATGACATTGGCAGTACAGCCGTTAAGAATTGTCTTAAATTTCACGTGGTGATTGCTTTTTTTTTCATTCTGTAAATGTAATGCATTTTGAAGAATGTAATGTGGGGCCATGTTGCTTGCTTGACTTCCCTTTCTAAAACGTAATGTCATGTAGTTGTCATAATTGAGTTATTATAATGCTACTGGACGTCATTTAAAGAGGGAGCCCCTTTGCATTGCTGTCAAAGATAAGCCTAACATGGAACACAGCATGTGTGCAGCATTTAACAGTTTTTTACTCCAAATAGGAAATTGAACTTGCTTTAGTATACCTATCGTGTTTTCCTGCAATCATTGATTTGTAGGTTTCAAGTGGAGTCCCATGGACGGGTATTATTACGTTTTACGGAATGATTTTATAAAGTATAAAGAATATTAAATGTATTACATTTAAGCAACCTCAACTTTTTAGTTATTATTCACACTATACATACCACGTACACACATTTTTCCATAACAAGCAGTGGCATATTATAAAATTTTGTAAAAATTACTCACCGACGGTTTTTGGTCTAAACTTAGCCAGCTTTCTATCCCGTTATGATTGATGGCACACGGTGTGCCCATCTAGACACCACTGGGCTGGTTATTCTGTCTAAAACTGCCTCTGCAATCAGCTTCTCGCTGGGAGGGAGCCCTGTTAGGTGGTACATCATGTCATTCCTACAGTGACCCCTTTAGGCACAATAAAGTAGTTGCATTACTGTATTTTCGGGTGAAGTAGACCAAGAAAACTGTAGTCAAGAATTTCATTTAATTAATAGAATTGTAGTGGTATTTATTCACGCGAACAACTTATTTTTCTCCTGTGTCACTTTATTCGAAGCATCCCACATGGATGCTCCTCACGTTCCACCACACGTACTCTTCTCGCGAACTCTCCCTCTCTTTCGATTTAAAGCTTTCGTGACTGCAGGGATTCATCTTCTTGGTTCTTTCGGTAAAGTCACGTAGAAGGAAAGTAATAAAATAATAAAAATAAAACATAATAAAATATTTCTCACGACGTTTCGGCTACAACGCAAGCAGCCGTCATCAGGTGAAGAATGAAACGCCACCAAGCTTGGAGCATATATTTAAGCTGGGTTGGAGGGGGAAGAAGAGCGCCTTGACAAAAGAATTTGTATATCAAAAGGGATTTAGCATATTAATGTAAGATGTGTAGGAGGTGGGCGGGGGGTTTTCAAAGTCATATTATGCCCATGCATTATGCAGGATTAGCAGCATCAAAGGGAGGGGGTAGGGGGTAGCATTAACAAAGGGAGGGAATGTTAATAGTATGTAGAGGCAACAAAACATATCAATGGGAGAGCGGTGAGAGGAGACCCGCAGCGGAGCAAATCATCCATTTCCTGTGGAGAACACAAGATACACAGTCAATGCCAGTGAGTGGACTGCGGTCTGAAAGTCACCATAAACGTGAACACAATCAGTTAAGATCCGAAATGATTTATTACGTCCTTCCAATGATTGCTGAGCCAGAATCCATCTTCTCGGTTGAAATTCTCTGTGTTTGTATATGTGGATCGCCTCATGAACGAATCTCTCATGGTAGCCAGATGGCTTGCAGAGAACCTCTGTCTTGGAGAAGTCAATGTCATGTGAGCCCACTGAATTGTAACAGTGATCTGCCACGGCAGAGGTGTTTGTCCTACCGTGTTTCAAGTCTGCTTTATGTTCACGGATGCGGTCCAAGACATGTCGTTTGGTTTCTCCAATGTAACTGCTACCACAGAGGTAACTTAGTTTGTAGACGCCAGGGTACTGTATGTCTGGAACCACATCTTTTACAGGCGGGACCAGATCATGGATTTTATGTACTGTGTTGAATCGGACCTGGATCTTGTGTTTAATCAGGATTTTGGAGATCTTTTGTGTGACCCCAGCAATGTAGGGTAAGGTGATGGTTTTGAAAGGCTCCTCAACAGGATCCTTCTTGATGGTTGGAGTGATGGCTTTGCGGATTGTGTAGTCGGAGTAACCATTAGCCTTAAGAGCTTGGCGTACGTGTTTGAGTTCACTGGCAATGTGTTCCTGGTCAGAGATGCATTGGGCTCTATGGTATAGAGTCTTGATGAGGGAGTTCTTCTGGGATGGATGGTGGTGGGAATCCGGTTTTAGGTAAGCATCCGTATGGGTGGCTTTCCTGTAGACAGAATGGCTCATTAAACCATCAGGTCTCCTTTTAATTAGGACATCCAAAAGGGTAGCTTGCCATCTTTTTCGACTTCCATGGTGAATCTGATGGCTGGGTGTATGGAATTGATGTGGTCGAGGAATTGGTCTAGAGCAGGCCGGCCATGTGGCCAGATAGCAAAAGTGTCATCTACGTACCTTTTCCAAAAGAGGTTACTCCGACTACACAATTCGCAAAGCCATCACTCCAACCATCAAGAAGGATCCTGTTGAGGAGCCTTTCAAAACCATCACCTTACCCTACATTGCTGGGGTCACAAAACATATCTCCAAAATCCTGATTAAACACAAGATCCAGGTCCGATTCAACACAGTACATAAAATCCGTGATCTGGTCCCGTCTGTAAAAGATGTGGTTCCAGACATACAGTACCCTGGCGTCTACAAACTAAGTTGCCTCTGTGGTAGCAGTTACATTGGCGAAACCAAACGACATATATCGGACCGCATCCGTGAACATAAAGCAGACTTGAAACACGGTAGGACAAACACCTCAGCCGTGGAAGATCACTGTTACAATTCAGTGGGCTCACATGACATTGACTTCTCAAATACAGAGGTTATCTGCAAGCCATCTGGCTACCATGAGAGATTCGTTCATGAGGCGATCCACATATACAAACACAGAGACAATTTCAACCGAGAAGATGGATTATGGCTCAGCAATCATTGGAAGGACGTAATAAATCATTTCGGATCTTAACTGATTGTGTTCACGTTTACGGTGACTTTCAGACCGCAGTCCACTCACTGGCATTGACTGTGTATCTTGTGTTCTCCACAGGGAATGGATTATTTGCTCCTCTGCGGGTCTCCCCTCACCGCTCTCCCATTGATATGTTTCGTTGCTTCTACATACTATTAACATTCCCTCCCTTTGTTAATGCTACCCCCTACCCCCTCCCTTTGATGCTGTTAAACCTGCATAATGCATGGGCATAATATGACTTTGAAAACCCCCCGCCCACCTCCTACGCATTTCCCATAAATATGCTAAATCCCTCTTGATATACAAATTATTTTGTCAAGGCGCTCTTCTTCCCCCTCCAACCCAGCTTAAATATACGCTCCAAGCTTGGTGGCGTTTCATTCTTCACCTGAGGACGGCTGCTTGCGTTGTAGCCGAAACGTCGTGAGAATAATTTTATTATGTTTTATTTTTATTATTTTATTATTTTCCTTATTCGTGACCTTACCGAAAAAACCAAGAAGATCTCCCTCTCTTGCTCCACTAGCCTGCTACTCCGCACTCTGCTAGCCTGTCATGGACGCTCTCTCTCTGGCTCCGCTAGCCTGTCCTCCACTAGCTTTTCACCCCACTAATCTCTCACTGAATCTCCTGCTAGCATATTCTCCGCTAGCCTAACACACTCACACTAAGGATTCCGCTAGCCTCTCCCCCACTAGCCTGTTACTCCACCCACACCTCCAACCTCGCCCGTGCCCGTAACGGGGGTTCAGCCAACACCGCTGGAGAGGATGAGGTGTGGAGGGCGAGGTCCCGGACTTCTCTTGTATTGACTCTTCACTTCATCTACAACCAACTCAACCCTATTGCTTCACATTTCCCCCTTATATCCCCCTCCTCATTAAATGTCCTCAGGTGGCGCTCATTAAACCAGTATCCTTCCAACGTCTCTTGCACGTGCTCCCCCCTTATCGCCTCCTTGGTGCCTCCCCCTTGTTTACATTTGCAGCCAGCCAACCACTGCCTCTTTCCCTAATTGCTGGCGTCTCTTTGTCTGTAGTCTCCCAGGCCACACGCTTGCACCTGCTCGTCCTGAACTGACCTCACTGTTTACAACCGCGTACATGAATGCAACTGCTGTTTGTAAACCCTGCGCGTGTTATGCCACTACATAATTACTATTTAGAGGTGGCTGGGTGGTTGAGCAAGAGGAGCTATTGCCCCGTGCCAAATGTTGAGCGGACCTTCTAGAATGTTATAGCCAAGCCCCGCAGTTTTCGAGCAGAGGAGCAAGAAATATGAACATCTCCTTGAGCGTTTGAATGGATTGTCATTTGCAGTGAGTGATCATAACCCTGACATACATACGACCGTACAAGGATTTGGGGGGAAAGGAACAAACGCTGACATATCGTTGCGCTTGATGCAGTTAACACGCAGCTGTGATACTTTAGAGCGGTGAGACAGCAAAACATTTCTCAACTTGTTATAGGTGAATGGCAATATGTTCTCTTATATTGCAACATACAGCTTAAATTATAATTCTATTAACACAAAGTGGCATTTAATATTTGTTTTAACACATTTTAGGTTATCTTACATTATTTGCTGGAAAGCAGCACATTCGAGTGACCGTTTTAATCCGGGTTTTAAACATTTCTTCCAGCGAAGGGCTTTATCCAATTTAAAGGTGAAGTGACAAGGCGTTAAAAAACCCATTTAGCATTGTACAAAAACATTCCAACGCTCTTCTGGCTTTTTTGTTTTTGTTGTGTACCTTGAGACTGAGATCATGGCGTATGATTTTTCTCTCAACGGCATGCATATTCTGCACAAATCCAATAATGTTGTCACAATTGTAGATGGGAGTGACACGCACAATCAATGAAACCCAACACTTTAACCGTTCATTTTTTGTCTCCATATGATGCTCCTTGTAAGGAGCAATAGTATTGTTAAACAGGAAGGCACGTTTGCATTTGTGTCTCATAATCGAGATTCAAGAAGTGGAATACAGTTGTCATTTTATACCTCGGGTATCGTAACCTTTAAAAAAATCACACGAAGCCCTTGGCTTTGAATTTATCGCGTGGTATTGCCCAAATTCATTATATTACAAGTGGCAGTAAAGATAATAAACTATCGCCATAGGTAATATTGGACTTTAAAAAGAGCCGGCTGGCTCAGGGGGCTAATGCCCTGGATGTAAGATTTCTGATCCAGCTGTGATACTGTCATCCGGGGCTCAAGCTCTTGAGTGGAAAGCTTAACGAGTAAAAGTAATTTCTGTTCATATAGATGATTCCTTACATACACTAGATATGGATTTTTTTCACGCAACCGATGACAATAGAAAATTGAACACAAGATGAAAACCATGCATTGCATTATCGGCCACCTTCTATCCACTGCTCGATGGAAACATCAGCATGCCATCGTTATCCTCATTTTACGAGGCCAAATCAATTTTGCCCCTGTGCATGAGCTGATCTCATCACTCCAATTGGCAGACTTTGTGTTCTCTCTGATACGTCTCCGCCTTTTCGCTGCCATTCCATCACCAGTGTCATCCACCTGTTATCATCTCTTTTAGCAATTTATCTTGCCCAAGAACACTTACATTTCTTAAGCCGCTAATATGAACATGCGTTCCTCAATACCTTTCAGTGTAATTCCCAAATCGTATTTCTCCACGCTTCTTTTCAATGTTTTCTTTTTATTCCACGATCATTGTCAGGGTCCACATTTTTAAACATGTATCGTGCACTAATATGCTATATTTTAGTTTATTTCTATAATCAAGTTTATTTTTTGCCAAAGGCACTCAAACCTTGACTTAAAGCTTTTGTGACTGCAGGAATTAATACTCTTTGGTTCTTTCGGTAAAGTCACGTAGATATAAAAATAGCTAATAGATCACGACGTTTCGATAGCAACACTATTGGTTTGGATGGGACATTTCTCTCGACACCATGATGGCCGATAGACAAGACTGGTTGCAAAATGGCAACCAAAGGAAGGAACGTGCTCACGAGCACGACCACCGTGGAGATGAAGTGATGAGATCTACTCTTGTGCAGGAGCGAGATGGTTGAATCATTACAAGACCACGAAGGATGGTGAGAGTACGGGAAGACATCCATTAAGCAGTGGATAGACTTTTGGCCGATAATGATGGTGCTCACGCTGACGAGGTTTGTACATTCTTTGCCCAGCCACTGAAGATAGCACTGAAAATAAGATTTAAAAAAATTACTTTACACAAGCAAAATTGACATTCGGAGTAAATTTTGTTATTCTATTTGTGCATATTATGACAATACGTTCGGGGGCTAAATGCCAATATCGAGGTCTGCCAACCACGAGATGGTCTCCAGAGAGAGTGTGCACAATTTTGATATACTGCCATTGAAGGAGTGCAGAGTACAGTAGTTTAACATATGGTCCATTGTAAATATAGTTATACACTCAGCGAAGAGAATACGATTTGTGATGGGGAAACATAAGTTATTTCTAGCTGATTGGCCTTCGAGGGTGCACACTGGAGAGCCACGAAGAACACTGCTTATATTGATTTGGACAGCTGGAGAAGTCCTGTTGTGCTTTGATGTGGAGCCTTGCCAGATTGAAATGTTCTTGAAGCTGTGACTGGGAGGCTCTGGAAGCCAAAAGTCATCCAGAATTTCCATGTCGCCAATTGCTTCACATCACACATTCACAGCAATACAATTAATACATGAAAGGTTAAGAATGGAGGAAACATCAAACAAGTACTGGCATTTAAATGTATTCAAAAACTCTCATGTTCCTTTGTAAGTAAAGGGGAGCAATTGTGACGAAATATTAGCCATTTTTAAGTGTATTGAAAGTGTTCCGGATATAAATAGTTAAAGTGGGCAAAACTATTTGAAATACCTGCTAGCTGGATAATGTTCAGTCCTTAACTATTTTTTTGTCTTGAGTGTTCAACAAATTATGACGTTGGGTCACCACAAAGGACCTTAAGTAAAAAAACGACATTGATTATTTTGCATTTGCAGAAGACATCCATTGTGCACACGTGCATCAGGAGCCTGCATTGACTCCCACACAGTGCACAGGAATCAATAGCTTTTTTATTATATGCTCGCATTAGGAGCCACCCCTGTGGCACGCTGACCGTTTGCGGGATGGTTAATTTTGATATGATAAAAGTAACAGTCAACGCTAACCAAAATCATTTTGGCTCAAAATAATAGCCACATTAGAGTCCCAGTGTTTATTGATTGGCCTTTAAGGATTCTGGATTTACCATCAAAATTGTTTCGTACAATATGAACACTTACATGTAATTTAAACGCATTTATTGGCAGGTGTGTGGCCCGTGTCTCAGAGACAGTGCTTAGATCGTGTTTCACAACTCTCAATTATTTCAGCTGTGTGAAATTTCACAATGAGTTTCATTATAAGGTTAACACATTTGATATGTCACATATAAAATGTTGGAGTCATAAGCAACACAATCTATACTAATAATCAAGAGGTCAAGGGCAGTATCTGACGTTACGGCTGGGTACAGCTAAATAAACATCGTCATTTTACTGTAATAAAGTGAAACAATAAAAGGATGAAGACATTTCAATCAAAATCCAGATTTTTTTTTGTTACCAATTGGGGTAAAATAAAAATCTGAAAATTTGCAAAGCACTCCTTTACCCGCACAAACAAGAAACACCTTTTTGTACAGCAAATAACGGATTTTTATTGATTGACACACTGAGAGGAGTCTGATAGTGTCCTATTCCAGGGCTGTTTTCTGCCAGGAAGTGTTGCTGTTGGTAAAGGTCTGTAATGGATTACAGCCTAGCCATTAAGTGGCTGCAGTAGTGTAATTTGTGAAAACATATATAAGCTAAAATAAAATGAAAAGAAGATCACAATTGAACATCGCTCTTGTGAATTTTATTTTGCCAATGTGGCTTGTCTGCCCCACTGGGACTTTTGATCCACTGCTATCAGATTCTAGAAATTTCCACCGATGTACGAACAAATGCACTATATGCATGCATTAAACGAACCGCGTATTGGAGGAGCAACTTCCATTAGTGTTAAAGATATAGCTGATTATCTGCTCTCCGCAGCGACCGAGGAACAACAATGCATGCCAAGGAGCAGCCTTCCTGTAGTCTGGCCTTGGGCCCCATGTTGAGATCACAGGTCCATGCACATCAAAGACTAATCGGAAGTGCGCTGTCAATACAGCACATAAAAGGAAAGCATATCTCCTGCCGCTAAAAGCGATGACAACAACCTTGAGGGTCACAGGAAGTGAAACATCACTGGAAGGTTACAATGAGCACATTTTGTGCCAGCAGATGTATTGTGCTCCAAGTCGTGACATCTGGGGCATTACCTTTGAAAATTTAAGCGTAAGGAGAAATGGCCACAAATTCGGGGATGTTGTATTAGTGACAATATTTCACATTTTAAATGCTTTGCTTGATGAATGTGCATTTCTACCTATCACAGAGTTACACATAAACTCATGCAGGCAAACCTCCCGTTGACTGCAGTTCATGTTTAATATGTTTTTACGTTTTAAATGTAAATATGAATTCAGCAACTCTTTAAATGTTTAAAAGCATGTATGTAAGCCATATCAATGTTTATATCTCCTAGGGTACATAGTGTTATTGTATCCAAGTACAATGTCGTACATACGACTCACACTGAAAAAATAGATATAGGCGAATATGTAAAAAGATCAGATTCATGAATATCTGTAGAAAATGACAGTTACACCATGTACAAATATTGCACTGGGTGTGGGAATTTAATTGATCAGGGTGGACACGTGACGGTCGGTTATATGGCATCATACTATAGTATTGTGGTCTATTCCATTTTATCGTGAAATATTCTGATATCACAATTCCATATAATTATCAGTCTACCTTCCTTATAAATATATTTGTATTTATCATCAGACTCTTCTGATAGTCCCCCATTGGGTGGTCCATTGGGTAATTTAGAAGCACCTCTCTCACGAGCCCGTCGCAAGCCCCCTTTCTTTGTCGGCCTTGCTCAACGCCCTCCCAAGGGAAGGACCTCAGATCAACCGACAGCCACAGCCCGGCTCGCTTCTGCGACCACCCGCCAGACAGCGTCAGAATAAATAGGAGAACGGGAAGGGGTGGGTTATCTGAATCGAACAGTTTTTGAATGGGCCCTCGTTGCGGGGCCACCAGGCGGGACAAGAATAGGTTTCCCAGGGACCCCGGTGACGATTTGTAAATGGCCTGACGGCCGCGGCCCCTCCCAGGAAGAAGATAAAGGGGAAGAAGAGGAAATGGGTGGCGGTCATTCCGTCCTCCCTGGCCTTCCTGTGGATGGTGCCGCTGGTTGTTCCGTGGTTGTCAGACACTGGAATCCTGTGGGTGGAAAAATATAATCCCGCTGAGGCGCGACCTTCGTGACCGAACGCCCGGGCTTGTCAGACTACATCAGACACCCGACCTTCAGGTAATGGGGATGAAACGACCTCGCAATATGTAAAATAGGATTTCAGTCATGACGGGTGCACATACCAGCGTCTGCGACCGACCTGGATCCGTACACACTGCGGCCTCCTGACCTCAATCACCTCCACCGGGCTATGGTTATGTAATTTAGGGGACGTGCCCAGGGGCACCTGCGGGCAATGCAGCCATTCCTTGTTCCCAGGTTTCAAGGGGTTTCCAGATCCCTAAAGTCCCACCAACTTTTCATTTGCGGCCTGCTGTTTCTCCGAATTACCCCGAGATGCTTCCCAAGCTTTCTTCAATCTTATCAGGTTAAGGTGCATGGGCATAGGCACAGTAACTTTCTTCCTGCTCAGCTTTATGTCAAACTGAGCCTCCACGGGGGGTTGTATTCCCTCCCCTACATGAGGAAAAAGGGGAAAAACCCAGTGGAGGCATGAGGGGGCATTCTGTATGCAGCAAGAACACCTGGAATGTGCGAGTCCCAATCGGACTGCGCCTCGTTGACCTGTTGGCACATCATGGCTGTGATAGTCCTGTGCAAGCGCTCTACCATCCTGTCAGTCTGGGGGTAGTAGGGTGATGTCCGAATCTTTTTAGTCCTAAGGGAGTCGCACACCTTTTAATAGATTAGAAGAGAAATTCCGACCTTGGTCCATAAGGAGACGTTCAGGGGCCCCTTTGTCCAAAACATACCCGTGTAAGAACGCGTCCATTATGGATGCGGCCAACTGATCTGGCAAGGGCCAAGCCACTGGCCATCATGCCAGATACTCCACCCCGACGAGCAAAAATTTGTTTCCCCTCGGAGTGGTGGGAAATGGCCCGAGGCTATTGAGGGCAACGAGCTCATTAACTTGTGACATCTCGATGGACTGTAACTGCGGCCGGTTCTGCCTCAGCGGGGGCTTGCGGCAAGCACACTCAGCACACCCCTTCAGCATATTATGGACATCCTCTGACATCCCGGGCCAAAATATGTGGCGTTTTAGGGTCAACAGAGTTTTATGTACCCTGAGGTGCATCAATCGCACATGGACAGCCCGTGTAATCCTACCCCGCAGAGCAGTCGGTACGAAGATGCAGTAATGCTGCATCTCCCCATCTCACCTCATCAGCAGCCTCTCATGGAGGACCATAAGGGGCATACTCGCTGGCCCTATTCTACCACCCATTGTTCTGATACGCTGCTGAATTTTCAAGAGGGATGTATTCTCGCAAGCAACTGTTGCTGTGGTTGGTGGCTCATTAACCAATGCTGCGATGGTGCACGACAATCCCACAACCACAGGTTTACAGCGGCCAGCACCCATCAGGCATGCACACTGGTTATTCGGCGGCAATCGCGACAACGCGTCAGCATTACAGTGGCGTATACCCTTCCTGTAGATGACTATAAACAGATCGTCTTGTAAGATTTCCAGCCATCGGAAGAACTGGCTGGATGGCTGGTCAACTCGCAGTGCATATTTAAGGGCTGCGTGGTCTGTACCTACAACAAACTGTCTACCATAAAGGTATAGACGGTATAGACAAGGCCGTCATGCAACGTAACGAAAGCGGCCTCTTCCTCCTCCCCCCACCGAAATCTTTGACCTTTCACGGTGAGAGCGTGGAGTGGTTTCACAATCATAGAAAATTTGGGCACAAAGTGCCGGTAATACGACGCGAACCCGACAAAGCTGTGAACTCCACCCATCGACGTGGGGATCGGCCAAGTGCGCATGCACGCAAGTTTTGTCAGGGTCCGTGGCTATCCCGGACTCGCTAATGATGTGACCCAAGTATAGAAACGATTTTTGCAGGAGGTGACACTTTTGGGGTTTAAACTTGAGGTTGGCTGCCCACACTTTGACAAACAGCAACCGCAGCCTTTGCAGGTGCTCCTGTAACGTGCGTCCAAAAACGATCACATTGTACAAATAAATAAGGCACGAGGCCCATTGGAGGCCTGCTAAAACCAGATCCATGAGTCTCTGGAACGTGGCCGGGCTGAGTGAAGTCCCATGGGAAGGCAATTGAATTGAAACAGACCCTGTGGTGTTCAGAACGCGGTTTTTGGTTTGGAACTCTCATCCAAGGGCAACTGCCACAATCCTGACAACAAGTCAAGGGTGGAGAAAAACCGCGCACCGGACAGGACATCCAACGAATCGTCCATCCGTGGGAGTGGGTATGCATCTGCCATGGAGACTTTGTTCAATTTTCGAAAATCAACACAAAATCACAAACTCCCATCAAGCACAATGAGGGCTCCCCACGGACTTGCAGAAGGGGAGATGCCTGCCGCGAACGTCTCGTCAACTGGTGAACATGGTCTTTTTTCTTGGGATCGAGTCTATATGAGTTTTGGCATATGGGAGCAGCGTTACCTGTGTCAATGTGGTACTGCATAAGGGATGTGCGGCCAATGTCATATTTGCCTTGACTTAAAATATCCCAAAAATCCCATAGCAATGCACGCAACTTTCTTCACTGCTCGCCGGATAAATCAGGATTTTCTGAATATAGCGCGTCCATCCATGACTCATCCGGCTCGCCACACTGTTCCACTTTGGCCATGACCTTCATGGTTACATCGCTGGATTCCTCGTAACACGCAGACGTCGCGTGGGTGAGAACCATACCTGCCTGGATAACCGTGGCGCCCAGGCCAACATTTAATACTTGTAGAAATAGTTACTGGTCCCCCTTCACTATAGTTTGGGCCCCCACCAACGTGAAACAATGACCTGCTCTATTTGAAGGGGTTAAAATAACTCCTCCCGTGGTGTCTGACCGATCAAGCTGCTTCCGCAGCTGCAAGGGCACCAACATTTGGGTCCCGGGGGGAACCGTGACAGTTTCTTTCACGAGAGCCTGAACCGTGGTGTTGGCCATACATAACCGAGTTGGAGATGATAAAAACGCCTATCAATGCCCCGATGGCAGCTCGATGCACCCCTGAATTTTAAGGGTCATTCTTCCCAGAAAATCAGTTCTCAATAGACAGGGTACAGCCAACGACTTTGAAACCAACATGGGGCCCTCCAGTTCAATGTCCCCGATACGTATTTTTGCCGATATCTGACCCACAATTCCCAGACTTCTGCCATTAGTGGCAACACATGGTCTACCCACCGGACGAAGACAACACAATTTTTGCGGCAAGGTACT
Organism: Lampetra fluviatilis; assembly: GCF_964198595.1. NCBI lineage: Eukaryota > Metazoa > Chordata > Hyperoartia > Petromyzontiformes > Petromyzontidae > Lampetra > Lampetra fluviatilis. Next base: position 8,698,962 of record NC_136288.1, read on the forward strand.
GTATACCAATTTATAAATAGTGGTAGCAGATGCTCCCGTATCGATGAGTACAGCCTCTTGAGCACCAGAGTCCAGTCCCGCCTGCTCCATCTTCGGAAATGCAGTTTGCGCAAGTGACAGCAGCTGTGGAAGTCAACGGGCGTCTCGGTCTCCCCCCATCTTGGCATCAGGAACATTTGGCACAAGTTGGACGGCGGTTCGAAAATCGCCGCCATTTGGGCATATGCCTGTGACAGCGTCGCCCTGTCCGCTGGTGGAACAGCGTAAAATGCCGCCAAACCGTCGTCATGCAGGGTGGTGGGAAGAGCCAGCAGCGCCTCTGCATCAGTCTACTCAGCGAGTGCTCAAGTAGTGGTGAAGCGGCACTGGAAGGCTGCCCAGTTGCCCCCCTCGGCTACAAACTCCTGAACGAAGGGCAGCTGCTTCTTAAGAGACGGCGCCTCTGGGAGTGAAATTAGCAGCACGCTAACTTTGGCGTGAAGTGATTGCCATGCGACCGACAAAATGGCGGTCATTTGCGCAGGCTGGAGCTCCGCTGCCTCCCGCGCTTGGCTGGTGGCGGTGGTGGAGCTGCCCGCTTGTGGCACTTGAACCGCCGTTTCTTCCTCCGGCTTCTCCACGTCCAACTGCGCGATCAGCACAGCCACCGCAGTCAGTAAGTTGGTGAGGCACGTTTTGCATGCGCTCCATCTTCCACGGGTCAGCAGCGGCGCAGAGTTAGCATCCCCTGCGCTCTGCTCAGGCGGGATCGCCTCTTCCGGACCGGTCTCCGGGGTCCCTGATTCCATGGCTGTCTGTGGAATCACATCACCATCATCCTCTTTATCCCAGGACACAACGGTAGGAGCCTTCTTTCTTGAAGACTTTGACATCGTGATTCAACAGCTGTACCCTACTCTACAAAAGTAGTGATGCACTTTAGAGGCACTAGTATTTAGGAGGCACTCTGTTTCTTATAGCCTGCACAGGCACAGGAAACTATATTAGGGTTAGGACAGCAACAAGCTGCCTGACCAACAACAATGAAGATGATGTCGAAGGTGATGATGAAGACTTGCGCAGCTCCACGGATTCCACTCCAAAGAACAACAAGTCCTCTCCAGGATCTCCCTTTTATCCCCCCAGCATATCCTCGCTTCCCCCTAGGCCATGCCCCCTTCTAGAAACTACTTTAAGGTTCCCTGCTTACTTCACCTGCCCCCTCTGTCATCCTTCCCTCACATTCCTTTCTCCAGTCTATCCCTTGACCCACTGACCGACAGGGCTGCTTCAACAACAGGTCCCCTTTTTGCCAGAAACCAGCACTACACGCCATAATGACCTATTCCACGACACTACATATTCATTAAATGGAGCATCTCTTGTCACTGTCCAGCAATAGTCTGCAAGCATTGATGTGCTCCATTTGCCTTGATAGCGTTTCTCTATTGTTGCAATGTCCTGGTGAAATCGCTCGCCATTCTCGTCGCTCACTGCTGCACAGTTCGGTAGGAAAAATTCTAGATGAGAGTGCAAAAAAAATATCTTTAGTGACATGTTTAAATCAAGGCTTTTGTTTGCCTTGAGGAGGTTTTTCACCAACTCCCCGTAGTTGTCTGCCTTGTTGTTTCTGATCAAATTTGTTGATACTAACTGGAAGGCTTTCCATGCTGTTTTTTCCTTGCCGCACAGTGAGTGCACTGTCAAATGCATCATCTCGAAGAAGTTGACGAATCTGAGGACCAACAAAGACACCTTCCTTTTACTTAACTTCACTTAACCTTGGACATTTTGCAAGGAGGTACTTGAAAGTTGCTTGTGTTTTGTCCATGGCTTTGATAAAGTTCTTCATCAGACCCAGCTTGATGTGTAAGGGTGGTAACAAAATCTTCCTTGATTCAACAAGTGGTGGATGCTGATCACTTTACCTCTCAGGCTCCAATGACTGTCGGAGTGACCAATCTATATTGATGTAGTGGGAATCTCTCGCACGACTGTCCCATTCGCAGAGAAAACAGCAGTAATTTGTGTATCCAGTCGGCAGACTAAGCAGGAGTGCAACAGCCTTCAAATCGCCACAAAGCTGCCACTGATGATGGTCATAGTTCATGCACCTGAAAAGTTGTTTGATGTTGTCATAGGTTTCCTTCATATGGACTGCATGACCAACTGGAATTGATGGCAACAATTGCCATTTTGCAGCAAACCAGCTTTAAGACTCATCTTCGATGAATCGATGAACAGTCTCCACTCATCTAGATCAGGAACGATGTTGGGGGCTGTAATCACACCATCAATGATGTTGCAGGCTACAAGATCACCTTCAATGAAGAAGAATGGGACAAGATCCTTTTGACGGTCACGGAACATGGAAATCCTAACATGACCTACCAGGAGATTCCACTGCTGCAGTCTGGAGCCCAACAGCTCTGCCTTACTCTTGGGTAGTTCTAAATCCCTGACAAGGTGTTCAGTTCACCTTGTGTTATGAGGTGTGGTTCAGAGGAGGAAGATGGGAGAAAATCTGGGTCATGTGTCTTTGATGGTTCAGTACCAGATGTTTCATCCTCTTCCTCATCTGACTCAAGTGAGAATGATTCTGGTGCTTCAGGAACCGGTAGTCCTTTTCCGTGGGGTACTGGGCGTATAGCTGATGGAATCCACTATGAGATCTCCTTTACCAGTGGCAAAATATAGTAATAGGTTTTTACCCTTTTAACTGGTACAAAATCTGACACCTTTATACTATATTTTGCCACTGGTAAAGGAGATCTGTTGTGTCTATACCATTTTTTTTATTAAGAACAATTCAAAAAATTTGTTTTATCTATATATATACCTTTTTTAAATTAATTAATGAAAACAACTCACGTCTCCTCACAAGAACACCAGGAGTCCATGAAACATGGAGGGCGGTTAAAATGTTGAGAATTCGGTCACAAAAAGGTCATGGACATCCAGATGGACAAAAGATGTATGGACTAGCCTCCCAAGACATCTGGAGATGTACAGATAAGGTGCAGAATAAATAACGGTTGAAACTTCGCGTTTTCTTAACGTTTTCCTTACCGAAAAGTAGAAACTTAACAAAGATAATTAACCAACAAACAATAATATTTTTTTCTATTATTATATGTTTCCTACCTACACGACCTTCCAAAAAAAAAATAAAAACTAAAGAGTACGAATTCCAGAAAGCTTAAGTGGAAACATAATTATGCTTAACCTCAGGACATTAAAATATAACTCAGAATAAACACCAATCTCTGGAGAACTAAACTTGGCGAAGCCAAAATAATAATGTGACGAGAATCATTACGAATATTCATTAAACATAGACGAATGATTACCACGATACTAAGACCGAAGGAACTCATAAAATATAATTCAAAAATAAATGTAACACACAGCACCACATAAATGTATTGCAAACATCTCCTCGGCCACCTTTGTCTTCCAGCAGGGCCTGACAAGCAAAGAGGGAGTAAAAAGGTCACAAGGGGCGGGGGGGGGGTTTGTGCTGACATGGTTTGTTTTCTCTCGCAAGGGTCGCGGGGGTGTCTGCTTTTTCTCGCTCTGTTTGTGTTAAGTTGCCCGCTCGCAAGGAATGCACAGAAGGGAGTCACGTTTGGAGTTAGGCACGGGCGCACACAGCGAACAGGCAGTCTGGGTTGAGTCGTGCTCAGTCTCGCAACTCGGCTTGCGACGCAGCGTTGCGACAGGGCTCGCAAGAGAGCGGGGGCAGATCGTGCCTCGAGAAGTGATGGAACGAGGAGGAGTCGTTCGAGTCGCAGAAGTCTGAGTTCAAACTGGGTCGGGGCTGGGTTTCAGCCGTGCTCCGGCTGGCGGAGCGTCGTGAGGAAACGAAACACCGATGCCGATAGCAGGTGTCGCTTCTCGCAGAACGAAGTTAAGTGCGAGTGAAGCTGGCAGCTGCATGAACAAGGGAAGCACGGAGCAGAGAGAGGGACGAGCGACGACAAGCAATCAACCTGTTAAAGGGCGGAGATCGCCAAGCGTCGACCAAGCGAGCAAAGCAGAGAGCGCGAAGCAGTGGAGAAAGCCTGGTCAAACGGCTGTGAGGAAGAGGACAGCGCCATCGAATGCGCCGTGTGTTTGAGGGCACACCTACCAACGACCAGTGTAAACAGACAAGACGTCCAGAGCGACGGCGAGCGTCGTGCCAACTCGTCATCCAGCAGTGGAGAGAGAGAGAGCGCAAGAGCAGCACGACTCGGACGTCACCGGGCGTCACCGAGCGTCGTGCCAACTCGTCATCCAGCAGTGGAGAGAGAGAGAGCGCAAGAGCAGCACGACTCGGACGTCACCGGGCGTCACCGAGCGTCGTGCCAACTCGTCATCCAGCAGTAGAGAGAGAGAGAGCGCAAGATCAGCACGACTCGGACGTCACCGGGCGTCACCGAGCGTCGTGCCAACTCGTCATCCAGCAGTGGAGAGAGAGAGAGCGCAAGAGCAGCACGACTCGGACGTCACCGGGCGTCACCGAGCGTCGTGCCAACTCGTCATCTAGCAGTAGAGGGAGAGAGAGCGCAAGAGCAGCACGACTCGGACGTCACCGGGCGTCACCGAGCATCGTGCCAACTCGTCATCCAGCAGTGGAGGGAGAGAGAGCGCACAAGCAGAGACACGCAGGGGCTCACGGCGGCCACGCCCAACCCAGAGAAAACTTCTGGCCGCTGTTTGTATCCTCCTACACCACACAAGCTAACGACACAATTAAAATTACAAGGGGACAACGCACACACAGCACGCACACGAATAAGACTTAAAAAAAATTGTATTATCTTTGCGTTTCAGAAAGGGTTGCCATTTCGAGGTGGTGCATTCAATATCAACTGATCGTGCAAAGCAGTTGCTGCCGTCGAGTTACATGAATAAGAAATGTTTTAGTCATTCATTTTCGTTAACTGCATAATTTCGCCAATGAAGGAGTATTTTTAGTCATTCAATTTCGTTAATTGCATAAGATTGCCCATGAATTTATTGACGTATACTCGCTTTCGCATACTAGAGTGTCATGTGCTTGTTTAGAATTAAAATTGCTTAACACCAACTGTTCGAGTGCTTCTTTCCAAGTCCATGCAAAACTATCTTATTCTTGATAACTGTATCCTGTGATGAGATCTGAAACTGGAGACCTAAAATAATATAAACACACTAAGATAATCAGTAAATGTTTAATCGACGATAATCGTATTATCCTGATTGATATAACTCTGGATAAACGAAGCTGAGCCTAATTATCATAACTGCTCACAGTAACATAATCGCAAGCATCCGCATAAATTACTACGATTATCTCAGCAATTATCATAATTTATGCATATAATTACACGCATTATCATAATTTATGCATGTTAATACACACATTAACATAATTAATGCGATTTGCGCATTTTTCGGAAAATTATTAATTTTTATTATTTTCATCAAAATTTCATAACCCGACACATACAACAGATCTCATAGTGTAAATGCTTACCCCGAGCTCTCAATACTCTGATAGTGCACTGTCTTTGAGTTGTACGCCTTTTGGCGTCATCTGGTCTAACACCAATGGAGACTAGGCTCTAAAGAAAGCTGTCTCGGGTGTGGACCAATCAACTTCAAGGACACTGCATATCATTATCATCATCAGAGTTGTTTCTTTTTGTTTGCATTTTGACTTCTTGTGTTGAGGTTATTGCAAACATGATGCCTTGTATAAAGGTGTCAGATTTTGTACCAGTTAAAAGGGTAAAAACCTATACTATAGCTGATGGAATGTTTGGATAATGCACAGTCTACTTTTTATTATTTGACACACCTTTCCAACTGGAGGCGCCATGCAGAAGTAAAAATTGCTGATATGATCTTTTGGCTTTCTCCACATTATTGGCACTGCAAAAGGCATAGATTTCCTTGTCCTGTTCAATCACTGGCGAAGATTTGTTGCACAAGTATTGCTGCATATGTGTGGAGCCCACATCTTGTCCTGATCTCCAATTTTGCAGCCATAATAAAGGTGATAGGCTTTCTTAACCATAGTCGTTATACTGCACTTTTGTGATGCAAAAGTCACTTCACCACAAACTGTAGAAGTTATCTGCTTTGTTCACACAAGTACCCGGCATCTCTGCTCACTTTGGCTAAACATAAATGTGTCGCTTTGCAAAATCAAACACTGACAAATAAGAGAGCACGACACTATATGATTTCGAGAACTGATATAGGGCAATTTGTTCAGCAGAGGGATTTAAGCCTAGTTATAATTGCATCATCCATGACTTAACATTAGCAATGCATATCATATATGATGCAATACCAGGTTCAGATTGCATCCTTCATTGTTTTGCTCAAAAAGCAAGTACTGTCCAAACCCAGTAAAAAAATATTTTATAGATCCATTTTAAGATGTATTTTAGTCATTTCTGGTTTAAATTGAGATTCCTTCCTTTTATAACTCACTTATCCTCCGCCATTCCCAAGTCAATGGTCGTACTGACCCAGTAGCATATTTTGAAAACTAGAGCAAATCAACAATTTTAAGCATCATTTTTGTTTTCAGTGACCCAGAATTGTTAAATCTAGAATACATTTATCTCGGAAGCATTTTGGCTGTAGACCAGTGTTATCAGAGCATTTTTTTTGCATGTTCACCACAAGTATGTGTGGTTAATGCAGACTTAATTCCTTGCAAAAGGTTTCTATTTGGTGTTTGAACATCTTGAAACCTGTTTTGTTGCCAGAAAGGGAAAAACCTTTTCTTATTTTTCAGACTTATAGCATGTGTTCCCCTAATGTGTACCATGAAGGGGCATAGGGAAAAAGTCCCTCCCTTGAGTCACCGCTTTTATAATGAGATCATCCCACATGAGAGCTCTGTAGAGAGAACATGTATCTTACAAGGGATGCTGGCAACGCATTGTAAGAGCATGGGTATGAGCACTATAAACTATATATGTATATAAACAAAATACAAAAAACATTCCAGAAATACAACTGATCTCATTCTTGAATGGACAGGATCATGGGTAATATACTTTTCAGATTAGAGTGGTCCTTCTCGAATCATGTGAAATTACCTACACAGTGTGTTCTGTTACCTCAATCTTTAGTCTGTGAAATTGCGTGAATTAATTTGTTGTACTATTATTAGCATTATTACCACCATGTGAGGCGATCCACACATGCATTATCTGTATTGTGACGCGTACTAATGATGCACATGAATTGGCATTGATGAAAAAGGTGAACACACGTTTTGCTTCAGCGGCCCGTGATGATGACACAGTTCCTGAAATTATGGTCTCACGAGTGTCACGGCTCCTCAGGGCCCTGTGGTCTCTTGAGAAATCACCACCTTGTGACACCGGAATGATGGCGCAGTCACTCACACTTCCCCGTCAGGACCACACACTCTGGGTGACGTAAAAATTTTACTTGACCACATTTTGTTTTCTCTTCGAAGACAAATACCAATGCAGTGAGGAATTGGAACTTCCCTGGGTTGCCATTGCTTTACCAGGTATGGGCGGAACCTTTGGCTTTATTTAGCCATGATTATCACATGGCAGGTGTGATAGCTAAGTAACTGAGTGGACCGAGGTGTATACATGCTATGGAGCAGAGAAAAATGAGCATGGTTTTAAACAACTACAGTAAAATGGAGGTGGCTTGGTAGCTCAAAAATCAGAGCGCTGAGCCGACACTGTTGCTGAAATTTCGGATCTCAAAACGAGGCAGCTGCCTGTCATTAAATCGAGCCCTCAAGTGACGTGAGTTGTTGGTCTAAGCTCAGTCATTTATGGCTGCACAGAAAAACCAAAACATTAAATATATCTTCGCTTAATTTGGCAAAATTCCAGCTCTGAGATTTGAACGTCTTTCTGTCACGTGACGGCCAACACTTTCATACAAAAAAGCGGGGTGGGAAAATACTGCACTCTAATTTGTGGCCCAGAGGTAATGTGAAGGGATATCAGAGGTGGCTCTGTCATATCTGCTTCCGTGAGAATTTTTTATCTAGCACTAGATGATGCACTGCTCTGCTTGAAATTTGAATTAATTCTTGATCTCATGACACAACGCCGGTAGCACAATTTGGAAAACAATACCAGAAACGTGTCACCTGCTTATCCTTTTTTTATGTGGTGGTCATGTGCACTTTGCTGCAGACCCTCGAGCTCATTTAAACAATATGGAGTGGTGCTGCATTTTCCACACTTCATTGATAGTGATGACTAAAGTTGATCCTATTACCTGAGTTATCTCAAAATCACTCTCCATCTGTGGATAATGGGAATAGGCACAGATTGTCTTGACCCTGTGGATAATTGGTTATGATCAAATATGGATCAATAGATCGAAATCTTGCACTCGGCATGTATGAAGTGAGAGTCATTTACAGTCAAATAAAGTAAGAGAAATACATTGATACATTATAAACTCGGGTTTCGAGTGAAAGTCCAGTGCCTTCAAAATACAAATACAACGTTTTAAGATTGTCAAATTTGGGTCGGTGTAATGTGTGTGCTTCTGTTATTAAACATGCAATTAAAATATGAATGTGGTCATTGACTTCCACGTGTGATTAGTTTTTTTTTACAATTCCACGCTTTTGTCAATCGGATATTTAGTCAGAGCACACATTTCTTTTTTGACTGAATTAATGTGGATGATTCACACAACCACTAAGCTGTTTTCTTCATACTTATTTCGAATGCCAAAGACCGTGGTCATCATCGTCAGCCATGACATGCCTCCTGCTGCTTGAAGGCCTCTCCATGTCTTCGCCATCACCCACAGTCTTGCAACAAAACATCCAGGTCCTGCACACGAACTGAAAAAAATCTAACCACAAAACAATATAAAACCAACAATTTCTCGAACATAATATTTTTAATAGGGTGTTATTACCCAGACATTATAAAAAACGAATAACTTACAGTATAAAAAATATTTACAAAACATGGTTGTGTTTGATCTTTTAATCGTGTGGTCTTCTGCCAAAAATATGTGTAATTTTTTAAGGCGAAGGAACCCACTCCCATATACATTGAAATAATATGGACGATTTTGTAACAAAAAATCTAATTTGAAGAGAATAATATGAGATGATTAATAATTTTAAAAAAATTATTACCACAATATACATTACAAAATTCTGGAGGATGATAAACTTTGTGCCAAAGAGAAGTCTTTTAAAAATTGCCTACATTTTGGGATCTCACAGATTTGATTTTTAAGTGTATGTTTGTACGCAGTATTGGCTAAGAAAGTTTTTTTTCACCCCGTATCTGCAAGGAGAGCAGTGGCCAAGATGAAATGACATAAATCATTCATCCTATTATCCAATGAAAAAGTTAAAGGGCAGTTAAGAAGGGTACCCTATAAATTGGTGGCAAATGCATCCTAATATATGCTTATTTTTCAAAATGTCAAGCACATAAGAATAAAAAATGCACAAATAATCATAGATAATAGGATCCAACAGTAGGGTTATTTTATTGTGAGTTTAGATCAAATGAGTTCTACAAAGCGTCTAAATGTCATATCTGAAGATTATGTACAAGAGGGGGAATGTTATTCGCAAAGGGGATATGCAGTGATCAGGAGGGAGGGAAGTCTGGAGTTTATATAGCAGGACACTCTTAAAGAATATCATTTGGGGTGAAGGGGGCATAGTAAACACAAAGCTGTGTTCAGGAAAAGAGAGAATAGTCAGTGATATGTGGGGTAGAAGAGGAATGTTCTAGACAGAAATGGCAGCAGAAGTGCAGGGCAAGAGACTTCTCGTTGAAAGGTTGGCTAGGTGCAGATAGATGACCTTACTTGAGTTATTGGGTACAAGAAGGAAGGGTACAGTTAAGTGAAATGGGAGACATTTCTAGAGAATTGTTAATGGGGGGCATTTTGAAACACAATGGTATTATCCATGATTATATTGGGGATCAGTCAAACAATCTAAAGAGTTGAGCGATGCGATCTTATTCATGGGTAGGGATAATAAATCTGACAGTTGCATTCTGCATCATCTGGACTTCAGGGGTAAAGGGTTTAGGGAGGCCATGGAAGATAATTGCATTCGTCCAGGTGAGAGGAGAGGAAGACTCAACGAGAACCGTGAAAGCACAGTGGGTTAGAGGAGAAGAAGGTTTCCATTGCTGCTGTTGTCTGACTTAAAATTATCCAAATTAACAACAAAACCGTTCATACTGCAATGGGTTTTTTGTGTCATCATTGGAAAATAGATTTAGACCATCAACTTGCCACATAGAATCGTATATAGCTCACCTGTCATTCAACCCGGGGTCTATACAGTCTTAGCTCAGTGCTCTTGCATAGCCAATAGGTTATTGAGCTACCAACAACATCAATGTGATGTTAGGTTTCATCATATATCTCTTTTTTTACGTGTTTTTTTTCATTTAAATATAAATGTAGTTCTGGCCAATTGCAATGAATTGAATTGATTTTTTCCCACAAGATCATTCCTCAGTTGTTGTTTCTCAGCTTCTAATGACTTTATTGCCATGGAGCTTTCAACATTTCCAAAAAGAGCCACGGCAGCCTATTGCTATACCAATATTATATTGCACGAGGGTAATATTTTTGGGTGGATATATGAAATATGATAACAAAACAGGGCAATATAACGGCACTTCTGAATATACAACCATTGTAGACGACAAATGCTTGAAAGGGAGATATCTGAAGACTGTTACTATTTTTCAAATATGAATAATGGATATGTACAATGAAATTGCTAACATTTTTCTGACGGTGAAAAAAATGCTACAACCTTCCTGACACTTGATCCTGATGCCAAATTTGAAAGAAAAAAACATTTGCTTGACTTTCATCGTTGTTGTGTGGGTGGAAGGAGATAAAGGGCTTTCAATCAGAGAACACACATGACCTCTGTATGTGCCTCTCCATTCAAAAACTGAACACATGGCTACCTAGACCCACACAAAGATACCATTCAAATCATCTGGAAATCCAAGGGTGGGGTATATAGTGAACACAGAACATCGTGACAGCTCGTATTAACATGCACAACTCTAATCTTATTTCAATATCAGCCATGTCCAACAATGATTGGACATTCTTTGCTGCAGTACTGCATTTATTACAAAGTTAACCCAGCGATGAAGATCAAATGATTATCACTCGCTACAATCCATCCCAACTGGGATAAAATGATATGGCTTGTTTGGTAATTGTTCAGTAGTGTGTTTTAACAATTGGGGAATCTGTTCAGTCAGTGAGCAGAGATCCTAGATCCGAAAGCACAAAGCAGCCTACAACAGAGAGAATGAGAGTAATGATGGTAGGTGAGATTTGATAAGCTTCTTGAATTGAGTGGGGTTACACGAGGTTAGACAGACAGATTAGAACATCTTTAAGGCAGGTTGTTTGAGGAAAGAGGAAAATTGTTCAATTCCGCAGCACGGCAGCTGCACACATTATAGATGGCAGAATCAGCCAAGCATACAGACCACATGCTATAAATCAGCAATAGAATCATAAGAAGCAGTTTTTGAGACCAATGATCATAGTAGCAATAGAAGAGAGACAAGGAGGCAATAGATTGAGGGATAGAGTGACTGCAGCAAATCTGAGCTAAATATTAATATATAATTAATAAGCTTGAGAGCTTCCAGCATACCAAATCCGATACAATAATTGTAATTTACAGCCATGTTTCAGTCAAATGCTCGGTGGAGACTTCCTAATGTTATGTCGTTCATGGGGGCGGTTTGCTCATACTTCACCGTGCTTGGTCAGCGTGGGTTGGTAAGAGGCCAGACCGGTTTGAAATATTGCTCGTCACTCATGCCAGCTGTGTCCAGGAATCGAGCTGCAGTGTCCAGGCTTATTGCACAGTGTGTTAATCGCTGCACCACTGCTCCAACCTAATTCTACAGAACGTAACTCAGAATAATCATATAAAAGATGAATATACTTACCAGGAGCTACATGCCTAATATATATTTAAATGTTTGGCCAACTTGTGGATTAGCTAGCAGTGGAAGCTATTATGGAGTGGAAATTAAAATTAAAATACAAGTTTTTTTTGCCATTTCAGCATAATTAATGAGGTAACCACCTTATGCTGAGTCTTATATGACTGTGATACCAAATAGATGAATGGATTTACATTGTATAAGATCACTGTTGTGGATAGTGATAATTAGGGAATTGAAGTAAATGTAGTTTCTTTGTCAATCTTAATTATCGACCAAGTTTCGTTTTTGTTTGTAAAAAAAGTAACAGAATTTCCACTCCAGATTTTCTTATGTAAATCAGTGGTTATCGATGGAGATGTCTCAGCATACTGAACAACCAATGACCTATCACTTTCACCTTGCGATTTAAAAGCATGCAATTAATGGCAAGTACTGACATCTGCTACCGAATGCGCGAGAAGTCTGGGGGGATGTAACAGATCAATCGACTTTCTCAACGCAGGCCTCCCCACACTGTGTCAGTCGTAGGGCTTGTTTAACCATACTTCGCCATGCTTTTCAGGATAGACTGGTGGAGGCGGGGGGGGGGTGTTCAGGACTGCTTCAAATTACTGTATGCAATAAGAACTTGGAAGTCAAGATGTGATTTATCCGGGCACGTTTTCTGATGGACTACAGTCAACCACTTTTGGGAAAGTGGAGAGATTACATTTAGTGTATGGATGATATTAGACACATGAACAGAGCTCAAACACGTACCCAAACCCAAGTGCACTTTCAACATAAGTTGGAAAGCATAAAAAAAATGCAATACTTATTTATATTATGAAGGTAAATAACGCAATTAAGTTACTGTAATCATAATTTATTTTTGCATTCTGCTAAATGCTCTTTTTTATCCCAGGGTGAAGCAGACACCCTCCTTGCTTCGATCTCCGACTCGGCTCCATGGGTCAGACCTGAGATTGCCAGGCCTGACCTAACCTGTATTCACCATGAAAGATGTGTGCTGTCATTATGTTTAATGGCTCGATTAATGTAATATGTTGCCTCTAATTGCAAAATTTAGCAATTAGAGGCAATCAAGTAGCGTTGTGTTATGTTTGACGTCCAACCTTTGTAGAATGCAACGAAGTTAACGTGAAAAGGTTAACTTCTTAACTCGAACTTAATACTCCATTCCCGATGCAGGGAAGGAGTAAACCGCAGCTTTGGCTACCATAGGAACATAGTCCCTTTTCTCTTCTATTCACCCAGGCAATTGCACTCACTAAACCCAGGGCAAAATATTTATCTGGTAAACTCTGGATAATATGGAGTACAGATTAATGTGAAACTAATTAACATGTTAGGTAACTTGTGAACATGTACTGTATTACATTGACAACACTACTTCACACCTGTGTCAGGTAAAGGTAAAGCACTGATGTTTTTTCAACATTTCACATGACATTACTGTCAAATGCGTGTGACCTTAATCTAACCAATCACAATGATGTTGATGTTGCATCATTTTTCATTTAAACAAATACATTTACAAAAACCTCCCATGTGAACTAATGCTGATCTCGTATAGGAACGTAAACCATCATGCCAACTTTGCTCATCCTCGCAGCTCGGCATCGAATAAAGATGGTCACTGCAGCGCAAACGTTCAGATGCGCTTCTGCGACCGTCTGAAACGCTCTTCCTTCCCATGTTAGGAAGTCACTGGAGCTATGCACTTTTAAATATCGATTGAAAACGAATTTCTTTAGAAGTGCTTTTCGTGTTTAGTTTGTTGGTCTTCCCCCTCACCTCCAATTAGCATAGTTGGCTACGTACGGTGCGAAAGAAGCTCAACATACGTACCCCAGCTTTCCCACAGTGAATCCTAGGTCTACCTAAAGTACACACCTTACACGAATAGTTTTCATGTGGAGGGATGAATGTATGTATGCGGGTGATGTGTTGTACCTTTACCTATTGTTATGTTACGTTGATATTTATGTTACTTTTGCATCACTATAGAAAAGCCCGAGACCACCATGAAGTTTAAGAATGCCTGACTCTGCTGGTGAGTCATTGAATGTTAAAACCGGTCGAAAGTTTCCCTTTATTAAACCAATGTTGCTGAAAGCATGCACTCCCAGAGAAGGTCATGTGGCTGATGGAATGTGTACAAATATAAACCTTTTTCATGTGGAGAGGGGGGAAATGATCAACTTAAATATCTCGATCAGAAACTCAGCACGTGAAAATGCATTGCAATAAAAACAATGTTATCTATAAAATGACAAAAATATGTTTTCTGTATTACATTTGAGAATGGTCAGCCAGTTTTTATTATTATTATTATTAAACTCTTAAGGGGTCAGGCCAGAATAAAAATCCACCATATTCAAGCAAGACACATCATTCTTGATAAAGTCAAACCCACGTGACCCCATGCCAACTGATGTAGCCGTTAAACTCCGTGTAACCTCCATGCAGCTTATCAGATAGTGGATTCAGAAGGATGGACAGATATGTGATTTAAAAGTCATACCAATGCAATAATTTCAGTCTGGTTGTCCAGAAGCGCTCAAGCAAGGTCATATGGCTAAGCACATACTTCATGTGAAATATTTAGAAAAATGTGTTTTAAATTTGAAAACTGCCATATTGTGACATGCAAGTCTGTTGATGACATAAATGTGGATGTTTGTTGAGATAAAAGCTCAGAGCTGACATTAATTGGATTTGAAGAGGTTAAGGCCTAGGTTCTAGTTTTCTACGCAGGATTTCCCGACCAAAATGATTCATAATTGGTTTCTTTTTGGTTAGATCTTATAACTATAACCATCCATCATCTGCCAGAGCCAACCAAATCACGTTGTCACGATGGAAAACATAGCAAATGATTTTGGTTTTGCAGCAAACTGGAATATTGAGAAGCAAAGCAAAACGTAGACAATTTTATACAAGCGACATTTCGCAGATGATTACACATAGCACCATCAGGTGTAAACAAAAATCTCTCAAAAAATAGTTTCCTGAACTGGGTCCTTAAGTACAGCATACTAAAATGATTATTTGAAGTTCATAACAAGCACATCAAATAGGTACCTGATATGGTGTATAGTTAATTTATGATGATATCTGATTATGTTGGGTCCAGTTGACCTGACATTCAGTTCAGATTTGATCCACATTATTCTGGCTAAGAAAAGTATAGGTACAAGAAGCTGGAGAAAACAGAGAATTAAGTACATAAGCAATTTGAACAATGGGATGCAACTGGGAGCATCCAATGCAACGTTTTGAGTAAATATATACATATATATCATGGACAGTACCAAATGGAAGGAAGGTCAGGATCGCCAATGTGTTTGATGAAGGACATCATGGCACAAAGACAGATTTTGTTCCAATCGGCTGGCAGCAACATTCAATTGGAAATAAATTAATCTATATATATAAAATCGCAAATCTGTCTGTCTGTCTGTGTGTGTGTCTGTCTGTCTGTGTGTCGCCGGACCATACGCAGTTTCATTGGACGAAATGTGAGGGATTTGCGAGACACGATTGGTCCATTTGGTTTTCCACGGCGGTTGCCCCTGGCAACGGGTAGCGACGCATTCGCTGCGGGGTGGACGCTATTTTTAATTCCCGTTAAAAATATGCGCACGCATTAACACGCGACTCTGAGGTAAATTCATCAAAGTTTCACGTCCTCTTCACTCCCCCCCCACCCCAATGTGTGCAATTACTATTATAGGGTCGGTAGATAATAAAATTATAGCGATTAGACAGTATTATTGTAGCGCGGGGGGGGGGGGGGGTAACGGCCCCAGTACCCAGCCTCAGCCGGGTGGGAAATTTAGGCGAGGCCGGAGGCTCTGCACGGTACTAGGCCTCGACACCCCACCACACTATAGGCCGTACATATTACTGCACAGCGGCCGAGGAGATCGTGGCTGGGGGGGGGGCAGGGGTAGCAGCCCATCTGTGTATATATGTAAGGTTATTAAGAAATATATTTTTCACCCGGGCAACGCCGGGTACTTCTGCTAGTGTATTTGTAAATTAAGTAGTGTACTAAAAACTGAAACAAAAAAAATCATCAAACTAATAAATTACGTTTATTCCGAAACCAAATTTAGTTTATCCATGCAAATCAAACAAAATTAGCCCCAAGTGGTGGATGTCTGGTCCACTGCAGTCTTTTGCCATAGATCACAAGTAACAGACCTAAGTGCCAACACAATTATATGGGCATTCAACGGTCAACATGAATCATTGTAGGAGATAATATGTGGGTGTATGTGTGTGGTGGAATCTGCAGTTAATGTAATAACGTTCAAAAGCCATGAGCACCCAATCAATGTTACATTTGAGAGTGCAGATTCTGATGTATGCTGAACTTCTTTCGTAGCCAACCATACTGATCGGAGGTGTGGGGCAAAGACAACTAACTAAATAATGCTGAAATACCAGAGCTACCAGCCCAGGAGGAGGGTTATGGTCTTCCAATCCATTTAAGGGCAGATCAATCATGAACCACGGTAGTGGTAATGACCAAAGCAGGCCTCAGCCAAGGCAGCTTTAGCAAGCTTATGATGCTTTACAAAGGCTCCTGCAGCAGACCATGTGGCTGCTCTAACGATGATGTAGCCAGAGATCAGGTGGGTGGAGTTGCTCTCCTGTTATGAGCCTGGAAATAATTGGGAGATGTGTTCCTGCTCCCATACCAAAATCCCACATCCAGGATGTGATATGGGTTTTTGTAGCAGTCTGCTCTAGACACATTCAGCTGTCCATCATTTAAAAAAAATATTCAGGAAAGCCGCACTGGGTCTCAATATTATTTTGAGGAGGGTCTTGCCTCATTTTCACAATAGGGGCGACGCTAGCTATGCATTTGTTAAGTAAGTAATTGTCTTATATTCTTGTGTCTTTCGGTAAAGTCACGTAGATAGGTTCAAAGAAAATAATAAAAAAATAACAGAAAACTACGAAAACCAACAATATTATCACTGATTCGACGTCTTTGAACGAACCAGCCAAGCGGTTTTCCTTTAAACTCCCTGCCGCTCGACCACCCAGATTGTATGGCTTACCAAAAATTCCTAAAGAAGGGACACCCCTTCGTCCTATCGTCTCCACCATTGAATCACCCACCTATAAACTGGCCCGATTTCTGTCTGAGACCTTACAACCATTCACTGGAAAGACCACCTCAACTGTACTCAACTCAGCTCACTTGGTATCGTTAATTAAGGATATCTCACTATCTCCAGGTGATTTGCTCGTTAGTTTTGACGTGGTATCTTTGTTTACCAAAGTTCCTGTGCTTGACAGCATTGTAATCATTGAAGATTTGGTCCAACAAGGACTGAATGCTGATATACCGGCCCTGGTGAGACACTGCCTCACCAACACTTACTTCACCTGGAATGGAACATTCTACAAACAAGTTGAAGGTACCCCAATGGGTTCTCCCTTATCTCCAGTGGTAGCCAATGCTTTCATGGAAACATTTCAGACAGATGCCATCCAGGCGTCCACTCTATGTCTGTCCTTGTGGAAGAGTTATGTAGATGACATGTTCGTCATCTGGCCACATGGCCGACCAGCTCTGAACCAATTCCTCAACCACATAATTTCCATACACCCACCCATCAAATTCACCATGGAGGTGGAAGAGGATGGCAAGTTACCATTATTGGATGTTTTAATGGAAAGAGACCAGATGGCTCAATGGGACACTGTCTACAGGAAAGCCACCCATACGGATGCCTACCTAAAACTTGACTCCCACCACCATCCATCCCAGAAGAATCCCTCATCAAAACTCGACACCATAGAGCTTGATGTATTTCCGACCGTCATCACCTAGCCAGTGAACTGGAACACCTACAATAAGCTCTCAAGATGAATGGATATTCAGACTACACAATCTGTAAAGCTATCACCCCAACCATTGGGAAATAACCATCTGAGGACCCAATAAAAACCATCACCTATCCATACATAGCAGGGGTCACTAAAAATATTTCCTAAATCAAGAGCAAACACAAGATCCAAGTTCGATTTAACACAGTGCATAAAATTCGTGATCTGATCCCATCTGTGAAGGATGTGATCCCTGACATGCAATACCCCGGCATCTACAAACTAAGCTGTGTCTGCAGCAGTATTTACATTGGGGAAACTAAGCGACATGTCTTAATTTTGGAGCTTTCGTGACTGCAGGAATTCTTCTTTGGTTCTTTCGGTAAAGTCACGTATAAAGATAAATAATAGCTATTATTTAATTTATTATTTTATCTTTATACGTGACTTTACCGAAAGAACCAAAGAATAAGCGACATGTCTCGAACCGTGTTCATGAACATAAGGCAGATCTGAAACACAGTAGGACCAATACCTTGGCTGTGGCTGATCATTGTTTTAATGCAGTGGGCTCACACGAAATTGATTTCTCTAAGACAAAGGTAATTTGCAAGCCCACTGGCTATCAGCAAAGATTCGTTCATGAAGCCATCCATATATATAGAGACAGACACAATTTAAACTGAGAAGATCGGTACAAACTGCGCAATCATTTAAAGGACGTTTTCAACCAGTTTAAGTCATAATTGGCTATGATGTTCCCATCCTACCACCTTCCAATGCTAGTTGTGCTTTACGCCCATTTCAAACTTGCGCTTTCACAGTCACTTCGCGCACTGACCCCTTGGTTGCGGCTCTGCGATCTTCCATTAACAGCTAATCTCTTTTTAACATGCTAATTTTCACCTGGCAGTCCTTTGATTGGTGGAAAACGAACCACTGTCGAGCTCGCTGCCGAATTATTTAATTATCATGGGCTGCTGACATTTGGGCTACACTAATTTCAAACCCTTATAAAAAGTTTCCCTTGGAAGCTAACCCCCCTTTTCCTGAAGACGACCACTTGCATTGTGGTCGAAACGTCATAGTTTTCTGTTATTTTTGATTATTTTCTTTGAACCTATCTACGTGACTATTCCGAAAGACTCAAGAATATGAATTCCTGCAGTCACGAAAGTTTTAAGTCAAGATTTAATTTTCTTATTTTTTATTCGACAAATTGGACCATAACGCCGGCACACAATGGTATATCCTCTACTGGTCTTTCAATAATGTCACAAGATCTTTGACATCCACTTTTTAAGTGAACGACGTCCTTATATATTGGTTAATTCATCTGGCACATGAATTAGGGTGGCCTGTTTGATTCGAGCCACGAACCCTTGTAGCGAGCCGTGGGCCACGTCACCACTGGGCCATGTCACCACCCCAATGAAGGACGACACTTGTTTAGTGTTCTTGTGTAGTGACTCACTTCAGAGACAGGGTTAATTAAGGCATCTTCTTTATTCTCACACATCAGGGAACTACAAACACCCTATGTGCTTACACACTATTCACACATCCGTCTAATTTTACGGCACTATCTAGCTAGTACAGTTGGCAGGCTGTCTAGCTAGTGGCGTCTAAGGATGGTCAAGACGGCAGTGGAGAAGGTGACGAACAGTGACACAGCAAGGGGATCCACTTCCAGAAACAACCCTGAGCACTCGCCCCGGGCCCCCCTTTATCCTCCCGGCGTGGCCTTGCTCCGCCATCGACACGCCCCTTCTCTGGAACCTACTAGTAGGTTCCCGGAGCTTCCAGATGGACCTCTTGCTGAGCTTCTCTCTAGTTCCCTTCACCCCATATATACTATCTCTGCTGGCGTGTGTGATGCCGCCGCCACGAAGCCGCTCGGCGGGCGCCCCATCCCTGACCTCGCCACCACCAAGTGACGAGCCGACCCCTGCGTCCCCCCACCTCACCTTACGTAAACACACCCGCACGCATTCCCCCCCCCCCCCCCCATAGAGCTCCGAGGGGAAGTCACCTGGCCAACCGGTTTTAATCCGAGAAGCCCTTATCGCGACCAGGGAATTGGACGACCTCCCCCGATGCTACTTCACGGCGCTGTGACCGGCATTAAGATTGCATGGTCGCGGCGAGGGGCATTCGGCCACCGCGGTTGAAACACATCCCCCACACACACACCCACGTATCGACGAGACAGGCAGAGGAGGGACGGGACGGCATAATTTAGCATGACAAAATGGGCTTCAGCGCGCAGGCGCCATTATTAGGGACATTAGGGAAGTAAAAGGATAAAGCTGAAATTACGGATAATCAGAGGTGTGCGGAGGTCCATGCATAAATTCCCACGGCAAGCTTTTGTGATGGGTGCCGCTGCATAATTAGCATGATAATCAGAGGTACGCGGAGGTCCGTGCATAAATTCCCACGGCAAGCTTTTGTGATGGGTGCCGCTGCATAATTGACATAACAAAGGCCTGCATGAGAATGGGATGAATTAGAATATGCGCCGCGCATGAACGCGGGAGGGAGCGAAGAGTGCTCGGGGAGGCGGAGCCCTGGGACGGGGAGATAGGATAAAAGCGATCGTAGCAAGGTAGAGGGGATCTCACTCCCAGCTCTGCCCTCCGGACGTCCGTGCGACGTGTCCAGACGAGCATTGAGGAAAAGCCACAGGACGCCGAATACTTCGAACCGTAACAAGGTGAAATAGTATCGTAAGGAGATTAATCGGGAATAGGCATAGAGGTATCAGCGTAGGCCAGCCTCGTCGATTCATACTGACTTAACAGTAAAGTGCAGTCGCCGAGAATAAATCATTAATAGCTGATCGTGGCCTCGTGTGATCTCGCTGAGAAGTGTGCACGCGTGTGGTGCTGTGTATACAGTGGTTCGCCACGTGGGAGCGCTGCGCAGAGCGGCGCAAGAGAAGGGTTGCGTTTGGAGTGCGCGGTACTGTGTATACGTAGACTCAAAGTGAGTGAGTGCCGCGCAGAGCTGTGCGCGTGTGTGCTTACGTTCGCTACGTGTCTGATACAGGTGCGCATTGGTAACGTGGTTATTCGGCGTGGAGGCGAGTGCTGCACAGGGCTGTAGACGGGCATACGTATACTCGTAGCGAGTGAGTGCTGCGCGAAGCTGCGTGAGGGGGAGTATGGCGTTTGATTGATGATGCTGTGCGTACGTACGCTCGCAGCGAGGGAGCGTGGCGCGAGGCTGTATGAGTAGGGGCGTCGCGTTCGAATGCCGGCGAAACCCTAGCGGGTATTAGGGCGGTGTGGCAACGCAACCAGAATAGGGGATGCGTGAGGGAGAGACCCCGGGGGCCAACGGCCCCCACACGTGTATACTGCCGTCTGCTTTCAGTACCTTTTTTCCATCAGCAGCCAGCATTATTACACTACACTTGTTTCAACATGCCGTGGGTGTAAAGAGGCTACATGGGTCCACAAATTTCCCTCTCCTTTTGAAGGATAATGTGAAGGGCAACACGAGGCCTGCAGCTGCTCCGCGTGCCAAGCAGAGGTTGGCTGCCACCAGTGGAACGACTATCCAGGAAACACATTGCAATGGTACGGAAGACATGACGCTCAAAGGGTGGCCGACAAAGAGCATTAGATAACTAAGGAAATGGACCAGGAAAGGTCCCAGAACTATGGAACAGCAGGGAGGAGAATTCGCCACAAATAATAGGTACAATTTATCTTGTGGATGATATAGTTTATGCCCAATATATTCTGACCACAGTCAACACGTGTCACGGTTAATCGGATCAAATATTACATGAGATGGAATGCACACACTTTGTCCTAACCTCCACTAGAGGCTGCTGCTATTGACGTTATTTGTCACTTATCACCTGACCTTGTCTAACCTTCCCTCCTCACCCGCATTGTTATTGCTCTTCATTGTCTTCTATTCCCCTCTTCGCCATTGTCTCGTCATTGTCATGTCGACTGTTTTCTCAATAGCCTCACCTGTCCACCACCTGTCCCGCACTCCATCGCCTCGTCAGCTCTGCCGGTTCGCCACCCACTCAAGAAACCTTCAAACTATTCGCCAGGAACATTTTCATAAGACACGAAGCATTTGTACACATAATTGAGATTTTTGTTTTTTGCTGTACAATCGTTTATTTTAATTTTAAAAAATTATCCGATGAGCTCATTGAACACATTTTGAGTATATGACCCCATCTGAATTAGGTCACATTTTTATGATTACACAGTCTGTTTGATTATCCATTCTGAGTACATGTTTTGTAATTCAATTCTAAACCAAATGAATCATGAACCGGTAGTGCTTGCATAATAAAAAAACACACCTGAAAATACTCTTTCGTTCTTTCGGTAAAGTCAAGTAGGTATAAAATAAAATAAAGTACATCAAGACGTATCAGGCGTAACACAAGCGTCCACCATCAGGTGGGAAAGCATGATCTGCTGCTGAGGCAAGCTGATGGTCCTGAAAATGTGTCTACCACTTCTGAATATGGCAAACATTATTTTTTAATGATAACCACACATTTACCAGAAGCATGACGAGTGATTGTCAGCTGTATACATCTGATGGGTAAGTCATCTGTTCATTACGCACCTCCTGAAAGACCATCAGCTTGCTTAATGGGGATAAGTTTAACATCATCATGGCTATTGGGACACCTAGGTTTGTAAACATAGCTGTCAACACCTGACATATTTTTTTCGTGACACGAATATCTCAGGGTTATAAAGTATTTTTTCCCGTTTCAACCATTTTAATGGTGTTGTCACTATAGTGTTAACTGAAAACTGAAAAACTGAAATGTTAACCGAAATCTTGTCTCCAACTCCAGTTTCTGTAGCAATGAGAGCATTAGTGAAACAATTACAGTGAGGGAAACCCGAATTTGATCCCCTGCTGATTTTGTACGTTTGCCCACTGACAAAGAAATTATCAGTCTAAAATTTTAATGGTAGGTTTTTTGAACAGTGAGAGACAGAATAACAACAACAAAATCCAGAAAAACGCATGTCAAAAATGTTATAAATTGATTTGCATTTTATTGAGGGAAATCAGTATTTGACCCCCTCTCAATCAGAAAGATTTCTGGCTCCCAGGTTTCTTTTATAGATTAGGAGCACACTCTTAAAGGGAGTGCTCCTAATCTCAGCTTGTTACCTGTATAAAATACACCTGTTCACAGAAGCAATCAATCAATAAGATTCCAAACTCTCCACCATGGCCAAGACAAAAGAGCTCTCCAAGGATGTCAGGGACAAGATTCTAGACCTACACAAGGCTGGAATGGGCTACAAGACCATCGGCAAGCAGCTTGGTGAGAAGGTGACAACAGTTGGTGCGATTATTCGGAAGAAACACAAAAGAACTGTCAATCTCCCTCGGCCTGGGGCTCCATGCAAGATCTCAACTCATGGAATTGCAATGATCATGAGAACGGTGAGGAATCAGCCCAGAACTACACGGGATGATCTTGTCAATGATCTCAAGGCAGCTGGGACCATAGTCACCAAGAAAACAGTTGGTAGCACACTACGCCGTGAAGGACTGAAATCCCGCAAGGTCCCCCTGCTCAATAAAGCACATATACATGCACGTCTGAAGTTTGCCAATGAACATCTGAATTATTCAGAGGACAACTCTGTGAAAGTGTTGTGGTCAGATGAGACCAAAATGGAGCTCTTTGGCATCAACTCAACTCGCCGTGTTTTGAGGAGGAGGAATGCTGCCTATGACCCCAAGAACACCAACCCCACCGTCAAACATGGAGGTGGAAACATTATGCTTTGGGGGTGTTTTTCTGCGAAGGGGACAGGACAACTTCACCGCATCAAATGGACGATGGACGGGGCCATGTATCGTCAAATCTTGGGTGAGAACCTCCTTCCCTCAGCCAGGGCATTGAAAATGGGTCGTGGATGGGTATTCCAGCATGACAATGACCCAAAACACACGGCCAAGGCAACAAAGGAGTGGCTCAAGAAGAAGCACATTAAGGTGCTGGAGTGGCCTAGCCAGTCTCCAGACCTTAATCCCATAGAAAATCTGTGGAGGGAGCTGAAGGTTCGAGTTGCCAAACGTCAGACTCGAAACCTTAATGATTTTGAGAAGATCTGCAAAGAGGAGTGGGACAAAATCCCTCCTGAGATGTGTGCAAACCTGGTGGCCAACTACAAGAAACGTCTGACCTCTGTGATTGCCAACAAGGATTTTGCCACAAGTACTAAGTCATGTTTTACAGAGGGGTCAAATACTTATTTCCCTCATTAAAATGCAAATAAATTTATAACATTTTTGACATGCGTTTTTATGATTCTTGTTGTTGTTATTCTGTCTCTCACTGTTCAAATAAACCTACCATTAAAATTATAGACTGATAATTTCTTTGACAGTGGGCAAACGTACAAAATCGGCAGGGGATCAAATACTTTTTTCTCTCACGGTATAAAAACGAGCTGAGTAGCAATGCATGCCTGTTATCCAACACCGTGGAGGCAAGGGTTGGTGGATCACACACAAGTTGTGAAACTACCTTCCCGTGGACGCCAAGGTGCCATGTGCTGGCTTGGCAGAAGGCGGTACAGCAAATATGGACTCCACCTGTTCCATATACTGTATGTATGAGATCGAGTGTTTCCCCCTCACATGCATGTGTAGTGAGTCCAACTGAGTCACAGATGTTGTCTTGTGAGCAACACGTTTTTTTAAGCTCTTAGCACAACATACTCCAAACTATTGACACAACATACTCTCGGGTGGTGACCACCCAACTAACCATGCTATGGCAGAACTAGACACGGTTCCACTATCCTGGTCCGGACCACAAGCTGGGTCCCGGACCGCACGGCTGGAGGCTTCTTCAAGCTTGACGTGGATCTCCTGCCTCTCCAACAGTAAGAACCCCGAGCCCCTCTCAGAGCCCTCCTTATATCGGCCGGGCTGGGGCTGGCTCCACCTCTCACCTCGCCCACCTCTCGATCTCTCTCGGCCTTCCACGAAAGCTGCCGTGAGTTCTTCTTGGACCATGTGACCGACCATTGGCCCTCTCCACGGGTGGCCCCCCTCCAGTATCAACCGGTCACATGTCCCCAGGTCAGCCAGAGTATCATGCCCCCAACGTAACCCTAGCTGGCTGACACTCTCTCGCTCTCTCAACGGGAGCCCGCACCGCACGCTGTGCGTGGTCCCACCACGCTTAACCAGCTCTCACCCAAGCCCCCACTAGGGCTGGTACTACACCCCGTGTCCGGGGTGTACACACAACAGTTTCCATCCCGCCGTGGCCTTCCCAGTCACTACACTTGCGTTTTTATTTATCTGGGTACTCTGTTTTCCTCCCAAATGTAAACATTCAGAGCTTGAGTAATTGTTGATACCGGCTTACCACATGGCTGCCTGCGGTTCCTCCTCTCTCTTCGACAGCGAGTGAATACTGTGTGGCGCATTCCAAGTTGGAAATTATAATTAATTATTCACAAACGTCCATCACACCTTTCTTTTACGCATGGTGTTCACAAAGTATTTATCCAGGGTCAAACCTGCTTAATGTACGTGCTTTGCTACTTTTGGTCGGAAGTCACTGACGTTTATCTGCATTTGTATAGTCTCTCTCTTAGGTGCACATTGCTGGATTCAACACAAAACGCCAGCAAATATCAACTAGGCCAGGCACCCCTTGGGAAATCAAATCCACAAGTAAACAAAAGCCTTGAAAAAAGCATCCTTTAAAACCATCAATGCAAATCTTTTTTATTAAATGAAAGGAAAACAGCTTGTCAGGAACACCAGATCTTCATGCCATGCTCTCAATCATGTGGCATAGGATAGCGCTTGAATGTTAATACTGTTATTATGCTTGATAGGTGATCACAATTTATAATTCCTAATATTGGCCAGGTTGTGCCATTGATAGAGGACATGGCACATTACGATAAGATTGCAACTTCAAATCCAAGTAAAAATCGGACTGCCATGGTAATTTGGAAAGTCCACAGCTGACTCTTGGCTTCCAGTGTCGATGAATGCTTCTCCATTTTAAATATTCACAATGCCTTGAGTAGATCATTCTTTAAATGTAACATTTTTAAACAAAAGCAAAACAGGTATACAGTAATAGCTTAGTACAGTTTGCATAAAAAGTACAAATGACACAGAAAACAAAATATAACTAAGCATCATTGTGGAGAATGTTAATGACAAAAATAAATAATGCCCTTTTTCATATTTGTCTCCCCACAAAAAATACAGTTCCCAAAGGTCATACAGCCTTCTGAGAGTACACCTCATCAGCAGCATTGGGCCAACACAAGAAAACTCTAGACCAATACGAATATTAATTGTCTCATATTGTATAGACCTCATTGTAGTATATAAAAAGCTAAAAAACATAATGATATGTTTCACACTGTTTTGTGTACAGGTATTGTCATTTATTTCCACGGGATTATGGTATTTTCCACTCAAAGCACAAGCATGGCACAAATCCCCTACTTATAATTCGGACCACTTCTGGATATGTCACATTCCAATGTTAGGGCTAAGTCTGCTTATAAGACAATTTATGTTGCCTTCGAGTAGTACTATACCGATTTTATTTACCCGAGAAAAATAATGAGCTGAGTTGACAAGTGTTCAAAATTAACTTGCAAACATTCTGATTAGAAGCCATGCATTCTTAACTACTGCGCCACTTTGCAGTGTGACTGGAAATTCCGTGAGGGGCCTGTACATCTTTCAACCATATTTAAATTGTCAAATATAAATTGAGTAAAGTGTTACTGTAATTGAGTGTGTGTAATGCTCACCTGGAATACAGCGACTTGGGGGTTTGGGTCGGTGGATCAGCCAGATTGAGCAGTGATGTGTCAGAGACACCCAGATACGCAGCGCAATGAGGTCCCATCTGTGCCGTTTGATATTTCTTCTCTCCTCATGTGCATGTTAACTTGTTTTGACTTCCACATTCTTTCTTATTTCCACAACCAAAAATACTTCATATATTGCAGTTGAAACTCTATCAGAAACATGAAAACTGATAGAAAAAATTTGCAAAATGCTTTAAAATATTTAATTCTTGAAGATTTAAATAAGATACGACATAATCTATGTTTTGATACTCCACTTGTCCATATTCACAATAAGTATGCTATAGTTAACAGTTTGATAGATATATTAACATATTGTCCTCTTACCTATAAAAATATTTTTTTTTGTGTGTGTGCGTGTCCGTCTGTCTGTCTGTGCATCTGTCTGTGGGCGCAACTTGCAAAGAATTTGGCTCGCAAACCGTGGGGTTTACATTTAAAAAAGAGTAGCCAGGTACCACGCCGTAAGCCCGTGGTGAGCCAGCACTATTCCGTTTTCCCATCCATCAAATTTAAAGTAGTTAAATTAAAAATGTAGTGCGATGTATTATTTTATTATTTCTTCACGCCCCTCCGCGAGCGACACAGCACGCATTTGCGCATGCGCGAAACGCTGACCGGATGTTGCCCCTAGCAATGCACATATGCCATCGGTGGAGGGGGGGAATTCTCATTCGCGTTAAAAATCCAATGAAAATACACAAAACGCCGAGGTAAATTCTTCACAGTGTGATGTCCTCTTCTCCCACCCCCCACCCCAATGTGTGCAGTTACTACTATAGAGTCGGTAGATGCTACTACTATAGGCCGTATATATTTCTTCAGAGCGGGCGGGGGGATCGTGGGTGGCGGGGTTTAGCGGCCCAGCCCCCAGCCTTCCAAGGTGCGTCGATATGTGTGTGTGTAAGTCTATATGGCATCGACACATCCACACATCATCGATGCATGCCGGGTCCAAGCAAGAACATCTGCTGGACTACATAGTGACGGACCAGCGGATGCGAGCCCATGTCCTTGACACTAGGAACTACCGTGGAGCTGATCTGCCCTCTGACCATTGACTAGTCATCTGTAAGATGCGCCTGCCATTCTTCCACTCCGGTGGTAGGTGTACACCCAGGACCCCATTCGAACCTAAAGTGGCCTGGTCTCAGTTAGCTGATGAAAGTTGCAAGCAATAATTTCACCATCGCTTACAGCTGGGGTTGGCATCGTCCCCCACTCCTCCTGATGTCGAGGGTAAATGGGTGAGGTTTAGGACTGTGACTCATGCAGCTGCAATGACTGCTTTGGGTACGCGGTCCAGACCTCCCCAGAGACCCTGGCTGACAGAGGAGGTGTTCAGGATAGTTGAGAAAAAGCGACAGGCACACTCTCATTGGCTACAGCATCCCACGTCAGAGAATGAGGAGGCTTACCGCAGCCTTCGCTCGGAGGTTCGGAGAGCCGTAAGGCACTGCAAGGATGGGTAGTGGTCGCGGGTTGCTGAGGAGATGGAGTCTGCCTCAGTGGCCCGTGATCACGGATCACTATTTAACTCCATCAAAAAAGTAACCTGAGGCGCCACACCTATTGCCATCATTGGGGGGAAAAACGGTGATCCAATCTCCGACCCCCAGGAACAGGTTTGCAGATTTGCTGAGCATTTCTGTGAGGTCCTGGGGGAGGGGAAATCCCTCAGCCAGGAAAACATCATGGCACAAAGTGGGGATAACCCTGCTGAGGCTGCGGTGCCTAAAATATTGGAAGAAGTCACCCCTGTGAGTGGCTGGCCGAGGTGCCATCTGTTGAGGAAGTACTTAAGGTGATGAGACCAGGAAAGGCACCAGGCAGAGATGATCTCCCAAGCAAAATGCTGAGGGAGGGTGGCATTTGTGCACAGACTGCCCTATATGACATCATAACAACAGTCTGGACGGGTTCCGCAGGATTTGAAGGATGCCCTGGTGGTCCTCCTCTTTAAGAAGGGGGACCGCACAGGCTGCAACAACCACAGGGGCATCTCACTCCTCAGTGTGCCGGGAAAGGTCCTGGCAAGGATCATTCAACATCGCCTTGCTAGACACGCTGAGGAGAGGCTTGCGGAGCCCCAATGCAGTTTCAGGAAAGGGCGGTCCTGCACAGATGCCATATTTTCTGTCCGTCTGCTACAGCAGAGGTGTAGGGAATTTCAACAAGACCTATATCTCTGCTTTATTGACCTGGTCAAGGCCTATGATACTATCAGTAGGCCTGGGCTCTGGGTTGTTCTTCGTGCTTTCGGAGTCCCTGACCCTCTGCTCACGATCATTAAGGACCTTCATGATTGTGAGCGGGCCCGGGTTAAACTATGTGGCCGGGAGTCAGAGCCTTTCCCTGGACACGTTGGGGTGCGACAGGGATGTCTTCTGGCTCCCACATCATTTACCATCTATTTTGACGACGTAGTTCGTGAAGCCTTCAATAGCTGTACCGGGCCATTTGGTACAGATATAATGGGAGGCTGATCGATGCCCGGGTGCGATCAAGGGATGGCTCCCTATTAGTCAACCACGTTATGTATGCCGATGATTTGGTAATAGCTGCTCATTCAGAGGAGGAGTTGGAGATGCTGCTGCTGAGACTGGAGCGTGCCACTAAGAGGTGGGGCCTTACCATCAGTCCCACCAAAACTAAGCACCTGCCTGGGTATTTTGTACCATCGGACACTCCACCCCCACAACTCCCAATCGGTGATGGGGCAGTAGTGGAGAGAATGGAGAGTTTCCCATACCTGGGCAGTGTGCTTATTACCAGCTCCAGTTTAACAGCAGATGTCTTACTCCGAATCAGTCGAGCGGCAATATCTTTTCATCGGTTGCGTAACGCTGTGTGGAAGCTACCTGGTCTGTCGCTCCGCACGAAGCTTCAAGTCTTCTCGGCCACAGTCATTCCCTCCCTTCTCTATGCTTGCGAAACGTGGACCCCCCTAATGGAGCATCTTTGCCGGTTGGAAACATTTAAGCTGGCCTGCCTACGATTCATCCTGGGTTTAACCAGGCAGGATTGTGTGAGGAGCTCACAAATCCTTTAAATATCTGGGCAAAGTCCCATTGGTGAGCTCTTCCGGCAGGCAAGGCTGCGTTGGCTGGGTCATGTAGCCCGCATGCCAAGCCACCGCATGCTGAAACAGCTTTTGTTCGGCCAGATCGAGGGGGCTAAACGGGCCGGCACGGGCTAGAGAAGAGATGGAGTGATGTGGTACAGGAGGATGTGGAGCTGATTGGACTTGCCAATGACTGGTACCAGCGGTGTCAAGATCGGCCTCTGTGGAGGAGGCTCGTGAAGGACGCTCCTGGGCAGTTGGAGGCAGTCGCCCTCCAACAACAACGGAGGGCAGAGGAGTGTCGCTCACAACAACGAGCAGAGTGACGGGTGGCTAAAGCACAGCAAGTTGGCACAGTAAGGGGCACAGGTGGTGCATCAGCCAGTCATCTCAGTCAGTCGACCTGTGGCATCTGGGTCTGCCCCGTGACCTCCTGCCAGCGGGCATTTGACACTTCACGTGGCCTCAAGGTGCACATAGCCTGGCACAAGAGTCGTGGTGATGTCACCGCCACTTAGTGGCGAATGGTGGTTGTTGTTGTAACTCAATGTGTGTGTGTAAAGTTGATGTCTGTGTGTGTTAGTCCATATATGTGTGTGTGTGTAAGTCGATGTGTTTGTATGTGTGTGGGTCGATGTCTGTGTGTGTGTAAGTCGGTGTGTGTGTGTCTTTTTCGCCCGGGCAACGCTGGGTACTTCCCGTTCTTATGCAATAAATTACATTCACAGACTTTTGATTCCTTGTCATCAGCACGTATCTGCACACCGCAGAAAGGGTAGGCAAACAATCTTGATTTTAGAATGTTACTCAGTTTTACGAGCAGGAAATAAGTTTAGGCAGGAGTTTCACAAAATAACTTGTCTGATTTGGGAAAAGTGCTTGAATGCAGTTTCCCGTTTCAAATTTAGGAGAGCACCCAAAAGCTTTCCGAACAAGCACACAGAGCAGGGCAGGAGGTGAAACATCTGATTAAGGTGGTGTTGTGTTATTTGTTTTTGGCAAGACGAACGATCCGCGAGTTCCGCTTACATCATTAGGAATAAATAGTGGAAGCTGGAGTAATTTCAGCTCGTGACTTACGAGGCAATTTCCTTTTTCGCCCGGGCATGATGCATGTTCCAGACGCGGGACCCTTCGCTGAGTGGTACGCCAGTGCAGTGTGCGTGGTTCCAGCAGGCCATTCCATTATTCATGAGCGTGACCAATTAGCTGTAACGCACTAATATTTAGGCAGGTTATACATCTGCAATAATACTTTTTTGTTTAATGATGGGAATTAACCTGTTTACCTTTAATTTCCCACGTAGCGAGGGGGGGGGGGTATAGCTAAGTTATAAATTACTCTTGATTTGAATTACTATTCATATGCTTTGTAAATCAGATTTTGTTTACATTTGCGA
Organism: Lampetra fluviatilis; assembly: GCF_964198595.1. Lineage (NCBI taxonomy): Eukaryota > Metazoa > Chordata > Hyperoartia > Petromyzontiformes > Petromyzontidae > Lampetra > Lampetra fluviatilis. Next base: position 8,730,112 of record NC_136288.1, read on the forward strand.
ATGACTGAGTGGGGAACTGTTTCATTTACAACCTTGAGAGAGAGTTTCCAGGCATGTACGAGCATAATTATCTCAACGCGTTTAAACAAACATGGTAATCAATGGCATGAGCAGATATTCTGAGTGAAATGGTTAAAGAGTACAGTGAAGCTGAAACAGACCAGTAGCAGATGTAATGAGCTGAAGTTTGCAAAGCTCACTCAGTTAATCACTTAACTAGTTGCAGAATGTTAATTACGTTTATATTTAGCGTCATAAAAATGCAATAGATGATGCTCTTGCAATCACGGGCAATAATTTATTTTACATTGGACATAGTGCATGGTATTTTCTTTACACAAGTGTAGTGGTGATACGCGCTGGGTGTATATGTCGTGTGCCAGCGCGTATGTACGGGTGTGTGTGCGGTGACGCGCGCTGACGGGGAGGAGCAGGCGTCAGTGCGCGGGTGGGGGTAGTGCTGCTGATTGGCTGTGTGCCGGTGACGCGCCCAGAGGGAGTGATCGGGTAGCAGCGCGGTGTGATTGGTCGGGGAGTGGAAACACGCGCTGAGCGGAACCGGATCGTAAGGATAGCGCGTGGGGATTGGGTAACTGAGGAGCGGTGCCGACGTTGAGGTCCGCATCCGCTCCGCCTCCCGGGAAGAAGGGGTATATAAGGTGATGCACAGAGGAGCAGGGGGCAGAAGTGGAACCATCTAAGAATGAAGAGGAAGGTGCAGAGATAGAGCCCGGAGAGGAGAGTAATGGAGAGTAGAAGCTGAGTGATGTATAGTGTGTAGCCAGTGAGAGAGAACGGTCTACACGAGCTGAGTAATGTATAGTGTGTAGCCAGCGAGATAGAACGGTCTACACGAGCTGAGTAATGTATAGTGTGTAGCCAGCGAGATAGAACGGTCTACACGAGCTGAGTAATGTATAGTGTGTAGCCAGCGAGATAGAACGGTCTACACGAGCTGAGTAATGTGTAGTGTGTAGCCAGCGAGAGAGAACGGTCTGCACGAGCCGAGTATGCATACGGTGTAGCCAGCGAGAGAGGAAGGTCTGCACGAGCCGAGTATGCATACGGTGTAGCCAGCGAGAGAGGTGCAAAGTCTACACGAGGCGAGTGGAGAGTGTAGCAGAGGCGCAGAGTCTACACGAGGCGAGAGAGGAGTGTAGCCGAGGCGCGGAGTCTACACGAGGCACAGAGAGCCGGCAGCACAGGATCCAGAGTCAAGAGAAGCGCATTGTGAAGAAGAGAGGCCACGCGTTGTATTGTTACAAGTCAAGATTTAATAAAAGAAGTGTGTTCCCGTCAAGGAGTTTCCTGCCGTCATTTTCCAATACTTCATCTGGCGTCAGAAGTGAAACGGGCTTCCAAGTATGGAGACGAGGAAGACCCGTAGGACCCACGGGATTGACCGCGAGGAAGACCTGGACGACTCGGGGCCGCTGGTGGCGGGGGGTGAGGAAGAGGACTTGCCCACGCTGCAGGGTCCGTCGACGGCGCCGGCCGAGCGACCGGGGACAGACGCCGGGCTTCGTGAGGCGCACTCCCGACTGGCGGAGCTGCTGCTCGCCGCCGCGTCCATCTTGGCGGAGATCAGCTCGTCGGGAGGAGCGGGGACGGTGGGGGACATTTTACAAGGTCGCCCCGCAGATTCCCGCCAAAACGAATGGGGGATTCCCGCCATTGCGCCTGGGCCTACTCAAGGTGGGAACGGCGAGCGCCACGTGGTGGTGGGTTCCCAAGCGCGCGCATCGACGTCATCAGCGCGCGAGGGGGTCCGCCATCTTACGTCTGCTGCTGGAGCCGCCATCTTAGACACCGACGGACAGGCGGAGAGGAACCACGAGGCGGATGACTTCATTTTTCAACAGCGCCTGCCCACGTTGTCAGCCTTCAAGGCGGAAGGCGGAGACTGGGGCCAATTTCAGCGGAGGTTTTTGGCGCATCAAGAGATGTCAGCGTGGTCCGATGCTACGGCGCTGTGGGCATTGCCCGCCATGCTGGACGACGATGCGCTCGCGGCCTTCAGGGCTGCACGGAAGTCGGACCGCTCCACGCTGAAGGATGCGCTGGGTTTGTTGGCCAGGGTCTACGGGCCTCCCTCTACGTGCCGCCATCAGTTCTACGCAAGACGGAAAGCGGCCACGGAGACCGCGCTGGCCTATCGCACGGCGTTGCTGGCTCTTGCTGATGCTGCGTTCCCTCGGATGGACGAGGAGGGCCAAGACGCGATGGTTTTGGAGCAGCTGCTCAAGTTGGCGCAGGACCTGGGGGTCCCTATCAACACAGCTGACGAGATTGATATTTCTTCTTTGAGAGTCGCCACGTGTATTCAAGCGCACGAGGCCCTACAACGGAAGCAAGGCGTTGGTTGCAACGCTGCTGTCGTCGCAGCCCCGGGTTTGGTGGTCGCCGAACCCCAAGTCGTCAGCCCACGAGAGGAGGCGTTCGCCACGGGACGACCAGGGGACTGGAGGCCGGGGGCCCGGTCGCCTCTGCGATCGGGCCGAAAGTCGGAGCAACCAAGATCTACTCCGACCCTCGTCACGTGCTATAACTGCGGCCTCCGGGGCCACGTGGCGTCCGGGTGCCGCGCTCCGCGGCAGCGCGCCATGGGAGCTCGGCTGGACGACGACCGAGAGCCCAAGTCATCTCTACAATCCCCGGCAAGTCGCGCACCTCACACGCTCGGCCTGTTTATTCGGCACACATGGGACGCCGCGTTGCGGCGGAGGAGGGCCGGTTAAGGTTCGGGGATTCGGTTCGGCGAGGGGGGTTCGGCCGGGACCAGGGAGACATTGAATGGGCGGAATTGGGGCATAGAATTGTGGCTGCTTCGGCGGGTTCGTCCGTTGTTACGGGATCTATTGATGGGGTTGAGATTAGGGTGTTAGTGGACACGGGGGCATCGGCAACTATTATATCGGACCTCATTTATAATATTCTTCCGGTCCAATGTCGTCCGCTGCTTCCAGTGGATGTGCCATTTTACGCCGCTAATGGGGGATCGTTGGGCATTATCGGTCAGGTTAGGGCGTCCATTTGCATTGGAGATATCAAATTGTCGGGACCCGTTTTCGTTTCGTCTTCTTTGGCAGTTCCGTGTCTTTTGGGCACTGACTTTTTGGCTAAAATGCCCATTAAAATTCTTATCGATCAACGATGCATTGAACTGCCATCGGGTCGCCGGATTTCATTTTTGACGGGCCCTACTGACATTCGGACGGCGTGCGCTACGATACAAGCGGTGGCGACGCAGACAGTGCAAGTGCCCCCGGGTTCACAGATGTTGATTCCCCTCCGGTTGCGGAAACCATGGGTGAGGGAGGCTTCGGGACAGAGTATGCTTTTGGGTCCTTCTAACAAGGCTGTCGGGGGTCTTGATTTATCGGTGGCTCACACTTTGGTGCGGGCTGACAGGGATCCGTTTGTGATGGTTTTGAACGCGGGGTCGCGACCAGCTGTCATTCCGCAGGGCACCGTGCTGGCTCACGCGGCGCAGGTCCCTGGGGATGATGGGTTGGTTGCGCAGGTGGGCTCGAGCCCCGCGCGGAACGTTGAGCCAAGGGAAGACCTTGAGTGGGTCCATTCGTTATGTGCCGCCTCGGACGATTTGTCGGCGGCGCAGTTGGGTGCGCTGCGTGAGTTGCTCATTGAATTCTCTGATGTATTCAGTAAACATAAGTATGACATTGGGTGCACGGATTTGTTGCACCATCACATTGAAACGGGCGATGCGGCGCCGGTCAGGCTAAATCCCTTCCGACTGAGTCCCGTGGAGAAGGAACATGTTCAGTCGGCTGTTAACGATATGCTAGAAGCCGATATTATTTCGCCCTCCTCTAGCCCGTGGGGAGCGCCTATTGTGCTGGTTAAGAAGCAGGACGGGTCCCTGCGATTCTGCGTTGATTTCCGTCGCCTGAATAAGATCTCTGTGGCTGACGCGTATCCGCTCCCCAGGATGGATGAGTCCCTCGATGCATTGTCTGGTGCGCGATATTTTTCGACTCTTGATTTGTTATCGGGGTTTTGGCAGTTGCCGCTCGACGAAGAGTCGAAACCTAAGACAGCATTTCGGACTCCAGGGGGGCTGTTCCAGTTTAACCGGTTACCCATGGGACTTCACTCCTCTCCAGCGACGTTTCAGCGACTTATGGAGCTGGTTTTGTCGGGCTTGCAGTGGGATACATGCTTGATTTATATGGACGATGTCATTGTTTTCAGTAAAACGTTTGAGGAACACCTCCGGCGATTGAGAGGGGTGTTCTTGCGAATGCGATCGGCTAAGTTGAAATTTAAACCGGCCAAATGTCACCTCCTTCGTAGGTCCGTTAGATACTTGGGTCACATTGTCGATTCTTCGGGGATCTCCACCGATCCCGCGAAGACGGATTGTGTCGGTTCGTGGCCGACACCTACGTCCGTTTCCGACGTGCGTAGTTTCATCGGGTTTGCTTCTTATTATCGGCGGTTCGTTGAGCACTTCGCCACTATTGCAAAACCCTTGCACGCTCTAACGGCGAAGGGAGTGAAGTTCAAATGGGGACCGGAGGAGGAGGCCGCGTTTCGCTCCCTCCGGGACGCCTTGGTGGGTGCCCCACCCTTGTGTTATCCCGATTTTGCCAGTCCCTTTTTGCTGGACACGGATGCTAGCAACACGGGCATTGGGGGGGTGCTATCCCAAGTCGTTGGGGGTGTCGAAAGAGTTGTCGCCTACGGTAGTAGGGTGTTGTCTCCGGCGGAGCAGCGCTACTGTGTCACCCGTCGCGAGCTGCTTGCCATTGTTTTTTTTGTGCAGCAGTTTAGGCCATATCTTTATGGTCGTCACTTTACAGTCCGAACGGACCACGCGGCGCTACAGTATTCATTGAGGGTCGCCCAGCCCTCGGGCCAGTTGTCGCGTTGGTTGGAAGTCCTCCAGGACTATCAGTTTACGACTACGTACCGTAAAGGGTTGCGACACACGAATGCCGATTGCTTGTCGCGGTTGTTGCCTTGTGATGAATGCGCGTGTTTGTCGGGATCGGCGCGCTGTAAACCGACGCTTGCGGGGGAGATGGGGGCACTGGCTGCGACAGCGGGCGCACCGATCGGGGATGATTCCACTGCCTCTCAGGGTCGGGACTCGCTGCTCTCGCTGTCGCTCAGCGAATGGGGCCGCCTCCAGATGGCGGACAGCTCGCTGCTAGCATTGCGCCGCAAGGTTGGGGGTCCCGAGGGGGACCAGGAGCGTACCGGCTCCTATGTACTTGAGCGGGGCGTGTTATTGAAATGGGACAGTTTGTCCCGGCGGAACGCACTCGTGGTGCCTTCCGCTGTGAGGGGGAGGGTTGTCTTGGCGGCACACGAACGCCTCTTGCACTTGGGAGTTAACAAGACGCTTGCCCTGCTTCAGCGTGACTATTACTGGCCGGGAATGGGAAGTGATGTGGTGCATATTCTGAAGGGGTGCGTTGAGTGCGCCAGGCGTAAACCACCGGCCGTGGCAGCTAATCCACCGCTGCAATCTATTCAGGTCTCGCGTACCAACGAGCTCGTTGCACTCGATATTTTGGGGCCCTTCCCAGTCACGCCGAGAGGGAATAAATATTTGTTAGTGGGGGTCGAATACTTTACCCGATGGCCTATGGCGTGGCCTCTCGCTAACCAGTCGGCAGCGGCTGTGACGGATGCCTTCGTCCAGGGCTATGTCCTGGACAAGGGGGCTCCCGAACGCCTGCTGACCGACCAAGGTAAACATTTTTCGAGTAAATTGTTGCAAGAGGTGTGCGATCTGTTGGGTACCAAGAAGGTGCGTACCTCCCCGTACCACCCGCAGACTGACGGGATGGTGGAGAGACTCCACAAAACCTTGACTTCCATGCTGTGCCAGCAGGTGTGCGAGGCACATGTAGATTGGGACCTGCAGGTCCCGGGAGTCCTTGCCGCGTATAGAATGGCCCCCCATGCAGCTACGGGGTTTTCCCCATTCTATTTGATGTACGGTCGGGAAGCTGACCCGCCAATAGAAACGCAACTTGGCCTGTCCGCTCCACGAACTAATTCTAATTTGGCAGAACATATTAAGTTTAATATTCACAAGCTGACAGAGGCGAGGGAGGCCGCGCGGCTTAATTCGCGGGCTCGCCAAATTGCTAATGAACGGTTGCGGGCACGGAAGGTGTCCATGCACGAATGGAAACCAGGTGACAGGGCCTGGCTGCATTGCCCTCAGGCACCCTTGGCTACGTCGCCTAAATTGTTGAGACCGTGGAGGGGACCCGTGGAGGTCGTGCGCGTTGCACGGCCCCAGTGCGTTCAGATAAAGTGGGGAAAGCGCCGGTGGTACGTTCACCCCTCCCGACTGAAACCGTTCTCGCCTCCATATGGCCTCCCCTTGTGTCGTGATGGCCGGGCGTGTGACGTGACCGGCGACCCAGAGGGGGAAATGTCTCTGCCTGATCCACACGTATTTTCGCCTGATCTGCTCCCAGGTGTCTCGGAACTGACAGCTGCCGATCACCGGCGGCCGGATCTCCGCGGCGGGGCCGGCCCTTTCAGGCCCGTTCCGCGCCGTCTGGAGCAGCCGGAACCGCCGGACGGTCGTCAGTGTCCCGCCCCATACGATGGACCAGCCAGACGGACTCGCGCCAGGTCGTGCTACTTTGCATGACCTGCCTCGTGAGGAATCGGGGCAGTTGGAGCGCCTCGTCACTGCGTGTAGTCGCAGGGACGTGGGGCGCGTTCGTTTCGAATTTGCTCGTATCGTGTTATTGTTGACTTTTCGGGTTCATTGTCAATCTGTACATAGTTATTCTTGTTGTTGTTGTTGTTGTGTTATGTTACGGGGCACACTCGGGGGGTTACGGGGTTTTTTTTTGTTGGTTGTCGTTTTATCGTCGCGGTTGGTTGTTGTTAGCAGCCGGGCCGGCTGCGAGCTATGTGGGAGGGGGTGATGTAGTGGTGATACGCGCTGGGTGTATATGTCGTGTGCCAGCGCGTATGTACGGGTGTGTGTGCGGTGACGCGCGCTGACGGGGAGGAGCAGGCGTCAGTGCGCGGGTGGGGGTAGTGCTGCTGATTGGCTGTGTGCCGGTGACGCGCCCAGAGGGAGTGATCGGGTAGCAGCGCGGTGTGATTGGTCGGGGAGTGGAAACACGCGCTGAGCGGAACCGGATCGTAAGGATAGCGCGTGGGGATTGGGTAACTGAGGAGCGGTGCCGACGTTGAGGTCCGCATCCGCTCCGCCTCCCGGGAAGAAGGGGTATATAAGGTGATGCACAGAGGAGCAGGGGGCAGAAGTGGAACCATCTAAGAATGAAGAGGAAGGTGCAGAGATAGAGCCCGGAGAGGAGAGTAATGGAGAGTAGAAGCTGAGTGATGTATAGTGTGTAGCCAGTGAGAGAGAACGGTCTACACGAGCTGAGTAATGTATAGTGTGTAGCCAGCGAGATAGAACGGTCTACACGAGCTGAGTAATGTATAGTGTGTAGCCAGCGAGATAGAACGGTCTACACGAGCTGAGTAATGTATAGTGTGTAGCCAGCGAGATAGAACGGTCTACACGAGCTGAGTAATGTGTAGTGTGTAGCCAGCGAGAGAGAACGGTCTGCACGAGCCGAGTATGCATACGGTGTAGCCAGCGAGAGAGGAAGGTCTGCACGAGCCGAGTATGCATACGGTGTAGCCAGCGAGAGAGGTGCAAAGTCTACACGAGGCGAGTGGAGAGTGTAGCAGAGGCGCAGAGTCTACACGAGGCGAGAGAGGAGTGTAGCCGAGGCGCGGAGTCTACACGAGGCACAGAGAGCCGGCAGCACAGGATCCAGAGTCAAGAGAAGCGCATTGTGAAGAAGAGAGGCCACGCGTTGTATTGTTACAAGTCAAGATTTAATAAAAGAAGTGTGTTCCCGTCAAGGAGTTTCCTGCCATCATTTTCCAATACTTCACAAGTAATGTGACATCTTATTTTTCTGCGTGTATATGTAATGTAGTAACTCCACGGGAGACGACTTCACGGGTAACACACTCTTTATTTTATCAAACTTGGTTACAGGTGACTAACACCTACTTTGTATCTCGGGTGACAAACACCCACTTCTCTACTTGGCGACTAACGCCCACTGAGTTACTCGGATGACCAACATCCACTTAGTACTCGGGTGACAAACACCCACTTAGCTACTTGGCGACTAACGCCCACTGAGTTACTCGGATGACCAACATCCACTTAGTACTCGGGTGACAAACACCCACTTAGCTACTTGGCGACTAACGCCCACTGAGCTACTCGGATGACCAACATCCACTTAGTACTCGGGTGACAAACACCCACTTAGCTACTTGGCGACTAACGCCCACTGAGCTACTCGGATGACCAACATCCTCTTAGCTGCTTGGCGACTAACGCCACTGAGCTACTCGGCTTCACTAGGTCTTCAGCTCCGTCTTCGGGTCTTCAACTGGGTAACTCTCGCCGAGTGCTCTCGCGCGTCCCCCTTTATACCCCACCTGCGGACGTCGCTGCGAGCACCCACTTATTCGACCAATCGCCGGGTGCTGGCTACGATCCTCTTTTCCCACATCTCATCGTGCCTCACCACTCACTCCGCGCCGCCTCGTCATCTGTCACTCCCGGCGCGCGCGTCCACACCACGCCCACAACGCGTGCCCAACCCCGCACCCCGCGCCGCCCCGTGATCCATCACTGTCACAGTCGGCGCACGTCAATACCACCACTACATCACCCCCTACCACATAGCTCGCAGCCGCCCCGGCTGCTACAAAAATTACAAACCCTCCCTGTGTGCCCCGTAACACAACACAACAACAAGAACAACAACTAAGCTAACAACACAACACGACGCGAACACCACCATCCGCAACCCTCAACCAATGCCACCGCGACAACAGAACAATATATACAAACCGGCGAGTGACAATAGCAATGTGTATACAAAAAAAATAAATGGAAATTTTTTTTTTCTTTTTGACTCGTGCAGTGTCCCCTTTTCTTCCGAGCGTCCCTACAACGGGACATTATCCCGGCAGAGGGGAACACCGGGCGAGCTCGGTGTAGAGCACAAAAAAACCGTCCTCATGAAAATTGTTGAGACCTAGCCCGAGTCCGCCTTGCCGGTCCGTCGTACGGCACCAGACGCGGTTGAACGTCCGGTGGTGCCGGCGGTTCAGGAAGACATCGGCCAGGCATCGAGGACTCGTGCGTGCCCCGGGGTTCAGGCTCTCGACGGTCAGCAGCCGTCAAGCCCGAGGCACCTGGGGGTGGGTCAGGTGGAGACACGTGAGGAGCAGCCTGCGACACCTCCCTCCCCGAGTCGACGGTCACATCACACGCCCGGTCGTCACGGCACAGAACGGGGTCACACGGTGCCGCATAGGGCTTCAGTCGGGAGGGGTGCACATACCAACGGCGTTTCCCCCATTTAATCTGTATACTCTGGGGTCGTGCAACCCGCACAATTTCCACCGGTCCCCTCCAAGGTCTCAACAACTTGGGGGACGTAGCCAACGGTGCATGTGGACAATGCAGCCAGGCCTTATCGCCTGGTTTCCAATCATGCGTATGCACCCTCCGCCCATGCAATTTCTCGTTTGCAATTTGCCGCGACCGCGAATTCAACCTTGCCGCCTCCCGCGCTTCAGTCAATTTGGCGATATTAAATTTGATGTGGTCTGCCAATTTAGATTTTGCACGTGGCTGGGAAATCCCCAGTTGGACGTCCATGGCCGGATCGGCCTCCCGCCCATACATAAGAAAAAATGGGGAAAACCCCGTCGCCGCATGAGGGGCCATTCGATAGGCCGCGAGTACCCCCGGCACCTGTAAGTCCCAATCAACCTGATCGTCGCAGACCTGTTGGCACAACATAGACGTAATCGTCCTGTTCAGACGCTCAACCATCCCGTCAGTCTGCGGGTGGTAGGGGGAAGTACGCACTTTCTTTGTACCCAACAGGTCGCACACCTCGCGCAACAAAACGCTCGAAAAATTCTTCCCTTGATCCGTCAGCAAGCGTTCGGGGGCGCCCTTGTCCAACACATAACCCTGGACAAAGGCGTCCACCACCGCCGCAGCCGACTGGTTGGCGAGCGGCCATGCCATAGGCCATCGGGTGAAGTATTCCACGCCAACCAGCAGGAACCTATTTCCCCTTGGTGTAACCGGAAAGGGCCCCAAGATGTCCAACGCTACCAATTCGTTTATACGCGAAACCTGAATGGATTGCAGCGGTGGATTAGCTGCCAATGGTGGCGGTTTCCTTTTTGCGCACCCTACGCATCCCTTAAGAATATTCGCCACGTCGTTACCCATCCCCGGCCAATAATAGTCTCGCTGGATTAGGGCGAGCGTTTTGTGAAAACCCAGATGCATGAGCCGTTCATGAGCTGCCAGAACAACCCTACCCCGCATAGCAACAGGCACAACGAGCACGTGACGCCGGGACATGTTGTCCCACCTCATCAAAAGGCCCTGTCTGCACACCCAGGAACCGACCCGCGCCTCCCCTTCTTCGGGAGCGCCAACTTTCCGACGCAGCGTAAGTAGGGAGCTGTCGGACATCTGGAGGCGGCCCCACTCAATGAGGGGCAACGACAACAGCGAATCCCTCCCCGTGGGGGCGTCCTCTCCCGGGGTGTCAGTGGCGGCGAGCGCAACTCCCGGGGTGCCGGCGACCGGGGGTTTGCACCGCGCTGATCCCAACAAACATGTGCAGTCCGTGCACGGCGGCAACCGCGACAAGGCGTCCGCGTTTGAGTGCCGCAACCCCTTGCGGTAAATCGTCGTGAATTGGTAGTCTTGAAGGACCTCCAACCATCGGGACAATTGGCCCGATGGCTGCGCCACGCGCATAGCGTATTGTAGAGCCGCATGGTCCGTCCGGACCGTAAAATGACGGCCGTAAAGATACGGCCTGAATTGCTGTGTAAAAAACACAATGGCTAACAATTCACGACGAGTTACGCAATAGCGTTGTTCTGCGGGGGAAAGAACCCTACTACCGTAGGCGACCACCCGTTCAACCCCCCCGACCAACTGTGAGAGCACCCCCCCGATACCCGTATTGCTGGCGTCCGTGTCAAGCAAAAACGGTTGTGTGAAATCGGGGTAACACAAGGGGGGAGCCTGCACCAAAGCGTCACGGAGGGAGCAGAACGCATCCTCCTCCTCTGCCCCCCAGTGAAACCTCACACCCTTAGCCGTCAAAGCGTGCAGGGGCTTGGCTATGGTGGCAAATTGCTTGACAAAACGACGGTAATAGGAGGCAAAACCAATGAAACTACGAACCTCCGTGACCGAGGTTGGCGTTGGCCATGAGCTGACGCAATGCGTCTTAGCAGGGTCCGTCGAGATCCCTGAACGACTCACGATATGGCCCAAATACCTGACCGATTCCCGAAGCAGAAAACATTTAGCCGGTTTAAATTTTAGCTTAGCGGAACGCATCCTGAGGAACACCGCTCTCAGTCGCTGGAGGTGCTCCTCGAAAGTCCGACTAAAGACGATAATATCGTCAAGATAAATCAAACAGGTATCCCATTGGAGGCCCGACAAAACCAATTCCATGAGTCTCTGGAACGTGGCGGGAGCGGAATGTAAGCCCATGGGCAAACGGTTGAATTCAAAAAGGCCCCCAGGTGTCCGGAAAGCAGTTTTAGGTTTAGACTCGTTATCGAGTGGCAATTGCCAAAATCCAGAAAGCAGATCGAGTGTGGAAAAAAACTGCGCTCCCGCCAAGGCATCCAGCGACTCATCCATCCTGGGGAGCGGATACGCATCCGCCATCGAGATTTTGTTTAAGCGGCGGAAATCGACACAAAACCGCAAGGACCCGTCCTGTTTCTTTACTAGGACAATAGGAGCACCCCACGGACTAGAAGAGGGCGAAATGATATCGGCCGCCAACATATCATTAACCGCCGATTGCACATGTTCCTTCTCGGCCGGGCTGAGCCGGAAGGGATTCTGACGAATAGGGGCCGCGTCCCCTGTAGCTATGTGGTGGCGCAACAGGTCAGTGCAGCCGATATCGTACTTATGTTTGCTGAACACGTCAGCAAACTCGATGAGCAAACCCCTCAATGCTCCCAATTGCACCCCGGACAAGTTATCAGAACCCGCACACAGCGAGTCCAACCACTCAGTCCCCTCATCACTTTGAGGATGCGACTCGACAGTAAAATCTGCTTGAGCCACGAGCCGTTCCTCAACGGGCAGCGGCGCGGCGTGAGCCAGCACCGTTCCCTGCGCAATTACGGCCGGCCGCGACCCCGTATTCAGGACCATTACGAACGGCTCACTGTCCCCTCTCACCACGGTTTGAGCAACCGCTAAGTCGAGGCCCTTACTGGCTCTGTTTGACGGCCCCAACAGCACCCCCTGTGCCTCCGCACCCACCTCGAGTGGCTTCCTGAACCGAAGGGGTACTAACATTTGCGATCCCGGGGGTACCCGTACAGTGTGAGTCGCCAGCGCCTGCACCGTCGCACAAACCGTGCGCACTTTGATAGGGCTCGACAAGAAGGCAACCCGCCGACCTGACGGAAGCTCTATGCAGGCCTGATCAATAAGAATTTTGATGGGCATTTTTGACAAAAAGTCCGTACCTAGCAAACAGGGAACGGCCAGCGATGATGATACAAAAATAGGGCCCGCTAATTTAATGTCCCCAATGCAAATAGTCGCCCGAATCTGGCCGATGATCCCCAGGGATCCCCCATTCGCCGCATAAAATGGCACGTCTACCGGCAGAAGGGGTCTACTTTGGACGGGAAGAATGTTATAAATAAGGTCCGAGATGATGGTGGCCGACGCACCCGTGTCAACAAGCACCCGGACCTCAACCCCGTCAATGAACCCCGTTACCACGGACGACCCGGCTGACGCAGCCACGATCCTGTGGGCCAATTCGGACCACTCGACTGCTTGCGGGCCGCGTACGGACCCCCCTCGCCGAATTGAACCCCCGGCACCCAGCCGCGAACCCCCCACCGCGAAGCGGCGACCCGAATGTGCCGTGTTTGTGGACCGAACGTGTGAGGTGCCGCGACTTGCCGGGTTTTGTTGGGATGACTTGTGGCCCTGGTCGTCGTCCCGACGTGGTCCTGCGGTGCGCGGACGCGGGGCCCGGCACCCGGCTGCGACGTGACCCCGAAGGCCGCAGTTGTAGCAGACGACGGACGTCGTGGGTTTCGGTTGCTCCAGCTTGCGGGGCGAACGTGTGGGCGAACGACCTCCCGTTCTCCACTCCCCCGGACACGGTGCAGCGAAGGCCCGCTCCTGCACCGCAGCTGGCTGAGGTTCGGCGATCGTGGCGGCCAGTGCCGCATTCCCCGGCCATTTGCGGACGACCCCCGGCTTGCGTTTGAGGACCTCGTACGCGTGAATGCTCGTGGCGATCGCCAGGGAGCAGATCTCCATCTCGTCTGCCACGTTGATGGGGACCCCCAACTCGTGGGCCAACACCAGCAGCTGCTCCGTCACCATGGCGTCCTTCCCCTCCTTATCCATGCGGGGAAAAGCCGCGTCCGCCAAGGCGAGCAGTGCCGTGCGGTAGGCTAGCGTCGTTTCCCCAGCCACCTTCCGCCGATCGTAGAACTGGTGGCGGCACGTGGAGGGCGGCCCGAACACCTTCGCCATCAGGTGTAGTGCGGCCTGGAGCGTAGAGCGGGACGACCTTGCAGCAGATGTGAAGGCTGCAAGCGCGTCGTCGTCAAGCATCGCTGGCAACGCACGCAGGGCAGTGGTGTCGGACCACCCCGACATCTCCTGATGAGCGAGGAACCTTCGTTGGAAGGCTCCCCAGTCGCCCCCATCCGCCTTGAACGCCGACAGCGCGGGCAATCTTTGCTGGAGGACCCGATCGTCGTCGACGTCGGAGAGATTTTCCCGCGCTCCGCTGGAGTTGTGTAAAATGTCGGCTCGGTTGTCAGGCGCAAAATGGAGGGCTCCGGCGCGCGCTGATGACGTGGGCTGCGCTGCGCGGAGGTGTCCGGCCACGTGGCGTCCGTCTTTCCCGCCAATCAATGGCGGCCCCTCAAAAACGGCGGGAACTTCCAGGCTTTCGGCGCGAAGCGCCGTTTGGCGGGATCCCGCCAGCCTCGCTCCTTCCTCCAACCCCGCAGCCGCTGGAACGGAGATCTCGGCCAAGATTGCAGCGGCGGCGAGCAGCAACTCCGCCAACCGGGAGTGTGCGTCTTGGAGGCTGGTGTCGGAGGCAAGCAGAGCGTCGGCCATCACCGCGAGGTGCTGCATCGGCGGCCACTCCTCGTCCTCTCCTCCCGAGGTTGGTGTCCCCGGTACGCCGTCGTCATCCCGACCTCGCTCGTGGGTACGGGTAGTCTTCCTTGTGTCCATACTTCTTGAAGACAGGTTTACTTCTGACGCCAGTTGTAATGTAGTAACTCCACGGGAGACGACTTCACGGGTAACACACTCTTTATTTTATCAAACTTGGTTACAGGTGACTAACACCTACTTTGTATCTCGGGTGACAAACACCCACTTCTCTACTTGGCGACTAACGCCCACTGAGTTACTCGGATGACCAACATCCACTTAGTACTCGGGTGACAAACACCCACTTAGCTACTTGGCGACTAACGCCCACTGAGTTACTCGGATGACCAACATCCACTTAGTACTCGGGTGACAAACACCCACTTAGCTACTTGGCGACTAACGCCCACTGAGCTACTCGGATGACCAACATCCACTTAGTACTCGGGTGACAAACACCCACTTAGCTACTTGGCGACTAACGCCCACTGAGCTACTCGGATGACCAACATCCTCTTAGCTGCTTGGCGACTAACGCCACTGAGCTACTCGGCTTCACTAGGTCTTCAGCTCCGTCTTCGGGTCTTCAACTGGGTAACTCTCGCCGAGTGCTCTCGCGCGTCCCCCTTTATACCCCACCTGCGGACGTCGCTGCGAGCACCCACTTATTCGACCAATCGCCGGGTGCTGGCTACGATCCTCTTTTCCCACATCTCATCGTGCCTCACCACTCACTCCGCGCCGCCTCGTCATCTGTCACTCCCGGCGCGCGCGTCCACACCACGCCCACAACGCGTGCCCAACCCCGCACCCCGCGCCGCCCCGTGATCCATCACTGTCACAGTCGGCGCACGTCAATACCACCACTACATATATACAACAGGTACAGATACAATTGAAAAATAATATATATATTTTTTAAATCACCCACATACATATTTCAAATGTGTTCCGGCTGTACGGTGTGTGCGGTTGTGTGGAAATATATACTGAATTTCGGAGCTATTAACTGGAAACACTGCATAAGTAATTGTCAGGAACTCCATACGATGGCTAAATGTATCTGGAATATTATTAAAAACTAATGTAAAGTACTCACTATGCTTGGAATGCAGAGGTCTTCCTTTCACCAAACTCAAGTCCCCTCGTCTCTATGGACAAGTTGAATAGAATGTTTTCTGCTAAGTTACTTCACTTCCCGCAGGGCAGAGCTCCACGATAGGAGGCCGATAAGATAAATATAACAGATACACATATTATGTCTTTGTATAACCAGGTGAGGCTAAAAGTCTATTTTACAAAGAAAAAAGATGTGTAACATGTAATGTTGGTGAATGATTCTTACATTGAACACAAACCTCTTTATTTGTTCGTTTGATTTATTTTGCTGTGAAAAACTTTATTCTTTGGGTAGGCATTGTGTATTTAAACAATGTACAATCCTGATGAGAAAGCATACCTCTTACAAGAGAGACCAGAGGAAATATAGGCATGAGAATACATGTGTAGTGGGTTCCACGGAGGCACATACTTGAACTTAGAGGCAACACTTTATTCTACAACCCCAACAGGGTACTACATAACGTACACAGGATAACGACATAGGTGGTAACTATCAGGATTAACTGAAGCACAACGGGGTAACTGCATAACTGGGTCAGGTCAGAAACATACTGCCTGACCCATGATGCCAAACGTGACAACCGAAGAGCGAAGAGACATAGCCCGGCGGGTTGATTCTAGAAGACAGCCCCGCTCGGCTTTCAGGATCCCCTTTTTATCCCCAGAGCGTGGTCTCGCTCCGCCCTCGGCCACGCCTCCTTCTGGATCTTCCCAGAAGGTTCTGGGCCCTACATCACCTGTTCCTCTCGTCACCTTTAGGCCCCCCTCACTACCTTGTCCTGGTCACGTGCCTTCTCGGGTTCACCATGACTGTCACATCCTCAAGTGCCCTCTCTCTGACAGTCACCAGAAGCATGCCTCCGAGGGCCCCCTTCTATGCCATATGTACTCTGGTGCCAGGGAGAGGCTCGAACACGCACAGTTTCCCTCTACTTGCAGTAACTGGTGCTCAACGCCGTAGTGACCCAATATACGTCACTACACATGCATTAAGATTTAGTGAGATGAGGCTGACTTTGGCACATCACGATGACGCCGGGTCATTAAGATCTGCTTGACAGCACCCCGTACCTGAGTATTGTCTTGCACACATTTTTTGCAGTCCAGTAAACATGCAACGTTGGCCCAACGTTGCATGCTCACTCGACAGATATGAAAATTGGACGATCTATTATACTCTCTGAAATCCATCGCATTCGGGAGAAAAAAAACCCACCGATCTTTGTAGCCAACTTCTCGTTGAACATTGCTAATTATATCCCTCTCGTCTGGTATACAGGAGGTCGTGGATTCGATCCCGACCCTGACGCCTGTATATTTGGAGTTTGCATGTTCTCCCTGTGGTCGTGTGGATTTTTCTCCGGGTCCTCCGGTTTTTCCCTCCACATTTACAAAAACGTGTCGAGAGTGTTTGTCTGCTATATATTCCCACGTGATGGTAAGCCACTTCGTTGAGTTATAATTTGTGGCCAGGTCGCTTCTGAAAAAAGAGCTATATAGCTCAGTGGGCCTTACTTGTTAAAAAAATACTTCAAACACAATCTTCCTAAATGTTAACAGTGACCTCGTAATTATTTTCTACACAAAAAACCCACGGCGCATGAGATCATGATTACTATCATCACATTGAGCTGCTGGTCACGGACCCATTAATTGACCTCGACTGTTACTCCAAATTGTAATTGGTATAATTTATTACATGTCCTCGTGAGATGTGTGTAATGCTTCACTGTAATTGTTTGTACAACTGTTCTCTAGTTATCTCATGGAAAGATTAGTCCAGCTGATATCTATAACAAACCGTTTCGGTTTTGGAGAGTTCCCGCGCCATGTAAATATCGTACAAATAATTTATAAAGCAGCGCAGATGCTGATAATAATGAGCCTAAACATATAATACCATAATAAGCCTGTTATCTATACTATTCAAACCCATCAATACATCTACATCAGCTTATAGTTATAGTTCTGTCTCAAGGCCAAACACAATTGCGGCAATTCTAGTGCTGTCGTTAGTTTTCTGTCTGAAGCGAGAAGTGGTGGTGGTATAACTATGTGGGTTGCTTTAGATGGTCTAAATAATCATTTTTCCAGTAGTTAGTTTTAAGGTCACAAAGTCACGTATCCATGTCGATGGACAAATGTCCCGGAGACAATTGGCTTTGTAGGAACGGAGCTGTCATAGACAATCATTCACTGCGCGAGAGGACAATTAAATATTCAGTGTATTATAATGGCATATGATAAAGAAGAAGTAGCGAGCGCAATGTTAACTGTATTTTGAGAATAGTGTTTGAGCTATACCTCGAAATGTCAATGTCAAACTCACGTGAGTTAAAAATTTAACAGAACAAGATCAATTGTGGATATTTATTTAAAATACAGTATTTATTTAATGTCTACATGGAATGACTATGTATTTTATGTATGTGTTTATTATGCATCATGTTAAAGTTGCTCATTAACATGAATATCAATAAGTGAGCAATAATTGCAAAGTTCAGCATTATTTAGTTGCCTTATAAATCTCTACATATATTTCCAATCTCACATCATCAGTAGCCATTGTCTATCCACCACTGGATGAAGGCTTCCTCACCAACGCCATGTTCAGACTCCAGTGCTGCTACCACCACCTCTCTCCTGAACTGACCTCACCCATCTCCACGCTGGTGGAAACTCTTGGATGCAACCTCTCCTTGGGTTGCTGTTCCACCGTCAGTCTCGTCCATTGGCCATTATCCTGTATAGCGGACAAGTCTTGTCCAAGCCCCAATTTGCTGTTATTAATCGTCAATGATGTATCTTAATCATGCAGAAAGACGGGCTTGGAATTTCGCTGGATCCATTCTCTGTAAAGCCATTGCATATCACTTTCACCCCATCTAAATTAAATGCATTTTTAAAGACAATTTCTTGAAATTCTACAATCATTGAAATCAGCATTAGATATCATTCCAATTGTTCTTTGATAATTTATTCAACAGCCTACTTTAAAAAAAATTGTAACTGAGACCTTATTGGGGTAAATTATATTTATTTTTCATGCTCTGGAGTGACCGAAAAGCCTTTATTTTGTGTCCATAGATAGTAGATAACAAACTAATGCAAATGTGTTGCAGATAACAGATTTAAGCATTTTTATGGCTGCAGCATACTTTTACCAAGCTGGCCCTGTCAGGGATTATTTCACAAAGCAGGAGTCATGAATATTTGTGGATGACATTGAAACCTCGTGTCTGCCTCTCATCCAGATTTAATGCACTATTCAGCAATCCATTTCCTGCCATTAAGGGGTTTCATCGCTCCAGCATATACTTTAGCGTCTCAGTCGAGGTTCAATATCAGAACCTTAACTTGTCTGAGATTTTGACAAAACAATTGCAGGTTGACAATCAAATGGTCTCAGCGTTTTCATGATCTGTTGACATATTTGAACTAAAAAAGCACTTTGCTTATAATATTAATGCAGAGATTAACTTTAAATTAAGGCTGCATGCTATGCCACGACTAGTCTGCATTGGCCAAACAATGTATTGTGCAACATTATCAATTGAACACAGCCGTGATAAAGTGGGGAAAACACATGTTTGGAATGCTTAAGTGGATTTAGGAAAATTCCGTATTGTGTTCGCAACTGATATTTGAAACTTGAAAATATGTCAATGGGTTGTGTGCTTTAAATGTTTTATCTATTGGCTTCACATGTGGCAAGCAAACAAATACACAATGCTTGAAATGTTGGGTTGCCTTTAACATATGAAACCTGTCTCTGGCCTGCAAGAGTCAAACAGGAGGACAGTTGTTACTACAATTACTTAGATGAAATAAATAGTGGGTTATTTAATGTTTATGCAAATATTTTCATCGTCTACCACTTACGATGCATTTGTTTCTCAGTCCAATGTTATTGAATGTCTAGGTACTGTAACAAGTAAAATATGCTAATATTTTCAAAGATAGTGTGAAATAAATATGAATTCACTGACAGTACTTTTCTTAAAACATAAAATGTGTTATTTTTCTGTTTATTTAATGAAAGAGCCTGTTTGTCCATATTCAATTTTCAAGAGCCTCTATTCTGCGAATCAAACATACAATTATCCATTATTGTTGAAAAGTTGACATTTCAAAGTTGGTAAATATTTATTTAAAAAGGTAAATATGTTTATCATTGCATTTAAGAAAAGTGCATTTGCAGTGATAAATATGACAGTAAAATATATATATATAAATAACACTAAAAATGTTCGTCAATAATGCTGCCTTAAAAATATAAATATCACCAAATAATTTGTAAATAAGAAATATTGCTGCTTTATGTTGCTGCTTTGTGCTTCCTCGTGTTTACACGCAGAGATGGCGTGCTGGCATCATGACATTTTATGTTGCCTTTATCGAGTGAACCTTTGGTGCTACTAGCCATTCTACCGAGGAGGAAAATGTCCACAGTGTCAGCGTTTGTGTGGCGCGTCCGATAAACTGGTCAGGCGAAAGCTTCTGCTTACGTTCCTATCTCGTGCCACTGGAGGTTTGTGCTACTAAGTAATTCCCGCGTCAACATATGTTATATATTTATTTACCTTTGCTCTTTATTTCTTTATTTTAACATCACAAAGGTTATACTACTGTTTAGAAAACTGGTTGATGATAAAAGAGCCTTTCGATGGTGGATCTCACGTGGATTCTACTTCATATACACGACATTATATCAATATCTTGGATAAGGCGCTGTGGTTTTAGCTGCCCTTTGCAAAACAATGCAAATGCAATCAATGCAAGGCTATTTCCATGAAATTTAATTTTCATATTTTGCATTGCACAATTCATTGCTTGATTTAATGAAGACAGCTATCAATCTCTTAAAAAACAGTGCTTACATATTTCTCCGTATAATAGTTGATTCCCTAGATACTTTCATTCATAATTGCATTATTGAGATAGCCTTTTCGAGATTGGCAAATCAAATTATCCTAAAAAGTTGCCTGCATAGGCTGCAAGTGTGCTTTGCATACCCAATGTTATATCGTTATTGTTTAAAAGGGAAAATGTTCTTTTGTCTGGGCACCCCATGCATCAATCTCGGTTATTGACTGAATCTCATGCAAGAAATGTAGCTCCTTGGCAAAATAATTCACCATTCCGCATTGAGATTGGATTCTGATACTCAGTTTTGCATAATAAAAAAAACTTTGGCTATGGTATATCACACATTTTCATCGTTAGCTTTCCTAAAGCAGATGGAATGACAGATAAATCAGTCCACTGGAGGCTCGCCTGCACTGTTCATTGTTTATTTATATTCGGTTGATTCCCACATGGCTTACAATGGGAAGAGAAGTAGTGATACATAATCTCATTACCCGTAGAGGTGCAGCATTATATTAACTAGGTCGCTGAATAAAAAACAGGCCTTAGCTAAGGAAAAATACAAAAATATATAAAACGTCCGTTGGAATTTTTTCGTTTAACTGAACTACAAATGTGGATATAGTAATCTCTCAAATTATATATGTATGCATAAATAATATATGTGAAGGACATGTTCTGTAGTGTTTATAGCGTTTTAAGGAAGCCAAGAGTGTCAAACCGTGCCGGATCCATCCAAATGAGAAATGCACACGAAACAAAAGCACTGATCTCCTGATCCATTTTCTTGGTGTTCGTCTCAAAGGAAATGGATTTTTATTCAGGATCTATGCACAATGCTCAGATGGATTGCATGCAAAAAATATAATTTAAAAAACGTCGCTCATCTCTGTCAATGTGTTATAATGTGGAAGCTGGCTGTTTAATTTTTTTTTATAAACACACTTTTAATCATTTTGCAGTTGGCCGGTGGTCAAGAATAGTGAGGGACTGGCAGCCGAGGAATATAACGTGTCTGAAATAAGGTCCTCCGAGGAGATGGAACGATGCAATCAGTTCTTGTGCAGGTGCTACGTAGATCGTTACATCACAGAACCGTCAGAAACGATGATGATGATTATGACTTGAGGCCTTAATACAGCAGTAGATTGATCATGGCTGATGACGATGATAACGTTTGTAGTCCAGTGGGAATATATTTTGTCCACAATTGTGTGGATTGCATGTATCACGTAATAAGAGGTTTTTAAGATAAGAAGAACTCTCCATTGGGTTGTACTCTGAGATCTGCAGAGCCACAAAGTAAGACAAACCAGCACTGGTAATGAATAACTATTCAGCCCACTGTGTGTGTATGTCTTCATGCAGGGTATGACCAATCATATTACGTGTGATACATGTATGACACAACACATTACACCCAGAAGTCTTGGAACTTCCTCTGATCTGTGATCTTACAAACCAGTTGACAATTTTATCATTTGTCTTATATCACCCGTGGATCTAAAAAAAAGATACAAGGCGACTAGCTCGCCATCATTCATGATTGACATTTCCCCATGAGCATAGGTGAAGTCTTCTTTGTGTATTTTTGTTACCAGATTGCAAGGGTTTGTGGGCTGAAAACTCACCTCTGATCATGCTGGTAAACAGAATCAAACAAAGACAGGCTGCTCTAAAGTGCACATTAAAGGTCTTAGTGACATCATTTGAAAACTGTCATGGCCCAAAATTTCCGAGGTCATAACATTTTACATCATAGTATTTTTTTTACCACGTGTGCTTTGTCAGAATAATAGGATATGGTGTTCCTCTGCTAATCAAGCAGCATTTCCCCAAATAAAATGTATTGGTGCACAGTTGATAAATGAATGTTACATTTTTGCCAGAAGCTAATCTGTCTTTTATACTTTCTTTAGTGTGTGATATTGATATTTGACAATCTTTACATGGCAAATTGTTATCGAGCCGTTTTATCTTAGCATACCATTGGAAAATGCTCCTTCTCATGCCTCAAGTAAAAGTGTAATTGCGTTTAACCTTCGAGGTAAAAAAAATATACAATAGGCGAGGTTTTCGACCAATGGCTGTTCCCCATATCAGCATCTCCCAATCTCTGATAAGAACAGCCATTGTCCAAAACGTCACCAATTATACATATATTTATATATATATTTCATCTTAGGGTGGTGTTAATTGATGAATGTGTTGAGTCGAAATAATGGGTTTTTGGGTTAGATCGCGTAAATATAAATGTGTCATGAACCCACCTCCACCCGACACAGCCAATCGGTAAGGTTAGTTACTATTTCAGCACACCAGTGTATTGGAGACTAAACCCACTACATTCTACAATTTCAGTGCGACCTTTCACTGGTAATTACAACCAGCTTCATTAGGCGATTTTCCAGGATTGGCAAATCCGTGTGCTGAAGTAGAAGCTAATTGACACATTTTCTACACGTGGCAAACCTTAGTAATTGGCTGTATCAGAGAGAGGTGGGTTAACGACTTTACACGATCTAACCCAATAACATTTATTTAGAATAATATTGGTCGCAAAAGTCCATCTGTTAAAATGCATTGAGTGTTTGCTATTTTTGCTTATGCTTGTGTTGCGATCGAAACGTCGTGATATATTATTTTTTATTTTATTTTATTTTTCTACCTACGTGACTTTACAGAAAGAACCAAAGAGTATGGATTCCTGCAGTCACCAAAGCTTCAAATCAAGATTGTGGAGAATATGTTATAAAATACATAGCAGACAATGGAGCTCCTTCATAGATCTGTCCCTGCACATCGAGCATGAACTCATTCACAGCTCAATTTCGATTTAAAGCTTTCGTGACTGCAGGGATTCATCTTCTTGTTTCTTTCGGTAAAGTTACGTAGAAGGGAAGTAATAAAATAATAAATATAAAACATAATGAAATAATTCTCACGACGTTTCGGCCACAACGCAAGCAGCCGTCCTCAGGTGAAACCAGGTCTGTCGGGGAGACAGCGTGGTGGTGTTTCATTCAGACGCTGTCGCCTCGACAGACCTGGTTTCACCTGAGGACGGCTGCTTGCGTTGTGGCCGAAACGTCGTGAGAATTATTTTATTATGTTTTATTTTTATTATTTTATTACTTCCCTTCTACGTGACTTTACCGAAAGAACCAAGAAGATCATTCACAGCTCGTTAATGTGGCTAAGTGAGAATCAGGAATTAACACAAGCACGATGCGACTTGGGAATTAGTGACATATTTTAATCGTGTCGTTGCTATTGTTACACATTTTATTATTAATATCACTGTGCTCCTGTCAATTTGTAAACTCGTCTCCTGTGTTATTTGTCACAATATTTGAGCGCAAAATACATAAGGTTAACCACACATTGGCGCGTGGATCACACGTGATCATTCCTTAACATTCCATTAATTCCTGACGAATTTCAAGGAGCACTTAAGAAACATCAACTTCACATTGGAATTAAACTGAACAAAGGACACAAATTGAACATTTTTGTTGCTCTTTCTGTTGCTTAAACAACAAGAATGCAACAGAAAATGTATGCAAATTCATTATCGGTGTGTTGTTATGACGTCACTCGTCACATGTAATGGCGCGCACAGGCCTCGTCTGAGCAAATCCTGATCCATGTCCCCATGCAATTAGACCGGACCCTAATCCAAACCGCATCAGATGAAATCAACCAGCGTGAGAATCCAATCCCAAATTATAACACGTGCTCTCTGTCGATGGACCCAAATAAGCTGACAGAAATCAGATTTCTAACGACTGCATAATAACCTGTCGTGTCCCTCAAGCAAATAATACTATTAGGGGCCGTCCATGAATGACGTCATGCACCTGGGGGGGGGGGGGGGTCAGACATTTGTGACGATGTGTGACGAGGGGGGGGGGTTGAGAAATGTGACGTAACATCAAAATGCGCAACTTTAAATAAATATAGATAACACGTTCTACTTAATTATATAGACTTTTTAATAAATGTTTTCTTCTACAACATCAGACTGCAGCGCCACATTAAATACACACTACATTGACAATAGTTTAAAGCGATTTGAAGCATTTTTTTGGGGGGGTGGAGGGGCAGAGCTTTGTGACGTCATATTTGAGAGGGGTCTGACTTTTTGTGACGCCAAAATCGCGTGACGTCATATATGGACGGCCCTTTATGAGGAAAAGAGTATATTTATACTGCAGTTTGTAAAACATAAATAGCAGTCAATAAACAATATATCAATTGACTATATGGTGAGTGAGAAGTGTTTATACGGCTGCTTAAAAGCTAGAATTACAGTGATAGAGGCAAAGAAGTATCAGGGCATTACACCCACCATATATATAACATTATGCAGTGTCTTTTCGAATTATTATACTCGTTATCGTTCCTTGTCCAAAAAACATGCACTCAGAATATAGAGGTTGTGACTCTGTATGTGCAATGTTGCATTGCACAATTGTCCAAACTCTGCACCGAATAATTTTTAAGTAGCATTCTTAGTTATGAAGAAAAAATAGAAAAACTGCAATCTATGGGTACCAAAATAATTAACCACGATCATTGTGCTTGTTAGATTTCAATATAGGCCAGTTGACATTGACAGTCTACCCTGGTTAGTTACAATTATTTGTAAAGGAGAACACGTGTTGCTACACGGTGCTTTTTTTGCAGTGGTCAATTCAGCAGACGCAATATTGATCAATGACTTCTATCTGTTTACAATTTATCTGGTGATGCTGCGTTAAGCAGTGTTGCGCGAGCAGCATTCACAAGAAAAACTCAACACTATCGTCGATAACAATGCATTAACAGATGTTTTTTTTATATGATAGGAAACATTATGGCAATGACCATTCTTGATAGCACATACAATCAGTTTAAATTGTTTACAATACCTGGCTGCCTAAAGGAAATGCACAGTTTTGTAGCATACCACCATCGGTGCAAAACCTTGCTGTGGCGTAATGGTTAGCCTACTGGATTTACAATGAATACAATGGGGCAAATTTCTTAAAATCTTCCAGCCTTTGTTCGCCAGCAGTGTAAACGGGTTCACCACAGTCAGTCGATCGTCAGGTCGCGTGTGGTGGGGTAAAGTGTGGGAACACTCATGTCTTCTAAAACATATGGTCAATCTGTAGCGACATCATTCATTGGATGTTGTTGTGTGTGTGGCCAGCCTGGCAAGGGCACGACACACAATGTCCTCTGAACACAGACACCACCGAAGGCAGATGCAGTACCGGCCCTAGCGGAGCTCGAGGAGCATGGACTGCCCACAACCAGTGGCACCCTGCACTGGGTGCAGTGCCAGCCATAGTGGATAGGGTGCAAGGGGGGTGTTGGCTTCGGGAACGGGGTTCCACAGGGCACTCTAATTTACCCCGGGGGCCACGTGACTGGAGGCGTCTACCCAGGGACCCCAAAAGGGGGGCTGGGGGGGGACCACGTGTGACGTGGAAATCCTCCTCGAGAGTGCGAGAAGGGGGGTTGTGGCTAGGGGTGGAGTGAGCCCTGCCACAGAAGATAAAAAGCCGGTCTCCCAGTGGGACCGGCTGTTGTGGGAATCCTGAAGAAATCTACGTGCTGCCTCTGCCTCAAGAGAAGACCAGCCCCGGACCCACGCCGGGGTCCCGTCCATTGTAGTTACTCTTCGTGCAGCTAGTGTAGTTAGCCCGGTGGACCACCACCTTAGGTTAACATCTGGTAAAGGGGCAGTTACACCTTTGTGTGAATAGGGTTGGTGTTAAATAAATGTGTTGCCTGCAACCCGTGCGTCTGAGTGTCCGTTTGAACCCACTAGTGACATAGCGCTGACTGTTGTACAGCAGCTGCAACTGCAGGTGGGCACTTACCACACACGCCGCTGAGCATATACGCGGGTTTGCCGGCAGGGCAGAGGAACTGGAGTAAAGGTTACGGTAGACCTCGTCTGGAAGCCCCTGGAATCCTCTGGAAGGTTCGAGAAGGGAGGCGCGGCTAGGGCAGAGCCAAGCCATGCCGAGGGGAATATAAGCAGCGGTAGAGCGAAAGCTCTGGGCTGCCGGTTCTGGGATTGGACTCGTCTCGTTGTCGCTGTTGTCATCGCCACCCTCGTTGCTGCCACCTTCGCCTGATCATTGCGCGGCCAGACAGTAGTTGGTTGTCCCGATCGACGCCATCAGGGCAACGTGGACAAGGTCGTGTCTGGGGATAGGTCATGCGGCAGCGTGATTGTGAGGGAGAGAGAGAGGGGGCTCGGGTGGTGGCGTGAACCCATCAATAACAATAAAGGGGAGGACGGTGCCTCCTGCAACTACCTTGTCTCCGACCAAGTGTGTGTTCTACGCATGCCACCTGCACACACAGACGACACTACAAATGTATATGAGTAGGTCATAACACCCTCCAGCGTTCACGCTAGTGGATGCCTGTCTGCTATCAGTGTCATGAGCAAGTAATTGCAGAGCCGCACCTTTACATTTACAAGATGCCACGGTGGTGAGATGTTAACTACCTTGCCTGGAATTCAGGAGGTTGTGGGTTTGATCCTGACCCTGGCGCCTGCTGTATATTTTGAGTTTGCATGTTCTCCCCATGGTCGCAGGGATTTTTCTCCGGGTCCCCTGGCTTTTTCCCTCCACATTTAGAAACATGCGTTTAAAGTATTTTTTTCCTATACATGTCCACATAACCCACCCGACAGCATAACAAAATGTGGCTTAATCCTAGCTTGCTTATCTACTTCCGCCATCTACATCACAAAGCCTCAGTTTCGGCCCCAGTCGTTGCCTCCCAGCGCACCCTCGGCTTCCCAACTTTACTTCCCAGACCACACCCCGCCCCCACACTCACCATGCCCCCCCCCCCCTCTATGCCCCGCGACTATATAATCCCTCGTCACAGCCATCTCTGAGACACACTTAAGCGTTTGTGCTTTTGCTACGTTGTCCCCACCTAAAGAAGGACTCTTGTGTTGCGCCCGAAACGTAGTGATTTCATTTAGTTGTTTTAATTTATATATTTTATTTTTTACCTACGTGACTTTACCGAAAAAACCAAAGAGTATAAGCCACGTCGTTGAGCTATAATTTGTGGCCAGGTCACGTCTGAAAAAATCTATATAGTGAGTGGTCAATATCTGGTAACATAAAATGTGTTTAGTTTTGTTTGGATGCTATAAATTTCCACGTGATAAGCCACTTCTCTGAGCTATCATTTGTGGCTAGGTTTCTTTTGAAAAAGCTCAGAGAGCTTTACCTCATAAAAAAGTTAAGTTACATTTTAACTTATTTTTACATCCTGAATATCACTGTACTAAAACGATTGGATGATGAGAATCAACATACCAATAATGTGCCGATCCTAGAAGTTTTTTATGAGTATATATTACCTGCCGTGACAAATCACTTGAAAACATGAACATTGACGTAGGGAATTGAGCAAGAGCTGAACAGTCTGCAACGAAGCATGGAGAGGTGCATTGGTGGAATTGCACTGAGACAGAAGAGGGTACATGGATCAGAGAACATATTATGGGCATTTCTATTGACTGTGAAGAAAAATGTAGTTTTAAGGGGAACATTGGTAGAAAGGATATTTTTGCAGTGGTCGAGATTAACGATGGACTGGCAGCCAAAGGAAGGAATGCCCAGGAGTAGGTTCAGCAAAGAGATGGATCGGAAGAAATCAGTTCCTGTGCAGGTGCTAGAAGAATTGTTGCATCACGAGACGCATGAGGAATGGTGCGATGGTTTTGGAAGGCCTGCATCCAGCAGGGAACAGATTGTGCCTGAAGATGATGATCTAGCTACAGTGCTTAGCGGAATAACAAAACACTGCACTTTCAGCAATTTAAGCTCGATGTTTTATGGGAATTTAACAGATAATGCTATTATATCACTTGGCACTGATAAAAGGCTTCTGGCCAAAACCAAAGTTGGCTTTAATGTTTTTCTAAGCACATTTTAAATTCCCATTTATGTTTGCTATTAACAAAGTTTGATATTATAATTTGATACAGCTCGGAACATTCTGAAAAAAGTGTCCCATAATCCCACAGCCTTTCAGTAGCCTGAGAGATCAATATATCACAGTTTTTCCACCTTGTAGCTAATGTTTGTGTGCATTTATTTCTCAAAAGGTCATCAAACAAAGTGTGCCGTGCTCAGACGAAGCAGCTTACCCTGTGCATGCTGTGTAACCATTAGCTTGCACAATTAAATAATACAGTACCGAAACACCTTGCACACAGTTACTTTAAAGAATGTGTGCAATGAATTGAGATATATCCCCTTCATATAAACAATAATATTCACACGTATACAACCACAGTCCAACTCATGGGGATAGCAGTGCACACACACTCAGGTTCACAATCCATTCTAACAATTACACGTGCAATTTGTCACCCAACTCTTAAGTTACTGCGAGCAAGGAAAGGGAATGCTTACTTATACCTTGCAGACATGGAACTCCCCCTTAATACTGCCACGCAGGCACAGTGACTAAACGATGATGTATGCCACCACACACCAGCTTATTGCACCAAGTACAATTTCCACTCGACAGCAAGCACAACCACTCATCGCCCATCATAATTAAGCATGTAAATGTATAATACCCGCGTGTGTGTATGCAGCAAACTAATACTGCCTGCACATCTAATAATCAAATACATTATCTGCTCCTATAACGTGGTAGTTGCGTTCCTGAAGAAAACCACGTTTTGGAAAAATCGCGTTATAATAACCATTGATTCAATGCGAATTAAGGGGTTAGGGGGTAGTAGGTTTCGAAAACACCAACATGACTGACATTTTTCATGATAATTTGTTATATTGTTGATTTTTATGTGTTCTTTTAAAATTAGTATGTTTACGATGGGTAATACAATGAATTAAACATCCCTGACATGCAATACCCGAGTGTCTACAGACTCAGCTGTGTTTGCGGCAGTAGTTACATTGGGGAAACGAAGCAACGCATCGCGGACCGTGTTCGTGAACATAAATCAGATCTGAAATAAGGTAGGACCAATACCTCGGCCGTGGCTGATCATTAAATCCTTTATATTAAGTTCACTTGCTTTCTTGCTTGCGCGCTTACGACCGTGCAAATCTTTCGGTCGTTTTTAACCCACTTCCCGTGATCCAATCGAGCTGACATTTTGGACAGACTCGTTGTGCGTGACAATTTATTTTCGTGAAAAAAATTTCCGTAACTTTACACTTTTTAGGATTTATTTATTTATTTAATTACCAATTGATTAATGGTGGCAGGCAATCATCTGACCCATAGGTGGCAGCCATCTCAAGCCAGAGGACGAGAGGACTCTAGCCGCCACGCATATAAAGGATTTATAGTGAAAAACTTTTTTTTTAATGCGTTGGGCTCACACGAAATAGATTTCTCTAAGACGAAGGTACTTTCCAAACCCGCTGGCTATCAACAAAAATTTGTTCATGAAGCCATCCATATATATAGACACAGACACAATTTCAACCGAGAAGATGGGTACAAACTGAGCAATCATTGGAAGGATGTTTTAACCAGTTTAAGTAATAACTGGCTGTGATGTTCCCATCCTACCACCTTCTGATGTTAGTTGTTATTTTCAGCTCTCTGATTTTTTGCATTAACGGATTACATTTCTCACACTAATACAGCCACCTCGCGCGCCATCCTCGAGGTTGCTGCTCAGAGATCTGCCATTAACATGCTAATCTCTAAAATTAACATAGCCACCTCAGCGCGCTCGCCATGGAGGATGCTCGGCGATCTTACGTTATCATGCTAATTTTTACCTGGCAGTCGCGCCCACCACTTATCTTTAGAAGCTAACCCCCTTTTCCTGATGACGACCGCTTGTGTTGCGATTGAAATGTCGTAGTTTTTGTTATTTTTTGTTGTTTTCTTTGAACCTATCTACGTGACTTTACCGAAAGACCAAAATAACATTATCAATCAGTACAGTATTTTATAAAAGTTAACTCTGGACCAGTTTTGACCTTCTGTGTCTCATCAGCATAATCAGGCTTACTGGATTGCCACAGTTATTGAAAATAGCATTTCATATTCAAAGGCTAATCGGCTGATTGTCTAAACGAACGATTTGCTTTTGTATGTGGACACATCACATAGTTCTGCTTATATTAAATGTTACCCACAATGCTCCATGGCAATACATAAAGAGTTAATTTTCAATTATCTCGGTTTGTCATTTTTCTAAATTATTATTTGATAAACGTTGAGGACAACTTGAAATGCCTAAGCAGTGGCGATGAAAAACAACTAACAAAGAAAACGGTGGTTTCTGCTCTTCACGTGACAATTAACGGTTCAATGAATGAAAGCCATATGCCAGCGGCGACCTTGCTTTCACCTTCGTGTATTTCACTGCACGTGTTTTGCTTGTTATGGGGAAATGCTGTAGCTAAACTACTCTGTGCCTGTCCATGTGTTTTACATTTAGGGTTAGTGAGTCATATTCAATAACCATAGACACTTTGAATGTGTTTTAAACTCCAATTAACAAAATATTGACGAATGCCATGATCCGACAATAGCAAGAAAACGTGCGGTTAATTTCACAGTTACATCAAGCAAGAAAGAAAATGCACGAGTTCAGGTTATGAACACAGGCATGGTTAAAACAGTCCACAATGCCAACATTGATACTTGTCTCAGAAAGAGAAGATATTGAATGTGTATGCAAAGCTGCCCAAGCACAACAAACTTGGGTTGTGAAAATACATCAGTGACATCACCTGAAGATGCGTGCATTTTATATTTTACCTCCGTGCTTCACCCAAGTGCTGGGTGAGGTCATGTGATAGGTGGCGCTGCTGATATTGATGACCGTGCAATAACACTGAGTCAGCACCATTGAGAGCCTAAGTTTGAGTCAAAGCAAAGACTCATGGTGAAACTGCCAGCTAAAGTGTAGCAGATTGATGTTGTCAGTCCAGTCAACGATTACTGCACAAAACTGTATTAAATGCAACTGTTAGGCTTGATTCAGCCAAGCCAATATCTGAGGACAGATATTACAATGCACGTTTGGATGAGTGACATGTGGTCAGCCGCTCTTTGGAGGGTATGAAGAATCACCATTTAGTATTGGATAACTGAGGTGTGCAATGCTGCCATGGCGTAATGATCAGCACACTGGAGTTGCAATCCAGAGGTTACCAGTTACATGTATATCTATTGGTGTGGAAGTAAAAAAATTGGGAAAGTTATTTAACCCCCCCCCCTCCCATTCTGTCCATCCAACAGTATACATGGGCGCACCACGGTTGGTCGGTCATGTTTAGTGGGTTAGAGTGTGTGCAGTCTCACGTCATCCAAGACATTTCGCCGGCGTGAAGAAATATCCATAACACAGGGGCACTCCAGAGCTTCCACTATTTGCGGCCCTTCATCTCGCAGTGGCAGGCATGGTGAAGAAATGTCAGGGCTGAACCTCCACCTTCTCGAAGAGGTCTATTAGAGTGAGAGATAGAGGCTTTCTGGGCATCTTCCTGATATGAAGCCATATTCCACCAATTTAAAAAGTTCAGAAAGGATTGTTTGCATCTTACATAAGTTTATGCCTGAGCACAGCACACTTACCTGCATGTTGTAGATCACAAATAGATTAGTAATGAATAAAATTACATTGATTTTTGAGGTATCCTATTTTTAATAGTTACGGGACCTTGTGAAAAAAGTTCAATTGTGACAATGGAAGTTCTCCCAAAGTAATCACACAACAATCGCAAAAACATGTTCGGTAAATAAAAATATAATACTTATAACAGATATAAACCTATATTCATATGGACATTAAATATCACTTATTCACTTATTACCATTCATTCATTGATGCACTGTCCTGTATTACACAAACGTGGTTCCTCAGCATGCGATCGCCTCACTTGATTTTGATATTTGGTATACATTGTTGTTATCCAAACAGTGCGGCATGAAGCTGGGTTCAAGCACTAAACATATTCGTTCAAAATACCTCAATTTTTTACAACGTGTACGATTACAACATTATTTTCGCAATCGCTTTCACAACACGAGTATATTTCCCCACCAGAGGAGAAAAAAAACCATGACATTGCCTCAAGACTGCCATTGATTAGTCTGTCCCATTATGTATAAACGTTATTGAACTTTTTTTATTATTTTTTCTGCTCGGTAAAGAAATACAATGCCTACTGGAAATGGGGTTCATCCATGCCTAACCCACTCCACCTGCAGGCTCTTTGACAGCAGGCAGAACGAAAGCCGAATCATGCCCTTCTCGGACTAGATTCTAACCCATATTCAAACGCCTCGGCTTTGTTCACTGAATTTGGGGCTTAGCCAGCTGAGCCACCCATTCGCCTTATGTGCAATTTTTTACAGCAGATGGACCAATAAATCTTCCACTGCAAGTCCGTTGCAGCGTTTATGTCAATCTCTTTTCCATTCATTGGATTCATAACTTTACAGAAGGGGTTTTCTTTTTCTCATCCAATTTGATGCAAAGAAGGGGAGATTTTTTTGCTTGCAGCCAGAGGATGATGAGGATTTTTGTTTGACGAAGCATGGGCCTTTATGTTTAACGCATGGGGGCATTCGACCTTATGAATAAAAAATGCAATGTATACATTATAAACAATTTAAATGTCTTCCAAGACCTTTCCCATTTCACTGCATAGTTAGAATCAAAAGCACGATGCATGTGTTTTTGCAAACCTAAAAAAAAATTGTACCACTGTACATTATTTTACTTGGAATTATATATGTTTTGTAATCTACCACCGGTGTACTTCTGCACCTAATGCATTGCATGCGGTATGATCATAAGCTTCGGGAAAAAATTCATTCCACATGAAAGCCTTATGTACCTAAAAGTATTTTGAATGTTAATGGAAATGGAAATAGGTTTACAAATAAATATATCTGTCAATCATTTGAAGCAATATGCAAATATTTAAGCATTGAGCATAAGTCATGGATCTTCGTAGAATTACCATTAAATTGATGTGTAGGGTATTAGGTAGTCCGAGTGTAAAGAACTGGGCATCTGGCTCTGATGCATTCTTACACATTTGAACAATACTTTCCGAAGTACAAAGTAAAGCATGTGAAATTATAAATAATCCACTGTGGTTAAAGTGACACCACAGCCAAATTCATGCATTATTTAAATTCCCGTCACGAGAGTTATATATATATAAACACATATATAAAACCTTATCCATCATTTGAAAGAAAACACACACACATCGCATAGGGCCAGGGTGCTTGGTACGTAATTACTTTTACAATTTTCCAATCCAGTGAACTGTTTCTACTTAGCATTTCATATGCATTAACAATATACTTGCCAGACTGAGTGGGAAATTCCATGCAGACCTGCAGCAGAAAAAAACTACTATTATTTACGCCTAGCTAAAAATAAAATAATAACTCAAAATAAAATAACACATTACGACGTTTCGATTGCAACACAAGCAATCATCATCATCCTAAATTAAGATTACGCCTAGCTGCTGGTGATGGTTTGAATTTCTATTTGATTTATGAAATTATAATTGTTTGAGCTGCTATTGAAAGTGATGTGCAATGCATAACGTTGGATAACGAAGGAACAGTTTTAATGAATTAGGTTGCCACTGCCCTCTTTATCCCACGTTAGCATACCATCTAATCCCATCTCTGCTGTGTATTTCGCAGCTTCGTGGATGTTTGTACGTTATGTTTCATTGTGTAAACTGCTCGTTAAGAACATTCTGGGCAGAGGAATTGTTGCGTGTTGATGGGGCTTCTACAAAACAATCACATACTATACTGTATTTTAGTATAGTATACGGGGTATCACCGACTTCATTTGTACTACTTATTTTAAAATATAAATGCAGAAGAAGAGACTGTGCCCAAGCGGATGTCCACCGCAGAGATGGAGAAATGTGATCAGCTCATATCCGAGAGTAAGACATTGTGGCATTACAGGATCATTCGGAGGGCAATAGTGTGGGAAGGCCTTCATCCAGCAGTGGTTTATCCATGGCAAAATAACTCAGAAACTATATCAACAGAGCCAGTGCGTTGTTTTGTCAACAGTGTGACAGTGCATGGAAGCACACAGGCAAATAACTTGAAACGAAGATAAAGGATGCAACTACAGTGGTGCTTTTTGATCAACTCTCTGGATGCGAGACCACAGCCTGTTATATAAGTATAGAAGCCACGTTAAACTCCTGGACAAATTCCATCTGCCGTCGCCCAAGTATGTACATTACTTCACATTGCATGGCAAGACAATGTTTGCAATAACGAAACTCTGCAATACAGCCACTCCTCAGGAATTGAAGGCAGGTCATTTCAGCTCAACTGGCGGTGGACTTGGCCACGTGTTGAGGATTGATGACACAAGGTTATCAAAACAACTGCTGCACAGGGATCTAAAGGAGGGAACCCACTCACACGGTGGCCGCAATAACCGCTTTAAAGGCACGCTGATGCACAGCTTGAAGCAGCTCAACATTGACGTTGGAGGCTGGGAGTCATTAGCACTGGAGAGGTCACACTGGCGCTCAGCAGTTCAACATGAAGTGGCTCTGTGTGAGAAATAACGTCGCGCGAAACAAAAAGGTCAGCTTCGTAAACAATCTAGGTCTCAACAGGCAACCACCATCGCTTGAACATCAAGCTCCAATTGCAACCAACGTGGGAGAGACAGAGAGGAAGCTGCGACTGCGGTCTCCACGGCCACAGTTGCACACACAATGCATAGCACGGTCAGCAGCGTCGTCTTCGCACACACTGGACAATGTCGACAAAAAATCCATGGCTAATAATGGTGATAGTGAGTATGCGTAAACTGTATATGCATTTATGTATGCATACAATATCTGAATTTGAGGGATGCTTTGGCAATGATAAAACATGGTGGGCCTAAAATACATTACTATCACCATTAGTAACTTAAACTGCCCAATAATGCGAAAAATATTAATACCAATGGTAATGTTTTACAATTTCCCTTGTTCAGGGCATGGCAGGGAGGGCTGCATATATTGTATACAATTCCGTGCATGGTTCAATCACCATGACATTACAGTTATACCGTACCTACTATGGTGTGGCCTACATCAACATGGATGAACAAAGTTGGTCAGGGATAATGGGTCTATTAACCAGGAAATGTGTACCATCTGCTTCACAGTGAACGTTAAAGACCTTGTGACATCGTTCGAAATGAGTAGGCCATTATTGACAACCTTAAGAATGGCGCAACTACCAAATTAGCTGAATTATTATTATTATAAACTACATTATTTAAAGCTAAGCATTTTAAAATCTTGATTTAAAGCTTTCGTGACTGCAGGGATTCATATTCTTGGTTCTTTCGGTAATATAATTTCCCTTCTACGTGACTTCACCGAAAGAACTAAGCAATTTTGTATGTGATTAGGTAAGGCCCACTGAGCTATATAGCTGGTCACAAATGATATCGCACAACGAAGTGGCATATCGCATGGAAATCTATAGCAGCCAAATACTCTCAACCCATGCTGATTCTAAATGTGGAGGGAAAAAACAGAGGACCTGGAGAAAAATTCACGAGAACACGGGAAGAGAGACTTACAAACTCAAAATATACATTGGGCGGCAGGGTCTGGATCGAAACCACGACCTCTTGGATACCAGGCGAGGTCGTTAACATCTCGCCACCATGTCGCCCTGCACACACGATATCAGACCATCGAGTGATTTTATGATTTTAGGGGTAACTTGGGACAGTGGTGTCAAGTAGTAATGAACTGAAGGTGCAGTCCTGCATTTGCATGCTCACGTGACTGCTCACCATAGGAGCCTCCACTAGAGGCAGCGCTAGGGAGCACCTGTTGAGGGTATTTGGCCTTCGATGTCATGCTGGCCAGACGTCTTGGAAGAGGTGTGAGTACTCACACTTTACCCCACCACACGCAATCTGCTAATCAAATAACTGTGGTGTCGCCATTTATACTGCTGGGTGGGCAGATGCCGGGAATAAACAATGAAAACCTTTCAAATTGTTTCAACTGCCATGTCAGAAGATCGAATAGGCCACCTTTGAAAAGTCCAGTCTACTAACCAATAATGACAGCATCCGAATGATAAATACATCACGCAGAAATTCCAGAATCATTGATTCAATTGCTAGCCAAGTATGTCAGTCGCTATTGATATTATAATCTGGGGGATTAGCATAAATAATATTGCCTCCTGCTAGCATATGCAGTGTCACCTTGAATTGGTACTTCTTATAGATATATCACTTATTTTTCCAACAAAAGGTTCTGTATTGGGATGTTTGTAAAGTTATATTTTAAGAATGTTTTTTTCTTAATGTGGAAAGAAACCGGAGAACACGGAGATAAATCTACGCATACATTGGGGCTAACACTTACATGTCCATAAATTCAGGTGGTAAAAAGCAACGTACTTGCTGTGCTTCGGTCTCCTGATCATCTCCCAGCCCAGCAGGCTCGATGGTTTCACAGATGTGGCTGTTTCGCCAGCGCAAATTTTCTGGATTACTGGCATATGGCTAACGTGGGTCTTCTTTGTCTTTCGCACGTTCAGGACTGTAGCAACGTGAGAAGCACGCATATGCTCTTAGAATCTCCTATGCAATGGAGACGGTGGCATAGTCGTTAGCGGCAAACTGTCCTGCAAACTCGGTGGCCTGAGTAAAATTTCTGGCCATGGCTAAAATCAGTGAAAAGTGAGTGATATCAGATCCTGACATAGGCACTACTCATTAATGAAGCCTTATATAAGCACCTGGTCAAGTTACTAAACATCACCTCTGGGGAAACAGAGGTGGCTCGATGTGGTTGTTGTGGTGTTCACACCACTCTCTTGTGTGCAATACCAGCCTGAATATGTGCTGACTGACAGCACCTGCTCCAAGAGTCTGTTAAAGGCATTCTTAAAGTTATATTACATCCCTTTGTACCTTCTTCACATGGCTGTTGTTGACGCAGAGCAACAGCTGTAAATTTAGATTGAGGTGGTTGAGCCAGATAATTGCATCAGGAGTAGCGGAGTGGTGAATCACTGTAATACTTCCGTCATATTTTGTGAATCGGGCATTGAGTTGTCATATGTTCCGTGGTCTTTTCTGGATGACCACAGTTGCATACCGGAGCGCTTTTCATTTTACAATTGTGTATCAACTAGCCGCATCTACAAAGGTTTGTGCGTATGCGGTTTTGGCTTGTAGCACATAAGCATCGTGGAAGATTGAAGGCAGGGATCTTCTGCGTGGGGCTTTTCACAAAATAATCCTGGCTTCCATCTTACACAAAGCTAATGGGCAGCTAGAAAAGTGCACCTAACCTGGTTCAACTGGCATGGTGATATCACCACTTCTTAGTGACGAATGATGGATGTAAGGAGATCAATTGTGTTTGTGTTGGGGGGCAAGTGCAGGCGAAACGCGAGACACTAGTCTTTGTGTACATATTTGTGAAATGTTGTGTACACGAGTAATTTTGCCGAATGCAAAGAAATACAACTTGCAGGGTATGAGATATTGGCACCTCTTAGTTTGATTGATTTGTTTGAGGAGAATGTTTGCTTGGTTTAATTTAAGCCTTTTCTGGTTTGGGGAGACACTTGGAGGTCACTGGCTATGCCTGCCTTGTGTAGGTCAACAGCGGAATGTTAAATACTGTATTTCTGATTTAGAAAATCCAATAGCTTTCAAACCTGACACTGCACAATGGGTATTTTTTTTTGCATGAACATTTGACAATATAATGCAACGTGTATTTTCATATAGCTCTGGAAAACCATAAAAGCTGGTTCATCATCAATGGAAGTCAATGTAAGCATGCCAATTTTGGTT
This sequence comes from Lampetra fluviatilis, assembly GCF_964198595.1. Lineage (NCBI taxonomy): Eukaryota > Metazoa > Chordata > Hyperoartia > Petromyzontiformes > Petromyzontidae > Lampetra > Lampetra fluviatilis. Next base: position 8,768,247 of record NC_136288.1, read on the forward strand.
TGTGTAATATTTAAATATTCTAATATTTAACATAATTGGGCATTACATGTATACACAGTGATCAAAATGGAAATGTAGTATGTATATATTTTGAACTTCATTTGCACCATATATAGCCAACCGTGTTAATCAGAGGTGTGGGGAAGGGCAACAAGCAAAATACAACAAGCAGTTCTAAAGAAATGAGCTTTTAATCTATATTTAAAAGTGCATAGCTCCAGAGGCTTCCGAATATTGAAAGGAAAAAAGCATTCCAGATGGCTGCAGAAGCGCATCTGAAACCGATCAACACAGTGGCCATCTTTGTGCGATGGCCAGCCAAAAGCCACTGCGAGGATGACTGGAGTTTGCGTGATGGAAAGCACTTTGTGTGTAATGAGTGCGACCTTATTATGTATTCTTTCGGCAACTGGTATGAAACAGACTGGTCCTGCAGCAGCCCACACTTATTGCCGTTCCCTCTCTGCACAAACATCGTGGCATCGGAATGGGAACCGTTCTGGGAAATGGCAGTATTATTGTTTGGTGTTCTGAGAAATGCCGTTATGGCATACTGGTGTATACCTGGCCATTTTGATCACTATGTATAAATACATTAATGAATAAAAAACAATCATTTCTTATATATAAAAAGGTTTGGTTTGGTATTGGACGTTTCGTCAAGTTTGTCCTTTCTGTTTACGTTGCAGTTTTCACATTCAACATGTGACCACAAATACTGGAATTGCTGTGTTATATTCATCTGGTATTTTAGTTTGAGCTGCAAACGACCTCGTTAAAATGTTGCCTGAGAGATAATTCTCTCAATATTTAGAAGAAAACATTTGTTTGTCCAACTTTATGCCAATTTCACCATTTTTATATCCTAAAATTGTCAGGAAGTCTATTTCGGCCTTGCTGTGCGCTTCGTTGCACCGCTAGTCGAGTAGATAACCTTGCGTTCAATAAACCCTCGGAGCCAGGATGAACGTCCAACTCCAATCGTCATTTATTGATTTTAACAAGGTAAAACTGGTGAGAATACATAGATACAGCATCTGTTATAATTCGGAAACACCAACATAATGAACACCACAGCATCAGAACATTGTCTTAGATAACAATAGATCCTGGACGGATCAGGCCCCTACATTACCACTGAACAACTACACAAGAGCACGAGCCGGTGCGTTGCATAAAGGCACATCGTGTATTCATCCCACTGCACCCCAAATGTACAGCATTACACATAACACTAAACTGTGGATGAGACACTTCGTCATCTTTGCTCTCAGGATCGCAACATAGCCACCTGGGCACAAGTCTGACTCGACCTACTAAATCACAAGTAACATCCGCAATAAGGAAAGTTGCATGCTTTGTTGCTAACTAGGCCTCGTATTTACCACAACAACTTAACGGCACCATAAAGGCATTTACATCACTATAACGGTCATTCCAACATTACAACAGCATTGTCAATATTATAAGAATATAAACAAACTTACAGACAATGCTTCTCAAAGTCCCACTTATATGTGTAATGGCCGACGCCCGCGTGGTTCAGTGGAAATCTAAAATCGTAACTTCCTGGTCACGTGACCAAAATTAGCATAAAAAACAGGAAATTCCTGTGTACATACCCCCCCCCCCATCTGCCGTGCGGCAAAACTCCTGCCATGAGACAGAACAAAGTCTATTTCACTAACACCTACATCAGGAGCATTGAGTCATGCTGCATTTTGTTTTATCTTGTGCTTTCAAATGCTGTTAATGTAAAAAAAGAGAAATATGCAAGTACGAAAAATACCACATTGGTTAAGGCGCTGAACAAAGAATAACTTTGTAAAGCAGAACAGCGAGATGAGTTGATAAGAAGGATGGCAGTGCATGATTATGATGATGCATGAAATAAACTATGATGAACGTGACAGGCATTCAAGTAGTTTAAAGGAGAAAGGGAGAAGGGAAATAGGACAATAGTTATCAGAGCAAGAAGTATAGAGAGATTTTTGTTTTTAAGGATGGGAATAATAAAGGCAGATTTGAAGTCCTCTGGAAAGGCACCGGATGAAAGGAAAGAACTGAAGAGGGAAACGATGTATGGGGAGAATCAACGGGAAGAGATAGGGTGTGAGGGAGGAGGGGACAGGATCGAATGGACAAGAAGTAGGGTGGGCTTTAGATATGATGGAGGAGAGTTCATAAGTAGAGGTATGAGTAAAAGATTACCAAGTGGAATCGGTTTAAGATGCACCTGAGGAAAACTAAGGAATGAGACAGTGGGGGATGGGGAGGATGGAGTTGATTTGAGAAGTGAAAAAGTTAGTGAAATCGATGGTGAAAGGGAGAGAAGATAGGGTATATGAAGCTGGATGAGAGTGGTGGAGAAAATGTATAGAAGTGTGTTAATGCTGAAAAGTGTGTTATCTGAAAGTAATATAATACAAGAAGATATTTTTTACTCGATTATAATTCATCATCATAATCAACCATGGTCAATCCACTGTTTGATCAATACCTCTACGAAGCCGCTGCCACCTCTCACGATTGTGAAATGTAGTATTCCACCCAGCACCTACAAACAAATAAATAATACCACTTCATCTCCCCACTGAACGCCTTCAATGTCTGTCCGAGTTACACACATTCTGGTGATTCCAGTTGTGTTATCCGACCAGTTAATTTAACGTCCCGTTTAACAGTAATACTTTTTTTATCTACAGTTCAAATATGTAAAATACTGAATTTACAAAAGTAGACCTCATATCTTCGACCTTAAAGTCTTACCCAGTTTGATAATCCTTTTTTGGGCTCGGGTGAAGGTAACAGAATTGATGTGGTCACAGGTAGAAAGCACATTTCCTATATTCAGCTTTCTCACGTGGTTGAACGGATTATATGTTGCCCATTATTATCTTCCTAATAATCTCCATAAACCATTTATATATGTGAAATACGAGGGTACTGGATCTGTAATTCTTCAAGTAGAAAATGATTGAGGCATAATTTCATGATCAAGGTATTACATTTTTGTTTAAACATGGATTAAATATGTAAATTAATATATTTTCAACAAGTGTCTCCAACTTTCTTGACAATGTCATTCTGTCTGATTAATAAGTGGAAATTGATGCAGTCATATAAGCTTTCACAAACCGAAGGCTAAATTAAAATATTTGTAGAAACTACAAGGGATTATTTACGATAAAAGAACGTTAACACGTAGGCTTTTACGACCAATATCATCCATAATAGAGTTTTTTTGGGGTTAGATCGCATAAATATAAATGTATCGTTAAATCCACCACCACCCGACACAGTCAATTAGTGAGGTTTGTCGCGTTAACAGAGCATGCCAATTCTTTACGAGTACAGCACACCGGTGTGTTCGAGAGCAAATCCACAACATTTACAATGTGAGTACGCCGTTTTGCCAAAAATTACAACTAGCATCATCCAGATTTGACTGTTCGCCAAATATGGATGATGCTAGTTGGCTGTCTGCCATGAGCATAAGTAACTATAATTCACCATTAAGTGATAATATCACCGCGACGTGTGTGCCAGGATAGGTGCATTTTGAGGCCACGTGAAGTGTGGAAGGCTTGCTGACAGAAGGTTACCTGACAGACCCAGGTGTTATGGGTTGACTGACTGAGATGACTGGCCACGTAGCGTGCATGCCGATCCACCGCAAATCCAAGCATATTACGCTTGGAAGGATAGAGTGGCCTAAACGGGTACGGCACAGGCTAAAGATAATGTGAGTTGAAATAGTACAAGAGGATTTGGAGCTGATTGGACTTGCTTGATGGCTGGTACCAGGAGTGTCAACATCAGCTTCAGTGGATGAGGAGAGTGAAGGATGCTGCTGGGCAGTTGGAGGCAATTGCCCTTGAGCGACCATCCTCACACGAGCACTTGTGCAGATACACACGAGTGTACACCTCCACGCATACAAATATCGAATTCCCACACAGTCAGGATGAGTCTACCTCAATTTTCGTTTTAAGATCACTTGCTTCCCTCACCGCCACGCTCACCACCCCACTCATATTCGTATCTATTATAAAAGCCCAGCGTTCCGTTTTTTTGTCAACTAAATTATGAGAGCCTTTCAGAAGGCGCAAATCAACAAGTTATAGAAAGTGGACCCCCCCCCCCAGATGTGTGGGTAAAAAGTTGATCCAACAGCTTTCCAAAAATTGTCGACCCTCCTCCTCATATATGTATTTTTCTGTTGTAGGAATATATGCCTACATCTGACTGTCCTCCCCTCCCCCCAATGTTCAGACATATCTCAGTTTGACTGGCCGGGTTCGTTTGGTCAGGACTGGTGGTAAAAATGTGCTGCTCTTTTTAGATAGTACTGCGCAACTGTACTAGCGAGGAAAATACCTTCACAGAAAATAAAAATATTAAAATTGATCTTTTCATCAGACGCTTCAAAATTTCAGGAAATCAAGATGACTCATTTGGCGCTTGGGAGACTGACTCATCCCACAGCCAGTATGATCAATCAAATTATTGTTGCATCCATTAACCAGAAATACATAATGTTCTATTAATTAAGCATTTATTTACAGTTGTGATAGTTGCGGTCATGGATGGAGGGTGAAATTAAAAACATATCTTATGAACTTTGAGGTACAACCCAGTAGTATCTGCACAAACTGGGGGGGGGGGGGGGTTGGGGGGGAGGGCATCAGTGGGGACAAAGGGCGAGGTGCGAAGCATCAACAAGCCCTTCACAGGAGCTAAAACAAGGCGGCCACAGTACGTTGAAATTCTAGTGCATGAAAATGCATCCCCGTGTACCTCTTTTAAAATGTGTTCCCACTACTCACTCTGTCTCTGGCTTTCACGACTGCCAAATATGTGCTTTGGGATTTCCGGCTGCTTTTTTGATTGGCCACCACGTATTTATCACAGCTCCAGAAGCACGTATATATATTCTGTCAGTGTATTTATGTTCCTCAAGCTATAGCTGTTGTCGCAATGGGTTTTTAACGAGAATTCATGCCAATGGACCGTGAACAGTGCTGTCTTGGCTGCTCTCTTGGGGTGGGGGGGTGCCATCGGCTCGGAATTGGATTCGATCCCATTTTTGCACACACAAAAACATGAGAATTGGATCGGATCAAATGTCGATCCTATAAAGATACGATTGACACTGTGGGCACCACAGTGGCGAGATGTTAACCACGTTGCCTGGTATACAGGAGGTTGTGGGTTCAATCCCGACCCTGGAGTTTGCATGTTCTCCCCATCGTCGCATGGATTTTTCTCCGGGTCTCCCGGTTTTTCCCTCCGTATTAAGAATCAACATCCGTTTAGAGTATTTTGCTCCTATACAATTCCACGTGATAAGCCACTTCGTTGAGCTATATTTTGGGGCCTTACCTGTTAAAAAAAAAATAGTTAAAAGTTGACGTTCTAGTTTAAGAGGTTGAATTTGAACGAATCTAATTGTGCAATGGTTGGTTACGTACGATGCGAAAGAAGTTCAACATACATACATCTGGGAATTAAAATAACAATTTGAGGTCTTCATATCCTCTTAGTACAAAGGCAATACCACGACACTCCCACTATTCTATCAGTCACAACCGAACAAAGTCTAAGCCTGCTTAACCCGTCATATTCAAATGAACAACACAAGAATGCTTGCTGCTGAGTCGGGGGATAAACAAACATCTTCTTGACGCTTTTGATGTACTTACCCCCCTGAAATGAAAAGTCAAAACCTTTCTTATACGATATCTCTTCATCACCAGTTTCTCTGCAAGCTATGGCATTGTCCATATAATGACATTCATTTGCTTTGGGAATTCTAACCCACCGTTGGCATAGCAATGCATAAATATGCTTGCAAATTAAAAAATAAAGGCACATTGCCTCCAGCTGTCACAGAAATCAATTTGCATGCCCGGGCTGATTTGAGTGCCCATGTGCACACGTAGTACAGTTGCTGCAGCTGGGTAGCACGACATAACATTGACATTATTGTTTGCGTTTCAGTGCTCTGTTTGGTTATTGCTGTGGGAGGCGTCAGCTGGAATTCCACAGACTGCCAATGTCACGCGTGTCTAATGCAGTTAAATGAGCGATTGATCAGTTTCTCCTGACATTTGTATTATCGTCCATTGGTCATACCTGACAAAAGCACTGAAAAGTTTATTTTGTTGACTGCTGTTAAAAGACAGCAGTGTTAAAATTATACTTTTTATTTTGTAATAGAATGGTCCATTCTATGTGTGATATCAGGGAGATGGAGTTCTGAACCATTATGATTATTAGGTAGCGGCATGACTGGTATTATGAAGGCGCACCCAAAATAACATAATTCATAGTAGGGAATTACTACCACGCCAAAACTGATGGGGGAATAAAGCACTGCCTGTGATCTACTGTTCAGTTATGTATTCATACTCTGCATTCCCCATTGCTGCCTGTGCGGTATCGTGACCTCGGCATTTTTAAATGAGGACAACAATGAAAATGTTTTAGCCCTGTGTAATGTGATGAGCTGCTCATTGCTTGAAAACTGCCTTTAGCCTTTGGTGGCACTTATGTTGCCGCTTCTCCAAGACCATGTATTTTATGGTATATGTAAACCTTACAAAGTCACAGACAAATAAGGTCACCGACATTGCAGAGGGCTCTGTAATCTTGCAGCGTTTCTGTGATTATGACCTAGTTTTGACCTCCACCCAATATGTTAAGCTGAAAATCTGTGTCATTGCAAGAGAATGGAATAAACAGGAAGTTCATCAAAAGACCATCTTAGAAAAAATAATTTACTTCTCATACATTGTACATACACAGCATTCGTGGTACAGTATTTAAAAACATGTTATGTACAGGTTTTCCTCGCTTTATGCGGGTTCGGTTTGTGTGATTTCGCGTATATGCAGCTTTAAGGAATGCAGCAGGAGGTTTTCTCCACAAATCTGACTGTCACCTGATGAAGCTAGTTGTAATTACGGGCGAAACGTCATCCTCAGATTGTAAATGTTGTGGATTTACTCTCCAACACACTGGTGTGCTGTACTAGTAACGAATTGGCATGTTCTGTTTACGCAACAAACCTTATTCATTGACTGTGTTGGGTGGTGGTGGGTTTAACGACACATTTCTTTTTATGCAATCTAACCCAAACACCCTGTATTATGGATGATATTGGTCATGAAAGCCTATGTGCTAAACTATTTCCATCCAAAATTCGCAATGTGCGGTTTGAATTCACTCCTATCCAGCTATGTGGTCACAAGTTGGACAACATTGTGTGTACACTCTGCACTACTCGGCAGGCAGCTGTTTCATGCGGTTCCGCTTTGTGGGCCATTTTTGGGCAATGCATCTACCACATAGCACGAGGGAAACGTGTATATTGTATTTAATAATTGCTTCTATGTTCTTGGTGAATGAACATCTCACAACAATTTTCCTGCAATTTATCCAGCCAAGTAGTCAATGCACTATGGGGCAATGGTGGATGAGTGGTTAACACATTGTACTATGAGTCCTGTTTGCTGAGTTTGATTAATACGTTTCAAATAAACACAAAAACGCGTAAAAAGCACACAACCGTCATACATATGCATTGTGGTCATCTTGTCTTCGATCATCATCCAAATTAATTTGACCAAATATGACCAACTGACAACTACGGTCATCCAATGATAGTCAACAGTGGATTGGTTTCATCATAGCTAGGACTCATCAGCACTCTATAATCACCAATGATCACTGCTGCAAAGTCTGCCTCTGGGAACTATACATGTGGAGCATTACTCTGGACTTTGATGATGGGGTTTTCTCATCATTTACAGATTTGATGTATAATTCACAGCCATGTATAACATCAGTTACAAACGATGACTGTGCTGGTCCCAGACAACCCCTTCAACCAGCACAGACCAAAGTGATTCAGCAGCGGATTGACATTCTGTTAATTATTGCTATAATCATTAGACTGTGCAGTATATCATCTATGTGTGCGTGCATGTACATTATATTTCACGCATAGCCTTTAAAATAAATTGGGGCAATGTTTTATACCAGAGGCACTCTAGTTGTTTTGCTTACAATTGGCCTGATGGGGAGTATGTTTATATCAAAAATAATGGTTATGACCTGCTCGGCAATATATTTGGCATTACATCTCTTTGAAATTAAATATTGTACATAATAATACTTTAACTGGTTATTTGTCAATATTCAACCAGGTAGGTTTCAATTAAAATGACTTATACATTTTGAACGTAAGATGTGCGGAATGATAGCAGAGTGATATTTGCCATATTTTGTCATTCTGTACATACAAAGGTACTAACTGCAGCGCCCCAACACTGAGAAGTTGCCACCAGTAGGGGAAGCACTCTCTGAACCTGGCAGGGAGAGTGCCGACTCAAATCCGGGTCCTCGACGCACCTGGAGATAGGTGCCAGCTAATCAGAAGCCAATCTTTCTCCACCAATCAGAGCCAGTTTCTTTGTTAACCGAGTCATGGTGCTCAGCCGTGATTGGTTATTCGCGCATGCGGTTCTAATGTTGTGATCTATTTTGATGGTCTTACATGCACAAGAAAGTCAGGAAGACGCAATATAAAAAAGCGTGCATGCAGGCGTGGAAGGCAGTCAGCGCAAAGGTGATCTTTTTGGTAAGGAATTTACACAGTGACTTGCGCACAAACACGTCCACGCCCATGCCCACGAGTACCCCGTGCCCTCTTTTAGCCCCCCCCCCTCCCGATACGTTCCATTCATTGGCTACCACATTCTGATAAGCTCCTCCCCCCTTCTCCTCCCCCTTAACTGGTATTTAAGAGCTTGCATCTTGAATCCCTCCCTCACTTGATGCAGCAAATCTGGCTGTGACGGTCCCACCTGATGACGGAGACTTGTGTTGCCTCCGAATCGTCGTGATTTTATTGTTTTATTTGTATTAATTTAAATTTCATTTTCTTACCTACGTGACTTTACCGAAAGAACTAAGAGTAAGGAATTTATATTAAAAATCCCTCAATTTAACAGATTTAAACTCGTAAGGAGACATCTCTCTAAGAGCCCAGAGCACACATCACTTCCACTTTATATTCCCTCGATCTTTCTATAACCTTCCAGAAGTTTCCTCGAATCTCCTCTCTCTCCTTTCCACCAACCACCAATTCCCTACACCGACGTGCCCTCACACCACCCAAACGTGTCCTTACACAACCCTTACAGTTGTATGCGAATTTATACACGTCTTTCAATAAATTGTGTTGTCTTCTTTTTGTATCACGTTAATCTATAATTCAGCCAGTACAACACGAGTTTGGGAGTCTCTTCCAAGTGTTGATTTATGGCCCCACCCGTCAGTGGGGGAGTTGATATATAAGGCGGTGAGCCAGAGGGCTCGGGGCAGTGTGTGTTCAGCTTTAACCAGTGAAGAAAGAAGATCTGTTAGATAGGCCCTGGGACTCCCCTGGATCGCTGTCCTTCTCAGGGCCGACCAGGGCGAGCCAGTGGCGTGGCCCCGAGAGCCCAGAGCCGATGCTCTTGTCAGAGCCGGTCTGGGGACTCAGGGTGCTGTAATCCCAGCTTAACCAGGGCTGGGTTAGCTAGCCTCCCCTAGCCCGGTAGTGGAGGACCTAGGAGTAGGCTAGCTGTGACCTAGAGAGTTGACCTCCCAGTTAGACGGGTGAAGGGGCCGATACCCCTTCCAGTGTTGTACATCCCGGCCTGTTCTGTACTTGGTACTTAATAAATAAGTGTGCCTCCAATCTACGTCGTCCAAGTCTCCTTGAACCACACTACACATAAAACAAGTGTCATCACTTTTTGTGAGACTATGGTGTCAGCAGAGGGCAGTGCAGCAAAATCCATGGTACTATACTATGCACCAATATCTATCCTCCCAGTCTTAAACTTGCACTAGCCAGTGGGGTGAAGTATACTCAAATAAGCCCCATAAAGCACATGGCATATAGAAGCCCACATGCAGCACTGGATTGACAATATGGCTTTCAAAAATTGCAGATACATTGATTAAATCCACTCCACTACCACGCAAAGGCCAAATAACTTCTGCAAGCAATGCCTTAATGGCCTTACACCCCACAAGATGGTGAACGCTGGTTAATAGCAGTAATCACGTATCCACAGAATCTACTGCTGTGATGGGGATCGAACCATCATCGTCACCCACACTGACAGAGTGGTGAGTGTGCTGATATAACAATTATTGATACTAATCCCCAAATATTTGCAGTAACAAATGCTGAAAATATTAAATGCAGTATTTAATATTGGAACTACTTATAGGTAACAATGGTACAGTATGTACTATTTTTTTAGTTTAATAGCTCCAGATTCTCACATCAAAGCTCAGTATAGATTGTTTAATGAGCCATAATGACGAGAAGGCTGGGTGCACACCATAGGCGCAATTTTTTACCTATTGGGAATTGGCTCAGTGGAATTTGTCCTTTGGGTTTTTGTTGTTGTTCTTGCCTGAATCATAAAGCATTGCTTTTGTGTACACACAGACTTGCCAGTTGATTGACTCTGTGTATGCATGCGATGACAAGTGGGAAGGTCAACACAGGCAGAGTGGTGCCAACTACACCGGTACTTTTGTGTTCATCATTGTGTTGTTTTGGCACTGAAACAATGATTGCATTACACTTACATTATCTGTGGTAATAAGGCAAATTGGTCACGTCACTATATGTATTGTTGCCCTCCCGTCAATGCTGTCACAGTGGACTCTTACCTTATTTAAACGAAGTATGCCGAGCCACGGGGCATGTAATTATGTGTTAATTCATAGATTACCTTCGATCAATACGCTCACAATATATTTATAGATTTCATGCACGGAACAATTGGTTATTGGCAATAATGTATATATTGCTTTACAGTACCTTATTGGGTTCATGACCCCTGCAGCCACTGGAGGCACTATACATAGTAAAACCAATCTTTGAATCATGGTCCCAAATTATGACAATACATCAAATCGCTCGGTGAACGAATTATTGCATGGCATCTACCTGCCTTATAATATTAATATATTCCATACCGGCACTGAATACTTGAATACCTACTTAATTTTTAGTTGATGACTTCATCATCAGCAATGTATCGCCACTGCTGGATGAAAGCCACTGCTGTTTGCAGGACTTACAAGTTTAGAGAACACCCTACCAAATAACACACAAAGACAGGTAAGGGTTCCAGTTCCACCTCTGCTACACAAAGCTCTCTCCTTTATCCACCACTCTCTCCTCTCGTCCCTCATCCGACGTGCCATCTTATCCCTCCAGTCCCCTCATCCCATTCCTCTCCTTCCCCTCATCCCTGTAACCTAATTCCCAAGCCGCCAATTACACATATCATCACATCTCCAACAATGTCCCCTCATCTGCCCCCATCTATCACACAGATCGTCACACCGTGAGATTACTCCCGGTCAAGTAGGCGCAGAGATTGACGTCAGCGGGTAGGGAATGATGATGTTGTGGGGACCGTTATGGGGGACCGTTACACAACTTAGAACTATGTAAAAAACGTGGTTTAGTTTGAGATTATGTCACTGTGGTGGTTTACACATGTAAGCTGAATACATGGAAGATAACTTGGTAGTAGGACCCATTGTGAACAACCACAAAGCAGGTGGTGAGATGCCTATAGAAGGTAGTAAAGCAAGCAGGTTTCAGCTCTGTGTGTATGGACCAACTTCTCGTATGCATTGGTTTATTATTATTACTTTTTTCATGCCACGGCGTTCTTCACTCCTGAATCGTGAAAAAATATATTGAAATTACAACGTCAAGAGGTGGACGAGGGTAGGTTACAGTGCTTGTGGAAAGCTGAACTTGATAATAAATGGAGTAACACGTGAACGTGCCAAAAGGATAAAGAGTTCCATCAGTCCTTACTACCAGCTATGCAACATGGTTCAGAAACACGGTTTGAACAAAAAAAATAGTAAAATGCCCAAATAATTATGGAAATAAACTAAATTTGGAATTACACCGAGAGACAAAAAGGAATGCATGGATGAGAGAACATACGCGGATTAATGACGTGATTAAAACTGTTAAGAAAAAAGTAAGTGCGGCTTGGGCAGGACACGTCGTCATCGTTGCAAGAAGGGATTATGTCCCATGGTCGAGTATAATGACGGAGTACCAGGCAAGGAATGGAATGCGTCCTAGAGAACGGTCCACTGGGAGAGATGGAGCAATAGCATTAAAACATGTGCAGATGCTAAATGGAAGATTGCATCAAAACGCCGTCTCATGGCGACGGTTTTGGGAGGCCTTCACCCAACAGCTGATTGACCACAACACCTTCCTCGAAGCTCATGGTCCACCCTAAATCAGATCGGCGCAAACTACAGAAGATGCAGATACCTGATGTACAAATTGATTTTTTTAACTCTCCAGTGTGCTACTGTGGGCATCTAGAACAGACCGTATAACATATAATAGCGTGATACCCGATACACGAATACAAAGGAGACATCACAGCGATAAACTCCGCTGCTCCTGACGCGGATATCTGGTTTGACCATCTGAATATAAAATTGTTGTTGTTACTCAGTGTTTACATCAGCCATACGAACAAAGAAGAATAAGTATGGTGATCACTTTAACCTCTGCAAAGAGGACTCATCAAAATGAATCTTGAATATCAGCGAGGCTTTCCTAGATAATAATTTGTATATATACGGTTATTCATTTGGTAATTTTGGAGAAATGTGCGATAACGCCCTCTGGGACTGCAGTGCCCTGATCACTGCTAGTAGTGCTCAGCTTTCCAGGCAAGCATCTATAACATGCTTTACATAATTTATTTGATCAGATGGAAGATCATACAGAACCTTACATCTCACCTCACACACCCGTGAAGTAATTCACAAGATATAGTCATGAGATTTCATTTCAAATAAATGGGAAAGTATCGCTTATTCAATTACCCATATTGCACCTGGATGAGTGATAATTTTCCCCACCTTTGCATCTGAATTGAGCCCTGCATTGTTTCAATTTAACAAGACTTTTACTACGGTGGATACGCATTTGAATTTCTCTGATATTGAGAAATATTAATGTGCCACAATGTCACGGTGATGTATGTGCAAGAGGAATTGCGTATGAAAATGGATTTTTTTCTACCATTCACAGGTGTGATCAGTGGATAATGCTCGGTGTTAGCATAATGCTGTAAACATGAAAGTATTTTTTTCTCCCTGCTAAGTAATCGTTGGTCGACATTTAATTAGATGATATGACAAGAGTAAAACTTTTGAAAATATAAATCAACCACGAAAAGTTGCTCATCACGTGGCGATGGTTGAACTAATTTCAAATGGAGCGCATGCTACATGGATAATAGATGTTTCAGAGTTCACGCAAAACTGCTCATACTAATATAATTTCAAACATAACACCATCAATCAAAGCTAACTTTGCCACTTATTGGCAGAATTGACCAGTCTTCCAAAGTGCACCGTCAGGTGTCAATCATAATTGAAAAGGCAGTACACAAATGAACCAGTCGTTAGTGGCTGTGGCATTGGCCTCAGATAATGCTGAGAGCACAGTTCTGCTTGAGAAGATGGGGAGAAAAAAATGAAGCAATTTTGGTGACAGCATAATCCATCTTGTTTTGTTTTGATCCATTGTTTTCACTTATTTATAAACCATCTTGTGAATGGTGAAGCCATTTATGTTGATTCCATCGTAAAGAATTGCAAAGAGTTAATGTGGACAAATGAACACATTACGCATGATGATAAACTGTGTACAAACATGTTAGTTCTGCTTATTCGTTCCCAATGATTTTCCAACATTTCGTATAGCATGGCATAAATGTGCACAATGAAGTATTGCTTGCCGTGATTACTTCTTCTTGTTCAAAATAGCATTTACAATGGGCAATAAATAACGGCTAACAAGATTTATGAGAAGCCCTCGTCGATAAGCCAAGCTATATGGTAAGGAGCATACTCACGCAGACACAGTAATTACATTGTGTTAAGGTTTTATTATGCAATTATAAATGAGGGTGATATAAAAGAATGAGTCGTTACAAATACTGCACCCCCAGAAAAAAATATAATTACCAGCAGTGTGGTTTAGGAGGGCCAGGGGAGGTGGAGTGTATTTACCTCTACGTCGAAAGTCACCCTTTCATTTTAGGACAGAGTGAAATCTGAAGAGGTAACGGTACGGTGCAATGCACTGGCCTTCACTTGGGTATACGGAGTCGCTTTTCTCATTTAGCTGTGGTCAACAAAGGTCTCGTGGCATGCTATGCAAGGGGAGACCATTGTGCACCATGTTACAGGAGGGCATCGCCGTACAATATTGCTGAGGGTTAAAGGGAATATACTCAAAATTCGTTAAGCAGTGGCGAGATGTTAACAACCTCGCCTGGTATACAGGAGGCCGTGAGTTCAATCCCGACCCTGACGCCTGTACATTTGGAGTTTGCATGTCTATCTCCCCGTGATCATGTAGATTTTTCTCCGGGTCCTCCGGGGTTTCTCTCCACATTTAGAAACATGCATTTAGAGTATTTGGCTGCTCTAGATGTCTACATAATAAGCAACTTCATTTAGCTATCATTTGTGGAGCTCATGGGGCTTTACCTGGTAAAGTAAAAAATAGTCTAAAGTTTTGAATAATTGTTTATAGTTTGTATACATACATAATATGTGTTCATATACATGCCAACTATCGGGTAAAGTCAAACTATGAGTAAATAAATATGTAGATAAAACTAATCTCGATGTATTTGTGCATATTATGCAATTGCATTTTCACAAGCACAATGGTTTATATTAACGCATTATATAATAATAGCAAACATCTTTTTCTGAGTCTTCAATGGAGGTGCATACACGTATTTTACAACGCAAGCTACGGTATTTTTTAAATTGTCAAGAACAACGTTTTGAAATAATGTACGGTTTCTCAAGAAATCTATGGCAATGGATAGAGATGGAATTTAAAATCACTTTAGACACATGCTTATTTCGTGATAATAACTGGAGTGAGATATACAGTTACAGCAGAGTTGATATCAAGAAAGTCCTCTCACATGTTCTGTTCATATGAGCTAACACAGTAAAGCTTATGATTGCACACACTACATCTGAGGGGCTTGGCCCAATTTATTTTTCCCACTTGGATTCAGCTCCATAACAGGTCGCACAGTGTAGCTGCCTAACCTACTGTCAAGTCTGCTGACTCACGGCATCCATCACCTGAGCCAGCAATGACCCTGCTTCTACTGGTCACATCACCAGACAGGGCTTTCATCCAAAACCCAGACTCAACAGCATAATATAGCTGCATCTTCACACATGCAATTGCCTGTGCATTGCGATATACCCAAAATATATTTACTATAAATGCCTTGGTGTTTCTGAATCTACTTAAACTACGTTTTTTCATGTTTCCCAACATCATTTCTAAAATCGATAGCTAGGACAAACAATGGAAAGCACTGATGAATGTTGTAAATGTAGCATTTATTTTTATGCATATTTAATTTTAATAGAAATGTGGACAGCACTTGAGGGACGTGCGTAGTGGCCATTGAGGGTTGTGAAAGTGCCCAGCAGTGCTGGGATTGGCTGTAATGAGGTCAACACTTCGCAAATGTTAAGCACGGTAGCCACCACTCTGTGGGGATTCACTTGAAGGCTACTTGATTTACAAGGTGGATAAGATAAATTAGTTATAGTTTGTATAGGAATATTTATAAAGAAATAAGAATCTAATTTCATAGTGTTTATATTCTTTGGGTTTTTCAGTAAAGCCACGTAGATAGAAAAAAAAAATCACGACGTTTCGATCGAAACACAAGCATTCGTAATCAAGTGAAAAATATAGTGGGAGAGCTGCTCAGGCAGGGAAAATATATGGCGGGAGAGCTGCTAAGGCAGGATGTTATAAAGGTTTGAGATGGGTGTAGCCCAAGGGTAAATGGGCGGGGCTAGAGATAAAATTTGCATGTAAATGTAAGATCGGAAAGCTGAGCCATACCCACGACGACGAAGCTGTGGGGGTGGCCATTGTATTGTGAGAGATGAGCATGTCATTGTAAGACATTTGCATGTAAATGTAAAATCGGAGAGAGCTCGGCAAGAGCCACTGCCACATCGAGGCAAACGAGAACGGTAGCTGTGTTAGTGAATGTAACTCAGGGAGTCGAAAATAACTGCTAACATAGGCAGGTAGGAAGGGAGCATCACAGCAAGTTATGACCTAAACTGGTTAATAACGTCCTTCCAATGATTGCTCAGTTTGTACCCATCTTCTCGGTTGAAATTGTGTCTGTGTTTAAATGTCTGGATGGCTTCATGAACGAATCTTTAGTGATAGCCAGTGGGTTTGCAGAGTACCTTCGTCTTGGCAAAATCAATTTCGTGTGTGCCCACAGCATTAAAGTAATGATCAGCCACGGCTTATGTATTGTTCCTACCGTGTTCAGATCTGCCTTATGTTCACAAACACTGTCCGAGACATGTCGCTTAATTTCCCCAATGTATCTGCTGCCGCAGACACAGCTAAGTTTGTAGACACCGGGGTATTGCATGTCAGGGATCACATCCTTCACAGATGGGATTAGATCACATATTTTATGCACTGTATTGAATCGAACATGGATCTTGTGTTTACTCATGATTTTGGAAAACTTTTTGGTGACCCCTACTATGTATGGCAAGATGATGGTTTTGATTGGGTCCTCAAATGTTTTTTTCTCCCAACGGTTGGGGTTATAGCTTTACGGATTGTGTAGTCTGAATATCCATTCATCTTGAGGGCTTGGTGTATGTGCTTCAGTTCACTGGCTAGGTGGTGATGGTCGGAAATACAACGAGCTCTATGGTGTAGAGTTTTGATAAGGGAATTTGATTGTGCAATTGGCAGCACGTCATGACATGAATCCATTCAGACCTGTCACACAACTGTGCAACTCCTATATGTGTGTGTTGGCCTCGAGTCTACGCAGTTGAGGGCAGCAATTTTCCACCCACAATGCACACGGGAGAAACACTGACTTTATGACACAGCCAGAGCGATGTTTTATTCTTAAAACTGGAATTTAGCTAAGTTACGTACTGAACGGGCTGATAATACCCCCCCTTCCCACTTCTCCCACATTTGTATAAAAAAAGTACAACGGAATTTTCAAATGTAACCAATAACCAATGACAAAATTACAAATATTTCACCACGGTGCAGTTAGTTGCAGAGAAATTACGTCATTTTACACCTCAGTATATACAAATACATAGTTGTGTTTTTGGACCGATCACTCGATTTAGAATAAAAATGTGGTTTTAAAATTATTTCAACGTGGTTGTTGGATTGCCCCTTGCTCTACCGTCTCCAATGTAGAGTTTCTTTCAGTTTTACAGCCCAAGAAATGGAAGGTCACAACTCTCACCTCGAGGATTTCTACCTCTGAGGTACAAACAAGCAGGACATATCATGGGAACTGACAAAAACTAGGACTTTTAAAGTTCTGAGAAGATTCATAGATGTCCCAGGACAGCTGCCTCAACATTTTTTAAAAATTAAACTAAACGATTTTTCATTTTACAAGGTAAGGCCCACTGAGTTACATAGTTCTTTTTCAGAAGCAACCTGGCACAAATAATAGCTCAACGAAGCGGCTTAGTAAGTGGAAATTTATAGCAGCCAAATACTCTGAACACATTTCTAAATGTGGAAGAAAAAACCGGAGGACCTGTAGAAAAATCCACACGACCACGGGGAGAAAGACACGCAAATTGCAAATATACAGGCGTCAGAGTTGGGATCGGGATCACATCTCGCCACTGTGGCGAGATGTGAACTAAAATAATACGAGTATGTGAAAACCAGGACAGCTGGAAACCCTACTCCCCCCTGGTTTTCTTTGAGTTCTTTGGACTGGGGGCCTAAGTGAAATTGTCGTACAGAGTTGCTTGAGATGGAGTGCAAAATAAGTAATATGCAGGGCAAAATAGGTATATTTTTAGACAGAGTGTTTGGAGGTATGGAAAGGAGTATGAGTAGTGGGAATTTGTTACAGGCTGGGGCATCTGCTGGCCGACCAACACATCTGGTTATATTGTTAGCGAAGGGAAAGGTGGCGGCTCTAGTAAAGAGATTGACTGTCTGGACACTGGTCCCATTAATTGGCTTTGAGGCGAATAAATAGGAACGTTGCTCACCTGATTGGTGGGAAAGAGGGCATTCCTTACCCAGGGTGTGTCTAGGTAATTGGCTCAGCTGCTGCTATTCAAACGTGCTGCAGAAGTCACACAGGTGGGAGAGGAAGGCGGAAAGTCGTGGCTGCATATTGCATCTCCTTGTACCGCCGCAGCTTATGCTGTTCTGTTTATAATGACGACGCTGTCGCGAGCCTGCGAGTTATAACTATAAAAGTGGTATAACGAAGCATGTGGGGTTCATCTGACGGTGCTGGAGAGACCCTTTCACGGGGTTACACTGATGGAGTCTTAATGGGTAGATTGAGGCAGGGACAGTGTCTTGTGAAATGTGGACATGGCCGAGAGGTCATCAAAAGGACGCCACCACACCGGGAGATCACTTTTCTCATGCCAGATCCAACAGCTGTTCACAGTCAACACCTGGTCTCCAACATCTGCTATTAAAGTTATTATCATTTGACATACTCTTGGTCTCTGACCTCTGAGTGCCACTCAGTGCCTGTATTGGTAACCTGCCCTCCCACTTCCTGTACACACGCCCACCCATTTTAATCTTCTCCTCCTGATTCCACCTACGTTTCTTTCTTGCCAAATCAATTCCAAACTTTCAAAACTGACTCATAATGTTGTTAGTTCAAATTCCAATCAGGAGTCACCTTAGCCCATCATTCCTGTTAGGTCTATAAATTGAGTACCACTTTTTGAACGGTACTTCAGACCGAACCCCACCATAGGAGATACCCCAACACTGGCTTTCATGTTGCTGCGTTTTCTTACAATTACAGTCTCATTGTTTATCTCAGTGGTGATGTGTTATCCATTATTCACTCCTGTTGTTTTCCAATGGCTACTATAATACGTAAACAAAGCATGGCCAACTTTGGAGCGTGTTCCCCTCTCCCCGCCGCTTGAATGAGCAATGGAGTAGCACCCATTTTCATTGGTGGCCGTATGCCCGGTGTTAAAATGACACATTCACTGATTGACTTCCCAAAAAAGCGGTTTTCATTTTATTAATCAAGGAGGGATGATAGGCTGAGTTTACCCATGTCTGTGATATGAACTTGTAACCTGATTGTGATTGAAGTGTTTCGAACACAGCACCTTCCTGCTGGCTAAAATATTACACGTGTACGTTTCTCCAGACATGTTACACAAGCAACCTTTGGTTGTTACTCGATATCGCCTAAATTATTTAAAGGGCTTAGCTTTCGTATAAAGGGAAATAGCTTTTCGAGAATGAGATAACAGAGGTGCACACAGACTCACTCCTTGGAATATGATGTTAAAAACACGAAGACATTGCCGTATTAATTTTCAAAATATCGATCCATGTCATGACTGCAATTATTATGGTATACAATTAGTCGACAATGATTGGTCTTCAAAATAATTGTAATGGAATGTGGCTGCGAGTACTCTAGGGGGGACTAATTTCCATGGCACGCCACTCGGCTCGCACTGATGATAATTTTGAGATACCTGGGTTTAAATTGGAGGGTGGTATGAGGCCTAGGATGGGTTTAGATATCACTCCCTCCTGATTTTATCTGCAGTTGTAAATCAAATTTAGGTCGACGGGTTCGCAGTGCAGAGCGCTAACTGCTGTAGTACTTCTCCCCTTATTAATGTTATTTTCAAGTGCAGTGAGTTCGTGTCTCTGCGTAATCCAGCTATAAAAGCTGAAAATCACACACCAAAAATTATGTCTTGACATGTTGGAAGCACTTGTTACAAAATGTGTAGGGGTAAGAGATGCCTCAAAAACTGACACCCAGAAGTGGTCCTCTTGTGTCATTTTCAGGGGCCCATTCCCTGACAGGGTTTAGTGCTTAATTGATTGTAGGACGTCCAAAATAATGTGGCTTCACCTCAAGACGTGGCATGACAGGACAGAAATCACAAAAAAACATCAGAAAGGCAAATACACAACAATTATGCAGCGTTGCTTTAATAAATAATGCATTGTAAAAAAAATACCTATCACTTTTTTATTGGTCTTCATAATTATACATTAAACAACTAGAAGGAGGGCTGTATGACGTTCTACGGTGGTGTGCACCAAATAACTACTTTAAATCTGTATTCTTAAAAAATTCCCCACTTTTTTTGAACTGTTTTTGCAAACATATGATTATGTATTTGGCATGTTATGCAAATGCTTAAAACCTTCTCGAGGCGCATGTTTTTTCAAATCAAAGACATGTAACGATGGTATGACGTTCCTATAGCACTTGGAACAAGCATTTACACCACACATATCTTGGCTATTTTTACCATGTCAGTCACAACAATTTAGAACATGAAAGATTTACTGCAAACTGCTCTACCTAGTCATAGATAGAAATTAATTGCTCGTGAAGACTAAGTTATAACGCGGGCTCGGTTTTTAATGTGTATTTTATATATATCATCTTTGTTAAAATGCGTTCTTGCCCATGTTATGTACCCTGATGCAGTAATTGCTAAACACTATGTTGAATGATAATGCTCATTGGATAATATTACGTTCATGAAAAAATATTCCTTTCATGTTATTTAAAGACTGTGTTTCAAGCGTCACTTGATGAGTTAATTCTATTTTTTGCAGAATTATTTATTGATGTTTAATGCATAGCTTGATAATCAGAAGTTTGAGGAATGCAATATTTATTCAAGCCGCCATGTGTGCGTGACTGTGTGCACCCACATCAAGATTATTTTTGCCCACTGACAGGCCAATTATTTTATTTTAGAATGGAAAACATCTCTCATTGCAAAAAAAAATCACCAAATACATTTTTACATAACCTCCTTGTATAAATGCCAATTGATATTGCCTGTGATTTGATATTTAAAGAGTAGCTGTGTATACACATGGTCTTTTCTGTGTTTATCGCAGCAATATAAACATTTTCAAACTGAATAACAGCACCTGGAGAGCTTACTTATAAAAATATGAAGTCTTGCTCGGCTAGCTTTACATCAATATTTGGCAAAAGAAGACATTTGGTTGAAGGCTTTAAATCTGAATCTTAACGTATAGACTTTTTATTTATTTCCTGCATATGACGGTATATTTACAATTCAGATTATGTACAATCGGGTTACTATGTGCTTGTTAATTTCCCTATCTGTTTGGTTGTGTATCCACAGGGGGGTCCAGTCAGGCAACCATGAAGAACTGGGAGCTATCCAATATATTTTCAGGCAGTGTCAGTTCCCCCGATCATTATGACCTCAGGTCAGATGTACACAGCCTTAATGGTTCCTTGCATTTGTCCAACCGAGAGCTTGTGTCTACAACCGTGATACTGCATTGAGGCTCTAGCAGGGTCTCCTGTGTGGAAATGTGATCAAAATAAATATTGCATCACTTATCCATCTACATAGAATTTTGGCCCAGTTTACAGGTTTACCATTGTTCACTTTTGGTCTGTCTAGGTGAAAGGTGCTAAATATATGATTACCAATTCATTGTGTTTTGGCGATTCAATTAAGCTGCGAATCTGCTTTTATATCTCACATCAGTTACGGCTGGGTGTAATGACGCACACCTGTAATCCTGAGGCACAGAGGTACAATTGGTAAGTTGTGCAAATATGGGCCCGTCAAGTGTCGTTAGCACGCACTTGGGAGAGCGATGAGGTGTTCATTTGAGGCAGTCTGCCTTTCCACAAGCGCAGGTTGTTTGTCCACATGAGACTGTAGACACAATTTTTGTCTCCCTCGCTGCATCGTGAATATCCTCTATTGACATTGTGAACATAATGCGTCGACTTTACTTCCCCCTGGGAGATGTTGAATGAGCTGACTCGAGCATTCGTGTGAAGAGGCTTATGCCTTCAATGACGCTAAATATGAGAACCCTCCATCAATCTCCGGCCGACAAAGTTTTGCGATGCAGTATTTACGTTGCTTCGACATAAGTGAAGGTGTTGGGTCGAGACACACTTCACCTACATTTCTTTCAAATGTTTTAATCGTAGAACAGTATCATGATTTCTGCTCGGAACGGTTATGTTGTCAAATAAATTTTAATTTTCCTTACAATAACTCCGACGTTGTAGTAACTTCTCAACTAAGTGTTGTTAATAATTGACAGGGCTATCTTGCGCTGCCGTGGTGTAAGGCCAACGGCCTCGGTTGAAGCCACCTGTCACACGTGACTATCGTGACGTCACACTGGCAAACCAAGCTTCCCCTCGCCGTAGTTTTTAAATTTCACCTCAACTCTTCCATGTATAGAAGTAATGCACATGAGGCAAGATGCTCCCTCCCCCATACCCATGTAACACGAAAGAGCCTCAGTGTTTTGTTGATGTGTGTGTGTTTGTACAGAAGACAAGATTCCAAATGGTTCATGGCAAATAACTTTACTCCATCAAGGCAAATAATGGTGCAATTACTGTTCCACTTCATTTCTCCGAGTAGAGAGGCACGAGGAGAGAAGTCGCACAGCAACTAAAATGAATTCAGCCAATGTCAAGTACTTTATTTTTGTTTTATGTTGGTATCTGCTGACGAGTACTGCACCTCCACTAAATTAATTTACCGTTTTTACCACAAACCAAATGTAGGTCTTGATTTAAAGCTTTCGTGACTGCAGGGATTCATCTTCTTGGTTCTTTCGGTAAAGTCACGTAGAAGGGAAGCAATAAAATAATAAAAATAAAACATAATAAAATGAAATAATTCTCACGACGTTTCGGCTACAACGCAAGCAGCCGTCTTCAGGTGAAGAATGAGACACTACCAAGCTAGGAGCTTATATATAAACTGGGTTGGAGGTGGAAGAGCGCCTTAACAAAAAGAATGTGCATATGAAGAGGAATTTAGCATATTCATGATAAATGCGTAGGAGGTGGGCGGGGGGGTTTCAAAGTCATATTATGCCCATGCATTATGCAGGATCAGCAGCACCAAGGGGGGGGGGTGCAGGGAGTAGCATTAACAAAGGAAAGGAATGTTAATGATATGTAGCTGCAGTTACTAAACAACCACGTAGAAAAGTAAAGTATAAACTACATAAAAAACTAAAGTATAAACTGCATAGCACCATCAGTATACTTACTATACTCTACAATAAGCTGAGTTACTAACAGCAAGTAAAACATTGCAATTCTACGTCGTAAAAATTATATAATATGCTTCCATCTAAACTTTATTCTCTTACATCAGACGAGCATATACCGTACTATATACTGCCATAGATAAACCCAACATTAAATTATATACTGTATTGCTATAAACCACATTTCAACATAACACTATGTATTATTCTACCTACCCTAATGTGTATCACAATGGTTTATTACGTCCTTCCAATGATTGCTAAGCCAGAATCCATCTTCTCGATTAAAATTGTCTCTGTGTTTGTATATGTGGATCGCCTCATGAACGAATCATGAGAGATTCGTTCATGAGGCGATCCACATACACAAACACAGAGACAATTTTAATCGAGAAGATGGATTCTGGCTTAGCAATCATTGGAAGGACGTAATAAACCATTTCGATACACATTAGGGTGGGTAGAATAATACATAGTGTTATGTTGAAATGTATAAGGTATAGGGTGGTTTATAGCAATACAGTATATAATTTAATGTTGGGTTTATCTATGGCAGTATATAGTACGGTATATGCTCGTCTGATGTAAGAGAATAAAGTTTAGATGGAAGCATATTATATAATTTTTACGACGTAGAATTGTAATGTATTACTTGCTGTTAGTAACTCAGCTTATTGTAGAGTATAGTAAGTATACTGATGGTGCTATGCAGTTTATACTTTAGTTTTTTATGTAGTTTATACTTTAGTTTTCTACGTGGTTGTTTAGTAACTGCAGCTACATATCATTAACATTCCTTTCCTTTGTTAATGCTACTCCCTGCACCCCCCCTTGGTGCTGCTGATCCTGCATAATGCATGGGCATAATATGACTTTGAAACCCCCCCCGCCCACCTCCTACGCATTTTTCCATGAATATGCTAAATTCCTCTTCATATGAACATTCTTTTTGTTAAGGCGCTCTTCCACCTCCAACCCAGTTTATATATAAGCTCCTAGCTTGGTAGTGTCTCATTCTTCACCTGAAGACGGCTGCTTGCGTTGTAGCCGAAACGTCGTGAGAATTATTTCATTTTATTATGTTTTATTTTTATTATTTTATTACTTCCCTTCTACGTGACTTTACCGAAAGAACCAAGAAGACAAATGTAGGTCGTCACTCAAAACTCTTCTCCAATAGAATACCACCGAACTAATCATAAAATCCTTGGTGTAATTTATGCCCATGACAGGTCATGGCTGAAGGAGAGCCAGACAAAAAATTAAGCTGGCCATGAAACTGAATTATTTGCAATTGAAAATAATCTTGAATAATTGGTAAATCGGGCTATTCGCATTCCAGATTCTTCCTCAGATCGGTCTAATACCTGAGATCCGTTCCTGACTTTTGACCTTTCAGGATACACAATTGATGTTACTGCTACAATTGGCACTTTTTACCATTGTCTAATCAGTAAAAAGTGCCCCTACACCTTTAATCACAAACTCAACAAGACTAAACTGCTGAATGGCTAGCGGTGCACCATTGACAGGAATTCGAACCAACGATCTTTGGACTGCAAGCCCAGTGTGCCAAGCATTACACTACAGCTGCTTCCTCCATTGTTCATTAAGAAATGTTAAATGTTATGTTTATAATGAGACATTTACATGTTCGCAGAAAACCAGATTTTTTTTTAAAAAATTCATGAGGTTACCGAAAACAAGGCAAATTTATTTGGCTTATATTTTGCAACAAGTTCGATAACGAATATAAAACACCACCTACAGTGATTCCTTCTAACAGCAAGCTAAAATCACATCCTGGACTATCCAAACCTAAGACCTAGAGGGCGTGTGGTCCCGATGGTATAGCCGGCATTGTGTGTGCTCCAGAAGTGGGACCTTGTCCTTTGCATGCTCTTCAAAATCTCTCATAGCACCCACACTGCCATCAACTTACAAATTAGCTACGGTGTGGCCAGTCCAAGAAAACGGTGATCCATCTTGTACATGTAATTATCATCTTGTCTCCTCGACTTCATTGCTATGCAGAGTGATGACATCTATCATTAACAATCTGTGAGGTAAAACCATACGTAACATGTTCTTTGGGTCTTTCGGTAAAGTCACGTCGATAGCACAGTAAAACAATAAAAATGAAAATAAAGTTAATAATTAATAAAAAATTATCACGACGTTTCGATCGCAACACAAGCAATCATCATCAGGAGAAAAAAAGGGGGGGGGGAAGCTGCTGAGGCAGACTGTTTTAAAGGTTTGAAATGGGTGTAGTCCAAGGACATCTCACTATCTCCAGGTGATTTGCTCATTAGTTTCAATGTAGTATCTTTGATTACCAAAGTTCCTGTGCCTGACACCATTGCAATCATTGAAGATTTGGTCCAACAAGGACTGAATGCTGATTTACCGGCCCTGGTTAGACACTGCCTCACCAACACTTACTTCACCTGGAATTTAACATTCTACAAACAAGTTGAAGGTACCCCAATGGCTTCTCCATTATCTCTAGTTGTAGCCAATGTTTGCATGCCATCCAGACATCCACTCTACGTCCGTCCTTGTGGAAGAGGTACATAGATAACACGTTCGTCATCTGGCCATTGTTCTATCTACGTGATTTTACCGAAAGACCCACATAATATGAATTCCTGCAGTCACGAAAGCTTGAAGTCAATATTTATACATACCATGGATAATATTATGAATATTCAACACGACTCCTCTTATCAGCAAAAAGTTGGGGAAAATATAATTCCATTCCACATAGACCTATGGCAAAAGTCGCAAATAATTGTAAATAGGGGAGAATGACTGCGGATAATAGGAATTTTTGCGGACCCTACAGCTGCCATGAATAATGGAAGTCACATATGAAATGGCCACAGACAAGATAATTTCTCCTGTACACTTTATGCATTTTACAACAACAAAATGTAGTAGACATTTATTTGCCTGAGACACAGATACCTAATTATCAATCACCACTGATATAATTTCAAAAATGTTTGATTGGGTTGACAAAAACGAAGTGACGTTCAACTTAAAATATAACCTGTCAATGATAGTTCCATATAAGGCTGGCAATTCCACAGTTTACCTGACATCATATTTAACAATAATATTCTTCGCCAAAGGAAAACTAATAATCTCACACCAATCTCATCTGACTGGTGTGCTGGTTGATTCACCCTCGAGTCACCCGCTGCTTGCAGCACCGATTGGTTTGACCAGTCAATGTTCACATGCATTTGTACATTCCCCTTAATACTTTCCTGGCATATAGCTGTGAAAATCTGTGGCAATAAGCCATCATAGTATAAAACTATTTTTCTGCCACCTCCAGGGAGCAGACTTGTAATGCAAGCTTCGGAAATAAATCAAGTGAACTCTTTTTTTTCCTAATTCGCATGAAAATGACCGAATGCGTTGCAAATTAGATTATTGTGCAGATTACTCACTCACACCAAGGTAAACAAACAAAATCACAGCAGCAGCTTTGAAAATATTAATCAAACTGTGGTTCATATTGCTTACACATAAAGCACAGTGAGAAAGCATCTGGCTAGTTGAATGAGCATTTTTAGTTATCGCAGTTAATTGAATATGCTATCGCATAAAATTATGTTACCTTTAAAAAAATGGTACATACAGCAGATAAACAAACGTGTAAAACATCTGTTTAATTCCGGAAATAAAATAACTTGTGGTCCATTTACCAATGAGCCTTCTAAACCATTGTTCCCCAGTAGCATTTGTTTAACAAAGCAAACCTTGCTCTGCATTCATTATTTTTTTAAGTTTCATCCACAGGATGTGATCCATTAAAACTCATCGACATGGTTACATAATGCTATCGGTGGGATCTAGCTTTGAACACAATGTGACATCAAATTACAATCAGTGGAGTACAAGACTATGTAAAAAAATGCAATTATGCACGGGCTCATCGGATTGCATGCAATAAATGAATAACAGGCAACGTTTCGGTTTCAGCAAAAATGTAAAACCACTGAAACACATTAATCTGAAAGGCCATGGGTTAGTGATGGGTTAGTTCTATTCCCGCAATAATACCGATATTTTTTTACCTACAAGCCTCCAAACCCAAATGCAATGATAGTATAATAACCTATATTTTATGAAGCGCCTTTCATATAAGTATCTCAGAGCGCTGTAAATAAAAATAAAACTCCAATTACAAATATAGATGAAATATAATCTAAATAGACAGCTTACAACAATATTAATCTTCTTGGTTCTTTCGGTAAAGTCACGTAGAGGGGAAGTAATAAAATAATAAAAATAAAACATAATAAAATAATTCTCACGAGGTTTCGGCCACAACGCAAGCAGCCGTCCTCAGGTGAAGAATGAAACACCACCAAGCTTGGAGCGTATATTTAAGCTGGGTTGGAGGGGGGGAGGTGGGAAGAAGAGCGCCTTGACAAAATAATTTGCATATCAAGAGGAATTTAGCATATAGAAAAATACGTAGGAGGTGGGCGGGGGGGGTTTCAAATTCATATTATGCCCGTGCATTATGCAGGATTAGCAGCATCAAAGGGAGGGGGAAGGGGGGTAGCATTAACAAAGGAAAGGAATGTTAATAGTATGTAGCTGCAGTTACTAAACAACCACGTAAAAAAACGAAAGTATAAACTATATAAACAACTAAAGTATAAACTACATAGCATTATCAGTACTTACTATACTCTACAATAAGCTGAGTTACTAACAGTAAGTAATACATTACTAACTGTAAGTAATACATTACAATTCTACGTCGTAAAAATTATATAATATGCTTCCATATTATATAATTATATAATATGTTTCCATATTATATAATTTTTACGACGTAGAATTGTAATGTATTACTTACTGTTAGTAACTTAGCTTATTGTAGAGTATAGTAAGTATACTGATGATGCTATGTAGTTTATACTTTAGTTGTTTATGTAGTTTATACTTTAGTTTTTTACGTGGTTGTTTAGAAACTGCAGCTACATACTATTAACATTCCTTTCCTTTGTTAATGCTACCCCCCTTCCCCCTCCCTTTGATGCTGCTAATCCTGCATAATGCACGGGCATAATATTAATTTGAAACCCCCCCCGCCCACCTCCAACGTATTTTTCTATATGCTAAATTCCTCTTGATATGCAAATTATTTTGTCAAGGCGCTCTTCTTCCCACCTCCCCCCCTCCAACCCAGCTTAAATATACGCTCCAAGCTTGGTGGTGTTTCATTCTTCACCTGAGGACTTCTGCTTGCGTTGTGGCCGAAACCTCGTGAGAATTATTTTATTATGTTTTATTTTTATTATTTTATTACTTCCCCTCTACGTGATTTTACCGAAACAACCAAGAAGATGAATCCCTGCAGTCACGAAAGCTTTAAATCGAACAATATTAATGACTACTTTCGAAATTCCCAAAAAATGAACTAAGATAAAGGCGAATCATTATTCCAGAGTAATCTAATTAGACAACAAGCTTAGTTTTTTTTTATTTTAAGTTACAGGGAAAGCATGTACAAATAAGTGCGTTTTAAGACGTGATTTGAAACGTGAAACAGGCTCATAGAATACATTCAGATGGTTTATGTATGACGTAATACCAGCTAAGCTGTTCTTAGTTACGTGTCATAGTTGATGCAAAGGTTCTGTGCTCGATGGAGGCTCATGGTAGAGGCACGTTGACAGAGGTGAGAATGTATGCAACGCTGTGATGACTTCTGCCATAGCTACAGTGTGGGTGCAAATCACTCAACTTGAGACAGCTCCGCAAAGGTAGTTCCACACTTAGAAATGAAAAACACATATAAAAAAGAAAATACATACATAAATTATTTATAAGTAATCTAAAAAGATGATTGCAAATCTCAGATTGTTTTTACGACCTAATAAAATGTACATTGTGTTGTAACAATAATGTTATCGAGCATGAAAGTCCCGTTTTTTCGATACCTTGCTTAATAATCGTTATACTTTTCCAAATCTGCCACTGACAGTTTCTACGTAAAGATTGGGGTGCGTTGGACCCAGTCGGATGTTACCTAGTCACAGTGCTGTCCCTTCGTGTGTGATCTTCTGAGGTGGGTGACACTTCACACAAATTGCAGTTGTTTTAAGATGTGATTTACTTTTTTGAAAATCCCAACTGCCATTTCCTTGGTGAGATTTGTATTTTGCTTTCTAGGGTGCTCTACAGGCCTGAACCATGGCAGCCACAAGGTGATTAATGGGGATAAGTGACACTCCCCTCCGAGATGTATACACCTTCTGTCATGGGTGCTGTGAGATGATGCCGATGTATCTAATACATATGACGGGTTATAGAAAGTTGTCTGAGAGTGTGAACATGTTGTCACACGTTACCTTTAAATAAATTGACATTCTCGATCCTGATCTCACGCAGAACAAGATTGGGCAAGAGTATTAAGAGGAATTGCGACTGAAGGTCATAATCAGCCTGAAAGAGAAATGCACTCCGGTCCAAAGACAGCTCCCCATGGGTTATCTTTGTTGAATGTTTCCAGAGATCTTACACTTTTTATTTTATGAAAATCTTTGTCACGAAGCCTGCAATTGTTAACATTACCCTCTATTTAAACATACTAAGACTAAATAACCCCCGTGTAGCTAAATATGTCAGCAATGTCATCGTGGTGCTTGCATGCCTGGCAAGGTGCACTGTGAGACGAAGAAAATAGTGAACGGTTCCTCACAGAAGGACATGGGGCAGACTCAGGTTGCATGGTTTAACTCAGAAACAAAGACAACGATCCCCTCCCCCTACGAAGGCTTACAGACCGTAAAGCAACGTGCTGTTAGTAAACACCTATTCTGACTGGCATGGTACAAAAAACGGTTGCCCTGTCTCCTTTATAAATGCAGTGATGATGTCGCTTCAGAATTGTAGCGCGGTACGTGAACGACGAAGATAATCCACCTCGCTTTAATTTCACTAAGGAAAAAAACAAAGAGACCAAGATCTCCCATAGAGCCTTTAAAAAAACTTGCTGTCATTGTGTTTTATATTGTTGATGTTTATACACTGCATCAGGTACACATTTAAGGCTGAGTCGACCGATGGGAGGCCCAGGAATGGCTCACATATCTATCGCTGTTATTGGGCGTGAGAAGGAATTGCAGTGCGCTAACCACTGTGCCACTACTCCCCTGTTTTACTCTTTACATAGGAGGGAAGGTCAAAGATATTTAGTTCGAATGGTAAAATAAATATTTACATAATTTTAGACTATTGTGCAAAACCTTGTTGCATTAACCCACCATAACATACGTGCAATTAAATTAACTGTTACTATATTAAAATATAAAGTAATAAACATGGAGCTTTATGTTCCTATACATCTCCAATTCAAAGCATTTCCACCCACACCCATATATAATATTTATAATCTGCGACAGATACAGCAGAGAAATACAGAACGTATTTAAACCTCTCACATAAATGTACATTTCAACGTAATTACATTATAATAATGTATCAGATTCTCCCACCCTGATGATGTATATTTTGCTTTGGATCATTAGATCAACATTGGTGTTATTGTGAGCCCTATTAAAAGAGCATTTCTGAACTCGACATGGCTCTGTTTATTCTGTGGCTTCTCTGGGGTTTTTTCCATTGACTGTGTGCGATGTTCTGGAGGCTGCCTGCGCTAATGATGCTTGTCAGATCAAATCATTCACATCACTGCTTGGGTCCTAGGCAGCAGATGGCCTTGCTGTGCTGAATGCTGCATTAATTATTTTACTGATTTGAGGCGACTCTTTTTTTATGGATTTCAATCTTCATTTTATGTTGCAAATTTCAAGCATATTTTTCACTTTATTGGGGCAAGATAGAACACGTGCGTGGAGAATACATGTACGAAAAAAATGCAATGCAAACGATTTGTTTCGGAATGGAATTGGATGATTTCGCCTGGTAATAATGCAGACAATGTCAGTTTTCCTTGGAGCACGTCATCAAAGGAAAAATCTGATTTTTAAATGTCATTGTCAATGGCTTCACATGTAGAGACCATGTGTCTGTAAGCCTAATATGCTTGTGGAAAAAGGGCAAATGTATACGCACTGATGCACAACTGTTTAGCCAACAACAAAAACATTTGCTATACGATGCCAAAGTTGGTGGGGAATGCTTTGAAAGATTATACTTGCAGACAGAACATCAAGCTTCAACCCCTACTGGCAAATAAAAGCCAAAGTGTCAAGAAAAGGATCTCTCATCCACACCATGTCCGTGCCCATACATGTGGGTCGGTGTCACGATGAATTTAGCTACACGGGTTCAATTTGTTTGCAGGTATTGGGAGCATTGGTGCACAGCACGGAGGCTAAGGGTCATCCTAAAGATATAAACGACTTTGCCCGTGAGAAGATCAAAGCAACTTGCTCACTGTTTTTTAATCGAATTTTCTGAAGAATAAAAAGATCTGTGGTTCATATTGTTTGGGTCTTTCGGTAAAACCACGTAGATAGAAAAAAAATATCACGACGTTTCGATCACGACACAAGCATTTGCCATCAGGTGAAAAAATAGCGAGAGAGCTGCTGAGCAGGATGTTATAAAGTTTTGAGATGGTGAAGAAATTTGCACTAGCCCCACCCACTTCGCTTATGACCCTTGGGCTACACCCATCTCAAACCTTTATAACATCCTGCCTGAGCAGCTCTCTCGCTATTTTTTCACCTGATGACAATTGCTTATGTTGCGATCGAAACGTCGTGATATTTTTATTATTATTTTCTATCTACGTGGCTTTACCGAAAGATCCAAAGAATTTGAATTCTTGTAGTCACGAAAGCTTTAAGTCAAGATTTATCTGTGGTACATTTAAACTTTAAAATGATCATATTTTGTTGCTCCCAAAATAAACACATGAACATTATTTTGTTATGGTAATTGTTTTTTCCCCCCCAAGCTTGTTAAAGGTTCTTACTGGAACTCACCATGGAAAATCAGAGTAGGAAAATCACATGCGTGACTGAATGTAGTGGAACATGCATGTAATTCAGTGATTTAGAGATGGCGTTGGTAGATCACGACATTATACGTCATACATTCTTAGGTTATGCATTGCAATTATATACGTCTAGGCGATGTAGTCATTGACGTTATTCAACAAATGAAGACACCGATGTATATTTCTGACCAAAATCAGCTATACCCAGTTATAAAAGAATACTCGTCCTATGCAACATATAACAGCCTAAGTATATATTATATATAGAGAAAGAGAGTTTGTTGTCAATGTTGAAACCACGTAGGTAGGATGTTTTAATAATCTCTCTTGAAGGAAACAAATCTTTGAGAGATCTAACCGACTAATAACTCATAATTTTCCTATAATTTGAGAAGATACATTTTGCCTTCAGCAAGCTTGAGGTATATTCCTATTTGACACATTTTGCGTTGCACTTCTTAAAATGCACAGATATAATGGGGGCTAAAAAAACCTCTATAAAAAGCTAAATTATCCTTGAAAAGAATCTACATATTTGTGTAATTCATTACATAATGGATTCATGAATTTATTTTAGATAAGATCATCATGTAGGTAAAATGTAATTTTTTTACTACTGTATAACCCTTCTCCCCCGACAGAGCCAATCAAAAAAGTTGTTATTTGGGGGCAAATACGGCAATTGCTTTGGTTTAAAAAAAAACGGAATGTTGAAAAGCAAGCCGTTTTTTTACAAATTTGTACTAAATAGTAATATGCTGCTTATTTTTGGTCATGAAAGCTGACGTGCAAAATTACGTAAATAACTGATTCTGTTTTTAAATGCAAGCAAGACAAAATTTGGACAATAATAACCATTTACTATCTTCCACTTTGTGAGTGTGGCCTTCATCGAGAAAACAATAGCACGGAGCATTATGCTCCTCTATATGATATAAAGAACCCCTATACAATGAGTTTTTACACCTACACCTATTATAGTATTATTACAAATCGCAGTGAGGACACGAGTGGCGATATCTGAATCAGCCTTGGGCACTTCCCATTGCTTACCCGCACTGACCATTGCAGCGAATTATGGTTAAAGAGCCCCCAATGGCTAACATTGCAATGGCTAACATTGCATGTTAGCTATGAGGGGGGACTTCATCCAGCAGTGGAAGACAAACGGCTGGACATTATTAGTTTACTATTTTTTCTTGGGATTATCATCTTGATGCAGGGGATGTTGGAATGTTTGACAATGTAGAGGAGCTGGAATGTCTGGATATTTTTTTCAAGTGTATATTTAAAAATTGCATGAAAACTCTGCACAGATGCAATGAATAAAACCTACTTGCTGTACTACCACATACTGGCACCCCATTGTCCTGTAGCTTGATGCCTTGTGCATTGCGTTGGTGCCCTGTCTTCATGGCCGTGCACAGTACTTGGCTCCCATCTTATCCTCCCTTCTCTGTTCTTTGCCCTCTTAATTTCCACAAACACTCCCTTCAACTCCTCCAACACCCGTATCCTTGGCTATTTATTTTGTTATTTTCCGTTCCATTCTCCCTTTTGTTCCATTCTACTCTTCCATATCATGCACATGTCTCAGTTTGCCAACCCTATCTCTGTTTTGGTGGATCATAGGTGTGCAAATGAAGACGCCGCTTATTGCAAGCATCCGATGAGTTGGCAACATTTAAGCCTGAGCAGTGGCGGTAATGCGAGTCTTGGCATTTGGGAGGGCCAGCAGTTACACACGAGATTCATACTGATGCCAAATCCCCTCGTGTCGCAATCCTCCATCTGCCCCATCGCTTAGCATGGGGAGAAGACCGCGTGTGCTGGAGGTAAATACCGTACACAGAAGCGATCACTCAAATATCCCCGTTTGAATTTCAATGTAATCTATGCCAGCGTGGGCCTTGATAGAACTACTCGGCCTAAATTAAGAACTCCATTTCATACATTCTTCTTGGGAGTAATACAAGTTTATTTCCTGAGTGCTTGTGGCATACATCCCTAGCACAAAGCTCAGAGGAAGTGGCCCCATGGCATTTCTGTGGGTCCAGAAATAGTCCGAGGTAATAATGTATGTATGTTCCTGTTTGCTGCTGACTTAAGGTAATGCCAAGTAATGTTTTTATTATTATAGATTTATCATAGCCTAGGCATATGAGGTCCAGTGAAAATGTTAATGAAGTAAATAGAATGTATAAGATGTAAGCTGTGCGTTTATAATGTGGGCCCCTCTTCTCAGCAGTCTCCGTCCGCACAATGCATCGCAGTTTACGATTGCGCAGTGCCAGCGAGCCATCCATAACATCTCAAAATTAAATGTATTTCCGTTTCCTTGTCACATATTGCTTTAATATCCTCAGTATTTTCAAAACGGAGGTCCTTAAAACATTGTCTGCCTCGAAAGTGGTAGCAAAGGTGGGAACTTTGGAGCGCAACTAGCCTAGTTTGGTTGATGGTAACTCTCAAGGTGCACAGACTCATATGGAGGTCAATTTCAAGTTAACTTTATTTCACTAGGGTGAGAACTCAAGAAACCAGGGACAAGTATGGTTTGCAAAAGTGACCTGGGGGTGACCAAATAGATGGAGTTCGACTTCTATATTTGGGGGGGGGGGGGGGGCAGGGGTTCACTTTGTCCCTCACATTAGAAATCGTTAAAATAAGAAAATTATTGATTTTTTTAAAGTAAAACTACTGAAAATAAATTAATGCACCCCGTGCCCCCCTCCCCCCGCAAACTCTGCCCATGGGTCACCATAATGAGATCCTGCCTGTGTGATTGCCTTGCTGAAGCTCGGGACTCTGCATGCATCGCACAAAAATTTGGAGGGAGGTAACACATGATCGAAAGTGAAATTTAACATCAAGGTCACCCATTCGTTCCATTTGAATCAAATCATTTGTTTATTTTTTTTGACTGCACCTTGCATGTCCATATATGGGCACATACAACCTCAGTATTTTTGGTGTTTACAAGTTGAGTTTTCTATTAAGGTGAACATTGCTGAGGAGAGACTGCCATGTCTGCCTACATAGCTGCAGATTATGCAATATAGTTCAATAAATGGTATTGCTCAATATTGCAAATAAAGTCGAATTTGCCGTGATAAATAACAATGTAAATGATTCCGTTCGTGTAAAAAGAGGAATGTATTGTTGAATCAGAGATGGTTAACTGTGCTTATTATGTTCTAGGGAAACATATTTACAATTTTTTTCAATATTAATGAAAATATAATTATTATGTTTCAAGAAAAATACAAAGGTAGTCAAAGCACATAGATAATGATGAAATAGGCATAATAGCTCTGATGGTATAAACCTGGATAGTATTTAGTGCATGTGTATTGACACCGCGTGATGTCACTGTGCAGTGGTGGCCCTAGAGAGGCACGGCGTGCGTTGTAACAACATCGTGGATACCACAATGGTGTGGGTGTAGTACCTAGAGGGGCCCAGTGAGCGCTGATTGATAGCGCTAGATGGCACCACCCTTGGCGTGCAGTGCCAACCCTACAGGACAGGGTGTGGGCCGTAGGAATGAGGTTACTAAAGGCCATGGCACTCTGGTTGACCCGAGAGGACACGTTACCAGTTAAATCTATAAAGGGGCCCAAGTGGGGGCTATGGGTGGTCACGTGGGTAGCATCCAGATCCTTTCCGAGGATTCTGGAAGGTGGTCGTGGCCAAGAACTATCCGGCCGCGCAATATCGAGTGAAGACGGCAGCGACGAAGGCAAAGAAGATGACAGCAACGACGAGACGAGTTTACTCCCAGAACTGGCAGCCCTGAGCTCCCGTTCTCAGGTCCTGTTATGCTACCAGCGTGACCTGGCTCTGCCCTGGCCGCGCATCCCTTCTCGAGGCCACTAACAGGTTCCAGGTTCTTCCAGATGGGGCCTTCTATGACCCTTGCCCCAGTTCCTCTGCCCTGCCAACACACCCGCGTATATGCTCACTGGCCTGTGTACTGTTTGTTCACCACAGTTGCCGCTGTTGGGCAGCAGCCGGCGCTATTATACTACACTTGTGTAGTGAGTCAAACTGAGTCGCAGACGTTCTTCTTTAGAGGCAACACATTTATTATACCAACACGCAATACACAAAGGCGTAACTGCCCCTTTACCAGATACAGCCTAGGGTGGTGACCACCCAGCTAACTACACGATATGGAGGAGTTACAGCTTCGAAGGATCGGACCCTCACTCGGGTCCCGGCCACGTATTGATGCCTTGTAGAGCTTCCAGCTTGTAGATGTCGAGCTTCCAGCTTGTAGAACGAAGTGACCTGGTCCCTCTCAGGGACCCACCTTATATCCTCCCAGGTCAGGTCTGGCTCAGCCCAGGCCCCACCCTCTCTATCCCTATCGAGAGCTCTCCCCGGACACGTGATCACTTCCTAGCCCCCCCCCCCCCAACTGGGGCCTTCTCTGTGGACACTCCGGATCACGTGTCTACGAGGTCAACTAAAGTGCCATAGCCCGGAGAAATCCTGTCACTGGGCTGACACTCTCCCGCTCCCCATTGTGGGAGCCCGCACTACACGCTATGCGTGGTGCCCATGCTATCCCAGCGCTCGCCAAGCGCCGCTAGGGCTGGTACTACACCCATCTATAGGGTATAAACGATGACAGTGCATCGTACGCCGTGCTATAGTAAAGCCGGCATCACACAGCAACCCACCCAATGCTGTCCGCAATGTAAGAACATCGCACGCCACGACCCTCCCGGGCCAGCACCATACAGTGGCATCCCCGATGTCACTACATCACACCCCCCTTTGTAGCATCCAGCCGTCCCGGCTGTCAACTCCCCCTCCAAACCAACGAATTATTACAAAGCAAAAAAAAACATAGTGTGCCTCAACAATAACAATAACAGCAATACATACCCAAACCCACCTGTACAAAATTACACTATGCACAAATGTACAAAACCCACAGAGAGAAGGGTGTAACCCAGCGAACCCACAACAATAACACAACAACATACAAAAAACAAGTGAACCACGGGATCCCCTCCACCACCACACCTCCAATCTTCACCGTGTAATGACGCTCGTGAGCTCAATGACGGCCAGGATCAGCCAATGACTGCCACGACTTAACGAGTGCGACAAGCAACTGACAGCGTGTGAGAGTGTGTGCAAGGGGATCACGAAAAACGAGTCTTTGAGCGAGTCCGTGATGCCGGGCCCCCAAAGCAGGTGGGCTTGCTCACCCTGGAAGTTCCGGGGGGAATGTGCAATTGTTCTGCGGAGGACCCATCGGCCCAGCAATAGGCCGGACCGACGGGTCCTCCGCGCTCGAAGCCCTTGGAGCCAGTGTGCACGGCCATTCGGGAGACGTCAGTCGCGCAGCGCCTGGGGGCGGAACAGAATCGCTCCGCTGAGGTCCAACCTCAGCAGGCACACACCCCGCCTCGTCGGACACATTCGACACTTTACCCCTGCGATGTGGAGATGAAACGAATTCGCGCTGCGCAATAAACAGTTTCAAGGGAGATGGATGCACAAACCAACTCCGCCAACCCAAATTGATCTGGATACACTGTGGTCGAACAACCCGAACAACATCGACCGGCCCCCACCAGGGTTGTAGTAACTTAGGCGATGTACCCACCAGCACCTGCGGACAGTGCAACCAGGCCTTGTATTCCAGGCATCCATTCATATGGAGAAACACGCATTCCCTTAAGCCGTTCGTTGGCCAATTTTCGCGACTCGGAATTAACCCTGGAAGCTTCCCATGCCTCAGAAAGCTTCTGAAGAATGAAACGAACGGAGTCAGAAATCTTGGATTTATGCATTTCCGGCATGACCTGCAACTGCACATCGATCGGTGGGTCGTACTCCCTTCCATACATAAAAAAACGGTGAGTAGCTGGTGGACGCGTGCGGGGCCATCCTCTAAGCGGCAAGGACCGCATGGATATGTAAATCCTAATCGAGTTGTGACTCATTGATCTGGTGGCTCAACATGGAGGTCAGAGTCCTATGTAGCCATTCGACCATGCCATCCGTGCGCACCTTCTTTGTTGCCAACAAAGTGCAGACATCATGAAACTATTTAGAAGAAAAATTCTTGCCCTGGTCGGTCAAAAGGGGTTCAGTAGCACCCTTGTCCATAACATAACCATTGAGGAATGCCTCCGTAATAGTCTCAGCCGATTGATTTGGGAGCGGCCAAGTGACAGGCCACCGTGCAAAATACTCGACCCTCACAAGAAGATATTTGTTTCCCTGAGCAGTAGTGGGGAACGGGCCAAGGATGTCCAGCGCAAACAAGTTTGTTGACGCGCGATACCTGAATTGATTGCAAGGGGGGGCGGCAGAGTTTCGCCGGCGGCTTCCACCGGGCACACTGTACGCACCCTTTGAGCAAATCATCCATATCCGCAGACATGGAAGGCCAATAGAAATCCAGTTTGAGCGTGGCCAGCATCTTCTGCACACCCAGGTGCAAGAGACCCTCATGCACAGCCCAAACAATCTCGCCACGCAGGGCAGTGGGGACAACAATGGTATAACGACGCAGCCCCCCATCCCAATGCATGAGTAAGCCGTCTCGCAGAACGACCGAGGCAACGCCGCGTCGATACATGCCCCCATCAGCTTCCCTCGCACGACGCTGCAATTTGAGTAGCGTAGCGTCTTCCGCCTGAAGGCATCCCTATTCCACGTAATCCAGACCGATGACCGCATTCCGTGTGCCTGAACCGGCACCCGTCCCGACTGTCGCCACATTCGGCAGATGCCGCGATAGGAGGGGGCGAGGTCACATTGGTCGGTTTACAGCGCCCGGAACCTGAAAAACATGCACAACCTCCAGTTGTTGGCAATCGCGACAGGGCATCGGCTGTCCATATGGCGAGAACTCTCGCAGTACGTAACGTGGAACGAGAAGTCCTGCAGGATCTCCAGCCAGCGTGATAATTGGCCTGACGGCTGGTCCACACGCAGCGTATATTGGAGTGCTGCATGATCGGAGCGCATCTCCAATTGTCTAACGTACAAGTAGGGGCGATATTGCTGCACGAAAACCACAATGGGCAACAATTCACGTCACATAACACAATAACGATGTTCGGCCAGAGACAGCACCCTACTGCCGTACGCAACAATGCTCTCCACCCCATCAACAACCTGCTAGCGTCCGTATCTTGGATGAACGGCAATGAAAAATTCGGATAACGCAGGGGAGGGACGTTCACCAATCCATAGCGGATGGCACGAAATGCAGCCTCCTCCTCCCCCCAAAGGAAACTTGTGACCCTTAGCCGTTATCGCATGGAGAGATTTTGCAATTGACGCGAACCCGGCAATGAAACGGTGATAGTAGGATGCAAAGCTGATAAAACTGCGCACCTCAGTCACCGAGGTGGGATTTGGCCAAGTTCGGACGCACATAGTTTTCTCTGGGTCGGTTGCAATACCCAATTCGTCAACAATGTGGCCAAGATACTGAAACAATTTCTGGAGAAGGTGACACTTCTGAGGTTAGCCGCACGCATTTTGAGAAAGACGGCACGCAGGCGGGCCAAATCTTCATTGAAGGTGCGGCTGAAGACGATTATGTCGTCGAGATATATCAAACACGAGTCCCACTGGAGACCCACCAGGAAAAGTTCCATCAAACGTGGCTGGTGCGGAATGGAGCCCCATAGGAAGGCAATTAAATTAGAACAATCTCTGAGGCATACAAAAGGCCATCTTAGGTCTCGAGACATTGTCAAGCAACAACTGCCAGAACCCGGATCGGAGATCGAGTGTGGAAAAGAAACATGCCCCCATCAACGCGTCAAGCGAATCATCCATGCGAGGCAGGGGATACGCATCCGCAACAGAAACCTTATGAAGCTTCCGAAAATCTATGCAGAATCGTAAGCTACTATCGTGCTTCTTTAAAAGCACAATCGGAGCTCCCCAGGGACTGGTGGATGGTGAGATTATGTCTGCGGCCAACATTTCATCAACCGCCAGCCAAATATGTTCCTTCTCCGCCAGGCTCAGCCGGGAGGGATTCTGCCGGAGAGGGGCAGCGTCGCCCGTATCAATGTGATGACTCAGAAGCGACGTGCGTCCAATAACAAATTTACCTTTGTTAAAAATGTCTGAGAATTCAAGCGAGAGTACCCACAACTCTTCTATCTGGTCTGCAGACAAGGTGCCACTCTCAGCACACAGTTTGTCTATCCAGCCTTCATCCACGTCCCAGGATTGTCGTGTGTAAAACTCAGCGCCCACATTCCTGACGAAGCCACTTTCCGGATGCGCCAGCGATGCATGAGCCAACACAGTACCCTCCTGGATGACTGTGGTGTCTAACCTAGCATTAAGAACCTGCATAAAAGGTTCCTGGTCGTTGGACACTAACATCTAAGCCGCCACCAATGTCAGTCCGCGACTGACCTTGTTGGCAGGTCCCAAAACAACCCCGTTTTCTGAAGCCGCAAATTCGAACAGCTTCCTCAAGTGGAGGGGGACTAACATCTGTGTGCCGGGAAGGATTCTCACCATTCGGCATGCAAGCGCCTGCACCATAGCTTTGGCCGTACACAAATGGATGGGGAAGGAAAAAATGCCATACAACGGCCGGATGGCAATTACAAACAGCCACAGTCAATATGGATTTTCAGAGGGATCCTATCAAAAAATGGGTTCCAAGTAAACATGGAACAGCCAGGGACATGGAGACAAGAATATGTCCTAACAATTTAACATCAGCGATACGTACCTCGGACGTTATCCGACCGCTAATACCCAATGAGCCGCTGTTAGTGGCAAAACACGGTGCATCGACAGGGTCTAGAATCCGACACTTAGGAGGGAAACAATTGTAAATCAACTTAAAGATGATAGTTGCCGATGCACCCATGTCGACTAGCATCCTTATTTCCACACCCTCGATAAACCCAAGCACGGCAGATGAACCCGCGGCCGCAGCTACCACCCGATGGGCCAGCTCCGACCACTGCTCCGGTTGGAGCTGGCGAACCTCACGATCATGCGTAGGACTTCCCCGTACCGAATTGCGACCGGGACACAAACTGAAACGCCTATATGGGTGAGGTGAGGCCAGTGGTCGAGTGTAGAATGTGACGCAACTCACCTTAGGGTGTAGAGAAGCTTGCTATGGTGGCGATGCTGGGAGGCGCCGTCGTGGTACGCGGCAGCCCGATGACACATGCCCCGGCAGGCCCCAATTGTAGCAGGTGACATGGCTGCCTCCGGAACGAGATGACGACATTGGCTGCCGCTGCTCGTCTGTTTGTCGCGCCCCATCATCACGCCGGTCACCTCCACCTAGGCCTCGGCAAGGTAAGGTAAATTACCTTCATTACCGGGTAAAAGGGTAAAGGTAAAGGGTAAAGGTTTCGACATGCCAAGGGGTAAGGTAAAGAGTAGGGTA
This sequence comes from Lampetra fluviatilis, assembly GCF_964198595.1. Lineage (NCBI taxonomy): Eukaryota > Metazoa > Chordata > Hyperoartia > Petromyzontiformes > Petromyzontidae > Lampetra > Lampetra fluviatilis. Next base: position 8,809,929 of record NC_136288.1, read on the forward strand.
AAGGTAGCTCAGAAGAATTACCCGGTAGGGTAAGTGTAGTTTGAATAATTACCCGGTAAATACAGTACCTTGCTCACCGCTAAAAGTTCCGTGGCGCAGTGACGCAGTCCGTGGCCTCCATTTTAAAGTGATGGCGGAGCACATGGAGACGGTCCACGTTCTTGAGGTCGAGGTACTAGAGGACGAGGATGCCAGCTACGGCTTTTTTGGGGTTGCTGCGAACAGCAATCAAAAGAGGCAGCGGTATGCGTTCCCGTGGGAGCACACACACGATTGGATGGAGGGTGATACGCATGCACAGCAAGGGAAGCGGCAGTGCGTGCACTGCCGCAAGTGGTTTTCCACCCACACGAACGCGTCGGGGTAGAAAGCCCACCTCAAGAAACACAACGTGCTCGCCCCAGGCAGTGAGGTCGGGACGTCGGCATCGGCGAGCCGCCTAATACGGAAAACGCTGAGCCGGCCAGCAATCCCGGATCGCCTCCTGGTAAAGTTCGAGAACGGGGTGGTGGATTTTGTTATCCAAGGTGCAATCTTTTTGCGAGCCGCCGGCAGCGACAAGTTCAAGACCTTGGTCAACACATTGACGCAGGGATACGAGGGCCCATCGACCCGCACCATCATTCGCAGGATTGTCGAGCATCACGCCATCATGCTGCCCATCGTCAGGGCGTTCTTCTCCAACGTGGACGTCGCCATCTCGCTCACCATCAACGGGTGGTCGAACCGCAACTTGAAGGGAATTTGGATGGTCACGGTGCACTGGATCGACAGCAAATCTGGTGCGTCAAAATCCATGCTGCTGACAATCCTCGATGTGCAGTCCGGAAGGGGTGTCGGCAAGCGCATTGGGGCCACTCTGTTTGAGCACCTCCAAAGCCTCGGGCACAATATCTTGACCAAGCTGCTCGCTGTCACCAGCGACAATGGCTCCGATGCGAACAGTGCTGTCAAGACGTTGTTCGCCCTGGTCAACGTGGACGCTGGATATGAGCAGTTGCGGGCTTGCCACCATATTCGATGTGCGGATCATTCCGTCCAGATCGGTGTCATCCAAGTTCTAAAACTGATCAAGTCAACAAATGCCGAACTGCGCAAGGCACTCGTCAATATCAGGTGCAGCAAGGTCGTCCGGCAGTCGTACCGCTGCGAGGCTGAGATCGCCAAGCTCGCCAGCAAGGAGCCGACGCACCAGGACTCGCCGACCAGGTGGCATTCGACGTTTGACATGGGCGACGACGCCATCAAGAAGCGTGTCCCATTGGACATTATCATGGCGCGCTTCCAGGATGTGATCGGTGTCGGTGCTTTATCTGAACTGCAGTGGGCAAACATCGAGGGCGTGACAGCATTCCTGCGAATGCCACGCCAGGTCATGGCCTCGTTGTCGGCGGACCACAATTCGACATTGGATCTCGTGCCTGTGACGATGGAGCACCTCGTCCGTCATTGCGATCACGGTGAAGCCGCCCTTAGAGCGATCGATGAGCCCTTGACTGTGACGGGGATGAAGGCCGAACTGGTGCGGTACCGCTACCTACTGGTTTAGGAACCAGCCATTGTGGCATCCTACTTGAATCCACAGCTGCCGAAAACGACAGACCAAGACGAGCTGGCTACACTGAAGGCCACAATCCACTCTGTCCTGCAGCATCGCTACTCGGACGTGCTCACGATCTCGCCGACGGCAGTTGCTGCCCATATGGAGGAACGGTCACTGTTCAGCACCCCATCGTTTTCTGAGCATGGGCGTCACGACCGCCAGCGCCTTCATTGACATAATGCAGTGGTGGTTTCTCCGCAAAGAGCTGCTCCCCGCCCACTACAAGATGGCCTGCGACTACTTGGGAGTGCCGGCGACGTCAACTCCCTGTGAACGTGCGAATAGCAGAGCCGGGCAGGAGTTCACATGCGTTTGCCAGTCGCTGTCAACGACACTCTTCATAAAGTCCATGTGCTTGCGCTCATGGATCACGGCCGGCTGCCTGAAGGTTCCGTCTAACTGGGCTGGAGCGGCACAGGATCTTATTGCCTGTCGTATGTCCAAGGATGATGGCAATGACGAACTTGATCAGGTTGTTGATGAGATCGCCATCGACCAAGACGACTGGGACGAGGAGGTTATGGAGGACGGTGTCGTCGACAGCCTAAACGCCCGATTTGAGAGTATTCTATATGAATGAAGCGTCTTCTTGGTTCTTTCAGTAAAGTCACGTAGAATGGAAATAATAAAATAATAAAAATAAAACATAATAAAATAATTCTCACGACGTTTCGGCCACAATGCAAGCATCCGTCCTCAGGTCTGTCGGGGAGACAGCGTCTGAATGAAACAGCACCATGCTTGGAGCGTATATTTAATCTGGGTTGGAAGGGGGGGAAAGGGCGCCTTGATAAATGCAGGTATGTGATTAGTACTACTTATGCCCGTGCATTATGCAGGATTAGCAGCATCAAAAGGAGGGGATATGGTAAGCATTAATAAAGGGAAGGAGTGTTAATAGTATGTAGCTGCAGTAACTAAAACCATCACGTAAACAACTGAAATATAAACTACATAGTATCATCAGTATACTAAATATACTCTACAATAAGCTGAGTTACTAACAGTAAGTAATACATGACAATTCTACGTCGTAAAACATATAATATGCTTCCATCTAAACTTTATTCTCTTACATCACACGAGTCTACACCGTACTATATACTGCCATAGACAAACCCAACATTAAATTATATACTGTATTGCTATAAACCACACAACCTCCACTCTACATCCTGGCACCAGACAAACTCCACTCTACATCCTGGCACCAGACAAACTCCACTCAACATCCTGGCACCAGACAAACTCCACTCTACATCCTGGCACCAGACAAACTCCACTCTACATCCTGGCACCAGACAAACTCCACACTACATCCTGGCACCAGAAAAACTCCACTCAACATCCTGGCACCAGAAAAACTCCACTCTACATCCTGGCACCAGACAAACTCCACACTACATCCTGGCACCAGACAAACTCCACTCTACATCCTGGCACCAGACAAACTCCACTCTCCATCCTGGCACCAGACAAACTCCAGACTACATCCTGGCACCAGACAAACTCCACTCAACATCCTGGCACCAGACAAACTCCACACTACATACTGGCACCAGACAAACTCCACTCTACATCTTGGCACCAGACAAACTCCACTCAACATCCTGGCACCAGACAAACTCCACTCTACATCCTGGCACCAGACAAACTCCACTCAAGATCCTGGCACCAGACAAACTCCACTCAACATCCTGGCACCAGACAAACTCCACTCAACATCCTGGCACCAGACAAACTCCACTCTACATCCTGGCACCAGACAAACTCCACTCAACATCCTGGCACCAGAAAAACTCCACTCTACATCCTGGCACCAGACAAACGTCACTCTACATCGTGGCACCAGACAAACTCCACACTACATCCTGGCACCAGAAAAACTCCACTCTACATCCTGGCACCAGACAAACTCCACTCTACATCCTGGCACCAGACAAACTCCAGACTACATCCTGGCACCAGACAAACTCCACTCAACATCCTGGCACCAGACAAACTTCACTCTACATCCTGGCACCAGACAAACTCCACTCTACATCCTGGCACCAGACAAACTCCACTCTACATCCTGGCACCAGACAAACTCCACTCAACATCCTGGCACCAGACATACTCCACTCTACATCCAGGCACCAGACAAACTGCTCTCAATATCCTGGCACCAGACAACCTCCACTCTACATCCTGGCACCAGACAAACTCCAATCAACATCCTGGCACCAGACAACCTCCACTCTACATCCTGGCACCAGACAAACTCCACTCAACATCCTGGCACCAGACAAACTCCACTCTACATCCTGGTACCAGAAAAACTCCACTCTACATCCTGGCACCAGACAAACTCCACTCTACATCCTGGCACCAGACAAACTCAACTCTACATCCTGGCACCAGACAAACTCCACTCAACATTCTGGCACCAGACAAACTCCACTCTAAATCCTGGCACCAGACAAACTCCACTCTACATCCTGGCACCAGACAAACTCCACTCTACATCCTGGCACCAGACAAACTCCACTCTACATCCTGGTACCAGACAAACTCCACGCTCCATCCTTGCACCAGACAAACTCTACTCTACATCCTGGCACCAGACAAACTCCACTCTACATCCTGGCACCAGACAAACTCCACACTACATCCTGGCACCAGACAAACTCCGCACTACATTCTGGCACCAGACAAACTCCACTCAACATCCTGGCATCAGAAAAAACTCCACTCAACATCCTGGCACCAGACAAACTCCACACTACATCCTGGCACCAGACAAACTTCACTCTACATCCTGGCACCAGACAAACTCCACTCAACATCCTGGCACCAGACAAACTCCACACTACATCCTGGCACCAGACAAACTCCACTCTACATCCTGGCACCAGACAAACTCCACTCAACATCCTGGCACCAGACAAACTCCACTCTACATCCTGGCACCAGACAAACTCCACTCAACATCCTGGCACCAGACAAACTCCACTCTAAATCCTGGCACCAGACAAACTCCACTCTACATCCTGGCACCAGACAAACTCCACTCTACATCCTGGCACCAGACAAACTCCACTCTACATCCTGGTACCAGACAAACTCCACGCTCCATCCTTGCACCAGACAAACTCCACTCTACATCCTGGCACCAGACAAACTCCACTCTACATCCTGGCACCAGACAAACTCCACTCTACATCCTGGCACCAGACAAACTCCACACTACATCCTGGCACCAGAAAAACTCCACTCAACATCCTGGCACCAGAAAAACTCCACTCTACATCCTGGCACCAGACAAACTCCACTCTCCATCCTGGCACCAGACAAACTCCAGACTACATCCTGGCACCAGACAAACTCCACTCAACATCCTGGCACCAGACAAACTCCACACTACATCCTGGCACCAGACAAACTCCACTCTACATCCTGGCACCAGACAAACTCCACTCAACATCCTGGCACCAGACAAACTCCACTCTACATCCTGGCACCAGACAAACTCCACTCAACATCCTGGCACCAGACAAACTCCACTCTAAATCCTGGCACCAGACAAACTCCACTCTACATCCTGGCACCAGACAAACTCCACTCTACATCCTGGCACCAGACAAACTCCACTCTACATCCTGGTACCAGACAAACTCCACGCTCCATCCTTGCACCAGACAAACTCCACTCTACATCCTGGCACCAGACAAACTCCACTCTACATCCTGGCACCAGACAAACTCCACTCTACATCCTGGCACCAGACAAACTCCACACTACATCCTGGCACCAGAAAAACTCCACTCAACATCCTGGCACCAGAAAAACTCCACTCTACATCCTGGCACCAGACAAACTCCACTCTCCATCCTGGCACCAGACAAACTCCAGACTACATCCTGGCACCAGACAAACTCCACTCAACATCCTGGCACCAGACAAACTCCACACTACATACTGGCACCAGACAAACTCCACTCTACATCTTGGCACCAGACAAACTCCACTCAACATCCTGGCACCAGACAAACTCCACTCTACATCCTGGCACCAGACAAACTCCACTCAAGATCCTGGCACCAGACAAACTCCACTCTACATCCTGGCACCAGACAAACTCCACTCTACATCCTGGCACCAGACAAACTCCACTCAACATCCTGGCACCAGACAAACTCCACACTACATCCTGGCACCAGAAAAACTCCACTCAACATCCTGGCACCAGAAAAACTCCACTCTACATCCTGGCACCAGACAAACGTCACTCTACATCGTGGCACCAGACAAACTCCACTCAACATCCTGGCACCAGACAAACTCCACTCTACATCCTGGCACCAGACAAACTCCACTCAACATCCTGGCACCAGACAAACTCCACTCTAAATCCTGGCACCAGACAAACTCCACTCTACATCCTGGCACCAGACAAACTCCACTCTACATCCTGGCACCAGACAAACTCCACTCTACATCCTGGTACCAGACAAACTCCACGCTCCATCCTTGCACCAGACAAACTCCACTCTACATCCTGGCACCAGACAAACTCCACTCTACATCCTGGCACCAGACAAACTCCACTCTACATCCTGGCACCAGACAAACTCCACACTACATCCTGGCACCAGAAAAACTCCACTCAACATCCTGGCACCAGAAAAACTCCACTCTACATCCTGGCACCAGACAAACTCCACTCTCCATCCTGGCACCAGACAAACTCCAGACTACATCCTGGCACCAGACAAACTCCACTCAACATCCTGGCACCAGACAAACTCCACACTACATCCTGGCACCAGACAAACTCCACTCTACATCCTGGCACCAGACAAACTCCACTCAACATCCTGGCACCAGACAAACTCCACTCTACATCCTGGCACCAGACAAACTCCACTCTACATCCTGGCACCAGACAAACTCCACTCAAGATCCTGGCACCAGACAAACTCCACTCTACATCCTGGCACCAGACAAACTCCACTCTACATCCTGGCACCAGACAAACTCCACTCAACATCCTGGCACCAGACAAACTCCACACTACATCCTGGCACCAGAAAAACTCCACTCAACATCCTGGCACCAGAAAAACTCCACTCTACATCCTGGCACCAGACAAACGTCACTCTACATCGTGGCACCAGACAAACTCCACTCAACATCCTAGCACCAGACAAACTCCACTCTACATCCTGGCACCAGACAAACTCCACTCAACATCCTGGCACCAGACAAACTCCACTCTAAATCCTGGCACCAGACAAACTCCACTCTACATCCTGGCACCAGACAAACTCCACTCTACATCCTGGCACCAGACAAACTCCACTCTACATCCTGGTACCAGACAAACTCCACGCTCCATCCTTGCACCAGACAAACTCCACTCTACATCCTGGCACCAGACAAACTCCACTCTACATCCTGGCACCAGACAAACTCCACTCTACATCCTGGCACCAGACAAACTCCACACTACATCCTGGCACCAGAAAAACTCCACTCAACATCCTGGCACCAGACAAACTCCACTCTACATCCTGGCACCAGACAAACTCCACTCTCCATCCTGGCACCAGACAAACTCCAGACTACATCCTGGCACCAGACAAACTCCACTCAACATCCTGGCACCAGACAAACTCCACACTACATCCTGGCACCAGACAAACTCCACTCTACATCCTGGCACCAGACAAACTCCACTCAACATCCTGGCACCAGACAAACTCCACTCTACATCCTGGCACCAGACAAACTCCACTCAACATCCTGGCACCAGACAAACTCCACTCTAAATCCTGGCACCAGACAAACTCCACTCTACATCCTGGCACCAGACAAACTCCACTCTACATCCTGGCACCAGACAAACTCCACTCTACATCCTGGTACCAGACAAACTCCACGCTCCATCCTTGCACCAGACAAACTCCACTCTACATCCTGGCACCAGACAAACTCCACTCTACATCCTGGCACCAGACAAACTCCACTCTACATCCTGGCACCAGACAAACTCCACACTACATCCTGGCACCAGAAAAACTCCACTCAACATCCTGGCACCAGAAAAACTCCACTCTACATCCTGGCACCAGACAAACTCCACTCTCCATCCTGGCACCAGACAAACTCCAGACTACATCCTGGCACCAGACAAACTCCACTCAACATCCTGGCACCAGACAAACTCCACACTACATACTGGCACCAGACAAACTCCACTCTACATCTTGGCACCAGACAAACTCCACTCAACATCCTGGCACCAGACAAACTCCACTCTACATCCTGGCACCAGACAAACTCCACTCAAGATCCTGGCACCAGACAAACTCCACTCTACATCCTGGCACCAGACAAACTCCACTCTACATCCTGGCACCAGACAAACTCCACTCAACATCCTGGCACCAGACAAACTCCACACTACATCCTGGCACCAGAAAAACTCCACTAAACATCCTGGCACCAGAAAAACTCCACTCTACATCCTGGCACCAGACAAACGTCACTCTACATCGTGGCACCAGACAAACTCCACTCAACATCCTGGCACCAGACAAACTCCACTCTACATCCTGGCACCAGACAAACTCCACTCTACATCCTGGCACCAGACAAACTCCACTCAACATCCTGGCACCAGACAAACTCCACACTACATCCTGGCACCAGAAAAACTCCACTCAACATCCTGGCACCAGAAAAACTCCACTCTACATCCTGGCACCAGACAAACGTCACTCTACATCGTGGCACCAGACAAACTCCACTCAACATCCTAGCACCAGACAAACTCCACTCTACATCCTGGCACCAGACAAACTCCACTCAACATCCTGGCACCAGACAAACTCCACTCTAAATCCTGGCACCAGACAAACTCCACTCTACATCCTGGCACCAGACAAACTCCACTCTACATCCTGGCACCAGACAAACTCCACTCTACATCCTGGTACCAGACAAACTCCACGCTCCATCCTTGCACCAGACAAACTCCACTCTACATCCTGGCACCAGACAAACTCCACTCTACATCCTGGCACCACACAAACTCCACTCTACATCCTGGCACCAGACAAACTCCACACTACATCCTGGCACCAGAAAAACTCCACTCAACATCCTGGCACCAGACAAACTCCACTCTACATCCTGGCACCAGACAAACTCCACTCTCCATCCTGGCACCAGACAAACTCCAGACTACATCCTGGCACCAGACAAACTCCACTCAACATCCTGGCACCAGACAAACTCCACACTACATCCTGGCACCAGACAAACTCCACTCTACATCCTGGCACCAGACAAACTCCACTCAACATCCTGGCACCAGACAAACTCCACTCTACATCCTGGCACCAGACAAACTCCACTCAACATCCTGGCACCAGACAAACTCCACTCTAAATCCTGGCACCAGACAAACTCCACTCTACATCCTGGCACCAGACAAACTCCACTCTACATCCTGGCACCAGACAAACTCCACTCTACATCCTGGTACCAGACAAACTCCACGCTCCATCCTTGCACCAGACAAACTCCACTCTACATCCTGGCACCAGACAAACTCCACTCTACATCCTGGCACCAGACAAACTCCACTCTACATCCTGGCACCAGACAAACTCCACACTACATCCTGGCACCAGAAAAACTCCACTCAACATCCTGGCACCAGAAAAACTCCACTCTACATCCTGGCACCAGACAAACTCCACTCTCCATCCTGGCACCAGACAAACTCCAGACTACATCCTGGCACCAGACAAACTCCACTCAACATCCTGGCACCAGACAAACTCCACACTACATACTGGCACCAGACAAACTCCACTCTACATCTTGGCACCAGACAAACTCCACTCAACATCCTGTTACCAGACAAACTCCACTCTACATCCTGGCACCAGACAAACTCCACTCAAGATCCTGGCACCAGACAAACTCCACTCTACATCCTGGCACCAGACAAACTCCACTCTACATCCTGGCACCAGACAAACTCCACTCAACATCCTGGCACCAGACAAACTCCACACTACATCCTGGCACCAGAAAAACTCCACTCAACATCCTGGCACCAGAAAAACTCCACTCTACATCCTGGCACCAGACAAACGTCACTCTACATCGTGGCACCAGACAAACTCAACACTACATCCTGGCACCAGAAAAACTCCACTCTACATCCTGGCACCAGACAAACTCCAGACTACATCCTGGCACCAGACAAACTCCACTCAACATCCTGGCACCAGACAAACTCCACTCTACATCCTGGCACCAGACAAACTCCACTCTACATCCTGGCACCAGACAAACTCCACTCTACATCCTGGCACCAGACAAACTCCACTCAACATCCTGGCTCCAGACAAACTCCACTCTACATCCAGGCACCAGACAAACTCCTCTCAATATCCTGGCACCAGACAACCTCCACTCTACATCCTGGCACCAGACAAACTCCAATCAACATCCTGGCACCAGACAACCTCCACTCTACATCCTGGCACCAGACAAACTCCACTCAACATCCTGGCACCAGACAAACTCCACTCTACATCCTGGTACCAGAAAAACTCCACTCTACATCCTGGCACCAGAAAAACTCCACTCTACATCCTGGCACCAGACAAACTCAACTCTACATCCTGGCACCAGACAAACTCCACTCAACATTCTGGCACCAGACAAACTCCACTCTAAATCCTGGCACCAGACAAACTCCACTCTACATCCTGGCACCAGACAAACTCCACTCTACATCCTGGCACCATACAAACTCCACTCTACATCCTGGTACCAGACAAACTCCACGCTCCATCCTTGCACCAGACAAACTCTACTCTACATCCTGGCACCAGACAAACTCCACTCTATATCCTGGCACCAGACAAACTCCACACTACATCCTGGCACCAGACAAACTCCGCACTACATTCTGGCACCAGACAAACTCCACTCAACATCCTGGCACCAGAAAAAACTCCACTCAACATCCTGGCACCAGACAAACTCCACACTACATCCTGGCACCAGACAAACTCCACTCTACATCCTGGCACCAGACAAACTCCACTCAACATCCTGGCACCAGACAAACTCCACACTACATCCTGGCACCAGACAAACTCCACTCTACATCCTGGCACCAGACAAACTCCACTCAACATCCTGGCACCAGACAAACTCCACTCTACATCCTGGCACCAGACAAACTCCACTCAACATCCTGGCACCAGACAAACTCCACTCTAAATCCTGGCACCAGACAAACTCCACTCTACATCCTGGCACCAGACAAACTCCACTCTACATCCTGGCACCAGACAAACTCTACTCTACATCCTGGTACCAGACAAACTCCACGCTCCATCCTTGCACCAGACAAACTCCACTCTACATCCTGGCACCAGACAAACTCCACTCTACATCCTGGCACCAGACAAACTCCACACTACATCCTGGCACCAGACAAACTCCGCACTACATTCTGGCACCAGACAAACTCCACTCAACATCCTGGCACCAGAAAAACTCCACTCAACATCCTGGCACCAGACAAACTCCACACTACATCCTGGCACCAGACAAACTCCACTCTACATCCTGGCACCAGACAAACTCCACTCAACATCCTGGCACCAGACAAACTCCACACTACATCCTGGCACCAGACAAACTCCACTCTACATCCTGGCACCAGACAAACTCCACTCTACATCCTGGCACCAGACAAACTCCACTCTACATCCTGGCACCAGACAAACTCCACTCTACATCCTGGTACCAGACAAACTCCACTCTACATCCTGGCACCAGACAAACTCCACACTACATCCTGGCACCAGACAAACTCCGCACTACATTCTGGCACCAGACAAACTCCACTCAACATCCTGGCACCAGAAAAACTCCACTCAACATCCTGTCACCAGACAAACTCCACACTACATCCTGGCACCAGACAAACTCCACTCTACATCCTGGCACCAGACAAACTCCACTCAACATCCTGGCACCAGACAAACTCCACACTACATCCTGGCACCAGACAAACTCCACTCTACATCCTGGCACCAGACAAACTCCACTCAACATCCTGGCACCAGACAAACTCCACTCTACATCCTGGCACCAGACAAACTCCACTCTACATCCTGGCACCAGACAAATTCCATTCAACACCCTGGCACCAGACAAACTCCACTCTACATCCTGGCACCAGACAAACTCCACTCAACATCCTGGCACCAGACAAACTCCACTCTACATCCTGGCAACAGACAAACTCCACACTACATCCTGGCACCAGACAAACTTCACTCCACATCCTGGCACCAGACAAACTCCACACAACATCCTGGCACCAAACAAACTCCACTCTACATCCTGGCACCAGACAAACTCCACTCTACATCCTGTCACCAGACAAACTCCACTCTACATCCTGGCACCAGACAAACTCCACTCTACATCCTGGTACCAGACAAACTCCACGCTCCATCCTTGCACCAGACAAACTCCACTCTACATCCTGGCACCAGACAAACACCACTCTACATCCTGGCACCAGACAAACTCCACACTACATCCTGGCACCAGACAAACTCCGCACTACATTCTGGCACCAGACAAACTCCACTCAACATCCTGGCACCAGAAAAACTCCACTCAACATCCTGGCACCAGACAAACTCCACACTACATCCTGGCACCAGACAAACTCCACTCTACATCCTGGCACCAGACAAACTCCACTCAACATCCTGGCACCAGACAAACTCCACACTACATCCTGGCACCAGACAAACTCCACTCTACATCCTGGCACCAGACAAACTCCACTCAACATCCTGGCACCAGACAAACTCCACTCTACATCCTGGGACCAGACAAACTCCACTCTACATCCTGGCACCAGACAAATTCCATTCAACACCCTGGCACCAGACAAACTCCACTCTACATCCTGGCACCAGACAAACTCCACTCAACATCCTGGCACCAGACAAACTCCACTTTACATCCTGGCAACAGACAAACTCCACACTACATCCTGGCACCAGACAAACTCCACTCCATATCCTGGCACCAGACAAACTCCACACAACATCCTGGCACCATACAAACTCCACTCTACATCCTGGCACCAGACAAACTCCACTCTACATCCTGGCACCAGACAAACTCCACACTACATCATGGCACCAGACAAACTCCACTCTACATCCTGGCACCAGACAAACTCCACCCTACATCCTGGGACCAGACAAACTCCACACTACATCCTGGCACCAGACAAACTCCACACTACATTCTGGCACCAGACAAACTCCACTCAACATCCTGGCACCAGACAAACTCCACTCAACACCCTGGCACCAGACAAACTCCACTCTACATCCTGGCACCAGACAAACTCCACTCAACATCCTGGCACCAGACAAACTCCACACTACATCCTGGCACCAGACAAACTCCACTCTACATCCTGGCACCAGACAAACTCCACTAAACATCCTGGCACCAGACAAACTCCACTCTTCATCCTGGCACCAGACAAACTCCACTCAACATCATGGCGCCAGACAAACTCCACTCTACATCCTGGCACCAGACAAACTCCACACTACATCTTGGCACCAGACAAACTACACACTACATCCTGGCACCAGACAAACTCCACACTACATCCTGGCACCAGACAACCTCCACTCTACATGCTGGCACCAGACAAACTCCACTCAACATCCTGGCACCAGACAAACTCCACACTACATCCTGGCACCAGACAAACTCCACTCTACATCCTGGCACCAGACAAACTCCACTCAACATCCTGGCACCAGACAAACTCCACTCTACATCCTGGCACCAGACAAACTCCACTCTACATCCTGGCACCAGACAAATTCCATTCAACACCCTGGCACCAGACAAACTCCACTCTACATCCTGGCACCAGACAAACTCCACTCAACATCCTGGCACCAGACAAACTCCACTCTACATCCTGGCAACAGACAAACTCCACACTACATCCTGGCACCAGACAAACTTCACTCCACATCCTGGCACCAGACAAACTCCACACAACATCCTGGCACCAAACAAACTCCACTCTACATCCTGGCACCAGACAAACTCCACTCTACATCCTGTCACCAGACAAACTCCACTCTACATCCTGGCACCAGACAAACTCCACTCTACATCCTGGTACCAGACAAACTCCACGCTCCATCCTTGCACCAGACAAACTCCACTCTACATCCTGGCACCAGACAAACACCACTCTACATCCTGGCACCAGACAAACTCCACACTACATCCTGGCACCAGACAAACTCCGCACTACATTCTGGCACCAGACAAACTCCACTCAACATCCTGGCACCAGAAAAACTCCACTCAACATCCTGGCACCAGACAAACTCCACACTACATCCTGGCACCAGACAAACTCCACTCTACATCCTGGCACCAGACAAACTCCACTCAACATCCTGGCACCAGACAAACTCCACACTACATCCTGGCACCAGACAAACTCCACTCTACATCCTGGCACCAGACAAACTCCACTCAACATCCTGGCACCAGACAAACTCCACTCTACATCCTGGGACCAGACAAACTCCACTCTACATCCTGGCACCAGACAAATTCCATTCAACACCCTGGCACCAGACAAACTCCACTCTACATCCTGGCACCAGACAAACTCCACTCAACATCCTGGCACCAGACAAACTCCACTTTACATCCTGGCAACAGACAAACTCCACACTACATCCTGGCACCAGACAAACTCCACTCCATATCCTGGCACCAGACAAACTCCACACAACATCCTGGCACCATACAAACTCCACTCTACATCCTGGCACCAGACAAACTCCACTCTACATCCTGGCACCAGACAAACTCCACACTACATCATGGCACCAGACAAACTCCACTCTACATCCTGGCACCAGACAAACTCCACCCTACATCCTGGGACCAGACAAACTCCACACTACATCCTGGCACCAGACAAACTCCACACTACATTCTGGCACCAGACAAACTCCACTCAACATCCTGGCACCAGACAAACTCCACTCAACACCCTGGCACCAGACAAACTCCACTCTACATCCTGGCACCAGACAAACTCCACTCAACATCCTGGCACCAGACAAACTCCACGCTCCATCCTTGCACCAGACAAACTCCACTCTACATCCTGGCACCAGACAAACACCACTCTACATCCTGGCACCAGACAAACTCCACACTACATCCTGGCACCAGACAAACTCCGCACTACATTCTGGCACCAGACAAACTCCACTCAACATCCTGGCACCAGAAAAACTCCACTCAACATCCTGGCACCAGACAAACTCCACACTACATCCTGGCACCAGACAAACTCCACTCTACATCCTGGCACCAGACAAACTCCACTCAACATCCTGGCACCAGACAAACTCCACACTACATCCTGGCACCAGACAAACTCCACTCTACATCCTGGCACCAGACAAACTCCACTCAACATCCTGGCACCAGACAAACTCCACTCTACATCCTGGGACCAGACAAACTCCACTCTACATCCTGGCACCAGACAAATTCCATTCAACACCCTGGCACCAGACAAACTCCACTCTACATCCTGGCACCAGACAAACTCCACTCAACATCCTGGCACCAGACAAACTCCACTTTACATCCTGGCAACAGACAAACTCCACACTACATCCTGGCACCAGACAAACTCCACTCCATATCCTGGCACCAGACAAACTCCACACAACATCCTGGCACCATACAAACTCCACTCTACATCCTGGCACCAGACAAACTCCACTCTACATCCTGGCACCAGACAAACTCCACACTACATCATGGCACCAGACAAACTCCACTCTACATCCTGGCACCAGACAAACTCCACCCTACATCCTGGGACCAGACAAACTCCACACTACATCCTGGCACCAGACAAACTCCACACTACATTCTGGCACCAGACAAACTCCACTCAACATCCTGGCACCAGACAAACTCCACTCAACACCCTGGCACCAGACAAACTCCACTCTACATCCTGGCACCAGACAAACTCCACTCAACATCCTGGCACCAGACAAACTCCACACTACATCCTGGCACCAGACAAACTCCACTCTACATCCTGGCACCAGACAAACTCCACTAAACATCCTGGCACCAGACAAACTCCACTCTTCATCCTGGCACCAGACAAACTCCACTCAACATCATGGCGCCAGACAAACTCCACTCTACATCCTGGCACCAGACAAACTCCACACTACATCTTGGCACCAGACAAACTACACACTACATCCTGGCACCAGACAAACTCCACACTACATCCTGGCACCAGACAAACTCCACTCTACATCCTGGCACCAGACAAACTCCACTCAACATCCTGGCACCAGACAAACTCCACACTACATCCTGGCACCAGACAAACTCCACTCTACATCCTGGCACCAGACAAACTCCACTCAACATCCTGGCACCAGACAAACTCCACTCTACATCCTGGGACCAGACAAACTCCACTCTACATCCTGGCACCAGACAAATTCCATTCAACACCCTGGCACCAGACAAACTCCACTCTACATCCTGGCACCAGACAAACTCCACTCAACATCCTGGCACCAGACAAACTCCACTTTACATCCTGGCAACAGACAAACTCCACACTACATCCTGGCACCAGACAAACTCCACTCCATATCCTGGCACCAGACAAACTCCACACAACATCCTGGCACCATACAAACTCCACTCTACATCCTGGCACCAGACAAACTCCACTCTACATCCTGGCACCAGACAAACTCCACACTACATCATGGCACCAGACAAACTCCACTCTACATCCTGGCACCAGACAAACTCCACACTACATCCTGGCACCAGACAAACTCCACTCTACATCCTGGCACCAGACAAACTCCACTCAACATCCTGGCACCAGACAAACTCCACACTACATCCTGGCACCAGACAAACTCCACTCTACATCCTGGCACCAGACAAACTCCACTCAACATCCTGGCACCAGACAAACTCCACTCTACATCCTGGGACCAGACAAACTCCACTCTACATCCTGGCACCAGACAAATTCCATTCAACACCCTGGCACCAGACAAACTCCACTCTACATCCTGGCACCAGACAAACTCCACTCAACATCCTGGCACCAGACAAACTCCACTTTACATCCTGGCAACAGACAAACTCCACACTACATCCTGGCACCAGACAAACTCCACTCCATATCCTGGCACCAGACAAACTCCACACAACATCCTGGCACCATACAAACTCCACTCTACATCCTGGCACCAGACAAACTCCACTCTACATCCTGGCACCAGACAAACTCCACACTACATCATGGCACCAGACAAACTCCACTCTACATCCTGGCACCAGACAAACTCCACCCTACATCCTGGGACCAGACAAACTCCACACTACATCCTGGCACCAGACAAACTCCACACTACATTCTGGCACCAGACAAACTCCACTCAACATCCTGGCACCAGACAAACTCCACTCAACACCCTGGCACCAGACAAACTCCACTCTACATCCTGGCACCAGACAAACTCCACTCAACATCCTGGCACCAGACAAACTCCACACTACATCCTGGCACCAGACAAACTCCACTCTACATCCTGGCACCAGACAAACTCCACTAAACATCCTGGCACCAGACAAACTCCACTCTTCATCCTGGCACCAGACAAACTCCACTCAACATCATGGCGCCAGACAAACTCCACTCTACATCCTGGCACCAGACAAACTCCACACTACATCTTGGCACCAGACAAACTACACACTACATCCTGGCACCAGACAAACTCCACACTACATCCTGGCACCAGACAACCTCCACTCTACATGCTGGCACCAGACAAACTCCACTCAACATCCTTGCACCAGACAAACTCCACACTACATCCTGGCACCAGACAAACTCCACTCTACATCCTGGCACCAGACAAACTCCACACTACATCCTGGCACAAGACAAACTCCACTCTACATCCTGGCACCAGACAAACTCCACACAACATCCTGGCACCATACAAACTCCACTCTACATCCTGGCACCAGACAAACTCCACTCTACATCCTGGCACAAGACAAACTCCACACTACATCCTGGCACCAGACAAACTCCACTCAACATCCTTGCACCAGACAAACTCCACACTACATCCTGGCACCAGACAAACTCCACTCTACATCCTGGCACCAGACAAACTCCACACTACATCCTGGCACAAGACAAACTCCACTCTACATCCTGGCACCAGACAAACTCCACACAACATCCTGGCACCATACAAACTCCACTCTACATCCTGGCACCAGACAAACTCCACTCTACATCCTGGCACAAGACAAACTCCACACTACATCCTGGCACCAGACAAACTCCACTCAACATCCTGGCACCAGACAACCTCCACTCTACATCCTGGCACCAGACAAACTCCACTCAACATCCTGGCACCAGACAAACTCCACTCTTCATCCTGGTACCAGAAAAACTCCACTCTACATCCTGGCACCAGACAAACTCCACTCTACATCCTGGCACCAGACAAACTCCACTCTACATCCTGGCACCAGACAAACGCCACTCAACATCCTGGCACCAGACAAACTCCACTCTACATCCTGGCACCAGACAAACTCCACTCTACATCCTGGCACCAGACAAACTCCACTCTACATCCTGGCACCAGACAAACTCCACTCTACATCTTGGTACCAGACAAACTCCACGCTCCATCCTTGCACCAGACAAACTCCACTCTACATCCTGGCACCAGACAAACTCCACTCTACATCCTGGCACCAGACAAACTCCACACGACATCCTGGCTCCAGACAAACTCCACACTACATTCTGGCACCAGACAAACTCCACTCAACATCCTGGACCAGAAAAACTCCACTCAACATCCTGGCACCAGACAAACTCCACACTACATCCTGGCACCAGACAAACTCCACTCTACATCCTGGCACCAGACAAACTCCACTCAACATCCTGGCACCAGACAAACGCCACACTACATCCTGGCACCAGAAAAACTCCACTCTACATCCTAGCACCAGACAAACTCCACTCAACATCCTGGCAACAGACAAACTCCACTCTACATCCTGGCACCAGACAAACTCCACTCTACATCCTGGTACCAGACAAACTCCACGCTCCATCCTTGCACCAGACAAACTCCACTCTACATCCTGGCACCAGACAAACACCACTCTACATCCTGGCACCAGACAAACTCCACACTACATCCTGGCACCAGACAAACTCCGCACTACATTCTGGCACCAGACAAACTCCACTCAACATCCTGGCACCAGAAAAACTCCACTCAACATCCTGGCACCAGACAAACTCCACACTACATCCTGGCACCAGACAAACTCCACTCTACATCCTGGCACCAGACAAACTCCACTCAACATCCTGGCACCAGACAAACTCCACTCTACATCCTGGCACAAGACAAACTCCACACTACATCCTGGCACCAGACAAACTCAACTCTACATCCTGGCACCATACAAACTCCACTCTACATCCTGGCACCAGACAAACTCCACTCTACATCCTGGCACAAGACAAACTCCACACTACATCCTGGCACCAGACAAACTCCACTCAACATCCTGGCACCAGACAACCTCCACTCTACATCCTGGCACCAGACAAACTCCACTCAACATCCTGGCACCAGACAAACTCCACTCTTCATCCTGGTACCAGAAAAACTCCACTCTACATCCTGGCACCAGACAAACTCCACTCTACATCCTGGCACCAGACAAACTCCACTCTACATCCTGGCACCAGACAAACGCCACTCAACATCCTGGCACCAGACAAACTCCACTCTACATCCTGGCACCAGACAAACTCCACTCTACATCCTGGCACCAGACAAACTCCACTCTACATCCTGGCACCAGACAAACTCCACTCTACATCTTGGTACCAGACAAACTCCACGCTCCATCCTTGCACCAGACAAACTCCACTCTACATCCTGGCACCAGACAAACTCCACTCTACATCCTGGCACCAGACAAACTCCACACGACATCCTGGCTCCAGACAAACTCCACACTACATTCTGGCACCAGACAAACTCCACTCAACATCCTGGACCAGAAAAACTCCACTCAACATCCTGGCACCAGACAAACTCCACACTACATCCTGGCACCAGACAAACTCCACTCTACATCCTGGCACCAGACAAACTCCACTCAACATCCTGGCACCAGACAAACGCCACACTACATCCTGGCACCAGAAAAACTCCACTCTACATCCTAGCACCAGACAAACTCCACTCAACATCCTGGCAACAGACAAACTCCACTCTACATCCTGGCACCAGACAAACTCCACTCTACATCCTGGTACCAGACAAACTCCACGCTCCATCCTTGCACCAGACAAACTCCACTCTACATCCTGGCACCAGACAAACACCACTCTACATCCTGGCACCAGACAAACTCCACACTACATCCTGGCACCAGACAAACTCCGCACTACATTCTGGCACCAGACAAACTCCACTCAACATCCTGGCACCAGAAAAACTCCACTCAACATCCTGGCACCAGACAAACTCCACACTACATCCTGGCACCAGACAAACTCCACTCTACATCCTGGCACCAGACAAACTCCACTCAACATCCTGGCACCAGACAAACTCCACACTACATCCTGGCACCAGACAAACTCCACTCTACATCCTGGCACCAGACAAACTCCACTCAACATCCTGGCACCAGACAAACTCCACTCTACATCCTGGGACCAGACAAACTCCACTCTACATCCTGGCACCAGACAAATTCCATTCAACACCCTGGCACCAGACAAACTCCACTCTACATCCTGGCACCAGACAAACTCCACTCAACATCCTGGCACCAGACAAACTCCACTTTACATCCTGGCAACAGACAAACTCCACACTACATCCTGGCACCAGACAAACTCCACTCCATATCCTGGCACCAGACAAACTCCACACAACATCCTGGCACCATACAAACTCCACTCTACATCCTGGCACCAGACAAACTCCACTCTACATCCTGGCACCAGACAAACTCCACACTACATCATGGCACCAGACAAACTCCACTCTACATCCTGGCACCAGACAAACTCCACCCTACATCCTGGGACCAGACAAACTCCACACTACATCCTGGCACCAGACAAACTCCACACTACATTCTGGCACCAGACAAACTCCACTCAACATCCTGGCACCAGACAAACTCCACTCAACACCCTGGCACCAGACAAACTCCACTCTACATCCTGGCACCAGACAAACTCCACTCAACATCCTGGCACCAGACAAACTCCACACTACATCCTGGCACCAGACAAACTCCACTCTACATCCTGGCACCAGACAAACTCCACTAAACATCCTGTCACCAGACAAACTCCACTCTTCATCCTGGCACCAGACAAACTCCACTCAACATCATGGCGCCAGACAAACTCCACTCTACATCCTGGCACCAGACAAACTCCACACTACATCTTGGCACCAGACAAACTACACACTACATCCTGGCACCAGACAAACTCCACACTACATCCTGGCACCAGACAACCTCCACTCTACATGCTGGCACCAGACAAACTCCACTCAACATCCTTGCACCAGACAAACTCCACACTACATCCTGGCACCAGACAAACTCCACTCTACATCCTGGCACCAGACAAACTCCACACTACATCCTGGCACAAGACAAACTCCACTCTACATCCTGGCACCAGACAAACTCCACACAACATCCTGGCACCATACAAACTCCACTCTACATCCTGGCACCAGACAAACTCCACTCTACATCCTGGCACAAGACAAACTCCACACTACATCCTGGCACCAGACAAACTCCACTCAACATCCTTGCACCAGACAAACTCCACACTACATCCTGGCACCAGACAAACTCCACTCTACATCCTGGCACCAGACAAACTCCACACTACATCCTGGCACAAGACAAACTCCACTCTACATCCTGGCACCAGACAAACTCCACACAACATCCTGGCACCATACAAACTCCACTCTACATCCTGGCACCAGACAAACTCCACTCTACATCCTGGCACAAGACAAACTCCACACTACATCCTGGCACCAGACAAACTCCACTCAACATCCTGGCACCAGACAACCTCCACTCTACATCCTGGCACCAGACAAACTCCACTCAACATCCTGGCACCAGACAAACTCCACTCTTCATCCTGGTACCAGAAAAACTCCACTCTACATCCTGGCACCAGACAAACTCCACTCTACATCCTGGCACCAGACAAACTCCACTCTACATCCTGGCACCAGACAAACGCCACTCAACATCCTGGCACCAGACAAACTCCACTCTACATCCTGGCACCAGACAAACTCCACTCTACATCCTGGCACCAGACAAACTCCACTCTACATCCTGGCACCAGACAAACTCCACTCTACATCTTGGTACCAGACAAACTCCACGCTCCATCCTTGCACCAGACAAACTCCACTCTACATCCTGGCACCAGACAAACTCCACTCTACATCCTGGCACCAGACAAACTCCACACGACATCCTGGCTCCAGACAAACTCCACACTACATTCTGGCACCAGACAAACTCCACTCAACATCCTGGACCAGAAAAACTCCACTCAACATCCTGGCACCAGACAAACTCCACACTACATCCTGGCACCAGACAAACTCCACTCTACATCCTGGCACCAGACAAACTCCACTCAACATCCTGGCACCAGACAAACGCCACACTACATCCTGGCACCAGAAAAACTCCACTCTACATCCTAGCACCAGACAAACTCCACTCAACATCCTGGCAACAGACAAACTCCACTCTACATCCTGGCACCAGACAAACTCCACTCTACATCCTGGCACCAGACAAACTCCACTCAACATCCTGGCACCAGACAAACTCCACTCTACATCCTGGCACCAGACAAACTCCACACTACATCCTGGCACCAGACAAACTCCACTCAACATCCTGGCACCAGACAAACTCCACTCTACATCCTGGCACCAGACAAACTCCACACTACATCCTGGCACCAGACAAACTCCACTCTACATCCTGGCACCAGACAAACTCCACACAACATCCTGGCACCAGACAAACTCCACTCTACATCCTGGCACCAGACAAACTCCACTCTACATCCTGGCACCAGACAAACTCCACTCTACATCCTGGCACCAGACAAACTCCACACTACATCCTGGCACCAGACAAACTCCACTCTACATCCTGGCACCAGATAAACTCCACTCTACATCCTGGGACCAGACAAACTCCACACTACATCCTGGCACCAGACAAACTCCACACTAAAATTCTGGCACCAGACAAACTCCACTCAACATCCTGGCACCAGACAAACTTTACTCAACATCCTGGCACCAGACAAAGTCCACTCTACATCCTGGCACCAGACAAACTCCACTCAATATCCTGGCACCAGACAAACTCCACACTACATCCTGGCACCAAACAAACTCCACTCTACATCCTGGCACCAGACAAACTCCACTCAACATCCTGGCACCAGACAAACTCCACTCTTCATCCTGGCACCAGACAAACTCCACTCAACATCATGGCACCAGACAAACTCAACTCTACATCCTGGCACCAGACAAACTCCACACTATATCCTGGCACCAGACAAACTCCACACTACATCCTGGCACCAGACAAACTCCACACTATATCCTGGCACCAGACAACCTCCACTCTACATCCTGGCACCAGACAAACTCCGCTCAACATCCTGGACCCAGACAAACTCCACTCAACATCCTGGCACCAGACAAACTCCACACTACATCCTGGCACCAGACAAACTCCACTCTACATCCTGGCACCAGACAAACTCCACTCAACATCCTGGCACTAGACAAACTCCACTCTTCATCCTGGCACCAGACAAACTCCACTCAACATCATGGCACCAGACAAACTCCACTCTACATCCTGGCACCAGACAAACTCTACACTACATCCTGGCACCAGACAAACTCCACACTACATCCTGGCACCAGACAACCTCCACTCTACATCCTGGCACCAGACAAACTCCACTCTACATCCTGGCACCAGACAACCTCCACTCTACATCCTGGCACCAGACAAACTCCACTCAACATCCTGGCACCAGACAACCTCCACTCTACATCCTGGCACCAGACAAACTCCACTCAACATCCTGGCACCAGACAACCTCCACTCTACATCCTGGCACCAGACAAACTCCACTCAACATCCTGGCACCAGACAGCCTCCACTCTACATCCTTCACTATACAATTACGATACTATATATTACTTTGTACATTTTATTAAGCATATACATTTTATACTATTTGTTATTATACACTGTACCATATACAGCAGTGTGATATACATTAGGGTGGGTAGAATAATACATAGTGTAATATTACAATGTATATATAGCAATACAGTAAATTATTAAATGTTGGGTTTGTCTATGGCAGTATATAGTACGGTGTAGACTCGTGTGATGTAAGAGAATAAAGTTTAGATGGAAGCATATTATATTTTTTACGACGTAGAATTGTAATGTATTACTTACTGTTAGTAACTCAGCTTATTGTAGAGTTATTGTAGAGTATATTTAGTATACTGATGATACTATGTAGTTTATACTTTAGTTGTTTACGTGGTGGTTTTAGTTACTGCAACTACATACTATTAACACTCCTATCCCCTCCTTTTGATGCTGCTAATCCTGCATAATGCACGGGCATAAGTAGTACTAATCACATACCTGCATTTCCCATATCTCCTCCCTTTGATGCTGCTAATCCTGCATAATGCACGGGCATAAGTAGTACTAATCACATACCTGCATTTCCCATATCCCCTCCCTTTGATGCTGCTAATCCTGCATAATGCACGGGCATAAGTAGTACTAATCACATACCTGCATTTCCCATATCCCCTCCCTTTGATGCTGCTAATCCTGCATAATGCACGGGCATAAGTAGTACTAATCACATACCTGCATTTCCTATATCCCCTCCCTTTGATGCTGCTAATCCTGCATAATGCACGGGCATAAGTAGTACTAATCACATACCTGCATTTCCCATATCCCCTCCCTTTGATGCTGCTAATCCTGCATAATGCACAGGCATAAGTAGTACTAATCACATACCTGCATTTCCCATATCCCCTCCCTTTGATGCTGCTAATCCTGCATAATGCACAGGCATACATAGTACTAATCACATACCTGCATTTCCCATATCCCCTCTCTTTGATGCTGCTAATCCTGCATAATGCACAGGCATAAGTAGTACTAATCACATACCTGCATTTCCCATACATATGCTAAATTCCTCTTGATATGCAAATTATTTTTTCAAGGCGCCCTTTCCTCCCCTTCCAACCCAGATTAAATATACGCTCCAAGCATGGTGCTGTTTCATTCAGACGCTGTCTCCCCAACAGACCTGGTCTTCACCTGAGGACGGCTGCTTGCGTTGTGGCCGAAACATCGTGAGAATTATTTTATAATGTTTTATTTTTATTATTTTATTATTTCCATTTTACGTGACTTTACCGAAAGAACCAAAAAGATGAATCCCTGCAGTCACGAAAGCTTTAAATCGAAAAATGAATAAAGCGCTCTAACTAGCATTTATCGTTAAAAAAAAAATTCCATGTTTTTTACCCCAGTAATTACCCTGTAATCGCGAAATTTGTATGGGATGAGGGTAAAAGGTAAGGTAAAGGTAGGCTCGTTCTGTTTTTTACCTTTTACCTTACCTGCTAAAGGGTAAAAGGTAGGGTAGCGTGATTGTATTGTGGTAAGGTAAAAGGTAGGGTAAAGTTTCTCTTGTTTTTTTTTACCGTTTAACTTTTACTTTACCTTGCCGAGGCCTACCTCCACCCCAAGTCGACGCGCATGCCAAAAGGAGCCCCTCTCCATCAGGTGGCCCCGGCTCCATGCGGGACATAGCACACGTTACCAGCGCCCTGTCCCGTTGTAGAAGTTTCTGGGCTTGCATGCACTTAGCGACCTTGAGAGACGAGACGTCATCATCTTCGGCTGGAAGAATGGTGTGGAGAGATTCCGCCAAGGCCAGCAGTCTCTTGAGGACCAACGCGTCGATCTCATCGTGGTCAATTTTGGGGAAGGCGTCCCCACTCCGCATGGTCCAAGCCAATAACGGCGTTACATGCCTCAGGACCTTCGGCTTCCTCAGAGGTGTCAACCTCGACCGACGCTGCAAAGGGAGGGGGTGAGGCCATATATCTGATGGTATAAACCTGGCTGATATGTAGTGCATGTATAAAAAGCTCTGATGGTAGAGCAGCCGACTTCCAGACATAAAATGTGAGTTATAATCAGAACCCTGCTTTTAACTCACATTAACGACTCTGCTCGTCATTCCTCCGAGTCCATAAAATGAGCACCACTTGTTGATGCTGCATACTTTCGGGAAATACATATTAATAGTTCTAAGAAGGCACAGCTTTCCATCATTGACACGGTAATGTACACGTTTGACTCAGAAATGAGTATGGGAAAATGATTCGTAACCATGGCCCAGTACTTAGGGTTTCTCAAAACAATTCCTCGAAATCAATCACAGTGCAAGATTTTTTTTTACCAACAATCGGCAGAGAACACGCACCTGAGAATATGACCACCGTGAGGACGGAATAATGAGATAAGCTCATGTACACGACGTGGATTGTGCCATTTGCAAGGCCATCGGGGTGGCGACGGCGTGGTGAGGCCTCCTTCCAAAAGTAGATAAACCGTGGCCAATCATAATGAATCAAAATCAATAAATTTGTCAATAACACTACCTTAATTGGAAAGTAATATTATAATGCATCACATGTCAGCCAATTCGGCTGTCATAGCAGATGGATTGCCAGCTGAATGAATCAGATGTGTGCCATGTTTAGCAACATAATTGGAATTAGAAATGGCAAGGCTTGTGAATGTAGTTACATTGACCATGGGAGAGCACAAGAAATTATGTTTGAAATCCTGGTCTCAGTGGACCACAGTGAAAATGTATATCTAACTTGAGTCTTTCCTTCGCTAGAGGCACATTGATGGAGAGCACTGGCCAATTGGCAAGACCTTCAGTCTAATACCGCCTTTCTCAGAGGGTCAAAATGTGAACTTTAATCAATGTGTTTCTGCTTTCCTCGTCTCAGCCCTGCACTTTCATTTATAGCCTTTGCTCTGCCGGCATTCCCAGTCTGAGACTGGCACGCTGTGCACCAATAATAGATAACATGTCACAGCTCAATAAATTCACTCTTTCATAAGTGCTATCTGTAACACTCATTTTTGGATACCTTCCATTGCCATTGAAGCACATAACAAGGGCACGTTTGCATTTGTGGTGCATGCGTGTCATATATACTATGCAGTATATCAGTCAGGTCAGACCTGCAACTGGGCAACGTTGAGTGCCAGACGTCAGTCAATTAACCCCCCCCCCCGCCCAAAGAAGTGCCAACAGCTGAAGGCAGATGAACGCTTGACTTGGGTAGTGGGACCCTGATGGAGGAAATGCCATCAAAGGCGGATGAGTAATTTCAATGAATGAGCCAACGGCATCCACAACCCCAGTGAGAGGGCAGATTAGGAATATTTAGCCATGGAAGGAAACTTGTCTAGGAGAAGGAACACCGAATAAAAAACCTGCAGCAAAACTCACCACCAGCCGTCCTGGGGTGATGCCATGCCCCTGGATACTGGTGAGCAAGTTGAGAGAGTGTGAGGACACTGCACAAGCCCCCAACCACTTTCATCAATCCATGCGCACGCATCTCTTGCATGTATATGGTGTCTTATATCTCTACAACATCTTTCAACAAAAGTCCTGATGAAGGTGGGAGCTGTGGCTACAAATCTACATACAGACGGCTCGGGGAGATGGGTTGCGCAGCAACTACAGGAGTGATTGTTCTGCAGGGCAGCACTCTATAAGGCGAGGCACTGCCCACCCTAGGAATAGCTTAGGAAATGTAGCTTTAAAAAATGTTCACTCCAAACCGGACCTGATCAGTTTAACACGTAGGCTTTCGCGACCAATATGATCCATAATAAAGGTGGTTTGGGTTAGATCGGGTAAACATAAATGCGTCGTTAAACCCACACAGCTAACTAATTGATACGTTTTGTCTATGTGACAAACTTTACTAATTGCCTGTGTCGTTTGGTGGCGGGTTTAACGAACCTGATCATCTAGCTGTAGCTGGCCGATATCCAATGCAGCTGTGAAAAAAAGGTATGAAATCCGACAGAAATATGTAATTGGAACCGGGAACGTTCGCACCCTAATCGACAAGAGGTTTGCCCCATTCAAAAACAAAAGGCTGCACTCATTGCACAGCAGCTCAATTAGCTGTGGCATAGAAATCGCTGATCACTGAGAAACGTTGGAAGGCACGGTGTGTGCAAGTCAGATAGCAATGGAAAACTCCCCCTGGCCTTTCAATCGCTAATACTTTCTATCAACTTCCTAACAATCACAAAACAGCCTGGATGCACCATTGGTCAAAACATTGACACTTAATAGATTACGTCATTACACGTCAACGTGAGTTAAAATACATCTACATCATTCTAGATTTGAAGCTTTCGTGACTGCAAGGATTCATACTCTTAGTTCTTTCAGTAAAGTCACGTAGGTAAAAAATAAAATAAATCACGACATTTCCGGTGCAACACAAGCGTCCATCATCAGGTGGGATAGCATGGTCTGCTGCTGAGGCAGACTGCTTTAAAATGTTCTTCTTCTTTCATATAGTGTTTTAGAAAAGCAACAGTATGTACTTCATAACTAACTAGCTTTACTACCCGGCTTTACCGAAAGAACTAAGAGTATGACATCTAAATCACATGAGTTGTAATAGAAGTGATTGGTGACACTGACGATTGTCTTGTAAGATCAAAAATATACCTTCATATAAACACTCCAAAGTGTAAGACTGTGCCACTTCTACCAAAGAAACTGAACATAAGCGAACTGAAGGTTGAATAGGTCCGACAGAATCTTGAACAATCTTTAAGAAACCTCGACCAGGAAAGTAAATGCGCTGAGCTATGCTGGACTCGTTTCAAGAACACCATTTATAAAATCTCATCAAACATCTGTAATAAAGGACTCGATCACTGGGTCTGTCTTCGTTGTCCTTTATTTGGGTTCTCCTACACTTGTCCCACACGGCCCTCGCTCAGAGCCCCTCCGCTTGGCAACTCCACAGCTGCCTTCGCTCCCGTAGCCTCCTCGCTCCTGCAGCTCCGCTGCAGATCCCCTGTGCAATCCTCCGGCTGCCCTCACTGCAGCTCCACCGCTGCTCCTCGTCCCTCCGTGCTCGGTCACCGCTGGCCGACGGTGCCGAGTCTTACTCTGCGTGTGTGGCGATCTCGCCACTCTCCAACCTCCGCCCTGCGTGGCCTCACTCTAACTCTATCTCCCACACTCTCCCGTCTCTTCCGGTATATCTCCCTTAAGACCTCACCCCTCTCTCCCACGTGACCTAACTCCTCCCCCCCCATGACGTCATATCCGCGAAGCCGTTTACGCCCGCATTACACATCTATGGCATTTCAAGTAGAATACACAAGGTCTGGTCTGACAAGAACGACCCACACATCCAGGAGCTCCAGGATGCAATCCATCAGACCGATAGGAAGACATTTGAATATCTAAAATATGCCCCAAATGTATTTTTTTGCTAAACTGTAGGGGGGCGGGGGGGGGGAGAAGGGCAAGGGTCTCTTCACGGCCGACTTTGTTAGGAAGGTGCTTTGTTCCGAGAGGATTCGTATACCGAGGTATTGCTGTATGAATAATGTTATCATGCACTTCAAATTGTATATGACCCCATTACTCGTACAGAGACCCCTCTTGAAAGTTAAGATGGCCAATGCCAGATCACTGAGAGTGGAGAACATCTTATGAAGTGGAGAGAATACTTTAAAGATATACTGAATCAGCCTGGCACAATCTCAGATCGAGCACAATATAAAGTTGCCCCAGAATAAGATCCTGCATGAACTTGACAGTAATCCCACATTTTATGAGGTCAAACCAAGTCATTCAACAACTCAAATTTGGTAAACCCCCAGGAGTGGATGGGATTCCTGCAGACATGCTAAAGCTGGAGCAGATATTCTTGTTCTGGAAAGGTGGAGTCCTACCACAGGACCTTACGGGTGGTGGCGGGTTTAACAGCACATTCATATTTATGCGATCCAACCCCAAAAAACTGTATTATGGATAGTCACCAGGAACTAAACATAACCGTATAAGATCCCGAAGGATTACCGACTCCCTATACAAGATAGTTCATCATCCTTGGGGACGTACTGCATAATGATAGTATATCACTTTATTCCTGATGCTGGATTCTGGAAAATTATAAATGGCATGTTGACAATGAGAATGAATGACATCTTGAGTGTTTATTATATTTGTGTATTTTGCGACTGAAATGTATGAAATACAATCATGGCCACAATGTGGCCCGTTGCTCTTCCATCAGGCTCACAAAAAGAAAAAAAAAGAAAAAACAACCGCTGATAATTTATAGAAAAATCTAAATAAATTGCAAAGCAAAACTAAATGTAAATTTGTACAACGATATATATTTTAGTAAACATGTATGTACTTTTTGAGATATGTATTCATAAAACAGTCCAGTATTTTTAATCTCTCTCTCTTTATGCCATGATGTCCTTTATGAAAGACGTTGTCGATCGTGGCCTTCCTTCCATTTAGCTCTGTGAGTGATATTTACTCAAGAACTTTGCATTGGATACTCCTCTAAGTTGCATCCAATTATTAAAATTGCTTATGTACTGAATTCAGTGTCTTCCCCGACTTCTTCTACCTATAACTGTCACAGTCAAAACATTTAACTCAACCTTTTGTTTTCATATGACATGTCCAAGAAATATCACTTGCCTTTCTCCGATCATTTTTTTTATTCAAGAACCCAGAACACGGATATCACAGAGGGAGGTCCAACTTACGAACAAGTGGTCGAACTGGGAATAATACACCCTCAAATGGGGTAGTCGTAACCAAACAAAGCATAATGTAAAGTAAGATAATCACAATGTATCGGTTTATCTTACTTGTCTTCTCCAATGAGCAACGATCATCAGGTGCTCACTACAATGTTTCAGTGTCAGGAGTCCATCCCCTCGCCCCCTGGCCCCCAATTTTCCGGTTATTCATGCTGAGTTCAATAGAAACGGGCACCACAAAGCGTCATACTCCAATTATTTTCCTTTCAGCTTATGGCTGAGGTGCTCCATTCCCACCAAGGCAAGGAGAGTTCTGTGCCAGAATCCCCAAGAGGGGGGTTCGTGATCTTTCCAATTCGCCAGTATACTCTTTCTTGCACCTCCGATTAGCACGGTTGGCTACGTACCGTACAACAGAAGTTCAACATACGGACAAAGAACAGTGGTTCTTAACCTGGGGTTGCACTCGCCCCCTGGAGATGCGAGACGCCCTTTCTGTAGGTGCGAGATATGTCAAAATCTTTAGAAGGTAAATCATCGAAACACAAATTAAGCACGGGCACATAAGTACAACTACTTTGTTGTATCAAACCTACGTATTTATGAACTTTATAAAAAAAAATTTACGATTGAAAACCAAGGAGTGCAGGGTTGCAGTAAAATGTTAAGAACCACTGATATAGGAGGTTTGCAGTAATGCATGTTGGTGTCTCGAGGCCCCTCTTTGTTCAAGCCCCACAAAGTTGAGTTCACTGAGGGGCTCAGCTTTGTGCCACATTCTCTCATCCTTCTTATTCATTTTCTTGCTGTTACTGCTTATCTGTAATGCATTAATATTACTCATCTTGTCTGTCCATGAAATGTTTTCCACCTTTTTTAAAAAAACACACCCATTTGGGTTTTTTCTGGTTTGCTTTGTAGGGCATTTAAATTATGCAGCTGTCACGTCCATATAAGAGAATAGACCACATGTAACGCTGCAATATTCTCATTACTCTTGTCATTAATAATTTTAGATTAGTTTTTTTTAGATATCCCTTTTTCTGATATTATGTATTGTTTTCCATTGGTATTATTCTGGTTATATCTGTGACGCACTTTTCAGCTTCTGTTATCATGCTACCTCAATGGTTAGCATGCTCCACCAGCCCAGTGTTGGTGTCACTGACTTGGACTTGTCATTGAGGTATGATTTTTTTCTCTGATATGACCATAAGTAATTGTTTTCTCACAGTTCATTGTTAACCCATTTTATTGACTTTCTAATATTATTGCAGACAGCATGTTCTGCAAATAACTCTCAGATTCTGATAGAAATACAACAGAATCTGTATATCTCAGATAATTTATAGCTTGACAACCTACTTCACCTGCATGCAGTTCCCTTCTCTCTCTTAGGATATATTTGTATCTGTATATAGGGAAACAAATCAGGTGTTAATAAACATCCTTTAATGTTAATCATTGATATTTTGAATACTCATGCATAATAATCATATTACTTTCTTGTCCTATGAGCAGAGAATATTTCATTGTTATTATTAACGCATTAGAATGAAAATTTTACAATGTGATGGTAACATTTTAAAGAGGAGAAAGCGTAATCACAAAATTGTGATTAGCATTGTCGATATTTTATATAAATTCCTCTGATTCCAAACATATTTCATATGCCCCATTACGACGCGTGCTCTTACTCAAGAGTAAACACATTCACACGAGTATTGCACGCAGCGTTTACGATGCACGTTTTCATAACGCCACACACACACACTGCAGAGACATGCAAATATTTAGCTTGCCGTTTGCTCGTTGAGATGCAACGTTAAAATGAAACGCAGCACTGCAATGTAAACGTGCGGTTGCCAAAATAACACCTCTCACCCGCCGTCGATTGGAGTGAACAATTTTGATCAATAGAAGGGGCGGGGTTGGGGGGTCTTACGCGGGTACAAATCAGTCACCAGATGTCTGGACTTCATCAACACCTGCCTAAGTGATTGCCCGGGACCCAGTGAGTTCTCTGTAATTACTTGGAAAAATATATAAACCATGACGCCCCCCCCCCTCCCTGTGGGTCTACCTCCCTGTCACCCGATAATGCCCTAGTGTTATTTAGTCTTTATCTTCCTCGATGATTTAATTACCAATTAATTAATACTCCTTTGGATTGATTTTTCCACTTAAATATGTTTTCGGTTGCCTGCTTTTTCCGAGGTCAAATCCTATTAGCTAGCATCGTAGGTCAGTCGATATGATCACGCCTGGGTGCATTATATGACAAAATCTTTACAGATAAATTGTAATGGTTTCCATTGTTAGCTCTTAAAATAGTGGTCATGCAGTGATTCTCTTGTTTTAAAATAAAACGGTGCGCAAATATTTGAAAATGTATAATTTATGAGGTCCTTCTGTTGAGCCGAAAAAGTGTGATAATGATCGTAACATTGTGCAAGGGTGCATGGTGATTTGTTGCTCTGTAGGCCACCAAATTTCATACTGCTTCTCCTGGGACCCGACGGGGCATTTGTACGCAATGACGGCATGCAATGGCAAGCTACTCGTTCCTCTTGGGGAATAGTTAACATTGCCACAACATCTCAGGGTTCCAACCTATATTTCCAGCCAAAGCTACCATCTGTTTGCCAGCTTTAGCGAGATACCTTCACCATGCTGTCTGCTTATATAACTGGGAGCCTTGGGAAATTATGTTGGGGGAAAATACCAAAATGATTGGTGACATAGAATGTGTATAATGAGGTCTACACATCTGACACGTAGCTTCTATAGTGAGCCACACATCACAATTGAGATGTTTAATGCATTGACCACTATCCCTGCAGAATGCTTAAAGTACAGCAGTTGATTAGTGTAATAATATCTTTGTTAGTTTGTCGCGTACTCCAACGAAAAATAGTCATACGTTTACGGATAATATACCCATACGTACTCTGCATAGATGTGATACTTGTGGTATTTATATCTAATAGATCAATACATATTTGCATTTTCATTGTTTTTATTCGATTAATTTATTAGTGGTTGTATGATGCTCTGATTTGAAGCAGTTTTATTGTTATTCTGGAGCACGAACTGCATTTTTGTCCTATGATTGTAATGTGTGCTTGCAAAAATTTCGCTTCGTGTTTATGTGCTTACCAGCTGTTTAGCAGGCAGTGTGACAATCTCTTAAGTTGTCATAAGCATGGGAAGCAATGCAATTTTGTATAAATATCAAGTTGGAGTCCTAATTAGAGATGAATGATAGTGACTACAGAAGCCTCTTGAAAACATCTGTCATTTTACATTTCAATGCAAGTGTATTGACAAAGAATAGCTGTTCTCATTTCGTACAATTTGATTATGTAAGAAATAAACGACACAATCATGCTTGGGTTGTAATTAATGTTTACTAAAAAAAATAATGGGTTGGAATAATTTTCAAACGTTAGCTTCTGTATTTAATTTAGTTTTATTTACGGAAGACTTATGATTGGACATTCTGTCAAGTTTTGTCTTGGATTTAGGTTGGTTCCTTTTTTATACAATACGAATGGAATAATGCTATACAATATATAAACTAATATTTTACTTTGCTAATACCAAATGTTTCAAGGTTCTCCTCTCCAATGTAGACGGAGGAAAAAAAACTGCGGCAACGTCTCCCACAGAATGTTGAATCCTGCTCGGGTTCACATAGTCATTAAAACCCACGCACGCATATGAGCTAGCGACGTGCATGCATCTCATTTTACTGTTTCATAAGAAGCCCCGAGAAGGGAATAACATAATCAGAAACTAGCCGTTTCGGGTAAATATTAAATGAGGTAAATTCGAATGTGCAACATTGGGCCAACGTTGCACGTTTACATGGATGCACCTCCCTCCTCTTCCAAACTACAACGCGAAGTAATTTAACGTGGACTCTCACAGGAGACTTGGATATGGTGGTTGTACAGAGCACTTCCAGGGGATCGGTGAGGCAACCGCGTGGGGGGGTGGGGGTCTTGGTCAAACAATGGGGGGTGGGGGGGTTGTGTGCACTGGCAATTCGAAAGCTTCGCGCTTACCTGTTCTATGAAATTCACCGCAAACACCCGTGCCCCTTGGACAACTGACAGGGCCGCCCTGCCTTTTTCCCTGCATCGCGTCGACATTTTTTACATTGATTTTACGAATGCATAAGAAAAATTATTCAATCCCATCGGAAAAAAATTAATCTCTCTCCAGCAAGTAAACGTCAGCCACTCCCGATGTTGATAAACTGTACACAGGCACGGAATAGGACTGGTAGTAGTATACACAGACAGGGGGTACGGTTGGTAGTGGTACACACACAAGGGGCAGGGCTGGTAGGGGTACACACACAGGGGGTCGGGCTGGTAGGGGTACACACACAGGGGGTAGGGCTGGTATGGGTACACACAGGGGATAGGGCTGGTAGTGGTACACAGACAGGGGGTAGGGCTGGTAGGGGGAGTCCGAGAAGCAAGGGGTTGGGAGCTCCGAGTGTTCAGCATTATTGGGTGGTAATCATGGCCACGGGACTGGGTTAAATCCCAACGATTTCATCACTGAATATTTTCAATCTCCCACCTCGCGTTTTCTATCCACTGCACTATTCAACTTCAGTTATGGAATACATATACCGTATCATAAAGTTCAAGCCCTTTGTCATTACACTGCTGAATGAGGTCTCGCCATTCCATATTGGGTTGTTTGACCATAATTCACCATGCTGGGTTCATAGCATAGTATATTAATAACTGTGCCAAGCCTCCCCCCATAGTTTTAAGATATTGTTGACTGATTTGCATATATAAACAGCAAAGCTTAAATGTGGTTATTGCACCTGCAGTCGATCCCTGCATGCAATATTTTCTACAATCAGAAGGGGTGGCAGGGTGTATTGTTGTTTTTTATTGATCGTGACCACTGAGGGCAGGAAACTCCTGAGCTAATCAATTTAATTACTTGACTTAAAGCTTTCGTGACTGCAGGAATTCATATTATTTGGTCTTTCGGTAAAGTCACGTAGATAGGTTCATTTCTTGCTATTTACTTTGAACCTACTTCAGCAGTTTTTTCTTGCTGTGGTTGTCCCACCTGATGACGATTGCTTGTGTTGCGATCTAAACGTCGTGATCTATTATTCTTCTACCTACGTGACTTTACCGAAAGAACCAAAGAGTATGGATTCCTGCAGTCACGAAAGCTTTAAATCAAGATATTACTATCTACGTGGCTTTACCGAAAGACCCAAGAATATAATTTAATTACTGTCATTAATTATTGTGTGATTCGGCATTGATGCCAGGGATAGTGGAAGGTCTCACTCGAAGTCAAGTTAAAGTGTCGTCTGATCCACGCTCAAACGAGGGGCGGTGCTAATCTCTCTCGGTGGTCAACAAATACCAGTAGTGGATGTTTTGAGATGTTAACTGCCTCGTCTGGTATACAGGAGGCCGTGGGTTAGATCCCGACCCTGACACCTGTGTATTTGGAGGTTGCATCTTCTCCACGTGGTCATGTGGATTTTTCTCTAGGTCTTTCAGTTTTTTCCTGAACGTGTAGAATCAACATGCACTTAAAGTATTTGGCTGCTATACATTTCCACGCGATAAGCCGCTTCGTTGGAATATCATATGTGGCCAGGTCGCTTGGACACTTTGGCTGTTGTTACTAAGGTAACGGTGCATCCATTGCAATTGATTACTCACACCACTAATGGCAAAAGGGCATCCACTAGAGGGAGCTATACACAGCCCCTCTAGTGGCTAATTGGCCTACTCTTCCATGCTGGCCAGAAATCTTGGAATAGGTGGGAGTACTGACACTTTACCTCACTGCATGTGACTT
Source organism: Lampetra fluviatilis (assembly GCF_964198595.1). Classification (NCBI taxonomy): domain Eukaryota; kingdom Metazoa; phylum Chordata; class Hyperoartia; order Petromyzontiformes; family Petromyzontidae; genus Lampetra; species Lampetra fluviatilis. The sequence continues at coordinate 8,846,650 of NC_136288.1, forward strand.
TTCTATTTACTATAACTATCACGTGCCCAATTATACTGGTGGGTGAACATAGACAGCAAGTTGAAGCAACTTGTACCATTTTTTTCAACTGCTGTACCAGGAGGTTGAACTGGCGACCTTCAGATTGCAAGTCCAGTGTGCAGACCGCTCACTAAACCTGATCATATTTTTTAATGTTTTGATCACCCCAGCTGGACAGTCCCTATTAAATTGATTTAGATGTTGAAGGGATTTTTTGTTGTTGCTGGTTGCTCTTATTTTATGTATCGAAAATCAGTGCACCATGCAGGGTCTCGTGGATTCTTAAAGCCAGGGGAATATTATATGCAATGCCAATTTCACCGAAGTAACACCAACCAAACATAATTTTCAAACAGTATTGTCTTGCCTCACGGCAGATGGGGAGCGTACGTTCACAGGAAGTTCCTGTTTTTTATGCTAATGTTGGTCACGTGACCAGGAAGTGACGATGTTAGATTTCCACTGTACCACGCGGGCGTCAGCCATTACACAGATAAGTCAAGATGGCGGCACGCATCGCATCTCAGTGAGACCACAGCCGCACTTGTCCATTGTGGGAGCTTAAGAAGCATTATCTGTAAGTTGTTTATATTCCTATAATATTGGAAATGCTGTTGTAATGTTTGAATGACCGTTATAGCAATGTAAATGCCTTTATGGTGCCGTTAAGTTGTTGTAGTAAATACGAGGCCTAGTTAGTAACGAAGCCTGTGACTTTCCTTATTGTGGATGTTACTTGTGATTTAGTAGGTCGAGTCAGACTTGTGCCTATGTTGCGATCCTGAGAGTGATGACGAAGTATCTCATCCACAGTTTAGTGTTAAGTGTAATGCTGTACATTTGGGGTGCAGTGGGATGAATACACTATGTGCCTGTATGCAACGCACCAGCTTGTGCCTTTGTCTAGTTGTTCAGGGGTAATGTGGGGGCCTGGTCCTTCCAGGATCTATTGTTATCTGAGACAATGTTCTGATGCTGTGGTGTTCATTGTGTGGGTGTTTCCGAATTATAACAGATGCTGTATCTGTGTTTTCTCACCAGTTTTACCTGTTACAATCAATAAATGATGATCGGAGTTGGACGGTCATCCTGGCGCCGAGGGTTTATTGAACACATGGTTATCTACTCGACTAGCGGTGCAACGCAGCGCACAGCGAGGCCGAGATAAGTATCTATATTTACAAAACGATTCATTGAAGGCAATGATGGGAATTGTGTTATTGCAATGGACTCCAGTGTACGTGTGCATATGTTACTCGGCTGCTCGAGGTATAGCAGTATATTATAAACTGAACGCCCATACACTTGGCAACCATATCACTTTATGCGTGATTTTTTATGAAGTACAACCATAGACAAGGTTTCTCCATATAGCCTTTAACATACTTTTGGGGTAAGTGCTGTTAGCGAGCATCTATGAAGGCCGGCACGGCACACGAGAGGGTGCATGGTCAGCACCACACCCGGCCGCCTTTGTCTCCCCAGTGGAGATGTTTTCACATCATAACAAGTACTCATTTGAGGCTTAGTCGACCTAGGGGATGCCCAGGACCGATTCAGATAATCGTCACTGGTGTTGGCCATGAGCGGGAATCGATTCGGCTCGCCGGGTTCGTAACGTAGGACGCCAACTGCAACACTCCCACTCCCCACCATGGAATACATATGTAGTGTAATAGCGCTGACTGGTGGCCAGCAGCGGCAATTGTGGTGAACAAACAGTACACACGCTGGTGAGCATATACATGGGTGTGTCGGCAGGGCGGAGGTTTTGGGGCAAGGGTCATGGGGGGGCCCATCTGGAAGCCCCTGGAACCTGCTAGTGGGTTCGAGAAGGGAGGCGCGGCCAGGGCGGAGCCAGGCCGCGCCTCCTGAGAGCGGGAGCTCAAGGCTGCCGGTTTTGGGATTATATCGTCTCGTCTTTGCTGTCGTCTCGTCGCCATCTTTGCATGTTTACTTGCTGTCTTTGCTCGATATTGCACTGCTAGATAGCCTGTTAACTGTCTCGGTCAGCACCGTCGATGTTAGACGGCTAGTGTTGTGCATAGGCTAGCGACTGCAGAGTGTGCAGGCGAGATCTTGTGTGTTCAATAAAGAAGGTGCCTCTACAAACCTCGTCTCCGACTCACTGACACTATACATACAAACATTCATACATACATATACGCACATTTAAAAAGGTTCTCAATGTGGCCTAAAAATACTCCCCAGCCATATACTGCTTTTATGGACATAATAAACCTTGGTATATACATGGGTTGTGGGGCCTGTACTGCACGAGGCATTATTAGTGCTAATAATGACGCTCTTGCACTCACTTTAGGCTTAGTCGACTTCTCGGTGAGGCACAGATGAGGCTCAGATACCAATTTCCACTAATGATGTGCATGGTTAGGAAAAAACACAACATGATGATCAATATGCTAGCACTGCCCCCTGTACATACTGTACGAAAAAGATGCAGAAATATTGTTCCACTCGAAAATGCATGGCATATATTTCATCTTGTTTTTAAAGCACTTTCATTGGTGCCACTCAACAGGGCACATGGGGAATGAAAAACTATAGATCAAATCCAGCCAATCTCATTCCAAACCCAGGCATTGTACATCTTGCTCTCCACCGACCGACATTGATTTTCTAAGATTGGTATTTCCAGTAATATTGAATAGTTATAATTTAACTTGAAGCTAATTTTAACGTTATGTTTGCATGTAAATTATCGTTTAAATCAAAATCTACCAGATAATAACCAAAGATAATTATCTGTGGTTATTCACCCCTTGCATTGGTTCCCAAGGCAGATAAAGTAAACATAATAAAATGAAACGGCGTTCAGAAACATAGTTTTTTTCACACACTGATGTGTGTTCACGTGGTACTGTAATGCATAATATGTCATTAATCGAATATGAGTGTTCGTAACAATTCTAAAGACTATGAAAGCTTCACAAAAATATTAAAAGCCCAATGTTTCCCAGTGACAATTCATATTTTAATAAAAGCACTCAAAGGATCCAGGTCTGTCTCCAGTAGGGGTATTGAAATATTATTTTTAGTGCACTGCATTTTTTTATGTTGAGAACAGTAATTTTTCCACCCAATTCCCTCTGATGCCACATTCATCATTAAAGTACAAGGACACATTTCATCTTGTGTGATGCCGCTTGCAATTTTTGGGTATCTTTCGTACCTCTGAAATTCCTGGACCTATGTTTATGCATGTACATTCTCTAGTATACCTACTGCTGTAAATACATTTGTAAGAACACTATCAGACCCCCTAATACGGCAGAATTTTTGTGGAAGTTGAATGGGTAACATTTTCAAGCCCATTTTTACCAACGTCAAAATATATATTTGTTGCCACAGACGAGGTAGGCAGCGTGGGGAGATGCTTCCTACCAATGAATTAGCAAAGTATTGATTGCACAAGCCCTGGCACATCTTATCGCAGCTTAGTTAAAAATTAAATAGCCACGTTTGGTCATGGCCACAGTGAAATACTGCCCAAGATCACCGTTCAATTTGCCGCAGATTGCTATGCAATGTTGCTTTTATTATGATGGCCCGGGTCACTCAAGAATAAACCCTTGACTGTGTGGGGTTGAATCCTGCCTGCCTCACACACACACACATTGCTCGAGTGAGCAGATTGGAATAAAAAAGTCACCCATTTCCCCGGTGTTTACGAAAAAGAAACACGAACTTGAATGCATTATATAATTTCCCGTTCTAAAGAATTCAAACTGCACTCTTCTAAATGATAAGTGATGGATCTCATCTATCAAAAAACTTGAAACATTGTTAAGCTTGAAAATTCTGGACATTTAAAAAAATGGAATTATCCAACACAATTTTTCAGAAAATGTTACGTGACTGACATAATTTCATTAGTTCGGCTGTTATCGGGTTCGAGTCTGCTACCCTGCAAACTACTGTCTTGCCTCATGGCAGATGGGGAGCGTACGTTCACAGGAAGTTCCTGTTTTTTTATGCTAATGTTGGTCACGTGACCAGGAAGTGACGATGTTAGATTTCCACTGTACCACGCGGGCGTCAGCCATTACACAGATAAGTCAAGATGGCGGCACGCATCTCAGTGAGAACACAGCCGCACTTGTCCATTGTGGGAGCTTAAGAAGCATTATCTGTAAGTTGTTTATATTCCTATAATATTGGAAATGCTGTTGTAATGTTGGAATGACCGTTATAGCAATGTAAATGCCTTTATGGTGCCGTTAAGTTGTTGTAGTAAATACGAGGCCTAGTTAGTAACGAAGCCTGTGACTTTCCTTATTGTGGATGTTACTTGTGATTTAGTAGGTCGTCAGACTTGCGCCTATGTTGCGATCCTGAGAGTGATGACGAAGTATCTCATCCACAGTTTAGTGTTCAGTGTAATGCTGTACATTTGGGGTGCAGTGGGATGAATACACTATGTGCCTGTATGCAACGCACCAGCTTGTGCCTTTGTCTAGTTGTTCAGGGGTAATGTGGGGGCCTGGTCCTTCCAGGATCTATTGTTATCTGAGACAATGTTCTGATGCTGTGGTGTTCATTGTGTGGGTCTTTCCGAATTATAACAGATGCTGTATCTGTGTTTTCTCACCAGTTTTACCTGTTAACAATCAATAAATGACGATCGGAGTTGGACGGTCATCCTGGCTCCGAGGGTTTATTGAACACATGGTTATCTACTCGACTAGCGGTGCAACGCAGCGCACAGCGAGGCCGAGATAACTACCATTCATATTATTAAAAAAATGGCCAGAGCATAATGATACATTGGCTTCATTATACATGTTAAAAAAAAATTGTCATTGCTATTAATATAATATCCGTTCACAAAAACAAAGAAATTACATTGGCGGTCAGGCACTTTTGGGTCAGATCTTTGCACGCAGTTTGCTTTTAGTCTTATCCATGGCCAGTTTCACACCCATGCATGGCCAGCTTTGCATTATCCACTGGGGATGCAAAGTGCAGGGGGCGTGGGGTTCTGAGACCAGTTGAACATATATAGTTGCATTTGAATCATGGATGAGGCTGAATCATTTTGAGCAATGATGCCATACGTGTGTACGTACATCACGTGTGTACGAATGTATATCTCAAAAATGTTTTATGACATACAACATCTATCTAAACAATTCAGTGTTGGGGGAGTGGGGGAGGGGGTGAGGAAAATAACCCCCTTTGTCCTCCTCCTGGTGCACCCCTGTGCATATACAAATGTATGGCATCCATATATATATAGACACATTCACAATTTCAAACGAGAAGATGGGTACAAACTGAGAAATCATTGAAGGAACGTTATTAAACAGTTTAAGTCATAACTGGCTGTGATGTTTCCATCTTACCTTCCGATGTTAGTAGTTATTTTCGACTCTCTGGTTTTACATGAACAGGTTAAATGTATTTACAGTAACAGGTTAAATGTCTCACTAACACAACCACCGTTGCTCGTTTTCCTCGATATGGTGGTGGCTCTGCGATCTTACATTGACATGCTAATCTCTCAATACAATGGCCACCTCTGCCACTTCGTCGTCGTGGAGGTAGCTCTTCGATCTTACATTTTAACATTACTAGCCCAGCCCACTTCACTTATGAACCTTGGGCGACATCCATTTAAAACCTTTAAAACATCCTTCCTCAGCAGCTTTCCCGCTATTTTTTTCTCCTGATGACGATTGCTTGTGTTGTGATCGAAACGTCGTAGTTTTTTGCACTTTTTTTGTTATTTTCTTTGAACCTATCTACGTGACTTTACCGAAAGATCCAATAATATAATATATATACATATTTACGTAACAATGCAATGACGTACTTACATTATCTTTCTGAGGCTAGCAACATGTTTACGTACCTGCTTTGCATTCAACTAGACATTACTGATAGTATTTTGATCCTATGGGTGTGTTTTATTCACGTAAATAATTTCACCTCTGAAATAATCGCAATGATGTGATGTTGATGACAATGCACAAACACATGTTCATAATTGTCAAGCATCAGGTATCGCACACATTCTTGTCAATGCGATTTATCTACAAGGGTTATGTCTGACCTTCAGGTGTACAAGTGATGCCACGTCATGGTTTGAGCCATTTTATGAGTTCCCTCTCAATCTGTCTGTCCCTACCCTCCCACAGTTCCTTTCCTGTCTGTCTTAACTCTCAATCCATCTGTCACTCCATATATATGTATATCTCTCTGTCTCTGTACGTCCTTCCACCGTACCCAGAGTTATGTTCATGAAGGGATGCTGAGCTCTAACAAACACACAATAGAGCTGTTTTATTTGTTCTAGTTTCATATCATGGTGATCATCACATCATTACAGGAAATTTTAAAATAATGAGTTTGTGGTTATATTCATTGTTGGTCATCCCTAATTACATGATCACATCTAAACATATATAAGACGTGCCTGTCTCCTTTCATGCACGCGTTTTTCTGTATAATTAGTTAATTATGCCACATTTTTTCTTAAATATTTTGTGAATAACAATATAACCGGTTTTCAATTAAATGCTTATTTTTTCCCACAACTGTCATTTCCTATTTAAGCAATCGCACTGAAGTCGGCAGTATATCTGCCAATATAATTATTGATATGCAAGCAGATATACTCAACTAAAAAGTGTTCAGTTATGTTCAAGTGCATGATGCTTAAAGCATACAAGCAGTACCTGATTCAGTGTATATGATCAGACCAACAATGCGATCTCATTGGTTAATTATATCGCGTCCATTTAGCCAAACGTCAGGAGGCAGCATTTGCTGAAGAAAGCTATAATACACCAAAACCGAATGTACTATACATTAAGTATGATATAATTTGTTTCTCAATGAGATCTCATGGAGGTCACCTGATCACAATGGGATTTTGGTGATACACGATTGGGCCTGATGAAAATCCATTTCAGATTTGATGATGCCTGCTGTGATTGAGTCCCATCAAACCATAACTGAGCTATGCTAAGACATGCAATGCGTTGATTACTAGTAGCCAAATTTAAATAATAGTAGCGTGATGGCTTAGTGCCTCGGAGCAAGAAGGTTTTCTGTTGGATTGCCAACTTGGGCACCTTTCTCCCTGTTCTGCGTAGGTTTCCTCTGACTTATCTGGGTATGTATTTGTAGTGACATAAATGAAGTCACTGGCTTTAGCGCCAGCCACTGTCACAAGAGTAGAGCTGTGTGTCTTGGGCCTCTCTCGGGCACCAGAGTGGGTATGCTATGGAAGAGGGCCCTAGGGGGCATAATCCTGGTGACAGTGAGAGAGAGGTCAAGTGAGGACAATACAGCCTGGGGGACCCCCGAGAGGGCACATGACTGGACGAGGTGGCAAGAGGGGCCCAAAGAAGGGGAGAGGGACACTTAATGTAGGGGGGCAGAGTCTTCGGGAGGGATCTGGAAAGGGGCGTGGCCAAGGACGGAGCTCGGCCATGCCGCGGCCCATAAAGACCTAGTCCCGAGCCCCGAGCGGGGCTGTTTGAAGGAGCGAACTCACCGTGCTACGTCTCTTCGGTCGTTGGTCTTCGATCGCCTCGCTCGGCATCGTGGGTCAGGCAGTACGTGGCTACCTGGCTCGGTTATGTAATTACCCTGTTAAGGGTCTTAGTTAGCAGTTACCCTGTCAGGGTCTAGTTAAAAGTGTATGTTAGAGTAGAAGCCCTGTTGGGGCCATATAATAAACGTGGTACCTCCAGATTTAAGAGTGAGTCTCCATGGAACCCACTACATATGTATTATGAACTTCTTTCGCACCGTGCGTAGCCAACCGTGCTAATCGGAGATGCGAAACATCTCAATGCAGGACCCTCCTGAAAAAGCCTCAGTGTGGCTTCCCTGCATAATGAAGCTATACCATTTATTATTATACCATTCCATGATGTTTGTCCAAGTGTGAAACGAAATAGACGTGTTCGATTTATGTGTATGTGTATTCTCTTGTGTGGAGACATTATTTACTTGAAAACCATGTGCACCACTTTATATTGCATGAGAAAATCAGAAAGCAGAATTTTAAGAGGTGGGATATAAGGGAAAGCGTGAGAGCCATTGTGTCACTCACACACAACAACAACAACCGCATTTGACGACTAAGTGGCAGTGACGTCACCATGGCAGTTGTGTCAGGCTAGGTGCACCAGGCCACACACAACAAAGACAAGACAAAGACACACACAAAGAGCTGAAGATTGTTATAATGGAATGTTTGTTAAAATGTAATGGATGTTATAATGTGATGTAAAGGTGTGTATTTTACATATGTAGAATGTGGCAAATACTGCTTGCAACTGTAGTAAAATACAAATGGAAAACTACAACTCAAAATGAATTAAATGAATCATCACATGTTGTTAGCTTATTGCTCTGCAGCGATAACTAACATTACATATTTTAAAAAAATTAAAATTCGAACTAAATCACATCACAGAATACCTTCATTTGGACTTAACTTTTTAGCACTTAATTGGGTCAGTGGGATATGCAACTTACTCTTAATGTTTCTTCATCAACTCTTGAATAAAAGTGTTGCTTCCTGCTGTGTAAAAGATTAGATTGGCTTTGCAAGTATTGCTGGATTGGCGTTGATGCGTTCAGTAATGTAAAAATTCAATTTATTTCCACAGTTACCATGCGAATAGCCCAAATACTAATTTGGCTCAGCACTGCAAATAATGCCAGTGTGTGGCCCGTGTATGTGCTATCGTGTGTTTCTCCATTGCAACATATAGGCGCCTCTTTAAAACAGCGAGAGTGTTTGGAGAATAAAACCCATTTTCAATGTTCACTTTGTGACTTTTATTCTAGCATACACGTTTATGTGGAATTTCCGACTTCAGTGATTTATGTGAAAAGAGCAGCGGTAATGTACTCTTGGCCTAATTGAGTTGGCCTTGCTGAAAAGACAACTATTTTCAGGGCTTTTGACTTTGGAATTCAGTCATTGCAAAACTCCGAATTCTTTTAAAATAATTTTACCAATTAAAAATATCTAACATTTTTCTCTAAACTTTGTAATATTGTGTTATACGCATAGATGAGACCTTTGCCCATAACACAAATGAGCCTGCTTTATGGATTGGCAGAACTCCGAACTGATGATCCATAAGTTTGGCAGAGGAGAGAGGATGAAAGCTGCAGAGAAACTTATAAAAAAAAGTTACCCTGACAGTGAAAGAGTTACGTGTGGATCAGATAACATATGAAGACTATTCACAATATTCACACTGAAGAAAAGTCAGTTGGCTTTGGTAGGACACGTCGCTCGAAGGAACTACGGGCTATAGTCACGTGTAAAGATGGATTGACAGCCAAGGAATGGAATGCGTCAAAGATTACGTCCGGCGAGGAGATGCCGAAATCAGCTTTTGTGTATGCGTTGGGTGGGTTGTTACACCGCAGGATTGTGAGATATGGCGGCAAGAGGAGGCCTTCATCCAGAAGTGAATTAATCATGTCTTGTCATTATTATGATGACGATGATGAAAGTCGACCAATTGTACTTCCACGTGCATTAGATTCCCTCATAATATATATTTTTGGGTTAGATCACGTAAATATAAATGTGTTGTTAACCCACCACCACCCAACACAGCCAATGTTTAAGCTTTGTCACGTAAACAAAACGTGACGATTAGCTATTGCTTCAGTACATCGGTGTGATGGCGAGTCAACCCACAACATTTACAATTTAGTATGACGTGGAATTGTAAAACTTATATTAATGTTCGTCTTAGTATGTATGTTGAACTTTGTTCACACCATACGTAGCCAACCATGCTAATCGGAGGTGCAGGGGAAGGACAACAAACTAAACTGTGTCGCCAGCACATTCGTCACTAACACGAAGACAGGTAAGGGTTCCAGTCCTTTATTTCCACCTTCTCCTTCACACATATCTCCCTCCTTCATACACAGTTATCTCATCTTCATCCACAGCTCGCTCCTCCCTCCACTCTTGCAGGAGTCCCCTGTTATCTCCACGGCTCCCTCTCCCATTCCTTCCCCCTCCCCTCATCCCTGTCTCATCCTTCCAAGCCACCAATTACCTATCTTCGCACCTCGGACCGTGTCTCTTCATCTCCATCCACCAATCCCCTCTCTCCATGTCTCGGGATTACTCCCCATCAACGAAGAGCAGGGATTGACGTCAGCATATAGGAGGTAGGGAAAAGTGATGTTGTGGGGATCGTTATGGAGGACTGTTACAGCTGTATGCGTGCCACCAAAGGAGACAAGCACCTTGCAACTGCTCATTTGAGAAGGCAAAAAATTCAACGTACTTTGCAGTGGTGTGCAATCCTCAAAGCGTGAGAAATTATAAAGTAAGCAATGTAAACACACGATACATCACGTATCCGATTCCGGGCTGGATCATGGTCCCGTGAGGCCCCTGCGCACATGTCTTTGGAGCCCCCCCCCCCTCCCCGCTTTCCTATATTGGTGTCTTTCTTGCCTTCCTCCCGGCAAAATCATCCACTAGATCGTCAAAATCTAGCTTTCTGACAAGGTTTGACTTTATTGACATAAGTGACATTGAGCTGATACGTGTTTGGAACATGCTACTCCGCAGCTCATTTTTTATTTTGCCTAAAAGGGAAAATTTCCGCTCACCCTGGCAGTTTGTCACTGGCAAAGTTAGAAAAATACGAAGTGCCACGAAAACATTGGGAAACACTGACTGCAGATTAAGTGCCTGCAACGTCTCAAGCAATTTAGTTGGGCACTTCTCACCCTCAGAGTCAGACATGAAAGACTTGGATTGGATGAGTTCGTTGGCAAAGTTCATGTCCAGGTCTGATGGATATGCAGTGGAGAGTGCATTTACCTTTTCCACTATGACATCACTATTAGACACCTGATCTGACATGAACAGAACTCCAAAGAGACTGGTCAAACGCTTGTAAGCTTTCAAGCGATATTCAAGACATGCCACTAGCTTATCAATGACCACATAAAATGTTTCTATTTTGAACTTCTCCCTCCCACCTGGCTCTGAGCTCTCATCCTCAAATGTTTTGCGTTTCCTCTTTCGCTGAAGATCGTGCTTATATAACTGAGAGACACCTGTCACATTTAAGGCTGCCCTTTCAAAAGCCTCAAACTGGTCTCGCTGTCCCGCCACAAAATCCCTCAACGAAGGCAAAAGCTGTGCCGCTACAGAGATCTCAATGTCACTTTTCTGTAGGTGCATGCTTGTAGCGTGGAACCGGTCAAGTATGACATCCCAGAAATGTGCCATGAACACAATCTCTAAGGTGTCCAATTTAGCACATAGTCCAGTGGCCTCAATTTGAGTATCTCTTTTCTTCTTATCATTATTGCACATACCACTGAAGGCCTCTCTAATGTGGGTGTAATTTCTCGACAGTGTCTTGGTTGACTCTGCCCGAGCACTCCACCGAGTACTGGACAGCGATTTTAATGTGAGTCTGACATCTGTCTTCCGAAAGACTTTCCCCCAAAATATGTACAGTAACTGCAACATGTCAAAAAACTCGTCAGCCTCTGGGCTACTGCCGTCTAAGGTGTTAACACCAAACTAAGTTAAGTGAATGCGCTGCGCAAGCACTGAGGGTTCTGGGGGGCCCTAGAGGTGAGCTCATATTTTAAACACCAATGGGCCCGGGGGCCCGGGGGCCCTCACATTGTAAGCGCTGAAGGGTCTGGGGGGCCCTAGTGGTCAGCTCACGCTATATGCACCCAGGGGCCTAGTGGACAGCTTGCGCTCTGCACACTGAGGGCCCTGGTGTTCAACTTCCTTCGGCAGTCTTGGGCCACGCACCGTGGGCGGCCTGAAGCTTTGAGGCCCCCTGGCAGTCCAAGGCCCCAGGGCACTGGCCCCACTGGCCTGGTACATCATCCAGCCTTGATCAGATTGTCACATATCTGCATTAACCAATTCACCAGCCTATACCCATTTTTGTATTCTAGTTTAACTGCCGTGTTCTATAGATCTTTCACAAATCTAACATTTTCTAATATCGGCCTATACCTCGGTCCGCAGCGAGTTGGATGTATGACATGATACTGAATGTGTGATATGATAATGTACTGCTCTTTGGCGACTCCTGGATGAAGGCCTTCCCCATGCCTTTCGGTCATGGGGGTTGCGTGGCCATACTTTGGGGGGCGTGGGGGCATGGGGGGGAACGGCCCTCCCAAACTGGACACCGTTAATTAATTTTCAGTAATTTACAATTAATATTATGAATTAAATAATGATATGCACCGGCGATTCCTAATGTGAAGGACAAATTTAACCCCTGCCCCTCCCCAAGTACAGAAGGCAAACTCCGACTTTGAAAATGGTGCTCAAGACCAGGTTCAGATATCACTTGCCACTGTTGTTAGCTGGGGCCAGGAATCGCATATAGGTTCGCAGGTTCATGGTGGAGTGCACGACATCACTGTGCCACTACTCTGCCCCTTTGTAATGTATGCGTTATGCAAAATACTGCACATACCAGAATTATAAAAATATCACAACACAGTGTGTGTATGTTATGGGAAAAAAACGTATATCTAAATATATGACAGTAATTGTCACGGTAACACAGGAGAGCAATTAGTCTTAAATTGAACAATTCGTTTTAAATTATGCTATGCATATCCGTTAACTCTTTAAACCCTGTGGACTGATGCCACTTGTTGGAATCACAGATAAGAGGATGTGAAGGTCAAAGCAGATGGCAGACCATAACGATGAAGATGACAGGGAAGACCACAATGTTGATCGAAAGATCTTGTTTAAATTTAATCAAGAAAACTATTTGGCGAGGTTTCCAGATGAAATGACACTAAATGTTCTCACATTGAAATTAATGCAGGTATGTTATTTGTTTTTGCTGAAAGCTTGTAGTATGAGTGACCTTGACTGGAATAGACATTTGTGAATTTATGTAGTTCCATTCGTCTTAAAAGCTATAATAAGCAGATGATGTTAATGTATATCACTATTGTAATGGATATTTAACTATTATATGTAATAATTAAGCATACCAAGTAATGCTTATAGGCCAGATGTGATATTTAAGTTAAATAACTGGGCGAATGGTGAATGATGGTAGAGTATTGCGTTTTTATGTTCCCTTCCATTCAGAGGTAAAGCCCAATTTGATTATTCTCTTAAACTGAAAGTTAGAATTATCACCATCAGCTTCAAGCACTAGAAAAAAATGGTAATAATGGCACCGCACATGGTCTGAGGGATGAAGAATCGATATCACCGCCAGGTGAGTTTCGAGTTCATAATTTCACGTCCTCTTTAGGCATCCCTTCCACACCAAGTCATGAAACATATCGTTCACTCTGAACGTTTGCAGAGCAGTGAATATTATTTGTGAGAGAATGGCCTGTGGAAAGAGATTGTATTTAATTTTTAGAATCTCATGTGACAGTTTTTGGTCCACGGACTAGGAGGTGCTTTTTCCCATATGCCTTGCCACAGAGATGTATTTGTCGTATGACTGATATTTATTTGATCCTCAGGGATGGTATTTAGCCAAAAAGTAAACTCAGTGCCATTGGTATTTTTGTGCAATCATTAGTGAATTTATTGTGACCATAAATTCACTCAATTTTAGAACCCGGTTTTAACCAAGATGGTTCTAACCTGGGATCAAACCCTTTCTCAACTCTGTCTTTTCAATGGTCTGACCCCCGGGCCACCCGGCCACCTCTTACTGATCATCCTTCATAGCGATCGTGTTGTCTCATGATCTCGTTACATTATCTATGGGTTTCTCATCTTGTCCTTTCAAATTAAATTTCCACGAGTATCCCGATTGGTAAGTCTGCGAATGACATTCTGTCATTGAAACTGATCTTTTTGATCATGGTAAGAAATGATTGAAGATTGAACACTTTAGACACAATGTTGTTTTGATGTTCATGACGTAAATCAGTTCCCTAAGCTATATATTTTGTTATGGTGCCCCTTGTTATGTAATCAGCAAGTCCATCCCAATACATTGTCCCAGTCACAACACTGGTTGTTTACTTCAACCTGAGTATCGTTAACAGTGGTGGTTGTTGTTGGTTAAAACCTACTGCACTTATCTCACGTAAGTTTATTACGGTTCTAACAATGCAAATAGTATTAAAATAGGTTTCACACTTTCTGGAAATAAAACATGTGTTAAGATGTTAAAACACCAAACTGAAACCTTTTGCAAGGAATCATGCAGACATGCAAGTAATCATGTCTGCATGTGAAACAGTGCGACATGTGAAACATTGCGCCACTGTACTGTATTGTGGTGCACTGTATTACAGTTCAATCGTGATTACAGTGCACTCGTGGTGCACTGTAATGCAGATGACATACAGGATGTTGTTCCACATGAGGTAGTGGATGTTGGTATTCAGCTGTTCGTGACTTCCATATGCTTCCCCAGAGGGAGAAGACGTAGAATGGAATAAATGTCACGAATAGAACATTCCTCACACAGCTCTTTTGTGTGTTTTCCAAGACTTGCTCATTTAATTAACGAGTGTGCAATTTTCACGTAAAAGGGTTCATGTGTAGAGAGTGCATACTATTTGTATTTTCAACAATGGAGAAAGGGCATCCATTCAAAAAGGATGCTCAAAATGTACAGCAGCGTAAGGTTCCTGCTATACAATTTGCAGCCAACGTGATGGTCATTTAAACCGACAATGTTTGGCAAATGAGACTAGCATTCAACATATGCGACGACCAATCATCATCAACATCATCCATTCCATTGACGCCAATTACCTGATGTGACTTATGAAGAGGAAACATGGACAAAGAACGTAGAACATACAGAGATACATGATGAGAATTATAATCCGCAAGAGAGAAAGGAACACATGGATCAGAGAAAAAAACACCAATGAGAGATATGTTGAATGTTCATTTAAAAAAAAACAGTATATGGACTTGTGCAGAACACGTCGCCATAAGGGATGATGGATGATGGTTAAACATCATAAAGGAGTGGCAGCCAAGGCATGGAACAGGTCCGAGTGGATATTCACCGAAGAGATTTGTATCACCGGTATCGTGAGAGATGGCAACAACTTGGGGACGCTTTCATCCAGCAGTGGATTTACCATTTCCGATGATTATGGTTGGCTTGGACTGAGCAAAAAATCTACGAAAAATAATAACTTGTAAAAGCCATCTATTGCTTGCTTAATAATTGTTTACCAATGTTGGAAGCATTTTAGACAAAATTAACTAATGAAGTGAGAGGGCATGTTGTGTGTCTGTGGACTTCGTTTGAACAAGAATGTGAGTCAATGTGCCCTCTTGGCTGCAATGAGACCAATCTCCCGCTCTCACGGTGCCTCTGTTTTGCAAGGTGATTAATCATATATTCCCATGACAGATGTGTGTGTGTGAGAGAGTGTGCCCGCGCGTGTGTATGTGTCATTGTGTGTATGCATGCATGCTGGAGACAACAAGGAGCCATCTATCTTTTCAGTAAACGCCATGCCTCATGACAGCCGGTGATGGTTACATCACCGCATGGCGAGAGGCATCTGCAAGCCCACAACAATGCTGACACAAGCTGATGGGGCTCATTATAAATTCATTACGTTTTTTATGTACTTCATGGTTCTTTTTTTTACCCACCCTCTATTGTTGACAACATTTTTTGCAGGTCAGTTACATAATCAAGTCAACCATTCTTAAATTAATAATACATGGATTTACTGTAAAGTTTCAATCCTTATCGTTTTTTTTATTTTGTCAAAAGTCATTCATTGTAGCAGAATGTCCAGCCTAACCCATGTTAAAAGTGTCTATTTGTCTCCATACTTGATGGAGCTTGGGCTTGGCTCATCTTCGTTCGTGACACTAAGCCAGTGATGGAAAGTCTTCTAACTCATGGCAGGATGCCAGTCTCTCCGTAGCACGACTATTGTTACTTAAATAATATTTTTATGAAAAACAAAACGCAAAGCCTGATACAGCACGCCGAAAAATTCTGGTAACTGGGCACAGAAAATCCGCGGTAATCCATTCCAGCGTAATGCAAACCACATGAAAAGGGGGAAGGAAGAATGGTCATAGAGGCCCCCCACTGTAGAACTCGCGTTCAGGGGAAGATGACGATTCTAAATACGGGGGGAAACGAGGGGGGGGGAGTAACTAATAAGCATGCCAAGGAAAAGACAGGGATTTGGGGTGGGGGGAAAGGAGGGGAAGAGGGGATAACAAAAAAATATCCATAGAAAAAATAACCTACTTGCGGCTAGTGGGCTTACAAGCCGGCATTCCACCACACCTAATCCTGCTTCCGCTTGACCACTGAGGGGCTCTGCTCATGTTTTCCTCATACCTGTCTCCCGACTTCCTCATCTGGCCCGTTCATTTCAGACTCTGGAGGAAACGAGACCACCTGGCTTCGAACTCCCCATTCCCTCCCCTTAAGCTTGTGGCTTAAGGGCCCCATGCCCCCCGCTTGTGCTAGGAGGGCATTGTGCCACTGTTTCCATGAAGGGGGTTCGTGGTCCTTCTGGTTAACCAGTATGGTCTTCCTGACTGTGATGTTAAAGGTTTGGAGTAGGACATACCGGTGTCTCGTCAAGATATCGGTTTTCAGGCCACACAGAGTCTTTTTGACCAATGGGGAGAGGTTAGTGCCACACATGTCATTGAAAAAACCCATAGTATCGTGACAGATTTTAGCAACGTCCAGACATAGCAAGACAAGCATGGAGGCAAGTTTGAACCTTCGACAGTCTGGGGAAACCTTCATAAATGTGTATCTCTTTTCATTAGTCGGGTATACACCGTGCATGAAATTGTAATGGATGATCCTGAGTGGTATAGTGCTCTTTGGCTGAATCTTATGGCTCACCAAACCTTGTGTCCATACCGCGGCATGATCGCATATGGCACGGACCTACTCCAAGGTTTCTTGGCTGCAGGTTTGGTGACAAGTCCCTCCCTGCCCAATAGTTGGACGGCCTCAATAATATATATTTAGCCTTTGGCACTTCCAGCCGATCTGTGATTGGGTGAACTGATATGCCTTGGTTTTGATTGGGGGATTTCGTTATGGGATCTCTAATCTGGACATATGTTAAAAAAAAATAGGAGCGAGGGACATTGTAATCGGCCTGAACCCTATGAAAAGGAAGCACACACCCCCTCCCACAGACGAAAGATCGCTCACCATTTCCAAATCCAGCTCCTTCCCACTGGCCCATCTTATGACTTTGCCCCATTCTTTAAAATAAGGGTTGCTCCATAACGACAATCTTCTGTGTCAGGGGGCCGGGAGGGGAATTTTTACCGTATTTGCAGCTCGTTAGCATCGATGAAACTGTCCATAATGCCTTCATCCCCAGAGATTTATTTGGTTTATTACGGCAAAGGTGCACCCACCTAAGGAGCACTGTCTGCCCGATTCCTCTTCCCAGCTCTAAGCAATCCCCCGTTTCCATGGGTCAAGCCAGCGCTTCACATCATGCAGACCCATGGCCATCTCATATTTCCAGAAGTCTAGGAGAGCCAGGTCGCCCTCGCCTACCGGTAATGTAAGAGAGGAGGAGATTTGGGAATGCAGTGTTTAAGAAGAGGCCCTCGAGATCTGTGAGGGGACGGTCCTCAGTAGGTACGTAATATTGAGGATCTTTTTTAAAAATATAAAATGTGCCCTATTGTGAAGAGAAAGTGGAACATCAACCTATGCAGCCAGGTAGGCACACATTTCCTGAAGTGGGGAGGGGAGAAGCATGGCCTTTGTTGATTTGGGCTGAATCGACCCATTATTTGGACTTGAACTCAACACCTCCATATTGTGAGAGGATGACTCTTGCCAGAGCATGCGTGCTTTATATTTGATTACATTTAATATTTTAACAAGGTTAATATGAGAACTATGGGACAAAAAAATATCAACAGAATGAGCAAACAAACATACGAGGTGTCTGGTGCTTTCCTTATTTTTAGTTCATCCCTGTGTGCGTTTAAGTATTCTATGGTGTTTGGAGATTTCTCCAGCCACTGTGGTTGTCTCCCACACTTAAGAAAGGAGAGGGAGTAAATAGCCCAACATCCCACGTTGGAAACCGCCTGAAACCCAGTCCTTCGTGGGCAAATGTTTTCTGGATAATTTAAACTCAACACACCCACAACACTGCCTTTCAAGGAGTGTTTTGAGCATGTAGAGACTTGTTTTTAACTGTGCCTGTACACCACAGCCAATGCAGCAGCATCACAAAATCGTTTGTTTAATGATGGATACTTTATATGTTTTTGTTGTGACATTTTTGGTGAAGATTTGATGGTTCCTGGCTTAGAACATTTAACATTTCATCTATAGTTTAATTAATGACAGTGTTAGCATTATCTGAGATATATGATTTCACAATGACACCAAATTTATTAAAACATTATAAATTGCAAACATTTCAGAAACGTGATTGTGTCGCAGATCTCAGTTGTGAATATATTTCATAATAGAGGTTTTTTTTGGGTTACGTGTTAAACCGTCAATATATTATTTATACTAATAAAGTAAATTCCATTTTGACATGTTAAGGCAGCATGTGTAAAAACCATGAAAAAGTAACAACATTTAATGAGATTTCTTTTTTTATGACGGAAAGCACACTAATCTATTAGCTTATTTTTTAGAAGGCGACCTGGCCACAAATCATAGGGCAACATAGTGGCTAATCATGTGAAATGTATAGCAGAAAAATAATCCAAAAATACAAATTGACATTAATGGCTTGGCCTATTTTAATCACTGTTACTCCAAAATTACGCGTAGATTTAATTTGTTACAATACTCCCACAACAGGCACCCTTCCCCATTCCCAATTCTTCATTCCTTCTCATTGGTCACGTGGCTTGAGTGAATAGTGGAGACAAGTTTCCTTTATTGAAAAGCCTAAAAGACCACTTCTCCGTTCCGCCCCATTCACCTTGTCATGCTAACATGATGGCTAATGGGAACAGGATTTAGATTCGATCTCTTGCCTTTCAGCTCTTAACATGTCACACGCCAAATTGAAACAATCAGCATGCAGGTAGGTGCCCAATCCTATTAGAGGTCCCTGCAGTGTCGTGGGTGGAATTGACAAGATTAGTTATATGGGTCACACTGGTCAATGCGTCATTATTGCACACGTTCCGTGTTTATTATCTGCCCTTCAGAAATTTATGGGAGCTGATCTTACATTGGTTCTTGTTAAAGCGTAATGCTCTTTGCTCTGCGAGAAAAGCGATTGCCACGCACTCTCGCTAACCCATGATTTACATTTATTGAGCCCCCCCAAAAAAACCAAGCTTTTACAAATATAAACTGAAGTTATGTTTCTATTCAAATAGATGCACCAGGCTGTAAATATGTTTTTCTGTTACTAAATGGAAATTCTTTACATGAAACACATGAAATTATATCACTGGTTTATTAGCAGCATACAACACACGCACACAAAACACTTACTTTAACTACAACGTTCTCAAAGATTGAATGCTCTGAGAAAATTTGATTTTTGTTATTGAAAATATTATTTTCATTATTGATTTAGTTTTTCCAAAAATTATTGCATTTGTAACAGATTCAAGAATGGAATCGTCGTGCATTGCTTTTATGAATTTATGTTCTGTATGAAACCATGTACGATAGCATTGAAATCCATGATTTAGGTTTCAAGGAAGATATCATTATGGTCACATTTAGATACGTATTAATGTCATTTATAAATTCAGGATTTAAGCAGGCATCACGACACAGCTAATAACCAAACCACCGGGCATGCACCCAAAATCAGAAACCAACCACGATTAAGCCTGGATAGCTAATAAACCAAGTATTGAAGTTTGCCGTATCGCAATGTCTTCAGCAAAGGGTAGCCCAGCATAATACAGTGTTGTACTGTACTGTGTTCTACCATCTATGCATCCTGCCTTCACCAACCCGCACTGACCAGCATGGTGAAGTGTGGTCGTGTAAGCTCCGTGACCCATATGCAATCTAGCCGTGGATTTGCAATAGGGACGTACATGGGCCACTGTTCGGCTGCAAGAATACCAGACCTTGTCCTGTGTTCAGTCCATGATATGGAAAAAAAATCGCTTGTCTCCCCTTCTCTATCCCGAGAAAGGAAGCAACGTTGTTACAGAACCCTGTCACCATCTCAAATCAGACCATTAATCAGGAACTAATACCTCTATATATTACCTTGACAAAGGCAAAGCTGCACTCACCAATTTAGCTTTCACCATTGGATGCTGTCATTATGGACATGGCAGAAATGTTCAAGGCTTATGCACACAATAATCTTAACCAATCACAGAGCCAGAGGAGAAATGAATGGATAAGACGTAATTTGTTCTTAGGTCAAGGCGCAGACCATTAATTTCTTGCTCATGCCACCGCTGGCAGATGGGCCTCCGCTAGAAAAAGATCAAGTGAGCCCCTCTTGAGGGTATTTTGGCCTACTATTCTCTGCTGGCCCAGACGCCTGAAGAGAGGTTGAATTACCCACACTTTACCCCACCGCACGTGACCCTGCCTATCGAATGCGTGGAGGATTCAAGAAAATTGCACCCATGTTTTAACTGCCACACCTGGAGCTGAGAACGGAGACTTCTGTATTGCAAGTCCATTGTGATTACCAGTCCAGCCACTGATTAATTTCTGTGACATACAGGAGTAGCGCCGGAAATGGGCCACACTTACCTGCAGTGGTCGACCGGGCCCATCAAGGGCGGTACCTTGTACTGGTAGGGGAGTTGCTGCATTGCCAGCCCAAAGGCAGGAGGGGCTGCGGGGTGTTCTGGGATCCCTTGCTGCACCTCCCAACGGGGGGGGGGGGGGGGGGGCTGCAGGGTGTTCGAGGATCCCACGCAGCCCCGCCCCTCGGGGGGGGAGGTTTATATAAGCGAACCTCTCCAGAGGTTCGGGGTCCAGTCGAAGACAGAAGCCAGAAGACCAGCCAGCTTAGGACCCTGGACCCCTAGCCCCGCTGTCCTTGTAAGGGCCGGGACTCTGTGCGGGCCAGTGGTGGGACCCTGGGACTCCCGGCCTGATGTCCTTGTAAGGCCAGATCCGAGGAAGCCAGTGGTCTAGACTCGCACCTTGGCTGGGTCGGGTTAGCCTCTCCTAGGTAATTCGTAGCCGGAGGACCTGAGAGCGTAGCCAGTGTCAGGCACACTAGACGTAGGCTAAGTCCCAAGTCTGTATACGAAGGTATGTTACCGTTGTGCGTTATACTAAATGTGCGCC
This sequence comes from Lampetra fluviatilis, assembly GCF_964198595.1. Lineage (NCBI taxonomy): Eukaryota > Metazoa > Chordata > Hyperoartia > Petromyzontiformes > Petromyzontidae > Lampetra > Lampetra fluviatilis. The sequence goes on from NC_136288.1 coordinate 8,867,919, forward strand.
TCTACAAGTGTCTCCGGAACTCATTACACAGGTATCATTCGATTTGTGAAAGGGGTACATTCTGCAATAAACACGCATTAAATGACATTTCGCAAATAGAAATGGCTTTTGAATGGCTTTCCCTATTCGTTTAGGACAAAAAAAATATGGATGTGTTTCAAGCAGTCATTGAAGCTCTACTAACCTACAAAATATAAACCTATATAACTTTCACAACAACAAAATAATTAAAGAACGTAAAAATGAAAACCATTGAATAATTATGAATTTCAAACAAAAATAATTAACCTTTTCAGGGAGCTCAGCAAAAAATCCTGTTGGATGTTGTAATGATTGGAGAGGCACTGTGGAGGCATTGCTCCTATTGCACTGCAGGGACACCATAACACTGTCGTGGATGGATGTCGGCACAGGCTCCAGGGTACTCGTTGTCTGGTGGTCTCATAGCGCGTGGCCGTAGTGAAATTTCGTTAATGCGTAAATTCTATATCATGAATTGGAACTTGTCCATGATTTGTCAATTGCGTTCAAGCGACATTTCATAAACCGAACGTTCGTAACTCGAGGGATACCTGAATAGCTTCCACATATATTAGGTCACACAAAAAAGGAGCATCATACGTAGTGTAAAGTATCATAATGGTTCATCTTCTTGGTTCTTTCGGTAAAGTCACGTAGAAGGGAAGTAATAAAATAATAAAAATAAAACATAATAAAACAATTCTCACGACGTTTCGGCTACAACGCAAGCAGCCATCTTCAGGTGAAGAATGAGACACTGCCAAGCTAGGAGCTTATATACAAGCTGAGTTGGAGGTGGAAGAAGAAGAGAGCCTTAACAAAAGAATGTGCATATCAAGAGGAATTTAGCATATTCATGGGAAATGCGTAGGAGGTGGGCGGGGGGGTTTCAAAGTCATATTATGCCCATGCATTATGCAGGATCAGCAGCACCAAAGGAAGGGGGGGGGTAGCATTAACAAAGGGAGGGCATGTTAATAGTATGTAGAAGCAATGAAACATGTGAATGGGAAAACGGTAGCAGGAGATCCGCAGCGGAGCAAATAATGCATTCCCTGTGGAGAACACAAGATACACAGTTAATGCCAGTGAGTGGACTGCGGTCTGAAAGTCACCATAAACGTGAACAACAATCAGTTAAGATCCGAAGTGGTTTATTACGTCCTTCCAATGATTGCTGAGCCAGAATCCATCTTCTCGGTTGAAATTGTCTCTGTGTTTGTATATGTGGATCGCCTCATGAACGAATCTCTCATGGTAGCCAGATGGCTTGCAGAGAACCTCTGTCTTGGAGAAGTCAATGTCATGTGAACCCACTGAATTGTAACAGTGATCTGCCACGGCTGAGGTGTTTGTCCTACCGTGTTTCAGGTCAGCTTTATGTTCACGGATGCGGTCCGAGACATGTTGTTTGGTTTCTCCAATGTAACTGCTACCACAGAGGCAACTTAGTTTGTAGAGGCCAGGGTACTGTATGTCTGGAACCACGTCTTTTACAGACGGAACCAGATCACGGATTTTATGTACTGTGTTGAATCGTACCTGAATCTTGTGTTTAATCAGGATTTTGGAGATCTTATTTGTGACCCCAGCAATGTAGGGTAAGGTGATGGTTTTGAAAGGCTCCTCAGCAGGATCCTTCTTGACGGTTGGAGTGATGGCCTTGCGGATTGTGTAGTCGGAGTAACCATTAGCCTTAAGAGCTTGGCGTACGTGTTTGAGTTCACTGGCAATGTGTTCCTGGTCGGAGATGCATTGGGCTCTATGGTATAGAGTCTTGATGAGGGAGTTCTTCTGGGATGGATGGTGGTGGGAATCCGGTTTTAGGTAGGCATCCGTATGGGTGGCTTTCCTGTAGACAGAATGGCTCATTGAACCATCAGGTCTCCTTTTATTACGACATCCAAAAGGGTAGCTTGCCATCTTTTTCGACTTCCATGGTGAATCTGATGGCTGGGTGTATGGAATTGATGTGGTCGAGAAATTGGTCTAGAGCAGGCTGGCCATGTGGCCAGATGACAAAAGTGTCATCTACGTACCTCTTCCATAAGGTCGGGTGTAGAGTGGCAGTCTGGATGGCGTCAGTCTCAAATTTCTCCATGAAAATGTTGGCTACAACCGGAGATAGGGGGGAGCCAATTGGGGTGCCCTCAGTTTGCTTGTAGAAGGTTCCATTCCAGGTGAAGTATGTATTGGTTAAGCAGTGTCTCACCAGGGGGGGTACCCCAGCATTCAGTCCTTGATGAACAAAGTCTTCAATGATTGCGATGGTGTCAGGCACAGGAACCTTGGTGAACAAGGAAACCACATCAAAACTGACAAGCAGGTCGTCTGGGGACAGGGAAATCCCCTTGATTGTCGATACCAGGTCAGTAGAGTTTTGTACCGCAGAGGTGGTTTTTCCAGTGAAAGGCCGTAGGATTTCAGGCAAAAAACTAGCCAGTTTGTAAGTGGGGGAGTTGATAGTAGAGACAATTGGACGAAGAGGTGTATCTTCTTTATGTATCTTTAGCAAGCCGTACAATCTTGGTGGCCTGGCTGCAGAAGGTTTCAACGAGAACTGTTTGGTCTGATCAATTAAATCCCCACCAACAGCCTCATCACCAAAACCAACAAAATCATTTCTGCTTCAACCGCATTAATTGATCAGACCAAACAGTTCTCGTTGAAACCTTCTGCAGCCAGGCCACCAAGATTGTACGGCTTGCCAAAGATACATAAAGAAGATACACCTCTTCGTCCAATTGTCTCTACTATCAACTCCCCCACTTACAAACTGGCTCGTTTTTTGCCTGAAATCCTACGGCCTTTCACTGGAAAAACCACCTCTGCGGTACAAAACTCTACTGACCTGGTATCGACAATCAAGGGGATTTCCCTGTCCCCAGACGACCTGCTTGTCAGTTTTGATGTGGTTTCCTTGTTCACCAAGGTTCATGTGCCTGACACCATCGCAATCATTGAAGACTTTGTTAATCAAGGACTGAATGCTGGGGTACCCCCCCTGGTGAGACACTGCTTAACCAATACATACTTCACCTGGAATGGAACCTTCTACAAGCAAACTGAGGGCACCCCAATGGGCTCCCCCCTATCTCCGGTTGTAGCCAACATTTTCATGGAGAAATTTGAGACTGACGCCATCCAGACTGCCACTCTACACCCGACCTTATGGAAGAGGTACGTAGATGACACTTTTGTCATCTGGCCACATGGCCGGCCTGCTCTAGACCAATTTCTCGACCACATCAATTCCATACACCCAGCCATCAGATTCACCATGGAAGTCGAAAAAGATGGCAAGCTACCCTTTTTGGATGTCCTAATTAAAAGGAGACCTGATGGTTCAATGAGCCATTCTGTCTACAGGAAAGCCACCCATACGGATGCCTACCTAAAACCGGATTCCCACCACCATCCATCCCAGAAGAACTCCCTCATCAAGACTCTATACCATAGAGCCCAATGCATCTCCGACCAGGAACACATTGCCAGTGAACTCAAACACGTACGCCAAGCTCTTAAGGCTAATGGTTACTCCGACTACACAATCCGCAAGGCCATCACTCCAACCGTCAAAAAGGATCCTGCTGAGGAGCCTTTCAAAACCATCACCTTACCCTACATTGCTGGGGTCACAAATAAGATCTCCAAAATCCTGATTAAACACAAGATTCAGGTACGATTCAACACAGTACATAAAATCCGTGATCTGGTTCCGTCTGTAAAAGACGTGGTTCCAGACATACAGTACCCTGGCGTCTACAAACTAAGTTGCCTCTGTGGTAGCAGTTACATTGGAGAAACCAAACGACATGTCTCGGACCGCATCCGTGAACATAAAGCTGACCTGAAACACGGTAGGACAAACACCTCAGCCGTGGCAGATCACTGTTACAATTCAGTGGGTTCACATGACATTGACTTCTCCAAGACAGAGGTTCTCTGCAAGCCATCTGGCTACCATGAGAGATTCGTTCATGAGGCGATCCCCATATACAAACACAGAGACAATTTCAACCGAGAAGATGGATTCTGGCTCAGCAATCATTGGAAGGACGTAATAAACCACTTCGGATCTTAACTGATTGTTGTTCACGTTTATGGTGACTTTCAGACCGCAGTCCACTCACTGGCATTAACTGTGTATCTTGTGTTCTCCACAGGGAATGCATTATTTGCTCCGCTGCGGATCTCCTGCCACCGTTTTCCCATTCACATGTTTCATTGCTTCTACATACTATTAACATGCCCTCCCTTTGTTAATGCTACCCCCCCCCCTCCCTTTGGTGCTGCTGATCCTGCATAATGCATGGGTATAATATGACTTTGAAAACCCCCCGCCCACCTCCTACGCATTTCCCATGAATATGCTAAATTCCTCTTGATATGCACATTCTTTTGTTAAGGCTCTCTTCTTCTTCCACCTCCAACTCAGCTTATATATAAGCTCCTAGCTTGGCAGTGTCTCATTCTTCACCTGAAGACGGCTGCTTGCGTTGTAGCCGAAACGTCGTGAGAATTGTTTTATTATGTTTTATTTTTATTATTTTATTACTTCTTTTCTACGTGACTTTACCGAAAGAACCAAGAAGATGAATCCCTGCAGTCACGAAAGCTTTAAATCGAAAAATATCATAATGGTTAACATCCTGAATAATATATTTTTATAAAAGTTAATTGCTTAGATTGTTTTTGTTCATATGAAATTCGCTACAAATGTTTGTTTTTCGGTGTAAAGTTTTTTTATTAAATGCATGCTATTCTTATAAATCATGCAAATGAACCCAATGAAATTACTATTTTCAATCGTGTACATGCCTGCTTCTTGATAGGTCATAATCCTGTTATAATGAAATTTAAGTAAGTATAAAAAACATTTGGGCAATTTTTAGAACATTTTTCCATTGTCTTTTAAAAAAAAAAACTGTAACAATCTGTGCTGTCCAAAATATAACTGGACATAATTAAATTCATACTCTTTGGTTCTTTCGGTAAGGTCACGTAGGTAGAAATCAAATAAAATAAAACAAATCACGACGTTTCGATCGCAACACAAGCAATCTTCATTAGGTGGAACAACCACAGCAAGAATGCTGTGACTTTACCGAAAGAACCAAAGAGTATGGATTCCTGCAGTCACGAAAGCTTCAAATCACAATTCAATTCCCTTAACATTTTAATAATGCCAATAAAGACACTTTAATTCATAAATTGTATCTAACAGTGCATGCGTTATGATGTCTATTTCGAATTGTCCGTCAGTGGTTTGCCTGGCCCATTCACCATAGTCTGATCAATTGTTTACTTATATTTCATTAAAAAACATAAACTGCCAATCTTTAACAATCTCGATCCCACCTCCTCCACCCCGCCCTCCCACGACTCACCAGATATCCCAATCACCCTTTCTGGTCAGTGACTCAAAACGCTGACCAACAAGGGCAACCACCTACGCACAGATGGAGGGGACGCACAAATGGCCAACGGAGATCAGATCATCAGCGGCCCAAGTAAACCCCCCTATCCCGGCATCTCCTCGCTTCCCAGTAAACTCTGAGGCCGCGGTAAATCAATGCAATTCGCATGTCGCCCGCACGGCCGAGTCGCGCGCGAGCACCTCCTCGCGCCTATGGAGCCACCCGTGGAGCCCGTAGAGCAAAGCAAGCGGCCGGAGCTCAGCATCAACCGCTCACTGCTTCGTCAACACCGGTGTCGAACAACGGCGCCGGAGCTACTCGACCGGGTCACATACCAAACGCCGTTGAATGGCAAAAGAACACAAAAACATGGATTTGTAACAGGCGTTGCTGTTCCACGAATCATTCACTTATCTTTGGAACACGCTGCATGAACGAAAAAGAAAGAGGATTAAAACGCAGTCGCGTGATCTGTACTTTAAAGTGCAAAATGTATTGGTTCTTAGTTTGAAGCTTTTGTGATTGCAGGCATCCATACTCTTTGGTTATTTCGGTAAAGTCACGTAGGTAAAAATAAAATAAAACAAATCATGACGTTTCGATCGCAGCACAAGCAATCTTCATCAGCAACCACAGCAAGAAAAAATGCTGAAGTAGGCGAGAGAGCTGCCGACCAACACCACCTAGCCAGTGAACTGGAACACGTACACCAGGCCCTCAAGATGAATGGGTACTCGGACGGCATTATTCGCAAAGCTGTTTCTCGAACCATGGAGAAACAATCCCCTGAGAAGCAGATCAAAACCATCACTTTATCATACATAGCAGGTGTTACCAAAAATATTTCCAAAATCTTAAACAAACACAAGATCCAGGTCCGCTTCAATACAGTACACAAAATCCGTGATCTAATCCCATCTGTGAAGGAGGTCATTCCTGACATGCAATATCATGGAGTCTACAAATTGAGTTGTACCTGTGGTAGCAGTTACATTGGGGAAACGAAGCGACATGTCTTGCAGATCTGAAACACGGCAGAACCAATACCTCTGCCATGGCTGACCATTGTTATAACGCTGTGGGCTCGCATGATATTGTTTATTCCGAGACCAATGTACTCTGCAAACCTTAGGTCAACTATCAAAGGTTTGTTCATGAAGCCATCCCAATATATAAACATAGACATAACGTCAACCGAGAAAATGGATACAAATTAAGCAATCATTGGAAGGATGTTATTAACCAGATAAAGCCTTAACTGGTTGTGGTTGTTTCCGAGTTACTTTCCCCCCGTGTCCCACACTCAGCTTCCCACTTCTAGCACCGCCAACTTCCCCCCCAGCCTAAGTTCCTCTCCCCTCTAGCGCTCACGCAGCCCCCGTTCCCCTGCTCCACACCCACCCCTCTCTCTCCCCCCTTGCCCCTCCCCCCTTTCTTACCTATATAACCTCTTGCCATGGCAGCTCTCTCGCCTACTTCAGCATTTTTTCTTGCTGTGGTTGTTCCACCTGATGAAAATTGCTTGTGTTGCGATCGAAACGTCGTGATTTGTTTTATTTTTCGATTTAAAGCTTTCGTGACTGCAGGGATTAATCTTTTTGGTTCTTTCGGTAAAGTCACGTAGAAGGGAAATAATAAAATAATAAAAAATAAAACAAAATCCTCTCGGTTTGGGGTCCAAATGTTGTCGCTTATTATATCCCATAAGAAACGTTGCATCGAATCAATATAATTGAATTCTACTCGCCTGGACGACGTTTTGGCCACAACGCAAGCAGCCGTCCTCAGGTGAAGAACAGGTCTGTCGGGAAGACAGACGCTGTCTTCCCGACAGACCTGTTCTTCACCTGAGGGCGATGAATCCCTGCAGTCACGAACGCTGTCTTCCCAACAGACCTATTCTTCACCTGAGGACGGCTGCTTGCGTTGTGGCCGAAACGTCGTGAGAATTATTTTATTATGTTTTATTTATATTCTTTTATTATTTCCCTTCTACGTGACTTTACCGAAAGAACCAAAAAGTTGTTTTATTTTATTTCTACCTACGTGACTTACCGAAAGAACCAAAGAGTATGGTTCTTAGTTCTTTCATCCTCGATAGACGGGCACAAATCTCCTTGACAAATTGACCATGTTAGACCACAACAAGCGCTTTCCCTTTGTTTTATTTATTCATGCAAATATGTTTTTATTGTATGCATGAACACGAAACGTATTGTTTTCCTTTGTTCAAATGATTAATTGTGAAGGTGCACTTAACGCCCTAGAATATGATGAATTGTTACAAAGACAAGGTAGTTTGGCACTGGGATTTGCTGCAATGGTTTTTGCCGTGTGTTCTTTGTTTAGGAAGGGGTGTGGGGATGAGAGCTCATTAGGGTTCGTTTATTATTTCGTGAGGCAGACCTGAGTGCAAACTTGTTCCTCTCCAGGTCATACAAATCAACATCCAACTGTGTGAACATTTCGTTTGATAAAAACACAATATTCCTACATCAGCTGCGTGATAAATAATGAAACACCGTGCAACCATTTCAATTCCCTATTATGTAGTTTCAACATACAATACAAAATCATTCAACTGTCACTTTGTAACTCCGCATAAATACAAAATGTTTTTCAGCCTATAGGCCTACCAGCCTTCTACATTATTATTGACTATAATACATTGTTCACGCACACATCCTCTAGGCCGGTTTTGGCATCCTCTTGCTCATCTGCAGTGTAATACGTGCATAACAAATGCTTGCGAGTGCCCCCCCCCTCCCCCCCTGTATATCATGGGCCATCAGTGCAAAAAACAGTATTGAACAATGGCTCGTGGAGCGTTGTAGTATAGAGCATTGTGGATAATGAAACAAAAGCACGTTATGCTAGTGACCCATGGTGCATAGGGCATTCGGAAACAAAATACATACCTGTTGGAAAGGCCTTTGCCCACTTGGGGCATATCTTTAGATATTCTCATTGCTGCCTGAGGGGTATCCACTGGAGAGGCTCTCTCGAACTCCCTCTGGCGGAAACCATTCCGCCAGCAATCGCATGGATAAGCAATTGCAAAGCTAACCAAATGAGCTCAAAGAACTCTAGGCGATGCTCAGGTTGGCTCCAAGTTGAACTGCTCGTAATCTTGTTGAGTTCAAAATATTAATTTACTGTGGATATTTCCAATTGTAAATTGTCCTGCAAAAGGATGGCTCGGTAAGGGCGATGAGAGGGAGGCTGCCATCCACTGGCATGTGTAAATGCCTCCTGATCCCGGACAGGGTAAGAACACACACGGAAGGTGGGGGGGGGGCTCTGTGCTCAAATTACGCTTCAGGTTGTAACAGTAGATATGCGATTTTATCCAGAACAACACTTTTGGATGTGATATAAGGCATCCATTGAAATGGCTAATGTGTTAATTTAAATATTTAAAATACAGGTGTGATATGCTGTACACATGCCATGAAGTCTAGACTCTACTTGTTCCTTTATCTGACATTTGCAGGAGTCTATATAGCATATATTTATTTTTACTAGAGGTGCAACAGCGTAGCCCCTGTGACAAGAGGATTAACAAGCTGAGCGCCAAATTGCCTTAAAGGCCATCTTATCTCTGTTCAACACAACCTCTAGACACAGATGGAGCTGAGGAAATGCTGTTAGAGCAAACAGCTGTGAATGGGGCACACATTTTACACTTCACTGCAAGTGTCCACACATCAACTGATGCCTTTTGGGACTGCTACAACAGTTGTGGTGCAGAGAGAGCAGTCAGGCTTTCTTAGAGCTATCAGTTGCACGTACATTAATACAGATGGATGTGTGCACGTGTGCGCCACGCTTAATAGGCAATGGGTTTCATGTGTGTGCATCTTATGAGTGTTTTTCTATTCATGTCAACAGAGGGAAGAAAAGGAGGTATGCCGTTGTGGTTATGGCAATGATCAGTAATCCTTCATTTACATGGGTTCAATTCCAGGCCACGCACATCACATTGTCGATATTTACTAGACCCTAATACCACTTTGGTTGATTTGTTATGGAACGAGTATGTGGGAATATGTGGTCCACACGATGGGAAGACAAAGATGGCCAGGCACGGTTTTGATTCCATCACCCCCCTCGTGTTTAAAAACACAATCATAGCAGCAACAGCCCCTATATTACAAGGCTAAATGGAGGATCTGTGTAGGTATTATCAGGGAGTGGTGGGCTAGCGGTGAGTGCACTAGAGTATGATGTCAATTATGATGCGTAAGCTAATAAGTACATAGGAGGTGTAGCCAATCTGGTTTTGGAAAGCGATGTGGCACAGTAGAAGCTATTGGAATGATGAGAGTGATAGGCGAGAGAAGTCTGCAACAGGACCAATATCTTTTTTGGTGCGTTTCATTACACTTTAAGAGGGCGTTTAATCGTGTGAATTGGAAAGAGTTACAGGAGGTGCTCAGCAACACAGCAGTAGATTGGAGGGACAGGTGCGAGCTGATCTGGTCATCGTGTATAGACAGAGAGCAGCAGTGAGAGTTGCAAACGGAGTCAGAGCCAGGAACTGTGAGAAGAGGGGGTGAAACGGAGAGACTCGCTGCCCCCCATGCTGTTTAACGTCAATGTGGAGGCGACGATGGGAAGAAATCATGGACGCAGCTGGTGGAAAGAGAGACATTTGGGGGACTGGAGTCGGTCAGGCTCACTAATGTTAAAACATTCATGGCCAGTTCTGAACAGGGCCTCCAGACGCTGGTAGAAAGATTTAGACCGTCTGGGAATGAGAATGAATGTACGGAAAACAAAAGCCAGGAAAATCACACGTAAAAGTGGAAGTGGTGTAACTGGACGGTGGATAAAAAAAATATCTTAGACAAGTGAGTCGATTTAAGTGCCTGGGAAGTACTCCGATAGAGAAGGCAGATGCTTAAAGCCAATGCCAGCCTGGGTTGCCATGTAAAAAAGAGGAATGTTTATGACACCATGAATTTTCAGAGAGTTTAAGAAGGAACTTATGAAAACCCTACAATGGCTTTTCGTATTAAATACAGCAATACAAACCGAGACTGACTTGGTAATTGCTGCTCAATATGGGGAAAAGATTAACGCACTGCTGCCGATCCTGGAAATTTCCACCTAGAGGTGGGGTCTTCTTGTTAGCACCACCAAAACACCTGGTCGGGTACTTTGAATCATTGCACATTCCACTTCCTCAACTGTCAATGTGTAGTGGGACCAGGGGCAGCCCATCCATATAGGTGAACTTGGCGGTCGCCTAGGGCGCCAGGTTAAGTGGGGCGCCAAATTCGAGAAATAAAATTCGCTTAAGAGAAAATAAATTCGCTTAAAAAGCATTAAACGGAAAATAGGGGCAAAATGTTTCCCAGTTTACCAAAAACCTCACCCTGATCTGCCCTTGGGGTTTGGGGGTGGGGGCAGCGATTGCATGGTTTGCCTAGGGTGCCAATTGCTGGAAGCTGGTCTAGGGCTGCCCCGAGCGGACCAGTTGAGGAGAAGAGGGAGGAATTGCAATACCTGGACAGTGTGCTCATGGGTGACTCAGATCTGGCAGCAGAGGTCTCGCTCTGAATCAATCAAGTGGCTTTATTTTTCATTGGTTGTGTAATGCTGTTTGGAGGCTGCCTAGCCGGTCGCTTCACGTGAAGATCTGGGTCTTGTTGGGCACATATCATGCCCTACCATGCTTGTGAAACAAGGGCTTCTTTACTGGATCACCTACACCGGCTGAAAACATTCACGCTGGCCTGCCTATAATGTGTGTTTTAACCAAACTGAATATATCTGAGGAGTGTTTAGATCCTTGAAATACCTGCATATAGTTCCATCAGGGAGCTCAACTGCTAGTCAAAAATGTGTTGGCATGCCCAGGAGGCTGCAGTCCATCAGCAACAACAGGGGACAAAGGAGCAAGGCTCACAACATTGAGCGGAACACCGAACAGATAAAACGCAGAAAATTGGCACAGTGGGGAGCACAGGTGGTGGATCTGTTAGTTATCTTAGTCAGTAAATCCATAACACCTCGGACTGTCCTGTGACACCCCTGCCAACAAGCCTTCCACACTTCAGGTGGCCATAAACTGCACCGAGCCTGGTTCAAGTCCATAGGCGATGGCTTCATCACTGGGTCGTGAAAGGCAGTTGTTCTGTTTCCCTACCACATGTTTTCCCCCATGACTTCCTTGTTATGCATTCAAAGTTTTAAGACTAATATACGAGCACCTGGCTGTGTTGTGACATGCAAGTCCCATTGTACACCCTCTTTCCCGCACAGCAGTATGTCAATTATGACAACAAACCATAGCTGCTTTCGCCACCCTGCAGTGACCACTTTTGTAATGCCGATGCTATTTAGTGCACAGTTTGCTGATCCACGTCCCTTGGCCCAGCACGTGCTAACGTCCACTGGAAGTCCCAGTGCAACGGGAGTAGGCAAATATTAATTTTAATAATGAGCCTTCAACACCGAAGTGGCGAGCAAATGCCTCGCTGTGTAATTTTGCACAAGCCAGACCAACCTTTAGTGGAAGAGATTAATGATGGGACTCTACCACCAAAGTGGATAGCAAATGACTCACTGTGCCATTGAACAAGCCAGATCAAAATTGAATGCGTGTAATTGACCTCACCAGTTAACAGCTAAAATAATAATGTAACCCCAAGTTAATTTGCAGATTGAATGAAGATAATTTATAGATGTGTAGTGAGTCACTTCAGAGATAACTAATAGTAGGAGGCATACACGTTTATTCTACACTTTCTACAGTATAGGGGATAACTATATACGGGTCAAGATAGCCGGAACACTGCCTGACCTAACACCGATGAGGAGGTGAAGACGGCGATGAAGAATTGTGAAGATGATGGGTTCCATTTCCAAACTGCAGCAGCCCCGACCCAGCGTCGGGACCTCCCTTTTATCCTCCCCAGCGTGGCCTGGCTCCGCCCTCGGTCACGCCCCCTTCTGGAACATACCAGAAGGTTCTGAGCTCTGCTCCACGTGTCCCCTCTGTCACCTTTACGCTACATACGTGCCTATGACGTGCCCTACTGGCAGATCGGCCGCTGTATCCTCCAATGCCCTTCACTGCCAGCAACCGACGCTGCTGGTAAACCAGGCTATTACACCCACGATCCTGCTCTCTACCAGTAACCAGCGTTATGCGCTGTAGTGACCCATTCTATGTCACTACAGATGTACTGTATGTTTTCTTACTTACACATACATTGGTATTATAAACATGTAAAGCATTAATTTATATGAAATGTATACTTTAATTCACATGAAATATAACACATCAAATAACCTATTCCCTCTCCTGTATCCTTGATGTCCTTGACCAAAACACTGGAATAAGACAAGACTGTTCAAACTGCGTTCAGAAAAAAAAATCATAATTACAAAATACTGATGTTGCACATATATTAAAATAACTAATGAAAATGCGATTGAGTGATGAAGATGGATGAAACGGTTTAATTCTTGCCCACTATTGTCGCAGTCCACCTATCTGCAATCTTTTTGGACCACAGCATGCATATTGCCCTTGACAATATGGTAAACCAGACGTATTTTCGAAGGGTAATTCACGCAGCGGCCAGCTCCGTGTGATTGAGCAGGGGCTGCTTTTTAAGTCACTAGGTTACAGGCTTGCACCACCACAAGTGGGATACACCCGCGTGACCTCTGCCACACGCAGGCTGTTAACAGCTGTCCTGTGAACTCAACAGCCCTATTCCAGACTTGTGAATGCACACCGCCTTCTGACAGATGGACAACCTGCCAATTGATATCCCTCGTATTCTCTGGATTGTAAGACACGCCACAAAGTAAGACACATACCACAAACTTGTGCCCGGTATCAATAACATTATAGAGATTTTGTCACACACACATGTCTACCAGATTATAAGATGCACTGCCAACATTCGTATTTATAATACATTACAGTTGCAAGGCGCAGTTCATCCGTAGATCCTAATGCATCACATATGGAAAGCAGCAAGTAAACAGAACCAGGGAAAACGGCTAGAACTAGGGAGTAAAGGCAAATTTTACGGTGAATTTTCAAGACAGACTTAAATATATATAACGATTCTGAGTGGTTATTTTTTTTGCAAAGGCAAAGTATTTAAAAGCTTGGGATCTGCACTGGCATAAGGCCGATCACCCCAGGAAATGAGCCTTGATCTTAAAGTACTTAGAAGAAGGCGATCTCAGGGACCTCGTTGGTGGATAGATCAGTTGCTGTAAATATTGCGGGGCTAACCCATTGAGTGCAGAGAATAAAAAGTGAGTCTCTCAATCTCGATCCTACAAGTCGAGACGCAATTAATATCTTCATAATGGGAAATAGATGGCTTTACTTAGCATGTCAATAGAACTGCAGTTAATATTAAAACAGCATAACGTGAGTGCAATAATTAAAACAAATATTGGTAACCTCTATTTTATTTATCCATTTTGATTGTTAGCTATGGGTCAGAGCACAAAGCAAATGCCCTTAATTTCTGTTAACCTCACTGCAAGAAATATTTGAAAGCATAGGCAATAATTAAGGCTGAGCACTAAATTAGATGACTAGCTTAATTAAAGGTGCAAATAAATCGATATGACGCAACTGCAGTTTTACGCACAAAAGCCGCGCTTGGAATCAATGTTTAATTATCTGTTCCAATGCCTTTGTGTGGCTAGTGTATTCTTACGTTTGTACATTTACCACACGTGCAAAATAACATTTGTCCACGTTTTATTTGTGTTCATGATCGTCTCTTTAGTTTAATATTATTTAACGTAAATATACACACCAGAGATGTTAATTAATATATTTTGAAGTACTTAATTATAATGAACTGTATTCTACGTATTATTTACTAGTTTTTTTAATCTGCAACAATTGTGACCAATGTTTAAAAACGCACATACTGTGTTTTTTTATGACATTTTGTGAAAGATGCTGCTTGGAATCCCAGAATGTTTTGTTTATTTTTTTTGCAGAAGCCTCAAAAATGTGTTCATTTGATATTGATAAAAATGTATCAAAAAATTTGGAGTGTCTGTGGAAAAATATACGATGTTAATTTTGTATTGAAAAATCATATAAGGTGTGTAAATCACTGTCATAAACATTCTCTCGAATTAACTGATCAATTTATGTATCTGGAATGCAGCCCATTGGGAAATAACTTTTTTATTTTTCACGAGGCAGATGTGTTTGTGTGTGTGCACAATATAGCACAAAACTATGACACAATAGAAACATAAATCAATTAAATAATGCGTCATTATTTTATATAACACGGGCTTACATGACTTCCCATCCTTTTAAATAGAAAAATGTCAGAGGTAACATAAAGGAAACATGCAAGGTTTCAGTGGAATAATGCCATTAAATACAATATTTCTTTTAAAAATATAACATTGACTTCCACATATCTTCAAATTAAAATTCTTCATTGTATTTAAAGAGAATGTTAGTATGACTCATGCTTAACTTTTGTGCAACAGCAGAAATTATCATAATACAGGGTGTTTGGCAACAATGGACCCAATTTCAAAGCAGTATATTTCACGATGGCAACATGTTACAATTACACAAAAAGTTACAAACGGTTTAATGAGTTATCAAGTTTTACTAACCATTTTATAAATGCTCTATGTCCCCTCCACCTGCTGTACGGACAACATTGAGACGATAGTTGAATTCGTCCCAAACGCCTCTCTTCTCACCTTTTCCTCTAAAGTGCGGTCGCCCTGTGCTCTTCCCCTTACATAAACAGCCTGTTTCCTCAAATTGTCGGTACCAACGACGAATGCTCTTTGACATTGGCGGATCAATGGCAAAACGCCGTTGAAACGCACGCTGCACCGCAATTACGGATTCAGTCTTGGTGAACTGCAGAACGGAAAACGCTTTCTGTTGCGGGGTCCCCATCTTGCGAATTAATGAGGCTAGGGGCTGTTTTTTGCGCTGGGAGAGGCATCTAGAGATAATCATTTGAAACTACATGTCCCTCCCTTTCAAGTCGTAAGAGTTTCATTCATGGGGGGTTCGTGGTTGCAGAGATATAGCGATTTCAAATCGGGTCAATTGTTTTGAAATACCCTGTATAAATGTCTGCTCTTTGTCAATCTGCTCCTGAATGAAGGCCTCCTTATACCGTGCCCGTCATAGGGGTATGTAGATAATACTTCAATATGCAAGGAAACTATTAAACTATTTTTTTTATTTTAGCAGGTAAAGCCCACGAAGCGATGTAGGTCTTTTTCATCTCCGATTAGCACGTTTGTCTATGTACGGTGCGAAAGAAGCTCAACATACATACATTTCAGAAGCGACCTGGCCACAAATTATATCTCAACAAAGTGGCTTATTATGTGGACATTTATTGCAGCCAAATACTTTAAATGCATGTTTCTAAATGTGGAGAAAAAAACCGGAGGACCTAGAGAAAAATCCACGTGACCACAGGGAAAACATGCAAACTCCAAATATACCGGCGTCAGGTTTGGGATAAAACCCACGACCTACTGCATACCTTGTGAGGGAATTCATATCTCGCCACCGTGGCATTCCTCAGTGGGAGTGGGTAAAGGCGGGCACAGCCAGGATGGGTCACACATCATTCGCCACCGATTTTAGCCTTGACTGGGAATTCAACTTAATCGCTGGGTTCAAATACCGTACATCACAGTGTCATTTAAAAGTAAAATAGTTTAGGCTTTCTACTACTAAAAAGTTTTGCGAACGTCTTCCACCGAGATACATCCGCGGGTATCATTATCAGTTGTTCCCATGGTTCAATAAACCCTGTCGAGAAGCAGAGGATGCTCATCATCTCCTGTGTTCCTGACAGTTTTCCAGTCTCTCCATTGGACAATAACTGCCTTGTCACTCTCGATGTAAAATGCAGCCATGAAAAGTCGTAAGTCACCATTGGGGAGGAGCATTAGTGGTCATAATTTGATTGGTTCATTGGCCATGTTTAAATTATATCTTTGTAAATCCTGTAGTCGGGTGGTGGAGGATCAATGACAGGAATTGGCATGAATACACCACGTGGCTTAAACTGAAAACAAATACGGATCATTAACTATTAACTCACTACCAAGTGATACTCTTCTTATCATCTACAAATGGAAATGATTACGGTGATGTTATTCAAAAATAAATGCGTATGAGTAATGTAGGCTTCATGCTATAATGGCGTGCACTTGGAATGTAAAATCTACAAGCACCTACGCCTGTTCATCCCACGCGTTTGACTTGTGGGTCAGAAACCATCACAATGGCCATGTGTGGAAAGGGATGACTCGCGATTTGTGGACACGGTTTGCGGTGTAATTTAATTATCCGATGTCGTCGGCACATTTTCTACCTGGTTTCACTTGGCAGCATGGGGGAATGAACTGCCTTTCTTTCCAGCTAGCATCTATTGACCCAGAACTAGTCGTGTCTGGTCAGGAGAGCCAAAGTCATGGTCCTGCATTGTATTTTGTTGTTGCCGCTCACAGTTGCTGTGTTGCTTTCTGAGCCCGGTGAAAGTGTCTGCTGTTTTGTAAATGTGTTTTGAAAAGTGTAAACTAAAGTGGTTTATATGAGCAATAAATAAACATCAATAGATAAGCTAACTTGTTTAATAAGAAGGAAAACGTTGGTGGAGGCTGCATACTTATGAAAAAACATTTGGTGACATTGCATCGGCAGTGGTGCACATGCAAAACATATACTGTATATAAACATTCCATAATAGAGGGTTTTGGGGGGGTTAGATCACGTAAATATAAATTTGTCGTTAAACCCGCCACCACCCTACACAACCAATTAGTAAGGTTTGTCTCATACGCAAAATATGCCAATTAGTTACTAATTCAGCACACCGCTGTGTTCGAGTACTCCAATTGCAAATATTGTGGGTTTACTCTCCAACACACCGGTATGCTGAACTAGTAACTAATTGGCATGGTTTGTTTACGTTGCAAACCTTATTAATTGGCTGTGTCGGTTGGTGGAGGGTTTAACGACACATTTATATTTACGAGATCTAACCCAAAAAATCTCTATTATGTATAATATTGCTCGCGAAACCCTACGTATTATGTATGACACAAATCAACATGTTGGTCAATAACACAGTGGCCTTAAAATGAAAAGTATGACGTAGTCGACATGTTGGGCAATGGCCTTTTCTGACTCTTCCATTCTACCTCTCTGGCCTCTGTGTGCTGTAAAAAAGGTCAGTTGCCTAAAATGTCACCTAGTTTATACTTACTGTGTTATTGATTAATGTGTTGACGGTTTTTTATAGTTTTAAAATATCAGTTTGCTCTATCTGCTCAGAAATCAGAAACGGTTTTAATCGCCATGTAAGTTTGCACAGACAAGGAATTCACTATGGCGGGACGGTGCATACATTGAACAAGTAGGAATCTTAACTTATATAAAAGGTATACACTCTAACTATACTAACGTTACAAAGTATAAGTAATACTAAAGGGCTAAAATCTTTAAAATTATGAATAAGTAGACCTTATAAAATGCGAAATGTAAAATGTTAATTAGCCGTATTAAACAATCTTAAAATACAAAAATACAAATAAGATTACACGTTGTAAGTATGGAAAGGTGTAATTATGTAGATAAAATGTTATAGTAAGTGTAACAGTCATCGTGAATTCCAATCACCGAGTTACCCATCCAAACCATTTATTCACCCATCCACTCACCCATCCACTCACCGATCTACTCATCCATCCATCCTCCCATCCACCCACCCATTCATCCACATGTTCACCCTTTCACCTATCTAACCATCCATCCACCTATCAAATATGGCCCTCACAGCTGGCACAGAGGCGAGAAAGATGGAGCCTGTCGGAGAATAACTCTGAAATTAATTACTCGAAAAATGTCCTGCTAGGGAGGACAAAAAAAAAACGTGAAGCAGGATTTATTTTAGGTTCACTGCAACAACAACAACAAACCCCTTGGTGATGCCATTTTTTATGCAAACTAATTTACTGCAAAGAGTATTACTGGAAGAGATTTTGCTTATCAATATACAGGTGTAGTTTAATATTTAATATGGATAAAAACGCTGCTGAAATGTTTCGTTTCATTTCGTATATCTTCTTGATCAAATCAAAGAGACAATATTCTTTCGAATGTCAAATATGAGCTCAGACTAAAACTATATTGAACTGAACTCTTACAAATGTGGGGGGGGGGGGGGTAGGAGGTGGGTAGCAGGGGCACTGGTTAGAGCACTGTGCTATCGTATTAAGCATTTGCCATGGCTAACGTCAGCGGCGGGTATTATTTGCACTGGGCCTGGTCCCTTCCCTTCACCAAACATTCACCGAGTAGCACGAAAAAGTACGGTCAAATAACCCACTGTGACCGGAGTGGAATATGGAGGCAGCCTTCACGCTGCCCCACTTTTTCAGGTGAGAAATCACACGGCAGGCCATCATCAACCGGCGACCGAACATCAATCAACGATCTCCCCCTCTACAGAGCTGCAACAACTCAAGCCACCATAACGCCTTTGTTGTTCACCAGGGCCGTTGTGACTTCGAATAGGGTCCTGGAACAAGGATCCTCCAACTCAACATTGAGTGACTTTCCCAGGCCAAGAACATGTTGAAGACACGTAATATCGATGTCCTCACGTCTCTCCAAGAAACTCACATCTCCGATGGCCCAAACAGGCCGGTCGCTACCATATCCACGGACACAATCTCAGGATTGGTCACGACCACCTGACGTACGTGTTGGCCACACAAGTGCGAACTGACTCTGCAATGGGAAAACCTTCATCCAACGGTGTATCGAAATAGGCCTTAAATTGTGTATGTACTGTATATGAAAATATACGTCTGAGACAGTGCATAACACATTTACCTGACCTGAATGTGATTTTTGGTTAAATTATGTTTACCACTTTACATTTTCAAACGAATATATGATTCTTCAAGCCCACAGGGCATGTCACTGTTCATAACTTATGGTACAATTGTTTTGTAGCAGTGTTCTGATAGAATTTTTAAATATTTTAACATTAATTTTTTGCGAGTATCTCACATTGTTATCAAATATGTTCGTATACAATAAAAAGAAGGGGTAATACAATTCACATATTAGATAACAACAAAACTAATAAAAAAAATCGTAGAGCAAGTCCGTAAAAAAGAAAATTGGATTTAACACATTCTGCAAAAGAACGTGACATTGCACTGATAGTGTATATGTTACAGTGAAGAACACGTGAGTTGTTCTGCTTAGCAAACTCGTTTAAAGGCGGAAAAAAAGATACGAATTAACGAAAAAGGAAAACAAAACACAACACAGTGCCTGTCAAGTGTCACACCTTTATCGCCGGTGATCATTTTCGAAGACAGAAAAAGCAATGAATTAAACCTTTTCTTATCAGAAAATTGTGTTTGATCATATCACAGCCAAAGTGGCGCACACCAAAATTAAGCTATACATTTTGTAGATATCCCACGGACCAAGACGCCACAGGCATCAAGGCATTTTAACATGGCCTGCACTGTTCACACTGCGTGGCACGCGTGAAGAGCAACGAGCGCAGGCAGCGGTGTCGTTATATGACTGCCACGAATGCAGCACCTTCTTTTAGCTTTGGACGATCGAATCTTCCCGACGCATCTTGTTTGAGCAAGGTGCGTACATCAGCTATTGGGGATTGGCTGGACGCTGTAAATTGCACGTAGAAACAATATATTAGTGGGAAGAAAATAATTGTGTTGCATGGATTGAGCAAGGCTTCATATATTTATGTTAATAATAGAACACACGGGTTGATACAATTTGCATTTATAGTGTAGGGAATCTCATTAAACTTTATACAGCTTGCATGCCACCTTTTCTTTTATAGGCCATTATCTTTCATTACAGCTTTATCTTAACAGCCACACCATACTCAACTCTACAAGCGCTACATGATATTTAATTTCCATGTTAAATTCGATACCAGCACGGGGGAAGCACACTTCTGTCCTTGAACACTGCTGGCATACAAATTGATCTGTCATTATCTTTAATGTCACTGCGTGGCCACGTACCCTCCAGCAAAGCCACTTTGTTTTATGGTCAAATGACAAAATTAGCAATATGTTCCATCCCTTAACCCCAAGCTGTTACTTTGGAACAATGCCACCATCTGCCAGTGTATTTATGGCCCCAACAACTGCCCCTATCCTCGTCACCCCCACCCTCTCCATCTCCGAGCTCTACAAAGGAACTGTGATTTTGAAAATAGGTATTTGCTGCAGTGGTGGAACTGTTCATCGTGCGTATGACATGTGAAAACTTTGCGCTCATGGAAATACATTTTCAGCCGACGTCGCTTAATCTCCTGAAAGTCAGCTCGTGAATCATTTGTAAACACGAGCGGGTGTATTCTATAAGAGTGCCTTTACTTATTCATACCTCTCCTTATCTTTATTTTTTGTTATGAAGTCTACATCGGTGCAGTGGAAAAGTATATGAGCTATGCGTGCACTCTTTAGCCCCTCCTTTAATTAAGATAAATGTGCTTGCCGGTACAAGGAATGGAGTGGGGAAACACGGGGTCGTGGGTGATGGTGTTGCACCTCTGCCTATTCACTGGGACACCTGCTGGTCTGCCAAAGACGGTAACTGCTAAGACCATGTGAAGTTTGTTTTTATCTGATGTTGAAAGATTCTTTTCAAATGCATCCAAAAGAAAAATGTATTTTATAGTTTCCCAGCCATGTTCAGCCTCTAGGCAAAGGCTTAACGCCACCATGTACAGAGTTGTGACCGTTTCTACTGCCTCATGTTGCATACAAAAGCAGTAGATGCATCCCTCTGTCTTCAGACGGCTTTACTTCAGAATAAGTTTTTTTTATGTCATTTTCATATGGACGCGAAATAAATGGCCAACTTTTCGCGATTGATCTTGTACAATGTACAAGCGGTGTTTGACATGTTAATGTATCACAGGCTTGTCTGTGAAAACCGAAACATTATTTGGGAAAACATAAATATGTAAAGCTTAATGTGCAAATCTACAGCTTCGCTAAGAATGTGACAGTGAAATCTGTAATCATACGCAAGGTTCACCTTAAGGTACAGCCCATCGAGTATATAATGTTCCATGTGTTTGGAATTAAAGCACGCAAACGCACTTACGAGCAATGGGCAAAAGGGGAATTAGTGCTTTAATAAGCATGTCCCCACAAGTGCTGTGCACAATACAGACTTCAGGATACCTTTCACAGTCTTCTGATACCCTGGGTGGAGCCTGGTGGTTCATAAAACAATACCTGTTAGTCCTCGACTATATTATATCTAAACCGATACCAGAAGCTCAATAAATGTCCTAGTTTTCAAAATCACTTGTTTTGCCCATGATATATATATTTTAATTAAAATCAACAGCAGAATTTGCAATGTCCTTACACGCTTTTGAAATGTATTCATAACATTCATGCCAATTATTGCCTTCCAGTTTGACCTTGAAAGAACCCAGGAGCTCTTTAACTGGTTAAGTACGTAAGGAAGTGACCATTATTATTGATTGTCCATAATTTGGAATTCATGATCGGTGATGTATATAAAATACATTATTCTGCACTGTGAAGCCTAATGGCTGTTATTTCGAAAATGTTCATAAAATAAAAAGCCTTAGGCAGTTGTGATATAATCTCAGTTAGCCAATACGTTTTAATCAGTCTCCACTTAATGTTAGATTTTGCTCGGTGTTTCTTCTTCATTAGGAGCCCCTTTACAATTGGAAATCCATAGCAAAATGGATGAGTCTGACTTGATCAATCATGACACCCCTACTCACGAAAGCACGCACTCATACACACACAGAGACGTAACGATTCACAAGCTTCCAGATTAATTTGGAAATACACACGCACACATACACACACGATGTATATATGGGACATTCTGGGATAAAACACACACAGTCACAGGAAACAAAAACACGTATAACCTCTGTAGAGCCTCACAGACTGCTGTCAGCGAGCACCTATTAAAGCCAGTACTACATGCGAAGGGGGTGTTTTCCCATCATCATAATCAGCCAACTTTTTATCCCATGTGCTAATATTTGCAAATGAATTAGGCAAACTCATTTACCACTTTTCAATGCCGTGCATTGCCGGGAATTGAACTCGGGTCACTGGAATTGTAGCGCAGTGCACGTACTAGGACACCATCACTCCCCAAACGTGTACACACACACACACGTACACTACAGCAAAAATATCGCCTTGAAAAGCAGTGAATTTTCCATCCAATTACAGGATGTTGGCTGAAAACAAGTCATTCCATAAAAACGCTGCACTTTCTCAGTCGATAAATCTTATGCATCTCTTTAAAAAGCCAATGAGGTAGTAGTCAACAGTCACATTACCAAATGCATCTGTTCAGAACACATACCTTTTATCTAGTAAATGTTTATCTGTGTACTTGCTCGGAAGAATTTATCCATTTAAAAGCTACAGCCACAATGTCTGAGGATGTAATCTAATAGTGGTGTACAATTGGTTGGCTGGATTAGGCTACTCGTGAGCATAAATGTCCAATATTTGACTTTTTTTTCTGGCCAAGAAAGTCCTGCTAAAGTCATTTGTACCAGAGTCAGAACAGCACCACTTGTGTTGACATGTTTCAGAAAATAGTGTCTAATCAATTTGTTGAAAGTGAACAAGCCATCTGACATACAGACCGTCGTATGCCATTGCCATCCTCTTCATATGCATTCAAATGTCAGAATTTCCTCTATTTTATTTTGCAAACACTGACAATTGCAAGTAATTTACGACATATATAAAACAAAATATAAAATTATTAATGTTCTTGTTAAGTTCTGGAGTGCCTGACCAGAGATTGGAGAGCTGAATGTAATTTAAAAAATACCCATAGAGGTGGCCCGATGGCTCAGGGGTCAGAGACCTGAGCTAGCACCACTTCGAACCTGGGTTTGAATCCAGGCAAGCGGCCTGTGATTAAAATGGGGTCTCAAGTATAGTGATTTGTTAGTGTCAGCCTGGTCACTGAATAATGTATCTAAAATAATCACATTACATTTGGTTTTGCACTTCACTTTGGCTAAAATTCTATATTTGAAATTTTGCCTGGTATGCAGGTGTTCGTGGGTTCAATCCCAACCCTGACTCCTGCATATTTGGAGTTTGCATGTCTCTCCCCGAAGTCGTGTGGATTTTTCTCAGGAGCCTCTAGGTTTTCTCTCCACATATAGAAACATCCTTTAAAAGTATTTGGCTGCTATAAATGTCCACATAAGCTATTATTTGTGGCCAGGTCACTTCTGAAAAAGAATGATATGGCTCAGTGGGCCTTACCTGGTAAAATAAAAATAGTAATTAGATGATTAATAATGGTTTTACTGTCATTAAAAACACGTTAACCTTGATAGCAGAGTGAGTTGGAAAGTGCTGCCCCCACTGTGTAGACCACAGGTTACTTAAAGGGATCTCAGAGGTGACTCTATAGTACACATTTATGTGGCCATTCTCCAGCATAAAGGGTTGCACTGCTTTGCGAGATTTCGGAATGGATTCTTCATTTCAATTGGCGATGCCGATAGCACAATCTTGATTTGAAGCTTTCGTGACTGCAAGAATCCATACTCTTTGGTTCTTTCGGTAAAGTCACATAGGTAGAAAAATACTGCTGAACCAGCGAGAGAGCTGTTACAACAAGAGGTTATTTATGTGGTGATGGGCAAGCAAGCGGGGTCTGAGCTGGAAAGGAATTCCATCCCTGGACGCAAGCACTTCAGTTGTGTTAATGGGGGAGCTTAGGGAAAGAGAGATAGGGAGAGAGATTAGCATGAAATGAGCTTCCGTCGCCGCATAAGAGTATCATCCCCGCATATGCGCACAACAGCAGTGATAATGGGAGATTAGCACTATGTTGACGGGCTTGAGTCCGGGGATGGAATTTCTTTCCAGCTCAGACCCCGCTTGCTTGCCCATCGCCACGTAAATAACCTCTTATTGTAACGGCTCTCTCACTAGTTCAGCAGTTCCACTGCTGGATTCTTTTTTCCGCCTGAGGAGGACTGCTTGTGTTGCGATCGAAACGTCGTGATATGTTACTTTTTGCTTTATTTTATTTTTCTACCTACGTGACTTTACCGATAGCACAGTCAGAATAAAATTCGGGGTGGGGGTGGGTGAGGTAATACAATAAAAGCAAGGCAAAGCATCTTCTAGATTTTGAGTACAAATGCACACCAGTAATGCTGGTAATTTCACGGCGGTATAGGGTACACAACTTGGGACTTTGGGGCAAGTCAAGACATTAAATTATTAGGCGAAATCAAGAAGCAGAGATTTTGATGATGGGGGCATATGCAGATGGATGGGACAAGAAAAACAACAACTGGCACCCCGAGGTCCGTGACCACGAGATAAACGCAATGCCAGATGGGGGATGCTGCGTGTGCAGACAGGGGAGGCTGGGTGTCGACTGTGCAAAAGTTATCGGATTTGGCAGAATGACGCAGCGGTGAGGAGATGAGGCGGCATCCAATGTATTTGTGGTGATTGCTTCTCTGTCTTGACTTTTTATTATTAGAAGTCACTATATTACAGGTAAGTTTTGGGTTGACAAGAGTATGATTCCCTAGATTCTGAAACGAATGCTTAAATAAGTAAATGTTATTATCTGGAAGATAACTTTAATTTTTTGGGTGCAGTGCCACACGCCTGTTGGTTGTGTCATGTTGGGATCCCAAGCACCGTGTGGCCAAGACACCACCATCCTCCTGGGCAGTGAGCAATCCGGAGGAAGCCATTACACAGGAAAGGGGGATGGCAACTGCCTGTGTGAAGTTGCTGAGTTCTCCATTCTTACAAATGCGTTTTCCCCAGGCACTGTAAACAGACACAGGACTTGCTTTAAAACGCAAATGGACACATTCCAAAGCAAGGTTCTTTTAAACAAGTCCCGTGGAATTGACGAGGAATTCCTGCATAAAACAAAAATTACAATGAAAATGTAATTGTATGGTAAAGTAAATGCACGTTTTAGTTTCTAATGTACAAATAGTACAGATGTTTTTCATCATAGTAGGCTGGAACTCATCTCCTTTGGAGGCCCTGAGCTTGTTGTGGAAATTATATATTCACGCTTAGGCTTTCGCGAGCAATGTTATCCATTAAAAGGTTTTTTGGGTTAGATCGCGCAAATATAAATGTGTCATTACACCCACCACCACCCGACACAGCCAATTAGAAAGATTTGTCACATAAACAAAACATGCTGTCGCCTAAATGAGGCTGTTGCCTGATGAGGCTGGTTGGAATTACCAGTGAAGTGTCGTACTAAATTGTAAATGTTGTAGGTTGACTCTCCAACACACCGGTGTGGCGTACTAGGAATGCATCGGTTTGTTTTGTTTACGTGTAACGAGTCATGGCGGGTTTAAACGACACATTATATTCACGCGATCTAACCCAAAAAGCCTCTATTATGAAATTCCATATATTGCCTATTCAATTTAGTAATCTGTTGAGTGGCTTCACAGTTGGAAGTTGTGAATTCAAATCCTGGTGCGGTATTACTAAAGTCTAGCATTATCATCCATTTAGGAGTTATCGTTTTCCGATTGTTAAAATGGCTCCCACCATGTAAATGTGGAATGTCTACTCCCGACTCAAGAATATGCCACATGATATGGGCATATGCTTAAAATAAGGAATTACAGTACTACAATCCATATATAATGTGAACAACACATCTGATAATATGCAATATCCTATGCCATTTAAATTATACTTTACATGCTACCTATTGTGTGTATTTGCTGTTATATGTATTTGTTCGAGTGAAAATTCTGCATTTTTGTGACTCTTAATGAAGTAACTCAAATACAACTAAAATAATATATAAAGATTGAAAAAAAACCAAGCCAGAATGCTGTAGCGGCATAATTGCCTATGAGACCACATGTGTGGGAAAAAAACCGCCAGATTAATTCAGAGCCCTGGGCGGTTTCAGAGCAAGCTGTGCAGTGAACCCAGCAGCACCGCTGCCAAGTTCTATTTCAGGCCACCCGAGCAAAAAACACGGCCTGGCGTGTGCAGCCAGGCACTGCTGCACCGTGCCTCCCGCTGCCACTGCTTCCCTTTCCCAAGATTACACCTCCCCATCGCGGTGCGCTCTCCTCCCCCGTCTCAGGCGCACCGTGTGACATGTTAATAGCCAAGAGCCCGTGTCCCCGTTTTGGGCGACTTGCGGTGGTGTTTGTGGGGAGCGTTAGTGTAGCGGTTAGCATGCTACGAACCCGGCGGCCCGAGTTCGATTATAATCATAACTGGTCCTGGGCCTCCCCTAGGTCGACTCAGCCTCAAATGAGTACCTAGTGTGTGGTTTAAATATCGCCACTGGGGAGACAAAGGCGGCCGGGCGTGGTGCTGGCCACCCACCCCCTCGTGTGCTGTGCTGGCCTTCACAGGTGCTACTCGCGAACAGCACTTGCCCCAACAATCGATCAAAAGCTACATGGGGCATCTTTGTGTTTGTGCAACACTGCCTGCCCCGCTGCCCGTACACAACGTGTACTACGACAAAACGGATACGTACCGCCGTGTGGCGGAGTAAGGAAGTTGGTCGCTGTCGTCCGACCTTCATTCCCTACCGCAGAAAGTTCACCCTGGAGCCTTCCGGCGTTCAGTCGTCGGGGATGAGTGGAGGTGGTTGTGGGGGAATAGTGCAAGGGGATTTGGGGGCCCATGGGACATATTACGTGAGAAATTAAACAATGGTCACCACCGTTCCCTTTCACGTGCAGCTCACCGATTTCTACCCAGAATTCACTCACATGCGGTTACGTGGTCGGACGTGCATGCCTGTTAACCCATCGGGTTTACCCGTATTCTTGTACAGGGAAATTTAGTTTTCAGGTCCATACCGCGTACAGCCATTAAAAAAAAATGGTTTGTCTCTTTGTGTTTCTCCCTTGTGATGGGACTTTAAATGATGAACGTGAAGATGTATAAGGACACGGGGTGACCATTAAGGTCTCAATTGGTCTATAATAAGGTAGGCACTGAAAAGGGGTTGGCAGGTATGTTATTTCCATGTTCCTCTCATCATACTGTGTAACCAGATAGACCAGCAGAACCATTCCTCTGGGTATGGGCGAATGGGGGGGGGGGGTATAAGGAATAACAAGGTGGCACACTTCGTTCAAACGGGGCGCGGGCGCATTCACCAGACGCCAACATCCGTGTTGCGAGGTGAACCAAAGAATTCACGTTTGTCATTTAAGTGCTTCAAATGAGCAGATCCCGGAGTGAGGTCCGAATCCAATGGCGATGAGTGGTGCGACCCTGCGAGACAAATCAAATATTGGGGCCCCATTTGACCGATTTCCACACCCCCTGAGCTGAAAATGTAGCTACTATGCCACTGAGCGAGAGAAACCTGTTATATATTTAACAAAACACACGTTGAAGTTACTCCTGTTCACTTCCATAGCTATCTGTGCATACTGTATATTGCAATTAATGCATCGCAATCCTTACATCGTTTGGATTGTATCAGTGCGGTATAATAAATATATGCTATTACATATAAAGGCATGCCTCATTGAACAAACTGTTCCTGTGGAGTTAGTGTAATTAGACCTAAAAGAAAATGTGGTCTTCATAATAGATTTCTGAAAATCAATGGATATCTGTAAAAATAAACAATAAAAGTTTATTGAAATCTTCATTTTCTGTCCAAACATGTTGAGACGTGTCATGCAAGCATGCAGCACCAAATGGTCTGGTGCAGAGCCCATAATCTTTGCAAGTACAGAAACATGAACTCTGTGTGATGACAATAACAATTGATTTCGATTTAAAGCTTTCGTGAATGCAGATATTCATCTTCTTGGTTCTTTCGGTAAAGTCACGTAGAAGGGAAGTAATAAAATGATAAAAATAAAACATAATAAAATTATTCTCACGACGTTTCGGCCACAACGCAAGTAGCCGTCCTCAGGTGAAAACCAGGTCTGTCGAGGCGACAGCGTCTGAATAAAACAGCACACGCGCTTGGAGCATGTATATAAGCTGGGTTGGAAGGGGGGAAGAAAGGGGGACCCTTGAAAAAAGAATATGCATATCAAGAGGAATTTAGCATATTTATGGGAAATGCAGGTGTGTGATTAGTACTGCATATGCCCGTGCATTATGCAGGATTAGCAGCATCAAAGGGAGGGGGATAATGGAAATGCAGGTATGTGATATGGGAAATGCAGGTATGTGAATAGTACTATTTATGCCCGTGCATTATGCAGGATTAGCAGCATCAAAGGGAGGGGATAGGGGTAGCATTAAAGAAGGGAAGGAGTGTTAATACTATGTAGCTTGCAGTAACTAAAACCACCACGTAAACAACTAAAGTATAAACTACATATTATCATCAGTATACTAAATATACTCTACAATAAGCTGAGTTACTAACAGTAAGTAATACATTAAAATTCTACGTCGTAAAAAAAATATATATAATATGCTTCCATCTAAACTTTATTCTCTTACATCACACGAGTTTACACCGTACTATATACTTATTATGTTGTATTTTTATTATTTTATTTATATTCTTTTATTACTTCCCTTCTACGTGACTTTACCGAAAGAACCAAGAAGAATAACAATTGATTCATCACTTAAACCTGGTTCCAAATACTCACAAGTTTAAGTTCCATCATGCTTGTAAGATTCGATTATTTTTTATTCTTTATTTAGGTCAAAACAAACAGTACAGGCAGAACAAATGAGAGCAACAATAAAAAACGGTACAAAAAAAACAAAGCATGCCACATCGTTATTAGTTCCGCACACCAGTGTATGGAGAGTGAACCCACAACATCAGGCGACAGTCACAATTCTGGCTGTCGCCTGATGAGGCTGGTTGTAATTACAGGCGAAACATAGTACTCGCATTTTTAATACTCTCTGGTGCTTTTGGTAAAGTTACGTAGATAGAAGAAAAAAATAATAAAAGAAACACAACGTTTCAGTCGCAACACAAGCGTCCGTCATCAGGTGAGAAAGTTATCTGCTGTTGTGTCTTTATATAGGCACGGGAGGGGGAGGGAAGGGAGGGGAGAGTTTTGTAGAGTCGTGGCTGCAGGAGTTCACGGGATAGGGGGGAGGGTTTTGTGGCATGCAGGGACGAGTGGGGCTGGAAAAATTAGCATGTCAATGAGCTTGAATTAGTAACCCAAAAAAAAACTAAAACGGCACGGGTGGGTGAGTAAAAATCACAGCAGTTAAAAGTTGATGTGGTTTATCACGTCCTTCCAATGATTGCTCAATCTGAATCCATCTTCTCGATTAAAGTTTTGTCTGTGTTTGTATATCTAGATGGCTTCATGAACAAATCTCTGATGGTAGCCCGAGGGTTTGCAGAGCACCTTGGTCTCGGAGAAAACAATGTCACGTGTGCCCACAGCATTGAAACAATGATCCGCCACCGCCGAGGTGTTGGTTCTACCATGTTTCAAATCCGCTTTATGTTCTCGAACCCAGTCTGAGACATGTCGCTTCGTTTCACCAATGTAACTGCTGCTGCAGACACAATTCAGCTTATAGACACTAAGACATTGCGTGTCCGGAATATGATCCTTCACCGATGGGATCAAATCACGGATTTTGTGTACTGTATTGAACCGAACTTGGATCTTGTGTTTGTTCAAGATTTTGTAAATCCTTTTGGTAACCCCTGCTATGTATGGCAAGGTGATGGTTTTAATTGGGTCATCAGATGGTTCTCTACCCATGATTGGGGATGCAGTTTGCAGATTGTGCGGTCAGAATATCCATTCCTCCTGAGAGCCTGGCGTACGTGCTCAAGCTACAGCCACGACTCTACAAAACTCCCCCCCCTTCCCCCTTTCCCCCCTTCCCCCCTCCCGTGCCTATATAAAGCCACAGCAGCAGAACATTTTCTCACCTGATGATGGACGCTTGTGTTGCGACCGAAACGTCGTGTTTCTTTTATAATTTTTTCTATCTACGTGACTTTACCGAAAGAACCAGAGACTATGGATTCCTGCTGTCACGAAAGCTTCAAATCAAGATTCGAATAGTTAATGTTGTGGGTTTACTCTCCAATACACCTGTGGGCTGAACGAGTAACTAATTGGCATGTTTTGTTTACGTTACAAACCTTACTAATTGGCTATGTCGGGTGGTGACGGGTTAACGACACATTTATATCTAGTTTTGAAGTTTTCGTGACTGCAAAGGTCCATACAGCAATTTTGCTGTGACGGTTCCACCTGAAGATGGAAGCTTGTGTTGCCTCCGAAATGTCGTGATTTAATGTATTTTACTTTTTTTACTTACGTGACTTTACCGAAAAAACCAAAGAGTACATTCATATCTATGCGATCTAACCCAAAAAAAAACCTTCTAGAAAGGATATTGGTCGCGAAAAGCCTACGTGTTAAACTGACATAAACAGACTACAGACATATAATAGGTTTTAGCATTTCTGGCAATAAAACACGTGTTAAAATGTTAAAACGCCAAGCAGAATACTTTTGCAAGGAATCATGTCTGCATTAACCACACATACTTGTGGTGAACATGCAAACAAAAACATACTCTGGTTATATATGCATTGTCTTTGAAACTGATTGGTCTACACCAGAGACAGCCTTCTTTAGGGCCGAGTCTAAAACTGTGTTAGACCACAGAACGCCAAAAGGTGAACATCCAGAAAGGGAAAAACATTATTATATTGTGATGCTGGCAAGAAAAGTCCCAAGACTACAGACAATACATGCAAAATAGTTACAAGAATGGCCAGTACAAACCAGTACAAAGGCTGCAAATCAGTTTAGCAAAAATCGATTTTTGAATCAAATCATGTCCACACATTGCACAATTCATATAATTTGAGTGAAGATAATAATAATTTAGATTTATAAGGCGTCCGTAAACTATGGGTCTCATAGCGTCGTGCCTTTAAAGGTAAGGCATGAGTGAGGAGAAGCAACGGGGGTAGAACGATTAAAGAGACCAGCTAGAGATCGAGACAGAGAGAGAGGCCTTGTTAAACAGGTGGGTATTCAGCCGAGACTTCGAAATCTCCAACGACTGCAAATTCCTGACCTCCGAGGGCAGAGAATTCGAGAGCCTGCGGTGCCATGCAGACAGGAGTCACGTGTTAGCTGCCAACCGTTTCATAACGTGAGCCCTATTTAACAATAACTGTGCTTTTTTGCTTCTCAGTGCAATGACTGTATCAGGACAATAGGCAGTTCAAATCGTACTTGTTGTGTTGTGGATTCAGCATAGACGTTCTCTCCTCTAGGTGCTTTAAGTATTGAAAAACATAAGTGTCCCTGATGGATCACAAACTTATATGGAGTAAAAATATTTTATTTGTGGGATTTGTATTTATCTCTTGGAAAAAAAACGCGTGCTTAGTGTAAAAAGTTTTCTCAGTCGTGACTTTAAAAGATGTGTCTTTGCTGTCAGGCATGAGACGTTCTGGTAACTACATATAATTGTGAGTTCTGCACATTTTATCTGTTAAGCCGCATAGCCAGCAAAAAAACTAAATAATCCCAGCAAGCATTGAAGACTGACCTTTTTAAATCTAGGAAACCAATATTCCGGTCAGATGTAAAATAACAAAATCATTACACAAAGTTAAAGATCAGCAAGCTGGGCAAAAAAATGAATCAGGGGCGGCATTTAATATTCATACCAAAGAAGGCGAAATAAAATGTGTAAATTATTGCATCGCTCTACGTTTCCTGAGATTACAGAACAATACGTTTTATCCATCGAGAGAGTCAACAGTTTCATGATAATGGTCATTTCAAGGCACTATTACAGCCCAGACTTGGTTCTGACAGTACTGTATGCTACTAGCAGAAACATGTTTCCATTTATTTGTTTTCCTTAAGAGCTAATTCTAGTAAAGAGGAGTTTGCTATTGGTACCCTTATCTGATTGGTTTTCTGCCAGTGTTCGCATTTCATGTTACCGCGGTGACTGCTGCACTAAGGACATTACTTCATTGACTGATTTATTACAGATGTGTGCATTTTATTGACTTGTCGATCTCTAATACTCATTGACCTTTACACAATAGCATTGTCAACGATGGTTCTCCTCGAGTGCTAAACTCTAATTAGCCTCGGCACGAATCACAATTTCCCTTGACGCTCAACAGCACGCACGCTCTATGTGAAAATGATTGCGATACATACGAGGGCACTGTGGTTGCTTTGTAACCTTTTTAACGTATGGAGCTTTTTGAGTTTCTACGAGCGCATGTGAGTAAAAAGGCGGACCGGTAATGTCTTGCAAGAAGGCTGCATTTCTTTGTGATAGGTGACCGTTCTTAATGTCGACATCCTCTAATATGCTTTGTATAAGTGTGATACAGGAGAACAAATAAAATCACGCAAGTCCTCTCACTCCATTGGCCTCATTTGAGAAGCTTGAGTGTCCTGGTCCAGTCATTAATGGACAATTACCCCGAGTTTACACAACAAAGAGGTATTGCTAAGCCTGGTGTGAACTTATTGACAGCTGTGGCTTTAATTCTGACAGGCAAGGAACCAGGTTGTTAAGGGGCTCTATCAGTCCACTGTCTCGGATCTGACTCAGCCATAAAAGGCAACATAATATTTCATGATCATTAAAGTAATTTATTTCGTACACCCTGATACTATATTTGCAATCTCATCTATTACATTTTGTTATATCATATGAATATCCATTGCTGTTTGTATTATCCAAATTTTTACAAAGTCAAATAAGCACAATGAAAGCATGTATTTTCTCTAAATCATTAATGTTTTTATCAGCGAACATATCCAATTGAGTGATCAAAGCTATTGCAATCG
This sequence comes from Lampetra fluviatilis, assembly GCF_964198595.1. NCBI lineage: Eukaryota > Metazoa > Chordata > Hyperoartia > Petromyzontiformes > Petromyzontidae > Lampetra > Lampetra fluviatilis. Next base: position 8,901,262 of record NC_136288.1, read on the forward strand.
GCAAAAACATACTTCCAGAATTATTTTAGCCAGCAGTTCATTGCACTGTGACAGGGAATGGGCCCCAAAAGATATTAGATTTCCTCTGGATCGTCTTCAACAGCGATTTCTTGTGTAACACCAGATAACGCTCCTGCAGACTCTGTAAGGAGTGCTTAGCCTTATGTCAGAAATTCAATATATTTGGGAAATGTATTCCTCGGAGAGATGGGCTTAGGTGAAATTAAGTGACATATATTTTTTTTTATCTCTTCAGCCGTTGGCAGGTGGCCTGAGACAAGTGGCTCTATACACTAGAGAATCAGGTTTTAATCATGGGTGACCATTTCGATTCAAACTTGGGAACTCATTATTTCTGGCTCATTGCTCCGACACAAACATTAGTCCTCCGAGCCACCCAGCTGGCTTCTCAAAATAAATGTCGTCAATGTTTGTCGCTATAAATGCACCTTTGGTTGATAAAGATCGACTTTTTTATCCAGCGAAAGTCTGAATTTACACAAATAATAGGATGGACCGAGGTTGAATCTGAACATGACCCGATCGAAATCGGGTCACAAACTGATTGGTTGATCGGACAAATTATTAGAATAAGATGATAATGAATTTATTATGGCTGCAGAGGTCACAATTGATAGTTATAGTCGAATATACGGTAATTTTTGGTGCAGTTCACTAATCCAGCACTTTGGAGGCAAAGGTTGGTGGATTACATATATACTTTGGATGACTCTCAAACCCTCTGTGCTGTTGTCCTTGTTTACCCTTGAACTAAACTCCAGTAAGCGTGGAGAAAACTCACACGTATTAGAGCTTAGCGTGAGTTTTCTACGAGCGCTCGCGTTTCCTTGCATAAGCCAAAACACTCGTTCGTGGAGTTAGTCGAACATCCCAATGCAGGACCATCCTGCAAAAGTCTTGAGACTTGGTAACGAGATTCAGATATCAAAAAACTGAAGTTAGGTGTGACGTGGAATCGAACTCGGGTAGCTGAATTCATGGAATAGTGTGCTACCTACATCACATGGTTCCAACCACTGTAATGTATTCATTGAAACAAGAATTTAAATCCGATCGCAATCTCTCAGAATAAAATTAATGAAGCGATTTGGATTCTGATTCCCCAAGACACTAGTCGGATCGCATACGTTTGGGATTAGTTTCGGGTTCCGATCCAAACTAGATGATTGCATCCAATTAGATCTCAACGGTGCACTACTCTTGTTTACAAAATGTTTGAAAGGAACATTTTCATTACAATGTTTAAGAATGTTGTGGTATTCAATAAGTTTGAAGCGACTATTACAACATAGCACTGCATTTTAAGTCAATGTCACATTCAATTTTAAGCATTGCTGGAGGGACTTTATGTATACATTTACATTTTATTTGAAAAAATATATGGTAAGAATGTTTTCAAGTGAGCACACAGGCATGTAATTCCTCGAAATGGTTTTTAATGAGACCAATTGATATCTTTTACGGGCCTTCATTTATTCCATAATTGGTCATGTATACAATTAAATGTGACTGTAATTGTATGTAAAATGCACATCCATGTCAAAATAAAATAGCCGTAGTTTGTCACGATAAGCGGGAACCATAAGCCTCTCTATATTGGTCATACTTTATATGCAATAAAAAAATTAATGTAGTTAATTATAAAAAGGATATGGAATTGGGTAAGAACATGTGAGGAAGCACTTGAATATAATGGGTCTGTGATTCATGACATTCTACAAAATTGTTGGTACCTTAGTTGCAAACACAATGGTTATTTATATATATCGTTTGGTTCTTTCGGGAAAGTCACGTAGATAGAAAATACATTTTTTTAATTAAAACAGAAAACCCACGACGTTTTGATCGCAATACAAGCAGATGACCGGACGACCTCTTGTGTTGTGATTGAAACGTCGTGGGTTTTTTTTATTAAAAAATTGTATTTTCTATTTATGTGACTTTACCGAAAGAACTAAAGAATATATCGTTGTTTCAGCTTATACGAGGTACAAATTTATGTTCATATTTATCAAATTCCATGTATTATTCACTACTTCATGATGAAATTAAGTGGGGGTGAGCGTTGGCACAATGGTTAGTGTACCGAACAGCGAATTTGATTACTCGCCAAGGCTAACATCAGGAGCATTGAATCGATCCTGTTTCCATCACCTTCACCAATCCGAACTGACCAGCACGATGAAATATGACAGCAACAACCCCCATGACCAACACAGCTTGTGGAGACCTTTAATTCAGCAGTGGATTAACAAAGTGATGCAATGTATTACGATAGCAAAAATATATGAAACTAGTAGTTTAACAAAGCCTTTTAACATGCAAGAGTTCGTCAAAATAGGTGCTGAGAAAATCAAATCTAAATTCCCACAATTTTAACTGAATGAACGGATATATGTTTGACGGCCTATAGTCGTGCACATGTTGATAATATATTTCGTAAAATATTTATGAAACTGCCAAGTGGTAAATTAGTTGCTCAAAATATTTCCACTTGTTTACTAAATGGAGGTTTAAATTGAACTTACAAATGAACAACTGGTACACCTATTGGTTCTGTCCTGCATGCACTCCTACCTGGATTGTTTTCTAGATGTCTGCGCAAGTGTTTTTTTTACGAGCGCACTACAAGCAATGCCCAAAGCTGAGTGGTGTAATATTCATAAAGTAACTGAATTTACAGATACATGAAAGTCTATTATGTGGAAATATGTCAGCTTTAATATTTAAACAGTGGAAGAGCTACACGATGTGAAACAAGGTGGATCTGGCTCAATGTGCCTGCCTGAGACGATATTGGAGCTTTGTTCGTCTTAAAGTGCAGGCTGGTTTCCTTTTATAAAGTTTAAATTCGCTGAGTTGGAAAAAGAAAGGCCCAAGGTGTGTGACTGACAGTCTTTGAAAAATATAAACATCGTCGAACGTGTTGTCTTGCTAATGACATCTACGAAGCAAGTTATGGTCTTACAGTCATATTTCACACAAAAAAACATACCATTTTTTTGGAGCAATGTAAATGAAAACGACATTATTTTTTTTATCAATGTGTAGGGGTTGTTACGGGGAGAAAGGCGGACAGAAACACAAGGGTGTCTGCACCCACACACGGGTGTCTACATCCACGTCCGCATCGGTTAACCCTGGGGGGCCATGGGGGCGTTGTGATCCCCCATAGCCCCACCCCTCGGAGAGGATTCCTATAAAAGGCGGGGAGCCAGAGGGTTCGAGGCCAGTGTGTTAGAAGTTTACCAGTGAAGACTGAAGACCGGCAGAATAGGCCCTGGAACTCCCCTGGCTCGCTGTCCTTCTCAGGGCCGAGCAGGGCAAGCCAGTGGCGCGGCCCCAAGAGCTTCAGGACCGCTGCTCTTGTAAGAGCACGGTCTGGTTAGCTGGGTGCCGGGATCCGTGCTTGACCAGGGCCGGATCAGATAGCCTCTCCTAGCACTCATAGCGGAGGACTGGGAATAGGACAATCAGGGAATAGTGCTAGTGGTGTTTCCCATTGAGTACGGGTGAAGAGGCCGTTACCCCTTCAAGTATTGTTACCGCCTTTTGGTTAAATAAAAGAGTGTGCCTCAACTACGTCGTCTGACTCACTGAGAATTCACTACAAATGTGTAGTGTTATCATTTTCAGACACACTAGTTGGAGGCAACAACTTTTATTCCTACAACGCTACACCGTTACACACGGGACTATGTCACCTAACTTGCTTCGGATGGCGACGTCCACCTATCCTCACCGCACAGGATGACTATATATCTGGTCAGAGGAGCCACGTACTGTTGACCCACTTTGGACGATATAACTATCTCTGGTCAGAGCAGCCCTCGTGCTGTTGACCCACGATGTCGGAGAGCGCAGACGCAGGCGACGAGCAGGATTCTTCCATCCACCGAACAGCCTCGAACCTCACTCGAGGCTTGCGTTATATCCGCTATCCCCCACTGCCCCTGCTCCTCCCTCAGCCACCCCTCCCCTCGGCCCATCCGGCCAATTCCAGTTCCCTTGCACCTGTTAGCCTATCCTGTCACGTGCTTAACCCGAGCCGGGGTGACTTGTCCTCACGTGCCCCTATACCTCACCCAGGCCCGTCACGTGCATGGTACTGTGCCCCACCAGTTATCACCACAACACACACAACACAAAGCGCTGTAGTGATCTGTATAACGTAACTACAAATGTATCAGCACTGGTTCTAACCAGTATTATATCTGCTGGTGCTTAAGACCATATTCTTTAAATTCATCAGGAATATTTTGTTTTCCCGTAAAAATATTTATGTTATATAAGATGGTGATATTTTATGTTTTTTTTCTCTCTCTACCTCTCTTTTGGAAAGTGCTCTACAATCTACGGCTATAAATACGCTGTTTCCTGGCCTGCAAGGAGCACCTTTAGGGAAATCATTATGCAAACAGTATCTGTGAATGCGAAGCTAGCTACCGGTTCAGTGTTTTGTTCAGTGGAGGCTTGAAGCCACCCTATCATGCATGTTTATATATGCCTCGGAAGTAAAATGCAGTATATATTTCATTTTGCTAGCTTAATTTGTTGTTTTTATTTACATAAGGATTCAGATAATTTCTAAGGGAGGTTATGATAATGCAATAAGTGATGCACAACTGAATAAGGAGCACGTTTAACGTTGGCCTAGGGACACTTTCACAGGCTCCAAAGATACACCAAGACGCAGTGAAAGCCAAGGTATTGAACCCGTTTTTGGAATTCAACCTCGACACCGTCCAGTGCTTCAGTCTCCAGAAATATTTCAGCCTTGCCGTCATAACTTAAACTATCGTTGGGTCTGTCTACACGGCAGCAGTATCGCCCATTAAATGATAGCCTTTCTTGTGGCATGTTTTGATTTAAATTACAAGAACTAACATCTAACAAGTTCGGCCTGCCCCCTACCACAGGCGTTATCAAATGCCCTTAATTGTCAGAATGTTTTATTGTTACGCGAGAAATTGTTTAACGTTTTTTTAAAGTTTCATTTAGTTTAAGTGAGTGAGAACTCAAGAGAGACCGGAAAGAGTAATTTTAAATACTCTGCCAGTAGGTGGCGATTATTTCTATATACAGTGTCGTGCAGGTTTAGTCATTTGTGGGTCATTTTCAAATGTGGTAAATTTGGACCCTGGTAACCATCACAAAATGGCCTGTTCTTGCAAACGACATCAGGGGATTATTCACGTCCGCTGTGAAGCAGAGGGCATGGAGTATTAGTATTATTTGTATTATTGTTCCGGCAGTAATAATCAGGGCGGCCGTTGGATTCGAACCATGAACTTCTAAAACAGCTGCGAACGCGCCTCAGATGGGAGGCCAGGTCACCGGCCACATCGCGTGCGTCTCCCTCGTCAATTAAATTGTATCACGCGGTTGCCCGTGTCAATTCGTGATTGCGAAGCACTGGGTGGACATTCTACATTCCTGCTCTGCGACGCCGTCTCCGCAAAGGTGAAGCTTACCTTACAAATCACACGACTTCCATTGCATTTTGTGAGAAACCTGTCAATCGCGTGCGCCTCGCGTGATTATGTATTAGGGTACTTTACAGGGCTGTGCTTGGGAGCTCACGGATATAGTCTCCTCCCCGCTGCAGTGTTTGATGTGCAGCCTGCAAAGGAGCGGTGTCCTCCGAGAAGGCAGCTCATATGCCGGCCATCTGCTTTCTTGCGTAGTCATAAAAGGTGCTCTTGAAAGCTTTATTGTAGGTGCACAATTATATTTAACTGTCGCATGAGAAAAGTTACAACAGTCGCATATATGCAAAGGTTATCCAACGTGGGATCAGGAGAATGAGAATCGGTATTATTTGGAACCAACTATTTAGTTTGCAGTCACAAAATCATCGTGTTCTGTGAATAACTGCAAACAAACATGCACGCATAAAGAGACATTTATGAGTTTTTCTATGCAATAATTTTTTTTACAATTAGAAAGTGGAAACCAAAGTAGGAACACCTCGCTGATTATGAACATCACCAGTGATTACAACATCTATTGAAGTTTCGAGTTTAGATATTGCAGGCTTGTCTGCAAATATTAACCGAGCATATTTGCACTGTTTATATTGTTTACATCACTACATTATACGGTGTTTTTCACATACATTTTTGACGATTTCACCGAAAGCAACGGGGGTCTATTGGGGTCACTGAAAACATCCTTGTTTACATTGCGTGCACACACACCTTAATGATGTCTTCGTTATTCTCAAAGTCTGCCCCAGAAAAAGAGGGAGGAGGCGTGTTTACTTGAAGAGTCAATGTCACGGAGCGTTGCACATTCACAGCACTGGAACTGATTCATTATTCCAACGAAATCCCCTGGGTTTATCGAAAAACAAACGACACTTTTATTTTTGTTCATGCTGACAAACTATCCTCGAGTCTGCTACCAGATATCTTTATGGGTCACTTGAAGACCACACAAGGCTCCTCCTCAATCAGTTGGTGGGAGTAAATATATTATTCCTCGAGCCTGCCCATATAAATATGTGAGTAGAGCTCAGAACAAAAGGGGATAACGTCACGGCGTTGCAATTCAGAGGCCGTCGGTTCAACCTCCCAGCGCGGCAGCTGAAACACCGTGACCTCCGTCCACCCAGCAGTATAAACGGGTTGGGTAAAGTGTGGGTTACTTCCACCCATGGGCGGACACCTTCGTGAATACATTTTCAGTAGCTTGCAATTAAGATTAAAATAAGTAAACCAATTAATGCACCCACGATTCCGAATGTGATGGACAAAAAGAACACTTGCCCCGCCCCCCCAAATAAGAAGTCAAACTCCGCCAATGCACCCACCTCTTCCGAAGGCGTCTAGCCAGTGTGGAAGACTAGACTAAAATACCCCTCCAGAGTCTCGAGGGGTCTCCCGAGAGCTCCCACTCTTGCGGGAGGCCCTTCCACCAGCAGTGGCGTGAGTGACGCGTTGTAGGAAGTGGGTGGGGCCTGTACCTTTTCCTGTAACAAAAACACTCAATTTGTCCAGACAACAACGGGCATGCCTAGGCTTGTTTTGATACGCTTGGCAGTGATGCATTATATTTACAACTATGCTGGTTTAGAGAGAGAGAGAGCGCGCTGATGTGCGCTAGATGCGTCTGTGCACTAATGTGCTTCTTGCCTTTTTGTTTTTGCCTTCCCCTTTTCTTCACCTTCATGCTCGCGCGCACACTGCCTGCCTCGCCGCGTTTGCGGACGTCACGAGGGAATGGCAGCTTTCCCAAAAACCTGCCAACGCCTGTCCCGCAAACCCGAACACCAGCAACCAACAATGCCTCCCTCTCACTGGCGCATTAACCCAATGCATAAATAATCGTCCTGTGCAGAGATTCGTCAATATGCATGTTTGCGTGAGATTGCGAAAGTAAAAGATGTGATGTCTACCCTCCTCGCCCTGAAACAGCACATTAATAAAGTTATCAGCCAGGTGAATGTATAACTGCAGCAGCAGCAGCACCGTTGTGTGTTGGAGAGCGATCCACACACATTTAACATTTGTTTACGGATATTTGGCTAGTTACATCCAGCATCATGAGGCAGTTTCTAGAATTGCGAAAATATCCTCTAATCTTGGGTCTTATGTGATCTGAGCCAAAAAGGAATAAATATAATCGGAATATTAGTCATGGAATGCTGCGTGTGAATCTATTGTTCGTGATGAGGGCGTTATGGTTGCTGTGACGAGGGTTATGGTTTCGGAACTAATTTTATTCAGAGACGTGAAACAAATGAGAAACACAAAGTTCTGAATGCAGATGATGCGTGCTCAGTTACTACAGGATTCATGTGCAATCTAACAATCTTATCTAACTCATTTGAGTCAGATGATCTGACCAATCGTGCATATGATTGGGTACAATCAAATGGGAAATGGGTCGCGTGCTAATTTTCTGAGTGGGGATATGTTCGGTTTGCTTGATTAACTGGGAATGCATTAAAAAATGTATGCCTGCGTGAGCGCTTTTAAAAATATGAGAGAGTAGCTGTATACAGTGACCTGACTCACAGTCATATCGTTGCGAGATCAAATCACAACTGGGGTGCGTCACCTTGTGGGTACAACATTGCGGAAAGTCGACGTTGATTTTCCCATGGAGCGGATGGGTGGACGCCACCATAGAAACATGGAATTTCCACCATTGTTCAGGATTTACCAAGGGAGATGGAGTAACCACCACTCATTCATTTTAATGTGGGGAAGCAGACTGAATATGTTGAGACTGATGGGATATTTTAATTATGTATCCAAAACAAGTATCCAACTGTTGCTGTAGCCTAAGGGTTGGGCACAGTTTCAAATCCAACATCTATTTAAAATAGAATATAAGATTCAGATTGGGTGTTTTATAGTTGATTGAATTGTTTATATTTCTACCCAGCAGAGTATCATATATGTAGGTCTCATTCAGCGATTACGTCACCAGAAAATTACAGCTGTAGCTCTAAACTAATGCTGGTTTCAATGTGTTTAAAAAATATCTAAAACGGCAAAAAACATATTGGCGCAGCCCTGCAATTACTTGCTTATGCCACTGCTGTTGGAAGAGCTTACAGCAAATGGAGCTCTAGAAAGCCCCTCGAGAAGCTTATTTGCCTACTCTTCCACCAAACATTGGAAGAGGTTGAGGTAAGCACACTTTACCCTATCACGCACGACCCTTCCATGACTAAATTAATGAATTTACACTGGTGTTTCCATTACCTATGAACTTAAATGTATTCATTGTTATTTAACTGAAAAACTGCTGCATAACATCATACTTATCTGAATGGAGATGCGTCTGGTCAAACCCTTTGTGGCACTCATGCAGGTCCACTTAACATTAATTACAGCTAAAAGGCTCGTTTCTAATTGGGGTTAAATGTACAGCAATTGTCTTCACCTGGATTTAATTAGCCGCATCTTTTGTTGGACATAATCTCAATAAATCAAGAAAGCGCGGTCTGCAAAACTGGAACAAAGCGTTGTCGCATAATGAATGGAGGAATGAATTATGTACGTGGAATTTGTTGTAAAATGCTAGGTGCACGTACAATACGTGGCTGGGATATGGACCGGGTTCAGAAGCAGCACGGCTCCATCTGCGTGACTGTGAGGTCCAATCCCACCCCGGCTGCACTCAGCCTTTTTATCTCCCCAGGGTTCGTAAAACGAACACCACCTGGCGAGACTCCACCATCCGGTGGAAAATTTGCTTTGATTTCAATTTGCTGCTTCATTGCTGTCACTTTGTTTGTATCTGTTTTGCTTTCGTCATATTGGTAACCCATGTCAAATCCTGCAAATGAGACTCATCTTGGTCTCTTGAGTTCTGTCTTGTTAAAAAAATTAAACATTTTGAAGACTGGTCTCTGCATTTGGAATGTGCAATGTCTAGCACTGGCTCAGAAGCAGCCACTGGAGATGGGCACTATCCGATTGTTTAGGCAATGGCTTTTCTTTCATTATAAATTCAGCGGAAAGATGCTGCCAAAAATAAATTGGCAATGGTAAGTGGCCCAGAATAAGAACAAAATTCGTTGTTTTGATGCATTAGCGAACAATAACACACCTATAAACACTATAGAGCCAAAGTGAGATTTAACATTATGAAATTAGAACACGGTTTCTTGCATTACTTGTTTTAACAGTGATCGTAATGCCAACTGTTAAAACATTTTATTTGCTTTTAAATGGAGACATTTTCCCGAGCGCAACGCTAGACTACAGGAGAACAAGGACACATGACTTGAAAATTAGGATGTGTAAAGACTAAGCACAAAGCACCCATACATAACAAAATATAAAAAAATATATATTATGTATGCCTGTAGTGGAATTACCCAAAGATGAAAGGAGGTGTAATACAATTCTTATATTGTATTGGTGTGTTGACTAACGTCCCATTAACTAAACATTGTTGCTGCCCTTTGTAAAACCGCAGAACGTTTAGTCCATGTTCGGCAGTATTTTAACAACGTGGTTAACAGCATGTAGTCCAGCATTTCTGGGCAAATCAATAAGCTCGTGACATCGCAAGCAACAATTAAGCCTGTGTCAACACACAAGTGCTTCACAAACAGCCAACCAAATAAAAGGCTCCAGATAAACTGGTTGTTGAAAGTTTTTATCCCTGACTCTTATCAGGCCGGGCTCTGCTCTGCAAAGGAGAGTTACGTCTGTGGGTGAAAAGCTCGGCCCGATAAGAGAATGTCATTTCCTGAAAGGAATGAGATAGGGCATCAAAATCGCTGCACTGGGAGTGATTACCTTGCTATCCGCAGGCCCAAGTAAAATGTCAATCTGGCTCGAGTGATTGGCTGCTTTACTGCTGCACTGTGCTTCCCCACCAGAGGAGGATCGGAAGATTCTTGTTGTAGCCTGAGCTGTTGTTGACGGCCAGTTGTGTACAGCCAGGAACGCCGGGTTGCTTTTGGCTCCAGCAGGAAATACGCAGAGGTGCGATGTTTTAAATTGTACTTCCTTTTCCATTTGAGAAAAAATAAACTTCTGATACGTGGAAGAGCAACAAGCCTGCCATTAATCTAACTCTATTTTAGTTTCTCCTTGGGTGATTTTAGATTACGCACTCTCTCTTATTGTGCTGCATTTGGTGTGTGAACAGAAGCGCATAATTATGAATGGTCGGTGGCACGTCTCTACATATGCACTAATAATATGCCCATGCTAACAATGGGCTTATAGATTATATTTTCTGAGGCGTGACGACCTTGAATGGACAGCACCACGCTTGGCAGACTTCATTGCCTCGTTGCTCATGTTTGCAAACTGCACCAAGCTCCTGTTTCCTCCTGGGTTTAGCGCTAATTTTAAGCCCAGATAAATTGCATACACCAGTCCGCCTCTGTTGTGAATGGTGGGCTTGTAACAGCACAGATTAAAATAATATAAACAATGATTAAGCACATAAAACTATACAAATGAAAAAAAACAAGAAGCAAAAAAAAGATTGGAAAAAAATAAGGCACGAAAAGAACAAAAATTGATTCTCACATCGAGCAGATTCCCCTGATTGATAAAAATTCGTGATCTTACTCGACAAGCACAGGGAGTGAACTCCAGCAGTGGAATTTGGGTCACTCGTACCACGTGGCACTACACTGCCACTCCGCCACTGATGTGTGCTACACACGTCACAGTGGAACTATTCGTCGCCCCTTTGAATGCAATGTCTCTCCTTTGTGTAATCAGAGTAATTGATCTAATCCAAATAAGTAACATTTAAAAATACTTCTTTTAAACACGCTTTAATGAAATGTACCGTACAAGTAATGGAAGAACTCCACGACTCTAGGAAGTGGCCCCGAGGCTTGCCATAACGTAAGGGGCCGTAGTCATTTACAGGCAGTTGAGCGTGGACAATTAGACCCAAGGCGAAACATCTCCAAATATATAAAAGGCAAAGTGAATATGTGTGTCTGTTCAAAATGTTTAGCGTACTTCCCGACATGCAATAAATTGCAAATTTGCCATGTGGGTACTTTTCAGACTGTACACCATGCAAAAATTATAAAATACACTTTTTTTGGGGGGGGGGAGCTCAATAATGCATATATGATACTTGTTTTTTACCCTTCTATCTGGCAACAAAACTGACACCTTTTTACAAGGAGTCATGTGTGCATAGACCGCAATACCTGCAGTCATAATACAAACAAAAGACATAACTCTGATAATGTGCACTGTCCTTGAAGTTGATTGGTCCACACCCGAGACAGCTTTCCCTTAGAGCCTAGTCTCACATGGGTTGGACCAGATGACGCCAAAAGGCGAACAACTCAAAGACAATGCACCCTCAGAGTATGAGAGCTCGGGGCAAGCATCTACACTATGGGAACCTCATTTGCCAGTAAAAATATGATAATTGTTTTTTTACCCTTCTATCTGGCAACAAAACTGACACCTTTTTACAAGGAGTCATGTTTGCATAGACCGCAATATCTGCAGTCACTCTGATAATGTGCCTTTTGGCGTCATCTGGTCCAGCCCATGTGAGACTAGGCTCTAAGGAAAGCTGTCTCGGGTGTGGACCAATCAACTTCAAGGACAGTGCACATTATCAGAGTTATGTCTTTTGTTTGTATTATGACAGCAGGTATTGCGGTCTATGCAAACATGACTCCTTGAAAAAGGTGTCAGTTTTGTTGCCAGATAGAAGGGTACAAAAACAATTATCATATTTTTACTGGCAAATGAGGTTCCCATAGTGTAGATGCCTGCCCCGAGCTCTCATACTCTGATGGTGCATTGTCTTTGAGTTGTGCGCCTTTTGGCGTCATCTGGTCCAACCCATGTGAGACTAGGCTCTAAGGAAAGCTGTCTCGGGTGTGGACCAATCAACTTCAAGGACAGTGCACATTATCAGAGTTATGTCTTTTGTTTGTATTATGACTGCAGGTATTGCAGTCTATGCAAACATGACTCCTTGTAAAAAGGTGTCAGTTTTGTTGCCAGATAGAAGGGTAAAAAACCAATTATCATATTTTTACTGGCAATTGAGGTTCCCATAATGCATATATGTTTTGCACGGAAAGTGAGCTGTGACGTCAAATTTGTCACGTGACCCGCGCATGTGGAAGCGTAACGCATTGTAGTGTAGAGGTTAGCGTGCTGTGCTACAAACCTAGAGACCCGAGTTCGATTCCCGCTCACGGCCACCACCAGTGACGATTATTTTAACCGCTCCTGGGCCTCCCCTAGGTCGACTCAGCCTCAAACGAGTAACTGCCGTGGTTTGTGAACATTGCCACTGGGGAGACAAAGGCGGCCGGGCGTGGTGAATCCAAGTCCTGGGCGAAGCCGGGTAGTAAAGCTAGTAACATATCCAAAATATGGTTAACATTTTATTTGTTTAATTTTAATGATAGCATATAGTATTTTCATCAGTATGACATCAGTATACCAAGTTTGCAG